>NC_044560.1:79142100-80456048 GCF_007565055.1 Rhinopithecus roxellana | reverse complement strand
CTCCCTCTCCTCTCCTCCTCCTTTTCCTTCTTCCCCCTCCTCTCCTCCTTTCTTCCTTTTCCTTCTCCTCTCCTCCTCCTTCTCCTCTTCTCCTGCCCTCAGCTTCTCCACTGTTTTCTCTTCCTCCTTCTCCTATCTACCTTCTCCTCTTCCTCTCTTAGTTTTCCTCTCTCCTCCTTCTTCTCCTCTCCTCCTCCTGTCTTTCTCCTCTCCTCCTCCTATCTTTCTCCTCTCCTCCTGTTTCTCCTCTTCCTCTCCTCCTTCTTTAATCTCTCTCCTCTTTCTCCTCCTCCTTTTTTCTTCTCTTTCTGCTTCTCTCCTCCTCCTCTCCTCCTCGTCTTTCTCCTCATCTTCCTCTTTTCTCCTTCTTCTCCCCATCCTTCTCTCCTCCTCGTCCTCTCCCCCTCCTTTCCTCCTCTTCCCCTCCTCCTCTTCCTCCTACTCTCTTCCCCCTCCTTCTCCTTCTTTTCTTCTTTTTCTTCCTACTTTCCTCCTTATCCTGAATCTTTTCCTCTTTTTTTCTCCTCTACTTCTCTCTGTCCTCCTCTCCTCCTCCTTCTCTCTTCCTCTTCTCCTCATCCTCCTTTTTCTCTCCTCCTCATCCTCCTTTTTCTCTCCTCCTTCTCCTCCTCCTCTACTCCTTTTCTCTTCTCCTCCTTTTCCATTTTCTCTGCTCTTCCTCTCATCCTCTGTTTCCTTTTTTCCTCTCCTCTTTCTCTTGTCCTCCTTTTCCTTCTTCTCTTTTCCTCCTCCTTCTCTTTTTCTCCCCCTTTCCTCTTTCTCCTCCTCCTACTCTTCTCCTTCTCCTCTCCTCCTCCTTTCCTCCTCCTCTTTTCCTCCTTCTCTTCTTCTCCTCTCCTCTTCCTTCTCTCCTTCTCCTTTTCTTTCTCCTCTCCTCCTCCCTTTTCTCATTTTTCTTTCTGATCCTCCTTCTTTTCCTCCTCCTTCTCTTCTTCTTCTCCTTTCCTCCTCCTCCTCTCCTTTTTCTCCTCCTCATTCTTTTCATCTCCTTCTCTTTCATCTTCTCTTCTTCATTCTCCTCCTCCTCCTCCTCTTTTGTACTCCTTCTCATCTCCTCCTACTTTTCCTTTTTCTTTTCTCCCAAACTTTTCCTCCTCCTCTTCTCTTCTTCTTTTCTTCTTCTCTTCATCTCCTACTCCTTCTATTTTTTCTCCTCCTCTCTTTTCTCCCCTGCTTTCTTCTTTTCTCCTCCTCCTTCTTCTCTTCTCCTCCTTTTTCTCATTTCCTCCTCTCCTTCACCTCTTTGTCTCCTCTTCCTTTTTCTGCTCCCCATTCTCCTCCTCTCCTCTCCTTTCTCTTCATCTTCTCCTCCTCTTTCTTATCTCCTCCTCCTGTCCTCCTCCTTCTCTCCTTCTTCTTTTCTTCCTTTTTCTCCTCCTCTCCTTCTCCTCTCCTCCTTCTTGCTTTTTCCTCATTCTCTTCTTCTCTTCCTCCTGCTTCTCTTTTTTTCCTCTACTTCCTCCTAGCTTCCCTTTTCTCCTCTCCTGGTCCTGTTGTCCTCTCTTTTCTTTTCTCCACTTCCTCTCTTCTTACTGTCTTCTTCTCATTTTCTCTTCTAGTTCTTCTCTTTCCTCCTCCTTTTCTTCTCTTCTCCTCCTCCTCTTTCTTCACTCCTCCACTCCTACTCCTCCTCTTCCTGAGCCACTGGTCATGCCAAACAGCACCCAGCACACGTAGTGGCAGCCTCTTCAGCGCTGCGCTAGAAAGACCTGATGTGCATTTATATTACCTGTGCATTTATATATATAAGCGAAAACAAAATCACATTCTTCTCTTTACAATTGCCTTTCCCTCACCTTCCACTTCTACGAAATATACTTCAGTAACATTGTGCACAGATGCAGAGACCACTACGTATCTAAAAAAGGAAAAAAAAAAACCCTCAAATATATGGGGTTGCACTGGCAACTCTGCCTTTGCAGAAATCATTTTGTTTCCTCCAGATAGAAGTATCTCATTATTTTCGGCTTTCCTATCTGAAAAGCAAACTTTGCTTCCATTGACTTTGAAAGGGCTAAGCTTAAATCTAAACTCTTAAAGAAGAGCGAGGGTTCAATTTTCTATTAATGAAAATCCCAGACAGGTTTTTCAGCCTACCAAATCGTTATACTTTTTATTCACTCTTCTATCTCTCTCCATAACCACCACCATCACCACCCACAAAAGAAAAAGAAAATCCCTCCAGTGTTCCCGGTTGTGTGCTGCTGCTAGCTCCGAAGCTGTGTAGAGTTTTGTAAGGGCGTGTGAACTGCTGCTCCGGATCTGGGCTCGTGCTCTATCTCCTATCCAGTAAGGAGGAAAAAAGGACAAATCCGCTGAGCCGGGAAAAGTTCTTTCCGACTCGTTTATAACCTCTCATGGATGCAGAGCTGAGGAGGGTCGCTAGGTGCACGGGGCCCCTGCCAAGCGGCCCACTGGCCAGCACTTTCTGTGCCAGGCGGGATCCCCGCGCCCAGCAGGTCTCCACCCTGCCTGGAAAGAAAGCGGCCCCGCCAGGCAGTGGGATCGGTCGCTGTTCCGAATCCTTACCCTTGGCCAGGGAGGGGGTAACATCCTCGATGCGCCCTCGGCCCAGAAAACGCGCCGCTTCCGGGGGAACGTCCACGACGGGAACGACCTCCTCTGATCCTTAGCAAACACTATGGTCGCAGTTTCCTAAGAGACGCTAGTGGGAAGAGGAGGAGGGAGCCCAGGAAGAGGCTGATGTTGGGAGCAGAGGAAGCGACAGTAGGCCGGTGTGGGAGGAGGAAGGGAAGCCCAGGAACTAGCCGCAAATTCTTCCAGCGGAAGAAGGCTCCCCGCCTTTTTCCTGGACTAACAGCGGGACCCGGCACCGAGCCCCCAACTAGTGCAAGGAAGGTGCACACCACACCGACGGATCCCTGTATTACACGCACCTCGCCAACGGAAGGGCGAGGAATGATAGGCGCCCCCATGGCCAGGTCCTGGCCCC
The DNA here is from genome assembly GCF_007565055.1 of Rhinopithecus roxellana. NCBI lineage: Eukaryota > Metazoa > Chordata > Mammalia > Primates > Cercopithecidae > Rhinopithecus > Rhinopithecus roxellana. The sequence continues at coordinate 80,453,074 of NC_044560.1, read as the reverse complement.
CTTCCTTCCTGGGCGTCTTAGGTGGTAGTCGGCCACACCAAAACCGCCAGCCAGGAAAGGTCCAGGGCACAAGGCTGCCTGTTGCCCCCTCGAAGCCAGTGTCCTCTGCCCAGGAAGATCAAATCCGCAGAGCAGGGTGTAGCACGGGCTTCCACCAAACACCCTGACAAAAGCACCCCAGGAGGCCACCTCCTGGCCAGCACCCCAATACTTTGCGGCTGCAGGGGAAAGCAGGGGCCCTAGTTTCCAGGCTTCCCTGCCAGGGAGGGGCTGGAGAGACCTTAGAAGGAAAGTTCCTCATTCCACAGGGGAAGGATGCCAGGAAAGAGAGGGCAGAAGGTGGGAAGCAGCGTCAGGAAGATGTTTCAGGCCTGGGAGGCTTGCACCATCCAAGTCACGGCGGTTCTACAACAAATAAATTCACCCCAGTATTCCGGGAGGCCAAGACAGGCGGAGCGCTTGCGCCCGGAAGTTTCAGACCAGTCTAGGCAACGTGTTGAGACCCCGTCACTAAAAAAAAAAAAAAAACTTAATCAGGTGTGATGGGCCATGCCTACAGTCCCAGCTACTCGGGAGGCTGAGTTGAGGCTACAGCGAGTCATAATCTTGTGCCACTACACTCCAGCCTAGGTGACAGAGCAAGATTCTTTCTCATAGAATATATATATATATAGATAGATAGATTTTATATGTATAGATTATATATAGGTAGATTATATGTAGATAGATTTTTTATATATACGCCACCCCCCGGGAAGCGGCGCGTTTTCTGGGTCGAGGGCGCATCGAGGATGTTACCCCCTCCCTGGCCAAGGGTGAGGATGCAGAACGGCGACCGATTCCACTGCCTGGCGGGGCCGCTTCCTTTCCAGGCAGGGTGGAGACCTGCTGGGCGCCGGGACCCCGCCTGGCACAGAAAGTGCTGGCCAGTGGGCCGCTTGGCAGGGGCCTCGTGCACCTAGCGACCCTCCTCAGCTCTGCATCTATGAGAGGTTATAAATGAGTCGGAAAGAACTTTTCCCGGCTCAGCGGATTTGTCCTTTTTTTCTCCTTACTGGATAGGAGATAGAGCACGAGCCCAGATCCGGGGCAGCAGTTCACACTCCATTACAAAACTCTAAACAGCTTCGGAGCTAGCAGGAGCACACAACCGGGAACACTGGAGGGATTTTCTTCTTCTTTTGTGGGTGGTGATTTTGGTGGTTGTGGAGTCTCTCAAGAAGAGTGAATAAAAAGTATAACGATTTGGTAGGCTGAAAAACCTGTCTGGGATTTTCCTTAATAGAAAATTGAACCCTCCTCCTTCTTCTTCTTTCTCCTTCTCTTCCTCCTCCTCCTCCTCCTCCTCCTCCTCCTCCTCCTCCTCCTCCTCTTCCTCCTTCTTCTTCTTTCTTCTTTCTTCTTTCTTCTTTCTTCTTTCTTCTTTCTTCTTTCTTCTTTCTTCTTTCTTCTTTCTTCTTTCTTCTTTCTTCTTTCTTCTTTCTTCTTCTTCTTCTTCTTCTTCTTCTTCTTCTTCTTCTTCTTCTTCTTTTCTTCTTCTTCTTCTTCTTCTTCTTTTTGTGACGGAGTCTCGCTCTGTCGCCCAGGCTGGAGTGCAGTGGCCGGATCTCAACTCACTGCAAGCTCCGCCTCCCGGGTTTACGCCATTCTCCTGCCTCAGCCTCCCGAGTAGCTGGGACTACAGGCACCCGCCACCTCGCCAGGCTAGTTTTTTGTATTTTTTAGTAGAGACGGGTTTTCACCGTATTAGCCAGGATGGTCTCGATCTCCTGACCTTGTGATCCGTCCGTCTCAGCCTCCCAAAGTGCTGGGATTCCTCGTTCTTCTTTAAGAGTTTAAATTTAAGCTTAGCCCTTTCAAAGTCAATGGAAGCAAAGTTTGCCTTTTAGATAGGAAAGCTGAAAATAATGAGACACTTCTGTCTGGAGGAAACAAAATGATTTCTGCAAAGGCAGAGTTGCCAGTGCAACCCCATATGTTTGAGGGTTGTTTTCCTTTTTTAGATATGTAGTGGTCTCTGCACTTGTGCACAATGTTACTGAAGTATATTTAATAGAAGTGGAAGATGAGGGAAAGGGAATTGTAAAGGGAAGAATGTGATTTTGTTTTCATTTTTTTTCACAGCCGTGAAAAGCATTCTGTAGATTTGCTGCTTTTTCAAGCAGGCAGGTATCGTTTCTAAGCCCTATTTTAATCAGGGAGTCTGTTAGAGACCAAAATCTTGGCTAAAACCTCTCTGGAAAGACATACACACACAAAAATGCTTAGTTCTGTGCTACCTTCAAGAGTCAACAGAACTTTTGCAGGAATGGGTATGAGTTCCTTCAAAAGGATCTCGCGCTCCATTTTAGGGAAATGAAGTTACCTTTTTTCTTTCTTTTTTTCTTTTTTTTTTTTTTTTTTTTTTTTTTTTTGTGATGGAGTTTTGCTCTTGTTGCCCAGGCTGGAGTGCAATGACACAATCTTGGCTGACTGCAACCTCCGCCTCCCAGGTTCAAGCGATTCTCCTGTCTCAGATTTCCCAGTAGCTGGGATTACAGGCATGCACCACCATGCCTGGCTGATTTTCGTATTTTTGGTAGAGATGGGGTTTCTCCATGTTGGTCAGGCTGGTCTTGAACTCCCGACCTCAGGTGATCCGCCCACCTCGGCCTCCCAAAGTGCTGGGATTACAGGCGTGAGTCACCGCGCCCCACCCTTATCATTCCTAAAAATACTGCTAAAGTGGTTGCATATTAGGATATCTTATTTTTAAAGGATTTGCTGGATGTGTGAGACTTTTAAGAAATGCTACTGATGCCTATGGATATATGGAATATCATTCTCTGGGGTTTTTGATATACTACTTTATTTCTCATCAGAAATTCAGACTCTAAGCCCTTAGCGTGGCAGACACAAGTTTGTTGTGATGATAAACATGGATTTCACTAAGCTGGTACAGGTGATAACATTCATACCTAACTTGTTACACCATCTAAGTGACCTTTTGATGGAAGGGTCTTTTATTTTAAGTTTACTCAGGCAGACTTTTGAGGTCTTACTTGCGTCTGATGAAGGTACAGCATGTTGAAGGAGAAAAAATAAACCTTACCTTATTATTCCTGCATTACATCAATAGGTGTTTATTGGCTAACTGGTCTGTGCAAGGTGCTGTACAACATAGGTGCCCTGGTAATAAATGGATTTTGTGCCTGTAATCTCAGCACTTTGGGAGGCCTAGGCGAGTGGATCACCTGAGGTCAGGAGATCGAGACCAGCCTTACCAACATGGTGAAACCCCATTTCTACTAAAAATACAAAGTTAACTGGGCATCTTGGCTCATGCTTGTAGTCCCAGCTATATGGGAGGCTGAGGCAGGAGAATCACTTGAACCCCGGAGGCAGAGATTGCAGTGAGCTGAGATTACACCACTGTACTCAATCAATCAATCAATCAGTCAATCAATCAGTCAATATTGTTGCCCTACATCGGGAGTCCTCAACACCCAGGGCACAGACTGATACCAGTCTGTGGTCCATTATAAACCAAACTGCACAGCAGGAGGTGAGCAGTGGATGAGCGAGGCTTCATCAGTATTCACAGCCACTCCCCATCACTTGCATTACAGATGAGTGGCAGCATTAAATTATCATAGGAGTGCAAACCCTATTGTGAACTGTGCATGTGGGGAATGTAGGTTGTACACTATTTATGAGAATCTAATGCCTGAGGATCTGTCACTGTCTCTCATCACCCCGAGATGGGAACCTTTAGTTGCAGGAAAACAATCCCATGGCTCTGATTCTACATTATGGTGAGTTGTATAATTATTTCATTATATATTACAATGTAATAATAGAAACAAAGTGCACAGTAAGTGTAATGGGCTTAAATCATCCCAATAGAAAACCATCCTGCCACATCTGTGAAAAAAGTGTCTGTCACAAAAGCAGACCCTGGTGCCAAAAAGGTTGGGGAGCACTGCGCTACATTGTATACTGCCTAGCATACACCAGGTAGCCAAAAAAATTATTAGTGGGGTTGATTAGAGCTTTTAAAAACTGTATTTGTCTTTCCCTAGCTTGCTTTGTATTTTCTCTTTTTTCCCCGTTCTCAGAGACAATGGGGTAGGACTATATAAATGTGTGATACTTCTGGTAGTTTAATTACTTTCAAATGTTCTTTATTCATTTTGGTGTACCTTCTTGGACTAAGGTATTTTCACCCTGCTTTTTTGAAATCATTCAGCAAAGATTCCACGTTTATACTCAGAACAGCACTCTTAGGGTTGGGTGGGTATGTTGACCCATTTAATAGCTGCTTTATGATATACCCAGGGGCTAGCAATAAATTAAGCTCAGGATCCAGAATTCCCAACTACCACCTAGCTCCATGGAACAGCTGCTTTACAGAGTCAGCTTGATCTCAAAAAAAAAAAAAAAAAAAAAAAAAAAAAAAATCAAAGCTTTAAATGTATACTGCTTATTTACCTCCGTGTGTGTATGTGTGTTTTTTTTTTTTTTTAAAAGAAGACCATATTTTTTTATCAAAATAAATTTGGTTGAATTTGAAGGTAAAAGGGAATTTAAAATGAAACTTTAGCCTTTGGTGACACTGCCATTGATGAATATGATAGGCATCTTTTTCAGTAACTTTTCTACCTCATGGGATTGTTGTAAGGATAAAATAAATGTTCCAGAAACTCAAAACCTACATATGGAATCAAGTGGTATATTTTGAGATCAGGAAGCTTTGTGGGTATCCACTGTAGATTTCCTTTCCAGAATTTTGAATTTTTGAGTGACTTGCTTTGGGGGAAGGGTGCTATCGGCCTTAAGTATACAGACACTAGAAATGCTGCTCAGCATATTACAATGCACAGGACAGCCACAAAGGTCAACAGAGCTGAAGTCAAGGAAGCCTGCTTGAGAGGTATAGTAGTGGCCTTTATTGCATCCACAAGCACAGTGGGTGCATTCTCTGTATTACATGTACTATATTTAGAAATCTGAAATTCCATAAAGTAGGTAAGCTTTTATTTGCCTCTAAGGTGCCATGGTTGGCAGGGTCAAAGTTTTACAAAAAGCTTGGGATTGAGGAAAACATTAAGTGTTGTTAAATGTATTTGAAAACTCCATAGTAAATAAGAGTTCTAGAACTCATCAGCTTCTACAACAAATGAAATGCATTGGTTCTGTAAAGCTGTTTTGGTAGGGGGCTCAGTTTTCCCAGTCCCCTCCTCAGTTATTTAGGAAATTAGCTGTGATGCTGTCATCTGCCAGTCTCCCTCACGTTTTCAGGTTTGTGGAGTATATCTTTTTAAAAAAATTCTTTGAACAAGCTCTTACTTGCTTGACAGTTAATGTTTTTGAATATGAATGCAAAATTCTTATTTTGCATATAATATTCCCTTATTTTAATTTTTCAAGGTTTTGCAAAATTCTGTAAGAATTCTGTAAGAGTTATGTAATAACTATCTGCCCTTTTCAAACAGCAGTGTTTGTGAGCCAGGTCTTCTGCCCATACATGTCCTCTTGAGAGAGTGGATGTCAGCCAGCTACCCTAGCTGAGAGGGATGGGGATAATACAGGGAAGCAATAAAGGAGATATCAATAATTTCTATGATCTGGGACCCCTGGCCTCACACCAGAACTGTCTAGTATACTTTTAGCAAACAAGTGCCACTGATCTGAGTTTTCTCCTGCCCTCCCACTTTCCACTTTATTACATAAGCAGGAGGTATGCAAGGGAGAAGGCAGGAAGATGAAGAGACTGAATTCCAGAAAAGAAAGGGCTGCCTGCAGTAAGCAGACAGTTGCCCCCAAAGTGGTGTGGGCCCCCACTTACCTTAGAGACATGTGCAACATTTGAGAATAGTTGTTTTATAATTCTTAAATCAGTGGACAGACTGTAAGCATCCCATTGGTGTCAGTTGCCAGATGTCCAATGCCTGTTCTCTGCAGCAACCTTTGTGGTCCCATACCTGCGAGTGAGTTCTGTTCCTGCAGAGTGCCCTGTGCATTCTGGTGCTTTTGTGCCCTCTCCTCTAACCTATAAACTGGAAACTCTAACTCTATATTTTCACTTACAATTTTTCTGAAGCAGTAATCTTTTGTCATCCTGATCACACTACAAGTTCCTTATCCTGCAAGTACTTATAAAAATGAAAGTAATGTCCATTCCTTCTGGAAGGTGATTGCCATGCACACAACCTACTAGGCCAGAAACATTACTGCTGGCTGTCCTGATGCAAGTCTCTCTCACCCCCATGTCCAATCAGTCACCAGGGTCTCCCCAAAACCATGCTCCAATCACTGACTTTGGCTGTTTAATCACTTCAGACCTAAGGTCCTCATTGAGTCATAAGCACCTCTTATGTTAATTTTCCACCACCAGTTTCTCCCTACTGCTGTTAATCTTCCACCCTGCTGCCAGTCATCATCCTCAAAAACTAAAGATGCTCTCGTTGTTTGCCTGCCTAATAACATCTCTTGGCTCCCTGTTGTCTACAAAAGGAAAAATCCAAACTCCTTCACTTGTTTTAAAAATACCCTCATCTGCTTCCAAACCAAATTACTAGTCTGGGCTCTTGTCTCTATCTTCCACATCACTGCCACACTGAATAATTCTTTACTGCCTCTGCTTTTGCATGGTTTGTCCTTTTTGTTGTGTCTCCATCCCCTTCCCCCAGCAAAGAACGTTTACTCTTCATTCTTCTGTTGAGACCCATCTCAAATACTACCTTTTCTAGGGAGAATTCGGCCTTCTGTTCCTAATAACTTTTACCCCCATGTATCAAGTATGTCTGCTGTAATTTGTCTGTTAACATGTTTCTCCCACCTCAATAATATTTTTTCCATCTTCTGTACCTAGCACAATTGCATGGTTGGTGCTCACTGACTACTGCATGTTTGTTTGTTTGTTTGTTTGTTTATTTGAGAGATGGAGTCTTGCTCTGTTGCCCAGGCTGGAGTGCAGTGGTGCAATCTTGGCTCACTGCAGGCTCTGCCTCCCGGTTTCAAGCAATTCTCCTGCCGCAGCCTCCCAAGTAGCTCAGATTACAGGCACCCACCACCACGTCCAGCTAATTTTTGTATGCATTTTTAGTAGAGACAGGTTTCACCACATTGGTCAGGCTGGTTTCAAACTCCTGACCTCAGGTCATCTGTTGCAGGAAGTCAGGGACCCTGAACAGAGGGACTGGCTGAAGCCATGGCAGAAGAACATAAATTGTGAAGATTTCATGGACATTTTCTTCCCCAATCAATACGCTTGTAATTTCCTGTGACTGTCTTTACTTCAATCTCTTAATCCCGTCATCTTCATAAGCTGAGGATGTATGTCGAGACCTTGTGATGATTGCGTTAACTGCACAAATTGTTCATAAGGCATGTGTGTTTAAATAGTATGAAATCTGGGCACAAGGGAGATAACCTTAAAGTCTGGCTGCCTGTGGGCTGGGCAGGACAGAGCCGTATTTCTCTTATTACCAAAAACAGGTAAGAGAAGTTTGTCTGAATTCTTTCCCCAGTAAGGAATATTAACAATTACCAGCCCTGGGAAAAGAATGCATTCCCAGGAGAAGCCTCTGAAATGGCCGCTCTGGGAGTGTCTGCCTTATGTAGATGTAGATAGGGATGAAACATGCCCTAGTCTCCTGCAGTGTCCCCAGGCTTGCTAAGATTAGGAAATTCCAGCTTGGCAAATCTAGTCAGATGGGTTCTCTGCTCTTGAACCTTGTTTATCAATGACAATGCATGCACAGCAGGACATGGAAGTCCATTAGTGATTCTAGTTTCACCCTGACCTTGTGATCTCACCCTGACATTCTGCCTTGTGATCTTTTATTGTGCTTGAAGCATGTGATCTCTGTGACCCACATCCTATTTGTACACACCCTCCCCTTTGAAAATTGCTAATAAAAACTTACTGGTTTTGCAGCTCAGGGGGCATGATGGAACCTGCCGTAATATGATGTCTCCTCTGGACACCTAGCTTTAAAATTTCTCTCTTTTGTACCTCTTCCCTTTATTTATCAGACCAGCTGACACTTAGGGAAAACAGAAAGGGACCCACATTGAACTATCAGGGGCAGGTTCCCCCAATAGTGATCCACCTGCCTTGGCCTGGCAAAATGCTGGGATTACAAGCATAAGCCACTGTGCCTGGACTTGCATGCTGATTTCTAATATAAAAATAAAATTTTTGAAGATTTTGGGGAATACCCTCATGTAAATTGGAAGCTAAGGCCTAACTATTACTGCACATTCAGCAAAGGAAGTGGGCATAAACTAACAACTTTGGCACATCTGTCATGCAGTAGTTTGCTGCAAGGTGGAAAAGATTTAGGTGCTTTGGTGGAAAAGACTGTTGAATTACAGAAATTCTAAAACAAAAGTTGGCTCAGTTTAAAGAGAAAAGAAAATGCTTGTTAATGCCTGGTTGCACTGAAAGCTGTCACACTGTGGCCTTTAATAATTATAAACATTTTTAATGGATTTTGGGTTGAACTTTAAATTCAATTGGAAAAATTAATGCACAGATAAAGGACCCAGATCATTTCAGAGCTCCAATGTGTGAATCCATTTTCTCTACTTATTTAGAGTTTTGTTTCATTAGTGGCATGAGTAAATAGGAGTGTTTCTTTGTATATAATTTAAATTCTCTTTATACCATTACTTCTTGGTTTTAAAATTGAATGCAAAACCAGAAACCTACAGGGTATAAATCTTGCTTGATGTGTGTGTGTGCAATGTACATACTTGAAAATAATTGATTATATATCATATTTATAAAAAGAATCATTTGTACTGTTTTAGGAGAACAAACTTTACCCGATACTTTATTGTTAAAAAAACAACAAAGCACTTCTCTAAATACTAAAAATCCAAATTTTAACTTTCTTTTAAAAGAGGTACATATATCTTCAGAAATAAAAGGGATACTCAGAAGATAAGGTAGGTGTTCTGAAACACAAGGTGAAACATTTGAATGGGTTTTCTTGTCAAACAACAAATTTTTAACAAAGAAAAAGTTTGCATTGTGGGTGAAATGTTCTTAGTATCTTTTATACAAGATGAAATCCTGACTGATTAAAGATACATTACTAACTTTAAATGTCTTTCAATAAGTGCTTACATGCTAACTAGTATTTAGACTTATACCTAGCAGATACATTTAGATATAATATTCTAACTTAGTTTCATGTCTGAGGAGGCTTGTATATTTTCCTCTGTGATACAGAAAATAGACCTTTTAAGCCATTTTATCTTTCAGAGATTTAATTGTTCATTCAGTGGTTTATAATGGTTTAATTAACAACCCAAACAGGTTTTCTGTGATTGGGTTAGTTAAATCTATATGTATTTGGTTAAAATATTCTACCTCAAAGTTTTAAACCAAGAGTAACTAAAAGTGTCTTAACTTGTGTTTCTCTGAATTTGATTTGTATTTACATTACGAAAATACATTTTCAAAGAACCATTTTTGTGTTCAAAACTTATTAAGGTTTCACAATTTTCCTAAGTACAATTTTTTTTAAATCAAACTTAGCCTCCTTTTAGAAAACAGATCATTTTTTACTACCAAATTTACCATTCTCCCCTCCTTTTTTTTTTTTTTACATTTAGAGATTTGTATTTATTCCATAAATATTCAAATATCTGCTTGTGAAGTTTCTGTCTTTACCACCAAGCCTACTGGTATGGCAAAGACAGACAGTTGCTAATCTGATGAAAGATAGATCACATTGAAAAAGACTCATCTAGCCACGAACAGGTCACTTCTATCAGTATTAACTGCTCAAAGTTAAGTATGACAAGAACCTATAAAGTAAACTTTGGCCTTTGTGTATGGGAGAGGAATGGAGGATGCCAGGATGCAGGTCAAGGAGGATATCCTGTGGAAGTAACATTTCAGCTAATATCTGAAGGATGGGTGACAGGCGAAAAAAGAAAGCTTCAGAGAACAGCCGGTACAAAAGCCCTGAGGCTGAAAGGGTGGATGTGTCCAGGGAAACGGGGCAAGTACAGTGTGTTTGGAAGAAGAAAAGACACTGAATGAGGTGAATGACAGGAATGATGAAGTAGGTAGGGGCTAGAGCAGATTGTAAGAACTCTGGAAAACTTTGAAAATTGTTGGGCTAAACAGCAGTGTGATGAAATTTGCATGCTAAGGACTATTTTTACCCAAGTAGTAAATAGACCTGGTAGAAGGAAATAATGATTGGCTTTCTGTTTGGAAGAAGATCAGTTAGAAGGCTAGTTTATGAAAACTTTGAAAAGCAATGGTGGCCTGCAGCATAGTGGCAGTAAAGATGGGAGCTCAGATGGATGTTTAAGAGGTAAGAGAGGCTTGCAGATGGGATGGTGTGGTGAAGGGATAGATAACTTCCTGATCTTGGATTTTATAGCTGGGTGGATGGTGGTGCCTCACTGAGATTGGAATGCTGGATTAAGCAATGTATATGAACAAGGCATGTTCCCCACCCTTTAAAGAGTTATGTATACGTTTTCCATGTTTTCAGCTATTTCTCCACTTATAATGTGCTTTAGTTGGTTAAAAATTATGTACCTGGCATGGATGATGCATGAAATGTACTTATGTAACTGATAAACCAATGTTATATTCTTACATATGAAAATAATTGAATGGCTTTCTCCTATTCTTTTCCTTCTTTCCTTTTAATTTTTTGACACTAAAATGCAAAGGAAAGATTTTTGGTATATGGCCTGAGCTTTTGAATGACTTTCAGATGAGATGTACACCTAAATGTTAAGAGTGTTGAAGTCTGTGTTTGATTTAGTGATGCTTTATCTGTTTGACTTCTAAGCATAGGATTCATGAGAAGAGACTTTGAGGAGGAAGCAAGCTAGTACTCTCAGGATGGCTTAAGCCCATCAGAGCAGTTCTGGTGCTAATTAGGAGCATCAGAACTCCTTTCAAGGCCTGATTTTTCAAGTCGTTTCTTAATTGAAAGCCCATAAAGAACATAAGTGGTCATGTACCCTTAATGTCTTAGAGATATATCAATATTTTGCTTCACCAGTAATCTGTGAAAATGAAGTTTATTTAGTAAACAGAAATTGCTGCTTATCTACTGGATGCTAAGATCTTCACTAGCTCTGTCAGTGCCAAAGAAAATGATTCATTTTACCCCGTCACAAAGAGTGAAACTTATTTGCACAGAGTGTGTGTCTAGCCAGCAATTAAATGCTTCTGGTGATGAGAGACTTGCTACCTACCCCTAAGCAGTCCTTGAGATTCTACTATATTTTTTAATGGCAAACAAAGTATTTTTGAAACAAAATAGTGATGTGCTTTCTGCTGAGTTGGTACATGCTAGAAGCTGGAGTGCAGGCAGGCTGTCCTATGCTTTATGCAACTCAGGGAGACAGTGTGCAATCTGACCCCCAGTGAGTTCCATCAAGGCATGCCTCAACTACTCAGTGAGTGGCCATCTCCTACCTTAAGATTTCTGTTACTGAGAAAAAAAAAAAATATGTTTCACTTGGCTACACAGCCATCCTCTTCTGTGTGAGTTGGGCCATCATCTTCTAAGACCATCTCACATAGAAGTTTTACTGGGACTCTCGGCCGGGCACGGTGGCTCATGCCTATAATCCCAGCACTTCAGGAGGTGGAGGTGGATCACCTGAGGTCAGGAGTTCGAGACCAACTTTGTCAACATGGTGAAACCTCGCCTCTACTAAATATATAAAAATCAGCCAGGCATGGGGGCAGGTGTCTATAATTCCAGCTACTTGGGAGGCCAAGGCAGGAGAATCTCTTGAACCTGGGAGGCAGATGTTGCAGTGAGCCGAGATTGTGCCACTGCACTCCAGCCTGGGTGGCAGAACAAGACTTCATCTCAAAAGAAAAATAAAAAAGAAAGTCTTCTAAGACCATCTCACATGAAAGTCTTTTTTTTTTTTTTTTTTTTTTTTTTTTTCAGTTTCCTTTTATTATTATTTTTTTTAAAGGATGTTTAACCTTGAACCAGAATGGAGAAGAGATTTTGGAAGACTAATAGGAAAGTTTAACTGCTTATTAATAATGCTTTCTCTATTTATTATATCTATAACAATGTTCTCTAGTCATAGTTTACTTTTTTTTTTTCTCTTTTTTTTTTTCATTTTTTTTTTTTTTATTATACTTTAAGTTCTAGGGTACATGTGCATAACGTGCAGGTTTGTTACATATGTATACTTATGCCATGTTGGTGTGCTGCACCCATCAACTCGTCAGCACCCATCAATTCATCATTTATATCATGTATAACTCCCCAATGCAATCCCTCCCTCCTCCCCCCTCCCCCCTCCCCATGATAGGCCCCAGTGCGTGATGTTCCCCTTCCCGAGTCCAAGTGATCTCATTGTTCAGTTCCCACCTATGAGTGAGAACATGCGGTGTTTGGTTTTCTGTTCTTGTGATAGTTTGCTAAGAATGATGGTTTCCAGCTGCATCCATGTCCCTACAAAGGATGCAAACTCATCGTTTTTTATGGCTGCATAGTATTCCATGGTGTATATGTGCCACATTTTCTTAATCCAGTCTGTCACGGATGGACATTTGGGTTGATTCCAAGTCTTTGCTATTGTGAATAGTGCCGCAATAAACATACGTGTACATGTGTCTCTGTAGTAGAATAATTTATAATCCTTTGGGTATATACCCAATAGTGGGATGGCTGGGTCATATGGTACATCTAGTTCTAGATCCTTGAGGAATTGCCATACTGTTTTCCATAATGGTTGAACTAGTTTACAATCCCACCAACAGTGTAAAAGTGTTCCTATTTCTCCACATCCTCTCCAACACCTGTTGTTTCCTGACTTCTTAATGATTGCCATTCTAACTGGTGTGAGATGGTATCTCATTGTGGTTTTGATTTGCATTTCTCTGATGGCGAGTGGCCGGGCGCGGTGGCTCAAGCCTGTAATCCCAGCACTTTGGGAGGCCGAGACGGGTGGATCATGAGGTCAGGAGATCGAGACCATCCTGGCTAATACGGTGAAACCCCGTCTCTACTAAAAAATACAAAAAACTAGCCGGGCGACGAGGCGGGCGCCTGTAGTCCCAGCTACTCGGGAGGCTGAGACAGGAGAATGGCGTGAACCCGGGAGGCGGAGCTTGCAGTGAGCTGAGAGCCGGCCACTGCACTCCAGCCTGGGCAGCAGAGCAAGACTCCGTCTCAAAAAAAAAAAAAAAAAAAAGAAAAAAAAAAAAAGAAAAAAAAAAAAAAAAAGAAAGTCTTATTGGGATGCTCATTTTGGGTAATGTTTGTCTCTGATGTCATCCACACAACTCACCAAAATCGGAGGTGAGCCCCACTGTGCTCCAAAAATGTCCTCTCTTATGGTATTAACCCTGACAGATATAACCTGAACATCCCTTTGGGCCCCAGGTAGCACTGATTTTCCCATTTTGGGGAGAATATGATTTTTCATCTCTTGCTTGAGCCCATGGATATTTCTGCATCACCACAACCATAAATATCATTAGGACAGACACCACACTTCATTCCATTTCTATATGGGATAAGATAAAGTGAATATGAAGGAATAGTATTTTAAAAAGCCCTCCCTACTCCTCACTTTTTAAAATTGAAATAACTTGGTGAAGGGTGCTGGGAAAAATACTTCTAAAACTAAGCTTAAGTATGTTTTTTTGAAAAGCTAAATCTTAAAGTACTCTACAAATAACTCAGAGTTTTTTGCCTCACTGTGACCCAAGCATGTATGCATTTAAAAGTCTAATTACAAGTGAGTCATAAATATGTCTTACCAGATAAGTACCATGTTGTCAATACCCAAAATTGGAATCAATAGTATGTTCAGAAACAATTTGTGGTGACAAGTATATATGAGGCAACTTTTGGATAAGCCACTCAGAGGCAACTTTTGGATAAGCCACTCACAGCTACTTATTTTGGAGAGTGCTGGATAGTGGTGACCACACATGCTGTCTGTTGGGTGATGTAAGTTTTTCTAAATATTTGTGTATTTGCACTGTTATGGTGCTGCTTCCTCAAGGCCCTGGTGTGTTACATTTTCTATGTTTTGGGGTATGGGCATGTCTTACATATGGCTGTCTCCTGGATATGTTAGACCATCTATTGTGGTAAGATTAAGTGAATGAAAGTTGAATATATTTGCCACGAAGGCCATGAGGAAATTGATAAAATAAGTTAATAAAGAAATACATGTCTGAAATTTTACTTCAGAGAAATTAAAAATTGTATCTGGTAACACAGGCCATGTGATGTGTCTTACGGTTGTCTGTAGTATGCCTATTCTTTGCATGCCCAAAGCCAGTGTCATGTTGCTAAGAATGTGAGATCAGGATTTATATTGTAAAATTACTCTTTCCTCAGGAAAATGGATGTTCTGCCTTGGAATGAGAGAGTGTGTAAAGATGTTTGGTCTTCTTGTAACAGTAAGTGCTGAAAATCGTGTAGTCACTCATCTTCTCAGTTTCTCATTGATTTGGCTTTTTTTTTTAAAGCGGCTCCAGATGTAGATGTGGTGAGCATGGTGGTCTGTGTGTTCTGAAGCTTTGTACCTTTGTTACTCTGTTCTGCACTGGAGAGTGGATAGTGTGCAGTCATGTGTTTGTTTCGTGTTATATTAAGAGAAAGGGAGAAGTATCAGTGAATTGGAGAAGTGGAGTGGTTAACAATGGTCAAATTCTTTTTTTTTTTTTTTATGCTACAGGGATTGTTTATAAGAAGTTGTCTATGTTACAGGCTTTTTTTTTTAAATGTAATCATGAATTTATTTTATTTATTAATTATTATTATTATAATTTAAGTTCTAGGGTACATGTGCATAACGTGCAGGTTTGTTACATATGTATACTTGTGCCATGTTGGTGTGCTGCACCCATCAACTTGTCAGCACCCATCAACTCGTCATTTACATCAGGTATAACTCCCAATGCAATCCCTCCCACCTCCCCATGATAGGCCCTGGTGTGTGATGTTCCCCTTCCCAAGTCCAAGTGATCTCATTGTTCAGTTCCCACCTATCAGTGAGAACATGCGGTGTTTGCTTTTCTGTTCTTGTGATAGTTTGCTAAGAATGATGGTTTCCAGCTGCATCCATGTCCCTACAAAGGACACAAACTCATCCCTTTTTATGGCTGCATAGTATTCCATGGTGTATATGTGCCACATTTTCTTAATCCAGTCTGTCACTGATGGACATTTGGGTTGATTGCAAGTCTTTGTTATTGTGAATAGTGCCACAATAAACATACGCGTGCATGTGTCTTTATAGCAGCATGATTTATGATTCCTTGGGTATATACCCAGTAATGGGATGCCTGGGTCATATGGTACATCTAGTTCTAGATCCTTGAGGAATCGCCATACTGTTTTCCATAATGATTGAACTAGTTTACAATCCCACAACAGTGTAAAAGTGTTCCTATTTCTCCACATCCTCTCCAGCACCTATTGTTTCCTGACTTTTTAATGATTGCCATTCTAACTGGTGTGAGATGGTATCTCATTGTGGTTTTGATTTGCATTTCTCTGATGGCCAGTGATGATGAGCATTTTTTCATGTGTCTGTTGGCTGTATGAATGTCTTCTTTTGAGAAATGTCTGTTCATATCCTTTGCCCACTTTTTGATGGGGTTGTTTGTTTTTTTCTTGTACATTTGTTTGAGTTCTTTGTAGGTTCTGGATATTAGACGTTTGTCAGATGAGTATATTGCAAAAATTTTCTCCCATTCTGTAGGTTGCCTGTTCACTCTGATGGTAGTTTCTTTTGCTGTGCAGAAGCTCTTTAGTTTAATTAGACCCAATTTGTCAATTTTGGCTTTTGCTACCGTTGCTTTTGGTGTTTTAGTGATGAAGTCCTTGCCCATGCCTATGTCCTGAATGGTACTACCTAGGTTTTCTTCTAGAGTTTTTACGGTATTAGGTCTAACATTTAAGTCTCTAATCCATCTTGAATTAATTTTCGTATAAGGAGTAAGGAAAGGATCCAGTTTCAGCTTTCTACTTATGGCTAGCCAATTTTCCCAGCACCATTTATTAAATAGGGAATCCTTTCCCCATTTCTTGTTTCTCTCAGGTTTGTCAAAGATCAGATGGCTGTAGATGTATGGTATTATCTCTGAGGACTCTGTTCTGTTACACTGGTCTATATCTCTGTTTTGGTACCAGTACCATGCTGTTTTGGTTACTGTAGCCTTGTAGTATAGTTTGAAGTCAGGTAGCGTGATGCCTCCAGCTTTGTTCTTTTGACTTAGAATTGTCTTGGCAATGCAGGCTCTTTTTTGGTTCCATGTGAACTTTAAAGCAGTTTTTCCAATTCTGTGAAGAAACTCATTGGTAGCTTGATGGGGATGGCATTGAATCTATAAATAACCTTGAGCAGTATGGCCATTTTCATATTGATTCTTCCGATCCATGCGCATGGTATGTTCTTCCATTTGTTTGTGTCCTGTTTGATTTCACTGAGCAGTGGTTTGTAGTTCTCCTTGAAGAGGTCCTTTACATCCCTTGTAAGTTGGATTCCTAGGTATTTTATTCTCTTTGAAGCAATTGTGAATGGAAGTTCATTCCTGATTTGGCTCTCTGTTTGTCTGTTACTGGTGTATAAGAATGCTTGTGATTTTTGCACATTAATTTTGTATCCTGAGACTCTGCTGAAGTTGCTTATCAGCTTAAGGAGATTTTGGGCTGAGACAATGGAGTTTTCTAAATATACAATCATGTCATCTGCAAACAGGGACAATTTGACTTCTTCTTTTCCTAACTGAATACCCTTGATTTCTTTCTCTTGCCTGATTGCCCTACCCAGAACTTCCAACACTATTTTGAATAGGAGTGGTGAGAGAGGGCATCCCTGTCTTGTGCCAGATTTCAAAGGGAATTTTTCCAGTTTTTGCCCATTCAGTATGATATTGGCTGTGAGTTTGTCATAAATAGCTCTTATTATTTTGAGGTAGGTTCCATCAATACCGAATTTATTGAGCGTTTTTAGCATGAAGGGCTGTTGAATTTTGTCAAAGGTCTTTTCTGCATCTATTGAGATAATCATGTGGTTCTTGTCTTTGGTTCTGTTTATATGCTGGATTATGTTTATTGATTTGCGAATGTTGAACCAGCCTTGCATCCCAGGGATGAAGCCCACTTGATCATGGTGGATAAGCTTTTTGATGTGCTGCTGAATCCGGTTTGCCAGTATTTTATTGAGGATTTTTGCATCGATGTTCATCAGGGATATTGGTCTAAAATTCTCTTTTTTTGTTGTGTCTCTGCCAGGCTTTGGTATCAGGATGATGTTGGCCTCATAAAATGAGTTAGGGAGGATTCCCTCTTTTTCTATTGATTGGAATAGTTTCAGAAGGAATGGTACCAGCTCCTCCTTGTACCTCTGGTAGAATTCAGCTGTGAATCCATCTGGTCCTGGACTTTTTTTGGTTGGTAGGCTATTAATAGTTGCCTCAATTTCAGATCCTGCTATTGGTCTCTTCAGGGATTCAACTTCTTCCTGGTTTAGTCTTGGAAGAGTGTAAGTGTCCAGGAAATTATCCATTTCTTCTAGATTTTCTAGTTTATTTGCATAGAGGTGTTTATAGTATTCTCTGATGGTAGTTTGTATTTCTGTGGGGTCGGTAGTGATATCCTCTTTATTATTTTTTATTGCGTCTACTTGATTCTTCTCTCTTTTCTTCTTTATTAGTCTTGCTAGCGGTCTGTCAATTTTGTTGATCTTTTCAAAAAACCAACTCCTGGATTCATTGATTTTTTGGAGGGTTTTTTGTGTCTCTATCTCCTTCAGTTCTACTCTGATCTTAGTTATTTCTTGCCTTCTGCTAGCTTTTGAATGTATTTGCTCTTGCTTCTCTAGTTCTTTTAATTGTGATGTTAGAGTGTCAATTTTAGATCTTTCCTGCTTTCTTTTGTGGGCATTTAGTGCTATACATTTCCCTCTACACACTGCTTTAAATGTGTCCCAGAGATTCTGGTACGTTGTATCTTTGTTCTCATTGGTTTCAAAGAACATCTTTATTTCTGCCTTCATTTCGTTATGTACCCAGTAGTCATTGAGGAGCAGGTTGTTCAGTTTCCATGTAGTTGAGCGGTTTTGATTGAGTTTCTTAGTCCTGAGTTCTAGTTTGATTGCACTGTGGTCTGAGAGACAGTTTGTTATAATTTCTGTTCTTTTACATTTGCTGAGGAGTGCTTTACTTCCAATTATGTGGTCAATTTTGGAATAAGTGCGATGTGGTGCTAAGAAGAATGTATATTCTGTTGATTTGGGGTGGAGAGTTCTATAGATGTCTATTAGGTCTGCTTGGTGCAGAGATGAGTTCAATTCCTGGATATCCTTGTTAACTTTCTGTCTCGTTGATCTGTCTAATGTTGACAGTGGGGTGTTAAAGTCTCCCATTATTATTGTATGGGAGTCTAAGTCTCCTTGTAAGTCTCTAAGGACTTGCTTTATGATTCTGGGTGCTCCAGTATTGGGTGCATATATATTTAGGATAGTTAGCTCTTCCTGTTGAATTGATCCCTTTACCATTATGTAATGGCCTTCTTTGTCTCTTTTGATCGTTGATGGTTTACAGTCTGTTTTATCAGAGACTAGAATTGCAACCCCTGCATTTTTTTGTTCTCCATTTGCTTGGTAGATCTTTCTCCATCCCTTTATTTTGAGCCTATGTGTATATCTGCATGTGAGATGGGTCTTCTGAATACAGCAAACTGATGGGTCTTGACTCTTTATCCAGTTTGCCAGTCTGTGTCTTTTAATTGGACCATTTAGTCCATTTATATTTAAGGTTAATATTGTTATGTGTGAACTTGATCCTGCCATTATGATATTAACTGGTTATTTTGCTCGTTAGTTGATGCAGTTTCTTCCTAGCCTCGATGGTCTTTACATTTTGGCATGTTTTTGCAATGGCTGGTACCGGTCATTCCTTTCCATGTTTAGTGCTTCCTTCAGGGTCTCTTGTAAGGCAGGCCTGGTGGTGACAAAATCTCTAAGCATTTGCTTATCTGTAAAGGATTTTATTTCTCCTTCACTTATGAAACTTAGTTTGGCTGGATATGAAATTCTGAGTTGAAAATTCTTTTCTTTAAGAATGTTGAATATTGCCCCCACTCTCTTCTGGCTTGTAGAGTTTCTGCCGAGAGATCTGCTGTTAGTCTGATGGGCTTCCCTTTGTGGGTAACCCGACCTTTCTCTCTGGCTGACCTTAAGATTTTTTCCTTCATTTCAACTTTGATGAATCTGGCAATTATGTGTCTTGGAGTTGCTCTTCTGGAGGAGTATCTTTGTGGCGTTTTCTGTATTTCCTGAATTTGAATGTTGGCCTGCCCTACTAGGTTGGGAAAGTTCTCCTGGATGATATCCTGAAGAGTGTTTTCCAACTTGGTTCCATTGTCCCCCTCACTTTCAGGCACCCCAATCAGACGTAGATTTGGTCTTTTTACATAATCCCATACTTCTTGCAGGCTTTGTTCATTTCTTTTTCTTCTTTTTTCTTTTGGTTTCTCTTCTCGCTTCATTTCATTCATTTGATCCTCAATCGCTGATACTCTTTCTTCCAGTTGATCGAGTCGGTTACTGAAGCTTGTGCATTTGTCACGTATTTCTCGTGTCATGGTTTTCATCTCTGTCATTTCGTTTATGACCTTCTCTGCATTAATTATTCTAGCTATCAATTCTTCCACTCTTTTTTCAAGATTTTTAGTTTCTTTGCACTGGGTACGTAATTCCTCCTTTAGCTCTGAGAAGTTTGATGGACTGAAGCCTTCTTCTCTCATCTCGTCAAAGTCATTCTCCGTCCAGCTTTGATCCATTGCTGGCGATAAGCTGCGCTCCTTTGCAGGGGGAGATGCGCTCTTATTTTTTGAATTTCCAGCTTTTCTGCCCTGCTCTTTCCCCATCTTTGTGGTTTTATCTGTCTCTGGTCTTTGATGATGGTGACGTACTGATGGGGTTTTGGTGTAGGTGTCCTTCCTGTTTGATAGTTTTCCTTCTAGCAGTCAGGACCCTCAGCTGTAGGTCTGTTGAGATTGCTTGAGGTCCACTCCAGACCCTGTTTGCCTGGGTATCAGCAGCAGAGGCTGCAGAAGATAGAATATTGCTGAACAGCGAGTGTACCTGTCTGATTCTTACTTTGGAAACTTCCTCTCAGGGGTGTACTCCACCTTGTGAGGTGTGGGGTGTCAGTCTGCCCCTAGTGGAGGATGTCTCCCAGTTAGGCTACTCAGGGGTCAGGGACCCACTTGAGCAGGCAGTCTGTCCATTCTCAGATCTCAACCTCCATGTTGGGAGATCCACTGCTCTCTTCAAAGCTGTCAGACAGAGTCGTTTGCATCTGCAGAGGTTTCTGCTGCATTTGTTGTTGTTGTTGTTGTTGTTGTTTAGCAGTGGTCAAATTCTTTTGTTTAGAGATTATTATTTATTTCATTATTATCTTTACCGTAAATGGAATTTTGTAAGGGTGCATTTGCACAGCTTGTTTCTAGGAAGTCTGACAGTAGCTAGGGCTCTCTCTGGTGTCTCTTCAGAAAATTAAATAAAAAGAAATCCACTCATAAACACCAGAAACTAACAATGAATCTGTCTAGAATACTTTTAAATAAGTTTAACCTACAGTATTCAAGTTGCAGACAAACTTTGGTGAAACCCATTTCTTAGCCAGGTTTGTCTGTATTTGCATTAAATCATATAAACCAGAAGTTAAATCTTTCTGTTTCTCTTCTACCTGTGCTAGACCTATTAATAGATAGGAATCCAGTCTGGTACGTCAATAATCAAAAGTTGTACTTTAATTTTCACCCTTTTTTGGTTGTTAGCTTTTTTACTTAGAAACACACTCAGCATGATGGCAATAAGAGCAGAAGTCATAAGATCTACAACTATTGAGCACTAGCTACCTGCATCCTAATTTTTTTTTACGTATCACACTTTTTCATTCATTACAATTCTATGACAGAGGGATGTAGATGTAATTATTATCCTCAGGATTCATGTGAGAAAATAGAGACCCAGAGAGATGCCCAGCTATTAGAACTCAAACTATTAAGTTTGTTTCCAGGGCTGTGCTTCTGACCCCTGCCAGACTACCTACCATAGAGACATGATTTGTTCACCAAAAAATACTAACTGAAAACCTCCTGTGTGCAGAGTTCTCCCTGTTAGGCACATCAAGGGAAAAGATGGGCACACCAAGGAAACAGTGTAAGTGTTCCAGGACAGGGTTCTGGTTTCCAGAAATAAATCACAGCTTACCTATTCAACAGCTCATTTTAACTAATATTTGATGACATAAGTTAGACCTTCCCTTCTGTGATGATCAGGAACGGAGACGTGTTCTGTGGACTGAGGGGCTTGCAGAGGTCGTGTTAGTACATGAACTGACTGACTTGGATTTGTGTGGCCTCAAAGAGGGGGAGTTCAACAAGACAGGAAAGCAGAATGCTGGCAGACTGAGACCCAGTGGGAAAGTAGAGTGAAACCCTGAACAAAGCCTATCAAGGATCAAATTTTTACTATGTTCTCATTGGAAAGGATAGTGTGTGAAAAACAGGTGGTCTTTCACATGGGGGGAAATATTCCAGAAGTGAAAAAGGGTGGGCATGGACTCTGCGGTTCTGCTGGTCTTCTGTGTGGTGGGTAGTGGGGGACTCTCTTATCTCTTGAAACCTTTTCTGCAGACATCCACTTTTAACTTCAATGAAAGTGCTGAGCCCTGTTCAAGAACTCATATGAAACCTACTTTTGAAGAGACTTGAAACTGTAAACTCGTGTTTGGGAAATTTAGTTTTGCTTTGGGTAGGGCCAATGCCTTGAGAACAGGTCTATTGGTTTGTTATAATAGGTTATTGTTACTGTACATATTATAGAAACTCAAGATTTTGCCTCAGAATTTGCATTGGGATGATCCTAAGAAGTTCATAACATGTGATATGAGCCAAGTAAAGGCAACATTTGAATTGACTTGATTACTAATGTAATCTAAAGATTTGTCCAAGATCAACTGTGATAGCCTCTGGGAGGTATTATTTATTTGTTGTTTTGCTTTTTAAGCTGGAGGAGCAACATGTACTGGAGGACAGTGAGAGGAAGACCTGTGTGTTTTGAGTGTGTTTGAGATGGGGTCACCAGTGTGCCTAGATTCTTTTATGCGGGTGCCTGAGCAAGTTATGAAATTGGCAAATCTTGCATTGTGATAGGCACTTGAGGGTCTGTTTCCTGTTTCTTCCTATCTGTGGATAAGGACTATTTTGAAACCAGGAATACAGAATTGAAGTCATTCATGCTACCAGCTCAATTTTAACTGACTTATCCTCTGTATTTACTACTAGTATTATTATTATCATTGTTATGTTTCTCATGACATTGGGAGAGTTTCAGCAAAACAATAGTGGAAAGCAATCTGGATGAGTAGACCAGAATTCTGGCTCCTTTCTTTTCTCATCTGCTGAATATCTCTTTCAGCAAGCTTGCATTGGGAATAATTTTTTGACATCCAAACCTGGTCCCAGGCTCTAGAACTGCAAAGATGGATATAATATGGTTCTAGTTCTAAAATTCACCAGTGCCTCACAACCAGCAAGAACAAGTGGAAAACTGGCAAGTGAGAAGTTGCAGTGGAAAGAAAAGGTGATACTCTCAAATGTACAGGTTTTCCATGTGTAGAAGAAGATTGTGGGAAAGAAGAAATGTAAATTCAGGCAAAAAAGCAGTTTAAGTACAGGATTTGAAGTATTAAAATATGAGGCTTATTTGAGGACAGGGTAGGACAAGAAGTAGAGTGTGACAAGAGAATATAGTTTGGGAGTGTTGTGTAGAGATGGCGTGATAAGAGATATTGGCCTTAGGAAAACGGATGGGGGCTCAGCTGTGTAGGCTGTTACAAGCCATCAAATGTTTTGGAGCAGGGCTGTAATGTGAGCAGCTCTGTGTTACAAAGAGAACACTGCTAACCTTTTAGAAAGTTTAAGCTTGAAAAAAGACAATGTGTTCAGCAAAATGCAGTAGAAACTTGTACTTTGGTACCCTTTTTGAAAGACTACATTTTCCCTTTTTTAAAAGACTTTTCAGCCCAGAATATATGGGCTGCCTTTCTACACATGGTTAAATAATAGAAAGGTGAGAACATTTATTTTCCACAAATCAAATTCAATTAGACAATGTTTAAACTTCCCTAATTGTGTTTACTAATTGGTGCTTATTTAAACTCCTTAGACAGTAGACATCTTTAGAAGGGAGGGACTTCTTTTCTCTCAAAAACATTGAATATGAACACTAGCAGCTGAATGGAGATATGTGTAAAATAATTTTGAACAAAATGATTACTGTAATGGGGATACCAAAAACTTACACAAATCAGTAAAAAGTTAAATAATTCAGTAGCAAAATAAGCAGAAGATCTTACTAGATAATTCAAAAAGTGGTACACTAAACATATATAAAACCAAGTTACCTAGTTACTAAAATGTGTATTAAAATAATGAGATGCCAGTTTTTCACACATTAAAAAGGAATTTATCTTTAATTGGAAAGTTTTTTAAATTTTTTATTAAACTGTAATTTCTAGGGTACATGTGCACAGCATGCAGATTTGTTACACATGTATACATGGGCCATGTTGGTGTGCTACACCCATTAACTTGTCATTTACATTAGGTATTTCTCCTAATGCTGTCCCTTCCCCCACCCTCCACCGGATGACAGGCCCTGGTGTGTGATCTTTCCCACCCTGTGTCCAAGTGTTCTCATTGTTCAATTCCCAGCAATGAGTGAGAACATGTGGTGTTTGGTTTTCTGTCCTTGTGAGTTTGCTCAGAATGATGGTTTCCGGCTTCATCCATGTCCCTACAAAGGACATGAACTCATCTTTTTTTATGGCTGCATAGTATTCCACCGTGTATATGTGCCACATTTTCTTAATCCAGTATATCATTGATGAATATTTGGAATGTTTCCAAGTCTTTGCTATTGTAAATAGTGCAATGATAAACATACACGTGCATGTGTCTTTATAGCAGCATGATTTATAATCCTTTAGGTATATACCTAGTAATGGGATGGCTGGGTCAAATGGTATTTCTAGTTCTAGATCCTTGAGGAATTGCCACACTGTCTTCCACAATGGTTGAACTAGTTTACAGTCCCATCAACAGTGTAAAAGTATTCTTATTTCTCCACATCCACTCCAACACCTGTTGTTTCCTGACTTTTTAATGATCGCCATTCTAACTGGTGTGAGATGGTATCTCATTTGTTGGTTTTGGTTTGCATTTCTCTGGTGACCAGTGATGATGAGCATTTTTTCATGTGTCTGTTGGCTGAATAAGTGTCTTCTTTTGAGAAGTGTCTGTTCATATCCTTTGGTCACTTTCTCATGGGTTTGTTTGATTTTTTCTTGCAAATTTGTTTAAGTTCTTTGTAGATGCTGGACATTAGCCCTTTGTCAGATGGGTAGATTGCAAAAATTTTCTCCCATTCTGTAGGCTGCCTGTTCACTCTGATGGTAATTTATTTTGTTGTGTAGAAGCTCTTTAGTTAAATTAGATCCCATTTGTCTATTTTGGCTTTTGTTGCCATTGCTTTTGGTGTTTTAGTGATGAAGTCCTTGCCCATGCCTATGTCCTGAATGGTATTGCCTAGGTTTTCTTTTAGGGTTTTTATGGTTTTAGATCTAACATTTAAGTCTTTAATCCATTTTGAATTACTTTTTATATAAGGTGTAAGGAAGGGATCCAGTTTCAGGTTTCTATATATGACTAGCCAGTTTTCCCAGCATCATTTATTAAATATGAAATCCTTTCCCCATTTCTTGTTTTTGTTAGGTTTGTCAAAGATCAGATGGTTGTACATGCATGGTGTTATTTCTGAGGGCTCTGTTCTGTTCCATTGGTCTATATCTCTGTTTTGGTACCTGTCCCATGCTGTTTTGGTTACTGTAGCCTTGTAGTATAGTTTGAAGTCAGGTAGCATGATGCCTCCAGCTTTGTTCTTTTGGCTTAGGGTTGTCTTGACAATGCGGGCTCCTTTTTGGTTGTGTATGAACTTTAAAGTAGTTTTTCCAATTCTATGAAGAAAGTCATTGGTAGCTTAATGGGGATGGCATTGAATCTATATATTACTTTGGGCAGTATGGCCATTTTTACGATATTTATTCTTGCTATCCATGAGCACGGAATATTCTTCCATTTGTTTGTGTCCTCTTTTATTTCGTTGAGCAGTGGTTTGTAGTTCTCCTTGAAGAGGTCCTTCACATCCCTTGTAAGTTGGATTTCTAGTTATTTTATTCCCTTTGAAGCAATTGTGAATGGGAGTTCACTCACGATTTGGCTGTTTGTCTGCTATTGGTGTCTAGGAATGCTTGTGAGTTTTGCACATTTATTTTGTATCCTGAGACTTTGCTGAAATTGCTTATTAGCTTTACTGGAGTTTGGGCTGAGACAATGGAGTTTTCTAAATATACAATCATGTCATCTGCAAACAGGAACAATTTGACTTCCTCCTTTTCTAATTGAATACCCTTTATTTCTTTCTCCTGCCTGATTGCCCTGGCCAGAACTTCCAACACTAGGTTGAATAGGAGTGGTGAGAGAGAGCATCCCTGTCTTGTGCCAGTTTTCAAAGGGAATCCTTCCAGTGTTTGTCCATCTAGTATGATATTGGCTGTGGGTTTGTCATAAATAACTCTTGAGATACTTCCCATCAATACCTAGTTTATTGAGAATTTTTAGCATGAAGAGGTGTTGAATTTTCTCAAAGGCCTTTTCTGCATCTATTGAGAAAATCATGTGGTTTTTGTCTTTGGTTCTGTTTATGTGATGGATTACATTTATTGATTTGTGTATGTTGAACCAACCTTGCATTCCAGGGATGAAGCCAACTTGATCCAGGTGGATAAGCTTTTTGATGTGCTGCTGGATTTGATATGCCAGTATTTTATTGAGGATTTTTGCATTGATATTCATCAGGGATATTTGTCTAAAATTCTCTTTGTGTGTGTGTGTGTGTCTCTGCCAGGTTTTGGTATCAGGATAATATTGGCCTCATAAATGAGTTAGGGAGGATTCTCTTTCTCTATTTATTGGAATGGTTTTAGAAGGAATGATACCAGTTCCTCTTTGTACCTCTGGTAGAATTTGGGTGTGAATTTATCTGGTCTTGGACTTTTTTCAGTTGGTAGGCTATTAATTACTGCCTCAAATTCAGAGCCTGTCATTTGTCTATTCAGGGATTCAACTTCTTCCTGGTTTAGACTTCGGAGGATATATGTGTCCATGAATTTATCAATTTCTTCTAGATTTTCTAGTTTATTTGCATAGAGGTGTTTGTAGTATTCTGTGATGGTAGTTTGTATTTCTGTGGGATCAGTGGTGATATCCCCTTTATCATTTTTTATTGCATCTATTTTTCTCTTTTCTTCTTTATTAGTCTTGCTAGCAGTCTATCAATTTTGTTGATCTTTTCAAAAAAGCAGCTCCTGGATTCATTGATTTTTTGAAGGTTTTTTTGTGTCTCTATCTCCTTCAGTTTTGCTCTGATCTTAGTTATTTCTTGCCTTCTGCTAGCTTTTGAATGTGTTTGCTCTTGCTTCTGTAGTTCTTTTAATTGTGATGTTAGGATGTCAATTTCAGATCTTTCCTGCTTTCTCCTGTGGGCATTTAATGCTATAAATTTCCATCTACACCCTCCTTTAAATGTGTCCCAGAGATTCTGGTATGTTGTGTCTTTGTTCTCATTGGTTTCAAAGAACATCTTTATTGCTGCCTTCATTTCATTGTTTACCCAGTAGCATTCAGGAGCAGGTTGTTCTGTTTCCATGTAGTTGTGAGGTTCTGAGTAAGTTTCTTAATCCTGAGTTCTAATTTGATTGCACCGTGGTCTGTGGTTTGTTATAATTTCCGTTCTTTTACATTTGCTGAGGAGTGCTTTGCTTCCAACTCTGTGGTCAATTTTGGAATAAGTGTGATGTGGTGCTGAGAAGAATGTATATTCTGTTTATATGGGGTGGAGAGTTCTGTAGATGTCTGTTAGGTCTGCTTGGTGCAGAGCTGAGTTCAAGTCCTGGATATCCTTGTTAACTTTCTGACTTGTTATCTGATGTTGACAGTGGTGTGTTAAAAGTCTCCCCTTATTATTCTGTGGGAGTCTACATCTATTTGTAGGTCTCTAAGACTTGCTTTATGAATTTGGGTGCTCCTGTATTGGTTGCATATATATTTAGGATAGTTAGCTCTTCTTGTTAAATTGATCCCTTTACCGTTATGTAATGGCCTTCTTTGACTCTTTTGATCTTTGTTGGCTTAAAGTCTATTTTATCCGAGAGTAGGATTGCAACCCCTGCTTTTTTTGTTTTCCATTTGCTTGGTAGATCTTCCTCCATCCCTTTATTGTGAGCCTATGTGTGTCTCTGCACATGAGATACATCTCCTGAATACAGCACACTGATGGGTCTTGACTCTTTATCCAATTTGCCAGTCTGCGTCTTTTAATTGGGGCATTTAGCCCATTTACATTTAAGGTTAATATTGTTAAGTGTGAATTTGATCCTGCCATTATGATGTTAGCTGGTTATTTTGCTTGTTAGTTGATGCAGTTTCTTCCTAGCATTGATAGTCTTTATGATTTGGAATGTTTTTGCAGTGGCTGGTACTGGTTGTTCCTTTCCATGTTTAGTGCTTCCTTCAGGAGCTCTTGTAAGGCAGGTCTAGTGGTGACAAAATCTCTCAGCATTTGCTTGTCTGTAAAGGACATTATTTTTCTCTTAGAAAGCTTAGTTTGGCTGGATATGAAATTCTGGGTTGAAAATTTTTTCCTTTAAGAATGTTGAATATTGGCCCTCACTCTCTTCCGGTTTGTAGAGTTTCTGCTGAGAGATCCGCTGTTAGTCTGATGGGCTGCCTTTTGTGGGTAACCCAACCTTTCTCTCTGGCTGCCCTTAACATTTTTTCCTTCATTTCAACCTTGGTGAATCTGACAATTATGTGTCTTGGGGTTGCTCTTGCTCTTCTTGAGCAGTATCTTTGTGGTGTTCTCTGTATTTCCTAAATTTGAATGCTGGCCTGACTTGCTAGGTTGGTGAAATTCTCCTGGAGAGTATCCTGAAGAGTGTTTTCCAACTTGGTTCCATTCACCCCCTCACTTTCAGGTACACCAATCTGATGCAGATTTGGTCTTTCCACATAGCCCCATATTTCTTGGAGGCTTTGTTCATTTCTTTTTACTCTTTTTTCTCTAAATTTCTCTTCTTGCTTCATTTCATTCATTTGATCTTCAATCACTGATACCTTTTTTTCCACTTGATCGAATTGACTACTGAAGCTTGTGCATGCATCACGTAGTTCTCGTGCCATGGTTTTCAGCTCCATCAGGTCATTTAAGGTCTTCTCTATGCTGTTTATTCTAGTTAGCCATTCATCTAATCTTTTTTCAAGGTTTTTAGCTTCTTTGCAATGGATTCGAACACCGTCCTTTAGCTCGGAGAAATTTGTTATTACCAATCTTCTGAAGCCTACTTCTGTCAACTTGTCAAAGTCATTCTCTGTCCAGCTTTGTTCTGTTGCTGGCAAGGAGCTGCATTCCTTTGGAGAAGAGGCACTCTGATTGTTAGAATTTTCAGCTTTTCTGCTCTGGTTTCTCCCTATCTTTGTGGTTTTTATCTACCTTTGGTCTTTGATGATGGCGACCTACAGATGGGGTTTTGGTGTGGATGTCCTTTTTGTTGATGTTGATGTTATTCCTGTTTGTTAGTTTTCTTTCTAACAGTCAGGACCCTCAGCTGCAGGTCTGTTGGGGTTTGCTGGGGGTCCACTCCAGACCCTGTTTGTCTGGGTATCACCAGCGGAGGCTGCAGAACAGCAAATATTGCAGAACAGCAAATGTTGCTGCCTGATCCTTCCTCTGGAAGCTTCGTCTCAGAGGGGTACCAGGCAGTATGAGGTGTCAGTCGCCCCTACTGGGAGTTGTCTCCCAGTTAGGCTACTTGTGGGTCAGGGAGCCACTTGAAGAGGCACTCTGTCCATTTTCAGATCTCAAACTCTGTGCTGGGAAAACCACTACTCTCTTCAATGCTGTCAGACAGGGATGTTTAAGTCTGCAGAAGTTTCTGCTGCCTTTTGTTCAGCTATGCCCTGCCCCCAGAGGTGGAGTCTACAGAGGCAGGAGTCTACCTCCTTGAGCTGCGGTGGGCTCCACCCATTTTGAGCTTCCCAGTCACTTTATCTAGTCAAGCCTCAGTAATGGTGGATGCCCCTCCCGTAGCCTCGCTGCCACCTTTCAGTTCTATCTCATACTGCTGTGCTAGCAGTGAGCAAAGCTCCATGGGCATGGGACCCTCAGGGCCAGGCACAGGATTTAATCTCCTGGTGTGCCATTTGCTAAGATTGTCAGAAAAGTACAGCATTAGGGTGGGGGTGTCCCGATTTTCCAGATACCATCTGTCATGGCTTCCCTTGCCTAGGAAAGGGAATTTCCCAACCCCTTGCACTTCTCGGGTGAGGTGATGCCCTGCCCTGCTTCAGCTCACACTCCATGGACTGCATCCACTGTTCAAAAAGTCCCAGTGTGATGAACCCAGTACCTCAGTTGGAAATGCAGAAATCACCTGTCTTCTGCATCACTCATGCTGGGAGCTATAGACTGGAGCTGTTCCTATTCAGCCGTCTTGGAACCCCAGAAAATATTTTTTAAAATAACATGTTCCCCTGAACTCCTGGCTGATTTTGCACTGTGCATCAGCAGCCTTTAAAATGTGCTACATTTCTTAATATGGCAATTTTAACTAATACATTAATTTTGACATAATGAAGTGGAATCACTTGTCTGGGGTAAATACCTGAGGTTCACCATCTCATACCAAGGAAATCAAGTGGACACACAAAAACTTGGTTTAGGAGCAGATGTTTAATAGGCAAAAGAAAGAGAAAGGAGACTAGCTCTCTCTCCTGAGAGAGAGTGGGACTTCCAGTTTGCAGAGAAGTGCATTGGATTTTACAGACTGCCTTCAGGAGGCAGTGTCTGATTTACACAGGGCCAAAGATTGGCTGGATCAGTTATGGATGTTTACACAGCTCACAAGGAAGCTGGCTTCCCCACCTTAATCTTTGATTATGCAAACGGAGCATTTGCCAGCACCATGTTGCCTGCTTCTTACTCTACATGTGGTTTACAAAGAAAAGGGAAGATGGAGCCACCATTTTGAACATGTGTAGTTTCCAGGTAGCTCCTTTTCCTATTAGCAAAGGTTCCGGCATTTATTCATGCAAGCTTACAGCTTGCTTATCTATGTCTGCAGCTCAATCTTACAGGCTGCTCTTTGTTAAACAGAACTAATTTGTGGGCTTCTTATTAAAAGGAAAACTTTACCAAGGACTTTTTTTTTTGCCCTCACTCACTATTGGCCTAAATAATTATTTTTAACTCCTGTATCAATAATAGTTAATGTCATGGGAAATATTTATAATGTATTTGTATGTATGAATAAGCAAGACAGCAAGCTCTAACTAGTGGTTGATTTTAATTTATTTATACAAATGTGTTGGGTACAAGCATAATTTAGTTACATGCATAGATTGCGTTTATGGTATCCATCATTCGAATAATGTTCATTATAGCTATTAAGTAATTTCTCAGCATCCATCCCCACCCTACCTTCTCACCCTTTCATGTCAGGTGTGCTGGCCCTCAATGACCAATACACCAAAGGTAAATTTATTGTTTTCTGTGACTTAGAATTAAAAATCAGCCGAAGAGAAAAGATGACCCCTAAGTCAATAAAACATTTGTTTTATATATATATAGATAGATAGATAGATAGATAGATAGATAGATAGATATACACACACACACACATACACAGACAGACATATGTGTGTGTGTGTGCGTGTGTGTGTATTTCTTTACACTGAAGAAACTTATACAGAGTCTTTCCCACTGCACAAACCCAAAAGTAAAGCCAAATGGCTCTACGTAATAAACATTATGGTAATAACTTCCAAAAAAAAAAATTCCTCCAATGAATGTAAATTCAAAAATAAAATGAAACAACTGTTTCTTCAGATGTGCAGAAATCAATGTAAAGACACGTAAAGACATAGAAAACACAGAAAACCAAGGTTTATGACACTTTCAAAGGAGCATAATAATTCTCCAGTACTCTAAGAAGAAAAAAAATTTCATTTAAATGACTTTAAAATAGTTTTAAAAGACTTCAAAGTATAGATTTTAAAGAAGCTCAAAGAGACACAAGAGAAATCTGAAAACCAATACAACAATAAATAAATAAATGTAGAGTATGAATGGGAAATGTTCCAAGGAGATAGGTATCTTTTAATAGAAACTGAAACAAAAATTATGGAACTGATTTATTGAAGGAAAAAGAAAATACACTGAAAGATTCAATAACAGACTGAAACAAACATAAAAAGAATTTTCAAACCTTTAAACAGGTCTTTTAAAATAATATACTCAGACAAAAATAAGGAGAAAAGAATAAAAAAGAATGAACAAAGACTTTGAGATGTTTCTGACCACATAAAGTGACTAAACTTCAAAATTATCAGTTTTTCTGAGAAAGAAAAAACATCAAAAAGTTTAGAAAACCCTTACGAGTTGATGGGTGCTGACGAGTTGATGGGTGCAGCACACCAACATGGTACAAGTATACATATGCAATAAACCTGCACATTGTGCACATGTACCCTAGAACTTAAAGTATAATAATAAAATAAAAATAAAAATAAAAATTTTTTAAAAAGGAAAACCTATTTAAGAAAACAATTGATGAAAACTCCCCAACTCTAGCAATTGAATTAGACATACACATACAGGAAACTCAGCAAACAAAATACAACAAAATACAAATACAATATATTGAAAAACAGACATCATCATGGCACATGATAATCAGAATATCTAAAGTCAAAGTGAAGGAAGTAATTTGAAAATAAGCAAAAAAAAAAAAAAAAAAAAAAAAAGCATCTAGTCATTTATAAAGAAAATCACATTAGATTAAAAGCAGACTTCTCAGCAGAAACTCTACTGGCCAGAAGAGAATGGGATGGCACTTTTAGAGTATTTAAAAAAAAAAGTGCCAACCAAAAACTTTACATCAAGCTAGAATAACCATCACAAGTGAACAACATAAAGACTTACCCTGAGAAATAAATGCTGGGGAAACTAATTACCACTAGACTGGGCCTATGAAAGATGTTAAAAAAAAATCTAATATAAAAACAAAAGATTGATATTCACCATTATTAAAACATATAAAAGTATAAAACTAATAGGTCTTACAAAAAACAGAAAGTGAAATAAATCAAATCACAACATGACAGAATTTTATTAAACTACAAAGAAAAAATAAAACAAGAAAATAATTAACATTATGATAGTAACAAAACCTTACATATTAATATTTACCTTGAATATAAATAAATACTTCATTGAAATGTATAGATTTGGTTGGGTGCAGTGGCTCACGCCTATAGTCCCAGCACTTTGGGAGGGCAAGGTGGGTGGATCATGAGGTTAAGAGATAAAGACCAGCCTGGCAAATATGGTGAAACCTCATCTCTACTGAAAATACAAAAATTAGCTGGGCATGGTGGTGTGCGCCTGCAGTCCCAGCTACTCAGGAGGCTGAGAAAGGAGATCACTTGAATAGGGGAGGCGGAGGTTGCAGTGAGCAGTGGGACGAGATCGTGCTACTGCACTCCAGCTTGGCAATGCAGCAAGACTGCATCTCAAAAAAAAAAATAGATTTATGAAATGAATAAGAAAAAATAATCCAACCCTATGTTGCCTACAAAAATCTCAGCTTACTTGTAAGAAACATACAGATTAAAGGCAAATGGGGGGAAATATATTAACACAAACAGAAACCAAAAGTAAACAGGAATATCTATACTTACATCAAATAAAACAGGCTTTAAATAAAAAGCTGTAACACAAAGGATAAAGAAGATCATCATCCAATAATAAATAAATCATTTCAGCCAAAAGATATAATAATTCTAAATGTATATGCACCAAACATCATGGCACCCAGATTTTAAAAATAAATATTAATAAATCTATACAAAGAGACAGTAATACAATAGTGGAGAAATTCAACATTCTACTCACAACATTTGAGAGACCATTGAGATAGGAAATTTGGCAAATCAACAAAGTATCCCCAAAAATCAAAGTTATATCAACTACCTACTTAGATCACAATAGACTAAAACTACAAATCAATATCAAGAAAAATTTCAGAAAGTATAAATTTACAAAGAATTTAAACAAAATACTCCTCGGCTGGGTGCGGTGGCTCAAGCCCGTAATCCCAGCACATTGGGAGGCCAAGACGGGCGGATCACGAGGTCAGGAGATCGAGACCATCCTGGCTAACATGGTGAAACCCCATCTCTACTAAAAATACAAAAAACTAGCCGGGCGAGGTGGCGAGCACCTGTAGTCCCAGCTACTTGGGAGGCTGAGGCAGGAGAATGGCGTGAACCCGGGAGGTGGAGCTTGCAGTGAGCTGAGATTGTGCCACTGCACTCCAGTCTGGGTGACAGAGCGAGACTCCGCCTCAAAAAAAAAAAAAAAAAAAAAACTCCTCAACAGTGACTGTGTAAATGAAGTAATTAAGATGGCTGACCAGGGGTGGTGGCTCACACCTGTAATCCCAGCACTCTGGGAGGCTGAGATAGGTGGACCACCTGAGGTAAGAAGTTTGAGACTCGCCTGGGCAACATGGCAAAACCCCATCTCTACAAAAAAAAAAAAAAAAAATGAAAAAACAGCTAGGTGTGGTGGTGTGCACCTATTGTCCTAGCCACTCAGGAGGCTAATATAAAACGATTGTTTCAGCCTGGAAGGCAGAAGTTGCAGCGAGCCAAGACTGTGCCACTACACTCCAGCCTCAGTGACAGAATAAACCCCATCTCAAAACAAACAAAAAAAATTTTAAGATGAAAATTAAAAATTTGTGGGAAAAAAGATGGAAATAGAAACACAATATAATAAAACCTGTGAGATACATCAAATATAGTACTAAGAGGAAAGTTCATAGCCTAAAGACCTGCATCAAAAAAATAGAAAGCTTACATATTAAGGACCTGACATCACACTTCAAGTAACTAGAAAATTAATAACAAATCAAATTCTAAGTTAGAAGAAGAAATAACAAAAATCAGAACAGAATCAAATGACATGAAGTCCAAAAACAATAAAAATGATCAACAGAAGAGTTGGTTTTTCAAAAAGACAAAATTGGTAAATTGTTAGCTAGATTAACCACAAACAGAATAGAAATCTAAATAAACAAAATCAGAAATGAAAGAACAGACATTACAGTGGATACAACAGTAATATAAAAGATCACTAGAAACAATTTTAAACAACTAGACAGACACTCACAAACCTGAAAACCTAGAAAGAATGAATAAATTCATGGAAACAAACTCCCAAGATAGAGTCGGGAAGAAATAGAGTACCTGAACAAACCAATAATGAGTAGCATGATTGAGTTAGCAATAAAAAATGTCTTGACAAAGAAAAGTTCAAGACTAGATAAATGCACAGCAAAATTCTACCAAGTGTACAAAGAATAATAATCCTCCTGAAACTCTTACCAAAAATTGAGGATAATAAAATTCTTCCTAAGTCACTTCGAGGTCAGTATCACCCTGATACCAAAACTAGCCAAGGACACAACAAAGAAAGCTATTATTATAGTATTATTTATTATATTATTATTATATAAAATAGACAAATGGAAATCAAACTAAAAGTTTTGGCGCAGAAAAAAATCAACAGGATAAATAGGCAATCTACAGAATAAAAGAAAATACTTGCAAACTGTGTGCCAACATGGAACTAATATTCAGAATTTACAAATAACTCAACTCAAAAATATTACAATAATAATAAACAAAGAATTCTATTGAAAATTGAGCAAATAACATTACTAACCATTTTTCAATAAAGACATGAAAAATGGCCAACATGCATATGAAAAAAGTGCTCAATCTCAACTAAAAATAAAACCACCATTTTTGTTTTACTTTCTGAGATGGAGTCTTAGTTGCCCAGGCTGGAGTGCAGTGGTATGATCTCAGTTCACTGCAACCACTGACTCCCAGGTTCAAGTACTTCTTCTGTGTCAGCCTCCCGAGGAGTTGGGGCTGCAGGTGAGAGCCACCACGCCTGGCTAACTTTTGTATTTTTAGTAGAGACGTCGTTTCACCATATCGGTCAGGCTGGTGTCGAACTCCTGACCTCATCATCTGCCTGCCTCCACCTCCCAGAGTGCTGGGATTACAGGTGTGAGCTACCATGCCTGGTCAGAACTATCATTTGATTCAGAAATCTCATCACTAGGTATCTATCCAAAGAAAAATAGTTTATTATATGAAAATGATACCTATACTTGCACATTTATTGCAGCATGCTCACAATAGCAAATTGTATATACCAGAAAAGCTTAATATTCAAAATATATAGAAAATTCAAAGCAAAGGCAAGTATAATGATAATAATAATAATCCAACTAAAAAAGTCAAAAGACTGAAAAAATATTTTGCCAAAAATATTTCCCAAAAATAACCAGAAAATTAATAACAAATCAAATTCCAAGTTAGAAGAAGAAATAAATAAAAATCAGAACAGAACCAAATGACATTAAGTCCAAAAACAATAAAAATAATCAATAGAATAAAGAGTTGGTTTTTCAAACAGACAAAATTGGTAAATTGCTAGCTAGATTAACCACAAACAGAATAGAAATCTAAATAAACAAAATCAGAAATGAAAGAACAGACATTACAATGGATACAACAGTAATACAAAAGATCACTAGAAATGATTATCTGTATATATTTGTATATTTGAAAATATTTGTATATATTTATATACAATGACCAACAGATATATAAAAAAGTGCTCAATATCACCTACCAACAGGCAACTGCAAATGAAAACAATGATGAGTTATCACTTCAAATCTGTTAGGATTGTTAATATCAAAAAGAAAAAATAGAGAAATAAGTAACATCTGCCATTCATATTCCTGAGATTTCTGAAACAAATCTTAGTATCACCACTGCTCTCACACATTTCAGACATGATGGGAAAAGAAAACTTAAGAAATGATCTAACATGCAGTTCCTCAAAAATACTCAGAAATATTCTTATATTCCCCCGAAACAATGGAAGAGCAGGCATATCATGCAGTACCTTATAAGCCATCAAGAGGACTTTAGCTGTCACGGTACCCTCTAAGGAAAGTCACTAAATAGGAAGTAGAGTCCTTAGAGAATTTAAGGGTATGGGACAAAAGATGCTCCTATTTGAGAGCTAGAGAAATAAAAATGGCTTTTAAGGAAACCTTTCTATCGAAGCAAAGCATTTTATACCACATTTTAAGGTCTGGAATTCTTTTTGACCATTGTACCCCTCGTCTCTGTTATCTGCTTCATTCATGCTTACCTACCTGAGTATTTGACTACTGTCTCATGTCTCTTCACATTCCAGGCTTTTATTTGCTCAAAGCAGTAGATCAGATCAATTACAGACAGCAAGGTCTGTTTTGTTAGAAAAATTAGCATGACTTTCTGGGATTCTCCAGTTACCAACCTAGTACTATGTTCAGTAGAGAGGAAAGAATATTATGAAAGATTCCAGAAATTTAATTCCAAAATACTGTTTTCTGACAGAAACTTTTGAATATTTAAAACATATGTGACATTTCTGGGTCCTTAGCTGTACTATCCAATACTATTGAATTTAAAATTAGTGCTGGATATTGGATTTTAACATTTGTACAACAATGTTTAATGCCATTGAATTTCTAGAATTATCATTAATCTAGAGTGAAGGATACATATTAGCTCAAGAAAGGGGAAGGTTCCTGTTAAGATAAAACATCTTGAAAATTTTCTTATCTATTTCAATAAACCTTCAAGTTTTTCTTAAAAGTATTAATCTAAAAATAATTTATGCAGAGCAAAACCTCCCAAAATCATTCCACAGATAGAGAAAATAGAAGCCTTACAGTATATTAGAAAATCTGGGGGATATTTATTCTCACCGAGAGACCAGGTTTCTGTAGTTCTCTAACTTTGCATCTCTATACAAATTTCACTGAGTAGGATTCAGACATACCCACTCCTCCTGACAGAATTCTATGGCCAAAGCCTTGAATGTTAACATTTCCTAAGAAAACCAAAACACCCACACATATTTAGCAAATGGCCATGGGCAGTATTGTTAATTTTACTCTAGGTGTTTGAGAGTTACGAGAGCTGCCTCTGTTTTACATGAGAGACTGGAATTATCCGATAAAATATTGTTAAATAGAGAAAGATTCTCTAATGTAGTTTTGCATTCTGAGGAAATAAAATGAAAAAAGATCCACAAACCAATGTAGGTACTATAATTTTCTAAATAATACAGCGTAAAATTTATGGCATAAACACAAGCATATACAGTTTTGAGTGCCACATGTACATTATACACAGTAAGTTCTGTCTAGTTCTCATATGGAGAAATCACAGAAAGTTAGAAGGTACCTCTCAAATTTTAATGCATACATCAATGAACTGCAGATTTTGTTAAAATATGGATTCTAATTCAAGAGGTCTGGGATGAGATCTGAGTTACTGATTTGCTAACAAACTCAAAAATGACATAAATGATTCTAACTTAAGGAAAATACTTTGTAAAACATCTAGTGATAGAACCTAGGTTTTATCCCTATATATATGAGCAGTGAACGAAGATGACAGCCTTCATTTTCCAAAGCAAGATATAGAAAAGAGAAACTATTAAGAAAAGGGATATAAGAAAAATGGATGTGCTGTGGTCAAGAATAAGCTGAGGTAAACATCTGGTTCAGTATGACTCAGTGAGTTTGAGTGCAGGTGCACAATTCTCATTATGTAACCTAGTTACATAAGCTCATACTTGGCTCTGAGCCGCTACTCTGTGTAAGGAGTACACAGACAGGTGGATAGGAGGGGAAGAGAGTAAAGCTGCTGATCCTGTACACATGGCTCATGTCCAGGCTTCTGCCCAGAGATAATAAAGCCATATCAAAACTGCCTACAATTCCTTGAGTGTTTTTCCAGCAACCCACCACTCGCCCACTGACTTATGTCAGACCTCAGCTTGGTTAGGAACCTGACACTTGGCATGACTGGGGAGCTTTCAGATTAAATGTGATTCTTGACGCACATTAGTCAGAAAGTCTCTCCAAAATACCTGTTAATAATACAGTTTTTAGAAAGTAATCTTAAAGTGAAGAATTCCTTCAGAAAACACGTTAACCAAGTGAATAAAATGAATTGGACAGATTGGCATCGGGTGCTGATACATATAGGAGGATGCAACATGACTTCTATGAGATTACTGGCCAAAAAACATAAATTATTATTTAATTAATTTATTTATTTATTTTGAGATGGAGTCTCATTCTGTCACCCAGGCTGGAGTGCAGTGGCGTGATCCTGGCTCACTGCAAGCTCCGCCTCCCGGGTTCACATCATTCTTCTACCTCAGCCTCCTGAGTAGCTGGGACTACTGACACCCGCCAACATGCCTGACTAATTTTTTGTATTTTTAGTAGAGAAGGGGTTTCACCATGTTAGCCAGGATGGTCTCAATCTCCTGACCTCGTGATCTACCCGACTGGGCCTCCCAAAGTGCTGGGATTACAGACGTGAGTCACCACGCCCGACAAAAAATATAAATTATAATCTGAATCTAATCTTGAAAAACATGTTTTATGCAAAGTTCAAGCCACATATGATGCCCATGTTTTGTAACTTCTAGTAGTCTATTTAAATAATATCTCTTCAGCATTCTAGAGGCACATTTCTTTGAATTAATTCCTTTACATACATATCTTTCTAAATTATTCCAGGCTATTAATTCCATCCTTTTCCAGTTGGAATTTTAAAATTATGTTCTTCAGAGAGCTGATGAAGCATTCAGATGGAACCTAAACGGTGCACTTTTCTCCCTCACTGATATCTGAGGACCCAGCAGCAACCCCAATAAGAATGTTTTATATCCCTGAAAGATTCTCTCGAAAGCTTAAGGGAATGAGTAACTCCACCTTCCACAGGCTTAATCCCAAGGCACAAAGCCACCTGCACCAGCAGAATGAGTCAGCAAGACAGCAGAAGCAGGAAGAATTGGCGGGAAGACACATATCCCCTGAAGATGGAGAAGGAGGCCATCTGGGTACAGCAGCTGGACAAAGGAAGCTCCTCAGCCTCCAGTCGCCTCTCTGTGCATGCCCCGTGGTCACTGATCTCACCCACCAACAAGTGTCCCAGGAGCCCAGTTAACAGGGAAAAATCGACACAGCCTCTCTTGGTTTCTCCGGTCCAAAAATCCAACGTTGGTCCAAGAAGGCTCTGACATGTGCCAGGCATGTGCTGATCATCTGGTCTTAGGGGGATGCCTCTAAGCCATTCGATCCCGTCCTGGGAACAAAAAAGGCAGTGGTGACAATCGCTTCTTTTATCGTCTCCCTCCAGCTGCCCAGGACAGTACCCTTTTCCCTGTTCTCTCTAGCCTAACCCCTGTTATGCGAAATTCCAAGCTTTCCATTCCAAAGGACAGCCTTGGAGGCTGCCTCATAAAAAACCTACAAACCTTAGGCCTAAGGCAAGATATCCGTGCCTTGTCTTGTTTCGCAATTCAATCTGGACACAATACGAATTGGATAATGGGTCCAAATGGCCCACAAATGGAACACTGGCCTTTACAATTTTAACTGACTTAATCAGTTATTGCTGATGGCTGGAAAAATGAGAAATTCCTTATATCCAGGCCTTTTTTGCACTCAGATCACAACCTAATCTCTGCAGTTCTTGCTCACCTGTTCAAATCCTCCTCCTCTATTCTCGCCGCCCTGATCGCCTTCCTCCTCCCGACCCTACCTCTTCTTTGGATCCAGCAGACTGCCATCCACCCGTCTCAGCCCCTACCTCTCCCTGTCAACCATCTTCTTTCACCTCCAAGCCTCTTCTTTATCTTCTCAGCCACGATCTTCTCAGTCCCCATCTTCTCAGTGGCCATATTCCCAGCCACCATGTTCCTAGTCAACAGTATCCAATTCTTTTCCTACATCGTCCCCTCCTCATGACAATTCTAGTATTGCCTGTACCCATTAACCTCCCCCACCACCCTCTCCTGAGGCTTGTAAACCCATCCCGCCACCTTATACTCCTACCTATCCTCCACTGCCTGTTAACTCAACCCCCCTTCCCCATTCAAACCCTCAGCAGGAACCACTTCCATGTTCCTCCTTCTCTCCTATCCATGCTTGCTCAGGCGCCATCTTTGGCCCATGCTCCAGCCTTACTTCAGTGCCGGTGCTACAGTGCCCCCTTCAGGAAGTAGCAGAAACTGAACATACTGTTAAGAGTTCATGTTCCCTTCTCCCTCACTGATCTCTCTCAAATTAACAAAAAGACTCAGTTCATTTCCAGAAGACCCTACCTCTTATACTGGAGAGCTTCAGTACCTCACCCAGTGTTATGAACTAACTTGGCATGACCTCTACATTATCCTCTCTGCCACCCTCTCCCCAGAAGACCAGGACCGTATATGGACCCTAGCTCAGGTGCATGCCAATACAATTCATAACCAGGCTCCTGCCCAGCCTGCTGGTGCAGAGGCGGTTCCCAACCAGGACCCCCACTGGGATTATCAAGACGTGGTCCCTGGATGCCACCATCGAGACAACATGATTGTGTGTCTCCTTGTAGGACTCAAAAAGGGTGCCCATAAAGTGGTAAACTATGAAAACCTTTCAGAAATCACCCAAGGTCATAACGAAAACCCAGCCCTTCTTCTCTCTTGTTTAACTGACACCATGAGAAAGTATACCAACCTAGACCCAGCTAGCCCAGAAGGAACCACTAAACCTTTCTCTCTATATACCGATGAATGGTGTGGAGTTGCAGCAGGTGTTCTAACCTAGTCTAAGAGACCCACCCTCCAGGTTGTTGCCTACCTCTCTAAATGGCTTGAAGCCACAGTTCTAGGATGGCCTGCCTGCCTCTGAACATTGGCGGCAGCTGCTGTCCTCACCCTTGAAAGTCTAAAACTATCTTTCCAAGCCAACTTAACAGTTTATTCAACCCATAACGTCTAAGACATGCTAGTTCACCACAGTGTACTAAGTTTCATCTCTCCCCCACGGCTCCTCCAACTGTATGCTCTATTCATAGAAACTCCACACATCACCATGCTAACCAGCTCCCATCTAAACTTGGCCACGTTCTTAGCTGAAGCTACCACTGTCCAAGATCCTACACACTTCTGTGTCAACACTGTTCAAACCTTTCTTATAGCTTTTCCAAACCTAACAGAGCAACCCCTTCCAGATGCCTTCTTTACTTGGTTTGTAGATGGCAGCTCCTTCCTACATCAAGGATGCTAGCATGCTGGCTATGCTATAGTGTCACATCCCCCCCCCCCCCCCCACCCGACACACACACTATTCAAGCTAATCCGCTCTTCCTAGGCACCACCTCCCAAAAAGCTGAACTCATCACCCTCATTCAAGCTCTCACCCTAGCAGTCAGACAACAGATCAACATATATTCAAATTTTCATTATGCTTTCCACATAGTGCACTCACATTCATCCATCTGGAAAGAACAGGGTTTCCTAACTGCAAAAAAAAAAAAAAACAAAACACTCCTGTCATAAATGACTCTCATCAGCAAGCTCCTCAAGCCACTAGACTCCTGCAGAAAGCTGCCATCATTTATTGCAGGGGCCACCAAATGCTGGACAATCCTGTATCGGCTGGAAATCTAGCAGATAGAGAAGCCAAACAAGTAGCCCTACAACCTGTGCAAGGCCACTTTCTGTGCCTCTCTTCGTTCTCTCCTCTTTACTCCCCAGAAGAAAAGGGGGACTACCAAGCCCAAAACCTTCAAAACCAAGGACCATTGTATGTCAAGGAAAGGCGCTTCATTCTTCTTCACAATCTCTATCCTCCATAAGCCTCCACAACTCTTTCCATGTCAATTACAAATCTCTCCTGCAACTTCTCCACCCTATCCTCACTTGCCTTCACCTTTCCAGCCATGTTTGAGAGATTACCCAGTCCTGCTCTATCTGCCAATCAGTATCAACCCACAGCTGCCTCTGGCCACCGCCTTTTCCCACTCACTAAGCCCAGGGCCAGGTACCCAGGCAAGACTGACAAGGAGACTTTACTCACATGCTGCCCGATAAACAGCTCTGCAATCTTCTAGCCTTTGTCTGTACTTTCTCCAGGTGAGTAGAAGCTTTCCCAACAACTTCAGAAGATGCAAATGTAATCACACAAACTCTCAACATGCATAATTCTCCATTTTGGACTATCAACATTCATCCAGTCTGATAATGGGCCTGCCTTCCTCAGACAAAGTACCCAAGGTGTCTCTATATCCTTACGTATAAAATGAGTTCTCCACACACCCTACAGTCCTCAATCTTCAGGCAAATTTGAAAAAAATTATCTGTTGTTAAAGCCCAACTCATCAAGCTGGCTCTAGAAACCCTCCAGTGGTGCACAAAAAAAATCTCCCTTTTGCCCTCATGAGATTCTGCACAACACCAAAGGCACAGTCTTTATAGTCCCTTTGAAATTATGTTTGGCTGAATGTTGCGGGAAGTCAGGGACTGGCTGAAGCTGCGTCAGAAGAACATAAAGTGTGAAGATTTCATGGACAATCACTAATTCCCAAAATTAATACTTTTATAATTTCTTACACCCGTCTTTATTGCAATCTCTGAATATAAATTAAGATTTCATGAACATTTATCACTTCCCCAATCAATACTCTTATAATTTCCTATGCCTGTCTTTAATCTCTTAATCCCATCATCTTCATAAACTGAGGATGTATGTTGCCTCAAGACCCTGTGATGATTGCATTAACTGTACAATTGTTTATAAAATGTGTGTTTTACAAATGAGATCTGATTGTAAAACATGGGTGGTTGAACAATATGAAATCAGGGCACCCTGAGAATGAACAGATTAACGGCAATTTTCAGGGAACAAGGAAAGATAACCATAAGGTCTGACTGCCTGCGGGGTTGGCAGAATACAGCCATATTTTTCTTCTCACAGAGAGCTGATGGAAGGACATGTGAATAGGGGAAATATCACTGATTTCTTTTCCCAGCAAGGAATATTAATAATTGATAATAACCCTGGGGAAGGAATGCATTCCCAGGGGCAGGCCTATAGACGGCCACTCTGGGAGTGTCCTTTTTTTTTTTGAGACAGAGTCTCGCTCTGTCACCCAGGCTGGAGTGCAGTGGCCGGATCTCAGCTCACTGCAAGCTCCACCTCCCGGGTTCCCGCTATTCTCCTGCCTCAGCCTCCCGAGTAGCTGGGACTACAGGCGCCCGTCACCACGCCCGGCTAGTTTTTTGTATTTTTTTTTTAGTAGAGACAGGGTTTCACCGTGTTAGCCAGGATGGTCTCGATCTCCTGACCTCGTGATCCGCCCGTCTCGGCCTCCCAAAGTGCTGGGATTACAGGCTTGAGCCACCACACCTGGCCGGGAGTGTCTGTCTTATGTGGTTGAGAGAAGGCATGAAATATGCCCTGGTCTCCTGCAGTGCCCTCAGATTTGCTTGGATTGGAAAATTCCAGCCTGGTGAATTCTAGTCAGACTGGTTATCTGCTTGTGAACTCTGTTTCCTGTTAAAATGTTTATCAAGACAATGTGTGCCCAGTAGGACATGGACCCTCATCAGTAATTCCAATTTTGCCCTTGCCTTGTGATCCTGTTCTCCCCATTTGCCTTGTGATCTTTTACTGCCTTTTGAAGCATGTGATCTCTGTGACCCACTCCCTATTCATACCCCACCTTTTGAAATCCCTAATAAAAAATTGCTGGTTTTGCAGCTCGGGGTTGCCATCACAGTCCTACCAATATGTGATGGCATTCCCGGAGGCCCAGCTGTAAAATTTCTCTCTTTGTACTCTTTCTCTTTATTTCTCAGACCGGCCGACACTTAAGGAAAATAGAAAAGAACTTACGTTGAAATATTGGGGGGCTGGTTCTCCCAATAACCAAATTTTGTCTCGGGGCCTC
Source organism: Rhinopithecus roxellana (assembly GCF_007565055.1). Taxonomy (NCBI): domain Eukaryota; kingdom Metazoa; phylum Chordata; class Mammalia; order Primates; family Cercopithecidae; genus Rhinopithecus; species Rhinopithecus roxellana. The sequence continues at coordinate 80,408,981 of NC_044560.1, read as the reverse complement.
CACCCTTCCCAGATTCTGAGCCACTAGGGAATTACCTCCCCTCCTTAATCCAGACACAGTCTTTCTTTCATGAAGCAGCAAATGAGGCCATGCCCCTCCCTGTCAACACCTCCTTGTCCTTTCAACATAACTGTCTTGCAGGCACAGATGTGTTTATCTGCCAACCCAACCCTCACAAAAACCTACAACTGAAGTTGACAGGCCCCTGCACTGTGATACTCAGCACGCTGACTGCAGTGAGAGTCCAAGGACTCCCCAACTGGATTCATCGCACCAGGGTCAAGCTCACCCCCAAGGCTACTCCTTCCTCCAAAACATTAACAGTGGGAAACACTATTGGAGTCCCTGTATGTAATAATAATATAAAACAAACAAACAAAAAACAACCACGATCCTTAAAGGCAGGAGGAAGCCAAAGATGGCAACAGGATGAATGGCCTCCAGAACCGATCATCGAATATTACGGTCCTGCCACTTGAGCTGAGGATAGTTCATGGGGTTATTGCACTCCCATATATATGCTAATTAGAATAATTAAGACTACAGGTAGTTTTAGAGATAATCACTAACCAAACCGCCTCAGCTCTGGAAATGCTCACAGAACAACAAAACCAAATGCATGTGGCTATTTATCAAAACAGGCTAGCACTAGACTACTTATTAGCAGAAGAAGGTGGGGTCTATAGTAAGTTTAATATCGCCAATTGTTGTCTTAACATAGACGATAACAGAAAAGCAGTACTAGGAATCACTTCAAAAATCAGAAAAGTAGCCCATGTACCAGTCCGAACCTAGAAGTGGTGGGGCCCAACAAACCTTTTAGGAAGGTGGTTCTCTAATTTAGGAGAATTTAAAACGCTGGTAGGACCAGTAATCTTCATCACCGCATTCCTCCTGTTGCTCTCCCATGTAATCCCACTAATGATAAAAGCCACTAGAACTCTTGTTGAAACTACAGTTGGCCACCAGACAATCCAGACAATGCTCCTGCTACAATGACACAATGGGTATCAACCCATCTCTCAAAAATACCCCAAAAATTAAGTTTTTATTTTTTGAAGGTACCCATCCCACTCCTATGTCATGCCTGAAGTAGTTAATGAGAAAGTTGTCCCTTTTTTCTATAACCAAATAGACAGGAATGAAAGATTCTCCCTGGGGTCTGAAAGCTTAAGGGAATGAATAACTTCTCCCTCCTCAGGCCCAGTTCCAAGGTGCAAGGCCACTTGTGCCAGCAGCATGCATCAGCAAGAGAGTAGAAGGAGGAAGAGATCTGGCCAGGAGACACATTCCCCCTTAAGATCAAGAGGGAGGTTGTCCGGTACTAGGTAGCAGTCACGTCAGACTGGGACACTTCCTGTTTACAGAGGACTATAAAACCCCTGCTCTGTCCTTACTTGGGGCTGAGGCCATTTTAGGTCTCAGCCCACCTGCACCCAGGTTCTCATTAAAACAGTCTGTTCTCCACATTGCCTCATCTTGTCTGTTGGCGTGCTCTCAGGGTTCGAACCAATACAAGAGCCTTGCAATCCCCATCTGCCCAAGCTGATCTGTCAACAAAGAAAATACTTTCATGCTGGGCAGTGGCTAAAGCCTGTAATCCCAGTCCTTTGGGAGGCCGAGGTGGATGGATCACCTGAGGTCAAGAGTTTTGAGACCAGCCTGGCCAACATGGCAAAACCCCATCTCTACAAAAACACAAAAATTAGCTGGGCATGATGGTACACACCTGTAATCCCAGCTACTCGGAAGGCTGAGGCAGGAGAACCGCTTGAATCTGAGAGGTGGAGGTTGCAGTGAGTCAAGATCGCGCCATTGCACTCCAGCACAGATGACAGAGCAAAACTCCACCCCAAAAAAGGAAAAAAAAAAAAAGAAAAGAAAATGTTTTCAATATTTCAGGGTATAAATTCAAGATGAGTATTATTTGTGATATATAAGAAGACTGGATGGAGAGAATAAAGGCTCTGATAAATTGGGAAGAATTATTTTAAAGAGATCCTTTCACTGTCATGAGAAGAAAATGGAAAAGGTAGTTGAAACAATCTTGTTAGGCAAAAGCATCAGAAGTAGAAATGTAAATGATTGCAATTCTAAATACATGAAATTCTAGAAGAAACTGTGAACACAGTTTTGACCTGGGACACCTATCTAAGAATCAACCATGTTTTCTCTCTTCTGTAATTCTTTCTCAGGTGAGATTATCTGAACAAATTACCACCTTCAGCTTGAGAATGTGTCTTTAAAGGCATTAGGAACAGACCCTCTGAAGGAGGCAGACTGCTCCGACAGGACCCGGGAGACACCCCAAATACTGTGAGTGCCCCAACTGCAGAAGTGGGAACGGGAGACCCTCCTCTCCTGAACACAAACCCCCATACAGAGTGCAGGAGGCAGCAGGGAGGCCCTGGGAGCTTGCTGAATCCCCAGGCAGCCCATTCCTGCCTGGCACCACAGGAATCCATCAGGAGGGAGGACAGAGGAGCAGGGGGTAAAACACCAAGGGGAGAAGGACTTCCCTAGCTGAACTTTGCAAGAATTTGAACAAGGCAAGAAGCCTCCTGGCCAGAACTCGGGGTGAGGCAAGAATCTGGCTTGCAGACTTCACAGGCAGAGAAAAACTAAAGCACTGTTCTTTCCCAGCTGGGAGGCAGGAAGCCTTAAGCAATTTTCAAGCCCAACTTGCCCTCCACCTGGAAACAGACTAGGGGCTGTTGTGGGGGCAAAGTGAAATTGAGACCGGCTCTTTGGTTTGCATGGGAGCTGAGTGACGCTTGTGACTGATGGCTTTCCCCACTTCCCTGACATCCTGTATGACTGAGCAGAGACATCCATAATCCTCCTAGGTACAAAACTTTAGTGACCTTGGAATCTCACCCCCACCCTCCACAGCAGCCGCAGCAAGACCCGTCCAACAAGAGTCTGAACTAGACACATCTAGCACCTCTCGCACCCAATTATTCTTCCCTACCCAACCTGGTGGTGGTAGACAAAGAACATAATCTTGCACTGCAGTCTTGAAGACAGAGCAAGACTCTGTCTCAAGAAAAATAAAAATTAAAAAATAATAATAATAAAAATTAAAATAAAAAAACCCACAAAACACCAAACTATGCAGGCAATAAAGAGCGTGATGAATGCAATGCTACCGCACATTTCAATATTAATATTGAATGTAAATGGACTAAATGCTCCACTTGAAAGACACAGAACTGCAGAATGAATAAGAACTCACCAATCAACTATCTGCTTTCTTCAGGAGACTCAGCTAACATAACACATAAGGACCCAAATAAACTTAAAGGGGTGGAAAAAGGCATTTCATGCAAATGGATACCAAAAGCAAGCAGGGGTAGCTATTCTTATACCAGACAAAACAAACTTTAAAGCAACAGTGATTAAGAGACAAAGAGGGACATTATGTAATGGTAAATGGCCTAATCCAACAGAAAAACATCACAATCCTAACGATGTATGCATCTAACACTGGAACTCTCAAATTTATAAAACAATTACTAACAGACCTAAGAAACGAGATAGACAGCAACACCGTAACAGTGGCAAACTTTGATACTCCACTGACAGCACTAGACAGGTCATCAAGACATAAAGTCAACAAAGAAACAATGGATTTAAACTATACCCAGGAACAAATGGATTTAACAGATATGTATAAAACATTTTATCCAACAACTGCAGAACGCACATTCTACTCAACAGTGCATGGAACTTTCTCCAAGACAGATCATATGATAGGCCATAAAATGATCCTCAACAAATTTAAGAAAATTGAAATTATGTCAAGCACTCTCTCAGACCATAGTGGAATAAAATAGGAAATCAACTCCCTTCAAAACCACACAAATTCATGTAAATTAAATAACCTGCTCCTGAATGAGCACTGGGGCAAAAAACAAAATCAATATAGAAATTAAAAAATTCTTCAAACTGAGTGACAATAATGACACAATTTATCAAAACCTCTGGGATACAGCTAAAGTGATGCTAAGAGGAAAATTCATAGCCCTAAATGCCTACATAAAAAAGTCTGAAAGCAAAAACGGACAATCTAAGGTCACACCTCAAGGAACTAGAGAAACAAGAACAAACCAAACCCAAACCTAACAGAAAAAAGGAAAATAACCAAGATCAGAACAGAACAAAATAAAATTGAAACAAAAAAATACAAAAGGTAAATGAAACAAAAAGCTGCTTATTTGAAAAGATAAATAAAATTGATAGACCATTAACAAGATTAACCAAGAAAAGAGGAGAGAAAATCCAAATAACCTCACTGAGAAATGAAACAGGAGATATTATAACTGACACCACTGAAATACAAAAAAATCATTCAAGGCTACTATGAACACGTTTACACACATAAACTAGAAAACCTAGAAGAGATGAAAAAATTCCTGGAAAAATACAACCCTGTTAGCTTAAATTAGGAAGCATTAGACACCCTGAACAGACCAATAACAAGCAGCGAGATTAAAGTGGTTAATTTAAAAATTACCAACAAAAAAAGTCCAGGACCAGATGGATTCACAGCAGAATTCTACCGGATATTCAAATTAGTACCAATCCTCTTGACACTATTCCACAAGATAGAGAAAAGAGGAACCCTCCATAATTCATTCTATGAGGTCAGCATCACCCTAATACCAAAACCAGGAAAAGATACAACCAAAAAAGAACACTACAGACCAATATCCTTGATAAACATTGATGCTAATATTCTTAACAAAACACTAGCTAACCATATCCAACAACATGTCAAAAAGATAATCCATCATGATCATGCTGATTTCATACCAGGTATGCAGGGATGGTTTAACACACACAAGTCAACAAATGTGATATACCACATAAACAGAATTGAAAACAAAAACCACATGCTCATCTGGATAGATGCAGAAAAAAAATTTGACAAAATTTAGCATCACTTTATGATTAAACCTCTCAGCAAAGTTGGCATACCAGGGACACAGCTTAATGTAATAAATAAAAATTATCTATGACAAACCCACAGCCAACATAATACGGAATAGAAAAAAGTTGAAAGCATTTCCTTTGACAATGGGAACAAGACAAGGATGTCCACTCTCACCACTCCTCTTCAACAGAGCCATGGAAGTCCTAACCAGAGCCATCAGACGAGAGAAAGAAATAAAGGGCATCCAAATCAGTAAACAGGAAGTCAAACTGTCCGTTTGCTGATGATATGATCATTTACCTTGAAAACCGTAAAGACTCCTCCAGAAAGCTCCTAGAACTGATAAAACAATTCAGCAAAGTTTCTGGATACAAGATTAATGTACACAACTCAGTAGCTCTTCTATTCACCAACAGCAACCAAACAGAGAATTAAATCAAGAACTCAACCTCTTTTACAATAGCATAAAAAAATTAAATGAATATACCTGATGAAGAAGTTGAAAGACCTGTAAAAGGAAAATTACAAAACACTGCTGAAAGAAATCATAGACAACACGAACAAATGGAAACACACCCCATGCTCAAGCATGGGTAGAATAATTTGTGAAAATGACCATACTGCCAAAAGCAATCTATAAATTCAACACAATCCCCATCAAAATACCACCATCATTCTTCACAGAGTTAGAAAAAACAATACTAAAATTCATATAGAACCAAAATTCATATAGAACCAAAAAAGAGCCTGCATAGCCAAAGCAAGACTAAGCAAAAAGAACAAATCTGGAGGCACCACACTACCTGATTACAAGCTATATAGGCCATAGTCACCAAAAGAGCATGGCACTGGTATAAAAATTGGCACATAGACCAATGGAACAGAGAAGCCAGAAATAAACCCAAATAATTACAGCCAAGTGATCTTCAAAAAAGCAAACAAAAACATAAAGTGGGGAAAGTACACCCTTTCAACAAATGGTTCTAGAATAATTGGCTAGCCACATGTAGGAGAATGAAACTGGATCCTCATCTCTCACCTTATAAAAAAATAAACTCAAGATGGATTAAGGACTTAAACCTAAGACCAGAAACTATAAAAACTCTGGAAGATAAAATCGGAAAAACCTTTCTAGGCATTGGCTAGGCAAAAATTTCATTACCAAAAACCAAAAAGCAAATGCAATAAAAACAAAGATAAATAGCTGGGACCTAATTAAACTAAAGAGCTTCTTGCATGGCAAAAGGAACAGTCAGCAGAGTAAACAGACAACTCACACAGCGGGAGAAAATCTGCACAATCTATACACCTGACAATGGATTAATATCCAGAATCTACAACAAACTCAATTATACCTCTGACAAAGGATTAATATCCAGAATCTAAAAAATAACTCAAACAAATCAGTAAGGAAAAAAAAGAAAAACAAACAACCCCATCAAAAAGTGGGGTAAGGACATGAATAGAAAATCCTCAAAAGAAGATGGCCAACAAACATATAAAAAATGGTTAACATCACTAATGATCAAAGAAATGCAAATCAAATCCACAATGCAATACCACCTTATTCCTGCAAAAATAGCCATAGTCAAAAGATCAAACAACTGTAGATGTTGGCGTGGATGTGGCAATCAGAGAACACATCCATACTGCTGGTGGGAATGTAAACTAGTACAGCCACTATAGAAAACATATAAATGCATATGGAAAACAATGTGGAGATTCTGTAAACAACTAAAAGTAGAACTACCAGTTGATCCAGCAATCCCACTACTGAGTATCTACCCAGAGAAAAAGAAGTCATTATTTGAAAAAGGTACTTGCACATGCGTGTTTCTAGCAGCACAATTCACAACTGTAAAATCATGGAACCAGCTGAAACGCCCATGAATTAACGGGTGGGTATAGAATCTGTGAGATACATACATATGTGTGTGTGTGTGTATGTGTGTGCGTGTGTATATATATATACAATATGTATAATGTGTATTTATATATATATACACATGCACACATATATATGTTGGAATTATAATTTTATATATATATATATATATATGTTTGAATACTACTCAACAATAAAAAGGAATGAATTAACAGCATTTGCAATGTCCTGGATAAGATTGGAGACTATTATTCTAATGGTAAAACAAATATCGTATGTTCTCACTGATATGTGGGAGGTATGCTATGAGGATGCAAAGGCATAAGAATAATACAATGGACTTTGGGTACTTGGGGGCAAGAGTGAAAGGGGAAGGGATAAAATACAACACATATAGTGCCGTGTACACTGCTTGGGTGCACCAGGATCTCACAAATCACCACTAAAGAACTTACTCAACTAACCAAATACCACCTGTACATAAGTAACTTATGGAACAATAAAATTTTAAAAAATTATTCTTATAATTACAGACTGGCTCACATAATGAATTCTTCATAAACTATTACACAGGCCAGGCCTGGTACCTCATGCCTGTAATCTCAGCACTTTGGGAGGCTGAACTGAGTGATCACCTGAGGTCACACTTTGGAGACCAGTTTGACCAACATGGTGAAACCTTATCTCTACTAAAAATACAAAAATTAGCCCAGGCAAGGTGGCTCATGCCTGTAATCCCAGCACTTTGGGAGGCTGAGACGGGTTGATCATGAGGTCAGGAATTTGAGACCAGCCTGACCAAAATGGTGAAATCCTGTTTCTACTAAAAATACAAAAATTAGCCGGGCATGGTGGCACATGCCTATAATCTCAGCTACTCAGGAGGCTGAGGCAGGGGAATTGCTTGAACCTGAAAGGCAGAGGTTGCAGTGATCCCAGACTGCACCACTGCACTCCAGCCTGGGAGATGGATTAAGACTCTGTCTCAAAAACAAACAACAACAACAACAACAACAACAAAAAACCCTATTAAACAAAAAAGAAAATTAAAGTCCAGCATGAGTGCCAGTCAAGTTAAAACAGAGAACTTGCATGGGGAGATTCTGAACCAAAAGATTGTACAGTAATAAATTTAATACAAAGCAGATAGCATAAATTTGCTTTCAGCATTTTTGAGAATTTTTGTTTTCTAGTAAATTAGACACCTTCTTAAAATGATTTATTTTGTTCCAGTATTGCTTTTTTTCTCCTATAGTTTCAAATTTATACTCAAACACACTCCAGAATTTATTTATACCTAAGATTCATCTTTAGACTAATAGATGTGTATTTTTAACTCAATGTTAATCAATACTAACAGTCCATATGTGCTTGCAGGCAGAGGCCACATGTTCAAAGAAAAATATATTAAAAAATTTTTAAAGATTTATTCGGGACTCAGAAATGTATGTATTTTACTTATGTTTGTATATAATTTTTATTATGACCATAAAAATAATCCTGTAGTCAATAAAAATTTAATTGTACCTTTAAAAATAACTAAAACTGTAGAATTGAATTGTTTGTAATACAAAGAATCAATACTAGAGGTAATGGAGACAGTATTTAGTCTAATGTAATGGTTATATATTGTATGCCTGTATCAAAATATACCATATATGGCATAAATATGTACACATATTAGGTATCCACAAAAATTAAGAATACATTTAAATGTGAAAATAAAAATAAAAATTTAACCTAAAGGAACAATATTCTTTAACTTAATGGCAATTAAGTCACTGGCAAAAAAGTTTACAAGAGATGTCAGTCCATTTATCTTACTAAACAGTATATTTTTACCATCTTTTACTTACACCCTTGAGTAAGGTGGAATAGGTTAAAGTTAGAGGCATAATAACACTTTATTGAATTCACTATAGTATTTAACATGTTAAAAATGTTGAGTTGAAAAGTTAAGTTCACATGTAATTTATAATTTTAAAATATACTGCAATATTTCATAAAAATGCAATCATATTAAATTTTAACTAAAATTAAGAATGTTTTCCTTTCATAATAATGCAGAAGAATACTAATCTGAACACCTACCTCATGCGTCACTCAATATTACAAATTAACCACAAAGATCCTCTCTACTTAAATTTTCATCATGCATCTTACATTTTAATGTCCTTAATCTTTCCATAGAAAAGGTCATAAATAATGCCTCTTCATATTTGTAATGCTTTTCCAAAATAAATACTCTTCTGTACTTTAAAGATGTATTTTCTGATCAATCTTTTGACAGTAATTACACTTCTAATGTTTTTATTTAGTATGAAAGCTCTGATTTTGAGTAAGATGTGAGCAGGTATTAATGGCATTTTTACTTTGTCTATATTTGTATACTTTTTCTCAAATATAAATGCTTTCCTGTTCATTAAGGTGTGACCATTGGTTCAAAGTTTGGCCACATTGTTCACACTGGTAGTTTTCTCCAGTATGAATTATCTTACCTACAATCAAGTGTGACAATAATTTAGATGCTTTGTCGTATTCTTCACATTTCTAGGATTTCTCAGCAGTATGATTTTCTTGCTGTTTAGAAAAGTTTGAGTTGTCAAAAGCACTGGCACATCTTTCAGGTTTGTAGAGTTTCTCTCCAGTATGAATAATCTTATGTCTGTTAAGAATTCAGGACTTTTTATAGACTTTACCACATTATTCACACTTGTAAGATTTCTCTCCAATACGAGTTATCTTATCCGTATAAGGTGTGAAAACTGGTTAAAGGTTTTGCCAAATTTTTCCTGTTTGTAGGGTTGCTGTCCAGTATGAATTTTCTTATGTCTGATTAAGGCTGAGGACCAGAAAAAGGATTTGCTACATTCTTCACATTTGTAGAGTTTTACTCCAGTATGAATTACCTTGTGTTTAGTAAAGGCTGAAGACCGGTTAAAAGATTTCCCACATTCTTTACATGTGTAGGGTTTCTCTCTAGTATGAATTTTCTTATGGTTAGTAAGGATTGAAGACTGGTTAAAGGCTTTGCCACATTTTTCACATTTGTAGGGTTTCTCTCCAGTGTGAATTATCTTATGTTTAGTAAGAGCTGAGGACTCTTTAAAGGCTTTGCCACATTCTTCACATTTGTAGGGTTTCTCTCCAGTGTGCATCCTCTTATGTCTAGTTAAGGTTGAGGATTGGCTAAATGCTTTGCCACATTCTTCACATTTGTAGGGTTTCTCTCTAGTATGAATTCTCTTATGTCCAGTAAGGGTTGAGGATGATATAAATGCTTTGCCACATTCTTCACACTTGTAAGGTTTCTCTCCAGTATGAATTATCTTATGTGTAGTAAGCTTTGAGGATCGATTAAAAGCTTTGCCACATTCTTCACATTTGTAGGGTTTCTCCCCAGTGTGCATCCTCTTATGTCTAGTTAGGGTTGAGGACTGGCTAAAGGCTTTGCCACATTCTTCACATTTGTAGGGCTTCTCTCCAGTATGAATTATCTTATGTTCAGTAAGAGTTGAAGATTTCCTAAAAGCTTTGCCACATTCTTCACATTTGTAGGGTTTCTCTCCAGTATGAATTATCTTATGTGTAGTAAGGGTTGAGGATTGGCTAAAAGCTTTGCCACATTCTTCACATTTGTAGGGTTTCTCTCCAGTGTGCATCCTCTTATGTGTCGTAAGGTGTGAGGGTTGGCTAAATGCTTTGCCACATTCTTCACATTTGTAGGGTTTCTCTCTGGTATGAATTCTCTTATGTTCAGTAAGGGTTGAGGACCAGAAAAATGCTTTGCCACATTCTTCACTCTTGTAAGGTTTCTCTTTAGTATTAATTACCTTATGTGTAGTAAGATTAGAAGATTGATTTAAAGCTTTGCCACATTCTTCGCATTTGTAGAGTTTCTCTCCAGCATATATTATTTTATGTTTAGCAAGGGTTGAGGGATGCTTAAAAGCTTTGCCACATTCTTCACATTTGTAGGGCTTCTCTCCAGAGTGTATCCTTTTATGTCTAGTTAGGGTTGAAGACCACATAAATGCTTTATCACATTCTTTACATTTGAAGGGTTTCTCTCTAGTATGAATTCTTTTATGTTTAGTAAGGCTTGAGGACCAGATAAATGCTTTGCCACATTCTTCACACTTGTAAGGTTTCTCTCCAGTATGAATTATCTTATGTGCAGTAAGATTTGAAGATCGATTAAAAGCTTTGCCACATTCTTCACATTTGTAGAGTTTTTCTCCAGCATGTATTATTTTATGTTTAGTAAGGGTTGAGAGTCGCTTAAAAGCTTTGCCACATTCTTTACATTTGTAGGGTTTCTCTTCAGTATGAGTTATCTTATGATTAGTAAGGGTTGAGGAATTGTTAAAAGCTTTGCCACATTCTTTACATTTGTAGGGTTTTTCTCCAGTATGAATTCTCTTATGTTTAGCAAGGGTTGAGGAATGGCTAAAAGCTTTGCCACATTCTTCACATTTGCAGGGCTTCTCTCCAGTATGTATCCTCTTATGTCTAGTTAGTGTTGAGGACCATATAAATGCTTTGCCACATTCTTCACACTTGTAAGACTTCTCTCCAGTATGAATTATCTTATGTGCAGTAAGATTTGAAGATCGATTAAAAGTTTTGCCACATTCTTCACATTTGTAGCATTTCTTTCCAGTATGAATTATTTTATGTGTAGTAAGGGTTGAGAATTGCTTAAAAGCTTTGCCACATTCTTTACATTTGTAGGGTTTCTCTCCACTATGAATTATCTTATGTTTAGTAAGGGTTAAGGATTGCCTAAAAGCTTTGCCACATTCTTCACATTTGTAGGGTTTCTCTCCAGTGTGTACCCTCTTATGTTTAGTAAGGGTTGAGGATTGCCTAAAAGCTTTGCCACATTCTTCACATTTGTAGGGTTTCTCTCCAGTGTGTATCCTCTTATGTCTAGTTAGGGTTGAGGACCATAGAAATGCTTTGCCACATTCTTCACATTTGTAGAGTTTCTCTTCAGTGTGTATCCTCTTATGTCTAGTTAGGGTTGGGGAGCAAATAAATGCTTTGCCACATTCTTCACACTTGCAAGATTTTCCTCTAGTATGAATTTTCTTATGCCCAGTAAGGGTTGAAAGCCAGATAAATGCTTTGCCACATTGTTCACACTTGTAAGGTTTCTGTCCAGAATGCATTATCTTATGTGTAGTCAGACTTGAGGACTGATTAAAAGTTTTGCCACACTCTTCACACTTGTAGATTTTCTCTTCAGCACAAAGTATTTTATGTGTAATAAGGGTTGAGAGTTGCTTAAAAGCTTTGCCACATTCTTCACATTTGTAGGGTTTATCTTCAGTATGAATTTTCTTATGATTAGTAAGGGTTGAGGACCAATGAAAGGTTTTTTCACATTCTTTACATTTGTAGGACTTCTCTGTAATACTTATCATATGTCTATTTGAATTTAAAAATTTATAAAAGACTTTCAAATATTTACCACATTGAAATACTTTGCTCCGGGTAGTTGTGAAACACTGGTTAAGTTTACTATAACCTTCTCTGTACACCTTACACTCATCCACACTTTTACAACTTTTTCTTAACTGTAAATTCTCATGTCCACATTTTTCATATTTTCTCAGTAATACTTGTTGAAAAGAATCTTCCATGCCCTGCTCTGGCCAAAAGTCTTGAGCAAAATGAGGACATATATCTGAAAAAAAAAATAAAAATATTAAATTACTCCACTGACTGAACTCAAATGAACATAGTTTTAAAATCCTACCTATAAAATTACACAAACAAACAAAATAGCACTGCAAAATACCACAGGCCCTAAGTCTTTTTATTTATTTATTTATTTTTTTGAGATGAGTCTCACTCTGTCGCCCAGGCTGGAGCACAGTGGCGCGATCTCGCTTCACTGCAAGCCCCGCCTCCAGGGTTCATGCCATTCTCTTGCACAGGCCCTAATTCTTTCATAGGCATATATATGTAACAAAAACATACAGATCAAATTACATCTATATTAATAAGTGTGTGCAGTGTCTTGGGTGAGCACAATGCAAAAAACCACACAGAAAAAAAAGAAATCTGTTAAATTTACCCGACACAGCTTTTCCAGCTTCCCATTATAATAGTGTGCCTTTAGAGGTAAATTGCCAACTCTTGGTTTCTGTTTTAAAAGAAAGGTAAAATACTAGCCCATTCATTTTTATTTCTAGCTTTTAGGGGCTTTTCCCGACACTGGTTTCTGTCTCTTATGACATAAAGTGTTGAAAGAAACCATAGCATAATTTTGAATGACAGTTTGAGTGCTGAAACCAAAGAAAAATGTTACAGCAGCAGAGAGATCACAGTACCACAGAAAGGAAACAGGCATAGCAAGTGATTACTGACTTCTACAAAGTAACATGAGTAAACCCTCTTAATTAAAAATAAACACAAAATTTCAGACAACACATACCCTAAGAACATATTGGAGAAATTCCCCTAATCATTAGACAAGATAGTTGTTTTCAGACTATGCCAGGACAAAACTACATTATAAAGACTTTGACAGGTAGCTTTTTTTGATGTCCACATCTCAAAGATTATAATATATACAAAATAGGGCAATATGATTCCACCAAAAATATAAAATTTTCAGAAAGAAACCATAAAAAGATGTGTACATTAATTTTAAGAATTGATAATAAATTGAATAATACTGATTAAAATAGGAACAGAGACAACTACAGAGAATCAGAAAAATAAGGATGAGAACAAAAATATTTAAGATTTCAAAAAAACAGAAATTGTGGAAGTAAAAATATAAAAACTGATCCTAAAAGTAAGAAAAAATGATGTAAATATAAAGAAGCTCAACAAACTAGGATCACAGAAAGATATTTATAATAAACACATATATAAGCATGATTTCAAAAGTCACAGACAAAAAAAAAAAAATCTTTGAAGCTGCAAAATAAAACTGATGTGCCAGGCCAGGCATGGTGGCTCACACCTGTATTTTAGGCACTTTGGGAGGTCAAGGCGGACAGATCACCTAAGGTCAGGAGTTCGAGACAAGCCTGGCCAACATGGTGAAACCCCGTCTCTACTAAAACTACAAAAATTAGCCAGGTGTGGTGGCGTGTACCTGCAATCCCAGCTACTTGGGAGGTTGAGGCAGATCATGAGGTCAGGAGTTCGAGACCAGCTTGACCAACATGGAGAAAACTTGTCTCTACTAAAAATACAAAATTAGCTGGGTGTAGTGGCACATGCCTGTAATCCCAGCTACTCAAAATGCTGAGGCAGGAGAAACGCTTGAACCCGGGAGGCAGAGGTTGTGGTGAGCCAAGATCGTGCCATTGCACTCCAGCCTGGGCAAAAAGAGCAAAATTCTGTCCCAAGAAAAAAAAAAAAAAAATTGGTAGTTAATACGTATTAAGATTTAGCTTTCAAGATAAAAACATTTTAGCAAAATGTTGCATGAAAATTTCAAGATGATTAATAAGACTATATATTTAAATATATTTTGTGGTAAATTTTGTTTTTGACAAGTAAAAACAATAATAACTAAAAGAAGTACAGAGTTATGATAGTTTTAAATTATATTCACATTTAAAAGTGTTTCTCCCACAAAAAAAATAGATTCATAAATAAATAGGATGTTGAAATTATAAGAATTTTATGACTACTGAGCTTACACAGGATTAGAAAATCATTCACAACAAACCTACAAGACAAATATACAAGTTATAAAACACACAAAGATAACATTTATACTGGAAAACAAACATAGAGATAATTCTATTGGAAAAAGACATATGGCTCAATCATATTTGATTTTGCTCCAGACTGTCTTAAATTGCATAAAGTTAAATACTGGCATGAACAATTATTATACTAAAATATCAAAGCATATATAGATGTGTGGTGGCATACCCTAAAATATATAACACAAAAATATAAAATTGCAAAACCAAATTAAAACATGGAATGTGAACCATATTAGATGCCATCAACTAGATTAACATTCATTAAGAAAATCTTAGAAGAAGAATATGGAAAAAAATAATACAGAGGTTACTTGAAAATAAAAAAGGGTGAGAACTTCCCAAATTTTGATGTAATAAAAGAAAAAAAAAACTCTAACCAATAATACTTGATTTAAATTTATTTCACTTTAAAAAGAAGATGAAAATAAAAAATTTCCAAAATAAAAAGTGAGAATGTTCATCACCTCTAGCACAGTTCTACAAAAAAGTGCTACATGGTGTCCAGGCTCCGTGGGCTCATGCCTGTAATCCTACAGTTTTAGGAGGCAAGTCTGTTAGAACACTAGAAACCAGAAGCTTCAGATCAGCCTGAGTAAAGTGAGACTCTGCGTATAACAATAAGAAATGCTAACATGAGTCAGTTTTGTTTAAAAAAAAAACTACTAGACAGTATCATAAAACCATATATAAAGTTCTCTATTAAATGTAAATATACAAATACAGAAATCTTTACTATCATAATGATGATGCTTAAAACCCAGAAAGATCTTCCACAGAATATTTAAAACAGAATAAAAATGGTAACCGTAGACACCAAGCTCCCATTTTCAATAATAAATAGAAGATTCATATAAAAAGGAATAAGAAAACAGAAAACCTAGACAACACTATACACTGTATTTATTATTCTGCATATAGAAGAATACCTGAGAGTGGATAATTTATAAAAAAGCAAGTTTATTTGGCTCACAATTCAGCAGATTGTATAAAAAGTGTGTGCCAGCATCTGCTTCTGGTGAGAGTGTCAGCAAGCTTACAATCATGGTGGAAGGTGAAGATTAATTGTACGTACCACATGATAACAGACAGAGCTAGTATGAGGTGAAGGAGCCAGGTTCTTCTAATAAACCAGCTTTCATTTGAATTAATAAAGCATACACATTTTGATTACCAAGAGGATAGTGCCAAACTATTCATAAGGACTTTGTCCCATGACCCAAACACCTCCTACCAGGTCCGACATCTAACATTTAGAATTAATTGTAGCATAAGGTTTGGGTAACATCAACATCACAACCATATTATAGACCAACTAGGTTTAACAGACACGTACAAAACTTTTCAGTCAAAAACAAGGGAGTACACAATATTCTTATTTGCACCTGGTGTACTCTGTTATGACACACACTAAGTTTCATTAAATTTAAGAATGCCAGGTCGGTGGTGTAGCTCATGCCTATAATCCCAACACTTAGAGAGACCAATGTGTGAGGATCACTTAGAGCTAAAAGTTTCTGGCCAGCGTGGGCAACACAGTGAGACCCTATCCCTACAAAATAATCAAATAATTATTTAGACGTGGTACTTTGTAGTCCCAACTACTTGAGAGGCTTAGGTGGAAGATAACTTGAGCCCAGTAGGTTGAGGCTGCAGTGAGTCAACATTATGCCAAAACACTCCAGCCTGGGAGACAGAGTAAGATCCTGTCATCAAACAAAAACAAACACACACTAAAAAACAAATAAATTTAAGAAGATCAATATTATTCACTTTGTGTTTTCTGATGAAAACTATATTAAACTGGAGATTAAAACTGAAAAATCCAAAAATACATTAAAATAAAACACTCTTCAACATATTTTTGCTCAGGAATAAAAAAATTTAACGTTTCAAAAATTTCAATACAACCTACAGTGGTAGACAAATTCAATATAATCTTTATGAAACTCCCAATAGTAGTTTTTTAAAGAAATATTGTTTGAGATGTTAAAATTTTATTATGAATTATAGCCAACCACCCACGGAAAAATACAAAGAAGCATTATAACTTCCGATTTTGAAACATATTAAAAGCAACAATAACAAAAACAATGTGGTACTCACACAAAGACAGATAAACAGATGAAAGAACAGAGTAGAGCCCAGAAATGAACTCTTCTGTACATGGCCAAATAATCTCCCACAAAATTGACATGAGCACACAACAGAAGATAATCTTTTCAAAAAATTATGTTAAAAACTGAATATCCGGCCGGGCGCGGTGGCTCAAGCCTGTAATCCCAGCACTTTGGGAGGCCGAGACGGGCGGATCACGAGGTCAGGAGATCGAGACCATCCTGGCTAACACGGTGAAACCCCGTCTCTACTAAAAAGATACAAAAAACTAGCCAGGCGACGTGGCGGGCGCCTGTAGTCCCAGCTACTCGGGAGGCTGAGGCAGGAGAATGGCGTGAACCCGGGAGGCGGAGCTTGCAGTGAGCTGAGATCCGGCCACAGTACTCCAGCCCGGGCGACTGAGCGAGACTCCGCCTCAAAAAAAAAAAAAAAAAAAAAAAAAAAAAAAAAAAAAAAAAAAATAACTGAATATCCATACTGATAAAATAAAGATCAATTATTTCCTTAAACTATATGTGAAAATCTTTTAGACACAGGAAGATAACTTTTTTGTTGTCGTTGTTTGTTGTTGTTGTTGTTGTTTTGAGATGGAATCTCGCTCTGTTGCCCAGGCTGGAGTGCAGTGGCACGGTCGGATCACTGCAACCTCCGCCCCCGGGTTCAAACAATTATCCTGCTTCAGCCACCCAAGTAGCTGGGATTACAGGCACCGGGCACAGCACCTGGCTAATTTACGTATTTATTTATTTATTATTTTGAGACGGAGTCTCTCTCAGCCGCCCAGACTGGACTGCAGTGGCACGATCTCGGCTCACTGCAAGCTTCGTCTCCCCGGTTCACGCCATTCTCCTGCCTCAGCCTCCCAAGTAGCTGGGACTACAGGCGCCCCCTGCCACGCCCGGCTATTTTTTTGCATTTTTAGTAGAGATGGATTTTTTTTTTGCATTTTTTGCATTTTTGTTGGCCTGGCTGGTCTCGAAATCTTGACCTCGTGATCCGACCGCCTCGGTCTCTCAAAGTGCTGGGATTACAGGCGTGAGCCACCGGGCCCAGCAGCATAAATTTGTAATTTATTAAACACATATAGGGGAGGCGGGGCACTGTGGCTCATGCCTGTAATCCCAGCACTTTTGGAGGCCGAGATGGGTGGATCACGAGGTCAGGAGTTCAAGACCAGACCAGTCTGACCAAGATGGTTTCGAAAACCCGTCTCTACTAAAAATACAAAAAATAGCCAGGTGGGGCGGTGCATGCCTGTAGTCTCAGCTACTCAGGAGGCTGAGGCAGAAGCATCGATTGAACCCAGGAGGTGGGGGTTGCAGTGAGCCGATATCGCACCATTACACTCCAGCCTGGGTGACAGAGCGAAACTCTATCTCTGCCTCTCTCTCTCTCTCTATATATATACATATACATATATGAAACATATGACATTAGTCTTGGTGCCAAATTCTTAGATACATTAAATGCATGAGCAACAAAGAAAAAAACAGAATTTTACTACACTACACTTAGAAATTTCTGCACATTTAAGTAAACATTTAATAGAGAAATAATACCTACTATAAAATGGGTGAAAATATTTACAAATTACATGTGATAAGAGTGAATATCCAAAAAATATAAACAACTTGTAAAATGGAGCAATAAAGTCGAATAACTTTATTTAGAAATAGACAAATAATTAAAATAAAATTTCATTAAAAATCAAATGAAGAATTTGAAAGGACACACAAAATTACTAATTTGTAGAGAAATACATTAAAATCACAATGAAAAACAAAATCCCCTCACACCCACTTAAATGGTCACTATCAATTTTTTAAAAACACCAAATCTATTGATAATGCAATAAAAATGAAACCTTGGGCTGGGCACAGTGGCTCACACCTTTAATCCCAGCACTTTGGGAGGCCAAAGTAGGCAGATCACGAGGTCAGGAGTTCGAGATCAGACTGCTTAACATGGTGAAACCCCATCTTTACTAAAAATACAAAAATTACCCGGGTGTGGTGACATGTGCCTGTAATCCCAGCTAGTCAGGAGGCTGAGGCAGGAGAATCGCTTGAACCCAGAGGTGGAGGTTGGAGTGTGACAGTATCATGCCACTGCACTCCACCCTGGGCGACAGAACAAGAATTCGTCTCAAAAAAAAAAAAAAAGAAACTTATTGATTGTTGGTGGAAAGCAGGATGCACCCATTATTTTATAATGTTATAAATATACTTTAAATAAAATTATCAAATACAGCAATTCCATTTATGAATCTATATCTAAAATATGCATCATAGGACCTTGAAGACATATTTGATACAATGGAATATTATTCAACCTTAAAAAAAAAACTCTTGTCACATTTAAAGATACACTTTGAGATTATGTCAACTGAAATAAGCTAGTAATGAAATGATGAATGTTACGATTTCACTTAGATATATAAAATAGTAAAACTTGTAATTTTTTCTTTACAAAAAAAATTGTAGTGGAAGGGTGTTTGTCAAGGGCTAGAGAGAGCATAAAATGGTGGGTAAATGTTATTTAACGGACACTGCATTTTAATTTTGCAAGATGTAAAATTTCTAGAAGTCCTTTGCATAACTATGTTAATACAGTTAACATGCCTGAAATATACAGTTTGGTTTGTTTTATTTTGTTTTTTTGAAACAGGGTCTCAATCTGTCACCCAAGCTTGAGTGCAGTGGCACATTATGGCTCACTGCAGCCTTACACTCTCAGGCTCAAATAATCCTGCCCTTCAATCTCTCAAGTAGCTAGGACCACAGGTACACACCATCATGCCTGGCTATTTCTTAGATAAAAATGTTTGTAGAGAGGGTGTCTCCATATTTTGCCCAGGCTGGTCTCAAATTTCTGGGCTCAAGCAATCCTCCTGTCCTGGCCTCTCAAAATCCTAGTCTTACAGAAGTGAGCCACCACCATGCCTGGCCCTGACATGTACATTGAAATAGATTTAAGAAGTTAAATTATACGTTATGTGTTTTTACAACAATTATTTTTGAAAAAACTAGAAAAAATAAAGAATTGTAAATTTTCTTGAAAATTACCTTCAAATCACAAAAGGGTTTTTTCACACAAAGGAAATACATATTCATCATTAAACACATGGTGAAAATAATGCTATTTCAAGGGCTACTCACTAAGATAAGATAAAACCAACATGAACTAAGAGGTTGGGCAAGGTGGCTCATACCTGTAATCCCAGCACTTTGGGAGGCCAAGGCAGGCAGATCACCTGAGGTCAGGAGTTCAAGACCAGCCTGACCAACATGAGAGAAACCCTGAAAGAAAAATACAAAATTAGCCGGGCATGGTGGCACATGCCTGATATCCCAGGTACATGGGAGGCTGACACAAGAGAATCGCTTGAACCTGGGAGGTGGAGGTTGCAGTGAGCCAAGAACACGCATTGCACTCCAGTTTCAGCAACAAGAGCAAAACTCCATCTCAAAAAAGAAAAAAAAAATTGAGATAAGAAAGAAGATATACAAGATAAGCTATAACCAAAATTGGTGTCATATTTGTAGACCTAAAAACACACACACATGGCCGGGCGCGGTGGCTCAAGCCTGTAATCCCAGTACTTTGGGAGGCCGAGACGGGCGGATCACGAGGTCAGGAGATCGAGACCATCCTGGCTAACACGGTGAAACCCCGTCTCTACTAAAAAATACAAAAAACTAGCCGGGCGAGGTGGCGGGCGCCTGTAGTCCCAGCTACTGGGGAGGCTGAGGCAGGAGAATGGCGTGAACCCGGGAGGTGGAGCTTGCAGTGAGCTGAGATCCAGCCACTGCACTCCAGCCTGGGTGGCACAGCGAGACTCCGTCTCAAAAAAAAAAAAAAAAAAAAAAAAAAAACACACACACACACATATATAATCTGATTGTGATACACATATGGCTCCTTTATCTTTTAATTAAATCCCACATTGACTTAAAGTATACAAACAGAATTGCAAATTGTCTAAAATTATAACACATAAGTAAAGCCAAAAACACAATAAACTGATATTAAGAAACTTACACAAAAAAACACACTAATGTAGAACTGCAAGAAAATAATGAAAGAAAGGTTTACTCATAAAAGCTAGTTGGCAACATTAATGTATGTTAACAAGTAATTTGTCTAGAAAACTGCAATGTTTGACTGTAACTGTGCAGTCATGGAAGGCAGGCATTTTAAATTATGGTATCTATTGTATAGCAATAAAATCCCAGAGAAAATGCAGTACAATCATAAATAGGAGATGCTAATGAGAAACTTAATAGAATAAGCATATAAAAGAAACTAGTGTCAATTTTTATGTTTTAAATATGTGCTATTTTTACACAAAACTACTGTAATTCAAGTTTAGAACCAAATATAGCCTTAAATAGCTAAATTATGTATATATTTAGCAGAATATGGTTAGAGCTTCATATATAAAACAAATATTTGAGGAATAAATTATTTGCTGACAAAAGTGGCTGAAAATTCTGTAATTCCTATTAGCCTGCCTGCATACTAATTATCTAATTCAGGCACAACATGTACATTCTAGTATAATGTCCTAAATGTCTGAATCCAAAACTACAGACAAATTTGAAGTAGAAAATAAAAACAAAAATTTATATAGACAATGACATTAATAAGATTAACAAAAAAAAAAAAAAAAAAAGGTGCCCTATTTGCTTAGCTCCTGACAGCAAGGAAATTTGTCAGCCATTCCTGACAAAAATGTGTTTGTGAGACAACCAGGCATCATGGTTCACCCTGTAATGACAGCTATACAGTACATTAAAGTTGGAGAATTGCTTCCGGTCAAAATATTAAGACCTGCCGGGGTTATGGTGCAAGACACCATCTCAAAAATAAGTGTATTTAAAAGAGCTGAGATCCAGGAAGGGAGTTATAAAACTCTGCTGAAGCACAAGACTGAAGGTAATCCTTTTTAGAAGACAGGCCCTCATTCAGGTGGCAAACTACAGGACTACTGTTTTTGGCTACAGATGAGAAAATGTTCCACCTAACTTGGTTCCACTGAGAATTTTGAACTTTACTCTGTAACCAACCCAAACCCTTCCCAGCCACAGTCTGGGGGAGGTCCTGCCCTTCCAGAGGCCTGAAGAAAGACACCCATTTATAGCCTTGCTGGCAGGCCTGCAGACCTTGGTCTTTACTGTGGTCCCTGAAGCAGTTCCATGATTCAGTTCCAGCTCCCTGAGCCACAGTTCATGGCCAATTCTGCCTATGTAGAAACCCATAGTGACCTGGGAAAATCCTTTCTCGTACTCAGTGAAAGCCATGCTCATCCATATCCTGATATAAGGCCCACCATATGCAGGCCTGACTGCAGAAACCTGCCTTTGGGTCTGCCCTGCGCAGCAAAGTCCTGAAGGATATTCAATCTGTCCAAAAATTAAATGAGAATTACAACTATCCAAGCCCCTTTTAACAACACATCTAAAGATGGACCCTTGTGCAAGCCCAGCAGACTTAAGACCAAGCTACAACCCCTCTTCACTACAAACCCAGAGGGTATTCTATTACTATGGGGGCCCAACAAAAATAGATTTTTACTTTCTGAAACCAGTTTTTAAATACTTGAACAGGTGTTTGCTCCTTCAAGTTTACAGTCACCAATGCAAAACTATTGTTTCTTATTGTCAATGCTTCTATTTTAACATAGCACTGAAACTATGTGGAAAATGAAATAGTCAAAAGAAAAATTTAAAGTCACTGAAATTGAAGACCAATAAGTAAAATGTTGCTTTTTGTAGATCATGTAATTATGTATATATATATATATAAACAGTACTTTAAAACCTGTTTAAACTAATGAATACACTCAATTAGCAAAATATAAAATTAACATACAAGTGTAAATTATGGTTCCATACACTTAAAACAAACTATTTGATAAAATAGAGGAAAAGGCCGGGTGCGGTGGCTCAAGCCTGTAATCCCAGCACTTTGGGAGGCCGAGACGGGCGGATCACGAGGTCAGGAGATCGAGACCATCCTGGCTAACACGGTGAAACCCCGTCTCTACTAAAAAATACAAAAAACTAGCCGGGCGAGGTGGCAGGCGCCTGTAGTCCCAGCTGCTCGGGAGGCTGAGGCAGGAGAATGGCGTGAAACCGCGAGGCGGAGATTGCAGTGAGCTGAGATCCAGCCACTGCACTCCAGCCTGGGCGACAGAGCGAGACTCCGTCTCAAAAAAAAAAAAAAAAAAAAAAAATAGAGGAAAAAAGCAATGTTAATTACAATAGTAATGAAATAATCAATTTTAGAATGAATTTAACCAAAGAGCTCATAAATATTTTAAGTGAAAGATATAGCAATGAAAAAAATTAGAGGACCCAAATAAACTTAAAAATATTTTACTTTTATTGAAAGAAAAAGTATTGTGAAACTGTCATGTTATCCAAAGTAATCTATAGATTCAATAAACTCCCTATCAGAATTCCATTGTTTTTTATTCACAGTAATGAAAAATGCAATCCTAAAATGTACATGAAACTACAATAAACTTTGAATAGCCAAAGCAATCTTGAAGAAAAAGAACAAAGCAGAAAGGCATCAAATTTATAATTTCAAATAATATTTCAAGACCATAGTAATGAAAACAGGATGAAATGTGCAGAAAAATAAAGAACAACAACAAAAAAACCCAATGGAACAGAAACCACTACTCTCATGCATTTCAGACATAATGCAAAAAGAGAACTTAAAAAACAGTTTAAAATAGAGTGTCTCAAAATTATGCAGGTATCTGTCTTCCACAAAAACAAGAAAAAAGAAGTCAGATTGTGCACTCATGTATGTCATGAACAGTACTTTGGCTGTCACTGTAAACTTGAAGAAAGATAATTGTAGGGAAAGTAGAATTCTTAGAGAATGTATAAGCATTAGCAGAAGTGAGAGTATAATTAAATAAAAAATTCAGGCTTCCCAGAAACTATTTCCTTTGGAACACAGCTTCTCAGATCACTTTAAAGACTTGCTTTCTTCTTGCCTTTGGACCTCTCATCCATGTTGTCTGTTGTATTCACTCTCACCTACCTGGGGACTCATCCACCATCTCATGTCGCTTCATATTCCAGGGCTCTTTTCCTTGCTCCAGACAGGTGATCAGGTCTGGCTTAGAGACAGCAATACCTGTTTTATTAAAAATAACTAACATGAATCTTGCTCATATTCTTCAATTGCCAAATTAGTAATGTGCTCAGTAAACAGGATATAATAGAATATTCGAATAAATTTATCCCAATACACTAATTTGTAACAGAAATGTTTACATATTTAGAAAGCATTTTGATTTTGTAGGTTCTTAATTTTACTGCTTGGTACTACTGAATCAAAAACTGGTGATGACAATTAGATTTTAAGGTGTAACAGTATTTTATGCCACAAAACTTCTGAAATTACCACTAATCTAAAGTGAAGGACATAGATCAGCTCAGGAATGTGGAAAGTTCAGGTCAAGATGAAACTTCTTGAAGAAATTCTTTTCTAAACAAACAAATCCCCAGGATTTTCTTGAAAACAGAAATCTGAAAGCAAAAATTTCCAGAAAACATTCTACAAAAAAGAAATGAAGCCTGTAATCCCAACATTTTGGGAGGCTGAGGCGGGCGGATCACGAAGTCAGGAGATTGAGACTACCTGGCTAACACAGTGAAACTCCGTCTCTACTAAAAAAAATACAAAAAACTAGCCGGGCGAGGTGGCGGGCGCCTGTAGTCCCAGCTACTCGGGAGGCTGAGGCAGGAGAATGGCGTAAACCCAGGAGGCGGAGGTTGCAGTGAGCTAAGATCCAGCCACTGCACTCCAGCCTGGGCGGCAGAGCGAGACTCCGTCTCAAAAAAAATAAAAAATAAAAATAATAAAATAATAAAATAAAATAAAAATAATAAAAAAAAGTTAGCCAGATGTGGTGGTGAGCATCTGTAGTCCCAGCTACTCAGGAGGCTGAGTCAGGAGAATGGTGTGAATCCGGGAGGCGGAGCTTGCAATGAGCCGAGATCGCACCACTGCATCCAGTCTGGGCCATCTCAAAAAAAAAAAAAAAAAAAAAAAAACCACCACCACCATTAGTCTGTATTAGAAATTTAGTAATAAAATTTTCCTTACCCAGGAAGACCAGGTTTCTGTAGTTCTCTAACATCACATTCCTATATAAATTCTGCTGTGCAGCGTCCAGACGTTGCCACTCCTCCAGAGAGAATTCTATGGCCACATCCCTAAATGTCAACAGTCCCTGGAAAACACACACAAACATACATATTTACAAAATGGCTATGGGCAGAATTTTTCATTTGACTCAAGGTAAAATGAGAAAGTGACTAGAACTGGTTTTGACTTATAAGAGTGGCTGAAATTATCCAATAAAATAATTGTCAACACACAAACATTTTGTAACATATTGTCTAACTCTGAGAAAAGACAGTGGCATAATATCCACAACATCAGTGTATATATGATACTTGTCTAGATGATAAAGTGTAAAATTGAGGGCATAAACACTAACAAGTACATTTTCGAGTGCTGTATTTACATAATATAGAATGAGTTGTATATATTTTTCAGATGAAAAAGGCATAGTTGTTTATATATTTCCGACAAAATAGACATGTTGAGTTAGAAGGTACCTCTCAAATTTTAATGTGTACGATAAACTAGACATCTTGTTAATGCAGACTATTTTTTCAGGAGATCTGAAATAAAGTCTGAGTTACTGAATTTCTAAAAAGCTCACTAGTAATGCCAATGTTTTGACCCCAAAAGACTATTTTGTCAAACATTCAGTAAGTGGAAGAGCCTGTGTTTTCTTCAGTTTTTCTGTTCTGTAAACAAAGATGAGAGCTTTCATTTACCAAAACAAACAATGCAAAGAAAACCTAAAACAAAAGAGCAGTTGCCAGAATAAATGTGATAGTTCATACACCTCACCTGCATAAAGATACTTAATGATGAAGAGAAAAATAACTCCATAGTGAAAAAATCTGTAAGAGAGCTTATTAAGCAAGTGAGTTATTAATATCAGTTGCACTAGAACAAGTTTCTGTAGTGTGCTCATGCATCCAGGACACAGCATCACTACTGAGATATTGCCCCCACGAAAGTAAATTATAGTCTGAATTTATCCATAAGAAAACATCAGTTGTATGCAAAGTTCAAGATACAGATATCTTCCATGTTCTACAATTTTTAATAATGATTTTAAGTACTTTCTTTAACACCCAATAAGTAAGTATCTCCAGATAATTTTTTCTCAACTTTCTGGGTAATAAATGCCATCCCTCTTTATAGGAGCATTTTCTTAATCCTGTAATGCATAGAGATAATAAACAAAATGGAACCTCAACATTGTATGTTCTCCATCTTTACTAAGAATCTCAGGTTTTCTCCATAGAAAGAGATTATCCACACCTTTCCATGTTCAACAGTCATAAAAAGAACATTTTTAATATTGCAGATCACAAATTCATGGTGAGAATTCTGCGTGGCATATAAGAAGCCATGATGCAGAGAAGGCTGTGGTAGATAGAAAAGAAATATTTTTGAAGGACCCTTGACTATCATAAGCATTTTTTTTAACCGAGTTTTGTTCTTGTTGTTGCCCAGGCTGGAGTGCAAATGGCACAATCTTGGCTCAACAAAACACAACCTCTGCCTCCTGGGTTCAAGCGATTATCCTGCCTCAGCCTCCTGAGTAGCTGGGATTACAGGCATGCACCACCACACCCAGCTAATTTTATATTTTTAGTAGAGACAGGGTTTCTCCACGTTGGTCAGGCTGGTCTCGAACTCCCGACCTCAGGTGATCCACCTGCCTCGGATTCCCAAAGTGCTGGGATTACAGACGTGAGCCACCGCGCCTGGCCTAGCATAAGCATTTTTAAAAGTACTTAAGACAAACTCAATAGGGAGAAAAAACGCAGGTATAGAAGTAAAAATTTGCAAGTACTAAACCTGTGGCATTCCATGAGGCAGAGAGGACATAGCTCTTGATCTGAGACATGTTTAGCTGAAAAAAAGCCATTTTTTCTCTTTCTCCTCCTCCTCTCGAATTCTTTCTCAGATGAGATTTTCTGAATTACATCTGCATCTTGAGAATTTGCCTTTAATAATTTGAGCACCACATGTTTACCTGTTACCACCACACCCAAAGGCAGAAGGCCCAAGACACAAAACCTCTACCCATTTCTGTCCTGTATAACAGAAAAGATTCAGGAACAATGAGCTGCTCCACAGAGATAAAAATATAAGTTTCTCTTTTTTGTTGTTGTTTTTTCTGTCCTCAGGTGCCCTCCCCTGCTACAGACACTGGCAATTTCTGCTACAGTAATATAAATATTGGCCACATTGTCCTGTCCTTACAAATCTAAATAGAACAGTTTCCTGGACCACCCTTTAGTGTAAAGGTAGAACTTAATGCTCATGAATGTATCTTGAACTTCTCATACTTGATTCTGGCACCTTAGAGTCACATGAGGCACTTAATTAAATAGATGTTTTCTTCAGAACATTAAACAGAAACTGTAAAAAGGGCACAAGTAAAGAGATTCCTATAAATTGGTCATGTGACTCTAAGAAGCCTGAGCTTATAACCGCTTACCTAAGCATTGTCACTCAAGCTTTAATTAGCTTATAAATCACTAGGTAAACTTGGCCCCACTCTATGTAATGTGATTCTGCAGCTTTGGAAATGGTCCATAAATGGGTGTTCTAAACAAGTCCTCTGTCAGTGCTGATGTCACTCTCCCTGGGCTTATTATTAGCATTTGTTACAAAAATGAGGCACAGCACAAAGTCCCTTACACTCAGCACTCTTGTCACAACACAAATACTTCTGATACAAACGAAGACAACCATTCCCTATCTTAAAGTGTATTATTTGCTGGCTCTTTCAAGTTCACAGAGAAAACAGAAAGCAGCAATTTCTGAGTAAGTCTGCATTTGGAAAACAACATGTGCACATGTACTAATGCAATGTTTATTAAGCAGGTATTATGTAATCAATAGGATGTTACAGAGCACTGTGATAACTCATTATTTGATTTAATTCTAATAACAGCCTGTCAGTTGATACTAAGTGTTCAATAATTCTAAGGATTTAGAATAAGGACCCAGCATTTTTATTTCTTTTGTTTTTCTGTCACTAATTGTTTTTTAAATGCAGAGAATAAAATCTAAATATAGACAGATGAGAGGGACATAAATAGACTGTAAGGTAATTTAGATGAATTATTATATTTTTATTTACTATTTTGTGACTTGTGAATCAACTACTGCATCTGTAGGAACAGAAAACAGGTTGCTAAATGGAATGTCTCTGCAAACACTGGTTTCAACAAAAAATTTAAAAACTTAGACCCTATAATACATATTTTATATTTTCCATTTATCTGCTTTTGGTTTTCAGAAAATTGTGAGAACCAACTCTAAAAAGGCAACAGGATTCATCACCAAAAACTTTGATCTCTTCTAATTAGTTCTGTGAGGCAAGACTCCAGGGTAGGGCAAAACCTAAGTAAGGCCTTCAAAAGGGTGAATCTAAATAGGGCTGAAGCAGGGTGTAGAGCTGATGTAAAATTCTGTTCTTTATGCCACTGGGGAGTATTTTTAGTTCCGTTTCGTTTTTTAAGCGTAGCTTAAAAAAACAAAAATCCTTAAATCTCAGAGTTTATGTAATTGTAATCTTTTTTAGCCCCACTGCCCTTTCAATTTTTTATCACATATTAATAAGCAATTTAAACAAATCCCTTAAGGTTTTCTAGAATAATTTTTTAAACGATAATTACGTATTCTTAGCAGGGCATAAAAAATACAATAATAACTCTTGTTTATTAATATATGTTCAGGTATAGACATCAGAAGTCACAAAAATATAAAGAAAATGGCCCAAATAAAGCCCATATTTTTGCACACATCTATTTATTGTACCCACCATATGATGCATAATTAAACCACTTATCCAGTTGCTAGTCTAGACTAAAATTTCTTGCATGGTAGGGACCATGACTGCTTCATTTATTTTTCTAACGACTATATGAATTGGAAGCAATTAGTTTATTTGTTTGAGTCTCCAGACCTCCTCATCATTCTTCACTCAAGTACCAGGGAACTAGAGAAACTCTCATCTGGGTACTAACCAAAGACATCTCTTGTATGAGGGGGGGAGCAAACAGAGGATGACTCATTTCTTTTACACTAAGACAGAAGCAAAATTAACCACTGTAGTCAGTCTGACACAATTCTGTTCTGGAGAAATTTTCAAATGTCTCAAAAACACTTTGGTGATTGTGAGAGCATTTCCAGTGACCCTGGACTGATGGTCGAATAATAAACCAGCAAGAGAGACTCAGGCTGATTCTAAATAGAAAATGAAACTACCAAATAGGCAGAGACATAATTCTGTATGCATATTTAGTTGACAGCATGCATTTTACAGCATAACTGTGAGCTGACTGGAAGCCTGAGAGGGAAAGTCCCCTCTAGAGTAAAGCTTGGTTGGCACCTTATGTGTTTATATTATGTCTGGTAATTCTATACAGTGTTTGGGAAATATAATTTTTATTAATTCTCTTCAGCACCAGAGAAACTGCAGTAATAGAAGAGAAAGAAAACTGTTTCATTACACAATTAAATCTGAATGTCACATGTATTACAATCCATCTGCTTAAGGATTGAAAAGAAATAAAGACGGTTACCATAATTAGTTCACAAGTAGAAGAATGTACAGCGCCATGTCATAGGTAGTTCATCCTAAATTCACCTGGTCACTGGGGAGGCCATCCCTGTATGCTAATTGGTTATATTCAATGACAAAATAAGCTTTTCACATATTCATGGCAGAAGGTAGTTTTGCAACTTGAAGCCAGCTGCCTGCTGAAGGTAGACTTTCACTCTTCTACAAAAGTGGTTGAATAGGGTGCTATCTTTTTGGCTACTTCTATTTTAAAGCAGTGGCTCTCTACTCCCTGAGGACTGGGCTAGCACACTCCTGCTTCCATTCTTCTGGTGGCCAGTGTCCTCTTTTGTTTCCTACTATCTGCCACTGTGGTACAGCCCACAGCACAGTGCTCACAGCTGGCAGCTCAACTCAGGTGAATGACAATTGCCGCAGGAGCACTTCAGTGTCACATCAAAGAGTGAAGCCTGGCTGGGTGTGGTGACTCATGGCTGTAATCCCAACACTTTGGGAGGCCGAGGTGGGCAGATCACGAGGTCAGGAGTTCAAGAGCAGCTGGTCAACATGGTGAAAAAAAAAATACATATATATATATATATATATACGCTGGGCATGGTGGGTGGGCACCTGTAATCCAAGCTACTCGGGAGGCTGAGGCAGAAGACTCCCTTGAACCTGGAAGGGGGAGGTTGCAGTGATCCGAGATTGCACCATTGCACTCCAGTCTGGGCAATGGAGAAGAATCCATTTCAAAAATAAAGTGAAGCCTGACCTGCACAAGGAGAGCCTGCAGGCCTCCTGGGTAGAATTGCACCTTCACAATAATGGGATTACAAGCATTATTTAAGCCACAGTTTCTATTTACAATGGTGACATGGAAAATATACTGCTGGATTTCCAGCATGCATCCAGATAGAGATAGCTCTAAGAGTTCTCACTGTGACAGCCCACATCTTTCACAGACATTATGGGATACTAATAGAGCTTCTAAAACAGATACACAAAGCATTCGAAACAAAAACAGCTCTCATTCCAAGAAAGATGATATTGAGAGAAAAAAAAAAGAAGTTAAAAGCATCTTAAGAAAAAACTGAGATTACATGTAAGATTGATCAAGTCAGCTAGAAAATATTCCTCTAAAAAGAATCTCTAAGTACCCGAAGTGCATAGCTACTCATAGCATGAGAAACATGAGTGTTATGAAGAAAGGGGGCATATTATCAGCAGAATTTTAAAAGACTTTTTTTCCATCTCTGCTGCTCTCTAATCTGCTGCCCATTAAATGTGGCATCTAAATAGAAATATATCTGACAACTACCACCAGCACTTTTTGATTAAAAAATTAAAATCTGACTGTGTTAATATAATGGAATATACATGAGCCTGCAACATAGCTAATTAAAGAGTTATTACAGTTTTTGGGTGGCCAAATCACCTGCCTTTATTTGTCCTGTAATAGCAGCATTCCATTTCTGAAATTAAACATACTAAAATTATACTTACCTATAACTATCCCTATTGGTTAAATTAATAATCATATCAGACTAACATCTACTGTAACAATTTGGTAGTAAATTTTATTTGGATATTAGATATAAATATATAATTATGAATAATTTTAATATATGACTCAAAATGTATGTAGGATTTTAAAAATTTTTCTGTAACTATAATTCAGTTGAAAAACTACATTTCAAAAGTATGAATCACAATATTAGAACAACTATTTAAGGAATTCATTCAAAGTAAATATTGTGGCTTTATACTCTTGTAGAAAATACAGTTGAATGTATATGAATGCAGGTTGTCTACAAACATTACACGTAACTATGCTAATTGCACTGAAGTAATAAACAGAAACAAAGGTATGAAAATGCACTCCACTTTTCAGTTTAAAACCTGAACTCTTTTTTTTTTTTTTGAGAGGGAGTTTTGCTCGTGTTGCCCAGGTTGGAGTGCAATGGCATGATCTCGGCTCACCTCAAACTCCACCTCCTGGGTTCAAGTGATTCTCCTGCCTCAGTCTCTCGAGTAGCTGGGATTACAGGCATACGCCACCATACCCAGCTAATTTTGTATTTTTAGTAGAGACGGGATTACTCCATGTTGGTCAGAATGGTCTATAACTTCAGGTGATCCGCCCATCTCGGCCTCCCAAGGTGCTAGGATTACCAGCGTGAGCCACCGCGCCCGGCCATAAACTGAACTCTTTTTGCTTTTGTAGTATAAATACTTTAGCCTGCAAATAATTATCATAGATAATCAGGTTTCTGTCAACTTACTCAGTATCTTTCCTATACTGCAAAATTTAATCCTATTTTTACACTCAACTTTTGTGTGCTGTTGAAATGAGTGTTACTCTGAACAGATCTGTGTCAACTTTAAAAGACTAAAAATCATAAGAACAATCTTTTGCCAAAGCAAAAATGAAGCAATTAATCTCAGGTCCCAGATAAAGACAATCCTGAGGAAAAAAAAAAAAGACAAAAGGTTTATTCAGCTGTTAATATGATTTACATATATTTCAAAAAAAGGGAGATAAAAATCTACACATAATCTAAATGTTATAAGAAAAGAGATTTTAGTAAGATATTTTCTCTTACTTGTAGTCTCTTATTTCTAATTTATATTTACTTTTACAAAAGCCACGTCTCTAAACATGTTCTTGAACTCTTGGACATCTAAATTTTGCACACTGGGCGAGCAGAAAAGAATGTTTATGGAAGACAAAACAGAAGAGAGAAAGGTGTTACATAAAACTCATAGGTCCAGATGAATAAAGCATGTTCTTAGAGACCTATGAAGAGATTTAGATTCTGACACAATAATAGTGGGAGACTACAACATCCCACAGGCACTAATAGACAGATAACTGAAGAAGAAAAGTAACAAAATATTATAACCTAAACTCAACACTTGACCAAATAGTCCTAATTGGTATCTACAGAACTCTTCATCTAAAAATAACATAACATACATTCTTCTTATCACCACTCTAAAACTGACCACATACTCAGAAATAAAAAAATCCTCAGGAAATTTAAAAATCTCAAAATTATACAAACTAAATACACAGAGATATTAGCACTGACCCCACAAAAATATCTTGAAGTCTACCATGAACACCTCTGTGCACACAAACGAGAAAATCTAGAAAAAATGAAAAATTATTAAGGAATACATCCTTCCAAGAATGAACAAAAAAGAAATCAAAGCCCTAAATAGATGAATAAGAAGCTCAAAAATTGAATTAGTAATAAATAGCCTACCAATCAAATAAAGCCAAGGACCAGACAGATTCATAGCTGGATTCTACCAGATGTACAAAAAAGTGCTGGTATTATTTCTACTAAAACTATTTTAAATAATTAAGAAAAAGTAACTTCTCACCAGCTCATTATATAAGAACAGCATTACTATGATACCAAAACCTGGCAGAGATAAAACAAACCAAAAAAATTCAGGCCAATATCTTTGAACAATGATACAAAAATCTTCAACAACATACTGACAAAATCCAGCAGCATATCCAAAAGCAAACCCACTATGAGCAAGTAGAATTTATTTTGGGAATGCAAGGTTGCTTCAACATACACAAATCAGTAAATGTGATTCATCACATAAACAGAACTACTAAAGACAGAAACCACAAGATTACCTCAACAGATGCAGAAAAAGCTTTTGGGTAAACTTTAACATCTTTCATGTTAAAAATCCTCAACAACCTAGGCATTGAAGGTATATGCTTCAAAATAAGTTATCTATGACAAACCCTCAGCCCCAACATACTGAATGAACAAAACCTGGAAGCAGATGGGTACAGTGGTTCATTCCTGTAATTTCAGCAATTTGGGAGGCCAAGGTAGGTGGATCGCCTAAGGTCAAGAGTTTGAGATCAACCTGACTGACATAGCAAAACCCCGTCTCTACTAAAAATGTAAAAATTAGCCAGGTGTGGCGGCGGGTGTCTGTAATCCCAGCTATTTAAGAGGCTGAGGAAGGAGAATCGCTTGAACCCAGAAGGTGGAGGCTGCAGTGGGCCGAGACTGTGCGTGAGAGACAAAGGGAGACTCTATATCAAAACGAAAAAAAAAAAAAAAAGCTTGAAGCATTCCTCATTGAAAACTGGCACAAGGCAAAGATGCCTTCTCTTAACACTACTATTCAACATAAAATTGAAAGTCCTGGTCAGGGCAGGAGATAAAATAAAAGGCATTTGGCTAGATGCAGCGGCTCGCGCTTGTAATCCCAGCACTTTGGGAGGCCAAGACGAGTGAATCACGAGGTGAGGAATTCCAGACCAGCCGGACCAACATGGTGAAACCCCGTCCGTATTAAAAATACAAAAATTAGCCGGGCGTGGTGTCACGTGCCTGTAATTTCAGCTACTCAGGAGGCTGAGGCAGGAGAATCGCTTGAACCTGGGAGGCGGAGGTTGCAGTTAGCCAAGATCGTGCCACTGCCCTCCAGCCTGGGCGACAAAGCAAAACTACACCTCAATAAAAATAAAAGGCATTTAAACAGGAAAAGAGGAAGTCAAACTATCCCTGTTTGCAGGGAACAGGATTCTACATCAGGAAAACCGTAGAGTCTTGGCAGAAAAGCTCTTTAAACTTACAAATAACTTCAGTATAATTTCAGGACACAGCCCTCCACATCCAACCAATCCCGGGCTGCAAGGCACCTGGGGAGCTGCGGCCTGGCCAGGGCAGTGCACTCAGGTGGCCTCTCTTCCCTGCGGGTAACCGCTCAACATGCCTAGAGCCACTTCTGAAGCCACTTGAGAAAAATGATGTGACAGTTCCTATCGAAAAGGATTCTTCAGAAACATAACATGTGTGAAAAAAGTGGCCCTTTTTTCCGACTGCAAAACAGACATTCTCAAATTCCAAAATGCCAGCCAAGGCCCCAATTTACCTGAAAGCAGCCAATAACAAGAAAGGAAAGAAATTTAAACTGAGAGACATTCTGTCTCCCGATATCATCAGTCCCCCTCTTGGAGACTTTTGCCACACCATCCAAATCGGCAAAGAGGGCCAAGCAGGACATCTTTGGGGATATTTCCTTTCTTCAAGGGAACTATGAGCTTTTACCTGGAAACTAGGAGAAAGCACATGTGGATCAGTTCCCTGGGCATAATAAGTTCTTCCGGTAAAACAGCACCTCAGACTCTGTGTTCACAGAAACACCCTCCTCAGTGGTCAAAAATGCCATCTCCCTCACGATCACTGGAGGGTCCCAAGCTCTCATAATGCTCTTATTGTCACGGGTGAAATTTAATTCCAAACAGAAGTCCTTTGGACCAATAAAGCTGCCAAGGCTTAGCTGCAAGCCCGTCATGGAGGAAAAAGCTCACATGAAAAGCAGTCTGTTAGAGAAAGGAAAAGTCCACCAGGGGGACACCTCATGGGGCTCCAGCAGTTCTCCATCTCAGTCCAGACAGGGCAGGGAGAGCCACTCCTCCAGCCTGTCCGAATAATACCCTGACTGGCCAGTCGAAGACATGTTTCACCATCCCGCACCATGCGAGCTCATCAAGGGAAAGACTAGGTCAGAGGAGTCCCTCTCTGACCTTACAGGTTCCCTCCTCTCCCTGCAGCTTGATATGGTGTCCTCACTTTTGGATGAGGTGCTGAATGTCATGGAAAAAAGAAAGTAACAGGATGCCAACTTATTTCCTCTGGAGTGGAAGGTACAAAAACAAACTAAACTAACCATAGTTGAACAGAAGGGCTTCCGAAGCTGTATTTGCAGTTTTGTGATGGGTTTTCTAAAATAATATTCTTATGAAGTATTTTTTTAACCTGTTATGCGTTATTTGCAAAAACAATTTAGAAAAAAAAAAAAATCTGTCTTGGCAAAATGAGGAAATCATCAGTCAGAACCCATTTTCAGCAGGCACTGGTGCTGTTTGGCTCACATATTGTTTGCAGACACACAAGAAATCTGGCTTGGCCAGGATTGGCACTAGCTACAAAGGGCTGGGCGAGTCACCTTAAGGAACTTTACAGAACTTTACAGCTCTCCAACATTTTCTGAGCAAGAGGAAGTAAAAATGTATTTAACACCTCAGCCTTTTTTCTAGACTCTTTTCTATATATTGCTTGGGCTCACCGTAGCGAATTCTCTAGTGTTAAAACTTTTCTGTTTTCACATTTGAACTTTAATGGGTTTTGGAGATTTTCCTGTAGTTCTTATATATCCCTGTTTATTATATCTATATTGCAAAATTTTAACTGTCAGCTACATGTTGGTAAGATATAGGCAAAATATTACTATAATAAGTTATTTTTTAAAGTAAAAATATATTTTTACATGCCTTTGGCAAAAAAAAATTTTAGGATGCAAAATAAGTGGAAAAAAATTAGTTGCATCCCTGCGAATCAACAACATTCAAGCCAAATATGAATCATAAACATAATCCCATTCACAACTGCTGCAAAAAGAATAAAATATCTAAGAATACAGCTAACCAGGAAGGTGAAAGATCTCTATAAGAATTACAAAACAATGCTTAAAGAAGTCAGAAATGGCATAAATGGAAAACTTTTTGCTCATAAATAGAAAAAATCAATATCCTAAAAGTGATCAGACTGTCTCCAAAATTTACAGATTTAATGCTATTTATTATCAAATGACCAAAATATTTTTAACAGAACTAAAAAAAAAAAACTACTGTAAAATTCATATAAAACCAAAAAAGAGTCTGAATAGCCAAACAACAAAGCTGAAGGCATTACATTACCTGTTTTCAAATTATACTACAGAGCTACTGCACACAAAGAAACATGGAACTGGTACAGAAACAAACTCATAGATGAATGTAACAGAACAGGGAGCCGAGAAATAATGCCACACACCTACAACCACCTGATCTTCAACAAAAGTAACAATAGAACTGTGGAAAGAATTTCCTATTTAATAAATGGTTGTGGAATAACCAGCTAGCACCATGGAGAAGACTAAAACTAGACCCTTTTATTACACCATATGCAAAAATCAACTCAAGATTAATTAAAGACTGAAACGCTAATTTTAAAATTATAAAAAACCCGCAGATAACTGAAGAAATACCATTCTAGACATAGAAACTGGCAGCGATTTCAGGATGAAAATACCAAAAGAATTACAACAAAAGCAAAAATTGACAAATTGGACCTAAACTAAAAAGCTCCTTCACAGAAAAGGAAACTATCAACACAGTAAACAGACAACCTACAGAATAATAGAAAATATTTGCAAACTATGCTTCTGACAAAGGTCTAATATCCAGAATCCATTAGAAACTTAAACAGCTTACAAGAAAAAAATACCTAATTAAAAAGTAAACAAAAGACATGAAAAAGATGCTTTTCGAAAGAAGACAAACATTTGGCTAACAAGCATGTAATAAAATGCTCATCAATAATCATTAGAGAAATGCAAAGAAAAACCATGAGATACCATTCACACCAGTGAGAACGGCTATTAAAATGTCAAAAATTAGATGCTGTCAAGGTTTCAGAGAAAAGGGAATGCTTATACTCTGCTGTTAAGAGTGTACATTAATTCAACCATTGTAAGAAGCACTGTGGCAATTTCTCACAGAACTAAAACCAGAATTACCATTTCACCAAGCAACCTCATAATTGGGTATATACCCAAAGAAATATAAATTATTCTGTCATAAAGACACATGCACAAGCGTGTTCACTGCAGCACTATTCACAATAGCAAAGACACGGAATCCACTTGAATGCCTATCAATGGTAGACTGAATAAAGAAAATATGGTATGATCAGGCACAATGGCCCATGCCTGTAATCCCAGCACTTTGAGAGGCCAAAGCAGGTGGACTGCCTCAGCTCAGGAGTTTGAGACCAGCCTGAGCAATATGGAAAAATCCCATCTACAAAAATGCATCTCTAAAAAAAAATACAATAAGAAAAATTAGTTAGGCATGGTGGCACATACCCATGGTCCCAGCTACTTGGAAGGCTGAGGAATGACAGTATTGCTTGGCCCACCACGATGGCTTATGCCTGTAATCCCAGAACTTTGGGAGGCCAAGGTGGGTGGATCACCTGAGGTCGGGAGTTCAAGACCAGCCTGGCCAACATGGTGAAACCCCATCTCTACTAAAAATACAAAAATTAGTCGGCGCGGTAGTGGTAGGCGTCTGTACTCCCAGCTACTCGGGAGTCTGAGACAGGATATTTGCTTAAACCTGGGAGGCGGAGGTTGCAGTGAGCTGAGATGGCACTATTGCACTTCAGTCTGGGCAACAAGAGTGAGACTGTCTCAAAAAAAAAAAAGGGCCGGGCACAATGGCTTACTCCTATAACCCCAGTACCTTGGGAGGTGGAGGTGGGTAGATCACTTAAGGTCAGGAGTTCAAGACCAGCCTGACCAACATGGTGAAACCCCATCTCTACTAAAAATACAAAAATTAGTCGGCGCGGTAGTGGTAGGCGTCTGTACTCCCAGCTACTCGGGAGTCTGAGACAGGATATTTGCTTAAACCTGGGAGGCGGAGGTTGCAGTGAGCTGAGATGGCACTATTGCACTTCAGTCTGGGCAACAAGAGTGAGACTGTCTCAAAAAAAAAAAGGGCCGGGCACAATGGCTTACTCCTGTAACCCCAGTACCTTGGGAGGTGGAGGTGGGTAGATCACTTAAGGTCAGGAGTTCAAGACCAGCCTGACCAACATGGTGAAACCCCGTCTCTACTAAAACTACAAAAATCAGCCAGACGTGGTGGCAGGCACCTGTAATCCCAGCAACTCAGGAGGCCGTGGCAGGAGAATTGCTTGAACCCAAGAGGCGGAGGTTGCAGTGAGCCACGATCATGCCATTGCATTTCAGCCTGGGCAACAGTGAGACCGTCTCTAAAATTAAAATGAAATAATAAAAAAATACGATACATAAACATCATGGAATACTGTGTGGTCATAAAAAACAAACAAACAGAAAACAATAACCAAAAACAAGATTATGCCCTTTACAGCAACATGAAACTGGAGACCATTATTCTTGGAAAACGAATGCAGAGGCCAGACGTAATGGCTCACGCCTGTAATCCTAACACTTTAGGAGGCCGAGGCAGGCAAATCACCTGAGGTCAGGAGTTGGAGACCAGTCTGGCTATTATGGTGAAACCCCATCTCTACTAAAAAATATAAAAAATAGCCAGGCATGGTGGCAGGCACCTGTAATCCCAGCTACTTGGCAGGCTGAGGCTGGAGAATTGCTTGCTTGAATCCAGGAGGCAGAGGTTGCAGTAACCAAACATCACGCCATTGCACTCCAGCCTGGGTGACAAGAGTGAAACTGTCTTAAAAAAAAAAAAAAAAAAAAAAAAAAAACAGAAAGAAAGAAAGAATACTAATGCGGAAATGGAAAACCAAATGCAGGTTATTTATAAGTAAGAGCTAAATAATAAAAACATGAACACAGAGACGAACAACAGACACTGAGGCCTAGTTGAGGGTGAAGGGTGGCAGGAGAAACAGGGTCAGAAAAAATACCTCTTTGGTGCTATACTTAGTACCTTAGTTACAAAATAATCTATACATAAAACCCCCATGACACAATTTTAGCTGTAGAGCAAACCTGCATGTGTACCCCTAAACCAAAAGTAGAAGTTAAAAAAAAACTCCCTGGGTGGGGAAGAGTACACTCCAGGTAGAAGGACCGGTTTGTGCTAGATAGTGGCCCAGGTGGGGCTGTACTCATTTATTTCTGGGTCCATGCAGGCAGATGAGTTTATGAACAGGTGGTCCGGACCCCTAGGTTGGTTGACAAAACAGATTGCTGCTGCAGATTCAGTGTCTGGAGGTGGGAATACACCAGGAGACTTGGAGACACTTCTGTATAAGTTTTTGGCAAAAAAAACACTAAGATCAAAAATGCTGTAGTAAAATTCCTGAGTGTGGTTCCCTGTCCTGTGAGAGGTGTGGACACATTAATGTCTAGTGAGTATGTTAGTTAGAGAGTAAAAATCTTGTGGTGGCGGCTGTGGCAAAAGGGGATCTGCCATCACAGCTCCTTTCCTCTAAGTTTTCGGTTCTCTGTCACTATGGAAGGGGAGCTGGAATCACTGAACAAGGGACAGTGTGACAGCCTGTGTAGAGGAGAGCACAGCCTCTCATTCCTGGACATTCAAAGGTTTATTCTAATCCAGGAGTCTGTGATATCTTTCTTCTAGCACCCAATCTGTAGAGTTTGTGAACACCAAGCAATTCTCCAACACCAACTTATTGTCTAACACTTGAATTCTGACACCACCAAGACTCAGCACAGACCTTGATTCAGGGCTCACTGTCACAACACTGTCCTCACTGCAGATGCCAGTCACAAACTCTATAAGCTCATCTATGCTTCTGAGATACTGTTTAAAAACTGGGGACTCCCATAATGTTACTGAAACGTACTGATTTGATAGAGCTCCTCACAGAACTCAGCAGAACACTGTAGTTATATTTACCATTTTCACATAAAAGATACAACCCAGGACAGGTGTGGCAGCTCACTTCTCTAATTCCACCACTTTGGGAGGCTGAGATAGGTGAATCACCTGAGGTCAGGAGTTCAAGACCAGCCTGACCAACACGGAGAAACCCTGTCTCTATTAAAAATACAAAATTAGCCGGGCGTGGTGGAACATGCCTGTAATCCCAGCTACTCGGGAGATGGAGGCAGGAGAATCGCTTGAACCTGGGAGACGGAGATTGCGGTGAGCTGTGATTGTGCCATTACACTCCAACCTGGGCAACAAGAGTAAAACTCCATCTCAAAAAAAAAAAAAAAAAAAAAAAGGTACAACCCCAACAAAGTCAAGTGAAAAAAATATGAGACCAAGAATAAAGGTGGAAAAAGATGAAGTACATAGATGATAAAGAGCTATGATTCATAAAATTCTCTTTTATGTTCTCCAAAAACACTTTATGGGGAAAAAAACAAAAACAAACAAACAAACAAACAAAAAATGCTTTTCATTATGATGCCCAACACCAACATGCCCGATTAATTTTTGTACTTTTAGTAGAGATGGGATTTCACCATGTTGGCCAGGCTGGTCTTGAACTCCTGACCTCATGTGATCCACCCACCTTGGCCTCCCAGAGTTCTGGGATTACAGACATAAGCCATTGTGGTGGGCCAAGCAATACTCTCATTCTTCAGCCCTCCAAGTAGCTGGGACCACAGGCGTGTGCCACAATGCCTAATTTTTCTTATTGTATTTTTTTTAGAGATGCATTTTTGTAGATGGGATTTTTCCATATTGCTCAGGCTGGTCTCAAACTCCTGAGCTCAGGCAATCCACCTGCTGTGGCCTCTCAAAGTGCTGGGATTAAAGGCATGAGCCATTGTGCCTGATCGTACCATATTTTCTTTATTCAGTCTACCATTGATAGCCATTCAAGTGGATTCCGTGTCTTTGCTAGTGTGAATAGTGCTGCAGTGAACACGCTTGTGCATGTGTCTTTGTGACAGAATAATTTATATTTCTTTGAGTATATACCCAATTATGAGGTTGCTTGGTGAAATGGTAATTCTGGTTTTAGTTCTGTGAGAAATTGCCACATTGCTTTTTACAATGGTTGAATTAATGTAAACTGTTTACAGTGTATAAAGTATTCCCTTTCCTCTGAAACCTTGACAGTATCTATTTTTTGCTCTCTTTTCTTACCTATCACACAGCCAGAAAAACGCTTTGTGCATTTTCTCCTTTTTCTCATTAAAAATCAGCTGACTTTGTCTTCAGTGGTAAACATAAAATACTTCTTTTTTTTTTTTTTTTTTTTTTTTTGAGGCGGAGTCTTGCTCTGTCGCCCAGGCTGGAGTGCAGTGGCCGGATCTCAGCTCACTGCAAGCTCCGCCTCCCGGGTTCCCGCCATTCTCCTGCCTCAGCCTCCCAAGTAGCTGGGACTACAGGCGCCCGCCTCGTCACCCGGCTAGTTTTTTGTATTTTTAGTAGAGACGGGGTTTCACTGTGTTCGCCAGGATGGTCTCGATCTCCTGACCTTGTGATCCGCCCGTCTCGGCCTCCCAAAGTGCTGGGATTACAGGCTTGAGCCACCGCGCCCGGCTAAATTGTATGGTAGCTCAGACTGAGGGTAGCTCAAAGTTCAGGAGCCTGTGGGAAGAAAATATACTTACGTTCAGTTTGATAAATACTTCTTAATCAAACTGAACGTAAGTATATTTTCTTCCCACAGGCTCCTGAACTTTGAGCTACCCTCAGTCTGAGCTACCATACAACACCATTTTATGTTTATCCTAAGAACACGTTGATCTCAGGGTAAAACGTTCTCTGATCTAAAATCTGATTTTATTACCCTCCATGTAAACATTCCCCTCCTACCTCATTACTAATCGTGTTTGCTTTTCCCTAGGGAAAAAAAAAGTCATTGTCTGCCTAATCTTTTCAATCTTTGAAAATCTTATAGTTGCTACTTCCTCCTGTTGCAATACTCCTTTGAAATTCAATTTTTTACATGTATTTAACTTTGATTTGAAAAAGTCTAGAAACTGCCTCAAAACAGTAACAACTTCATCTTCAGCAAGACCCTCCTCATACCCTTTTACATTAACCTTAACTGCATCTGCGTGTGGGTTGCCAGCTTTCCAGGGCTCTGTAGATTCTCTCAGTAAAGAGCCTTCTTCCATAGCTGGGGTGAGCAGGCTGGGACATCTGCAGGGGAGGCCCCCCAAAAGGAACTAACTGGGCCTTTAAAAACCTCCTTTTGCAGACTCAATATTAGGCTTAGCTTGGAGTCACTGGGCTTAAGCTTTAATTTCTTTTTTTTTTTTTTTGA
Source organism: Rhinopithecus roxellana (assembly GCF_007565055.1). Taxonomy (NCBI): domain Eukaryota; kingdom Metazoa; phylum Chordata; class Mammalia; order Primates; family Cercopithecidae; genus Rhinopithecus; species Rhinopithecus roxellana. The sequence goes on along the minus strand of NC_044560.1, from coordinate 80,366,806 downwards.
GACGGAGTCTTGCTCTGTTGCCCGGGCTAGAGTGCAGTGGCCGGATCTCAGCTCACTGCAAGATCCGCCTCCCGGGTTTACACCATTCTCCTGCCTCAGCCTCCGGAGTAGCTGGGACTACAGGCGCCCGCCACCTCGCCCAGCTAGTTTTTTTGTATTTTTAGTAGAGACGGGGTTTCACCGTGTTAGCCAGGATGGTCTCGATCTCCTGACCTCGTGATGCACCCGTCTCGGCCTCCCAAAGTGCTGGGATTACAGGCTTGAGCCACCGCGCCCGGCCAAGCTTTAATTTCTATGTCAGAGTTATTAACTTGGTTTTTGAAACTATAACTAGGTGGTAGAATAATTCAGCAAAATTACGCAGTGTTCATATAAGGGAAGAAAATTTTAAGGTGCTTACATCTTACACCTCAGTAAGAAAAGCAAATGTATTTATTCCTTTCAGACAATAAATGTATTATGTTATTATTTGTATCAAAAATCATGTAGTAAACAATTAGCCGGGCACAGTGGCTCATGCCTGTAATTCCAGCACATTGGGAGGCCAAGGTGGGTGGATCACCTGAGGGCAGGAGTTCGAGACCAGACTGGCCAAAATGGTGAAACCCCATCTCTACTAAAAATACACAAATTAGCCGGGTGTGATGGCAAGCGCCTGCAATCCCAGCTACTCAGGAGGCTGAGGCAGGAGAATCACTTGAACCCAAAAGGCAGAGGTTGCAGTGAGTTGAGATTGTACCACTGAACTCCAGCCTGGGTGACAAGAGTGGAACTGTCTCAAAAAATAAATAAATAAATAAAATAGTCACATGGGAACACTTTTAGGAGGTACTAAGTTTCATCACATAAAATTTAGCATTAAACTCAAAAATCAAAATACCAGGATACAGAACCAGGCACGGTGGCTCACATCTGTAATTCCAGTACTTCGGGAGGCCAAGGTGGAAGGATCATGAGGGCAGGAATTCAAGAGCATCCTGGGCCACATGGTGAAACCCCATCTCTACGAAAAATACAAAAATTAGCTGCGCATGGTGGTGCACCTCTGTAATCCCAGCTCCTGGGGAGGCTGAGACAGGAGAATTCCTTGCATGTTTGAACCCAGGAGGCAGAGGTTGCAATGAGCTGAGATCACACCACTGCACTCCAGCCTGGGCGATACAGCAAGACTTCGACTCAAAAATATGTAAATAAATAAGACAGAAAAAAAAAAACCCTTAGGTCAAAAGAAGTGAACAAAGCTTTTCAAGGTACAGATATGTCTTCCTCATGTGTCAAGTCAGGCCATTCAGTTACTTGAGACTGTCCCACCCCATCATGCTCACTTAAGTGCTCAATAACCTCCTCTCAGGAGACTCTGAACTCTGCCCCCAGTGAGTGCCTCAGGAGCATTTTACTCTGCAAGTTCTTATACTATCTCACTGGGGTCAGTTTTTTGGGTTTTTTTCTTTTCTTTTTTTTTTTTTTTTTTGTCTTTTGGAGTGGTGGGTATCTTTTTTTCTAGAAATTTTTTTACTTTTTTTCTTGTACTATTTTTCTGCCTCCTAAAGGAATCCAGGAGGCAGAAATTATTTGTTTTCTCCTCAATACTAGTATCTGATTGGCTGACCAGCAATGTGTCTCCAAGAAATGAAAGCTGAATTGGGTGAAGGCAATATTAATGTCTCAAGGAATTAACTTTAAAAAAAGGTGCACCAGGAAATGCCTCTCAGCCTCAGGGCATCTACCTGCACACTTGAGAAGCTACACTCAATACCTCAGGTTGTCCTATGAGAGAATATGACCCAGTAGCTGATATTCACTAGACACTGTAGCAGACATAGCCATGGTGGGTATCTTGGTTTATCCCCATACGGTACTGAAACCCAGGTCCAAGCAAAAACTGAAGGGTGACTGAAGACACATCACCCAATAAAGTTTCCAAAAGGAAAACATGACCCAAAAACATTCTGATAAGATATCTGTGTCTAGGGAAAATAGAAGACAAAAATGCACAGAGATATTTTACAATACAGTGTCAGGAGATTATTATTTGCTTTCTTCTCATAGGAAATATTTACAAAAAGAAAACAAATCTTTTTAAATGTGCCATCAAATGCTTTGTCAAAAAAATAATTACTTGGCCAGATGCGGTGGCTCAGGTCTGTAATCCCAGCTCTCTGGGAGGCCGAGGCAGGGGGACCACTTGAGGCCAGGAGTTTGAGACCAGCCTGGCCAACATAGTGAAATGCTGTCTGTACTAAAAATACAAAAATTAGCCAGATGTGGTCGTGGGCACCTGTAATTCCAGCTGCTTGGGAGATTGAGACAGGAGGATCATTTGAGCCCAGTAGGCAGAGGTTGTAGTGAGCCTAGAGTGCCTCACCGCACTCCAGCCTGGGTGACAGAGCAAGGCTCTGTCTCAACATCTAAAAATAAAAATGATTAAAATAGGTATCAAAATGTACACTACAGGACAAATGGTTGATAAAATGAATTAGGGAGGAGAAACTGGCATTTGGGGATGTCAGACGAAACTGGAAATTTAGTATTTTACTGCAAGCCAGAGTTAGGCTGGAGGAATAGGGGATGAGGGGTAGATTTGAGGCCCTGCTTGGGACACATGTAAAAAATTCAGGGAAAAATCAGTCCCCTGTGGAGTGTGAAAATCATTAAGTGGCAGGTAATTAGATTGAGGTGTCTCTAGTCCCCGGATTTCTACTTCTGAAAATAAAAATCTAAACTCAAGAGCATTTTTTGGTAAATTACTACATTGGCAGAAACAAAATTTAGGCTTAACCAAGTATAAAATGCCAATTAAGCTCTGATTACATAACCAGGATATTTCCACCTTGATTGTAAAAATTAAGAAACGAGGCCGGGAGAGGTGGTTCACGCCTCTAATTCCAGCACTTTCAGAAGCAAAGGTAGGTGGATCACCTGTGGTCAGGAGTTCGAGACCAGTCTGGCCAACAAGGTGAAACCCCGTCTCTCCTAAAAATAAAAAAAAAAAAACTGACCTAGTGTGGTGGCAGGCGCCTGCAATCCCAGCTACTAGGGAGGCTGAGGCAGGAGAATTGCTTGAACCCAGGAGGCAGAGGTTGTGGTGAGCTGAGATAATGCCATTGTACTCCAGCCTGGGTGAGAGAGCAAAACTCCTCCTCAAAAAAAAATACGAAACCAAAAAAAAAAAAAAAAAAAAAAAGGAAACTACATAACTGTACCTAACAAATTACTGAATTTAGTTCTCTTTATCATGAACCTTATAAAAATATTTCCTTCAAGTCCTTTCATAGACCACAAATTACAAACCATAGCTGGGTGCTCTAAAATTTTTGAATCACTCTTTGATTATTTAATATTTTCGAGGTGACGCCCATAAATTTTTAATAGGGAAAAACAGGCCCTGGGAAGCTCACGGACTAAAACTCTTCCTATTCATGAACCAGCACCCCGAGTCAGGATTCTCCCCTGACAACCCTCCCGTGGTCCCTGCACAGTCTGGAAGAGACGCGGCGCTGCCGGTGCAGAGCTGCCCAGAGAGGGCTCCAGGCCAGGGCACAGTCACTGGGCAGGGAAGAGACAGGATGCCCGGAGCCCGGCTGTCAGCGCAGCCGCCATCTTATCGCTGAAGGGGACTGCGGCCGAACTGGGCAAAGAGAACTCGGGGCACAGATCGTGGAGCTGAATACGGAGAGGCCTGAGTCCCGCCACAGCCGCTTCCCACCGGTTTCAACCAGCCCCGTTCCCTCTCTCGGGAGGTCGCACCTAGCACTCTCACCATTTCTAGGCTTCCAGGGGTTCCTGGCGTCTTAGCTGTGGATCCCCAATACCTGCAGGTCACAGGGCCACATAGGCTTGGCTTCCTGGAGCACAGGATACAGAGCAGTGAAGAGGAGACCTAGAGCTCCAGCGGCAGCAAGAGACAAAGGCCCCGCCACATCCCGGAAGCCGCCCTGTCTGCTCCAGCTTTGTGCCTGATTGGACAGTTCCCAGTTCAGCATCCCTGATTAGATAACGTTTAAGACCCCGCCTTCTCAGGCCCTGAGTGACAGAAGATGTGATCAGACACTGGGTTGAAGAAAGAAAGAGTGCCAGCCTAGGCTGCAGCCTTTTCAGGCAGGGCTTCCTCCCTGAGCTCAGCCAGGCCCACCTCAGAGCATGGGAAAACCCTGTCTCTTCTTTGCTCTCTTTTTCAATGCACTCAAAATGTGAACAAAAATATTTTATGTATATTAATAATACATAAAATTTTTGTTCCAGAGAAAATCAACTTTTACTTTATTAACAGTGTATTATCAATAATAAAGCCAATTTGATAAAACGTTGTAAGTCCCTCAACCGGGCACCGTGGCTCACACCTGTAATCCCAACACTTTGGGAGGCTGAGGCAGGTGGATCTCCTGAGGTCAGGAGTCCAAGACCAGTCTGGCTAACATGGTGAAACCCCATCTCTACTAAAAATACAAAATTAGCTGAGCGTGGTGACACATGCCTGTAATCCCAACTACTCAGGAGGCTGCGGCAGGAGAATTGCTTGAACCGGGAAGCCGAGGTTGCAGTAACCCTAGATCGCACCAATACACTCAAGTCTGAACACTAAGAGTGAAATTTTGTCTCAAAAAAATGAAAAATAAAAAATAGCTGAGCATGGTGGCACACGTCTGTAATCTAAGCTACTCAGGAGGCTGAGGCAGGAGAATCGCTTAAACCTGGGAGGCAGAGGTTGCAGTGAGTTGAGATCATGCCACTGCACCCCAGAAAAAAAAAAATAGAAAATAAAAATAAAATAAAGTACATTGGTCTTTTTGACCTCTCTAGATTTTTATATATATTTTATGATTTCTTATAATTTTCTAATTTTTTTCTTTTTTTTTTTTGACCGAGTCTTGCTCTGTGGCCCAGGCTGAAGTCCAGTGGCGTGATCTCAGCTCTCTGCAACCTCTGCCTTTCAGGTCCAAGAGATTCTCCTCCTCAGCCTCTCGAGTAGCTGGGATTATAGGTGTGCACCACCATATCCGACTAATTTTTTGTATTTTTAGTAGAGAGTAGAGATGCGGTTTCACCATGTTGGCCAGGCTGGTCTCAAACTCCTGGTCTCAGGTGATCCACCTGTCTTAGTCTCCCAAAGTACTGAGATTACATGGGCAAGCCACGATGCCGGTCCATTTTTTAACTTTTTATATTTTATTTTAACCTACATTATTTTTACTTTTTCAATTTGAAACAACCTTTAAGTAATTTCAAAACAGACAAATGTTTCTAACTTTTTTCATCAAGAGCATATTTTTCTTTTGTTTATACACTCTCTATTTTCTTTTAATTTCCGAGATAGAAGCTTGTTCTGTCACCCAGGCTGAAGTGCAGTGGCATGATTTTGGCTCACTGCAACCTCCACCTCCCAGGTTCAAGCGATTCTCCAACCTTAGCTTCTGGAGTAGCTGGGATTACAGGAGTGCACCATCATGCCTGGTTTATTTCCTTATTTTAACCAGTGACTGGAATTTGCCATGTTGCTCCGGCTGGTCTTGAACTCCTAAGCTCAAAATGATCTGCCTATCTCAGCCTCCTAAAGTGTTGGGATTACAAGGCATGAGCCACGACACCTGGCCTTAAACACGCTCTTTGAATAATTAGTTTTTTTACATCTAGTAGTCTTAGCTTTATATATATATACAGTGAGTTCTAAATTTCTCTTCAAAGAATCAGTATGTCAGTATATTCAGCTCTCTTATTCTTTATTCTCCATTTTAAAGTTTAACTTCTTCATTGTTTATGTCTCCAGTTTTAGTAAACAACCTTCCCACCAGTACTAATCAGTAGTTTACACCTGCTCTGACCTGAGTCACCTTTGGTCACCTGTTCCATAAAAGTATTTCTCGCCCAAACTGCTCACCCCACCACTCTGGCTTGTACACCTCCTCTCTTTAAAACAGCCAATGGGAATTAGTTTAAACTGTGCAGTCCAACCCTAGCCAACAGGGGAATGATACAGCAGTAGGGGCTACCTGTGTAAGGGCTAAGAACCCCTTTCCCTCCCTTCCTCAGGTGTGCTCTTGCCATTGTTCCATTCATGAGATGCACCCTTCTATAAAAGTAAATATTGCCTTGCTGAGAAAATTTACATTCAAGTACTATTTCTTTTGCAGGACCAAAAATTTGCTTCTAACATTTAATAAAAGATGTTTTTACAAATTTTCTCTTAGCTAACAAATCTAAATATAGTTAGCTTTTTTATAACATATTAAAGATTCTGAGCTGGGTGCAGTGGCTCACGCCTGTAATCCCAGCACTTTGGGAGACTGAGGTGGGTGGATCACAAGGTTAGGAATTGGAGACCAGCCTGGCAAATATGGTGAAACCCCATCTCTACTAAAAAATACAAAAATTGGACGGGCGTGGTGGTGTGCACCTGTAGTCTCAGCTACTCAGGCAGCTGAGGCAGGAGAATAACCCAGAAGGCAGAGGTTATAGTGGGCCGAGATCGCACCACTGAACTCCAGTCTGGTAACACAGTGAGACTCTGTCTCAAAAACATAAAAAATAAAATTAAATTAAAAAATTCTGGTCAGGCATGTTGGCTCATGCTTATAATCCCAGTAGTTTGGGAGACCCAGAAATGAAGACTGTTTAAGCCCAGGAATTTGAGACCAGCCTGCACAACATGCCAAAAACACATGTCTAAAAAATTTTTTTTAATTAACTGAGCATGGTAGCCTGCACATTTATTACCAGTTATTCAGGAGGCTGAGGGAGGAAAATTGCATAAGCCCAGAAGTTGAGGCAGAGTTTGCATTTAGCAGAGATTGCACCACTGCACTCTAGCCTGGGCAACAGAGAAAGACACTGTCAAGAAAAAAAAAGCAAAAAGAAAAGAAATATATTGGCTTGGTTCAGAAAGGCGGGACAACTCAAAGCGGGTGACTTCCAGGTAAATTTAAATATTTTGTGGTTGACAATTGGTAGAATTTATCTGAAGACCTAGGATCAATGAAAAGGAAGGTTTAGGTTAAGGTAAAGGATTATGGAAACCAAGTTTTATTGTACAGAGGAATCTCTCAGATAGGTGACTTAAAAGAGAGAGCAGGTTGTAAAATGTTTCTTATCAGACCTAAACAGGTGCATGGCTCTTAGTTGATTATCTCCTGCATCTGCAAAAAGAAAAAGGAACATAAAGGGGGAAGGGGATTCTCTACAGAATGTTAATTTTTCCCAAAAGAGACTTTGCCAGGTAATTTCAAGGTATGGAAAGGAAATACATTTTGAGTTTAAATATTTTTTTCTTGTCTCATAATGTTATGCCAGAGTCAGACTGAAAAGTAAGTCCTGACACATAAGGTCAACTAAACCCCATCTGATGAGAATTTGTGGTTTGTAGGGCATGAATCCCTAGACCCCTTACATAAGAATCTGGGCAAAATAAAAAAATTAGAGGGCAGGCACGGTGGCTCACACCTGTAATCCCAGCACTTTGGGAGACTGAGGCAGGAAGATCACAAGGTCAGAAGTTCGAGAGCAGCCTGACCAACACGGAGAAACTCCATCTCTACTAAAATTACAAAAATTAGCCAAGTGTGGTGGCACACACCTGTAATCCCAGCTACTTAAGAGGCTGAGGCAGGAGAATCACTTGAACCCAGAGGCTGAGGTTGCAGTGAGCCAAGATTGTGCCACTGCACTCCAGCATGGCGACAGAGTGAGACTCCATCTCAAAAAAAAAAAAAGAAAAAAAAAAAAGAAAAAACAGAGCTTAGTCCTCAGTCCCTCTTCTTGGCCAAAAAGCATTCCACAGAATGCATATGCAGGCCAACAGCAGCAGGTCCCATGGCACTAGGAAGGGTTACTCCTAGAGTTGTCTGATCTGGTCATTAGGTGAGGTCCCACAATGCTAGGAAGGCTCAATCCTAGAGTAGTCTAGCTGGTGGTAATAGTTTTAAATATTAGCAATCTGGATAATGCAGGGAGCACATGGTATGACCTGATGTAACAGCCAATTGTTTAAGGGGTGAGATGGAGTCAGGTCAAGGGTATAATCAAAAACAAAAATAAAAGAAAAAAAATGCCAGATCAAATCTATTTTCTGAGCTATCATGATTCAGGTCTTTAATTCTGCCTTTCCTTCTGCTGTATCTGGCATGATATTTACAAGAAACATATAAAAAGATAGCAAGGATTAGGCAAACAAGATTATAGGTAGAGTCAGAGGGCAGTAAACAGCCTAACCAACCAAAAAACCACTGCATGCATCTTCATAGTTTTTGCTCAGACTCACAGTGCATTTACCCTTCTTATCAAGTTATTTGGATCTTGTGATAAATGTTGAGAATTGTAGGACCAACATTAAATTAGAATTGAATAAATTTAATCTCTTTTCCAGCCAATTTATCTCCATAGGTATAGCATCCTGAGGAGTGTATAAATTCAATGCAAGAAATGCCTGGTCCTTGGTGTCTAAATTGTTATAGACTTGTTAACAGTACACAAATATATTTTTCCCCCAACTTTTGTATTGCACAGTATACTGGTATTTGGGATAGAAAAGGTTTTGTCACAGGAGAAGTCATATAATTCTAGTGTCAGTTTTCCCTTGGCAAGATTCCCTATGGCTGAGGGCCTTAAGAGTCAAAAGACTTATAGCCAATTAAGTGTTCCAGGGCAGATAGGAATGGATGTAGACAGGCATTTTTTACTTCTTAAAGTTATTTTAAGTAAAATGTACAACGGCAAAACCAAAAGGAAAAGTTACAAGACTGACTTATATATTATTTTTCTTTTAGACAGAGCAGTGGCATGATCCCGGCTCACTGCAACCTCTGCCTCCCGGGTTCAAGCAATTCTTCTGCCTCAGCCTCCTGAGTAGCTGGGATTACAGGTGCCCGCCAACATGCAGGGCTAATTTTTATTTTTTTTAGTAGAGATGGGGTTTCACTATGTTGGTCAGGAGGTCTCGAACTCCTGACCTCATGATCCACCTGCCTCGGCCTCCCAAAGAGCTGGGATTACAGACGTGAGCCACCACGCCCAGCCACAACTTTTTGAATGTCTGATAGAATTGAGCTGTAAATGGATCTTGTCCTGAACTTTTCTTTTTGGCAATTTTTTTTTCTGAGTTTTGCTTTGTCACCCAGACTGGAGTGCAGTGGCACAATTTTGGCCTACTTCAACCTCCACTTCTTGGGTTTGATTTTCCTGCCTCAGCCTCATGAGTATCTGTTACTACAGACACAAACCACCGTGCATGGCTAATTTTTGTAGTTTTAGTAGAGACGGGGTTTTGCCATGCTGGCCAGGCTGGCCTGAAACTCTTGACCTCAGGTGATTCACCCACTTTGGCCTCTCAAAGTGCTGGGATTACAGGCATGAGCCACCATGCCTGTCCCCTTTACTCCTTTTTCTAAGCCTAGCTGTGAGAGACACTATCTCTTCTATTGGCTGGTACAATGTATTAGAGCCATCATCAAACCTATGAGCTGGGCCGAGATATATGTTACCAACGAACTTGTTGGCAGAAAGCACCCAGGAGAGTCACATCACCTGGATGCTGGGCCAATGATATGTAAATTTTTTCCCTGAGGGCTGTGGCAAGGCAGGGGAGTCACATCATCTGGGTTTACACCCAGTGGCATGTTACAATTTTTTCCTGAAAGTTATGCACATGCAGGAGAGACACATCACCTGGTGGCTGGTCCCTGCAGTGTGTCAAAATCTTTCCTGTGGGCAGAGTGCAGGCAGAAAAGTGTAGGGGTGGCCTGCCCCTCCACACTTGTGGGTCTTTCTCGTTAGGTGGAATGAGAGACTTGAGAAAAGAAATAAGACACAGAGACAAAGTATAGAGAAAGAAAAGCGGGGCCCAGGGGACCAGTGCTCAGCTTACAGAGGACCCACACCAGCACCGGCCTCTGAGTTCCCTTAGTATTTATTGATAATTATCTTTACCATCAAAAAGATAAGGGAGTGGCTGGACAATAGGATCATTGTAGGGAGGAAATCAGCAGTAAGACATATGAACAAAAATCCTTGTAACATGAATAAGTTTAAAGGAAAATGCTGTGCCTTGAGATGCATATGCAAACATCTCCATAAACCTTTAGCAGCATTGCTCCAGCAAGTCCCACCTTATTCCTAAAGGCGGTTTTCTCCTTGCTCAGTAAACAAAGCACACAATGGGTTTTTACCCGGATATGTTCCATTGCCCAGGGATGGGCAGGATTTTTAGCCAGCAAGCTTCCTTCAGGTACTTGTTTAACAAAGATACATCCTGCACAGCCCAATATCCATTAAACCTTGAGTCACCACAGCGCATGTTTCTTGCAAGGACAAGGTTGGGGGTAGGGTCACAGATTAACAGCATTTCAAATACAGAACTACATGGAGTCTCTTATGTCTACTTCCTTCTATATAGACACAGTAACAGGCTGATCTCTCTTTCTTTTCCCCACAGAAAAGGCATCATATCCTTTATGTAATGGATGCAGATACATATCACAAGAACACGTGTAGGCAGGGCTGAGGCAGGAGCCTCCCAATTTTTAAGTGTTTTGCCCACTGAAATGTCACAATATTCAGAATATGTGGTTGCTAGATAGAGGAGTCACATGACCTAAATTCTGGTTTCAGTGATATGTCACAATCTTTCTTTTTCACAGGGTTCAGGGAGGACAGAAGTCATATCACTGAGATGATGAACAAAAATAAATGTCCCAATAACCCCATGCTTGTGGTACATGTGAGAGAGCTGAATCACACATGTGTTGAACCCAGTGACATGTCAAAATATACAACTTATGCAGGGCCCAGGCAGGAGAAGACAGTATCTTCACCTAAGTGTCAAGCCCAGTGATACATCACAATACCTTCTGTGACAGAGTCCAAGCAGTGGGGAAAAGTCACATTACCTAGATGCTGAGTCCAAAAATATGTCACAAAAATCACTGAGGGGAGGGCCCAGACAGGATAGTCAAATTACCTAAATGAGGGGCTCAGAGATATGTTGCAATGACCTCTGTGGGTAGGACTCAGGAGAAACAGGAGAGTCACATTATCTAGGTGCTGAGTAAAGCTGTATGCCACAATCACCCAATTTGATAGACCCAGGCAAGAGAAGAGAGTCATATCACATAAGTGCCAGGCCAAGTGATGTGTCACATTCCTCATTATGGACAGTTCCTAGGAAGAAAAGGAGAATCGCATCATCTAGGTGATGGGCCTAGAGAAGTCACAATAAGTTGTATGAGCTGGGATCATGCAGAAAATTCGAATCACTTGTGTGTTGAGCCTAGTGATAAGTCACTCTCTTTTCTGTGGGCATGGGCCAGGCAGGGGAGGAGAGTCATAATACCTAGGTGCTGGGCCCAGAGATAGATCACAATCTCTACTACTGGTAAAGCCCAGGCAAAAAAGGAGAGTCACATCAAATAGTTCATGGGCCAAGAGATATGTCACAATGCCCCCAGTAGGCAGGGTTTAGGCAGGAGGCAAATTACATTGGTGCTGATCACTACTATATGTCACAATGTGTTTTAAGGGCAGGACCAGGCAAAATAACTTGCTGATGGGCGTAGTGATATGTCTTTTTTTTCTGGGCAAAATCTAGGAAAAAGAGACAAGTCACATCAGCTCTATGCTGAAACTAGCAATAGACATCATTATCCCACAGTGAACAAGGACCAGGCAGGTGAAAAGATTCACATCACCTAGGTGATTGGCACAAACATATGTCAAAATATCCCTGGAAGGCAGTGGCCAGGCAGGAGAGCTACAACACCTGGGTATTGAAATTAGCTATACTTTACCATAGCCTAACTAGACAGGGCACAGGTGGCAGAGTTCCATCAGGCAACTGTAGGTGCTGAGGCTGGGTGCTGAGCCCAAGGATATGTCACAATATTTCTGTGGGCAAGGCTCAGGCAGGAGAAAAAATTCTTCTTCCTCTTCTTCTTTTCTTAGATGTAGTCTTGCACTATCACCAGTCTGGAGTGCAAAGTCTCAATCTCAGCTCATTTGCATTTCCCAGGTTCAAATGATTCTCCTGCCTCAGCCTCCCGAGTAGCTGGGATTACAGCCACTTGCCACCACACCCAGCTACTTTTTGTGTTTTTAGTAGATACAAGGCTTCACCGTGTTGACCATGCTGGTCTTGAACTCCTGACCTCATAATCCATCTGCTTTGGCCTCCCAAAGCGCTGGAATTACAGGCATGAGCCACCTTACCTGGCCTGAGAGGAGAGTCACCTCTTTCTAGGTGATGAGGCAGGAAACATGCCACAAAGTCTCCTGTGGGCAGTGCCCGGGCAGGAGCCTCTCATCCCCTAGGTGTTGGGCCAAGAGATACGTCACAATACCCTTAATATTCTATGCCCTGGCAATAAAGGTGAGTTACATCACCTAAGTACTAGATCGAGGGATATGTCACAATTCCTCTTTCATGAAGGCCCAGGCATAAGTGGAGAGTCACAGCACCTGAGTGATGAATGAAAAGATACATCATCTTACCCCTGCAGGCAAAGCCCATGCAGGAGTTACATCACCTAGGTTTTGGCCCCAGTGATGTGTCAACATAAATAAAGTAAGCAGGGTTTAGGCAGGAGAAGAGTAGCATCACCTAGGATCCTGGCCAAGCAATACATCAAACTCTCTTTTTGGGTATATTTCAAGCAGTAGAGAGTCACATCACCTAGGTTCTCAGTCTAGCAATTATGTCACAGTGCCCCCTGTGAAAATGACTGAAGAATAAGAGAAGAGTAACATAACCTAGAAGCTAGGCCATGCTGTGTGTCACAATCACACCTGTGAGCAAGGCCTAGGCATGAGAGGAGTGTCACATCAAGTTAAGTACTGGGCCATGCGACATATCACAATCCCCATGTGGACAAGTTCCAGGAAGACATCACCTAGGTGCTGGGCCCAGGAACATGTGACTATGTCTCTTACAGGCAAATGCACGGTAGGAGAGGGGAGGGGATAATATCAAACATCTGATGGGCCGAGAGATGTGTTACAATGCCCCCTGTGGGCACAGTCCAGGCTGGAGACACATATCACCTTGGCGTTGGGTCCATGAATATGTGACAGTGCCTTCTGAGGTCAGGCCCAAGGTAAAAGAGTAACATTATGCTGCTGGGCCCAGCAGTTTGTTACAATCTCTGCTGCAGTTGAAACCTAGAAAGAAGAGAAGAGTCAGGCTGGGTGCAGTGGCTCATGCCTGTAATCCCAGTACTTTGGAAAGACAAGACGGAGGGATCACCTGAGGTTAGAATTTCGAAACCAGCATGGCCAACATGGCGAAACCCCGTCTCTACTATAAATACAAAAATTAGCCAGGCGTGGTGGCACATGCCTGTAATCCCAGCTACTTGGGAGGCTGAGGCAGAACAATTGCTTCAACCCAGGAGGCAGAGGCTGCAGTGAGCTGAAATCACGCCAGTGCACTCCAGCCTGGGTAACAGAGTGAGACTCCATCTCAAAAAAAAAAAAAAAAAAGAAAGAAAGAAAGAAAAATAAAAGAAGAGTTACACCAGCTAGGTGGTGTAATATGTCACATATTACACATGGGCCTAGCAATATGTCACAAGATGTTTTGTGAGAAGGAACTAGGCAGTAAAAGGGAGTCACATCACCTGGGTGATGAACACAGAGATATGTAACTCCTGCAGGCAGAACCCAAACAAGAGAGTTACATTACCTGGGTTTTAGACCCAGCAGTATGTTACAATGACCCATGTGGGCAAAACAGAGGCAGGAGAGTAACATAACATAGGGGGGATTGAAGGGGTGGCCTGCCCCTCCACACCTGTGGGTGCTTCTCGTTAGGTGGAACGAGAGACTTGAGAAAAGAAATAAGACACAGAGACAAAGTATAGAGAAAGAAAGGCGGGGCCTAGGGGACCGGTGCTGTGCTTACAGAGGACCCACACCGGCACCGGTCTCTGAGTTCCCTCAGTATTTATTGCTCAAAAGATAAGGGAGTAAATCAGCAGTAAGACATACATATACACGGAGATGTTCCATTTCCCAGGGACGGGCAGGAGACAGATGTTTTTCTTTTACTGAGATTTAAGAGAATGGTGATGGCCTTTAACCACAAGCAGCCTTTAGGCATTTGTTTAACAAAGCACATTCCTTACAGCCCAAAATCCTTTAAACCTTAAATCACCACAGCGATGTCTCTTGCAAGGACAAGGTTGGGGGTAGGGTCACAGATTAACAGCATCTCAAATACAGAGCCAAATGGAGTCTCTTAAATTTACTTCTTTCTATATAAACACAGTAACAGGCTGACCTTTCTTTTCCCCACAGGGGATGACAGCGGTATTTCACAATTCTCACTGTGGACAGCACCAAAGCAGGAGAGAAAACACCCATCACTTGGATGCAAGGTCCAGTGATATGTCACAATGTCCCATATGAAAACACAAAGGCAAGAAAATAGAGTCACATCACCTAGTTTCTGATCCAGCGATATGTCATGATTCCATCTTTGGTTTAAATCCAGACAGGAGAGTAAACTCACTCAGGTTCTACACAGAGGTATGTGTCACAGTCACACGTACAGGAAGGTCCAAGATGAAATTAACAATCCTGTACATATCCCGCTTCTGTGTGCAGCAGCAAGGCAGGAGAGGAGACTCACAATACCTGGGTACAAGGCTCTGAGATATGTTATAATGTCTTTTTCGGGTAGCACCCAAGGGAGAAGAATAGTTATATCACTTAGGTGCTGGGTTCAGCAGTATGGCACAATCCTATTTCTAGGCTGGGCCAATTCTGAAGAATCACATTACTCAGGTACTGGGCAGAAGTGTGTCAAAATCGCACCTGAAGGAAAGACCTGAGATGAGATTAACAATCCTATACACACCCTAATTCTTTGTATGAGAGTCAACACCTCCTGTATGTTGGATCTAAGTACACAAGTCACAATTTTTAGAACGAATTGAATCACTTAATGAGAAACTCAATCCCTCTTACTGGCTGTGTCACCTTAGTGGAATCAGACAAACAGGTGTGTTCAATCTTGGTCTGAAAGTCACCAACTTACCTTTGGACTGGATTCATTTACGAGAGTAAATTTTCCAACTTGCGACTGTCTCTGCATATGAGATTCAGAACCTCCAGTGGACTGTTCTTGTGAAAAAATGATAATCTTTACTGTCAGTTGGGTGTACATGAATGTCAAAACCTCAACTGTACACTGAGTCTAGTTAGAACACTCTCTGTACCAATCGAGGAATTTATAAGGTATGCATGAGAGTTGCAATCTTTTGTGACCGGGAGACATTTGTGCTGCTATGGACCCATGATCATACCTGTGGCTCTATGCCCAGATATGAGAGTTAACATCTCTGTAATGGCTGGGTCCAGATATGAGAGTTGTCACCTGCCTATAAGCTAGGCTTACTGAGTCACCACCTCATGTTACCTGATGTTCACATATGACAGTCACAATTTTAACTCTGCACTGCATCCACATGTAAGATTTAAGACCTCACCAGTGGCCTTTGTCCATGGATGAGGGTGACAATCTTAACAACTGGGAAACTGTGTGTATATAAAACAATCTCATCTGTTTTCTGGACCCTGTTACGACAGTCTCTGTACCACTTGAGGGCTTTATACAATATGTGAGAGAGTGTAATTTTCTTTGACCTTCCTGCAAAGGGGAGAGCCAGAATCTTACCCATTTTCCTAAGCCCAATATGAGAGATAGTATGTTTCCTGTTGACTGATTTCAAATATGAGAGTCAACATCGCACCTATAATCTGAACAAAGACATATGTCACAATCTCCCCTGTGGATAGGGAGAGAACAGAAGACTTATATCATCTGCGTAATAGGCCAGGTATATGTCACAATCTTCTCTGAGAACAGGCACAAGGCAGAAGAGTTAAAAACTGGGTGCTTAGTCAGGCACATAGATTTTCTCCTGAAACCAGGGCATAGACAGTAGAGTCACATCACCTGGGTGCTGAGACCAGTGATATGTCACAATGTTCCCTGTAAACAAAGCTCAGGCAGGAGAAACACATCACTTTTCTGTGCCAGAAGATAAGTCACAATCTCTCATATGAGGAAAGTCTTGGTATAAAAGGAGAGTCACATCAAATAGTTGATGCTCTTAAAGAAATGTCACAATGCTCTGTTGTTACGGTCCATACAGAAGACTCATGTCACCTTGTTGCTGGGCCCAGCAATATGTCACAATGCCTTTTCAAGTCCAGGCCAAGGCAAAACAGTGATGTCACATTGGTGTAGAGCTCCACAATATGTCTCAGTCTCCCTTGCCAGCAGAACTTATGATGGAAGAAGAATCACATTGTTTGGTACGGAGCCACATGATATATCACAAACTCCCCTGGTGAGCAGGCATCAGGTAGAAGACAGTCATATCATGAAGGTGAGGTGTGAAAATACATGTCACAATGCTCCTTGTGGGCAGTAGAGTTGCATTACCAAGGTGTTGGACCCAGCAATATGTCACAATTGCTTATGTGGTCAGAGGACAGGCAGGAGAGTCACAAAACCTGGGTGTGGGGCCCAGAGATATGTGACAATGCATTCTGTGGGCAGTACTGAGGCAGGGGAGGAGACTCTCATCACCTAAGTGCAAGGCCCAGCGATATGTCACAATGCCCCCTGTGAGCAGCACCAATGTAGAGAAATAGAGTCATATCCCCTCAGTTCTGGGTTCAGCAATATGTCACTATTCCATCTGTGGGCTGGTTTTAGGCAAGAGAGATCACTCAAGTGCTGGGCAGAGAAAAATGTTACAAGTAAACCTGTGAGAAGGTGCAGGGATGAAATTAACAATCCCACACATGTTCCAGTTTTAGGTATAGGTTAACCCTTCCTATATGTTGTATCTAAGGACAGGAGTTACAATCTCAATGGTGAACAAAATTTGTGCCTGACAGCCTATACTCCTGCTGTGGACTTTTTCTAATTAGTGAAGTCACAGTGTCATAGGTATGCTGATTCTTGCTCTGAGTGTCACCAACTCACCTGTGGACTGGATCCAAATATGAGAGTCAATTTTTCCACCTTTGACTTCCTCTATGTGTGAGATTCAGAACTCACAATGATGATGTGTACTGTTTGATGGGTGTTCATATAACAGTAAAAGTCTCCCCTGTGTGCTGGGTCTTGTTAAGTACACTTTTTTTTTTTTTTTTTTGAGACGTAGTCTCATACTGTTGTCTCTGCTGGAGTGCAGTGGTGCGACCTTGGCTCACTGCAACCTCTGCTTCCCGAGTTCAAGTGATTCTCCTGCCTCAGCCCTTTGAGCAGCTGAAATTACAGGCGCTTGTGAGGGATCAGTCAGAATAGTAAGAAAAACTATAAGGAAAGGACACAAACCTTCTGAAAGGTCAGAAGGTTCTGCAAAGCCCCAGGGGAGAATAGCTGAAGGCAGCTGTTCTATAACCGTGAGGCAGAGGGCCAGGAGTAGGTACAGCGGAGTGTAGGGGAATTTATCTTAAACAGGCTCGTTTACTTATATTGACCAGGAACTGACCTTTCATCATTCACGGGAGTGACATTCCCTGAAAGGGTAACAATAAATGTTAATTACCTACAGGTTGTGTTTGCTCCAGGTTTTTGGCATTGTGCCTGCACTGAATGAAACCAAGCAGCTCCAGCTTCTTGGGGCAGCTCTCTGGCCACTGGAGCCAGGCCATTATCTAGCTGCTGTTACACTGCATACCTGTGTCTGAGTACTAATTTTATCCATCGGCCAGGGCCTGCAGGACAGACCCAGCAGGCGGCCACCACCACGCCCAGCTAATTTTTTGTATTTTTAGTAGAGACAGGTTTTCACCATGTTGGCCAGGCTTATCTCAAACTCCTGACTCATGATCCACCTGCCTAAGCCTCCCAAAGTGCTGGAATAACAGGCGTGAGCCATGGCGCCCGGCTAGTACACTCTCTATACTATTCAAAGTCTTTATCCAGTATAAATAAGCGTCACAATTTACTCTAAAATCATGTTTGTAAGTACCTATGACCATACTTGTGGCTCTAAGCCCAGGTATCAGAGCCAACATCTCTCCAGTTGGTAGGGTTTGTATAGTAGAGTCCTCATCTGCTATGTTCTGAGTTTAGAAGTGTGTCACCATCTCAACTGTGGCTGGAGGCTCACATATGACAGTCACAATTCCAACTCTGGACAGTGTTTGCATTTGAGATTCAAGACCTCAGCAATGGGCTATTTTCATGTGTGAGGGTGATAATCCTAACGGCTGCTGAGGTACGCATATAAGAAACAATCTCACCTTTGTGCTGTGTGACCTGGGATAACACTCTTTGTAACACTCGAGGGCATTATATGATATGTTGGAGTGTGGCAATTCTTTATGACCTTCATAAAAAGAGAAGACCAAGAATGTGACTCGTTTTTCTAAGTCGAGCTATGAGAGACAGTATTTCTTCTAATAGCTGACTAGAGGTAATGAGAGTCATCATCACACTTATAAGCTGACTATAGTACATGTCTCCATTTAAACTGTAGGTAGGGAGTTAGCAGGAGAGTCACATCACCTGGGATTTCAGCCAAGGGTATCTCACGAGCTTCCCTGAGGGAAGCAACCAAGCAGGAGTGTCATATCACCTGAGTGTTCAGCCAGGGATATGTTACAATTCTCTCCCGAAAGCACAGCACAGGCAACAGTCACAACATCTAAGTGCTGAGCTCAGCATTATGTCACAATGCTCCCTGGGGGCAAGACAGAGGCAGAAGAGCCACATCACCTGGTGTCTCATTCCAGGGATATGTCACAATCTTTCCTGTGCAGGGCAGGTTGTAGGCAAGAAGTGTCACATCTTTTAGGTCATGGATGCAGATATATGTCACAAGGTCCCTGTGGGCAGAGCCCAGGCAGGAGCATACAATCCCATAAGTAGTGGGCCTAGTAATATTTACAATACCTATAATATGTGAGACCAAGGAGAAACCGGAGAATTGCATTACCTAGTTACTGGGTCCAGTGATATGCCACAATCCTCCCTTGCCCTCTGTGAAATGAGAATAGACTCACATTACCTAAATGCTGGGTCCAGCAATAAAGCACAATCCCATCTGTACATTGGGCTCAGGCAGGAAAGTCAAACTATTCAGATGCTAAAAAATGTGTATGTCACAAACACACCTGAATTAAGGTCGAGGTATGAGATTAACAATTTCACACATTTTTTAGTTCTAGCTATGAGACATAACACCCTCTGTATGTTCGGTGTAAGTACATGAGTGACAATCTCAATGATTCTCTGAATTTGTGTATGAGAACCTCAATCCCTCCTGCAAATTGTGTCATTTTACTGAAGTCAATGACTCACAGGAGTGTTGAATCTTGGTCTCAGAGACACTAACATCTCTATGGACTGAACTAACATATGAGATTAAATTTTCCAACTTTTGACTGCATCTGCATAAGAGCTTCAGAACCTCAATAATGAGCTGTGTTTATGTGGAAAGATGACAGTGTTTACTGTTGGCAGCTATGCATATGAGTGTCACAACCTCTCCTGTGTGCTGAGTTCTGTTAGGACATTCTCTGTACCTCTTGACAACTTTACACAGTATGTGAGAGAGTGTGAATTCTTTATGATCTTCATACAAAGAGGAGATCCAAGACATAACTCATTTTCCTGACCCTGGCTATGAGAGATAGTGTATCTGCTACTGGTTTTTTCGAAGTATGAGAATCATTATTGCACTTTTAAGTTTGGACAAGGTATGCATCACAATCCCACCAATGAAAAGGGACTGGCCAGTAGACTCACATCACCTGTGTTTTGGGGCAGTGATATGTCACAATATTCTTTGAGGACAGGGACAGGGCAGAAGTGTCACACCACCTGGGTGCTTGATTGGGGATATATTACAATCTCCTCCTGAAAGCAGAATACAGTCAGCAGAGGCACATCACCTGGATGCTAGGCCCAGTGATATGTTACTGTGGGCAAGGACCAGGCAGGAAAAACACATCACCTGATTGCTGAGAATAGTGATTCATCACAATCTTCCCAGTGGTCAGGGTGCAGGCACAAAAGGGGGGTTAAATCTCCAAGATAATGGATATAGAGATATGTCACAAGGCCACTTATGTGCTGGGCTCAGGCAGAAGCCTCCCATCTCATGTGTGTTGAACTCAGTGATACGTCACTATATCCAAAATATGTCAGAAACAAGAAAAATAAAAGGGTCACATCATCTAGGTGATGGAAAGGAGTTATGTCTTAATACATCTGTCGGCAGTTCCCATGCCATAAAGTTGTATCACCTAGGTGCTGAATCCAGGCATATGTCACAACACACAATGCATGCAGGGCTTAAGCAGAAGAGGATAGTCATAACACATAGGTGGTAAGTCCAGCAACACATCACAAATCCCTGCTTGGGCAAAGCCATAGAAAATAATCGCATCACCTATGTACTGGGCTCAGTAATATGTCACGCTACCCGCTTATGGGGAGGGCCCATGCAAGAGAGTCACATCACCTATGTAATGGGTTCAGCAATATGGCACAGTATCCATTCTGGTGCAAAAGAGTCACATCTTCTAAATTATGGGCAACAGAGCCAGACTCCATCTCAAAAAAAGTAGTCACATCACCTAATAAGGGGTCTCAGAGATAAGACACTATGGCCCTCATGGGTAGGGCTAAGGAAGAAGTGTGCAGTCACATAACCTTTGAGCTGGGCCCAGCTCTGTGTCAAAATTACTCCAGTGGGCAGGGCCCAGACCTAAGAAAAGAGTCCTATCATGTAGGTACTTGGCCAAGCAATATGTCACAATCCCCACTGTGGACAGGTTCCAGGAGAAGCGTCACACAATCTCAGCAATTGGCCCAGATATATCTTACAGTGACTTTTGGGAGCCAGCAGAAGAATACATCATCTGTATGCTAACCTCAGCAATAAGTTACTCTCTCTTCTGTGGGCGAGGCCCAGGCAGGAGAGGAGAGTCAAATCACCTTGGTGCTAGGCCCAAAGATATGTCACAATCTCTTTTTGGGCAATGTCCAGGTAAGAGAGAAGAGCCACATAAAATAGTCAAAAAGGGCCAAGTGAAATGGCTTACCCTGTAATCCCAGCACATTGGGAGGTTGAGTTGGGCAGATTGGCTGAGGTCAGGGGTTTGAGACCAGCCTGGCCAACATGGTGGTACCTTGTCTCTACTAAAACTTCAAAAATTAGCCAGGCATGGTGGTGCACACCTGTAGCCTCAGCTACTCAGGAGGCTGAGGCAGGAAAATCACTTGAACCCAGGAGGCAAAGGTTGAAGTGAGCTGAGATCACACCACTGCACTCCAGCCTGGGTGACAGAGTGAGACTCTGTCTCAAAAATAAAATTAAAATAAATAACATAAAATAAGTAAAATAGTCAAAGGCCCCAGATATGTTACAATATACCTTGTAAGCAGGATCCAGACAGGAGACTCATATCACATTTGTTCTGGGCCCAGAAATACGTCACCATGCCTTCTTCTGATGGCAGTGCCATGACAAGAGTAATGTCACCTTACTATTAGGCCTAGTGACATTTCACAATATCCCCTGCAGGCAAAACACAGGAAGAGGAGAAAAGTCACGTTAGTTAGGTGCTGAGCCCAGTGATACGTCACAATCCCTTCTCTGAGCAGGGGCCAGGCAGGAGAAGAGAGTCACATTACCTGTGTGATGGGTGCAGGGTTATGTCACAATGTCCTCTGTAGGCAGGACCCAGGCAGTAGAGTTACATCACCTGGGTGTTGGACCCAGCAGTATGTCACAATGGCCTACATGGACAGGGCACAGGCAGGAGACTCACATAACCTATGTGTGGGGCCCAGCGATATGACACAATGCCCCCTGTGGAAGAGCCAAGGCTGGAGAGAAGATTCACACCACCTGGGTACAAGACCCAGCGATATGTCACAATCCATCACTTTGGTGCTGGGTCCAGTGATATGTCACAATCCCTTCTGTAAGCTGGGCAGGAGCATCAGCTCACTCTGATGCTGGGTAAAGTCATATGTCATAACTACATTGTCAAAAATGTTCAAGGATGAGATTATACATCTGGACTGGGAAGAATCAACTCATCAAAAATATGACCAGACCACGCAGGGTGGCTCCTGCCTGTAATCCCAGCACTTTGGGAGGCCAAGGCAGGAGGATATCTGGAGCCCAGGAGTTTGAGACAATCCTTGGGGCCACATGGTGAGACAACACCTATATTAAAAAATAATAAAGTTAAATATATATATAAATATATATAAAGTTAAATATATATATATATATATATCCAGAGCCTGAAAAACATAGCAAGAACACGTCTCTGTCAAAAAAAAAAAAAAAAAAAAAACAGAAAAAAGAAAAAAAGATAGATGATTAATTGATAGACAGATAGATATAGATAGAACCAGTCATGGTGGCTCACACCTGTAAGCTCAGTAATTTGAGAGGTCGAGACCAGCAGATTGCTTGACCGCAGGAGTTTGAGATCAGCCTGGAAAACATGATGGAACCCTATCTCTACAAAAATAAAAAGTAAAATATACAAAATAAAGCGCCGGCGTGGTGGCGCACGCCTTTAGCCGCAGCTACTGGGAAGTGTGGTGTCTGAGACAGGAGGATCACCTGAGCCCAGGGAGGTCGAGGCTGCAGTGAGCTGTGATCATGCACCCACACTTTAGCCTGGGTGAAAGAAATTGAAAACAACAGCAACTGCAGTGTACAGGAAGGAGCACAAGAGAGAGCAAGAAGAAAAAAGAAAAAACCAACAGAACTCAATGTACTGTGAAAACAAATTCAAAGTGAGGCGAAAAAAAAAAAAAGAAAAGAAAGAAAAGAAAAAGAAACAGAAAGCTCCTGAGAGCCCCAGCTATTTGGGAGGCCAAAATAAGAGGATCACGTGGATGAGCCTAGGAAGGTGAAGAGCACAGTGAGCCATCACTTAACTCCTCTGCTGGACCTAAGCTGTACGGCCCCGGTGAGGGCCATCTGGTCCACCTTAAACATTTCCAGCTGGCGACCAAGTCCTACGCTCGTGGCCGACATCCTGTAGACCTGGCAGCCAGAAAGACAAGCCAGCCGGTGGTGGAGGCAGAAGCAGAAGCCCACCAGATCTACCCTACAGGCCATGTGTGGCGCTCGCGGCCTGAAGCTGTCCCCATTGGAACCTTATTACCGCCAAGGCGGCCCCCCTCGACAGTCAGCCTCTAAGTCCGCCGACCTTTCTTCCTAAGTTTTGAATCCCTGGTCCACCCAAACGAGAGGCCAGTAGCCACGACTACTGGCCACAGCTAGCCACCCACATCTGGTCACCTGGCGGCCTGACCGAGAAGCCACCGGATCCACCCTGCAGGCCATGTGTGGCGCTCGCCCCTGAAAATGTGCCTCTGGCGTCTAAGTGTGCGAGCTTCCCATCACTCCCTGGGCGACAGAGCGAGACTCCATCTCGGGGAAAAAAAAAAAAGAAGAAGAAGATAGAGAAGGAAGGGAAGGAGGGAGGGAGGGAGGGAGGAAAAGGAAGAATGAAAAGGAAAAAGAAGAAAATAAAAGAAGACAGAGTATGGTGGCTCCAACCTGTAATCCCAACACTTTGGGAAGCTGAAATGGGAGAATTGCTTGAGTATAGAAGTTTGACACCAGCCCCTGGAACACAGCAGAAGGAAAGGAGGGAGCAGAGAAGAAAGAAAGATAGGAAGGAAGGAAAAATAAAACCAAAAAAGTTCAGGGAACATCATTTGCACGGATGATCAAAGGTCAGTTCCTGGTAAATAAAAGTAAACAAGCCAGTTTAAGATAAATTCCCCTACACTGTTGTACCTACTCCTTGCCTTCTGCCTCAGGCTTATAGAACAGATGCCTTCAGCTAGTCTCCCTGGGGGCTTTGCAAAACCTTCCGACTAAAAATACAAAAATTAGGCGGGCCTCGAGGTGCCTGCTTGTAGTCCCAGCTACTAGGGAGGCTGTGGCAGGAGAATTGCTTGAATCTGGGAGACAGAGGTTGCAGTGAGCCGAGATCATGCCACTGTACTACAACCTGAGTAACAGAATGAGACCCTGGCTCATAAATAAATAAACAAATAACTTCTTACCTAAATCTAGATTCATCATATTTTACAAAATCTAGAAACAACCTCAGAACAATAACAACTCCATTTCCAGAAAGAGCCTCCCAACCCCACCTTTGTGCCAATCCCAACTGCATCTGCCTGTGGATTTCAAGGTTTTCAGGGCTTTGTGGCTTCTCTAAGTATAAAGTATAAAGGCTCTATCCATGGCTATTTTGAGCAGGCCACGACATCTGCAGGGGAGGCTCCTCAGGCAGGACGGCTGCTTTTTCAATGATCTCCACTTGCAGGCAAAACTATCCTTAGCTTCTAGTTCAGGCTTCTACTTCCCATTCAGGATTATTCACTTAGTTTGAAATAAGAAAATGACCAATGTATGGCCAGACGCAAAGGCACATGTCTGTAATCCCAGCACTTTGGAAGGCTGATGCAGGCGGATCACTTGAGGTCAGGAGTTCGAGACCAGCCTGGCCAATATGGTGAAACCCCATCTCTACTAAAAATACAAAAATTAGCCAGGCATGGTGGCATGCGCCATAATCCCAGCTTTTCAGAAGGCTGAGGCATGAGATTCCCTTAAATCTAGGAGGCACAGGTTTCAGTGAGCCAAGATTGTGCCAATGCACTCCAGCCTGGGCAATAGAGTGAGACTCAGTCTCAAAAATAAATAAACTAAAAAAAAAAAATGACCAATGTTTTAAAAAGTACAAAATCACTCCAACACACTGTTTATAGAATAGTGTAAGGAAATTATAAGACTTAAATTTTCTACTACAATATAAAAAGCTTAATTAAGGCTGGGCATGGTGGCTCGCACCTGTAATCCCAGCACTTTGGAAGGCCAAGGCAGGAGGATTGCCTGAGGTCAGGAGTTTGAAACCAGCCTGGCCAACACTGTGAAACCCATCTCCACTAAAAATACAAAACTTAGATGGGCATGGCAGTAGGCAACTGTAATACCAGCTACTAGGGAGGCTGAAGCAGGAGAATCACTTGAATTCAGGAGGCAGAGGTTGTACTGAGCCGAGACTGTGCCACTGCACTCCAGCCTGGGCAACAGAGCAAGACTCTATCTCCAAAAAAAAAAAAAGTATCTGTTCTTTTCAGATGATAAACATCTCATTTAAATATTTCCATGATAATTTAATAAACAATCATATGTGAACATTTCTAGATGTCAAGTTCCATCTCAAAATTTAGCATTAAACTTGGACAGCTAGACAACAGAATACAGAACAGAGATATCCACCATTACAAATTCTAGACTCCGCAAAAAAGAGGAGCTGATGGTTTGAGAAATATTTGCAATGCACCAAATAATCTATCACATTTGCTTGTGGAAATGATGTATTCGTTTTGTATAGCCATAATTAAAAAAAGATTTTTCCTATTTCTCTTCTCTGGTAGCATTCCCAAAGCAAAGCCCTGGGGTTCTATTTAAAATCATGCAACCAGGAAAAGCAGACATGAGAAATTTGCTACACTCACTCTGGAGAAGATAAAGGTAAATAAGAATCTTTAAGAAATAAAATATATAATATACCTTTCGTAGTCTGACTTTTTAAACATCTTTTAAACTCTTCTGATAGAATGTAATTTACAGTTATTAAAAAACTGAAATAGAAACAAGTGAAAAAATCTTTCCAAGGTGACAAACTCAGGAAGAAGCACATGTCACAATGCCTAATTTTTTGTATTTTTAGTAGAGACGGGGTTTCACCATGTTAGCCAGGCTGGAAATAATTTTTTACTCTGGGGATGGGCATGGTGGCTCACGCCTGTAATCCCAACTACTTGGGAGGCTGAGGTGAGAGAATTGCTTGAACCAGGGAGGTGGAGGTTGCAGTGAGCCGAGACTGCACCACTGCACTGTAGCCTGGGAAACAGAGCAAGACTCTTGACTCAAAAATATATATATACTCTGCACCAGCAGCATTAACACAAAAAGTTCTATTAAACCCTGACACCCATTCAAATGTCACCTCCTCTATAAAGCCCTCCTTGATTTTCCCACTGCTATGTCACTGGCAGAATTGATCACTATTACCATTCAGCTCCTCAATACTTTATCTTTTTATGTACAAGTATTGTTCTCCAGAATAAATTCATCATTTACACAGCTATCCATGCTAATGAACTATAAACTCCTATAGGGCAGGTATGTTGAACCCTGTTCATCTGTGTAATCCAAATGTCTGATACTTAATAGGTGTCATATACACATAAAATCAAAATGCTGTCAGGGAATTATTGGAAAAGCTACCAAATTATTTTAAGTTCAAGGGTATATGTGCAAGCTTTTTACACAGGTAAATGTGTGTCATGGGGGTTTGTTGTGCAGATTATTTCATCACCCAAGTATTAAGGCCTAGTACCCATTAAATACTTTTCCCGATATTCTTCCTCCTCCAGTAGGCCTCAGTATGTGTTCCCATTATTTGACTCTCACTTATAAGAGAGAATATGTAGTAGTTTGTTTTGTTTTGAGATGGAGATTCGCTCTTGTCATCCAGGCTGGAGTGCAGTGGCACTGTCTCAGCTCACTGCAACCTCCGCCTCCTGGGTTCAGGAGATTCTCCTGCCTCAGTCTCCTGAGTAGCTGGGATTACAGGCACCTACCACCATACCCGGCAATTTTTCTGTATTTTTAGTAGAGATGAGGTTTCACCATGTTGCTCAGGCTGGTATCATACTCCTGACCTCAGATGATCCACCTGCCTCGGCCTCCCAAAGTGCTGGAATTACAGCTGTGAGCCACCGCATCCAGCCAGTATTTAGTTTTCTATTCCTCTGTTAGTTTGCTAAGAATAATGTCTTATGGCTCTATCAATGTTCCTGCAGAGGACATGATCTCATTTTTTTTTTCATGGGTGCACAGTACTCCATGGTGTACATGTACTACACTTTCTTTATCCAGTCTATCATTAGTAGGCATTTAGGTTGATTCCATGTCTCTGCTATTTTGAATTGTGCTGCAATGCACATAAACATGCATGTGTCTTTATAATAGAATGATTCATACTGCTTTGGGTAAATACCCAATAATGGATTGCTGGGTCAAATGGTATTTTGTCTCTAGGTCTTCGAGGAGTTGCCACACTGTCTTCCATAACGGTTGAACTAATTTACACTCCTACCAACAGTGTATATGCGTTCCTTTGTGAAAAAATAATTTTAATTTTCTAAGAGGTTAGCTTTTTAAGACAAATGGTAAACAAGGAAACTGTCCACAGGCCTAGGCCATCCAGCTACTCTTCTGAGAGGCTACACTCTTACTCCTCAGGCTGTCCTCTAAGAGATGATCCAGGGGATAATATTCATTAGATATTCCAAGAGATACGGCCACTGTGGGCATCTTGGGTTATCTCAGATAGTTCTGAAAATCATGGACAAGAAAAGACTGGAGGTCTGCTGCAAAGGGCCCTGTAATTTCTCCAAGCAAAACTTCAACCAAAAGACATAAGGTGTGTGTGCCAGGGAACATAAAAGGAGGAGAGTCACAGAGATTTTTTTTCAACAGTGGAGTTCCAGAGGATTATTTTCTATTTTTTTCTCAGGTAAAATGTTTACAGACTTCGGAGGCTGAGGCGAGTGGATCACCTGAGGTCAGGAGTTCAAGACCACACTGGCCAACGTGACAAAACCCTGTCTCTCCTAAAAATACAAAAGTTAGCCCGGCATGGTGGTGGGGAGCTTGTAATCCCAGCTACCTGGGAGGCTGAGGCGGGAGAATCGCTTGAACCTGGGAGGCGGGCATTGCAGTGAGGTGAGATCACGCCACTGCACTCCAGCCTGGGCAAAAAGAGTGAAACTCCATCTCCAAAAAAAAAAAATTTTTTATACAGACAGAAAAACAATTCTTTTAAAATCTGCCATCCACTGCTGTGTAAAAACATGATTAACAAGTAAAACACTGTGTTTGAAATGTAAAACAAAGGACAAATAGTTGATAGTGTTGTAAATTGGAGAGAGGAAGTTGTCCTCATTTCCACATTGGAGAATGTAGGAACAAAGGTGGAAATGTATAATTTTACTGCAAGCCTGAGTTAAGCTAGGATAAAAGGGTAGTGGATTAGAAGTCCTGCTTGTCATACATTAGTAAGTCACGGAGAAAAACGAGTCCTCCTGTGGAGTGTTAATTAAAAAGCAGGAAATTAGACTGAAGGTGCTCTAGTGCCCTGTGTTCATAAGTAAAAAATGTAAAACCTGTCTCGAATTCATTTCTTTTAAATTATTTTAGGCAGAAACAAAATTCAGGTTTTAGCGACCATAAACCTGCAATCAACCTCTGATTACATAACCAGGAAATTTCCACCTGAATCATACAAATAAGGTGACTACATAACTGTAACCAATTCTTGAATTTGGTTTGCCTTCTCACACGCCCTTATAAAACCCTCCCCTTTTTGCCTTTCAGGTGACCCAAATATTATGGCTGGGTGCTTTCCATTTCACTAATCACTGCTCAAATGAACTCGTTAACGTTTTAACATTGAATCCCTTTACTTTTACAAGAGAAGAGGCTGGGCGCAGTGGCTCCTGCTTGTAATTTTAGCACTTTGAGAGGTCGTCAAGGGCAGATCAATTGAGGCCGGGAGTTCCAGATCAGCTTCCACCAAGGCGAAATCACTTCTCTACTAGAAATACAACAATCAGCCAGGCGTGGTGGTGCAGGTCGGTAATCCCAGCTTCTCGGGG
The DNA here is from genome assembly GCF_007565055.1 of Rhinopithecus roxellana. Taxonomy (NCBI): domain Eukaryota; kingdom Metazoa; phylum Chordata; class Mammalia; order Primates; family Cercopithecidae; genus Rhinopithecus; species Rhinopithecus roxellana. The sequence continues at coordinate 80,338,074 of NC_044560.1, read as the reverse complement.
AGCTTAGGCACAAGAATCGCTTGAACCTGGGAGGCGGAGGTTGCAGTGATCACGCCATTGCACTCCAGCCTGGGCGACAGAGCAAGACTTTGTCTCAAACAAAATGTTTAACAAAAGAGACTGTGAGCCCCACTGGCCACTGCTCTTCCTACGCACACGCGAGTCGGGATTCTGCCCTGATGACCCACCTGGCACCCCTGAACAATCTGGGAAATACTCGGGGCTGCGTGCAGAGTTGCCCAGAGAGCTCCAGACAGGGCGCGGCAGGGACTGGACGGGACGCGGGGATCCTGGCGGCGGGCCCAGCCACCATCTGGCGGCCAAAGGGACCTGGGGCGGAGCTGCGCCAACAGGGACTCAGGTCGGCAACCTAGGAGCTGTGAGGAGGCCAGTCCCGTCGGTTTCTCAGTCAGCTCTCCCCTCTCGGGATGCCCAACCCCGCACACTCACCCTTTCCCACCTTCCAGGATGTCTTTGGCATCTTAGCTGTGCATGTCCCAGGACCTGCAGATCACAGGGCAACAGAGGCTGTGACAGTCACGGGGTGGCGGGGGTGGCGGGGCCAGGGCAGGGGTGCAGTACTTTAAACAGCAGAAAGGGATCCCAAGCTTTGGCTGCACCAAGAGACAAATGCCCGACCAATGCCGGATGCCACGCCCACTTCTCCAACTGCACCACTGATTGGATAAAGCACCAGCACTCTCCCCGTACCACTCCCCCCACCCCCAGGAAATGAGGCTAAAGTAGGTAGGGTCAACCATAGGAAATTACAGCTAATTAAGAAGTAAACTGATACTTGAAGTGAACTAGATCTTTCCCTTACCTGGGTCTGCTTGTATAATGCATCTTATTTGCTACTTAAGGGTAAGAAAAAACATTTGGACTATTTTTGTTTGTTTTGAGACTGAGTTTTGCTCTTATTGCCCAGGCTTGAGCACAATGGTGTGATCTTGGCTCACTGCAACCTCTGCCTCCGGGGTTCAAGTGATTCTCCTGCCTCAGCCTCCCCAGTAGCTGGGATTACAGGCGCATGCCACCACGCCCGGCTACTTTTTGTATTTTTAGTACAGATGGGGTTTCGCCATGTTGGCCAGACTGATCTCGAACTCCTGACCTCAGGTGATGCACCCGCCTCAGCCTCCCAAAGTGCTGGGATTGCAGGCGTGAGCCACCATGTCTGGCCCGTTTGAACATATTTTAACAACTTTTTAATCATTTTGATAATGCAGGAAAGATCCTCCCATCCCTGAGCCTGTCTCTCACCATGCTGTACCACACTGCTGACCACATCGTAGGATGGTCATTAGGAATGGGGCAGGGGTGGGGGAAAGCGGTGGCTGAGAATGGTTAAGCAAAAATTATGTTACCCAAATTTGTTCATCTTAGAAATGTTCCTCAGTCATTCTGTATGAAGTGTGTATTCCAGGGTAATTGTGTCCTGACTGCACTGCATCTCAGTCTGACTTCTCTTTCGTAAAATCCCTGGATTACACTCACTAATGGGGTATTTTATTTTCTATTTTATTTCTATCTGAAAATGGCCAACTATCCTTTGTGAGTGTCCTGATTTGATTTGATGGTTTAGACCCTGGAGATGAGGGTGAGGAAATACGGGGCCACATCAGAATAACTATTCTCAAGTAGAGAATATATAGCAATTTTTTTTTTAAAGACGGAGTTTTGCTTTTGTCGTCCAGAAGGGAGTGAAATGATGTGATCTTGGCTCACTGCAACCTTCTTCTCCTGAGTTCAAGCGATTCTCCTGCCTCAACCTCCTGAGTAGCTGGGATTACAGGCTCCCACCACCATGCCCTGGGTCTGTCAGGGTTTCATCATATTGGCCAGGCTGGTCTTGAACTCCTGACCTCAGGTGATCCACCTGCCTCAGCCTCCCAAAGTGCTGGGAATAGTTATGAGCCACCACGCCCAGCCAGGAATTTCTTAGTAACATATAACAGTTTTCTCAATACTCATTATATATATATGTACACACACACACACACACATATATATACACACACACACATATATATATTTGCCCAGGCTGGAGTGCAATGGTGTGATCTCAGCTCACCTCAACCTCCACTTCCTGGGTTCAAGCGATTCTCCTGCCTCAGCCTCCCAGCCTTCTGAGTAGCTGGGATTATAGGCATGTGCCACCACACCCGGCTAATTTTGTATTTTTAGTAGAGATGGGGTTTCTCCATGTTGGTCAGGCTGGTCTTGAACTCCTGACCTCAGGTGATCTGCCCACCTTGGCCTCCCAAAGTTTTGGGATTACAGGCATGAGCCACCGCACCCAGCCAATACCATTATATCTAACAGTGATAGCTTACAGGGCAGGAAGGGGACACATAGGACACAACCTTAGAATTTTAATTTGGTCATAAGTTTTGTTTTGTTTTGTTTTGTTTTGTTTTTGGAGACAAGGTCTCACTCTGGTGCCTAGGCTGGAGTGCAATGGCACAACCATAGCTCATAACTTGGTTGTAACAGTTCCTTAAAGAATATTTTTGGCTGAGTTTGATGGCTAACACCTGTAATCCAAACACTTTGGAAGACCATGGTGGAATGATTGCTTAAGCCCAGGAGTTCAAGACCAATCTGAGCAATGTAGTGAGATTCAGTCTCAACAAAAATTTTAAAAATTGGCCTCGTATGGTATTGCATGCCTGTAGTCCCAGCTACTCGAAAGGCTGAGATGGAAGCATTACTGGAGGTTGAGGCTGCAGTGACCCATCATTCAGCCACTACACTCCAGCCTGGGTGACAGTGAGACCTCTATGTGTACACACACACGCACACATGCACAGAGACACATCCATATATATACACACACACATATATATGTATCCTATATATATAATCAATATGTATGTTGAAAGAAATGCAAGCACACAAGAAAAGTGAAAGACCCTGGTGGGGAATGTGGTAAAAGATGAGTATGGCTCTTACAGCTCAGTGAGATTTGTTTTTCCATCTTGAGGAACCGCCCTCCCACACTGAAACCACAACCCAGAACATGCCAGTTCTCACACTGTTTATACTTTGCTCAAAGGCAGCAGAAATAGGCCAACATCATGGTTTCCAACACGGAAGTCTATTCCCCACTGAGACCTTTTAAAAATGTTGTTGTCTCAAGCCCTCTTCCTTCTAAAAAAGTCTATACAAATACACACATAGAAGCCTGAAACTACTCTAAATAAAATATCAGATTTTTAAAATCCCATAAAGAAACAAGCAAACACAAAATCAACCACTTTGATTGAGGAGATAATGAGATGGAGGGGGTTAGAAGGCTGCCCGCATCACCTCCCGGCCCCATGTGGAGGAGGGGATGGAGTCTAGGGAAACCCTGGGGAGTCACTTGTTCTGACTGGGCTTTCTCCTAGCTTGACACTTTGCTAACCATTTCCTGGCAAGAGCTTAGGAAACTCCTGTCCTCTAGTGAGGAAGGGCCTCCCCTCAGGGTACTGGCAAGGAGGCATTCTGAGACTGTGACTGAGAAGCTAGCACAGTGCTTGACAAGTACCTGTGGGAACTGTCCTCCTCTGTAACCATCATGTGGCCTTGGAGTGTTCAGATGGCCTGGCCTGTACTGGGACTTGGCGGAGTTGTTTGAGGGTCAGCTGCTTTAGGTTCCCACTTTCTCCTCAATCAAAGTGGCTGTTTTTGTGTCTCTTTGTTTATTTATGGTTTTAAAAACTGGATATATAAATAGGAAGTGCAGCCAGAGGTGCCGAGGCTCAGTGTCTAGAACTTTGCTGCTTGGGCTTGCTTGCTGGCCTGTGGCCAGGTGAACTCTGGGTGTGAGGTGGTTCCCACCCTGGATCTACAATCCCCACCACCTCTCCCAGACCCTGAGTAACCAACACAAAGAAGTACTAAAGAGCGGGTGAGTGACAGGCATGAAGTCCATCAAGGAAGATTTGAATGCTATCTGGACTGGGGCTGTCAGGGGTAGGAACTATGGTGGCCTTGTCTTCTCATGGCCCCACCCACAGATGTGAGTGCCCTGTGCTGCTTCTCCAGCAGCCAGGTGTCCATGGCCCTGAGCCTGTCGTACCATGCTTGCTTCCTCATGCTGTTCATGTTTGGAAAAAAAAAAAAATTCTGAGATGGCGCTTTTGCATGTGAGTGCTGGAAATGGGGAGGTACCTTTGTCCTAGGGAATTAGGAGCTGACCAGATACCTCCTGAGTACCCCCCAGAACAAGTAGGGGGTGGTGCTGCACTAAGTGATGCCTGCCCCCCATCCAAAATGTATTTGCATTGGCTCAATGAATATACAATGCAGTGACTTAAATGAAGACACATGAATGGTGTATGTGGACATCAACTTGCAGCTGGGAAACAGGTGCCTCTCATTCTCCCTTGCAAGTGTGGAATGTGTCCATGCCCATGAGTGCATAGGTCTGTCCTCCTTAACTTGTTCACAACTCCAGATCAGTTCTAAGTGAATGATGTGCTGATGAGATTTCTTAGGTCATTTGTATGTTTGACATTGTGGCTGCTGCTTTTGCTTCCACTACCCCCAGGCCTAACCTGGCTTGAAGTCTAGGCTTTAGGTAAAAAAGATGAGGGGCTTCCTGTGCTCTGGGATGGGAAGTTGGAGATCTGTGGTAAGACTGGGGGTTGGGTTACACTTAAGTTTTGTGCACGATGACAGCTGCAGTGGTTTTATTAGTTGTGATTGACCTGGCCTGGTTTTAGCTCTGGGTGGAGGAAGGAATCAGCAGTGGTAGTTCCCCAGACATCCATGTGCTCAGCCCTGGCTTTCCTGCCCTCAGGCCCAGCAGTAAGCACCACCACACAGTCTGACTTGCCTCCCTACTCCCTAAACCCCCGATGGGAATACCTTGGAGGCTACAATCTGCTTGTGTTATTCTTTCTGCTTTAACCAGACCTGCCTAACACACAATGAGGGAGTGAAGGTAGGATGCGTGGGGGGCCTGGGGAGAACCAGAGTGGAATCATAAATCCTTTGAAAAAGTTAAAGATACAGAAGTGATGGTAACTTCTCCATGAAGCCCAGCTCCCTACCCCATTCTTGCCACACAGCCGCTTCTACAGTCACCAGCTCTGGGAGTGGTTGGGGATCCCTATAGGCCCGGGCTGCCCTCTGTACCCACCTGCCTGTGCTCCCTCTCTCTCTCTCTCTTTTTTTTTTGAGATAGTTTCACTTTTGCTATCCAGGCTGGAGTGCAATGGCACGATCTTGGCTCACTGCAACCTCCACTTTCTGGGTTCAAAGGATTCTCCTGTTTCAGCCTCAAGTAGCTGAGATTATAGGCTCATGCCACCATGCCCAGCTAATTTTTGTATTTTTAGCAGACAAGGGGTTTTGCCATGTTAACCAGGCTGTTCTCAAACTCCTGACCTCAGGTGATCCGCCCACTTCGGCCTCTCAAAGTGCTGGGATTACAAGCATATGCCATCATGCCCAGCCCCTGTGCTCCTTCTCTTTGCCTGATGTCAGGGCCCTAACATGGAGAAGGAGGCAGGCCCGCAGCCTCAGGTATGGCTGAATGCCGTTTGGAGTGTTTGAAGTATGCTTTATGTCTTCGAAATTCTAAAAAAGTAAGATGAATTCCAATTCTAATGTCCGTTAGCTTTCCTGAGCCAACTGGAAGAAAAGTTTTTTTCACCTGAAATTTTTAAGTGACACCCAAGGATAGCCACCAGTGTCTTGGCCAGGGAAGGCTCCGACGTGCTTCTTGCATCCAGTTTGATCTGCAACCTCATGATTGTGTTGTCCTGAACATACTTTCTTTGGTGAACATGGTTCACATGGTTAACATCACTTCATGAGAGGGGAGCATCATGTAGAGCTGAGAATGGATTGTCTTTAGTTACCATTGTGCCTCTTTGTCACCTGAGAGGCCCATTTTTCCTGGCTGATTCTTTAAATGTGTTACTGTGGTCAGACATCACTGGACAATTCAAATCACAAGGGGCTGTTGTTATATAAAGCAAGCAAAGGCTTTAGATGTGAAATACTTCTTTTCTTTTTCCCTTCTTTTAGGGGAAATACTTCAATTTATTTTTTAAGAGTAAAGAGTGGTATCTCAGCAGATTTAGTGTGAGAATTTGCAGGTGCTAGGTGGTGGTTTCAGTGTGGATGGGCACTTTCCCAAGATGGAGAACCAGGTCTTACTGAATTGCAGGAGCCACACTTCCTCTTTTTCACACCCCCCACCATGTGCACGTGTGTGTGTGTGTGTACACATGTAGGTCTCACTCTATCAACCAAGCTGGAGTGCAGTGCTGAATAATGGGTCACTGCAGCTTCAAACTTTTAGTCTTAAGCGATTCTCCAACCTCAGCCACCCCAGTATCTGGGACCATAGGCCTGCACCACCATGTCTGGCTCTTTTTTTTTTTTTTTTTTTTTTTTTTTTTTTGGTATTTTGTTAAAGTAGAGACAGAGTATTGCCACATTGCGTAGGCTGGTCTTGAACTCCTGAGCTCAAGTGATCCACATGCATTGGTCTCCCATCATGCTGCAATTATAGACATGAGCCACTGCACCCGGCCTAGTTTTATTATCTGATTACACAAGTGTATTTCTTCATAACAATTCACTGGGCTTTACATGAATGAATAATTTGTGAATGTATTTCTCTATGCTTGTTACATATCAATAAAAAGTTACATACTATATATTTGCCCGTAACGTGAGCTCAGTATCTCAAAATAACAGCAGCATTTTTATTTGTTTGTTTCATGGTGAAACACACTCAGAACATGATCATACATCTTTGCTATCATGACACCCTAACTTAGTTCACAGTTTTCTTACGGTTCTACAAAGAACAGAAATTAAAAAAAAAAAAAAAAAAAAAAAGCAGTCTTGGGCCGAGCGTGGTGACTCACACCTGTAACCCTAGAATTTTGGGAGGACGAGTCAGGAGGATCATGAGGTCAGGAGTTCAAGACCAGCCTGACCAACATGGTGAAACCCCCATCTCTACTAAAAATACAAAATTAGCCAGGTGTGGTGGTGTGCACCTGTAATTCTAGCTAGTTGGGAGGCTGAGGCAGGAGAACCATTTGAGTCCAGAGGGAGTGGTGGTTGCAGTAAGCTGAGGTCAAAGCACTGCACTCCAGCCTGTGCAACAGAGCAAGACTCCGTCTCAAAAAAAAACAAAGAAAAGAAATTTATTCCCCACAATAGGGATCTACAGAAGATATACTGTAAAGGCTATGGTTACACAATAGATTTTAAATGTACTTACTAAAGTGGTGTTAAATAATATTTCTTTTAATTACTTACTAGATGAACAGAGAAGTACTGTGAAGCTGTAGTTGCACATGGAGAAATACATGGGTAGATTCCCTGAGCCTACTCTGCATCCACAGAGATGCAATTGTGGAGGATTAATGAACAGTGTGTTTGGTTGAAATGAGTAGAGCACTTATCTAGCTAAATATTTGACCTATTTAATTTTGGTTGGTTGTTCATGGGGACCCTGGCTAAAAAGCATGCTTCAAACCCTTGGTATTATCTTCCTGATAGTCAAAATGGTAGTCTCCCTACTGTACTGTATTCTCTCAAAAGTTATAAATTTTTGCATGTGGTCATCTCTAGAATGTCAGGTGGCCTCTTTTTAACTGGAATGACAGAAACTCAAAGATGTATGTGACTATGAAGACACTGTAATCTATAAATGACATGACAAGGACAAAATTCCAAAATAGGCCAGGTGTGGTGACTGAGGCCTGTAATCCCAGAACTTTGGGAGACCGAGGTAGGTGGATCAAGAGATCAGGAGTTCAAGACAATCCTGGTCAACATAGTGAAACCCTGTTTCTACTGAAAATCCCAAAATTGGCCAGGCACAGTGGCTCATGCCTATTATCCCAGAACTTTGAGAGGCTGAGGCAGACTGATCACGAGGTCAGGAGATCAAGACCATCCTAGCTAACACGGTGAAACCCCGTCTCTACTAATACTACAAAAAATTAACCAGCTGTGGTGGCATGCACCTGTAGGCCAGCTACTCAGGAGGCTGAGGCAGGAGAAGCGCTTGAACCTGGGAGGCGGAAGTTGCAGTGAGCCCAGATTGAGCCACTGCACTCCAGCCTGGGTGACAGAGCGAGACTCAATTTAAAACAAGCAAACAAACAAAAATACCAAAATTAGTCATTAGCCAGGCGTGGCGGCATGCACCTGTAGTTCCAGCTAATCAGGAGGCTGAGGCAGGAGAATCATTTGAACCCAGGAGGCGAAGGTTGCAGTGAGCTGAGATAGTGCCACTTCACTCCAACCTGGGCGAGCGAGCAAGATTCAGACTAAAAGAAAAAATATATATATGGAAACAGAGTGGCACTAAGGCCCTGAGTTTTAATCACACTGTGACCTATGTGAGAACTTAAACAAATGGGGTAATTTTTTTTTTTAATTTAAAAGTAAACTTTAATGTCGAAAATGCAAACTTGGGGAGGGCAGAAAGATCACACACAAGGCTGTCACTTCACACTTGGAGGGTTGCACAGTGGCGGGGCAAAGGTGCTCCTCACTTCCCAGATGGTAGGGTGACCAGGCAGAGGTGCTCCTCACTTCCCAGACAATGGGATGGCAGAGCAGAGGCGCTCCTCACTTCCCAAATTGGGTAAATTTTTTAAGCAAAATTATTTATGGCCATCACTCCGGACTGAGCATGTGCACTCATCCCAGACAGAACAAAGCAAAACAAAATGAGTCACTCATGCTAAATGTGAGATAATCAAACCTAAAATTTAAGAAAATACGCAGATCTTAAAACAGACCAGTTTTTCTTTGGGAGGCCAAGGCAGGAGGATCACCTGAAGCCGGGAGTTTGAGACCAGCCTGACCAACATAGAGAAACACTGTCTCTTTGAAAAATACAAAATTAGCTGGCCATGGTGGTGCATGCCTGTAATCCCAGCTACTCAGGAGGCGAAGGCAGAAGGATCACTTGAACCCGGGAGGCGGAGGTTGCAGTAAGCCGAGATCACGCCATTGCACTCCAGCCTGGGCAACAAGAGCAAAACTCCTACTAAAATAAACAAACAAACAAATAAATAAATAAAACAGACCAGTTTTTGTTTTCTTCTGTAAAGAACAGATTTCAAAACAGGGAGATCCCCTGTACTCTAACCCTTTAAAAATATTAATAGTAGCCGGGCATGGTGGCTCATGCCTGTAATTCTAGCACTTTGGAAGGCCGAAGTGAGTGGATCAGGAGGTCAGGAGATGAGACCATCCTGGTTAACACGGTGAAACTCCGTCTCCACTAAAAATGCAAAAAATTAGCCAGGCATGGAGGCACACCCCTGTAGTCCCAGCTACTCTGGAGGCTGAGGCAGGAGAATCGCTTGAAACTGGGAAGCAGAGGAGGTTGCAGCGAGTCGGGATCGCACCACTGCACTCCAGCCTGAATGACAGAGTGAGACTCTGTCTCAAAATAATAATAATTATAGTAATAAAATAACAACCCGAAGTTCTTGTTTCCATTTAACAAACCCCACAGTTCTGCTATGTCACAGTGAGATTTGAGACTACGTAAGTACATTTCGGATGGTGACAGAGTGATATCAATGTCTAAAGTTTTGGTCTATTTCTGCCAGGGGCAGTGGCTCATGCCTGTAATCCCAGCACTTTGGAAGGCTGAGGCGAGTGAATCACCTGAGGGCAGGAGTTCGAGACCAGCCTGGGCAACACAGTGAAACCCCGTCTCTACTAAAAATACAAAAATTATCCGGGCATGGTGTTGCACACCTATAGTCTCAGCTACTCAGGTGGCTGAGGCAGGAGAATTGCTTGAACCTGGGGAATGGAAGTTGCAGTGAGCCGAGATCCTGCCACTGCACTTCAGCCTGGGTGACGGAGCAAAACTCTGTCTCAAAAAAACAAACAAACAAACAAACAAACAAAAAAACAAAAAGGTTTGGTCTATCTCTCAAAATTGAGAAGACGACCAATAGGGAGAAATTGTTAAATTAATTATACCCTAAAGCTGCCCCCTTTCCTGTTTAATTTAGTCAACGGTTTTTGCTTTTTTGTTTGTTTACACAGTAAACTGAAACCTAACTGGATATGTAAATGGACTGTACCCATTCTTGTACCAATCGCTGTGGTTTGGCCAATAATAGGATGTCAACTCTTCAAACCATGTTCAAATAAGGCGAACCCCAAGCTGTGATCAATCTGGCTGTTTCTGTACTTCATTTCCATTTTCTGTATGTCACTTTGCTTTTTCTGTCCATATGTCTTTTTCCACCACGTGGCTATGCTGAAGTCTCCCTGAGCCTACTCTAGATTCACAGGCTACTCAATTTGGAAATCACTCTTTGCTCAATTAAACTTTGTTGTATTTAATTTCTCTAATTATTTTTATTTTTTAAAATTTCCTCAAATTTTTTCTATCATTAAAAATGAATAATATGTCCTTGAGGTTTGATTTTCTAAACTCATCCCTCAGCTATTTTCCCAAATTATTTTGTCCTTTCAAAACGCTTCTGCAATTTTTTTTTTTTTTTTTTTTTTTTTGTTTGTTTGTTTGTTTTTGAGACAGAGTCTCTCTGTTTCTGTTGCCCAAGCTGGAGTGCAGTGGTGTGATCCCAGCTCACTGCAACCTCCGCCTCCCAGGTTCAAGCGATTCTCCTGCCTCAGCCTCCCAAGTGGCTGGGACTACAGGTGCATGCCACCATGCCTAGCTAATTGTTTGTATTTTTAAAGACAGGGTTTCACCATGTTAGCCAGGATGGTTTCGATCTCCTGATCTCGTGACCAACCTGCCTCAACCTCCCAAAGTGCTGGAATTACAGGCATGAGCCATTGCACCAGGCCTGCAATTTTTTATTTTATGACACAGAGTCTTTCTCTGTCACCCAGGCTGGAGTGCAGTGGCATGATCTTGGCTCACTGCGACCTCTGTCTCTCAGGTTCAAGAGATTCTCCTTCTTCAGCTTCTCAAGTAGCTGGGACTACAGGCATGCACAACCATGCCTGGCTAATTTTTGTATTTTTAGTAGCGATGGGGGTTTCACCATGTTAGCCAGGCTGGTCTTGAATTCCTAGCCTCAAGTCATCTGCCTGCCTCAGACTCCCAAAGTGCTGGAATTACAGTAAATTTTTTTTCTTAAGACAATGTCTCACTCTATTACCGTGGCTGGAGTGTAGTGATGTAACAAATCATGATTCCCTGCAGCCTTAACCTTCCAGGCTCAAGCAATCCTCCTGCCCCAGCCACCTGAGTAGATGCCACTAGAGGCATGAAACATCATGCCTGGCATATTTTTTCATTTTTATATTTCATAATGAAAGGATTTTACTATATTGCCCAGGCTGCACTTAAACTCCAAGCTCAAGTAGTTCTTTCATCTCAGCCTCTCAAAGTGCTAGAATTATGGGTGTGAGCCACTGTGTGCTTCTGCAGTTTTTCAAGAGAATTATTCCCAATAATAAACTGTACTATGTGTGGGCACAAATCTAAAAGAAATCTGGCTTCTACTGTAGAATTGTCACTCTCCAGGATTTCAAGGATCTGTGGTGTCTACTTTAGTATTATAGTTTGATATATGGAGGTGCATGGGAGTTGGGGTCAGAGAGAGTTGATCCTGAGTCTCAGCCTCACCATTTAGCAGTTGTGGGTCTTTAAAACAGTTTTGTTTTTGTTTTTGTTTTTTTGAGAGGGAGTCTCACTCTGTTGCCCAGGCTGGAGTACAGTGGCGTGAACTCGGCTCATTGCAGCCTTCGCCTCTCAGGTTCAAGCAATTCTGCCTCAGCCTCCTGAGTAGCTGGGATTACAGGCATGCGCCACCATGCCCAGCTAATTTTTTGTGTGTTTTGAGTAGAGACGGGGTTTCACCATATTGGCCGGGCTGGTCGCGAACTCCTGATCTTGTGATCCACCCTCCTCAGCCTCCCAAAATGCTTGAATTACAAGTGTGAGCCACTGTTCCTAGTTGAACAAGTTTCTTGATGTGAAATAGTTGTATAAACCGCATATGCAAAATGCCAGAATGATAGTGATTTCAAAAATCGTAACAATTGTTGTTATTGTTGAGACAGAGTTTTACTCTTGTTGCCCAGGCTGGGGTACAGTGGAGCGATCTTAGCTCACTGCAACCTCTGCCTCCCAGGTTCAAGTGATTCTCCTGCCTCAGCCTCCTGAATAGCTGGGATTACAAACTCCCACCACCATGCCCAGCCAATTTTTTGTATTTTTAGTAGAGACGGGGTTTCACCATGTTGGCCAGGCTGGTCTCAAAATCCTAATCTCAAGTCATCCACCCACCTCAGAGTCCCAAAATGCTGTGATTACAGGCATGAGCCACTCTGCCTGGCCTCATTTTTTTTAACCTCTTTTATATTGATTTCCACATGCTTTCACAGCTCTTCTCATTGAAATACAGAATCTGGTTTCCAAACCCTATATCTGGCTGGCCTTATTTGCTCAGGGCAATGGAAATGTGAACATGAAAGTGGGCTAGTTTGGGGTCTAGGTTCAAAAGGTTTTGAATGCTTCTGTTTTTCTTTCAGAATGCTGCCATCTCATTGTGTAAAGCCCATGTTAGCCAGATGGAGGATAAGATAACATGGGGAGGAGAAGCAAGGTGACAGTCCCAGAAGAAGACTCTTACCTTCAGAAGCACAGCTACCTAGTCAACAAACAGCTGATGATAAATGTCTGAAGGAGCTCAGCTGAGGCCAAAAGAATGGTCCTACTGAGCCTAGCATAAATGGCTGACAATCTCAGTTATGAGCTAAAAAGTTTTTGGCTGGGCGCGGTGGCTCAAGCCTGTAATCCCAGCACTTTGGGAGGCCGAGATGGGCGGATCACGAGGTCAGAAGATTGAGACCATCCTGGCTAACCCGGAGAAACCCCGTCTCTACTAAAAAATACAAAAAAAACTAGCTGGGCGAGGTGGCGGGCGCCTGTAGTCCCAGCTACTGGGGAGGCTGAGGCAGGAGAATGGCGTAAACCTGGGAGGCGGAGCTTGCAGTGAGCCAAGATCCGGTCACTGCACTCCAGCCTGGGCGATAGAGCGAGACTCCGTCTCAAAAAAAAAAAAAAAAAAAAAAAGTTTTGGATGGTTTGTTGTGTTGCAGTTCCTAACTAATACATGCACCCAGTGCAGACAGGATGACAGGATTCAATGACAGGTTGATTATTAACTTCTAACAATGGGCACCCTAAAAGTATGGATTTTTTTCCTCTAAAGTTGGATGACTTGTGAAATAACATTGAGTAATGAAAATATATATGCAGATGTGTATGCATGTAATTGGTCCTTATACTCACATAGTCACTCACTCCACAGGAGAAAACAGATAACCACAGTCTGACAATTAGGGCCAAGGCCAAATAGCAAAATAAGTTTGCCTTAACCTATTTTCTTCATATCTGAACACTGGAAATCAAGACTGTGGACAGATCTGAAAACAAAGAGTTTTCTCTTCTTTGGCCCCAGCATTTATTTTTATTTTTATCTATTTATTTATTTTTTTGTTCACTGGAAGAAAGGTGGGCAACAAGTGACCAGCAGTGGTGCACCTGTGGTTATTTTATTCTTGCTACCTTCTGCTCTTTCTATGGCCACTATCTGTTTCACCTTGGTAACTGAAGAAGTTGGTAGGGAGAGGCTTCACCTGTGGCAGAAAAGGGACATTCAGGCTCTTCACCTCCACTGACATTGGAGCTGTACTTCATTGTGGCAGCTATTGGCCATTTGTGGCTACTGGGTGCCTGGAATGTTCCTGCTTTGAACTGCAATATGCTAAAAAGGTAAAATACAGAGTTGGTTTTGAAGATTTAGTTCCAAATATATACACTTCATTGCTCATATATTAAAATAACAATATTTTGGGGGCCAGGCGTGGTGGTTCACACCTGTAATTCTAGCACTTTGGGAGGCAGAGGTGGGTGGATCATCTGAAGTCAGGAGTTCAAGACCAGCTTGGCCAACATGGTGAAACACTGTCCCTGCTAAAAATACAAAAAAATTAGCCAGGCATGGAGGCGGGCACCTGTAATCCCAGCTATTCAGGAGGCTGAGGCAGGAGAATTGCTTGAACCCAGAAGTGGAGGTTCCAGCAAGCCTAGATTACGCCATCACCCTCCAGCCTGGGCAACAAAAGCGAAACTCCGTCTCCTAAATAAATAAAATTTTGGATATGTTGGGTTAAATTGTTAACAATCAATTTCACCTGTTTCTTGATTCATTTAAAAGTTTGGCTACAATTGATGGGTGCTGACGAGTTGATGGGTGCAGCACACCAACATGGCATAAGTATACATATGTAACAAACCTGCACGTTATGCACATGTACCCTAGAACTTAAAGTATAACAAAAAAAATAAAATAAAATTAAAAAAAAAAAAAAAAAAAGTTTGGCTACTAGAAAATTTAAAACTGTGGCTCACACTTTACTTCAGAGGCCTGCCTCCTTTTTTAAAATCTCGGGATCTGGATCACTATCAAAATCACTATCAAAAAGCTCGAAGGTCCAGAAACCAGGACGGTCATAAAAGCTAAAATTTTTAAATAATTGTTATAATATATATTTTTATTTTGGAATACCCATAAAGTATATTATTTAAAATGCATATGATCTCACAAACAAGGTTAAATGCAAATACCCTCTTGGGTGGGCCTGGTTAAGCTCAGGGAGGTAGTCCTGTCTGAAAAAGCTGCAGCTTAGATCTTTAGTCTTCTTTCAGCTCAGTTACCTATCACATCTTCTGTCACTCAGGTCCTGAGGGGGCGGGGCTTTAATCATTATCCACTCAGGGACCCTGTGCTGCAAACTGACCAATCAGGCTTCCGAGTTTGGCGGGACCTTTGTCTCTGGCTGCAGCCGCAGCTCCAGGTCTTCTCATTGCTGTGTCCTCTGCTCCTAGAGGCCCAGTCTCTGTGGCCCTGTGACCTGTAGGTGTTGGAAGATCCATAGCTAAGACGCCAGGACCCCCGGAAGCCTAGAAATGGTGAGAGTGCTGGGTCCAACATTTCGAGAGAAGGAAGGGGCTGGTTGGAAGGGGTGAGAAGTAGCTGTGGCGGGATTCAGGCCTCCCTGCAGTCAGCTCCACAGTCTGCGCCCCGAGTTCTCCTTGCCCAACTCGGCCTCATTACCCTTCATCCATACGTTGGCGGCTGCACCGACACCTGGGTCCCTGGGCGTTCTGTCTCCTCCCTGTGCAGTGACCGGGCCTGGAGCCCTATCTGCGCAGCTCTGCACCTGCAGCGCCGCATCTCTCCCAGATTGTTCAGGGACCACTGGAGGGTCTTCAGGGGAGAATCCTTACGGGTGCTGGGTTCATGAATGGGAAGACTTTGTTTCGTGGCGCTCCCAGATTTTCTTCCCTTTTATTAAAAATTTATGGGAGTCAAGGCCGGGCGTGGTGGCTCACTCCTGTAATTCCAGCACTTTGAGAGGCCGAGACGGTCGGATCACGAGGTCAGGAGTTCGAGACCAGCCTGGCCAACATAGTGAAACCCCGTCTCTACTAAAAATACAAAAATTAGCCAGGCGTGGTGGTGGGTGCCTGTAATCCCAGCTACTCCAGAGGTTGAGGCGGGAGAATCGCTTGAAACCGGGAGATGGCGGTTGCAGTGAGCCGAGTTCACTCCAGGATACTCCAGCCTGGACAATAGAGTGAGACTCCGTCTCAAAAAAAAAAAAAAAAAAAAAAGGGAGTCACTCATAAGTGCATGCTTGTAATTTCAGCTACTCAGAGGCTGAGGCCGGAGAATTGCTTGAACCCAGGAGGTGGATGTTGCAGTGAGCTGAAATCACACCATTGCATTCCAGCCTGGGTGACAAGAGTGAAAACACTGGAGCAAAATCCTGGCATTCTAAAGGGATAGACGTCCAGCAGAACCCAGGGAGTCTAACAGTAGAGACACCTGGGCAACCCAGGCATCATAATGGGAGAGACACCTGGCCAACCCCAGGCAGTCTAATAATAAAGACACCTGGAAGATCCCAGGTATTCTAATGGCAGAGACTCCGGGCCACCACCAGACATTCTAAAGGAAGACACTCCTGATCGACCACAGGCAGTGTAAAGATAGAGACATCTGGGCCACTGCTGGAAATCTAACGGAAGAACCTTCAGGCCGACCTCAGGCAGTCTGATGATAGAGATACCTGGGCGACCCCAGGAATTCTAATGGGAAAGACTTCTGGTGGACCACAGCCAGACTAATTACAAAGACACATGGACGACCCCAGGGATTCTGATGGGACAGACTTTCCGCTGACCTTTGGAATTCTCCTAAAAGAGACTTCACACTGACCGCAGAGAATCTAATGTTAGAGACAACTAGGGGACCCCTGCATTCTAATGGGAGAGGCTCCCAGTCAATCCCCAGTTGAATGATAGAGACACCTGGGCGATCCCAGGCATTCTAATGAGAGAGATGCCCGGCCAACCCCAGGCATTCAAATGAGGGAATCACCTGGGCGACCACAGGCGTTTTAAAGGGATAGCCTCCCAGGCGACCCCAGGCAGTCTAATGATAAAGACACCTGAGCGCCCCCAGGGATTTTAATGGGAGACACTCCCACCCGACCCCAGGCATGCTAACGATAGAGACAACCTTGACAACCACAGGCATTCCAGTGATAGAGACACCTGTACTACTCCAGGCATTCTAATGGGAGAGACTCCTTGCAGACCCAGGGCAGTCTAATGATAAAGACACATGGGTGACCCCAGGCATTCTGATGGGAAAGTTTCTCGGCCGACTCCAGGCAGTCTAATGATAGAGACACCTGGGCAACCCCTGACATTCTAATCAGAGAGAATCCCAGCCAACCCCAGTCATTCTAATGGGAGAGACTCCTGGTCCACCCTAGATAGTCAAACACCAGGGTGACACCAGGCATTTTAATGGGAGAGACTCTTGGCTGACCATAAACAGTCTAATTATAAAGACGTGGGTGACCCCAGGCATTATAATGGGAAAGACTCCTGGCCAACCTCAGGCAGTCTAAATGTAGAGACATCTGGGTGACCCAAGGGATTTGGGAGGAACCCCTGCCATTCCCAGGCAGTCTAATGATAGAGACACCTGGGCGTCCCCAGGCATTTTAATGGTAGAGATTCCTCTCCGACCCCAGTTTAAATATAGAAACACCTGGAAGACTGCAGGCGTTCTAATGGTAAATGTCCCCAGCCCCCCAACCACAGGCAGTGTGAGGATAGAGATTCCAGGGCAACCCCAGGCATTCTAATTGGATAAACTTTTGGCCAACCCCAGGCAGTCTAATTATAAAGACACCTGTGCAACGACAGGCATTCTAATGGGAGAGACAACCAGCTGATCCTTGGCATTCTAATGATAGAGACACCTGGGCAACTCTAGGCATTCTAATGGGAGGGACTCGTGGCCCACCACAGGCATTGTAATGGGAGTGACACCTGGCTGACCCCAGGCGGTCTAATGACAAACACCTGGGGGACCCCAGGCATTCTAATGGGAGAGACTCCCACGGAACCCAGGCAGTCTCATGATAGCAGGCATTCTAATGGAAGAGAATCCCGGCTGACTTAAGGCAGTCTAATGATAGATACACCTTGGTGACCCCAGGCATTCTAATGGGAGAGACTCCCACGGAACCCAGGCAGTCTCATGATAGCAGGCATTCTAATGGGAGAGACTCCCGGCTGACTTAAGGCAGTCTAATGATAGATACACCTTGGTGACCCCAGGCATTCTAATGGGAGAGACTCCCGGCCGACCCTAGACAGTCTAATGATAGATACACCTTGGTGACCCCAGGCATTCTAATGGGAGAGACTCCCGGCCGACCCTAGACAGTCTAATGATAGAGACACTTAGGTGACCCCAAATATTATAATGGTACTCCTGGCCAACAAAAGGCAGCCTAATAATAGAGACACCTGGGCAACCCCAGGCATTCTAATGGGAGAGAATCCCAAGCGACCTCAGGAAGTCTAATGATAGAGAAACCTGGTCGACCCCAGGCATTTTAATGGGAGAAACTCCCAGCTGACCACAGGCAATCTAATAATAGAGACACCTGGGTGTGCAAAGGCATTCTAATTGGAGAGACTCACAGCCAACCCCAGCCAGTCTAATGATAGAGACACCTGGGCGACAACAGGCATTCTAATGTGAGAGACTCCCGACCAACCCCAGGCAGTCTTATTGTAAAGACCCCTGGGCGACCCCAGGCATTTTAATGGGAGAGACTCCTGGGCGACCCCAGGAAGTCTAATGATAGACTTGGTAACCTTAGGCATTCTAATGGGAGTGACTCCAAGCCAACCGCAGGCAATCTAATGATAGAGACATCTGACAAATCCCAGACATTCTAATTACAGAGACACTTGAGCCACCCCTGGCACTCTAATGGGAGAGAATTTCAACTGACCACAAGTAGTTTAATGATAGAGACACCGGGCCTACGCCAGGCGTTCTAATAACAGAGATTCATGGCTGGCCCAAGGCAGTCTAATGATAGAGACACCCGGGTGACACCAGGCATTCTAATGGGAGAGACCTTGGCGGACCCTAGGCATTCTAACAGAAGAGAATCCTGGCCTACACTAGGCAGGCTAATGATAGAGGCACCTGGGAAACCCCAAGCAACACATTGGGAGAAATGCATGGCCAACTCCAGTCTACTGATAGAGACACATGGGCCATCCCAGGTATTCTAATGAAAGAGACTACTGGCAGGCCAGAGTTTTTAGTTTGTTTATTTGTTTTGTGAAAAATATTTATTCTGAGAATCTAAAATCTGGACAAAGAATATTGAACTTTAGAAAAAGCCTACACAAAATTATCTTATTTCTTCCCTAATACATTAATAATCTAATAATGAGGTGAAAAAAAAGTCCTTTAAAAATAACATTGCTCCAGTTTGCAAGTTTGTGATTTAAAATGTCCCTGTGCCATTGAGGTATAGGCTGCAAACTTTGGTAAAATTAGAAAAATACAAAAACAAAAACAACCAAATGCTAACATCTTTCTTGATACACATACAGTAACTACAAAAACTTAATTTAGAAAACTTGTTTATTAAAAATCCCTCTTGTAAGTTCTCAATTGCAGAGTTAAAAAATTGAATTTAAATTATCTATAAGACTCAAACTGTTCCCAAGCACCGACCCAGTTTCAGGAAGAACTGAACACAGTTTCTAGAATCTGGTTGGCATTTTTAATAATTCAGTGCTAACAACAAAGACTGTCATCTTTACAAAGAAGGAAGGCCAGGTGCGGTGGCTCACGCCTGTAATCCCAGCAATTTGGGAGGCCGAGGCGGGTGGATCATGAGGTCAGGAGATCAAGACCATCTTGGCTAACACAGTGAAACCCCATCTCTACTAAAAATACAAAAAAATTAGCTGGGCATGGTGGCAGGTGCCTGTAGTCCCAGCTACTTGGGAGGCTGAGGCAGGAGAATGGCATGAACCCAGGATGCAGAGCTTTCAGTGAGCCGAGATCATGCCACTACACTCCAGCCTGGGCGACAGAGCGAGACACCATCTCAAAAACAAACAAACAAAAAAAAAAAAAAAAGGAAGGAAGCAAAGGCATTTGAGCATGGCTTCATGTGCTGGTGTTCATCCGTGGCCACCTTCATCAGACAGCATCAGCCACGTACCTGGCCCCAAGTGAAGCAGAGTGCAGAGTCCCCTTGACGCCATTTCTGCCTCTAATAATAGAGACACCTGGGGACCCTAGGCATTTTAATGGGAGAGAATCCCAAGAGACTCCAGGAAGTCTAATGGTAGAGAAACCTGGTCGACCCCAGGCATTTTAATGGGAGAAACTCCCAGCTGACCCCAGGCAATCTAATGATACAGACACCTGAGAGCACCAAGGCATTCCAATGGAAGAAACTCCTGCCAAACCCAAGCAGTCTAATAGAAACGTTCTGGCAAAAGTTTGGCATTCAAATGAAAGAGATTCCCAGCTACCCCAGGCAGTCTAATAATAGAGATACTTGGATGAACCAGGCATCATAATGGAAGAGAAACCTGGCCGAACAGAGGCAGTCTAATGATGGAGACAGCTGGGTGACCCCAGGCATTCTACTGGGTGAGACTCCTGGCCTACCCTGGGCAGCCTAATGATAGAGACAGATGGGGCATCCCAAATATTCTATTGGAAGAAACTTCTGGCCACCCCAGGCCATCTAATGATAGAGACACCTGGGAGACCCCAGATATTCTAATGGGAAAGACTCCTGGCCACCCTAGACAGACTAATTATAAAGACATGGGAAACACCAGGCATTCTAATGGGAGAGACTTTTAGCTGATGCTAGGAATTCTGATACAAGAAACTCCTGGCTGACCCCAGGAAGTCTAAAGATACAGACACCTGGGCCAACCCAGGCATCTTAATGGGAGAGACTACTGGCCAACAGCAGGCAGTCTAATAACAGAGACACCTCGGCTACCCCTGGCATTTTAATGGGAGAGACTCCCGGCTGACTCCAGGCAGTCTAATGATTCACTCAGGCAATCCCAGGCATTCTAATAAGAGAGACTCCAGGCTGACCCCAGGCATTTAAAAAATAAAAACACTTGGGCAACCACAGGCATTCTAAAGAAAGAGACTGCTGGGCGACCCTAGGCAGTCTAATAATAAAGACACATGGGCCACCTTAGGCATTCTAATGGGAAAGACTCCCAGCTGACCCCTGGCATTGTAATGACAGGGACACCTGGGTGACCTCAGGCGTTCTAATGATAGAGACACCTGGGTGACCTCAGGCATTTCAATGGGAGAAATTTCTGGCTGACTCTAGGCAGTGATGATAGAGACACTTGGGCCACACCAGGCATTCTAATGAAAGAGACTCCTGGCTGATGCCAGGCATTCTAATGGGAGAGACTCCTGGCAGACCCTGGCAATCTAAGAATAGAGACACCTAAGGAATCCCAGGCATTTTAATAGGAGAGACTCATGGCTATCAGCAAACAGTAATGATAGAGATAACTGGGCAATAACAATGCCTGGGCAACGCCAGACGTTTTAATGAAGGAGACTCCTGGCCAACCCGAGGCTTTCTAATGGGAGAGATTCCAGCCCAACCCCAGGCATTATAATTGGAGAGACTCCTGGGTGACACCAGGCAGTCTAAAAATAGAGACTCAGTGGTGACCCAGGCATTCTAATATTAAAGACTCCCGGCCGACCACAGGCATTCTACCTGGGCGACCACAGGAATTCTAATGAGACTTTTTGCCAACCTCAGGCATTCTAATAGGAAAGACTCCTGGCCAAACCCAGGTAGTCAAAAGATAGAGAAACCTGGGTGACACCAGGCATTCTATTTTTTGTTGTTGTTGTTGTTGTTATTATACTTTAAGTTCTAGGGTACATGTGCACAACGTGCAAGTTTGTTACATATGTATACATGTGCCATGTTGGTGTACTGCACCAATTAACTCATCATTTACATTAAGTGTATCTCCTAATGCTATCCCTTGCCCTTCTCCCCTCCCCACAGTAAGCCTCGGTGTGTGATGTTCCCTTCCTGTGTCCAAGTGATCTCATTGTTCAATTCCCACCTATGAGTGAGAACATGCAGTGTTTGGTTTTCTGTTCTTGCAATAGTGTACTGAGAATGATGGTTTCCAGCTGCATCCATGTCCCTACCAAGGACATGAACTCATCCTTTTTTATGACGGCATAGTATTCCATGGTGTATATGTGCCACATTTTCTTAATCTAGTCTGTCACTGATGGACATTTGGGTTGATTCCAAGTCTTTGCTATTGTGAATAGTGCCTCAATAAACATATGTGTGCATGTCTTTATAGCAGCATGATTTATAATCCTTTGGGTATATACCCAGTAATGGGATGGCTGGGTCAAATAGCATTTCTAATCCTAGATCCTTGAGGAATCGCCACACTGTTTTCCACAATGGTTGAACAAGTTTACAATCCCACCAACAGTGTAAAAGTGTTCCTATTTCTCCACATCCTCTCCAGCACCTGTTGGTTCCTGATTTTGTAATGATTGCCATTCTAACTGGTGTGAGATGGTATCTTATTGTGGTTTTGATTCGCATTTCTCTGATGGCGACAATGATGAGCATTTTTTCATGTGTCTGTTGGCTGTATGAATGTCTTCTTTTTTTTTTTTTTTTTTTTTTTTTTTTTTTGAGACGGAGTCTCACTCTGTCACCGGGGCTGGAGTGCAGTGGCCGGATCTCAGCTCACTGCAAGCTCCGCCTCCCGGGTTCACGCCATTCTCCTGCCTCAGCCTCCCGAGCAGCTGGGACTACAGGTGCCCGCCACCTCGCCCGGCTAGTTTTTTGTATTTTTTAGTAGAGACAGGGTTTCACCGTGTTAGCCAGGATGGTCTCGATCTCCTGACCTTGTGATCCGCCCGTCTCGGCCTCCCAAAGTGCTGGGATTACAGGCTTGAGCCACCGCGCCCGGCCATTGAATGTCTTCTTTTCAGAAGTGTCTGTTCATATCCTTTGCCCACTTTTTGATGGGGTTGTTTGTTTTTTTCTTGTAAATTTGTCTGAGTTCTTTGTAGGTTCTGAATATTAGCCCTTTTCAGATGAGTAGGTTGCAATCTAGCAAAAATTTTCTCCCATTCTGTAGGTTGCCTGTTCACCCTGATGGTAGTTTCTTTTGCTGTGCAGAAGCTCTTTAGTTTAGATTCCATTTGTCAATTTTGGCTTTTGTTGCTGTTGCTTTTGGTGTTTTAGACATGAAGTCCTTGTCCATGCCTATGTCCTGAGTGGTATTACCTAGGTTTTCTTCTAGGGCTTTAATGGTTTTAAGTCTAACATTTAAGTCTCTAATCCATCTTGAATTAATTTTCGTATAAGGAGTAAGGAAAGGATCCAGTTTCAGCTTTCTATTTATGGCTAGCCAATTTTCCTAGCACCATTTATTAAATAGGGAATCCTTTCCCCATTTCTTGTTTTTGTCAGGTTTGTCAAAGATCAGATGGCTGTAGATGTGTGATATTATTTCTGAGGGCTCTGTTCTGTTCCATTGGTCTATATCTCTGTTTTGGTACCAGTACCACGCTGTTTTGATTACTGTAGCCTTGTAGTATAGTTTGAAGTCAGGTAGTGTGATGCCTCCAACTTTGTTCTTTTGTCTTAGGATTGTCTTGGCAATGTGAGGTCTTTTTTAGTTCCATATGAACTTTAAAGCAGTTTTTTCCAATTCTGTGAAGAAAGTCATTGGTAGCTTAATGGGGATGGCATTGAATCTATAAATTACCTTGGGCAGTATGGCCATTTTCATGATATTGATTCTTCCTATCCATGAGCATGGAATATTATTCCATTTGTTTGTGTCCTCTTTTATTTCACTGAGCAGTGATTGTTGGTTCTCCTTGAAGAGGTCCTTTACATACCTTGTAAGTTGGAGTCCTAGGTATTTTATTCTCTTTGAAGCTATTGTGAATGGGACTTCATTCATGATTTGGCTCTCTCTTTGTCTGTTATTGGTGTATAAGAATGCTTGTGATTTTTGCACATTGATTTTGTATCCTGAGACTTTGCTGAAGTTGCTTATCAGCTTAACGAGATTTTCGACTGAGACGAAGGGGTTTTCTAAATATACAATCATGTCATCTGCAAGCAGGGACAATTTGACTTCTTCTTTTCCTAACTAAATACCCTTTATTTCTTTCTCTTGCCTGATTACCATAGCCAGAACTTCCAAGACTATGTTGAATAGGAGTGGTGAGAGAGGGCATCCCTGTCTTGTGCCAGTTTTCAAAAGGAAAGCTTCCAGTTTTTGCCCATTCGGTATGATATTGGCTGTGGGTTTGTCATAAATAGCTCTTATTATTTTGAGATACGTTCCATCAATACCAAATTTATTTAGAGTTTTTAGCAGGAAGGGCTGTTGAATTTTGTTAAAGGCCTTCTCTTCATCTATTGAGATAATCATGTGGTTTTTGTCTTTGGTTCTGTTTACATGCTGGATTTCATTTATTGATTTGTGTATGTTGAACCAGCCTTGCATCCCAGGGATGAAGCCCATTTGATCATGGTGGATAAGTTTTTTGATATGCTGCTGGATTCGATTTGCCAGTATTTTATTGAGGATTTTTGCATTGATGTTCATCATGGATATTGATTTAAAATTCTCTTTGTTGTGACTCTGCCAGTCTTTGATATCAGGATGATGTTGACCTCATAAAATGAGTTAGGGAGGATTCCCTCTTTTTCTATTGATTGGAATAGTTTCAGAAGGAATGGTACCAGCTCCTCCTTGTACCTCTGGTAGAATTTGGCTGTGAATCCGTCTGCTCCTGGATTTTTTTGTTGGTAGGCTATTAATTATTGCCTCAATTTCAGAGCCTGCTATTGGTCTATTCAGAGATTCAATTTCTTCCTCGTTTAGTCTTGGGAGAGTGTAAGTGTCCAGGAAATTATCCATTTCTTCTAGTTTTTCTAGTTTATTTGCATAGAGGTGTTTATAGTATTCTCTGATGGTAGTTTGTATGTCTGTGGGGTCAGTGGTGATATCCCCTTTATCATTTTTTTATTGCTTCTATTTGATTCTTTTGATGAATGATGTTTCCAGCTGCATCCATGTCCCTACAATACGTGTCCACTGTAGGGACCTACAGAATGGGAGAAAATTTTTACAATCGATCCATCTGACTAAAAGGCTAATATCCAGAATCTACAAATAACTTAAACAAATTTATTAGAAAAATAAAACAATCCCATCAAAAAGTGGGCAAAGGATATGAGCAGACACTTCTCAAAAGAAGACATTTACGCAGCCAACAGACATATGAAAAAATGCTCATTATCACTGGTCCTCAGAGAAATGCAAATCAAAACCACAATGAGATACCATCTCACGCCAGCTAGAATGGTGATCATTAAAAAGTCAGGAAGAAGGGGACGCCCAAGACGGCCGAATAGAAACAGCTCCAGCCTCCAGCTCCCAGCATGAGCGACACAGAAGATGGGTGATTTCTGCATTTTCAACTGAGGTATGGGGTTCATCCACTGGGGTGTGCTGGCCAGCGAGTGCAGCCTGACCAGCAATAGCTGAAGTAGGGCAAGGCATTGCCTCACCTAGGAAGCTCAAGGGGTGTGGGGAAAAGAAAGAGAGATCAGCCTGTTACTGTGTCTATATAGAAGGAAGTAGACATAAGAGACTCCATTTAGTTCTGTATTTGAAATGCTGTTAATCTGTGACCCTATCCCCAACCTTGTCCTTGCAAGAAATATGCGCTGTGGTGACTCAAGGTTTAATGGATATTGGGCTGTGCAGGATGTGTCTTTGTTAAACAAGTACCTGAAGGCAGCTTGCTGGTTAAAAATCCTGCCCGTCCCTGGGCAATGGAGATGTGCTTTGTTTACTGAGCAGGGAGAAAACCGCCTTTAGGAATAAGGTGTGGCTTGCTGCAGCAATACTGCTAAAAGGCTTATGGAGACGTTCGCATATGCATCTCAAGGCACAGCATTTTCCTTTAAACTTATTCATGTTACAAGGATTTTTGTTCATATGTCTTACTGCTGATTTCCTCCCTACAATGATCCTATTGTCCAGCCACTCCCTTATCTTTTCAGTGGTAAAGATAATTATCAATAAATACTAAGGAAACTCAGAGGCCGGTGCCGGTGTGGGTCCTCTGTAAGCTGAGCACTGGTCCCCTGGGCCCTGCTTTTCTTTCTCTATACTTTGTCTCTGTGTCTTATTCCTTTTCTCAAGTCTCTTGTTCCACCGAACGAGAAACACCCACAAGTGTGGAGGGGCAGGCCTCCCCATCATCTGGTGCCCTACGTGGAAGCTTTTCCCTAAGGTGAAGGTATGCTGGAGTGTGGTCATTGAGGACAAGTCCACGAGAGACTCCCGAGTATGTCTACAGTCAGCCTTGCGGTAAGCTTTTGTGCTCGGAAGAACCTAGGGTAACAATGGGGCAAACTAAAAGTAAATATGCCTCTTATCACAGCTTTATAAAAATTCTCTTAAAAAGAGGGGGAGTTAAAGTGTCTACCAAAAATCTAATTACGCTCTTTCAAACAATAGAACAGTTTTGTCCGTGGTTTCCAGAACAGGGAACTTTAGATCTAAAAGATTGGGAAAAAATTGGCAAAGAATTAAAACAAGCAAGTAGGGAAGGTAAAATCATCCCACTTACAGTATGGAATGATTGGGTCATTATTAAAGTAGCTTTAGAACCGTTGCAAACAGAAGAAGATAGCATTCCAGTTTCCGATGTCCCTAAAAGCTGTGCAGTAGATTGTGGAAAAGAGGCAGGGATAGAATCCCGGGAAGGAAAGGAAAGTTCACACTGTAAATGTGTAGCAGAGCCGGTAATGGCTCGGTCAACGCAAAATGTTGACAATAATCAATTATAGGAGGTAATATATCCTGAAACGTTAAAATTAGAGGAAAAAGATCCAGAATTAGCAGAGCCATCAGAGTCTAAACCACGATGGCCAACTCCTCTTACAACAGCTCAGATGCCTGCAACCTTACAACCTCAAATGCAGGTTAAACAAGTACAAACTCCAAAAGAAGATCAAATAGAAAAAGATAGAGTCTCTGCCATGGCAATGCCAATCCAAATACAGTGTCCACAATATCAGCAGGTAGAAAATAAGACCCAGCCACCAGTAGCCTATCAATACTGGCCACCAGCTGAACTGCAGTATCGGCAGCCCCCAGAAAATCCGTATGGAGAGCCAGGAACATTTCCAGTGCCACAGGGCAGGGCGCCATATCCTCAGCCACCCACCATGAGACTTAATCCTACAGCACTGCCTAGTACACAGGGTAGTGCAATACATAAAATTATTGATGAGGCAAGAAAACAGGGAGATATTGAGGCGTGGCAATTCCCAGTAATATTAGAAGCAAGACCACCTGGAGAAGGGGCCCAAGAGGGAGAGCCTCCCGTAGCTGAAGCCAGATATCAGTCCTTTTCTATAAAAATGCTAAAAGAGATGAAAGAGGGAGTAAAACAGTATGGACTCAACTCTCCTTACATGAGAACATTATTAGATTCCATTGCTCATGGACATAGACTCATTCCTTATGATTGGGAGATTCTGGCAAAATCCTCACTTTCACCCTCTCAATTTTTACAATTTAAGACTTGGTGGATTGATGGGGCACAAGTGCAGGTCTGAAGAAATAGGACTGCCAATCCTCCAATTAACATAGATGCAGATCAACTATTAGGAATAGGTCAAAATTGGAGCACTGTTGACCAACAAGCAATAATGCCAAATGAGGCCATTGAGCAAATCAGGGCTATCTGCCTTAGGGCCTGGGAGAAAATCCAAGACCCAGGAACCGCCTGCCCCTCCTTTAATACAATAAGACAAGGCTCTAAAGAGCCCTACCCTGATTTTGTAGCAAGACTTCAAGATGCTGCTCAAAAGTCAATTACCGATGAGAATGCCCATAAGGTCATAGTGGAAGTTGATGGCATATGAAAATGCCAATCCTGATTGTCAATCAGCCATTAAGCCATTAAAAGGAAGGTTTCCCACAGGATTAGTTGTAATCTCAGAGTATGTTAAAGCCTGCGATGGAATTGGAGGAGCTATGCATAAAGCTATGCTTATGGCTCAAGCAATCACAGGAGTTGCTTTAGGAGGACAAGTGAAAACATTTGGGGGAAAATGTTATAATTGTGGTCAAATTGGTCATCTAAAAAAGAATTGCCTATTCACAAATAAACAAAATGTAACTACTCAAGCTACTACAACAACAGATAAAGGGCCACCTGGCCTATGTCCAAAATGTAAAAAGGGAAAACATTGAAGTATTCAATGTCGTTCTAAATTTGATAAAAATGGGCAACCACTGTTGGGAAATGAGAGGAGGGGCCAGCCTCAGGCCCCACAACAAACTGGGGCATTCAAAATTCAACCCTTCGTTCCTCAGGGTTTTCAGGAACAACAACCCCCACTGTCGCAAGTGTCTCAGGGAATAAGCCAGTTATCACAATACAGCAATTATCCCCCGCCACTAGTGGCAGTGCAGCAGTAAATCTATGTGTTTTACAAGCAGTCTGTCTGCTTCCAGGGGAGCCTCCACAAAAAATCCCCACAGGGTGTACAGCCCATTGCCTGAGGAGACTGTAGGACTAATCTTAGGAAGATCAAGTTTAAATGTAAAAAGAGTTCAAATTCATACTGGTGTGGTTGATTCAGACTATGAAGGCAAAATTCAATTGGTTATGAGTTCCTCAATTCCTTGGAGTGCCAGTCCAGGAGACAGGATTGCTCAATTATTACTCCTACCTTATATTAAAGTTGGAAACAGTGACATAAAAAGAACAGGAGAGTTTGGAAGCACTGATCTGGCAGGAAAGGCTGCATGGGCAAGTCTGGTCTCTGAGAGCAGACCTGTGTGTAAGGCCATTATTCAAGGAAAACAGTTTGAAGGGTTGGTAGACACAGGAGTGGATATCTCTCTCATTGCTTTAAATCAGTGGCCAAAAAATTGGCCTAAACAAAAGGCTGTTACAAGACTTGTCGGCGTAGGCATGAGATAGAAAGCCCCTAAGGGAAAAATTCTAAACATACATACATGCATGTGACCACCCCCCGGGCTTACACAAACAACTTATCTAGAAAACCCCTAGCCGTTTGAGGCTGCAACATATATGCATGTGACCACCCCCCAGGCTTACACAAACAACTTATCTGGAAAACCCCCAGCCGTTTGAGGTTGCAAAAAAGGTGGGAACCAACCAGAAACTGCCGAATGTTCAAATTTAAATGTTAACCAATAATAAGCTTGTAACTACTGTTTCTCTGTGACTTGTTTGTATCTCGCTATAAAAGAAACCCTAAAACAGCAGCCGGGGCCTCTCTCTTTACCTGCCATTGTATAAAGCAGAGAGGTCCGGGTTCGAGCTCGTAATAAAGCGACCCCGGCTATTTGGCTTTGACTCTGGACTCTGGTGGTCACTTACTGGGGTCTCGCGACTTCGGGCACAACATTTGGGGGCTCGTCCGGGATTCCCCTAAGCCCACCAGACCCCAGGTCAACGGGTCGTCGCTGTGTGCAGATTCGGTAAGTCGGCCAGCTTGAGTCTCTGTGTTGTCTGTAGTCTCTGTGTCGTCTGGAAAAATCCCGCGGGGTCTTTATCGGTGGTCGGCATAGTCTTGGTGGATGCGCTACAAGACAGCCACCGGGGGTCGGTGGGAGACGTCCCCCGGCACCCGTCTGGGGCTCTGTATTTATTAGCCCATCTGGTTCTGATTGGGAGCTAAACCCAAGATGTGCTGGCGACTATTGTTATGTTAATTACTTAACTTACTTTCATTTATCAGGACCTACTTGGCAGGAAAAAAAAAAGAGTACAATACTTCTGGTTTTACTCTTTTCTCTATCTCTCTTTTCTATATATCTCTTTTCTCTATCTCTAGGATTCTACTACCATGGGTAATAGCCAGAGTACTCCACTCTCCATTCTTATAAATAACTTTAAAGATGTTAAGGCAAGGGGCCATGACCTTAGCATAGAACTCAGAAAAGGGAAATTGGTAACTTTCTGCCGCTCTGAATGGCCCACCTTCGGTGTAGGGTGGCCAGCTGAGGGGACCTTCTGTCTCCCCATTATCATTAAGGTAAAATCAAAAATTTTCCTGCCGGGGCGGTCAGGACATCCTGATCAGATCCCTTACATCCTGGTGTGGCAAGACCTTGTGGAAAACCCACCCCCTTGGCTAACTCCTTTTGTGCTGATGCCAGAGCCATGTAGGGCTCTGGTCGTACAGTCGACAGAACACCCCCATAGGCCAAAAACACCGTCCGCTCCCCCACCCCCTGTGTTAGAAGACAGTCAGGATCCCCTGCTTTTAGAACCCCCGCCTTAACATCCCCCTCCTGGCCCTCAGCCCCCAGCCCCCCCAGGGGACCTCGAAGAGCAGGAAGCAGCAGCAGCTGCTGCAGCCAGGGCCGTCGAAAGTGAAAGTAACTCTGGGGGGCTGGCGGGGCGGACGCGCAGACGCGCTCAACGGGAAATAAGCTCGCGCTCCCCTGATTCCACTGTGGCTCTCCCCCTGAGGGAAATAGGACCCCCCAATGACACGGGCAATCCTAGACTCCAGTACTGGCCATTCTCCACTAGTGACCTGTACAATTGGAAAACCCAGAATGCTCGGTTTTCTGATAACCCTAAAGATTTAACAGCTCTTTTAGACAGTGTTATGTTTACCCATCAACCAACCTGGGATGATTGTCAACAACTCCTCAGAATTTTGTTCACAACAGAGGAATGAGAAAGAATACAGGTAGAGGCCAGAAAACTGGTTCCGGGAGATGACGGCCAACCTACCGCCAACTCTGACCTCATTAATGCTGCCTTTCCCTTGACCAGACCTGCATGGGACTACAACACGGCAGAAGGTAGGGGAAGGCTACTCGTTTATCACCAGACTCTAATGGCGGGTCTTCGGGCTGCCACTCGCAAGCCCACCAATTTGGCCAAGGTATATTCCGTGTTACAGGGAAAAACAGAAAGCCCAGCTACCTATCTAGAAAGATTGATGGAAGCCTTTAGACAG
This sequence comes from Rhinopithecus roxellana, assembly GCF_007565055.1. Classification (NCBI taxonomy): domain Eukaryota; kingdom Metazoa; phylum Chordata; class Mammalia; order Primates; family Cercopithecidae; genus Rhinopithecus; species Rhinopithecus roxellana. The sequence continues at coordinate 80,307,582 of NC_044560.1, read as the reverse complement.
TTTACCCCCATGGACCTGGAGGCACCCGAAAACCAGGCAGCTGTTGTCATGTCTTTTGTAAATCAGGCAGCTCTGGACATTAAAAAGAAACTCCAAAAATTAGAAGATCTAGAGGGAAAACAAGTCCAGGACCTCCTCCGAATTGCCCAAAAAATATACAATAATAGAGATCTCCCAGAAGAGAGACAGATTAAGGCCACTGAAAAAATGACCAAAGTCTTAGCCGCAGTAGTTCAGAAAGAACAGTTACAGTCAAAGGGCGTCCAACCCAAGCGTACTCCTAGACACAACTTAAAGAAAGATCAATGTGCATACTGCAAGGAAATGGGTCACTGGGTAAAAGATTGCCCCAAGAAAAAACGGTGCCAACTGAGGCAAGAACAATGGCAGCCCAAGGCCTCATCAATATTAGTAACCCAAGATGACTAGGGAAGACGGGGTTCGGACCCCCTCCCCGAACCTAGGGTAACTCTACAAGTGGAGGGGTCCCCGGTTCAGTTTCTGGTCGATACCGGGGCACAGCATTCAGTCTTGGTCAAGCCTTACGGGAAATTATCTAATAAATTATCCTGGGTACAAGGGGCCACAGGATTTAAAAGATACCCTTGGACAACTCAAAGAACTGTAAATCTGGGAATGGGAGAGGTAACCCACTCCTTCCTGGTTATTCCCGAGAGCCCTTGTCCTCTATTAGGGAGAGATCTGCTGACAAAAATGGGAACCCAAATCCATTTCCAACTGGGGTCCCCAAAGTAACTGATTCTCAAGGTAAGCTAATATCTGTCCTCACAATTGCCCTAGAAAATGAGTATAGACTCCATCAGGAACCGGCACCTCCTGACCAGAATATTGGCCCCTGGCTACAGCACTTCCCAGAGGCCTGGGCAGAAACAGGAGGTTTGGGACTGGCAAAACACCGTCCTGCCATATTTGTTGAAGTTAAACCTGGGATGGATCCTGTTCGGGTACGGCAGTACCCGATACCCCTAGAAGCCAGAGAAGGTATTACACCACACATCTGCTGGCTCCTAGATCAGGGAGTTCTATGCACCTGCCACTCAGCATGGAACACCCCTTTGCTGCCAGTACGCAAACCTAACAGTAAAGATTATAGGCCAGTACAAGACCTAAGAGAAGTCAACAAAAGAGTCATGGACATTCACCCCACTGTGCCAAACCCATACACCCTCTTAAGCACCTTAAGCCCTGAAAAACAGTGGTACACCATCCTGGATTTAAAAGATGCCTTTTTCAGCCTGCGTTTAGCCCCTAAGAGTCAGGAACTTTTTGCATTCGAATGGACAGATCCCGAGAGGGGCATAAATGGCCAGCTAATGTGGACCAGGCTACCACAGGGATTCAAAAACTCCCCAACTCTGTTCGACGAGGCCCTCCATGAAGATCTGGGTGAGTGCGGCGACAGCACCCTGAGATCACTCTTTTACCGTATGTTGATGATCTTTTAATAGCAGCTGAATCCCCAGAGGCCTGCCTACAAGGAACCGAAAGCCTCCTAAAGGCGTTGGGAGATCTAGGCTACCGAGCCTCGGCAAAGAAGGCTCAGATCTGCAAATCAGAGGTAACCTACCTAGGATACCTGTTAAAAGGGGGGCAGCGCTGGTTGACGGATGCCCGAAAAGAGACTGTTCTACGTATCCCTAGACCCCAATCAACACGACAAGTAAGAGAGTTCTTGGGGTCAGCAGGGTTCTGTAGACTCTGGATACCGAGCTTTGCTGAATTGGCTAAACCACTATACCAGGCAACAAAAGAGCAGCAGCCCTTTAATTGGACAGAAGAGGCTGAGCTGGCTTTCCAACAAATCAAAACTGCTCTGCTATCAGCCCCTGCGTTGGGACTCCCTGATGTCTCCAAGCCATTCCACCTATACGTGGACGAAAGCCAGGGTGTAGCCAAAGCAGTATTGACTCAGTATTTAGGTCCTTGGTGGAGGCAGGTTGCATATTTGTCGAAGAAACTGGACTCAGTGGCTGCTGGGTGGCCTCCTTGCCTCCGGGTAATCGCGGCCACTGCCTTAATGGTCAAAGACGCTGATAAACTGACCATGGGCCAAGAATTGCAGGTCACTACCCCACATGCCATTGAAGGCATACTCAGACAGCCACCTGATCGGTGGCTTAGCAATGCCCGGCTCACCCACTACCAGGGACTGCTAATAAACCCCCTCAGAATAACTTTCATGCCCCCAACGGCCCTAAACCCCACGTCCCTACTGCCAAATCCGGACTTGGAGAGCCCACTCCACGACTGCTCTGAGATATTGGCCCAGGTACACGGAGTCAGAGAAGACCTACAGGACTGGCCACTGCCAGACGCTGACCTCGTCTGGTTCACCGATGGAAGCAGTTTCGTCCACCAAGGACAAAGGTACGCGGGAGCGGCAGTAACCTCAGAAACCAAAGTCATTTGGGCAGAACCCTTGCCCCCGGGAACATTGGCCTAAAAGGCTGAACTGGTGACATTGACTCAGGCCTTAAAATTGGGGAAAGACCAAAAACTAACGGTATATACTGACAGCCGATATGCCTTTGCCACCACTCACATACATGGAGCAATATATAGGGAAAGAGGGCTCCTCACGGCAGAAGGAAAACACATTAAAAACAAAAAAGAAATCCTGGCCTTATTAGCTGCCCTCTGGGAACCCAGAAAATTGGCGATTGTCCACTGTCCAGGACACCAAAGAATAACTGACATGGTCTCCCGGGGAAATAACCTGGCTGATCAGACTGCTAAAAATGTGGCTCAAACCCCTTCACAGCTCCTAGCCTTTCAGCTGCCTGACCCAGGGCCCCCAGAGCTACCCTCTAACCCGGGGTACTCAGAGAGCGACCTCCAGTGGATAAACGAACTCCCTATGGCTCAGATCCACGACAAGTGATGGAAAGACTGTAAAAACAACATTATTCTCCCAGACAAATTAGGACAAGGGGTACTAGAACGAATCCATCATAGTACCCATTTAGGCTCAAGGTAAATATTGGACTTAATAAGACACTCAAAACTAAAAATCAGAGATGCTTCTAAAAAAGTTGAACAAGTGACTAAAAATTGTGTAGTATGCCAACTCAATAATGCAGGAAACCAACCCCAAACCACTGGAAAAAGACAAAGAGGAAATAGACCTGGGGCTTATTGGGAAATTGACCTCACTGAAATAAAACTAGGAAAATATGGATACAAATACCTACTAGTTTTTGTAGATACTTTTTCAGGATGGACAGAAGCCTTCCCAACCAAAAAGGAAACTGCCCAAGTCATAGCCAAGAAAATCCTAGAAGAAATCTTGCCCAGCTATGGCTTCCCAGCTATGATAGGGTCGGACAACGGGCCGGCCTTCATCACCGAGGTAAGTCAGGGTCTGGCTTCCATTCTCGGGTCAAATTGGAAATTACATTGTGCATATCGCCCCCAAAGCTCAGGACGGGTAGAAAGAATGAACAGAACATTAAAGGAGACCCTAACTAAATTGACCATGGAGACTGGCGCTAACTGGGTAGTCCTTCTCCCCTACTCCCTGTTCAGGGCAAGAAACTCCCCTTACAGATTAGGTCTCACCCCTTATGAAATAATGTATGGCAGACCTCCCCCTATTGTCCCTAACCTAAAAGACAATCTCATCAAATCTGATGTCGATGATGGTGTTGAACTCTTATTTTCCCTACAAGCCTTACAGAAAATTCATGAAGAAATCTGGCCTAGACTAAGAGAACTACACAAAACAGGACCTCCACCCGTTCCACACCAGATCCGGCCAGGAGACTGGGTTCTCGTCAAGCGACACCGACAAGAAACCTTAGAACCAAGGTGGAAGGGGCCATTCCAGGTGATCCTAACCATGCCAACAGCACTCAAGGTAGAAGGAATCGCTGCCTGGATCCACTACACCCACACCAGGCCAGTGGACCCCCTCTCAGACTTCGTCGGGCCCTCCACAGAAAAAACCGCAGCCTGGACAATTGACCGGACTAAAGACAATCCTTTAAAACTCACCCTGCGCCATCAACAACCGTAATTATGGTGTCCATCTCCTTTGTGACACTCTTGCTTTTGCAGGCCTTCAGATGGAAAATCCAAGCACAGCAGGCTTCATCCCCATTTGCCTGGCGTTTTTTCCTGACAGAGAATTGTACCAACTACGCTCAGACACAGGTACAAGGCCATCTTCTGGCCACAGCTGATTGCCCCCCTCAAGGTTGTAGCTCTCCTATCTATGTTAATTTTACTGATTTCCAGGCACAACCGGGAAAAGTCAACCCAGCTATTTGCTTTCTCTTTGACCAACAAATCCCCTATTGTAAAAACACATGGGTTGAACAAAGCGTCAGTTGCCCCTATAGCTCATGTAAAATCCACACTGTCAAGACTCTCACGGCCTCAGAAACCCTCCCGAGCCAAGTGTGGAATTCCCATAATTTTTTAAAACTGCCACAGGCTTATCTGGGATCCCTGGGACTCCTGTTGGACCTCCCAACAGAAGGGGACCATGTACATGACATCTGGGACAAAGTGGCCTAGCAGCCGCCTCTATCTATGGCGCTCACTTGTTCAGATCCAAACCACCCTCCACGCTAACATTCAGAAACAGGAAACAGAACTAAACAAACAACTCTCCACTTTAACCTCCTCCCGCCCTTTCTCCTGGTTATCTCTGCTGAGGGAGGGGTTACTTCTCGTGAACGCCACCAGTCTGGGAAACCTCTCTGCATGTTTCTTTTGCACTACCCTAGGACAGCCACCCCTGATGGCTGTCCCGCTCCCAGCCCCCTTCAATAATTCCCTAACAACTTCCAGCCAAGGATCCTCCCCCATCTCAGATGTTCCTTTGTTCTTAAACCCCGAACAAACACAGGTTTTATTTTGCTATTCAAACACTAGCACCTCCCTTTGCAACATAACCTCTCCTCCCAACTCCACTCTGTACACCCCTCATGGCTCATTCTTCTGGTGTAATGGAACTCTCTATAAAAATCTCACTGTTCAGGCCACTAAGAGCCTCCTATGTCTCCCTGTTACAATAGTTCCCCAACTAACCCTGTGAACCTCTGCTGAATATCTAGAAGGAGACTACGTGCTTTCCTTCAGGACAAAAAGGGCTGTATTTCTTCCCTTAGTAGCCGGTGTCTCACTCACCACATCCGTAATAGCGGCAGGGTTAGCAGGAGGAGCCCTAGGCCACGCTCTCGTTACTACCGCTAAGCTCTCCCAACAATTCTCCATAGCAATGGAAGCTTCAGCCGAATCCCTAGCCTCATTACAAAGGCAACTGACCTCCCTCGCCCAAGTTACTTTGCAAAATCGGTGCGCCCTAGACCTGCTTACTGCTGAAAAAGGGGGAAATTGCCTTTTTCTCAAAGAAGACTGCTGTTTTTACATAAATGAATAGTAGAGACGCGGGTCCAACAGCTACACAAACTCAGCCTAGAACTACAAAAACAAAAATTCAATTCCGCAGCTGATAGTTGGTGGAGCTCCTCCATGTACTCCCTCTTAATGCCCCTAGCAGGACCATTGCTAAGCCTACTCCTCCTCTTCACCATAGGGCCATGCATACTAAACAGAATAATAAACTTTGTCAAAGATAGAATCAACACTGTCCAGTTAATGGTCCTTAGAACACAATATCAACCCATCATCAATAAAACAATTGAAACAGACATATAAGACCCAAGATTGGCTCTTGAAGACACAACTAAAAGGGGGGAATGAGATAGAAAGCCCCTAAGGGAAAAATTCTAAACATACATGCATGTGACCACCCCCTGGGCTTACACAAACAACTTATCTGGAAAACCCCCAGCTGTTTGAGGTTGCGAAAAAGGCTGGAACCAACCAGAAACTGCCGAATGTTCAACTTTAAATGTTAACCAATAATAAGCTTGTAACTACTGTTTCTCTGTGACTTGTTTGTACCTCGCTATAAAAGAAACCCTAAAACAGCAGCCGGGGCCTCTCTCTTTACCTGCCATTGTATAAAGTGGAGAGGTCCGGGTTCGAACTCGTAATAAAGCGACCCCGGCTATTTGGCTTTGACTCTGGACTCTGGTGGTCACTTACTGGGGTCTCGCGACTTCGGGCACAACAGGCAGAGCTTCAGAAGTGTATGAAAGTACAATGATTTTACATTGTTTAGGGCCAGATAATCAACAAAGTACTGTTCAGCCAATGATTACTTCAATTCCTGTTAATCTATGGGGTCGAGATTTGTTACAACAATGGGGTGCAGAAATCATTATGCCCACTCCATTATACAGCCCCATGAGTCAAAGAATCATGACTAAGATGGGATATATACCAGGAAAGGGATTAGGAAAAAATGAAAATGGCATTAAAGTCCCAATTGAGACTGAGAAAAATCAAAAAAGAAAAGGAATAGGATATCCTTTTTAGGGGCGGCCACTATAGAGCCTCCTAAACCCATTCCATTAACTTGGAAACCAGAAAAACCCAGTATGGGTAAATCAGTGGCCACTACCAAAACAGAAACTGGAGGCTTTACACTTATTAGCAAAGGAACAATTAGAAAAGGGACACATTGAGCCTTCATTCTCACCCTGGAATTCTCCTGTATTTGTAATTCAAAAAAAATCAGGCAAATGGCGTATGTTAATGGACTTAAGAGCTGTAAACGCTGTAATTCAACCCATGGGGCCTCTCCAACCTGGATTGCCCTCTCCAGCCATGATCCCAAAAGACTGGCCTTTAATTATAATTGATCTTAAGGATTGCTTTTTTACCATTCCTCTGGCAGAGCAAGATTGTGAAAAATTTGCCTTTACTATACCAGCCATAAATAATAAAGAACCAGCCACCAGGTTTCAGTGGAAAGTATTACCTCAGGGAATGCTTAATAGTCCAACTATTTGTCAAACTTTCATAGGTCAAGTACTTCAACCAGTTAGAGACAAATTTTCAGATTGTTATATCATTCACTATATTGATGATATTTTATGTGCTGCAGAAACAAGAGACAAATTAATTGACTGTTACACATTTCTGCAAGCAGAGGTTGCCAACGCAGGACTAACAATAGCATCTGAAAAGATCCAAACCTCTGATCCTTTTCATTATTTAGGGATGCAGATAGAAAATAGAAAAATTAAGCCACAAAAAAATAGAAATAAGAAAAGACACATTAAAAACATTAAATGATTTTCAAAAATTGTTAGGCTATATTAATTGGATTCGGCCAACTCTAGGTATTCCTACTTATGCCATGTCAAATTTGTTCTCTATCCTAAGAGGAGATCCAGACTTAAATAGTAAAAGAATATTAACCCCAGAGGCAACAAAAGAAATTAAATTAGTGGAAGAAAAAATTCAGTCAGTGCAAATAAGTAGAATAGATTCTTTAGTCCCACTCCAAATTTTGATTTTTGCCACTGCACATTCTCCAACAGGCATCATTGTTCAAAATACTGATCTTGTGGAGTGGTCATTCCTTCCTCACAGTACAATTAAGACTTTTACATTGTACTTGGATCAAATAGCTACATTAATTGGTCAGACAAGATTACGAATAATAAAATTGTGTAGAAATGACCCAGACAAAATAGTTGTTCCTTTAACCAAGGAACAAGTTAAACAAGCCTTTATCAATTCTGGTGCATGGCAAATTGGCCTTGCTGATTTTGTGGGAATTATTGATAATCATTGCCCGAAAACAAAAATCTTCCAGGTTTTAAAATTGACTACTTGGATCTTACCTAAAATTACCAGACATGAACCTTTAGAAAATGCTCTGACAGTATTTACTGATGGTTCCAGCAATGGAAAAGCGGCTTACACAGGGCCAAAAGAGCGAGTAGTCAAAACTCAATATCAATCAGCTCAAAGGGCAGAGTTGGTTGCAGTCATTACAGTGTTAGAAGATTTTAATCAACCTGTTAATATTATATCAGATTCTGCATATGTAGTACAGGCTACAAGGGATGTTGAGACAGCTCTAATTAAATATAGCATGGATGATCAGTTAAAACAGCTGTTCAATTTGTTACAACAAACTGTAAGAAAAAGGAATTTCCCATTTTATATTACTCATATTCGAGCACACACTAATTTACCAGGACCTTTAACTAAAGCAAATAAACAAGCTGACTTACTGGTATCCTCTGCATTCATAAAAGCACAAGAACTTCATGTTTTGACTCATGTAAATGCAGCAGGGTTAAAAAACAAATTTAATGTCACATGGAAACAGGCAAAAAATATTGTACAACATTGTACCCAGTGTCAAGTACTAAACCTGCCCACCCAAGAGGCAGGAGTTAATCCCAGAGGTCTGTGTCCTAATGCATTATGGCAAATGGATGTTACCCATGTACCTTCATTTGGAAAATTATCATATGTTCATGTAACAGTTGATACTTATTCACATTTCTTATGGGCAACATGCCAGACAGGAGAAAGTACTTCCCATGTTAAAAAACATTTATTATCTTGTTTTGCTGTGATGGGAGTTCCAGAAAAAATTAAAACTGACAATGGACCAGGTTATTGTAGTAAAGCTTTCCAAAAATTCTTAAATCAGTGGAATATTACACATACAACAGGAATTCCTTATAATTCCCAAGGACAGGCCATAGTTGAAAGAACTAATAGAACACTCAAAACTCAGTTAGTTAAACAAAAAGAAGGGGGAGACAGTAAGGAGTGTACCTCTCCTCAGATGCAGCTTAATCTAGCACTCTATAATTTAAATTTTTTAAACATTTATAGAAATCAGACTACTACTTCTGCAGAACAACATCTTGCTGGTAAAAAGAACAGTCCACATGAAGGAAAACTGATTTGGTGGAAAGACAACAAAAATAGGACATGGGAAATAGGGAAGGTGATAACCTGGGGAAGAGGTTTTGCTTGTGTTTCACCAGGAGAAAATCAGCTTCCTGTTTGGATACCCATTAGACATTTGAAGGTCTAAAATGAACCCATCGGAGATGCAAAGAAAAGCGCCTCCACGGAGACGGAAAAACCGCAATCAAGCAGCATTGACTAGCATGATGAACCAAGTGGTGATATCAGAAAAACAGATGAAGTCACCACGCACCAGGAAGGTGGAGCTGCCGACCTGGGCACAGTTAAAGAAGCTGACACTGTTAGCTAGAAAAAGCCTAGCTAGCACAAAGGTGAAACAAACCCCAGAAAAAATGCTGTTTGCAGCTTTAATGGTTGTATCAACGGTGGTAAGTCTCCCCATGCCTGCAGGAGCAGCTGCAGCTAATTATACCTACTGGGCCTATGTGCCTTTCCCGCCCTTAATTCGGGCAGTCACATGGGTGGATAATCCTATTGAAGTATATGTTAATAATAGTGTGTGGGTACCTGGTCCCACAGATGATCGTTGCCCTGCCAAACCGGTGGAAGAAGGAATGATGATAAATATTTCCATTGGGTATCGTTATCCTCCTATATGTCTCGGGAAAGCACCAGGATGTTTAATGCCTGCTATCCAAAATTGGTTGGTATAAGTACCTACTCTCAATCCCACCTGTAAATTTACTTATCACATGGTAAGCGGAATGTCACTCAAACCACAGGTAAACTATTTACAAGACTTCTCTTATCAAAGATCATTAAAATTTAGGCCAAAAGGGAAACCCTGCCCCAAGGACATTTCCAAAGAATCAAAAGATTTAGTTTGGGAAGAATGTGTGGCCGATAGTGCGGTGATTTTACAAAACCATACATTTGGAACTGTTATAGATTGGGCACCTCGAGGTCAATTCTACCACAATTGCACAGGACAAACTCAATTCTGTCCCAGTGCACTAGTGAGTCCAACTGTTGATAGTGACTTAACAGAAAATGTAGACAAACATAAGCACAAAAAATTACAGTCTTTCTACCCTTGGAAATGGGGAGAAAAGGGAATCTCTACTCCAAGACCAAAAATAATAAGTCCTGTTTTTGGTCCTGAACATCCAGAATTATGGAGGCTTACTGTAGCTTCATACCACCTTAGAATTTGGTCTGGAAACCAAACTATAGAAACAAGAGATTATAAGACATTTTACTCTATCAACCTAAATTCCAGTCTAACAGTTCCTTTACAAAGTTGTGTAAAACCCCCTTATATGTTAGTCATAGGAAATATAGTTATTAAACCAGATTCGCAAACTATAACTTGTGAAAATTGCAGATTGTTTACTTGCATTGATTCGACTTTTGATTGACAGCACCATATTCTACTAGTGAGAGCAAGAGAAGGCGTGTGGATCCCTGTGTCCATGGATCGACCATGGGAGGCCTCACCATCCATTCATATTTTGACTGAAGTATTAAAAGGCATTTTAAATAGACCCAAAAGATTCATTTTTACTTTATTTGCAGTGATTATGTGATTAATTGCAGTCACATCTACAGCCGCTGTGGCAGGAGTCGCATTGCACTCTTCTGTTCAGACAGTAAGCTTTGTTGACAATTGGCAAAAGAATTCCACAAGGTTGTGGAATTCACAATCTGGTATCGATCAAAAATTGGCTAATCAAATTAATGACCTTAGACAAACTGTCATTTGGTTGGGAGATAGAATCATGAGCTTGGAACATCGTTTCCAGTTACAGTGTGACTGGAATACGTCAGATTTTTGTATTACACCCCAAGTTTATAATGAGTCTAAACATCACTGGAACATGGTTAGACGCCATTTACAGGGAAGAGAAGATAATCTCACTTTAGACATTTCTAAATTAAAACAACAGATTTTTGAAGCCTCTCAGAGTCACTTAAATATTGTGCCTGGAGCTGAGGCATTAGATCAAGTGGCAAAAAATCTTTATGGATTAAACCCCACGACTTGGATTAAGTCTATTGGGAACTCTACTGCAGTAAATTTTGGAATTACGTGTCTCTGTTTAATCGGCTTGTTTTTAGTGTGCTGGACCAGTCGAAGAATCCTGCGCCAAAATCGAGAGAACGAACAAGCCTTCATCACCATGGCACATTTATATAGAGGGAAAGGGAGGGAAAATGTTGCGGGAAGTCAGGGACCTTGAACGGAGGGACTGGCTGAAGCCACAGCAGAAAAACATAAAATATGAAGATTTCATGAACATTTTATTAGTTCTCCAAAATTTATACTTTTGTAATTTCCTGTATCTTTACTTTCATCTCTTAATCCCATCATCTTCTTTGTAAGCTGAGGAGGATATGTGTCACCTCAGGACACTGTGATGATTGCCTTAACTGCACAAATTGTTTGTAGAGCACGTGTGTTTGAACAATACGAAAACTGGGCATCTTGAAAAAAGAACAGGATAACAGCAGTGTTCAGGAAACAAGGGAGGTAACCTTGAACTGGCCGCCGGTGAGCTGGACGGAACAGAGCCATATCTTTTCTCCTTTTGCACACAAATAGGAGAGATATCACTGAATTCTTTTCCTCAGCAAGGAATATCCCTGAGAAAGAGAATGCGCTCTGAGGGTAGGCCTATAAACGACCCCCTTGGAGGCGTGCCGCCTTTTACGGTTGAAGCCAAAGGGATGAAATAAGCCCCGGCCTCCTGTAGTGCTCTCAGGCTTATTAGGATGAGGAAATTCCCACCTAATAAATTTTGGTCAGTCAGGTTGTCTGCTCTCAAACCCTATTTCCTGATAAAATGTTATCAATGACTATGTGTGCCCAAAATTTCATTAGCAACTTTAATTTTAATTTTAATACTATCCTGTGAACTCATCCTGCCTCCACTTGCTTTGTGATATTCTATTACCTTGTGAAGTATGTAATCTCGGTGTCGTGATGACAATGGTGGTTTTGTTGAAAAGAAAAGGGGGAAATGTGGGGAAAAGAAAGAGAGATCAGCCTGTTACTGTGTCTATATGGAAGGAAGTAGACATAAGAGACTCCATGTAGTTCTGTATTTGAAATGCTGTTAATATGTGACCCTATCCCCAACCTTGTCCTTGCAAGAAATATGCTCTGTGGTGACTCAAGGTTTAATGGATATTGGGCTGTGCAGGATGTGTCTTTGCTAAACAAGTACCTGAAGGCAGCTTGCTGGTTAAAAATCCTGCCCATCCCTGGGCAATGGAACAACTCCGGGTAAAACCCATTGTGTGCTTTGTTTACTGAGCAGGAAGAAAACCGCCTTTAGGAATAAGGTGGGGCTTGCTGCAGCAATACTGCTAAAAGGCTTATGGAGATGTTTGCATATGCATCTCAAGGCACAGCATTTTCCTTTAAACTTATTCATGTTACAAGGATTTTTGTTCATATGTCTTACTGCTGATTTCCTCCCTACAATGATCCTATTGTCCAGCCACTCCCTTATCTTTTCAATGGTAAAGATAATTATCAGTAAATACTTAGGGAACTCAGAGGCCGGTGCCGGTGTGGGTCCTCTGTAAGCACAGCACCGGTCCCCTGAGCCCCGCTTTTCTTTCTCTATACTTTGTCTCTGTGTCTTATTCCTTTCCTCAAGTCTCTCGTTCCACCAAACGAGAAACACCCACAAGTGTGGAGGGGCAGGCCTCCCCTTCAAAGGGGGAAGGGAATTCCTTTTCCTAGCCAAGGGAAACTGAGACACACAACACTTGGAATATCAGGTAACTCCCACCCTAATACCGTGCTTTAAAAAGGGTCTTAGCAATTGGCACACCAGGAGATTATACCCCACACTTGGACAGAGGGTCCCATGCCTATGGAGCCTCCCTCATTGCTAGCAAAGCAGTCTGAGATCTAACTGGGTACACCTCTGAGATGAAGCTTCCAGAACAAGAATCAGACAGCAACACTCGCTGTTCAGCAATATTCTATCTTCTGCAGTCTCTGCTGCTGATACCCAGGCAAACAGGGTCTGGAGTGGACCTCAAGCAAACTCCAACAGACCTGCAGCTGAGGGTTCTGACTGTTACAAGGAAAACTAACAAACAGAAAGAACACCCACACCAAAACTCCATCAGTACGACACCATCATCAAAGACCAAAGCCAGATAAAACCACAAAGATGGGGAAAAAGCAGTACAGAAAAGCTGGAAATTCAAAAAATCAGAGTGCATCTGCCGCTCCAAAGGAACACACCTCATCGCCAGCAGCAGAACAAAGCTGGATGGAGAATGACTTTGATGAGTTGAGAGAAGAAGGCTTCAGTCGATCAAACTTCTCAGAACTACAGGAGGAACTATGAACCCAGGCAAAGAAACTAAAAGCCTTCAAAAAAGATTTGATGAATGGATAACTAGAATAACCAATGCAGAGAAGTCTATAAATGACCTGATAGAGATGAAAACCATGACACAAGAACTACGTGACAAATGCACACGCTTCAGTAACCGACTTGATCAACTGAAAGAAACAGTATCAGATATTGAAAATCAAGTCAATGAAAAGAAGTGAGAAGTTTAGAGAAAAAAGAGTAAAAAGAAATGAACAAAACCTCCAAGAAATATGGGATTATGTGAAAAGACAAAATCTATGTCTGATCAATGTACCTGAAAGTGATGGGGAGAATGGAACCAAGTTGGAAAACACTCTTCAGGATATTATCCAGGAGAACTTCCTCAACCTAGTAAGGCAGGCCAACATTCAAATTCAGGAAATATAGAGAATACCACAAAGATACTCCTTGAGAAGAGCAACTCCAAGACACATAATGGTCAGATTCACCAAAGTTGTAATGAAGGAAAAAATGTTAAGGGCAGCCAGAGAGAAAGGTCGGGTTACCCACAAAGGGAAGCCCATAAGACTAACAGCAGTTCTCTCGGCAGAAACTCTCCAAGCCAGAAGAGAGTGGGGACAACAGACACATGAAAAAATGCTCATCATCACTCGCCATCAGAGAAATGCAAATCAAAACCACAATGAGATACCATCTCACACCAGTTAGAATGGCAATCATTAAGAAGTCAGGAAACAACAGGTGTTGGAGAGGATGTGGAGAAATAGGAACACTTTTACACTGTTGGTGGGATTGTAAACTAGTTCAACCATTATGGAAAACAGTATGGCAATTCCTCAAGGATCTAGAACTAGATGTACCATATGACCCAGCCATCCCACTGCTGGGTATATACCCAAAGGATTATAAATTATTCTACTACAAAGACACATGTACACGTATGTTTATTGCGGCACTATTCACAATAGCAAAGACTTGGAATCAACCCAAATGTCCATCTGTGACAGACTGGATTAAGAAAATGTGGCACATATACACCATGGAATACTATGCAGCCATAAAAAAGGATGAGTTTGCATCCTTTGTAGGGACATGGATGCAGCTGGAAACCATCATTCTTAGCAAACTATCACAAGAACAGAAAACCAAACAGCGCATGTTCTCACTCATAGGTGGGAACTGAACAATGAGATCACTTGGACTCGGGAAGGGGAACATCACGCACTGGGGCCTATCATGGGGAGGGGGGAGGGGGGAGGAGGGAGGGCTTGCATTGGGGAGTTATACAAGATATAAATGATGAATTGATGGGTGCTGACGAGTTGATGGGTGCAGCACACCAAATGGCATAAGTATACATATGTAACAAACCTGCACGTTATGCACATGTACCCTAGAACTTAAAGTATAATAATAAAAAAAAAAAAAAAGAAAAGAATTTTCAACCCAGAATTTCATATCCAGCCAAACTAAGTTTCATAAGTGAAGGAGAAATAAAATCCTTTACAGACAAGCAAATGCTGAGAGATTTTGTCACCACCAGGCCTGCCCTACAAGAGATCCTGAAGGAAGCACTAAACATGGAAAGGAACATCTGGTACCAGCCATTGCAAAAACGTGCCAAAATGTAAAGACCATCGATGCTAGGAAGAAACTGCATCAACTAATGAGCAAACTAACCAGCTAATATCATAATGACAGGATCAAGTTCACACATAACAATATTAACCTTAAATGTAAATGGACTAAATGGTCCAATTAAAGACACAGACTGGCAAATTGGATAAAGAGTCAAGACCCATCAGTTTGCTGTATTCAGGAGACCCATCTCATGTGCAGAGACACACATAGGCTCAAAATAAAGAAGGAAGATCTACCAAACAAATGGAAAACAAACAAACAAACAAAAAAAGCAGGAGTTGCAATCCTAGTCTCTGATAAAACAGACTTTAAGCGATCAAAGATCAAAAGAGACAAGGCCATTACATAATGGCAAAGCTATCAATTCATCAGGAAGAGCTAACTATCCTAAATATATATACACCCAATACAGGAGCACCCAGATTCATAAAACAAGTCCTTAGAGACTTATAAAGAGTCTTAGACTCCCAAACAATAATAATGGGAGACTTTGGCACCCCACTGCAACATTAGATCAACGAGACAGAAAGCTAACAAGGATATCCAGGAATTGAACTCAACTCTGCACTAAGCGGACCTAATAGACATCTACAGAACTCTCCACCCCAAATCAACAGAATATACATTCTTCTCAGCACCACATTGTACTCATGCCAAAATTGACAACATAGTTGAAAGTAAAACACTCCTCAGCAATTGTAAAAGAACAGATATTATAACAAACTATCCCTCAGACCACAGTGCAATCAAGCTAGAACTCAGGACTAAGAAAGTCAATCAAAACTGCTCAACTACATGGAAACTGAACAACCTGCTCCTGAATGACTACTGGGTACATAACGAAATGAAGGCAGAAATAAAGATGTTCTTTGAAACCAATGAGAACAAAGATATAACATACCAGAATCTCTGGGACACATTTAAAGCAGTGTGTAGAGGGAAATTTATAGAACTAAATGCCCACAAGAGAAAGCAGGAAAGATCTAAAATTGACACCCTAACATCACAATTAAAAGAACTAGAGAAGCAAGAGCAAACACACTCAAAAGCTACCAGAAGGCAAGAAATAACTAAAATTAGAGCAGAACTGAAGGAGATAGAGACACAAAAAACCCTCCAAAAAAATCAATGAATCCAGGAGTTGGTTTTTTGAAAAGATCAACAAAATTGATAGACCACTAGCAAGACTAATAAATAAGAAAAGAGAGAAGAATCAAGGAGACACAATAAAAAATGATAAAGGGGATATCATCACCGACCCCACAGAAATACAAACTACCATCAGAGAATACTATAAACACCTCTATGCAAATAAACTAGAAAACCTAGAAGAAATGGATAATTTCCTGGACACTTACACTCTCCCAAGACTAAACCAAGAAGAAGTTGAATCCCTGAATAAACCAATAGCAGGCTCTGAAATTGAGGCAATAATTAATAGCCTACCAACCAAAAAAAGTCCAGGACCAGACAGATTCACAGCTGAATTCTACTGGAGGTACAAGAAGGAGCTGGTACCATTCTTTCTGAAACTATTCCAATCAATTGAAAAAGAGGGAATCCTCCCTAACTCATTTTATGAGGCCAACATCATCCTGATACCAAAGGCTGGCAGAGACACAACAAAAAAAGAAAATTTTAGACCAATATCCCTGATGAACATCGATGCAAAAATCCTCAATAAAATACTGGCAAACCGGATTCAGCAGCACATCAAAAAGCTTATCCACTATGATCAAGTGGGCTTCATCCCTGGGATGCAAGGCTGGTTCAACATTCGCAAATCAATAAACGTAATCCAGCATATAAACAGAACCAAAGACAAGAACCACATGATTATCTCAATAGATGCAGAAAAAAGGCTTTTGACAAAATTCAACAGCGCTTCATGATAAAAACGCTCAATAAATTCGGTATTGATGGAACGTACCTCAAAATAATAAAAGCTATTTATGACAAACCCACAGTCAATATCATACTGAATGGGCAAAAACTGGAAAAATTCCCTTT
The DNA here is from genome assembly GCF_007565055.1 of Rhinopithecus roxellana. Taxonomy (NCBI): domain Eukaryota; kingdom Metazoa; phylum Chordata; class Mammalia; order Primates; family Cercopithecidae; genus Rhinopithecus; species Rhinopithecus roxellana. The sequence continues at coordinate 80,290,792 of NC_044560.1, read as the reverse complement.
GAAAACTGGTACAAGACAGGGATGCCCTCTCTCACCACTCCTATTCAACATAGTGTTGGAAGTTCTGGCTAGGGCAATCAGGCAAGAGAAAGAAATCAAGGGTATCCAGTTAGGAAAAGAAGAAGTCAAATTGTCCCTGTTTGCAGATGACATGATTGTATATTTAGAAAACCCCATTGTCTCAGCCCAAAATCTCCTTAAGCTGATAAGCAACTTCAGCAAAGTCTCAGGATACAAAATCAATGTGCAAAAATCACAAGCATTCTTATACACCAATAAGAGACAAACAGAGAGCCAAATCATGAATGAAGTCCCATTCACAATAGCTTCAGAGAATGAAATACCTAGGACTCCAACTTACAAGGTATGTAAAGGACCTCTTCAAGGCGAACCACCAATCACTGCTCAGTGAAATAAAAGAGGACACAAACAAATGGAAGAACACACCGTGCTCATGGATAGGAAGAATCAATATCGTGAAAATGGCCATACTGTCCAAGGTAATTTATAGATTCAATGCCATCCCCATTAAGCTACCAATGACTTTCTTCACAGAATTGGAAAAAAACTGCTTTAAAGTTCATGTGGAATCAAAAAAGACCCCACATTGCCAAGACAATCCTAAGACAAAAGAACAAAGCTGGAGGCATCACGCTACCTGACTTCAAACTATACTACAAGGCTACAGTAATCAAAACAGCGTGGTACTGGTACCAAAACAGAGATATAGGCCAATGGAACAGAACAGAGCCCTCAGAAATGATACCACACATCTACAGCCATCTGATCTTTGACAAACCTGAGAAAAACAAGAAATGGAGAAAGGATTCCCTATTTCATAAATGGTGCTAGGAAAATTGGCTAGCCATAAGTAGAAAGCTGAAACTGGATCCTTTCCTTACTCCTTATACGAAAATTAATTCAAGATGGATTAGAGACTTAAATGTTAGACCTGATACCATAAAAACCCTAGAAGAAAACCTAGGTAATACCACTCAGGACATAGGCATGGACAAGGACTTCATGTCTAAAACACGAAAGGCAATGGCAACAAAAGCCAAAATTGACAAATGGAATCTAATTAAACTAAAGAGCTTCTGCACAGCAAAAGAAACTACCATCAGAGTGAACAGGCAACCTACAGAATGGGAGAAAATTTTTGCAATCTACTCATCTGAAAAGGGCTAATATCCAGAACCTACAAAGGACTCAATCAAATTTACAAGAAAAAAACAAACAACCCTATCAAAAAGTGGGCAAAGGATATGAACAGACACTTCTGAAAAGAAGAAATTCATACAGCCAACAGACACTTCAAAAAAATGCTCATCATCACTCACCATCAGAGAAATGCAAATCAAAACCACAATGAGATACCATCTCACACCAGTTAGAATGACAATCATTAAAAAGTCAGGAAACAACAGGTGCTGGAGAGGATGTGGAGAAATAGAAACACTTTTACACTGTTGGTAGGACTGTATACTAGTTCAACAATTGTGGTTGAACCTCTGTAGGTCCCTACAAAGAACACGAACTCATCCTCTTTTATGGCTGCATAGTATTCCATGGTGTGTACATGCCAAATTTTCTTAATCCAGTCTGTCACTGATGGACATTTCGGTTGATTCCAAGTCTTTGCTATTGTGAATAGTGCCACAATAAACATATGTGAACATGTGTCTTTATAGTAGCATGATTTATAATCCTTTGGGCATATACCCAGTAATGGGATTCCTGGGTCAAATAGTATTTCTAGTTCTAGATCCTTGAGGAATTGCCACACTGTCTACAACAATAGTTGAACTAGTTTACACTCCCAACAACAGTGTCAAAGCATTCCTATTTCTCCACATCCTCTCTAGCAAGCATTGTTTCCTGACTTTTTAATAATCACCATTCTAACTGGCGTGAGATACTATCTCACTGTGGTTTTGATTTACATTTCTCAAATGACCAGTGATGAATATTTTTTTCATATGTCTGTTGGCTGCATGCATGTCTTCTTTTGAGAAGTGTCTGTTCATATCCTTTGCCCACTTCTTGATGGGATTGTTTTTTTTTTTTCTTGTAAATTTGTTTAAATTCTTTGTAAGTTCTGGATATTAACCGTTTGTCAGAGGGATAGGTTGCAAAAATTTTCTCCCATTCTGTAGGTTGTCTCTTCACTCTGATGATAGTTTCTTTTGCTGTGCAGAAGGTCTTTAGTTAATTAGATCCCATTTGTCAATTTTGGCTCTTGTTGCCATAACTTTTGGTGTTTTGGGCATGAAGTCTTTGCCCATGCCTATTTCCTGAATTGTATTTCCCAGGTTTTCTTCCAGGATTTTTATGGTCTTAAGTCTTACGATTAAGTCTTCATCTTGAGTTGATTTTTGTATAAGGTGTAAGGAAGGTGTCCAGTTTCAGCTTTCTGCCTATGGCTAGCCAGTTTTCCCAACACCATTTATTAAATAGGGAATCTTTTCCCCATTCCTTGTTTTCATCGGGTTTGTCAAAGATCAGATGATTGTAGATGTGTTGTATTGTTTCTGAGGCCTCTATTCTGTTTCATTGGTCTATATGTCTGTTTTGGTATCAGTACCAGGCTGTTTTGGTTACTGTAGCCTTGTAGTATAGTTTGAAGTCAGGTAGCATGATGCCTCCAGCTTTGTTCTTCTTGCCCAGGATTGTCTTGACTACGCAGGCTCTTTCTTATTTTCCTATGAAGTTTAAAGTAGTTTTTTCCAATTCTGTGAAGAAAGTCAGTGGTAGCTTAATGCGGATAGTATTGAATCTATAAATTACTTTGGGCAGTAGGGCCATTTTCAAGATATTGATTATTCCTATCCATGAGCATGAAATATTTTTCCATTTATTTGTGTCCTCTCTGTTTTCCTTGAGCAGTGTTTTGTTGTTCCCCTTGAAGAGGCCCTTCACATCCATTGTAGATTGTATTCCTAGGTGTTTTATTCTCCTTGTAGCAATTGTGAATGGGAGTTCATTCATGATTTGCTGTTTGTCTATTATTGGTGTATAGAAATGTTTGTGATTTTTGCACGTTGATTTTGTATCCCGAGACTCTCCTGAAGTTGCTTATCAGCTTAAGGAGATTTTAGGCTGATACGATGGGGTTTTCTAAATAGACAATCATGTCATCTGCAAACAGAGACAATTTTACTTCCTCTCTTCCTATTTGAATACCCTTTATTTCTTTCTCTTGCCTGATTGTCCTGGTCAGAACTTCCAATACTATGTTGAATAGAAGTGGTAAGAGAAAGCATCCTTGTTTTGTGCCAGTTTTCAAAGGGAATGCTTCCAGTTTTTGCCCATTCGGTATGATACTGGCTGTGGGTTTGTCATAAATAGCTCTTATTATTTTGAGATACATTCCATCGATACCCAGTTTATTGAGAGTTTTTAGCATGAAGTGGTGTTGAATTTTGTTGAAGATATGTTCTGACTCTATTGAGATAGTCGTGTGGTTTTTGTGATTGGTTCTGTTTATGTGATGGATTACATTTATTGATTTGCGTATGTTGAACCAGACTTGCATTGCAGGTATGAAGTCAACTTGATCATGGTGGATAAGCTTTTTGATGTGCTGCCAGATTTGGCTTGCCAGTATTTTATTGAGGATTTTTGCATTGATGTTAATCAGGGACATTGGCCTGAAATTTTCTTTCTTTGTTTTGTCTCTGTCAGGTTTTGGTATCAGGATAATCCTGGCCTCATAAAATGAGTTAGGCAGGATTCTCTCTCTTTCTATTGTTTGGAATAGTTTCAGAAAGAATGGTACCAGCTCCTTTTTGTACCTGTGATAGAATTCGGCTGTGACTCCATCAGGTCCTGGGCTTTTTTGGTTGGTAGGCTATTAATTATTGCCTCAATTTCAGAGCCTGCTATTGGTTTATTCAGGGATTCAACTTCTTCTTGGTTTAGTCTTGGGAGAGTGTAAGTGTCCAGGAAATTATCCATTTCTTCTAGATTTTCTAGTTTATTTGTATAGAGGTCTTTACAATATTCTCTGATAGTAGTTTGTATTTCTGTGGGATCAGTGGTGTGATATCCCCTTTGTCATTTTTTATTGCGTCTATTTGATTCTTCTCTCTTTTCTTCTTTATTAATCTGGCTAGTGACCTATCTATTTTGTTTATCTTTTCAAAAAAACAGCACTGGATTCATTAATTTTTTGAAAGGTCTTTTGTGTCCGTATCTCTTTCAGTTCTGCCTTGATCTTAGTTATTTCTTGCCTTCTGCTAGCTTTTGAATTTGTTTGCTCTTGCTTCTCTAGTTCTTTCAATTGTGATTTTAGGGTGTTCATTTAAGACCTTACCTGCCTTCTCTTGTGAGCATTTAGTGCTACAAATTTTTCTCTAAATACTGCTTTGGTTGTGTCCCAGAGATTCTTGTAGGTTGTGTCTTTGTTCTCAGTGGTTTCAAAGAACTTATTTATCTCTGCCTTTATTTCATTATTTACCTAGTAGTCATTTAGGAGCAGGTTGTTCAGTTTCCATGTAGCTGTACAGTTTTGAGTGAGTTTCTTAATCCTGAGTTCTAATTTGATTGCACTGTGGTCTGAGAGAATGTTTGTTATGATTTCCTTTCTTTTGCATTTGATGAGGAGTGTTTTACTTCCAATTATGTGGTCAATTTTAAAATAAATGCAACGAGTTGCTGACAAGAATGTATAATCTGTTGATTTGGGGTGGAGAGTTCTGTAGATGTCTATTAGGTTTGCTTGGTCCAGTGCTGAGTTCAAGTCCTGAATATGCTTGTTAATTTTCTGTCTTGTTGATAAGTCTAATATTGACAGTTTGATGTTAAAGTCTCCCACTACTATCATGATGTAGGAGATTAAGTCTCTTCGTAAGTCTCTAAGAACTTGCTTTGTGAATCTGGGGGCTTCTGTATTGGGTCTATATATATTTAGAATAGTTAGCTCTTCTTGTTGCATTGATCCCTTTACCATCATGTAATGCCCTTCTTTGTATCTTTTGATTTTTGTTGGTTTAAAGTCTGTTTTATCAGAGATTAGAATTGCAACTCCTGCTTTTTTTTTTTTCTTTCCATTTTCCTGGTAAATATTCCTCCATTCCTTAATTTTGAGCCTGTGTGTCTTTGCACGTGAAATGGGTCTCCTGTTTGGTCTTTACTCTTTATCCAATTTGCCAGTCTGTGTCTTTTAATTGGAGCATTTAGCCCATTTACATTTAGGGTTAATACTGTTATGTATGAATTTACATTTAAGGTTAATATTGTTATATGTGAATTTGATCCTGTCATTATGATGCTAGGTGGTTGTTTTGCACATTAGTTGATGCAGTTTCTTTATAACGTCGATGTTCTTTACAATTTGGTATGCATGTTTTTGCAGTGGCTGTTACCAATTGTTCCTTTCCATGTTTAGTGCTTCCTTAAGGAGCTCTTGTAATGAAGGCCTGGTGGTGACAAAATCTCTCGGCATTTGCTTGTCTGTAAAGAATTTTATTTATCCTTTGCTTATGAAGTTTAGTTTGGCTGGATGTTAAATTCTGGTATGAAAATTCTTTTTTTTAAAGAATGTTGAATATTGGTGCCTACTATCTTCTGGCTTTTAAAGGTTTGTGCAGAGAGATCTGCTGTCAGTCTGATGGGATTCCCTTGTGAGTAACCCGACTTTTCTCTCTGGCTGCCCTTAACATTTTTTTTCATTTCAACCTTGGTGAATCAGATATTATGTGTTTTGGGGTTGTTCCTCTTGAGGAGTATCTTTGTGGTGTTCTCTGTATTTCCTAAATTTGAATGTTGGCCTGTCTTACTAGGTTGGGGAAATTCTACTGGATAATCTCCTGAAGAGTGTTTTCCAACTTGGTTCCATTCTCCCAGTCACTTTCAGGTACACCAATCAAATATAGATTTGGTCTTTTTCACATAATCCCATAGGTCTTGGAATCTTTGTTCTTTTTCATTCTTTTTTCTCTAATCTTGTCTTCTCTCTTTATTTCAGTAAGTTGATCTTCGATCATTGTTATCCTTTCTTCTGGTTGATCGATTTGGCTACTGGTAAGTGTGCAAGCTTCACGAAGTTCTTGTGCTATGTTTTTCAGCTCCATCAGTCATTTATGTTCTTCTCTACTCTGGTTATTCTAGTTAGCAATTCATGAAACCTTTTTTCAAGGTTCTTAACATCCTCACATTCAGTTAGAACACGATTCTTTAGTTTGGAGGAGTTTGTTATTACCCACCTTCTGAAGCCTACTTCTTTCAATTCATCAAACTCATTCTCTGTCCAGTTTTGTTCCCTTGCTGGCGAGGAGTTGTGATCCTTTGGAGGAGAAGAGGCATTCTGGTTTTTTGGATTTCAGGCTTTTTGCGCTGGTTTCTCCTGATCTTCGTGGATTTATCTGCCTTTGGTATTTGATGTTGGTGACCTTCAGATAGAGTCTTTTAGTGAATGTGCTGTTCCTTTCTGTTTGTTAGCTTTCCTTCTGATAATCAGGCCCCTCTGCTGCTGGTCTGCTGGAGTTTGCTGGAGGTTCGCTCTTGACACTGTTTGCCTGGGTATCACCAGCTGAGGCTGCAGAACAGCAAAGATTGCTGCCTGATCTATTTTCTAGAAGCTTCATCCCATAGGGGCACCTGCCAGATGCCAGCCAGAGCTCTCCTGTATGAGGTGTCTGTTGGCCCCTACTAGGAGATGTCTCCCAGTCAGGGTACACGGGGGTTAGGGACCCACTTGAGGATGCAGTCTGACCCTTAACAGAGCTTGAACACTGTGCTTGGAGATCTGTTGCTCTCTTCAGAGATGTCAGGCAGGAAAGTTTAAGTCTGCTGAAGCTTCACCCACATCTACCTCTTTCTTCAGGTGCTCTGTCCCAGGGAGATGGGGGTTTTATCTATAAGTCCCTGACTGGGGCTCCTGCCTTTTATTCAGAGATGCCTTGGCCAGAGAAGAGAAATTTGGCAGTCTGGCCACACAACCTTGCTGAGCTGCAGTGGACTTCACCTAGTTCCAGCTTCCGGGTGTTTTGTTTACACTGTGAGCATAAAACGGCCTACTCAAACCTCCGCAATGGCAGATGCCCCTCCCCCCACCAAGCTGGAACCTTCCAGGTGGATCTCAGACTGCTGCTGTGCTGGCAGTGAGAATTTCAAGCCAGTGGATCTTAGTTTGCTGGGCTTCATGCAGGTGGGACCCTCTGAGCCAGACTACTTGGTTCCCTGGCTTCAGCACCCCTTTCTAGGGGAGTAAACGATTCTGTCTTGCTGGCATTTCAGGCACCACTGGGGTATGGAAGAAAAGAACTGCAGCTAGTTTGGTGTCTTCCCAAATTGCTGCCCAGTTTTGTGCTTGAAACCCAGGGCCCTGGTGGGGTAGGAACAGGAGGAAATCTCCTGGTTTGTGGGTTTTGAAGACTGTGGGACAAGTGCAGTATCCATGCTGGAGTTCCTCAGGCTCAGTCCCTCATGGCTTCCCTTGGGTAAGGGAGAAAATTTCTTGACCCCTTGTGCTTCCCAGGTGAGGCGACACCCCTACCTGCTTTGTCTCGCCCTCTGTGGGCTGTACCCTGTCCAAGCAGGCTCAATGAGATGAACCAGGTATCTCAGTTAGAAATACAGAAATCACATGCCTTCTCCATTGATCTCACTGGGAGCTGCAGACCAGAGCTGTTCTAATTGGCCATCTTGCCAGCCCCTCTGCTAAAGATGTTTAGCAGCTTAAGAAGCTTTGGGGCTGAGACTATGAGATTTTCTAGATATAGGATCATAGCATCTGCTATCAAGCATAGTTTAACTTCCTCTATTTCTATTTGAATGCTTTTTATTTCTTTCTCTTGCCTTAGTGCACTAGCCACGACTTCCAATACTATATTAAAAAGAAGTGGTGAGAGAGGGCATCCTTGTCGTGTGCCAGTTTTAACAGTGAATCCTTTTAGCTTTTGCCCTTTCCATATGATGTCATCTGTGGATTTGTGATGTATGGCTCTTACTATTTTGAGGTATGTTTTTTCAATATCTAGTGTATTGAGAGTTTTGTTTTTTTTTTTTAACATAAATGGGTGTTCAACTGTATTGAAAGCTATTTCTACATCTATTGAGATAATCATGCGGTTTTTGTCTTTAGTTCTCTGTATATGATGAATCACATATTGATTTGTGTAAGTTGAACCAACCTTGCAACCCGTGGATGAAGCCTACTTGATTGTAGTGGATAAGCTTTTTAATGTGCTGCTGGATTTTGTTTCCCAGTATTTTGTTGAGAATTTTTGCATCAATGTTCATCAAGAATATTAGCCTGAAGTTTTCTTTCTTTTTTTTTTTTTGGTGTCCCTGACAGGTTTGGGTACCACTAGGATGCTGGCCTCATAGAAAGAATTAGGAAGAAGTCCCTCTGTTTCAATTATTTGAAATAGTTTCAGTAGGAATTTTGCCAGCTGTTCTTTGTAAATCTGGTAGCATTCAGCTGTTAGTCTTCCTGGTCCTGGGCTGTTTATTATTGGCAGACTATTTATTATTGCCTCAATTTCAGAGCCTGTTATTTGTCTTTGCAGGGGTTCAATTTCGTCCTAGTTTAGTCTTGGGAGGGTGTATGTATCCAGGACTTTATACATTTTTACTAGGTCTCCTATCTTATGTGCATAGAGAGGTTTAAAATATTCTCTGATGGTTACTTTTATTTCTGTGGAATCAGTGGTAATATCTCCCTTACTATTTCTGATTGTGTTTATTTGAATTTTGTATCTTTTCTTCCTTATTAGTCTATCTAGTAGTATATCTATATAATTAGTTTTTTTAAAAAATCAGCACCTGAATTTGTTGATATTTGAATGGTTTCTCTTGTCTCTATCTCCTTCAGTTCAGCTCTGATTCTGGTTATTTCTTGCCTTCTGCTAGCTTTAGAACATCTTTGCTCTTGTTTCTCTAGTTATTTTAGTTGTTGTGTTAGGTTGTCAACTTGAGATCTTTCTAGCTTTTTAATATAAGCATTTAGTGCTATAAATTTTCCTATTAACACTGCTTTAGCTCTGTCCCAGAGATTCTGGTATGTTTTGTCTTTGTTCTCATTGGTTTCAAACAATTTCTTGATATATGCCTTAATTTCATTATTTATCCAAAAGTCATTCAGGAGCAGATTATTCAACTTCCATGTAATTGTATGGTTTTCAGTTAATTTTTTAGTCATGAGTTCTAATTTGATTGTGCTGTGGTCTGTGACATAGTTTATTATGATTTCAGTTCTTTTGCATTTGCTGAGGTGTGTTTTACTTCAGACTACATGACCAATTTAGAGAAAGTGGCATGTGGTGATGAGAAGAATTTATATTCTGCTGTTTTGAAATAGAGAGTTCTGTAAATATCTATCACATCCATTTGATCCAGAGCAAAGTTCAGATCCTGAATATCTTTATTAATTTTCTGTCTCAGTGATCTGTCTAATATTGTCAGTGGGGTGTTAAAGTCTCCCACTATTATTGTGTGGGGGTCTAAGTCTCTTGAAGACCTCTAGAAACTTGTTATATAAATCTGGTTGCTCCTGTGTTAGGTGCATATATATTTAGGATAGTTAGTTCTTGTGTAATTGAACACTTTGCCATTATATAATGCCTCTATTTGTCTTTTTTTGATCTTTGTTTGTTTAAAGTCTGTTTTGTTGGAAACTAGGTTTGCAACCCCTGCTTTTTTCTGTTTTCCATTTGCTTGGTAAAATTGCCTCCACTTCTTTATTTTGAGCCTGTGTGTGTCATTAATTGTGAGATGGGTGTCTTGAAGACAGCATACCAATGGTTCTTGGTTCTTTATCCACTTGTCACTCTGTGTCTTAACTGGGGCATTTAGTCCATTTATATTTAAGGTTAGTATTGTTATATGTAGACTTGATCCTCTCATCTTGATGCTAGCTGGTTATTTTGAAGACTTGTTTATGTGGTTGATTGATTTATGATGTCGTTGGTCTGTGTACTTCAGTGTGTTTTTGTAATAGTTGGTAATAATTTTTCTTTCCAAATTAGTGCTTTCTTCAGGAGCTCTTGAAAGGCAGATCTGGTGGCAATGAATTACCTCAGCATTTTCTTGTCTAAAAAGAATGCTATTTCTCCTTGGCTTAGGCTTAGTTTGGCAAGATATAAAATTCTGGGTTAAAATTTCTTTTCTTTAAGAATGTTAAATATTGCCCCACAATGTCTTTTGGCTTGTAGAGTTTAAACTGAGAGATCTGCTGTTAGTCTGATGAGTTTTCCTTTGAAGGTAACCTGGCCTTTCTCTCTGGCTGCCCTTAACATTTTTTTTTTTTTTTTTTCATTTCAACTTTGGAGAATCTGATGATTATGTGTCTCGGGTATGATCTTTTTTATGATGTATACTACTGGGGTTTCCTGCATTTTCTGAATTTGAATGTTGGCCTGTATATCAAAATTGGGGATGTTCTTATAGGTGATATTCTGAAATATGTCCTCCAAATTTGTTACAGTCTCTCCAACTCTTTCGGGCACACCAAACAATTATAGATTTGGTCTCTTTACATAACCCCATTTTTCTCAGAGGTTTTTTTAAATTCTTTTTATTCTTTTTCTCTATTATTATCTGCCTTTCTTACTTCAGAAAGTCAGCCTTCAAGCTCCAAGATCCTTTCCTCTGCTTCATCTATTTCTTCTATTAATACTTGCAATTGCTTTACAAAATTCTTGTGTTGTGTTTTTCAGCTATACCAGGTTGGTTTGGTTGTTCTCTATCCTGGCTAAGTTGTTTGTCAGCTCCTGCAATGTTTTATTATAATGTTTAGCTTTCTTGCACTGAGTTAGAGTATGCTCTTTTAGCTCAGTGAAGTTCATTTATATCCACATTATGGGGTCTACTTCTGTTATTTCAGCCATCTCAACCTCAGCCCCATTCTGAACCCTTGCTGGAGAAGTAATGTCATCATTTGGAGAAGAGAGGGCACTCCGGCTTTTTGAGTTTTTAGTATTCTTGTGCTGATTCTTTCTTACTTTTGTGTACCTATCTACCTTTAATCTTTGAGGTTGCTGACCTTTGAATGGGTGTTTTTGCTTGCTTGTTTTCTTTTTAACTGTTTGGCCATTTTTTGTAGAACTGCTGCAGTTTGTTGGGCATCCTCCCCAGTTTCTAGTTCTCAGATTTTTCAGTATCTGTAAGTTCACCAGCAAAGGCTGTGAAACAACAAATATAGCAGCCCACTCTTTCCCCTGAGAGCTCCATCCCAGGGGAGGTGCAGACATGTTGCTTATCCAAGCACATCTGTAGAAGGTGACTGGAGATCCTGGTTAGGAGGTCTCACCCATTCAGGAGGAACAGGAATGAAGACCCACTTAAAGAAACAGTCTAGCCCCACTTTCACTGAGCAGCTGTGCAGTGCTGGGGTACCATTTCTGCCCCTCTCCATGTTGGGGTCTCCAAGGCCTGGAGGCTGAAACAGCTAAGTTGCTGAAACAGCAAAGATGGTGGCCCACTTCTCTCTCTGGGAATTCTGTCACAAAAAGTTTTCAAGCCTCAAACATCAGTGGGAGTAGCTGGAGGCCCTGGTTGAAAATTACCACTCAGAGATAAGGAGCATATCAGGGTCCCAGTTAAAAAAGCAGTCTGGTCACATTATGGTAAAGCCACTGTGCTGTGCTGTGCTGTGCTGTGCTGGGAGATTCCTTCTGTCCCTTGATTGTTTGGACTGCCTTAAGCCCACAGGCTGGAATGGCTGAGTTGTCCAAACACCAAATGTGATGGCACACTCCTCCCAGTGGGCACTGCATCCTAGGGAGAAATCAAAATTCTGTTTGCCAGGGAATATGGGTGGGGGCGGTGGCTGGCTGGAGGCCCTGATAGGCCCCACCCTGAGTTGAAAAATGTGTCAGGGTTCCACTTAAAGAAGCAGTCTGGCCACATTTTGTAGAACCACTGTGCTGTGCTGGGGGCTTCCTTCCATTTACTGTCAGTTTTGTTTGCACTTTCCTAAACCCACAGGCTGAAATGGCTGAGTCATCCAAACAGCAAATAAGGCAGGCTGCCCCTACATCCAGGAACTCTGTCCCATTTCACGTACATGCAACATTGTTGCTGAGGAGTGGCGGAATTCCAAACCAGTGGGTCTTATCCTGTGAAGTGCCATGAAAGTGGGGCCCACAGACTGATGTTGCTCAGCCCCATGGATTCATCTCCCTTCCTAGGGATGTTTATTTAGGTTCAGACTCCCACGTTTTCTGAGTTGCTGTCACCTTTGCCAGACATCCCAAAGCCAGAGTATCTAAGGCTCTTGAGATTCTGTTTGTGCCTGAGCAGTTGCTCTGCCCAGACCATGCAGCTCTGTGTGTCAGACCAAAGGCCCTGATGGAAAGGGTTCAAGAGAAAATCTCCTGACCTGAGGGTTTCAAAGATCTATAGGAGAAGTGTTGTTTTTTAGGGTCACACATTCACTCATCACTTCCCTGAGCACAGTAGGTTCCCTTGGCTCTGTGTCACTCCTGAGTGGTCAGTGGCCCTACCTGCTTTCCTCCATTCTCCATGGGTTGAGCTGTTTCATTCATGAGTCCCAGTGCAAATACCTGGGTGTTTCAGTTGAAGGTGCTGCATTTACTCTCCTTTTTTGTTTCTTTCCATGACAGCCACACATCATAGCTGCTTCTAGTCAGGCATCTAGACTCCCTTCTCTGCTACAATGTATTGGTAGATGGTTTTTATCCTGTAGGCTGCCTCATGGCCCAAGATGGCTGTAGGAGCACCAGCCTGCACCAACAACCATGTACATTTCAAAGAGCAAGGAGGAAGAAAGATGCAAAGTCAAAGTGCCTCACACAGCTGTGTTAGCTCCATCTAAGGAGTCTCCCCAAAGTTCCATCAATACTTCTGGTTACACCCAATTGTCTTGAACAGCCTCTAGTCATTGTTAGCTTCAATAGGGGTCAGGAACTATAACCTTTGTGTTGGTAACTTGCTGTTTGAATGAAACCAAATCTCTGATTTTATGAAAGAAAAATTTTAACTGTGGCAATGACCAGTGTTCTTCTGCTACACTAAATTCAAAGATAAAGAGAAGAAGATGGCATTATTCTCAGGTGAAGTGGGCACTTGTTCTCCAAACAAAGCCTCTTTTGGTGTTTATTTATTTTTAGATTAGATGGGGAAAAGTCCTTGTTCTGACAAGCACTCCCTTTATGACCAAATGTTAGTCAAGCTTAACTGAACCCTCTTTTTGACTAAGCCAACCTTGGCTTACTACTGTACTTTCTGATTTCAGAAGCTCATTTTCAGAAATCCTGATAAGATTGCTTAGTAAATATCCACACGTTCTTTACATCTACTGCAGGTGCACACCTGTAGTCAGTATTGCTGCTAGTCTTGGCGAAACATTGCTGAGGTTACTTTCCTGATAGATAAATATGTTCTAGCACATTTGTGTTTCCCTGGGTTCACTAGAAAGACCAAGAGGTCAGGCCATAATTTATAAACCTATTTAAGCCTAAACTAAAATATGAACACATTCTAAGAAATTTTTAAAATAGCCTGTTTATTTGTAGTGCCTGTTGAAAGAATTAAAATGACTATTTAATTTCAAATTTGGGCAAAATAAAACACCAAACACTGTTTTTTAATTAAGGTGGTAAGAAAAGTTTATTGATGTCTTTCAAACTTTGTCTTAGATTTACTTGTCTCTTAAAATGGAAACTTTCTTTGAAAATTACATATTCTGGTAATAAGCTCACTGCCCATGAATAAAAAGTTATTAAGTATTCCCCAATGAGGAAGGACCTTCTTAAATGGGGCTAAAATACATGAAATAAATGGTTTCCAACAACTCCTGCAGCTTTGCCAAGTCCATGTCAGAAAGTTACACGTATGAGTTTATTTACTGAGCTCTAATTCTATTCCAGTACTCTGTATGTATTGATCTTGTATCCTACAACTTTGCACAATTTAATTATTAGCGTTAACAGTTTTGTGATTATTAATTAGGATTGTAATTATATATATAAAATTATAACATCTATATATTAAAATAATCTTATTTCTTTTCCAATTGAAGTGTTGTTTTTCTTGCATTGCCCAATTATTCTGGCGTGATTTCTATTACAATGTTGATCAGAAGTGATGAACGCAAGTATCCTTGTCTTGTTCCCAATCACAGGCAGAAAGCGTTTAGTCTTTCATTATTGCATATAATGGAGTTTTGAGGTTTTTATATGTATCTTTTGTTATGTTGAGGAAGTTTTAGTCTGTATCTGGTATACTAGGTAAGTGTTCTTATCATGAAAGAGTTTCGGATTATGTCAAATTTTTTTCTATCAATTGAGATGATTATGTTCTTTTCTAAAATTCATTCTATTGATTGGGTATGTTGCATTGATTGATTTCAATTTTTGAGGAGTTTAAGAAAAATTGGAGTTACAACTTTAAATGTTTAAAACAATTCATGAGTAAAGCCACCTGGTTCTGGATTTCTCTTTGTTAATATGTTTTTGATAGCTTATATGCAGTCTTTTACTTGTCATAGGTTGGATTAGAGGTATTTAGAGATATAGAAGCAATAGAATGAATGTCTACATCTATATCTATATCGTGTGTGTGTGTGTTTGTGTTCATTAATATAGATGTTAATATATAGAACAAGCCCTTTTGAGTTGCCATAGTGGTGTCTGGCCAACAGGACTTCCTCAGGCATCTGTGGCCTCTGCTTTGGAGAAACCTCTGCTCTTCCATTCACCTCATTTAATGGTGGCCCTTGTTGGCAGCAGCAAGCTTCTGCCCTCAGCAGAGGAAAGAGAGTGTTATTCCATCAACACCTTTTTGCCAATCTCCTGTGTGGAGCTCTGCAATGACAGTAACTTACAGAAAGATCTGGAAGCCTCAGAGCTATTCCTGGCCATCACTGATGCCCCTTACATCCCATGCAACCTTCTGCTCCCCATATCAGACATAGAATTATGTCTGCACAGACCTCCAGCCTGGGATGACACCAGATCACAGCTCCAGAGCTCAGAACAGTCATTGGGGTAGATGGGTGGTACACCAGCACTTGCCTCCCTACCTTGCCAGCCCTAACCTGGTGTGTAAACACAATGAGCCCACCAGGATCCTAACCTCCCAACAATCTGATCCTGCTCAAAATGGGCCAGCCCAATCTGGCATTCCCCTACACACAACATTTAACATTAAAATCCTTTCAGGTCACAGCTTGTGAACATTTCTGCCTTGACACCTGTGTATTTCCAACTCTTAGGCTCATTTTTCACCAGTTTTGACTTCAGTATATCAAGGCCCTGCCTTGCCTAATACAGAGTCTCCTCATTTTTATTAGAAATATGTGCATTTTATTAGAAATAAATATGTTCATTTTTATTAGAAATATGTGTATTTCTTACAATGTTCAGTTTTTTATTAAACCCCAACAGAATTGTAAACACAGTTATAAAACAGTAACATTACAAGAGATTTGTGATAGATACAGAAAAATACACATATATGTATAAATGTGTGTGTGGTGAGGTATAATTTATAGAATTATGTTATCCATAATTCTAAAGCAACAATATTGGAAAATCGTACTTTAGAAAATGTAGAAACAATATTAAGTATAACAATGTCGAACTGCTTTAATCTTAATGTCTATTTTATCTAACATATTACCATCTTTATAATTAATTTGTTAAAGTGTACATAAAATGTATTTTTAATTTTTATACATTAATATTTATCTTTTAGTTTTATGTCTTGTAAAAATATCCAATTGAGTAAAGTTAAACAATATTTGACTTTAACAGGAAGAATGAAGCTATATGTTTAATATTATAATGGATATATTTTGAATTGGATTTACCAACCCATGTGTTCTTCAGAAGACCTATTTTCTGATTCTTTCTATTTTAATTTCTTCTATGTTAAAATTGTTTAGAAATCTATAACTTACTCTATTTTGGAGATTCCGTTTTTAACCTAGAAGTTACAGCAGGCTTTTAAAAATTGATCACAGTGTAAAGATATTTAATACCTTCAACCTCCACTTTTACATCTCAAGACATTAAATTACTAATTTATTCACACACTCCAAACTATTAGTTGATGATATGTATTTTTTATAAATTCTGGGATGTTTCCAGAAGCCACAGTGCACAAGTGAATAAAATTTTAAAACCTGAACACATCTCTGAATGCAGTTCTTAGATTAGAAAACAGAGGCTTGGAGTGGTGACTCATACCTGTAATCCCAGAACTTTGGGAGGCTGAGGCGGGCAGATCACTTGATCTCCGGAGTTCCAGACAAGCTTGGCCAACATGGCATAAACCCATCTCTACCAAAAATACAGAAATTAGCCTAGGTTGGTGGCATGGGCCTATAGTCCCAGCTATTCGGGAGACTGAGGCATGAGAATCGCTTGAACCCGGGATGCGGAGGTTGCAGTGAACCGAGTTCATGTCACTACATTCCAGCCCGAGTGATAGAGTAAGACGCTGTCTCAAAAAAAGAGAAAGAAAAGAAAAGAAAAAAGAAACAGAACATTGTCAAACCCCCAGTGAGCTCTTTGTGCCCTTCTCAGGCAAAAGCCCTAGAGAAACCACTAGCCTGACTTCTAACAGTATAGGTCACCTATACTTTCAACTGCTTTGTAGTTTATATACATAGAATCATGGATTATTTTGGATGCAGATTTTAAATTCTATGTTTAATAAAAGTAGTATTATTGCATGTTATTGTGGCTCATTAAATTGGTGATCATATTCCCATTATTTTACCATCAAACAATTAATTTAATCATTCGACTTCAAAGACACGTGAGTAGTATTTATTTTGGAGCTATTAGGAATAATAATTGTGTGTAAATTATACAGTGTGTTTTGATGACTTATGAGCAAATTTCTGTGGGGTATATACCCAGTAATCAAGTCATTGGGTCATATGTTTACATTTGTTAAACTTTGAAAGGCAGTGCAAGTTTCAAAAATGCACAAATGTTTACACCACAAGCAGTGTATATGATGTTTGATTTATTCACACCATTGTTAACTACTGATATTTCTTTTCATTTTTATTTTAGCCTTTTGGTTGGTATGTGATTGTAATAGGTAATTACTTTACTTGAATGTTCTTGGTTTCTAACGGGTTAACTATCTTTTCACCTGTTTATTAGCCATTGCATCTCTTCTGTTGATTTTACTCATTTGTTTTTATTGTGTTTTCCATTATTTTCTTATAAATTAGTAGAAGTTATATGTGCTGGATACTAGATTTTTTTTCTCATAATTACATACACATGTGTTTGTGTGTTTTTGTCTCATTTTTACTGTCTATTCATTGAGCATCTAGGTATCCTTGATGAGAATGACCTCTTAACTTTAATATAATTAAATTTTGCCATTACCTCTTTTATAGTGAAATTTTTTTCTGATGAAGAAATATTTTATTATAAAAATGGAGAGGTCTTATTTCTTTGTTTTATTCTAATAAAATCATTTTTATTGTGGTAAAAGCACATAACATAAAATTTACTATTTTAATCATTCTCATTGTACTATTCAATAGCAGTAAGTGCATTCATAATGTTATGCAATGTTCACCACTATGCATTTCCAAACTTTTTATCATTCCAAACAGTCCATTAAGCAACATTTTTCAATGTCACCTCCTTTCAGCCATTAATATTCCCTGTTCTACTTTCTCTATCTTTGAACTTTCTGTTCTACGTATGTACCTCATATTAGTGGAATGATCCAATATTTATCCTTTTGTACGTTGCTTACTTTACATAATATAATGTCTTCAATGTTCATCCGTGTTGTAGCGTGTATCAGCATTATATTTTTTTGAGAGAGTCTCATTCTGTCACCCAGGCTGGAATCATGACTCACTGAAGCCTCAACCTATCTGGGCTCAGGAGATTCTTCTGTCTCGGGTGATCTTCCCCTGTGTCTAGGACTACAGGCATATACCATCAAGCCAAGCAAAGTTTTGTATTTTTTTGTAAAGATGGGATTTTGCTGTGTTTCCTAGGCTGGTCTCAAATTCCTAGAGTCAAGAGATCCTCTTACCTTGGCCTCCCAAGTTTCTGGGACAAGAAGCATGAGACACCATGCCCATCAGCATTGTATTTGTTTTAAGGCTAAATAATATTCCATTCTGTGTATATACTGTATTTTCTTTATCTGTTTATCTCTTAGAAGATATCTGGGTTTGTTTCCACATTTTGTGCTGTAAATGATGCTGTTATAAAGGCTGGTGTGAAAGTATCAGTTTAAGTCTCTGCTTTCAATTATTTTGGATAGACACCTGTGGTGAAATTGCTGGAACACATTGTACTTCTATTTAGAACTTTCTGGTAAATTGCCAAACAATTTTCCACAGTTGAGAATCCATTTTATATTCTCACTAGTAATGCACCAGGGTTCCACTTCCTCCACATCCTAGTCAATAGTTATTTTTCATTTTTGTTGTTTTGGGTTTTTTTTTATATAGCCACCCTAATAGGTATAAAGTGGCATCTCATTGTGGTTTTTATTTGTATTTCTGTAATGACAGGTAATGCTGCACATTTTTCCATATACTTATTGACTCAATGTAGATTCAAATCCTCTTCTATTTTATAAATGCTGTTGTTATTTTATTGTTGAGTTTTAGGAGTTGTTTTTATCCTCTGCTTATACCTTATGTACCTAATCAGATACATGATGTGCAAATTTTTTTTCCCATTCAGTGGCTGTATTTTCACTCTGCTTTTCTTGTTTTTTGATACAGAAAAGTTTCACATTTTTATTAAGTCCAATGTATCTGCTTCTTATTTTGTTGCATTTGCTTTTGGTGTCACAGTCAAGAAACCATCACCAAATTTAATGTCATATGATTTTTGCTTATGCTTTTTTCTAAGAGTTTTTAAAGTTTTAATGTTTTTAACTTTTATTTTAGGTTCAGGGTTACATGTGAAGGTTTGTTGCATAGGTAAACATGTGTCACAGGGGTTTGCTGTACAGATTGTTTCATCACCCGGGTATTAAGCCGAATACCCAAAAATGGTTATCTTTTCTGCTTATCTCCCTTCTCCCACCCTGTACCCTTAAATGGACCCCAGTGTCTGCTGTTTCCTTCTTTTGTTCATAAGTTTTTATCATTTAACTCCCACTTGTAAGTGAGGACATCCAATATTTGGTTTTCTGTTCCTGTGTTAGTTTGCTGAAGATAATAGCCTCCAGCTCCATCCATGTTCGCACAAACAACAAAATCTTATTCTTTTTTTATGGTTGCATAGTAGTGTATATGTTCCACATTTTCTTTATCCAATCTGTCATTGGTGGCATTTAGGTTGACCATGTCTTTGCTATTGTGAATAGTGCTGCAATGAACATTTTGTATGCATGGGTCTTTATGGTAGAATAATTTATATGTCTCTGGGTGTATATACAGTAATGGGAAGGCTAGTAGAACTATCAAATGGTAGTTCTGCTTTTAGTTCTTTGAAGAATCACTTAACTGCTTTTCACAATGGTTGAACTAATTTACACTTCCTCCAACAGTGTATAAGAGTTGCCTTTTCTCCACAGAATTTATTCTCCCCCAGAATTTAATTTTTGACCCTTTAATTATAGCCATTCTGACTGGTATGAGGTGGAATCTCGTGGTTTTGATTTTCATTTCTCTAATGATCAGTGATGTTGAGCTTTCTTTCATATGCTTGTTGACCACATGTACACCTTCTTTTAAGAAGTATCTGTTCATGTTTTTTTGCCCACTTTTTAATGGAGTTGTTTGTTTTTCTCTTGTCATTGCCAAGGATGCAGCTGCTGGGTGGGGGCTTACCCAGTGGCTGTCGTATATTGTGTGTGCTGCCCATGTTGGGTTCTGTGCTGTGGGTGGTGTGCACACCCATGTGGTGAAACTTTCCAACCCCTCCGAGAGTCTGGTCTCCTTACTCTCCCACTGGCTAGCCTGAGGCAACCCCTTGGGGATGTGCTGTGCCAGGAGGGCCTCCCTGTGTTGGGCGGCCCTCACCAAGAAACCTTGTATAATTCTTAGTGTTGGATCACTCAGCTCGTGCATTGAAGAAGAACGCAGCCAGCTGTGAGAATTAATGTGAATTACAGGACGCACTGATTATCCCTTCCAGTGCGCTTGCAGCTCCCTGTTTCTCTCAGGGCTATGCCTAAGTCGTCACTTGCTGATCAGTCACCACCAGGGGTGCTTCTGGCCTCCCGGGAGTGCATCGCAGGGGGTTCCCTGGCAGGGCCCGTTGGGCCCTCTGTCCTCCCAAGTGCAGACCTGGTGGTGCCCACCTCCTCTTCCATCTGTACCTTCCCCTCCCCAACCCTCCATGCAAACCCTTCGAGGGACAACGTGGCAGGGGAAGGCGCCTTGGTTAGGAGAGAGCCCACTGCCTGTGAGAGGGAATGAAAAGAGAGCCAGCTGGGGCCAAGTTCCTGTGGCTGCCACAGTCTGGGGTCTTCTGGGGAGCTCCCTTATGCTGCAAGTGGTCCAGGGTTTGCCTGGGCCTGGGTAAAATGTTGCGTGCTGTCGTGCACTAGTTGGTGGAGATGGGGGATGATTGTGGGGGTGGAAAGTGAGATTGCTTCCTGGTCGCCACAGTTCACCACCCGCCTCTGGTGGCAGCCTGGTGTCCCACCTTACTGCTGCTTCTCCCTGCACCCTCCCCTCTCCCGCCGAGCCTGCTGTGTGCTCCCGGGGCCAGAAGTCTGCCCCGAGTGAACTCCCGGTCGGGGTCGAGGCCTAGCCGCGTGCTTGACCCTGCCCCCAGCGGTGATCCATGGGAATCCGTGGTGGTGTCCACCATTGTGTGCTTGCCTCTGGTTCATCGCTGTGCCCTGCCTTGTGGCCCCCCTGAGCTTCCGCATTGGGGCAGGGTGGAGCCACATTCTCAGCCCCGGTTCTCTGGATGTTCAGGGCACTGTGTCTCCCCTGCCCCCAGTTCTTGCTCCTCCCTTCCATGGTCCAGCTCTGGTGCCATCAGCCGCGGCTCTTCTCTCTCACCCCTGGTCCCCTCTCTGGGCCCATCTCCCAACGGAGTGCCCAGGCTCGCATCCTCTTTTCCCACCGTTCCTTCCTCCCCTCCTAGATGTGACCTCAGGCTAGACTCGGCGACCTGCTAAATTTAAGCATTTTAGTCAGTGGAAGAAAAAACTAACCAAGATTCCCTTAGTAAATGTGAGTCAACCGGGAGCCCAGTGCCAAATCCCTGCCCCTTGATGGGATGTGGGAAATGTGGCGGTATGAAAGACTCACTCCCCAGCGCCACTTGTGGGGGCCCAAGTCCTTCTGATTGAGGTCCAGCCAGCCTGTAGACGGTGTGAAGTTATTAGCAGCCCCTGGCTGCCAGGCCTGGGTCTTCCCAGAGTCAGGTTGCTTGGGAATGCAACCTAAGGAGGGTGGTAAACTCTATCTAAGGTTAAATAGTTAAAGGTAAACTCTATATAAAGGTTAAATACTGGCACAAGACCACAATTGTCAAGTACTGTAAGAGAAAGCTGAAAAGAACTTTGAAGACGCAGTTCAAGAGGACATGAAACAGTCCTCTTGACTTAAACAGTCCTCTAAGATTTAAATGAGTAGGGTCCATGCAGTTTAATGGAGGATTCAAACCGGCAGCGGGTGGGGCTGTGCCGGTGGTCTGGCGGATCTTTCCTACCTCCTGTTCCTCCCAAATCCTCCAATCACCGTCCCTCCCCAGCCACCCCTCCTCCTCCTTAGAGGTGGTAGCCCCAGCCTGTGCAGGGGTGGATGGGTGGGCTGGTGGAGAGAGTTGGTGGGGGACTGTCCCCCAGTCGGCGACTGACCACCGCCAGGTGCATTTCCACTGTGGTGCTGCACCGTGACAGGCTTTGGGACGACTGGGAAGGCCGGGCAGGGAAGGTGGCTCAGGGGGCCCTGTTCTCCCCGTCCCTCGGCAGAGGGGGTGGGGTGGGCTCTCCGGAGTGTTACACACCCCCAGCAGCAGCACTCGCTGAATCCCAGGGCTGAGAGAGTGAGACCCATTGCCGTGCTCGCCCCTTCCTGGCTCCCACCCAGTGGGGGCGCCCCATGAGGGGGGTCCCCAGTGGGGGTGTGACAGCGACCCTCTAGGGGGCTGGGTCACTCCTCCCGCGGTATAACTGCTCTCCTGCCCCCTCCCTGCCCCCAGCGAGGAGGCCGCATGAGAGGGGGTGGGGCTGACCGTGGTGTGCCCCAGGCCGGTTGTCCTGTGGGACCTGGGAGTTCTCTTCCGCCACGTACTGCTCCCAAAAGAACAGTGGAACGAGTTGGAATCCCGAGGCCTCTCCAGTTTGCCAAGGGTGCATCACCGGCCAGTCTTGTCGGTCGTGCTGCAGAGGTGGAGCAAGAGAACATGTTGTTAGGTACCAAGAGATGATGAACTATGCCTGGGCAGCACGAAGCCAGAGGAAACGCTGGTGGAGGTCTGTAGCGGTCCTGACGTGTAAATCAGTCATCTGATCTGGGTATGGGGCAAAAGACTAATCGAAACATCTAGTAGATGGTTCCCTTTGAAGTAATTCCTAAGGATAGCTGACGCTTTAGCAAAAACCCCATGCCATGCAGTTATCCGGCAAAGCGAATTGATTAGAGGTCTTGGGGTGGAAACAATCTTAACCTATTCTCAAACTTTAAATGGGTAAGAAGCCCAGTTTGCTGATGTGGAGTCGGTCGTGGAATGCCAGTGCCTAGAGGGCCACTTTTGGTAAGCAGAACTGGTGCTATGGGATGAACTCAACGTGGTGTTAAGGTGCCTGATGCTGCTGTTCATCATACCCCAGAAAACAGTGGACAGCAGGACAGTGGCCATGGAAGTCAGAATACACTAAGGAATGTTTAACAACGAATCAACTAGCCCTGAAAAATGGATGATACTGAAGCATTGGACCCATATCCGGCCGTTGCCAATGGTTAAGAGTGGACAGGAGTGGTGCGGGTTGTTGCCCCCGCTGGAGCCCTGCGGATGCTATGTTGCTATGAGTAGGAGGGCCTCTGTGGTGAGACTTGAAGCCTAGTGTGTGAGCCTGGGTAGAGCTGCCTCAGGTGCCGATCTTGGTGGTAGTAGCAAATATTCAAATGAGAACTTTGAAGGATGAAGTGGAGAAGGATTCCAATTGAACATGGGTCAGTCAGTCCTGAAAAATGGGCGTGTGCCCTTCCGAAGGAATGGATGATGACTTCCGTTGCCCTCACCAATCGAAAGGGAGTCAAATTCAGATTTCTGAATCCAGAGTGGCAGAGATGGGCACCAGTGAGGGGTTCAGGGAGGTAATGCAACTGATCCTGGAGAAGCTGGTGGGAGTCCAGGGGAGAGTTCTTTTGTGAACAGCAGGGCACCCTGGAATGGGCTCGCCCTGAGAGGCGCCTGTACGTTGGAAAGCAAGGTGGTTCCGGCCCTTGAAAATCTATAAATATAAATCTCACACCGGGCTGTAACCATGTCCACAGCAGATCTCCAAGGTGAACACTCTCTGGCATGTTGGAACAATGTAGGTAAGGGAAATCAGCAAGTGGGATCGGTAAATTCAGGACAAGGATTTGTTTACTCCAAGGTCTTTGCTGGTCCTGCTGGGGTGTGAAGCGGGATGGGTGCAGCTCTTGGCTGGATGAGGCAGTGCTGCTCCTCCTCAGCACTAGGGACACCCCTCTGCAGCCATTCCCTACCCCACCCCGTGTATCTCCCTCTCCCCCATCCCTCCCCCTTGCTATTGCCGGAGCCTAGCAGCCAACTTAGAATTGGTGCAGACCAGGGGAATCTGAGTATTTAAAACAAAGCATGATGAAGGCCAGTGGTGGCTGTTGACACTATGTGAATTCCGCCCAGTGCTCTGAATGTCAAAGTGAAGAAATTCAGTGAAGCCACTGGTAAAGGACAGCAGTAACTATGACTCTCTTAAGATGTAGTCAAATGCCTCCTCATCTAATTAGTGGTGCGTATGAATAGATGAATGAGATTCTCACTGTCCCTACCTGCTATCCAGTGAAACCACAGTCAAAGGAATGGGTTTGAGTGAATCAGCAGGGAAAGAAGACCCTGTTAAGACTGACTCCAGTCTGGCACGGTGAAGAGACATGAGAGTTGCAGAATAAGTGAAAGGCCCCCAGCAGCCTTCTGTCACTGTGAGGGGATGGGGTGGGGTCCACCGGCCTTGTGGCTGCTGGTGAAATGCCACTACCCTGATCATTTTTTCACTGACCTGGTGAGGGGGAAGGGGATGAGCTACAAGGAGCTCTCACTTTTGGCGCCAAGCACTTGGCCACATGCTGGCTTGGTGTGACCTGCTCCAGGAATAGTACCAGGTGCAGAGTTGGACTGGGACGGTACACCTGTTGAATGGTAATGCAGGTGTATGAAGGTGAGTGCAGGGAATACAGAAACCTCCCGTGGAGCAGAAGGGCAGAAGCTTGCTTGCTCTTGATTTTCAGTACGAATACAGACCAGAAAGTCAGAGCCTCACCATTATTCTAAACTTTGGGTTTTAAGCAGGACATGTCAGAAAAGATACCACAGGGATAACTGCTTTGTAGCGGCCAAGAGTTCATAGCGACGTCCCTTTTTGATCCCTCAATGTTGGCTCTTCCTATTGTGAAGCAGAATTCACCAAGCATTGGATGGTTCACCCAATAATAGAGAACCTGAGCTGGGTTTGGAACGTCATGAGACAGGTTAGTTTTACACAAGGTTCTTTTAAACAAGGGTCTTCCCATCTTGGCCTCACAAGTGCCTGGGACTACTGGGACCTTCTTTTTCTTTTTCTTTTCTAACCACAATTTCAGTTTGTTTCCACAATACTTAGAGTAACTTGCTGTAATTTTTCTTTGTTTTTTCTCTCTCTATTCTCATGTGCTCCTTCCTACACGCTGAAGTTGACCTTTGGTTTATTTTTTGTCACAATTCACACTGGTTGTAACAAACACACACATACAGAGAAGTTCTTAATTGTGATATTAATTACCTTTTATTATTGTTCACTCCCACTTAATTATTTCATCTTTAACATTGTTGTTATTTGTTTGATATTGTTACATACTTACTGTTGGTTTATTTATTTTGATACAGTTGTTGGCCACAAGCCTTGGACTTAGCCACCAGCTTTACATGATTAAGGTCAGCCAGATGGCTCTCGCCTTGCCATGTCTAAGGTCAGCCAGATGGCTCTTACCTCCTATGCTTTAGGTCGACATAATGGCTCTCACTTTGCCATGTCTGCAGTGGTCAAGATGGCTCTTGCCATGTCATGTCTAAGGTCGACAAGACGGCTTTTGCATTACCATGTCTGAGGTCTTCCTGATGCCTCTCACCTTGCCATGTTTGAGGTTGACTACATGGTTTTCACCTTGCCATGTTTCAGGTATACCAGATGGCTCTTGCCTTGCCATTTCTAAGGTGGACAATATGGCTCTCACCTTCTCATGTTTGATGTCAACCAGATGGTTCTTGCCTTGCCATTCCTGAGGCTGACTAGATGGCTCTCACCTTCCCATGTATGAGGCCAACCAGATGCCTCTCTGACATGTCTGAGGTTGACCAAATGGCTCTCACCTTTTCACATCTGAGGTTGACCAGATGGTTCTCCTCTTGCCATGTCTGTGGTTGACCAGAAGGCTCTCACCTGGCCATGTGTGAAGTTGACCAGATGGCTCTCATCTTTCCATGTCTAAGGTCCATGAGATGGCTGTTGCCTTGCCATGTGTGAGGATGACCAGATGGCTCTTACATTGCCATGTCTAAGGAAGACCAGATGGCTCTCCTTTTGCCATGTCTGAGGTCTATCAGATGACCCTCACATTGCTATTTCTCAGGTTGACCAGGTTGTTCTTGCTTTCCCCTGTCTCAGGTTGACAAAATGGCTCTTATGTTACCATGTCTGAGGTTGATCATACTGCTTTCACCTTGCCATGTATGAGCTTGACTAGATGACTCTCACCTTGCCATGTCTGAGGACAATGAGATGGCTCTCACCTCACCATATTTAAGGTGACTAGATGGCTCACTCCAGCGCAATACTGTTCAGGTCCAGCAGAGGGGTGCAATCATGATTCACTGTGGCCTAGATCTTTAGGGTCTCACTGAGGCGATCTTCCCATCTGAGACTCCCGAGTACCTGGGACGACATGAACCTTCTTCCTTTTTTTTTTTTTTTCTAAGCCCAATTTCAGTTTGTTTCCACAATACTTAGAATGACTTCTTGTTGTTTTGCAGCTTCCTTCTTTTCTCTCTGTATTCTCATGTGCTCCTTCCTGCATGTGAAGTTGACCATTTGGTTTATTTTTTGGCACAGTTCACCCTGGTTTTGACAGAGAGAGAGAGAGAGACAGAGAGAGAGAAAGACCTTTTATTATTGTTCACTCCTACTTATTTATTTGGTTTTTACTACTGTTTGTTATTATTTGTTATTGTTATATATTTACTGTTTTTTTTTTAAATTTATTTTGAGACAGATGTCAGCTGCGAGAGTTGGATCTAGCCACTAGCTTGCCTTGTCTAATATTGACCATATGCCTCTTGCCTTGCTATGTCTTAGGTGGACCAGATGTCTCTTCCCTTGCCATGTCTAAGGTCAACCAGATGGCTTTCACCTTGCCATATCTGATGTCAACCAGATGGCTGTCGCCTTGCCGTGTCTAAACTGGACCTTGCGTCTCTCACCTTGCCATGTCAAAGGTCGATGATATGGCTCTTGCATTGCCATGTCTAAGGTGGACCAGATGGCTCGCACCAGGGTCAGTAGTCTTCAGGTCCAGCAGATACACCGCTTCCTTGATCTTCCCAGTCTCACCCAGGTGATCTTCCTATATTGGCCTCCCGACTACCTGGGACTACTCAGACCTTCTTCCTCTGTATTTTCTCTAACACCAATTTCAGTTTGTTTCCACAATACTTAAGGTGAATTGCTGTTGTTTTTCTTCCTGTTCTTTTCTCTCTATATTCTTATATGCTCCTTCCTGCAAAGTAAAGTTGACCTTTTGGTTTATATTTTGTCACACTTCAACCTGGGTTTGACAAATAAGATAAGAGAGAGAAAGACAGAGAGAGAAAAAGAATGAGAGAGAGAGAGAGACGAGTTCTTAATTTTAATATTAATTACCTTTTACCATTTTTCACTCCTACTTATTTATGTATTGGTCTTTAATATTGTTTGCTATTATATCACTTTTATTGTTATATATTTACTCTTTTTTATCAATTTTGAGAAAGATGTTGCTGGAAGTGTTGGACTTAGCCACCAGCTTGCCAGGTCTAAGGTCGACAAGATGGTTCTCACCTTCCCCTGTCTGAAGTCAGCCAGGTGGTTCTCCCCTTGCCATGCCTGAGGTAAACAAGATGGCTCTCATCTTACCATGTCTGAGGTCAACCAGATGGCTCTTCCCTTGTTATGTCTGAGATTGACCTTGTTATGTCTGAGGTTATGTCAAGGTTCTTGCCTTGCCATGTCTAAGGTCGATAAGAGGGCTCTCACCTTGCTGCGTCTGAGGTGAACAAATGGCTCTTCCCTTTTCATGTCTAAGATCAACCAAATGGCTCACGCTGGTGGCAGTACTGTTCAAGTCCAACAGAGAGATAGGATCGTGATTCACTGCAGTCTTGATCTTTCCAGCCTTGCCTAGGAGATCTTCCCATCTTGACCAGAAGCATTAGAAAGAGTCCCCAGTTTGCATGCCTAAGATCAACCAGATGGCTCTCACCTTCCCATGTCTAAGGTCGACCAGATGGCTGTCACCTTGCTATGTCTGAGGTTGGACAGAAGTTTCTTGCCTTCCCATGTCTAAGGTCATTCAGGTGGCTGTCATTGGTGTCAGGATCATTCATGTCCATCAGAAAGATGCGATTATGATTCACTGTGGCCTTGATCTCCCTGGTCTCACCTGGGTGGTCTTTCCAATTGGGCCACCCAAGTACCTGAGAATACTCCGACCCTCTTCCTGTTTTTCTAACCCCAATTTCAGTTTATTTCCACACTATTTAGCGTGACTTGCTGTTGTTTTCCTTCATTGTTCTTTTCTCTCTCTATTCTCCTATGCTTTTTCCATGCTGAAGTTGACGTTCTCATTTATTTTTGGTCACACTGCAGCCTGAATGTGACAAATGGAAAGAGAGATATCGGCCGGGCGCGGTGGCTCAAGCCTGTAATCCCAGCACTTTGGGAGGCCGAGACGGGCGGATCACGAGGTCTGGAGATCGAGACCATCCTGGCTAACACAGTGAAACCCCGTCTCTACTAAAAAAATACAAAAAACTAGCCGGGCGTGGTGGCGGGCGCCTGTAGTCCCAGCTACTCGGGAGGCTGAGGCAGGAGAATGGCGTAAACCCGGGAGGTGGAGCTTGCAGTGAGCTGAGATCCGGCCACTGCACTCCAGCCTGGGCGACAGAGTGAGACTCCGTCTCAAAAAAAAAAAAAAAAAAAAAAAAAAAAAAAAAAAAAAAAAAAGAGAGATATCTTAATTGTGATATTATTTTTTATTATTGTTCACTCCCACATATTTATATATTTGATCTTTAATATTGTTTGTTATTATTTCTTTGTTATATACAGATATAAGATATGTAGATAGATAAATATATTCAAACACATGGGGTTATATAAACATATCCATGCATAGCCTATCTATGAGTTCATCTTGTAAAAAAAGTCCCAAAATATAAGTAAATATAACTAAATCAAATATGAGTAAACCAGTCCCAAAATGTAAGTAAATCAGTCCTACACAGCCCCCTCAGGATAGGTGAATACAATCAGCAAATTAGCTCAGTCAATGTATTTCCAATCAGTAAACTACCTCGGCCCAGGTGATTCCAATCAGCCAATTAGCTCAGCCCAGATGATTTCAACCAGCACATTTACTTCGTTCACGTGGATTCAATCAGCCAATTATGTACGTGGTGACTAAGTATTCATCAAGGCAAGCCCGGGAAGGTAGATGTGAGTGGCGCATGCATACAACAAGAAGAAAATAAGTGTTCTTAAATTCTAATGTGGATAGAGAGTATTACATGCGTTTACTGTCAGCTTACTTCCCAGTTCTTGACCCTAAAGATGAAGCATTGCTTATGTTTATACAAAAACATTTTATAACTATGCTCCATTATGGCATTCTACTGAGCGAAAGAGAAGAGAATTCTACATATGCCTTCTTAGAATATGCTATGAGATTGAAAATGTCTTTTGGAGTACAATTTTTTGTATATATAAATAATTACATAGACATATTTATATAATTCTGTGAGTGTTTATGTATCTGCCTATGTATGTCTGTATACAGATGTATTCATCTTTGTATCTATATACAGTATAAATTTATAGAAAGTGAAAGTATTGATAGGTATTAATACTAACAGGAATGGAAGAAACTTACATACAAGTATAAACTTTCTTGGCTTATAAAGTGTATCTACAAGAGTACAAAAATAAAGATATAGTCTTGCAAATATTCTGCTACATTTATCATATACAAAGAAAGCAATGGTCTTTGTTGCTCACTTCTGAGAGATGAAAATGTCATTCATTGCCATTTCCAGTATGACATTTTGCTTTATCTTGTACATAGGGACAGAGATGAACCACCCCCAGTCCAAAGGTCCTCACCTCAATTTGAGAATACTTATTATTTCTCATTATGGCTTCAGTCAAGACAGGGGCTGTTTTTGTTTTTTCCAGCGCATGTGTGACATAAAAGTACACTTTTGTCTTATTATCTCTGAGGCTGAAGTAGGGTTTTTGTGTAAGAGAGAGAAAGTTTAGGTCACATTTTAGAAGTTAGATTGTGAAACTGAAAGCAAATATATGGTACATGGTACCTGACCACATTTTAATCAGGAAGTAGTGAACATTCACTGAAGTGCCACCGGTAATTCTTATTGGCTAGGTCAAAGCTTCTTTATGAGGAAAGCTAGGTGACTTATGTAGAGCATTTCTAGATGTTTCTAGCTGGATGTATAGAACCACTTTGTGCTGGCTTAATGAGACCCAGTATGAAAAACTTCCATGTGCCAGGTAACAAAAAACATTTTCACATTTATTTTTAAAACATGATGTGGTGAGTAGCTTGAATTGAATAAATCATCACTGAACTAATTGGTTGATTGCATTCAAATGGCCTGAGAAAAATGAATATAACCTCTGACCATACTTACTTTGTAATCATTTTTCTACATACGTATATATTGATGTAAGATAAGTGAGGGAAAAAAAATATATATATATATACACACACACACACACAATGTGGACCCCATGAGTATGGCTATTTAATGTCCATTTGTGCATATGTCTAGTAAAACAGATCAGAAAAAATCTACATCAGAAGTCATCTTCATTCACGAGCACATCTTCATTCACTAGTTTCCTTAGCACAGCTCAGGGCTATCTTTCAGTGTGAGATGGTATGGAGCTATACAGGTAAGAAGCAAGTCTTCATCTGTGTTTCTAAGATAGACTGGGAAGTTGACAATGTCTCCTGATGAACATCTTTTGCATATACAATTATTTACATAGATAAACTCATATAATCCTATAGGTATATGTTTATTTATGTACTTATGTATATGTAAGAAACATGGCTGTGCTGTAACCAAGCAGGCATAGGTTGAGGTAAACAGCCTGGATGATTCAGCAGGTTTGTGGCACAGATGCACAGTCTTGTATAATCGTAGCCATGTAGACATAACATAGAGAAGCTCCCCGCCTGGCTCTCAACCACAGTTGTTTGTGTAGTGTATAAATATAACGCTGATCCTGTGAAGGGGCTGCTGAATAAAGACATGTCTCATTTACCTGCTGTCTCTCGAGTGTTCTTCCAGCTCCCTGCCCCATGCCCACCCCTCCCCTCAACCTGCCCCTGAGCATGACATTTGGTGTAGTCATTGGCAGCATGAAGTGAGTGGGTCTTCAGCCCCTGAGGCTGCCATGTTGGCTATATGGCTGCAGCATGGGCTCTGGTACCCGTGGCAGAGGTGCTGCTTGGATGGGCCACAGTGGAAATGTGAGAGCCAGTAGACAGTTCTTCTGCAAGTGTGGAGAAGGCACTGAAGCAGCTGGAAGGTCACAGCACCAAGAAGAAATGCACCTTCGCCAGCAGTCGGATGGGCATTTCTGACTGCACTACATGAAGTACATGCTCAGTCCCTTTGGGACACTGTGCAGGTAAAGGACCTTCAGACACAAGTTGAGCACCCGGAGGCCCAAATGCACAGCTTGGAGCAAAACCTGGAGGTGAAGGACCTTCAGGTGAAATCAGGGCACTTAGATGTTCAGATAAATAGCCTGGAGCAGGAGTCGGAAACAGATGTCAGCGCAACCTTGAGCCCATCCTCCAGGCCACACACTCCTGCTGGGTCTGATGCTGAGGAGGAGGAGGAGGCTCCTCTGCTGCGAGGTTGTCCTGTGATCTGACAGAAGGTAGAACGTGAGCAGCCAGTGGGACCCTAGGAAAGAGCCCCTGGACCCCTCACAGTGGCAGAACACACCTCTTGTAGTGCTTATACCCTCATTGAGTTGTGGGAGTCAGGTAAGCAATGCAAGCAGCATCTATGGGAGCCCCTCCCAGCCCGGTTACTCCATCTTTGGGATGAGGGGGATGAGAGCATTTCTTGCTCCACCTCCAAGATAGATAAGCTGGCTTCTCTCACAACTCACCTCTCTCTTCATCAGCGGCTGCAGCTGTGTGGATGGTTGGCACAAGGGCAAAGTGACCACACGTTAATCAAGTGGCTGATTGCAGCCGTATGAACTGTTTGGAATGATGCTGGGGAGACACTAGAAATTGTAAGTAAATGGCAATCATAGACTGAGTTGGTGCAGGTACTCTGGGAGACACGTATGTGGCAGGCTATATTTAATCTGAATACCTGGGGTCAGATGATGAATGCTTTATGTCCCACTTGAGGGATCTTGTGCTGGATCTCTGTGGAGGCTATTGTCCCCAGAGCAGCAATTCTGGAAAATGCTTAAGAGGGGGCAAAATACTGTTGCTCAACCCAGCCCCACCTGGACAATTTAACTCAAGGACTATTTGCAGATAAGCAAAGACATAGGACCTTTCCTGTTTAATTAATTAGGGAACTGGCAGAGGTGCTTGGCACAGGGATGAGGCGGGGAACTGGATGACTGAAGACAGCATGTGGAACTAGCAATACACTAGTCCCCCACAAATGTACCGCAGATCTTAGCACTGGTAGATACTGGTGCAGACTGCAGTCTTGTTTATGGGAACCTGGGTAACTTTCCAGGCAAAACTGAACTTATTGATGGCTATGGAGGCCCGTCAGTGAAAGTGAAACCTGTGTCTTTGCATCGTAGCATTGGCAACTTGGCTCCCTGCCTGTACACAATGTACATTTCACTTATATCTGAATATATTCTGGGGGTGGACATTTTGAATGATCTGGACTTGCACACCATGGCCAGAGAATTCAGACTTCAAGTCAGTGTAGTAAAACTGGGACTGTGTGGACATATACACAACCAGGCCCAAGTTCTGCCGAAACCCTGATGGGTTACCTCCACATGTCAATACCATTTGCCAGGGGTGCATACAGAGATAACTGAGACTATTAAGAAGTTAGAGAAGGTGCAAATAATGCATGGAACCCATATCGCCTACAATTCCTCAGTATGGCCAGTCAGAAAACCTGATGAGGCTTGGCGAAGATAGTGGATTATCAGAAACTGAATAAAGCAAACTGAATTAAAGTAACACCACCTCTGCATGCAGCTGTACCTTCTATCACGGACTTGATAGGCCACTTGACAAAAAAGTGGATGCTGCCACTGTGTGGAGGATTTGGCTAATGCTTTCTTCTCAATTAACATTGCTCCAGGGGCCGGGCGCGGTGGCTCAAGCCTGTAATCCCAGCACTTTGGGAGGCCGAGACGGGCGGATCACGAGGTCAGGAGATCGAGACCATCCTGGTCTACACGGTGAAACCCCGTCTCTACTAAAAAATACAAAAAAACTAGCCGGGCGAGATGGCGGGCGCCTGTAGTCCCAGCTACTCGGGAGGCTGAGGCGGGAGAATGGCGTAAACCAGGGAGGCGGAGCTTGCAGTGAGCTGAGATCCGGCCACTGCACTCCAGCCCGGGCAACAGAGCGAGACTCCGTCTCAAAAAAAAAAAAAAAAAAAAAAAACATTGCTCCAGAGAGCCAGGAACAGTTTGACTTCATGGGAGAGTGTCAATGGACTTTCACAGTGTTGCTGCAGGGCTATTGTGTAGCCCCAACATGTACCATAATCTTGTTGATAATGTTATGTTAACCTCTGATTTTCTTACAAATTTGTAAGTGGCAATGCCCTTCTAGCCTGGGAATTGGGACGATGCAGCTGAGACAGCCTTTCCTAGTAGCCAAGAAGGCTATTCAGCAGGAACAAGCCCTACTGGTAGTTAGTCAGGGATGCCCATTTGAACTAAATGTGCATGTGACCACAGATAGTTGAAGTTGAGGCCTAAAGTGGCACACGGAGCGCCTGAGTATGCCAATAGGCTTTTGGCTCTAGTTATGGAAGGGAGCTGAGCTCCATTATCCATTAATAAAGAAGCAGTTAGCAACTGCCTATGCTGCCCTTCAGGCTCATAAAAGCATGGCAGGATGGGCTACAATCATCGTGCAGATGACTTACCCGAAAGCATGGCTGGGTGCATTCATGGGTAATGACGACCCCCCATGGACTGGGATGGCACAAACATCCACTTTAGTGAAGTGGGGTGCCTACTTGGGGCAGCAGAGTACACTGAGTACAAGTCCCTTAGCAGCAGAGTTTCAAGAAGTCTTGGGACCTGTAGTCCTAATACAAGATAAGGCCAGGGGGCTTAAGGCACCCCTAGATCCTGAGCCTTCACCAGTAGGAAGGGCATCCTGAGGTACTACTGCTGCCTGGATTACTGGTGCAGTCCAGCCTAGTACTGACACTGGTTTAATACCAAGTATGGACAAAGTGGCTAATAAATTAAACTCAGGGAAGTGTAAATAGTGATCACCAAGGAGGTAACACCTATGGCAATCTGCAGTAATAGCTGGGCAGTTTATTAAAGCTTCACTTTGTGGTTAACTACCTAAAAGTTACAGAATTATCTAGTTAGTTACCAAACCACATAGGGCCAGGCTACGTGGCCAAATCTATAAAAGGAAGGATGACCTTCTCCAACTAAATACAGGAATGATTAGCAATCTGTTACTGCCTCCCCCAGTGCCCCCAAAGGTAGGGAAACAAACAAACAAACAAAACCCTGGTGTTAGCCACGGACCCTCCAAGCTCCTCATTACAGATGGTTGGCTATTGCAGCCCCCTGGAGGGAGGGTCTGCAGTATGACGAATCTTTTACTTTTTGGGTATTTAATGTGTGGCCTCCGTGATAGACCATCCACAGTTGAATGGCCAGAGAAGGCACCCTCCTCCGGGAGACATATGTACTGTCCATGTGGCTATCATGAGCTCTCCTGTAACTTTAGCAGAGGTAGAGGATCCGAAAGAACCATGCACAGCAGGTAAGATGTGGTACCATTGCCCAGGGCAGAAGCCCTCAGTGGCTGCATAGTTATCCAGAGATAAAAAGTTAGCCTGTATTTTGCCTAAGGAATGTGATTTGCCCCTGTTAGTACCTGTGCCTGCTTTGTCGTTCCAGTCATAGGTTGGCATGCTCAAACAGCATCATGAAATGGGCCCACACCTACACCAAGGTGACCAATGTCTCCAACTGTTAGATCTGCACTGCTCTTCCATCAGCAGCTGCAGACAACTTGCCCTGGCACATGCATCTAGCTTCTATACGGAACTAGACATGGCTAGAGGCTTGGGGTCCCACGGACAATCGGTGGGATGCAACATGGAAGGCTTTGGATAGGGGATGTCTCAGAACCCATGGCCAGCCTGTCCCCTGGCTGACTCATAGCATCCATAATGGATGAGACTGGCTAATGGGAAAACACATGGTGCCCCTAGTTCAGGTTCCACGATGCACAGAGCAGCACTGGGGTAAAGACACTGTGAGATAGTTGCCTGCTGAGATTTGTGCAAACATAATACTTGTCACCAAACCAAGGATGTGGTAGAACAAGTGCCCTTACCAAGGCTGGGCCCCCATGGACTTTGTGACCCCTGGGAGTTTATGGTTGTGTGGGGACACAGGGTGGCCATATCTGCCAGTCAGTTGAACTGGATGTTGTACGTGGGGGTGGCCCTATGTGCCTGCCACTGTTCTTCCCACATTGCCTAGTCATCCGTATAACTGGGAGGCACTGCATCCTGCTTTTTGTGAGTGCAGTGGTCCCCCAGGTGGTTCTATCCCTTAGCAACAACTATCCCTGGACCAGGTGCCATTACTGTAGAAAAGCAGGTTGCAGCCTTTGTGGAGGACACAGCTCAGGTGCTGAGTTATACCTGAGTTATACCCCTTTTTGTTAACTGATGAAGTTGATCCAATCAGGAAGGTGGTGTTGCAAAACCAGATGGCCTTAGACATAGTCACAGTTGCCCAAGGTAGCACTTATGCCCTTGTAGGGACACAATGTTGTACATTTATCCCTGACAGCCACTGGAACATAATGACAACTTTACAATGGATGTCACAGGGGATTAAGACAATTGAACACCTTACTGATGAACCCCTGCAGAGATGGTGGGTGTCTCTGGGCTCTGGCTTATGTTGGGCTTTCATAATCACGGGTAGCATAACAGGAACATTAGTGGTAGGTTGTTGCTTTCTGTGTGAATCACCACCAAAGAGGATCCTCTTGGCCTAGGGGGGTGGAGTGTAAGAAATATGACTGTACTGCAGCCAACCAGGCATAGGGCAGCAGGGATATGCCAAGGTAAACGTTCTGGATGACTAAACGGGTTTGTGGCACAGGCACACAGTTCCATGTTTTCTATAATCATAGCCATACAGACATAACATAGAGAAGCTCCCCACCTGGCTCGCAGCCACTATTTTTTGTATAGTGTATAAATGTAACACTGACCCTATGAAGGAGCTGCTGAATAAAGCCATGTCTCATTTACCTGCTGTCTCTCGAGTGTTCCTCCAGCTCCCTGCCCCACATCCACCCACTCCCCTCGGCTCTCAGCTGGGGATGGAACCTGACCCTGAGCATGACAGTATTTTTATATCCAGGTCTATCTGTCATTATTTCAATATGTATACAGAATAAAGATATAACATTTCAAAGTTTTAATAGGTATTTTTACTGATAGTAATATAAAAATAAACTTCCATACCTGTAAAATCTTATTAGTTCTTTAAAGTATATCCACAAGAGTAAACAAATGGAAGAATACTCTGACATAAATTTTGCTGCACTTAATGTGTTTAAAGAAAGTATTTGTTTGTTCGGATGTGGTGGCTCATACCTGTAATTTCAGCACTTTGGGAGGCCGAGACTGGCAAATCACTTGAGGTCAGGAGTTCGAGACCAGCCTGGTAAACATGGTGAAACATTGTGTCTACTAAAAATACAAAAATTAGCTGGGTATGGTGGGTGCCTGTAATCCCAGCTACTCAGTAGGCTGAGGCACGAGAATCGTTTGAACCCAGGAGGCAGGAGTTGCAGTGAGCCAAGATCATGCCACTGCACTTTAGCCTGGGCAAGAGAGCAAGACTCTGTCTCATAAATAAATAAATATATACATACATACATACATACAAAAAGAAAATACTTTTTTGTTGCTCCAATCTGTGAGCAAGAAATTTACTAAAACCTCAAGTGACATTCAACACCAAGTCGAAACTGTTTCTTTTCTTTCTGATTAACACAGGAACCGAGATAAACTAGCTTTAAATTAAAGGCCCAAACCCAGGCTTGAAAATACTAATTCCATTGAAAGGTTACATCTTTTCAGGAGCTCTGTATTTTGAACATGTGACATTGGAATACAATCTGGTAATTAGTTAGGTTGACTGAAGAGGTGACTTATTGGATAGTGGTAGAAAAGCCAAGGTCTAAGCCAGGTGTGGTGGCTCACGCCTGTAATCTCAGCACTTTGAAAGGCCGAGGTGGATGGATCATGAGGTCAAGAGATTCAGACCATCCTGGCCAAGATGGTGAAACCCCGTCTCTACTAAAAATACAAAAATCAGCGGCCGGGTGCGATGACTCACACCTGCAATCCCAGCACTTTGGTTGGCTGAGGTGGGCGGATCACAAGGTCAGAGGTTTAAGACCAGTCTGGCCAATATGGTGAAACCCTGTCTCTACTAAAATACAAAAAGTAGCCGGGCACGGTGGTGGGCATCTGTAGTCCCAGCTACTTGAGAGACTGAGGCAGGAGAATCACTTGAATCTGGGAGGTGGGGATTGCAATGAGCAGAGATCATGCCACTGCACTCCAGCCTGGGTGACAGGGGGAGATTCCGTCTCAAAAAAAAAAAAAAAAAAAGAAAGAAAGAAAGAAAAAAAAAAAAGGAAAGTTAAGGTCTGTGAATTTAAGATAGCCTGCAATACTCAAAGAAAATTTCAGATTCCTTTGCATGCTTTAAAGATTTATTAACAGATATATGTAGCTAGATAAACATATGCAAATACATACAGATATATAAAGATATCTATGTAATTTCCATTTATGAGTATGTTTTGTAAAAAAATAAATAAATAACCAAATTAAAAGTAAGTCAGGAGAGAGCTTCAAAACAGCCGGGTGGCCTCACTTCACATCCCAGCCTGTCCATCCATCCAGCAGCCAACGCAGCCATCAGAACCGGCACATCCTGCTCTGGGCTTTAAACATGACCACTTGCCTCCCCTGCCCTGTGAAAATGTTGGTGCTTTTTGCTTTCATCATCGCCTTCCACATCAACTCTGCAGCCTTGCGGGTGCATCGCCACCATCAACAATGCCTGGTGGGTAGGAGATGAGTTTTTTGCAGATGTCTGGAGATTGTGTACCAACAACATGAATTATACAGTAATCAATGACACATTTAAAAAGTACTCCATGCTCCAGGCTGTCCAGGCCACCGTGATCCTCTCCACCATTCTCTGCTGCATTGCCTTCTTCATCTTCATGCTCCAGCTCTTCAGCCTGAATCAGGGAGAGAGGTTTGTCCTAACCTCCATCATCCAGCTAATGTCGTGTCTGTGTGTCATGAATACAGCCTCCATTTATACAGACAGGTATGAAGACATTCACGAGAGAAACATGGAATTCTATTACCTGACCAAAGAAGGCAGCAATGGCTACTCCTCCATCCTGGTGTGGGTGGCCTTCACCTGCACTTTCAGCAGCGGCATGATGCACCTGATACTGAGGAAGGGCAAATGGAGTTCCGGAGCTTGGTTGCTTTTGCTGCAGTACAGAATCCACATTCAGATAACTATTTTGTATATAATCATTATTTTTTTGAGATTTTTCTAGCAAATGTATTGTTTCCTTTAAAAGCCAAAGAAAGAAAAAGAAAAAAATTCAAAAAGGAGAAGAGTTTTTGCATTCTTGAGTTCGGAGAATAGACTATGAAGGCTGGTATTCAGAACTGCTGTGCACTCAAAAGTCTCAAGACACAAGCAAAGTTCCAGCAAAGCTCAAATCCAAAAGCGCTTGGCGGGACATTTCTTAACCATAGGGCTGTGAAGGGAGGAGATGAGAGGCTGGGAAAGCCAGGTCTCTGGGGATGTGCTTCCTATAGGTTTTAGCTGGCTCAAGCTCCTCCCAAGTCGCTCTGCTAGTGGTAGGTGAAAGGGGGTGAGATGGGTTGCAGCAGAGGAATGACAGTTTCCTGAAAAGTTTAGCCCAAGTTCCAAGTGAGAAGCAGGTGTCGTCCCTGACATTCTGTCTGTATCCAAACCAGAGCCCAACCAACCCTCCGTTATAGAGGCGGGTCAGAAAAAGCTTCACCTAAATTTACTGACAGTGTCACCTGCTTGCCTTAGGAATGGCGATCCTTTACTTGCATGCCAGATTTATACTGACCCTTTGGCAAAACCTACAGTCCCCCCGCCCACCCCAGACCTACAGAATCAGCCTTCAAGGGATGAGGCCAGTAAATCTGCTTTTCTAACATGCTCCCTGGGCAACACTTCAGATGCATTGAAGTTGGGGACCACAGTCCCTGGGCCAGGTGAGCAGAGCTGCCTCATAAATGCTAGGATGTCATCATGTGGAGATGGGGAGGTGGGTGTAACCCCCACAGCAGGCCAAAACTTTGGCCTCCATCACCACAGCTGTCTACATCCAGGGTCACCAAACTCCATTCCTGGTCCATGTGAACTCATAGACACCTTCAGGGAGCGGGGTGCAGCCTCCTTCCCATTCTATACCAGAAGGCCTCTCCCTTCTTGTCCAGCCCTTCATGCTACACCTGGCTGGCCTCTCACCCCTATTTCTGGAGCCTCAGAGGATCCATCCACCATTCATTCATCAACATAAATCATGACATGCATGCATGTACCAGGCACAGGGGATACCCTCTCAAGACAATTTCCTTCTAGGGCTCATGGCCTAGTGGAGGAGACAGATTAATAATTAATTAGAAAAACTAGCAGGGCACAGTGGCTTACACTTGTAATCCCAGCACTTTTGGAGGCCGAGGCGGGTAGATCACCTGAGGTCAGGAGTTCAAGACCAGCCTGGCTGAAATGGCAAAATCCTGTCTCTACTAAAAATACAAAAGTGAGCTGGGCATTGTGGTGCATGCCTGTAAACCCAGTTACGCGGAGGTTGAGGCGGGAGAATCACTTGAACCCAGGAGACAGAAGTTGCTGTGAGCCGAGATCGTGCCACTGCACTCCAGCCTGGGCAACAGAGAGAGACTCCATCTCAAACAAACAAACAAAACCCAAAAACACAAGAAACTAATTACACAGTGTGATGAAGCTGCAAAGAACACCACTAAGAATTCAAAATCAGCCTGGCACAGTGGCTCACCCCTGTAATCCCAGCCCTTTGGGAGACCGAAACAGGCTGATCTTGAGGTCAAGAGTTCGAGACCAGCCTGGCCAACATAGTGAAACCCCATCCCTACTAAAATTACAGAAAAATTAGCTGGGTGTCATGGCAGGTGCCTATAATCCCAGCTACTTGGGAGGCTGAGGCAAGGAGAATCGCTTGAACCTGAGAGGTGGAGGTTGCAGTGAGTCAAGATCGCGCCACTGCACTCCAGCTCAGGCGACAGTGTGAGACTCCATCTCAAAAAAATAAATACATAAATAAAATAATTCAAAATCGAGGCCTGTGGCATGGAAGGGAGCCTGCTTTTTGTGTGCCTATTTTTAAATGCTCCTGGAGGCATTTAGATCAGTCTAAATATAGCTCCATTCAGTTCATGCAGATGGCATTTATTGGGCAGTACCCGTCTGTGAAAAAACACTCAGAAAACACATCTGTGGAGGGGCCCATGGTCCTGACAGCAAATGCAGTGAGAGGATCCCATAGAGCCAGGGTTTTCAAGCTTTAGGGGTTCCCTTGCTGCTTGGGACAGGCTATTTCAGTGAGTCTGGGGGAAGGATTCCCAGGTGATTCTAAGACTATGCTGAGAAATAGAGCTTTTGGGGGCTTGTCCTTCAGGATCAAAGCATGATGTGCTATGCAGCAATGCAGGCCACCCAGGAACCCTCCCAAGATAGAAGCTCTTTGCACCTCGTTGTCTTTTTCCGCTTATGTTGGAGCAGGATGCTAGGAGCTGTCCTGGGATGGGGTGTGGGACCTTGTGCTATTTAAATACTTTTGCACTTGACCTTGTGCTGAGTGAAGTGATGATTTGCCATCAGCTCAGTTCCAGTGGAGCTGAAGAGACATCTGGTTTGAGTAGTTTTAGGGCAACTGTGGATATCTTTTCAATGCAGGATTTGTTCTTTCCATCTACTCTCATTCATTTTTGACAAATGGTATTAAATGTTTACCATGTTCCAGGCAGTGTGTAAGGCTCTGAAAATGCAGGGGTGAACAAATCTAGATAGCCTCCCTGCCATCGTGAAGTTTGCAGTCCATGAGATAGGACCCCCTCCCTATGGAGAAGCCACCAACGCAGTACAGGGTGGCTTGGGGCCACACAGAGGACAAATGACACCTTCTGCCTCAATGAGAAACTATCATTAGTCATGTGGGCAAGAACATGTTTTACACCCCCAGGGTTAACAGGATGCTACCCAAGCTCATGGAGAAAGTTGAATCTTAAGTTTCCCTGACACTTTCTACCTTGGTGGCTTTTCTATAATTTTCTGGTAGTCACAATGGAAACAAACAAAACACCTTAAAACCAGAGATCAGCCCCCAAGCAATACATGAATTCCCTTCACAAAAAAATGTCAGGGCTGCATGATCTGTGTTGAATGCAGTCTGAGATGATCCTGTGGATTTTCCCAGCTGGTTGCCACTACTGTACAACATTCAGTGCCCACATCCACCGGTGCCAATAAGGTTTTATGAGACATGAGAAATGCCTCTTCCCTGCTATGTGACTTGCATTTGAGAAGTTGGAAAGAAATAATGACATCAGGGAGAAAACATTCAACCTTCTTACCTGTGGGTAGAATCAGCCTTCACTTGGTGCTTATTACCAGTTATTCAAGAACAATAACAATGACAAAATTAGTTGACATCCAAGAAGCAGATATTAGGACCAAAGATAGCATCAACTATATTTGAAGGAACTGTAGTTTGTGCATTTTATGGCACTTTTATAAAGTACTATAATTCTTTCACTGAGGGGCTATGTGATGGAGACAGACTAACTCATTTTGTTATTTGCATTAAAATTATTTTGGGTCTCTGTTCAAATGAGTTTGGAGAATGTTTGACTTGTTGGTCTGTGTGAATGTGTCTACATATACCTGAATACGGGAACATCGGAGACCTCCTCACTCCCACACGTCTATAGTTTGCATGCATTTGTGCACACCCCTCATGAACAGGTTGAAATTCTAGGATGCTCTATGTTAGCTGA
Source organism: Rhinopithecus roxellana (assembly GCF_007565055.1). NCBI lineage: Eukaryota > Metazoa > Chordata > Mammalia > Primates > Cercopithecidae > Rhinopithecus > Rhinopithecus roxellana. The sequence goes on along the minus strand of NC_044560.1, from coordinate 80,249,000 downwards.
TGATGAAGAAACATAAAACTCCAAGCCTGTTTGTAAACACGATAAACACAGTGGCCTAGATAAAAGCTGTATCATAGTTTAAAATCTGCCTCAGAGGATATTACTAAATATCCCTAATAGTTTAAAGGTTACTTACAATAGAGCAAGTTGGACAGTTTTGTGGTGGTGTGAAAATGCTAGGGCAAGGCTAGAGGTTAATTTTGAATCTTGGTTTGGGGAGAAATGTGAATTTAGGGTAGTTAGAAACTTTCTACTTAACTTACCTTCAAAATAGTCCATTTTCTATGTTTTGCATAATCTGCAGCTGTACATGGAAAATAAACTTTCAAACCCCCCCCCAAAAAAAAAAAAACTAAGTCAGAGGTCATTTCCCTGCTTACTCTTCTCAGGCGAGGTGAATACAATCAACCCATTTACTCAGCCCTGGTGATTCCAATCAGCCAATTAGCTCAGCCCAGTTTATTCCAATTAGCCAATTAGCTTGGTCTGGGTAATTCTAATCAGCCAATTAGCTCAGATCAGGTAAATCCAGCCAATTACCTCATTCCAGATGATTTCAATCTGCCAATTAGGTCAGCATTTTTTATTTCAATCAGCCAATTAAATCAGGTAATTACAGTCATTAGCTGATCCCAGGAGATTAAAATCAGCCAATTAGTTCAGCCCTGGTGACTACAGTCAGCCAATATTTGAGCCCCAGATTATTTTAATTGGCCAATAAGCTCAGCCCAGGTGATTTCAATCAGACACTTAGATCAGCCCAGGTGGATTCAATCAGCCAGTTCTGTGATATCAACTGTAGATTAATCAAGATGGACCCTCAGTGGTGGATGAGAATAGATCATGCATACGCTGAGAAGAAAAGCAAAGTCCAGAAATGCTAACCTGGACAGAAAGTGTTACATGGCCTTAATATCAGCTTATTTCCCAGACCTTGTCCCTGAAAGTGAAGCTTAGTTTGTCTATACAAACAACATTGTATAGCTACGTTCCATTCCAACATGCTACTGAGACAGAGAAGAGAAATAATTCTACATCTTCACCCTTAGAATATGCTAAGAGATTGAGAAACATCTTGAGGAACAATTTTTGTGTACATATTTACATAGAAATACTCATATAATCTTGTATATGTATCAGTCTTTGTATGTACATTCATACAGGACAAAGATATAGATTGTGGAAGGATTAATATGTACTGTTACTAATAGTAATGCAAACAGAAACTAGAATCTCACACATGGATCAAGTCAATTGTTGAGATTGTGACTCATCTAGTTGGATCCAATACACAGGTGTTGACTCTCATACCTAGAACCAGGACATGCATGAGATTGTTAATCTCATCACTGGGACTTCCTGCAGGTGTGATTGTGACATATGCACCTCACAGAACCTTTGTGATTTGACACATCTGCCTGGGCCCAGCCCAGATGGAATTGTGACATATCACTGGACTCGGCCCCTAGGTGATGTCACTCTATTCTTCTGCTTTACCATTGCTCACAGGGGAATTGTAACATATCACTGGGCCTTGTATCCAGGTGATGTGAGTCTCCTCTCCCTCTTTGTTGCTGCCAACAGGGGGCATTTTGACGTATAACTGAGCCCCACACCCGGGTTATGTGACTCTTCTGTCTGTGTCTGGCCTATACTGGCCATTGTGACATGTTGCTTAGTCTAACACCCAGGTTATGTAACTCTTGTGCTGCTTAGTCTAACACCCAGGTTATGTAACTCTTGTGCCCTGGCCCTGCCTACAGAGAGCATTGTGAGGTATCTCTGTGTCCACCACAGAGGTGATGATTCTCTATTGACTGTTCCCTTCTCAAAGGGGTGACTGTGACATATCACTGGGCCCAGCACCTAGTTTATGTGACTTTTCTCTCCTTTTTTTATTTTTCTTTTGAGATGGAGTCTCACTGTGTCATCCAGGCTGGAGTGCAGTGGAGCAATCTTGGCTTACTGTAGCCTCTGCCTCACAGGTTCAAGCGATTCTCCTGCCTCAGCCTCCTGAGTAGCTGGGATTACAGGTGCCTGCCACCATGCCCAGCTAATTTTTGTATTTTTTGTAGAGATGGAGTTTCCCCATGTTGGCCAGTCTGGTCTTGGACTCCTGACCTCAAGCAATCTGCCCTCCTTGGCCTCCTAAAGAGTTGGGATTACAGGAATGAGCCACCATGCCTGGCCAACTTTTCCCTCCTTTATAGGTTCTGCCCACAGAGAAAGCTATAACATATTGCTGCACTCAATACCAAGATGATGTTACTCTTTTGGCTCTGCTCTCAAAACGTATTGTGATATATTTCTTGTCCTACCACCAATGTGATGTGAGTCTCCTGCCTGGGCCCTGTCCACAAGGGTCAATATGATATATCTCTGGGCCCATCAACCACTTGATGTGACTCTGCTCTCTTACCTGAGCATTGCCCAAAAAAGAAATTGGGACATATCCGTGAATCCAGAGCTTAGGTGATATGGCTCTTCTCTCCTGCCTGGGCCATGCCTAAAATAGAGAGAGTGACGTGTTGCTTAGTCCAGCACACAGGTTGTGTGACACTTCTTCCTGACCTCTGCCCAAACAAGTAACTGTGACATAACTCAGGTTTTGTTACCTAAATGATGTGATTCTCCTCTTTTTCTAGAGACCCGTCTTCAGTGAAGGTTGTGGCAAATTGCTTGGCCCAGCACCTATGTGATGTGACTCTACTCTCATACCTGGGACCTGTCCACTGGGTGATTTTAACATACAGCTGGGCCCAGCTTCTAGATTATGTGGCTCTCTTCTTTTTCCTGAGTTCTACCCACAGGGGGTATTGCGAGGTATCTCTGGGCCCCTCATGTAAGTGATGTGATTCTCTTGCCTGTACCCTCCCCTCAGCAGGTATTGTGACACGTTGCTGGACCCAGCACCTAGGTGATGTGACTCTCCTCTACTACTTGGGCTGTGCCCAAAAAAAGGATTGTATAGCTTGGCCCAACAAATAAGTGAAGTTACTATCGTCTCATGCCTCAAACCTGTACACATTGTATATTGTGACATATTTCTGGGTCCAACTCCTAGTTGATGTGACTCTCTCACATGGGTCTTGCCCACAAAACTAGTGGTATAAGATGTATTTTCATTCATCACGTAAGTGATATAACTTTTCTTTCTGCCTGGGTCCTGCCAAAATAGAAAATTGTGATATATAATTGGACCCAGTACCTAGGTGATGTGACTCTCCTTTTTTGCCTAGGCTGTGCATAATTTGGGTATTGTGACATATATCACTGGGCCCAAACCCTAGCGAACAGAAGGCTTCAGTCTGGACCCTTCCCACAGGAGACCTTGGGACATATATCCGCATCCAACACATAGGAGATATGACTCTCCTCTTCTGTCTGCATCATGCACACAGGAAAGATTGTAACATATCATTAGGTTAAGCAACCAAGTGATGTATTTTGACTGCCTGGGTCTTTCATAGGTGGGGCATTATGACATATCTCTGGTAACACCTACTATCTGATATTACTCTTCTCTTTTACCTGGGTTTTGCCTGTGTAAAAGATTGTGACATATCTCTTTGCCCAGCACCTGGGTAATGTGACTGTGCTCTTCTGCCTGGGCAATGTCCACAGAAATGACAGTGACGAATCACTAGGCCCAGCACACAAATGATGTAATTCTTCTGCCTAGTCTCTGCCTAAGGAGGTCACTGTGACATGTCTCTGGGCCTATCACCATGGGGATTATGACATATCACTTTGCCCAGCACCTACATGATGTGACAGTCTTCTCTCTAATGGACCTGCCCACTAGGGTGATTGTGTCATAGAGCTGAGCCCAGCTTCTAGGTAATGGGACTTTCTTGTTTTTGTGAATACCCAAAAATGGAATTGCCACATATCTCTGAGATTCTCACAAAGGCGACACTCTTTCCTGGGACCTCTTCTCAGGGGTTATTGTGACATATTGCTATACTCAGAATCTAGGTAATGTGACTCATTTTTACTGCTTGAGCTTTGCCCAAGAAGTGATTGAGATGTATTACTGGGCCTAGTACCTAAGTGATGTGACTCTCCTCTCTTTCTAAAGTGCTGCAGACATTGTGATTTATTTTTGAGTCCAACACCTAGAAGATGCAAGTTTTCTGCACAAGCCCTGCCCACAGGGGAAAAATGACATATCTTTTCATTCATGAGTCACATAGATGATGTGACTCATCTCTTCTGCTTGGGCCCTGCCAAAAAAAATAGAAAAAGAAAAAGAAAAGAAAAAGTGGTTATTGTAACATATCACGGGATGGATTGAGCATCTAGGTAATGTAACTGTTCTCTTTTATGTGATATGTCTCTGGGCCTATCACCATGGGGATTATGGCATATCACTTTGCCAAGCCCCTACATGATGTGACACTCTTCTCTCTAATGGACCTGACCTATATATGGATGGACCAAATAATGGACCTGGACCTACATATATGTTAGGTATTGTGATCTAATACTGACCCCAACTTATACTGGATGAGAGACTCCTGCCTGGGGTATGAGCATCAGAAGCCTTGTGACATATCTTTGCATCCATCACCTAAGAGATGTGACTCTCCCCCTCTGCTTTCATGCTGCTTATAAGAAAGATTCCTACATATTGTGGAACCCAGAAACCAGGTGATGTGTCTTTTATGCCTGAGTTTTACCCAAAGGTCACAGTGTGACATTGTCACTGAGCCCTGCATCCGAGTGATATGTTGCTGTTTTCTGTGCCCTGCTTTTAGTGGGGAATTGTAACACATCCCTGGCTTAGAACCCAGGTGATGTGTCTCTTTTTTCTGGTACCTTCTTTCAGAAAAGATTGTCACGTATCTCTGGCCCGGCACTTAGGTGATGTGACTCTTCTGTTTCCTCCCTACCCACAGGTAGGAGTTTGACATATATATTGGCTCAGCGCACAGGCGCGATAATGACTCTAATATATTGAACCAGCCAAGAGGACAAACACTGTCTCTCATAGATAGGGATAGAAAAATGGGTAAGATCCTAGGTTTCTTTTCTGTATGAAGGTTATAAAAGGTTACCACTCTCTTGCATGTTGTATAAAAACCCTTGGGTGGTACAGAGAGTGTCATCACAAGGCCCAGCATGCAGATGAGATTGTGTTGCTTGTGTGCTCACCCTGACAACCGTTAGGATTGTCACCCTCACACATGAACAAAGCCTACTAGTGAGGTACTTAATCTCACACACAACTGGATGCAGTCCACAGTTAAAATTGCGACATTCATTTGTGAATTCTGTTCGGAGGTGTGATGGTGACTCATTTCTAAACCCAGCTCTGGCAGGTGAGGTCTCTCCTATATGGACCCAGTCAATTAGAAAGATGTTGACTGTCACACATGGGCTTAAAACTACAGACACTATCATGGGTCCATACCAGCACAAAGGATTTAGAGGAAATTGTGACTCCCATGCATACCACATAAAGCCCTTGGGTGATACAGAACGTGACTTAACATGGCCCTAAAAGAAGGTAAGATTGTGACAGTCTTACACACACACAGCAAATAGTAAAGATGATCATTCTTTCACAGCCCACCATTGAGGTTCTGAATCTCATACCTGGAGACAGTCAAAAATTGGAAAATTGACTCTCATTAGTGGATCTGGTCTGCAGGTTAATTTTGTGCTTCTCAGGCCAAAATCTAGCACACCTGTAAGATTGTGATTCTAGTAAGAAAACATGGTACACAGAAAAAATTGAAGCTCTCATGAGTGGATTCAATCTGTTGTAGAGATTGTGACTCATGTATTTAGAAGCAACATACAGGAGGTATTGACTCTCATACCTAGAATTTGGACACGTGTGGAATTTTTAATCTCATCCTTGGACCTTCTTGCAGGTGTGACATGTGCCTCTTCCCAGCACCTAAATGATTTGACTCTCCTTGTTTGGGACCAGCCCACAGAAGGGATTGTGACACATCACTGAACTCAGAAGCTAGGTGTTGTGACTTAACTCTCTTTCCTTGACAATGTCCACAGGGGCATTGTGACATACTGGTAGGCCTTACTCCTAGGTGATATGAGTCTCCTGCTCTGCCTTGGTGATGTCTACAGGAAGCATTGTGACATATCGCTGGACCCAACACCAAGGTGATGTCACTTTTTTGCCTTAGCCCTGCCTTCAAAAGGCATTATTACAAATTGCGTGGACTATTACCAAGGTGATTTGAGTTTCTTGCTTGGACCATTCCCACAGTAGGCATTGTGACATATCACCTAGAAAATGTGACTCTTCACCTCTGCCTGCACCCTGACCACAGAAAAAATTGTGACATATCACTGGATCCAGAAACCAGGTGATGTGTTTCTTTTGCCTGAAACTTTGTCACAAAAAACATCGTGACATATCTCTAAGTCTCTTACCTTGGTGATGTGACTCACTCTCCTGCCTGGAGCCTTCACTCAGAGGGTATTGTGACATATTGCTGGACCAAGCATTTAGGTGATGTGACTCTCTCAACATCTTGAACTCTGACCAATAAGGAATTTTTATGTGTTGGTGTGTGCTCTGTATCTAGGCGATGGGACTCTCCTCTCCTGCCTGGGCCCTGCGCATATTCTGTGTTGTGATATATTGCATGTTATCACACCTAGGTGATGCTACTCTCTCACATAAGCCCTGCTCACAGAGGCATTATAATATATTTCTTATGTCTGTTTCCTATGTGATGTGTCTCTCCTCTTCTGCCTGGGCCTTGCCAAACGTGGGGATTGTGACATATTACTGGACACAGATTCTAGTTAACATGACACTCCTCTTTTTTCTGGGCCCTGGATATTTAGGGTATTGTGACATATTTTTACACTAAACATCTAGAAAATAAAAGGCTCCTGCCTGGGCCCTGCCCACAGGAGACCTGTGACATATCTCTACATTTATCACTTAGGAAATGTGACTCTCCTCTTCTGCCTGCACCCCGTGCACAGGGGAGATGGTGACATATCACTGAGCCCGGTAAGCAGGTGATGTAACTCTCCTTTCCTGCCTGGGCCCCACATGTATTGTGCATTGTGAAATATGGCTGGATCCAACACCTAGGTGATGTGACTGTCCTGCATGGGTCTGCCCACAAGGTTATTATTGTGTGTCTTTTTGTTCATCACCTAGGGTGTTTCAAATTTCCTTTTCTGTCTGGGCCATATCAAAAAAAAAGGTATTGTGACACATCACTGGAGCCAGCACTAAGTAATTTTTAGTACTTAGTACATGCCTTTGCTGATTGGGCCTAGCCACAGAAGACATCGTGACATATCGTTAGGCCCAGCAACCAGGTGAAGGGACTCTGCTGCCTTAGTCCTGCTTTCAGGAGGGGATTATAACATATCGCTGGTTGAAAACACAGGTACTGTGACTCTCTTGCCTGGTTCTTACTCTCAGAACAAATTATGGCACACTTCCAGCCCAGCCACAACGTGATGTGACTCTCCTGCCTGGTCACTGCTCTCAGAGAAGGTTGTAAATATCTCTGGCACAACACCCAGGTGATGTGATTCTCCTGCTCACTCCGTCCTTACCCAATTGTGGGATTGTCACATATATCTTAGTTCAGTTTACAGGTGTCATAATGACTCTCATAACTTGAGCCAGCCAATATGAAATATACAGTGTCTCTTAGCTAGGCTTAGGAAAATGGCTCAAATCCTAGGTCTCATTTTTGTATGAAGGTCATAGAGAACTACCCCTGTGTCACATTTCATAGAAAGCCCTTGGGTGATACAGAGTATCAACACAGAGCCCAAGACACAGGTGAGGTTGTGTTTCTCATCATTTTCTCACACAAACAAAGCCCATTATTGAGGTCCTGAATCTTACATGCGGACACAGTCTACAGTTGAGATTGTGGCTATCATATGTAAACATGTGAGCACAGTTGGGATGGTGACTCATTTTAAGCTCAACTCATAGGAAGGTGAAGATTCTTCATTCTGGACTCAGCTAATTGGAGAGATGTTGATTCTTATATTTGGGCTTAAGGGCACAGGTATAATCATAATCCATACCAGCACAAATGCCTCTGAGCAGATTGAGAATTTCATGCATAAGGTATAAAGCCCTAGGGTGATACACAGGTGAGATTGTGACCCTCACCAAGTTGACAGAAAAGATTGTCATCTTCCCATATGAACACAGCCCATTGTTAAAGCTCTGGATTTCACAACCAAAAGCAGTCAGATGTTGGAAAGTTGACTCTCATATGTGAATCTGGTCCACAGGTAGGTTGGTGATTATAAGACCAATATTCAGCACACCTGTGAGGCTGTAACTCACTCAGGTGAACAGCACACAGGAAAGTTTGCGCCTCTCATGCACTGATCCAGTTTATTGTTGAGATGAACTCATGTAATTAGACCCAGCATACATAAGGCATTAACTCACATACTCAGAAACAGGACATGTGCTGAATTGTAAATATCATTCTCTGACCCTCCTGCAGGTGTAAATGTGATATATGCCTCTGGCCAGCACCTGAGTGCTTTGACTCTCTAGCCTGGCCCCAGTCCACATACAGGATTGTGACATGTCACTGGACCCAGCACCTAGGTGATGTGACCCTATTATCCTGCCTTGGCGCTGGCCACAGGGGACACTGTTGAGACTCACTTCTCCTGCCTGGTTCCTGCTCACAGAGGGGATTGTGGCCTATCACTAACCCAGCACCGAGCTGATGTGACTCCTCTTCTTTTTATGTTCTTCCGTCAGGGGAGATTGTGATGTATCACTGGGCCCGGAAGCCAGGTGGTATGTCTCTCCGTCATGTTCCTTGCTAACAGAGAACATTGTGATTTACTGCTGGGCTCGGCATCAAGGTGAGGCAACTTTGCTGCCCATGCCCTGCTTTCAGGAGGGGATTGTAACCTATCTCTAGTCCAGGTGACATTGTGACACTCTTATGCACACAAAGCTCATAGTAAAGATTTTCATTCTTGCACATGAACTCAGTGTCCTGCTCACATTAGGAGGAAGTTAAAAGTTGGATAATTGGCTCTCATACTTGTATGTAATTTACATGTGTCTTGGTGAATCTCAGACTAAGATTCAACTCAACTGTGAGGCTATTACTCCACAAATATGACACAATCCACAGAAGGAATTGAATTTCTCATGCGCATATTCAGTCCACTGTTCCTATTGTTAATTTTGTACTTAGACTCAACATACGGGACGTGTTTACTCTCGTACCCAGAATAGGAATATGTATGGGATTTTTAATCTTATCCTTGAACCTACCTGCAGCTCTGATTGTGATATACGCTTCTGTCAAGCACCTGAGTGAGGCTGTCACAATGAAGGCATATACCCTAGGTGCTAGGGGCAGGGATATGTCACAATTCCATGTGACGTTCCTGGACCTAACACCTAGAGCATATGTTTTATATTCTTCTGCCTTAACATTGCCCACATTGCATCTTGTGACATACTGCTATGTCTGAAACCCAGGATGTGAGTACCCTGCCTAGATTCTGCCTACAGGGGGACTTGTGACATGTTTCTGGACCCATCATCTATTTGATGTTACTCTACTCTTTTACTTGGTATTTGCCAACGGGCGACATTGTGACATACCTCTGGGCCAAACACCTAAGTAATGAGCCTCTCCTTTTCTTCCTGGGCTCTGATCACAGAAGGGAGGGTAACTTATCCCTGGACACAGCCCACAGGAGATGTGATGATTCTTCCTGGATCCTGTCCATAAGGACAAGAGATACATAATTGTGATGCATCTCTGCGATCATGAACTAAATTATGTGACTCTCCTTTATTTCCAGAGAACTGTCCACAGTGTAAGTTGTGATGTATCACTTGGCACAGCATCTATGTTATGTGACCCTCCCCTCATACCTGGACCCTGCTCACTAAGGTTGTTGTAACATATGGCTGACCACAGCCCCTAGGTTATTTTTCTCTTCTCTTATTCCTGAGCCTTAACCACAGGAGGCATTTTGGCATATTTGTGGAACCCTCCCCAGGTGAGGTGACACTGCTGCCTGGGCTCTTTTTTCAGGGTGTATTGTGCCATATTTTTGGGTACAACAGCAAGGTAATGTAACTCTCCTCTACTGCTTGGGCTGTGCCCAAGAAGAGATTGTAATGTATTGCTGGGCACAGCACCTAGGTGATGTGACTGTCCTCTCCTTTCCGGGCTCTGCATACATTCTGTATTGCAAAATATGCGGCACCTATGTGGTGCGGCTCTCCTCTCATGTTTGAGCTCTTCCCACTAGAATGATTGTGACATATACCTCGGCCCACCTATTAGGTTATGTAACTTCCCTCTTTGTTCTGATCTTTACCCACACAGAGAATTGTGGCATATTTCTAGGCCTCTCACCTACATGATATTACCTTTTTACCTGGGCCCTCCTCTCAGGGGTCAGGTATTGCTGGACCTAAAGCAGATGGTGTGACTCTCCTCTGCTGCTTAACCTTTGCTCAAGGAAAAATTTGTAATTTTTCGATGGATCGAAGACCTAAATGATGTGACTATCATCCCTTGCCTGAACCCTGAATACATTGTGTATTGTGACATATGGCTGGGTCCAACACCTAAGTAATGTGACACTCTTGTATGTGCCCTGCCAACAGAAGGCATTATGACATATCTCTAGGCATACCAATTATTTGATGTGACTCTGCTGTTTTACCTGTACTTTGCCCATAGAAGAGATAGTGACATATCTCTGGGCCAAGCAGCTAGGTGTTGTGACTCTCCTCTTTTGCCTGTGCCAGGCCCACAGAAGGAATAATGAGTTATCAATAGACCCAGCACACAAGCAATGTCATTCTTCTGCCTGGATATTGTCGACAATGGCCACTGTGACACATCTCTGGGCCCATGACCTGACCTAGGTGATGTGTTTCTCCTCTTCCTTCTGAGACCTGCCCACAGTGGTAATTGTGACATATTGCTTGCTGCAGCACCTACATAATATTACTCTCCACTCTTGCCCAAGCCCTGCCCACGGGTGTGATTGTGACAGATAAGTGAGCACTGACTCTATGTTATGTGATGCATCTCTTTTTTTCTAGCCCTACCTACCAGGGACATTGCTACATATTTCTTGTCCCCTCACCAAGGTGATGTGACACTTCTGCCTCGGTCTTTCTCTCAGGAAGTATTGACATTGTGGCAAATTGCTTCATCTAGCACCTAAGTAATGTGACTCTTCTTTCCTTCTTGGGCTCTGCTCAAGGAGGCATTGTGATGTATCCCTGGACACAGCACCTAGGGGATGTTACTCTCCTCTCCTGCCTGGGTCCAGCATACATTGTGTATTGTAATATATGGCTGGACTCAACAAGTAGGTGATGCGACTCTTGTCCATGAGCCCTGAAGACAGGGGTATTAGATGATACAATTTACTCATCACCTAGAAGATGTGACACATTTTTATTGCCTGAGACCTGTCAGATAAGAAGATTGTGACGTATCACTTCACCCAGCATTGAGGTGAGGTGAGTCTTTTTTTTTTTTTTTTTTGCCTGGCCTTGCCCACAGAAAGCATTTTGATGTATCGCTGGGCCCATTACCAAGGCGATGTGACTCTGCAGTCTGCACCCTGCTTTCAGGATGGGATCGTAACGTATTCCTAGCTGAGTACCCAGGTGATGTGACTCTTCTGCCTGGTCCCTTCTGTCAGGGAAGATTGTGAAATATTCCTGACCCAGAACACAGGTGATGTAACTCACCTCTTTGCTCCCTACCCACAGGTAAGACTGTGACATATGTCTTGGTCCAGCTAACAGTCACAATGATGACTCTAATACCACACACTAGCCAATAGGAAAGATACTGTCCGTTTTAGCTGGGATTAGAGAAATGGGTAAGATCCCATGTCTCCTCTTTGTATGAAGGTTATAGAAAATTACTACTTTCTCACACACTGTGTAAATCCCTAGTGTGGAACAAATGTCATCACAGAGCCCAGCATCCAAATGAGATTGTGTTTCTCATATTCTCACCCTACCATCCATTAGGATTTTCACCCTTATGCATGGACAGAGCCCACAGGTGAGGTCCTGAATCACACAGGTTGACACCATCCACAGCAGGAATTGTTTCTGTCACATGCTACAGTTGGGATGGTGACTTATTTCTAAACTTAGTTCATAGGCAGGTGAGGATACTTCTATTTGGACCAAGCCAATTGAAGAGAAGTTGACTCTGAGACAAGAGCTTAGGGTAAAAATTATAACTATGTGTCCCACCAGCAGGGAGGTTTCAGAGCATATTGAGACTCTCATGCAGAAAGCCCTCAGGTGCTACAGAGTTTCCTGACAAGGCACAACACAGGTGAGATTTTGACACCTGTATGCACATCCAGTTAACAAGAAATATTGTCATACCGTCACATGAACATGGTCAACTTTTGAGGTTCTGAATGTCACATTTGGAGGCAGTGGAAACTTGAAAGAGTGACTGTTATATGTGGATCCAGTCCACAGGTGGGCTGGTGACTCTCAGACCAAGATTCAGCCCACCTGTAAGGCTGTGACTCTACTAAGGAGGCATAGTGCACAGAAGAAAGCGAGCTTCTCACGCACAGACCCAGTCCACCATTGAGATTGTGACTCATGTATTTAGATCCAACATAGAGGAGATGTTGACTCCCATACTTAGAATTGGGTCGTGTGCAAGAATTTTAACTTTATCCCTGTATCATTCTGCATGTGAGATTGTGTGACATATGCCTCTGTCCAGGAACTAAGTGATTTGACCCTTTTGCCTGGGCCCAACCCACAGATGGAATTTTGAAATATTGCTAAACCCAGCACCTTCATGATGGGACATTCCACTGCCTTGGCACTGCCCACAGACAGCACTGTGACATATCACTGTCACTAGGCCTTATATCCAGTTAATGTGAGTCTACCCTTCTGTTTTGTCACTGTGTACAGAAGGCGTTGTGACATATCACTAGGCCCAACACCCAGGTTATATGGTTTTCCCACCTGTACCCTGCCCAAATGGCCCATTGTGATATATTTCTGGGTCCAGAACCCAGGTGATGTAACTCTCCTGCCTGGGCCTTGCCTACAGGAGGCATTGTGACATCTCTGCACCCATTAGCCAGGTGATATGATTCACTTCTGCCTGATCTCTGCTCACAGGGAACGTTGTGACCTATCACTGGGTCCAGCATTGAGTTGATGTGACTCTTCTATTCTTTTTAGGTTCTTCCTGTAGAAGAGGTGGTGACATGTCTCTGGACCCAAGAGTAAGGTGATGTTACACTTTTGCCTTGGTTCTGACCTCAGAAAGCTTTGTGACATATTGCTGGGCTCAGCACCAAGACGATGTGAGTCTCTTGCCTGGACCCTACCCAGGGCGGGGGGTGGGGGGGTGGCATTTGGACATATCTCTAAGTTCATGAACTATTTGATGTGACTCTTCTTGCTTACTTGGGCTTTGCCATTAGAAGAGATTGTGACATGTCTCTGATTCCAGCACCTAGGTGTGACTCTCCTCGTTTGCCTGTGCTATGCCCACCGAAGGTCGAGTGAATTATCCCTAGGCCCAGTATACAGGCAATGTGATTCTACTGCCTGGTCATTGACCACAGGGATCACTGCAACGTATCTCTGGGCCCATTACCTAGATGGTGTAATTCTCCTTATTTTTCTGCTTCTGTCCCCAGTGGGGATTGTGACATATTCCTTCAACCCACATTTATGTGATATGATTCTCCTCTCATATCTGGACTCTGACCACTGTTGTAATTTTGACATAGGCCTGGGCTCAGCTGTCTAGGTTATGTGACTCTCTTCTTTTTTCCTAAGCCCTACCCACAGGAAGCATTGGTACATAGCTCTGGGCCCCTCACCAAAATGATGTAATCCTCATTCTTGGGCCCTTCCCTCAGTGAGTATTGTGACATATTGATGGACTCAGCACCTAGGTGGCTCTGACCAAGGAGGTATTGTGATGTATCACTGAGCCCAGAACCTAGGTAATGTTACTCTTTTCTCCTGCCTGATTGAGCTCAGTATAAATTGTGTATTTTGACATATGGCCTATTTTAACAACCATGAGATGCACCTCTTCTGCATGAGCCCTGCCCTCAGGGGTGTTATACCATATCTTTTTGTTTATCACCTGGGTGATGTGACACATTTATTTTTCTGCCTGGACCCTGCTAAAGAGGGCTATTATAACATATCACTTGGCCCAGCACCTACGTGATGTGACTCTCCTTTTTCCTAGGCTCCAAATACTTGGTGTATTATGAAATAACACTCGGTCCAACACCTGGAAAATAAGAGGCTCCTGCCTGGGCCCTGCCCACAGGGGGCCTTGTGACATATATCTGCATACACTACCTAGGAATGTGACTTTTCTTTTCTGCCTGCACCTTCCTAACAGAAAAGGTTATGACATATCACTGGACCCCGCAACAAGGTGATGAGGCCCTTTTGACTGGGTCTTGAATACACAGATCACTGTGACATATTGCTGAGCCCTCAGAGAAGATTGTGACATACATCTGACCTCAAACCCAGGTAATGTTACTCTCCTGCTTACTCCTAATCCAGAGGAGTAACTGTGACATATATCCTGGCCCATCTCACAGGTGTGATGATGACTGTCATACCTTGAACTAGCCGATGAAAGTGATACTGTCTCTTATAGCTAGGCTTAGGGAAAAGGTAAGATCCTGAGTGTCCTTTTTGTATAAAGGCCACAGAAGTTTACCACTCTGTTGCATATTGTGTACAGCCCTCAAGTGGTACAGAGAGTGTCATCACAGGTTCAAGGACACAGGAGATGCTGTGTTTCTGGTATATACACCCTGCCAATCCTTAAAATAGTCATCCTCACACATGGACACAACCCACTGGTGAGATCCTGAATCTCACACGTAGACACAGTCTACAGATGGAACTGTATCAGTCATATGTGAACATCTGGCCCCAGATGGGATAGTGACCCATTTCTAAACCCAGCTCGTAGGCAGATGAGTACTCTTCTATTTAGACCCAGCCAATTGGGGAGGAGTTGACTCTCATACCTGAGCTTAGAGTGACACGTACAATCATGGGTCCATATCAGCATGAAGGTCTTAATGCAGATTGCAACTCTCATGCATATCACATTGTATTAGTTCATTTTCACGCTGCTATAAAGAATTGCCCAAGACCAGGAAATTTAGGTAGAAAAGAGGTTTAATTGACTCACAGTTCCACATGGCTGGGGAGGCCTCAGGAAATTTATAATCATGGTAGAAGGGGAAGCAGGGACCTTTTTCACAAGGTGGCAGGAGGGAGAAAGTGAATGAAGGAGGAACTTCCAACACTTATAAAACCATCAGATCTCCTGAGAACTCACTCACTTTCATGAAAACAGTATGGGGGAAACTGCCCCATGATCCAATTACCTTCCTCCCTTGAGGTGCTGCACACAAGGGGCATTGTGACACGTTGCTCATTCTAACACTTAGGCGATGTCACTCTTCTGTCTGGGCACAGCCTAAAAAGGGGATTGTGATATCTCCCTGCACTCCTCACCCAGATAATGTACTCTCATCTCTTGCCTGGAGGGATGGTGACATATCTCTGGGCTCAGCACCTAGCTAATGTGACACTTCTTTTCTTCCTAGGTTCTGCCCACAGGGGAGATTGTTACATATATCCTGGGCCCAGCTCCAAGATGTTACTCATGTGCCTTGGCCCTGTCTTCAGAAGGTAATGTGACCTGTTGCTGGGCCCAGGACCAAGGTGATGTGACTTTCTTGCCTTGACTCTGTCAAAAAAGGGGGCATTTGTGGGTCCATAAATATTTGATGTATCTTTCTTTTCTTACCAGGGTCTTGCTTATAGAAGAGATTGTTACATATCTCTGTGCCCAGCATCTAAGTGATGTAACTCTCCTCACCCGCCTGGGCCATTTCCACAGATGACAAAGTGACTTATCCCTGGGCCAAGCACACAGGCAATCTGATTTATTTCTCCTAGTCTCTTTCTACAGGGGGCATTGCAAAGTATCCCTTAGCCTATCAACTATTTGATGTTAATCTCTTCTCTTACCTGGGTTTTGCCCATAGGGTGGTTGTAACATATCTCATGGGCCAGCATGTAGGAGATGACACTCTCCTCTGATTGTTACATATTGCTTTACTCACCACCTATTTGATGTGACTCTCCTCTCATGCATCATCCCTGCCCCTTGGGATGATTGTAACATATAGCTGGCTGTAGCCCCTAGGTTATGTCACTTTCCTCTTCTTCCTGATCCCTACCCACAGAAGGCATTGTGCCGTATCTCTGGGGCTCTCACCTAGGTGATGTGGCTCTCCTGCTTTGGTCTTCCTCTCAGAAAGTATTGTGATGTATTGCTGGACCTAGAACCTAGGTGATGTTGATCTCCTCTACTGTTTGGGCTCTGACCAAAAAGAGATTGTGATGTGTCACTAGGCCCAGCACCTAAGTGTTGTGGCTCTCTGCTCTCTCTTAGGCACTGCATACATTGCATATAGTGACATACTGCTGGATCCAAAACCAAAGTAATGCAACTCTTTTGCATTGGCAATGTTGGCAATGTCCACAGGTGTATTACTACATATCTTTTTTTTAGCTCTGAAATTGAGCTCTGAAATAATCTGGATCTTTGATCTTTGTTCTCATCTCTATTGAGTTTAAACTTTAATCCAAAAGCCATGACAATAGTCATAATTACTGAATGCCACAAAGTGATAACTTTCTTCTCTTCCTCCTCCTTTTCTCTTTCCCTTTTCCATCAGCTCCTTTCCTCTTCCTCCTCCCCCTCCTCTCCTCCTCCTCATCCTCCTCATTATCTCCTGTTTCTCCCCTTCACTTCCTTCTCTCCTCCTCTCCTTTTCTTCCTCTCATCATCTTTCACTCCTCATCCTCTCCTCTTCTCCTCCTCCATCTCCCACTCTCCTCTGCCTCCCATCGTCTCCTCCTCCTCTCCTCCTCCTCCTTCTCCTCTCCTCCTTCTCCCCTTCTCTGTTTTTCCTACTCCTCCTTCTTTCCTTCTACTCCTTCTCTCCTCCTCCTCGTCCTCTCCTCCACCTCCTCACTTTCTCCTTCTCCTTTCCTCCTCTCCTCTTCTCTTTTTCCTCCTCCCCCTCTCCTTCCCCTCCTCCTCTCATCCTCATCTCCTCCTCTTCTCCTCCTCTCCTCCTCCTCTCCTCCTCCTCCTCTCCTCCTTCTCTTATTCTCTTCTCCTCCTCCTCTTCTCCTCCTCCTCTCCTATCATTCTTCTTCTCTACTCCTTCTCCTTCTCCTCCTTCTCTTGTCCTACTCATCTATTCCTCTCCTTTTCCTTCTCCTCCTCTCCTCCTCCTCCCTTCTCTTTTCCTTCTCTCCTTTTTCTCCTCCTCCTCCTCTCCTGTTCCTCCTATTTCTCCTCTCCTCCCCCTCTCATCCTCTCCATTTCCTCCTCCTCCTCTCCTCATTTTCCACCTCCTCCCCTCCTTTTCTTCCTCCTCCCCTCCTCCTCCTTCTACTTTCCTTCTCCTCCTCTCCTCCTCCTTCTCCTTTTTCTCTCCTCCTTTTCCTCCTTCTCTTGTCCTCTTCCCCTCTTCCTCATTCTTTTCTCCTCCTCCTCACCCTAAACCTCTCCACCTCCACCTCCCCTCCCCCTCCTACTCATCTTTTACTCTTCCTATTCTCCTCCTTCTTCTCCTCTACTCCTTTCCTTTTCTTCATCCTCCTTCTACTATCCTCCTCTTCTCTTTTTTCCTGCTTCTTCTTCTTCTCTCTTCCTCTTCCTTCTTTCTTTCTCCTCCTTCCTCTCCTCTCCTCCTCCCCTCCTCCTCCTTCTCCTTCTCATCTCCTCTTCCCCCTCCACTCCTCCTCCTCCACTCCTCCTCCACTCCTCCTCCTCCACTCCTCCTCCTCCACTCCTCCTCCTCCACTCCTCCTCCTTCTCCCCTCCTCTTCTTCCTGTGCTCCTCTTCCTTCTCCTCTTCTTCTCCTCTCCTCCTCTTCTTTTCCTCTCCTCCTCTTCTTTTCCTCCTTCTCCTCCTACTCCTTCTACTCTCTTTCTCCTCTCCTCTTCCCCCTTTCCTCTTCCTCTCCTCCTTTTTCTCTCCTCCTCTTACTGTTCTACATTCCCCCTCTTCCTCCTCTTTCTCCCTTCCTCCTCTCCTTTTTCTTTTCCTCCTCCCCTCCTCCTTCTCTCCTCTTCCTCTCCTCTTTTATTTTCCTCCTCTCCTCCACCTCCTTCTCCTCTCCTCCTCCTTCTTCTCTCCTTATTTTCCACTCCTTCTCCTCTCCTCCTCTTTTACTCTTCCTGCTTCTCTTCTCCTCCACCTCCTCCTTCTCTCCTACTCCTCCCTTTTTCCTCCTTCACCTCCTCCTTTTCTTCTCTTCCTCCTTCTTCTCTTCTACTTCTCCTCTCCTCCTGCTCCTCCTTCTCCTTTCCTCCTTCTTCTTTTCCCTTCCTCCTCTCCTCCTCCTGTCCTCCTTCTCCTCTGCTCCTCCTCCTCTTTTTCTCTTCCTTCCTCTCATCTCCTTCTCCATCTCTTTTTCTCCTCTCTTACTCATTTTTTTCTTCACCTTTTTTCTTCTCATCCTCCTCTCCTTCTCCTCTCCTCCTTTTCCTTCCCAATTCCTCCTCCTCTCCTTCTTCTCTCCTCCTCCCCCTCTCCACCTGCTCCTCCTTTTTCCTCTCCTCTCCTCTTCCTTCTCTGCTTCTTCTTCTCCTCTCTCTCCTCCTCCTCCCCTCCTTTTTTCTCTTCATCTCCTCCTCCTTCTCCTATTTCCCTTCCTCCCCTCCTCCTTCTCTCCTCCTCGTCCTCTCCTTCTCCTCCTTCTTTCCTCTTCCTCTTCTCCTCCTATTTTTCTCTTCCTCCTTCTCCTCTCCTCCTCCTCTTCCTCTCCTACTCTTTCTCCTCCTCCTCCCCTCCTCTCCTTCTCTTCTTCTTATGCTTTTTCTCCTCCTCTCCTTCTTTCCCTGCTCCTCTTTCTCCTCCTCTTGTCCTCCTTCTCTCTTCCTTCTCCTCTCCTCCTCACTTTCTCCTCCTCATTTTTCCTGCTCCTCCTCATCATCATCTTTTCCTGCTCCTCCTCCTCCTTCTCAGTTCCTCCTTATTCTTTTTCTCTCCTCCTTGTCCTCCTCTCCTCCTCCTTTTTCTTTTCCTCTCTTCATCCTTCTTTTCATCTCCTCCTCCTTGTTCTCCTCCTCTCCTTTTTCTTCTTCTCTTCCTCCTTCTTTCTTCCTCCTTTTCCTTTTCTTTTTCTCCTCCTCCTCCTCTGCTCCTTCTCCCCTTTTCCTCCTCCTCTTCTTTCTCCTCTCTGCCTCCTTCTCTCCTCCTCCTCCTTCTCTCCTCCTCCTTCTCTCCTCTTCCTCATTCTCCTCTCTTCCTCTGTCTTCTCCTCCTTCTTTTACCCCTCCTCATCTTCTCCTCTTCCTTCTCCTCTGTCTCCTTTCCTCCTTCTCATTTTCCTTTGATCCTCCTCCTTATCCTCCTCTCCTCCTCCTCCTGTCATCATTTGTCTCTCATGCTTCTCCTCCTTCTCTCTTTTTCCTTCCTTTTTTCTCCTCCTCTCCTTCTCCTCTCCTCATCTTCTTTTCTTTTCCTCCTCCTCTTCTTCTCCTCCCCCTTCTGTCTTCCTCCCAGCTTTGTTTTTCTCCTCATCTCTCCTGGTCCCCTTGTCTTCCTCTCCTGTTTATTTTCTCCTCTTCCTCTATTCTTACTATCTTCTCATTTTCTCCTCCTCTCTTCTTCTTCTTATTTCCTCCTCTCTTTTTCTCTCTACATTTTCCTCTCTTCCTTCTCCTCTTTCTCCACTCCTTCACTCCTACTCCTTCTCTTTCTGAGCTACGGGCCACGTCAAGCAGCACCCAGAACACGTAGTGACAGTCTCTGCAGCGCTGCCCTAGAAAGACCTGATGTGCATCCATATTAGCTTTTGGAGGGTAGGAATCCGGCCCAACCCAGACGCTGAGTTTATTTATATATTTATTTATTCTATGAGAAAGGGTCTTGCTCTGTCATCTAGGCTGGAGTACAGTGGCACAAGCTTATGACTCACTGTAGTGTCAAGGGAGCCTCTCACCTCAGCCTCCCGAGTAGCTGGGATTGCAGGCGTGGCCCACCACACCTGACTAAATGTCTTCTGTAGTGATGGAGTCTCACCACGTTGCCCAGGCTGATCTGAAATTTCTGGACAAAAGTGCTTCTCCTGCCTTGGCCTCCCGGAATACTGGGGTGAATTTATTTGTTATAGAGCCGCCGGGACTCGGATGGTGCAAGCCTCGTAGGCCAGAAACATCTTCCGGACGCTGCTCCCCACCTTCTGCCCTCTGTCTCCCGGCATCCTTCCCCTGTGGAATGAGGAACTTTCCTTCTATGGCCTTTCCAGTCCCTCTCTGGCAGGAAAGCCTGAAAACTAGGGCACCTGCTTTCCCCTGCAGCCGCAAAGCATCAGGGGTGCTGGCCAGGAGGTGGCCTCCCGGGGTGCTCTCGCCAGGGTGTTTGGTGGAAGCGCCTGCAGCGCCCTGCTTTGAGGATTTGAAATTCCTGGGCAGAGGACACTGGCGTCGAGGGGGCAGTAGGCAGTCCTGCGCCCTGGCCTTTTTCTGGCTGGCGGTTTTGGTGTGGCCGACTACCACCTAAGGCGCCCAGGAAAGAAGGGGGTCAGGGCCCTGCCATGGGGGCGCTTATCGTTCCTCTCCATTCCGTTGGCGGGGTGTGTGTTTTGCAGGGATCCGTCAGTGTGGAGTGCACCTTCCTTGTGCGAGTAAGGGACTCGGTGCCGGGTTCCATCGTGAGTCCAGGAAAAAGGCGGGGGCGGGGGGTGGGGGGCTTGTCCAGCTGGAAAAATCTGTGGCTGTTTCCCGGACTTCCTTTTTTCCTCCCACACCAGTCTGCAGCCTAGTGTTGCTTCCTCTGTCCCCAGCACCAGCCTCTGCCTGGGCCCCCTCCCCCCATCCCACTAAGGAGCAGGGGAGGTCCTTCTCGTCACCAACGCCCTCCCTGGGAAGCGGCGCGTTTTCTCAACCGAAGGCACATCGAGGATGTCACTCACTCCGTGGCCAAGGGTGAGGACGGGACGCGGTGCCCGATCCCACTGCCTGGCGGGGCCGCTTCCTTTCCTAGCAGGGAGGAGACCTGCGGGGCGCTGGGATCCGGCCCAGGGCAGAACGCGCTGGCCAGCTGGCCGCTTGTCAGGCGCCCTGGGCACCTGGCGCCCCTCTTCCGCTCTGCATCAATGAGAGAGGTTATAAATGAGGAGGCAAGTTTTTTGTTTGTTTTGTTTTGTTTTGTTTGTTTGTCTGTTTTTGTTTTTTCTGCTCAGCGGATTTGTCCTCCTTCTCTCCTTACTGGTTAGGAGATAGAACACGAGCCCAGATCCGGGGCAGCAGTTCACACTGTTACAAAACTCTATAGAGCTTCGGAGCTAGCAGCAGCACACCTTGGCGGAACATTGGAGGGATTTTCTTCTTCTTTTGTGGGTGGTGATGTTAGTGGTTGTGGAGAGAGGGAGAAGGGTGAATAAAATTGTAACGATTTGGTAGGTTGAAAAACCTGTCTGGGATTTTCATTATTAGAAAATCGAACCCTCATTCTTGCTTAAGAGTTTAGACTCAAGCTTATCCCTTTCGAAGTCAGTGGAAACTAAGTTTGCCTGTTAGATGAGAATGCTGAAAATAGTGAGACACTTCCATCTGGAGGAAAAAAATGATTTCTGCAAAGGCAGAGTTGCCAGACCATCCCCATATACTTGAGGGTTTTTTCCTTTTTTAGATATGTAGTGGTCCCTGCACCTGTGCACAATGATGCTGTAGTATATTTAATAGAAGTGGAAAGTGAGGGAAAGGGAATTGCAAAGAGAAGAATGTGATGTTGTTTTCATTTTTCTCACGCCCATGAAAAGCATTCTCTAGTTTTGATGCTTTTTCAGGTAGGCAGGTAGAGTTTCTAAGCCATATTTTAATCAGGGAGTCTGTTAGAGGCTAAAACCTCTTTGGAAACATACAAAAAACGCTTAGTTCTGTGCTACCTTCAAGAGTCGACAATTTTTGCAGGAATGGGTACGAGTTCCTTTCAAAGGGTCTTGTGCTCCATTTCAGGTGAATGAAGTCTCACTGTTTATCATTTTTTAAAATACTGCTAAACTGTTTGCGTGTTAGAATATCTTGTTTGTAAAGGACTTGTTGGATGTTTGATAATTTTTAGAAATGCTACTAATGCTTATGGATATAAGCATTCTCTGGGGTTGTCTAGATACCACTTTATTTCTCATCAGCAATTCAGACTCTAAGCCCTGAGCATGGCAGACAGGTGTTTGTTATGTGATGTAAACATGCATCTCACTAAGCTGGTACAGGTGATACATTCATACCTAACTTATTACACTATCCAAGTGCCTGTTTGATGTTCCTGCAACTAAACGTTCCCATCTGGGGGAACATTTTTTATTTTAAGTCACTTCAGGCAGACTCCTGAGGTCTTATTTGCATCTGAAACAGGCACAGCATGTTGAAGGGAAAAAAATAAACCTTACCTTATTAGTCCTGTGTTAGATCAATAGCTGTTAATTAACAACCTGGTGTATGCCAGGCACTGTACAACATAGGTGCCCTGGTAATAAATGACTGGTAATAAATGTAGTCAGAAGAACACTGTGGCTCAGGCCTGTAATCCCAGCACTTTGGGAGGCTGAGGCGGGTGAATAAATTGAGATCACGAGTTTGAGACCAGCCTTACCAACATGGTGAAACCTCATCTCTACTAAAAATACGAAATTAACCGGGCGTGGTGTCACATGCCTGTAATCACACCTATTTTGGGAGACTGAGGCAGGAGAATTGCTTGAACCCAGGAGGCAGAGGTTGCAGTGAGCTGAGATTGAGCCATTGCACTCACCCACTCACTCACTCACTCACTCACTCACTCACTCACTCACTCACTCAATCAATCAATGTAGTTGCCCTTCATCAGGGATCCTCAACACTGGGGCACAAACTGATACCAGTCTGTGGCCTGTTACAAACCAGGCTGCACAGCAGGAGGTGAATGGTGGGTGAGGCTTCAACAGTATTCACATCCACTCCCCATCACTTGCATTACAGATGAGCGGCAGCATTAGATTATCATAGGAGTGCAAACACTATTGTGACCTGCGCATGTGAGGGATGTAGATCGCACACTATTTCTGAGAATCTAATGCCTTAGGGTCTGTCACTGACCCTCATCATCCCCAGATGGGAACATTTCGTTGCGGAAAAATAATCCCAGGGCTCTCACTGATTCTACATTATGGTGAGTTGTTTAATTATTTCATCATATATTACAATGTAATCATATTAGCAACAAAGTGCACAGTAAGTGTAATGCGCTTGAATCATCCCAAATGAAAACCATCCTGCCACATGTGTGGAAAAATTGTCTTCCGCAAAACCAGACCCTGGTGTCAAAAAGATTGGAAACCACTGTTCTACACTGTATAGTGCCTGCATACACCAGGTAGCCAAAACATTTCTCAGTGGGGTTAATTAGATAGAACTTTTAAAAGCTGTATTTGTCTTTCAATAGCTTGCTTTGTATTCTTCTCTTTTTTCCCTTTTCTCAGAGATAATGGGGTAGGATTATATATTGGATATTTTTGGTGGTTTAATTACTTTAAAATATTCCTTATTCATTTTGATGTACCTTCTTGGACTAAGTTATTTTCACCCTGGTTTTTTGAAAGCATTCAGCAAAGATTTCACATTTCTACTCAGAGCAAAACTATTAGGGTTGGGTGCATATATTGACTCCTGTTATAGCTGCTTTATGATCTACCCAAGGGCTGGCAATAAATGAAGCTCAGAATCCACAGTTCCTAACTACCGCTTAGCCCTATGGAACAGCTGCTTTATAGAGTCGGCTTGATCTCAAAACAATGTAGCTTTAAATGTATGCTGCTTATTTATCTCTGTGTATGTGTGTTGTTATTTTTAATAAAGAAGACTTTTTTTTTTTTTCAAAATAAATTCAGTTGATTTTGAAGGTATAAGGAAATTTAAAATGAAACTTTAGCCTTTGGTGGCATTACCATTGATGAATATGATGACAGGCATCTTGTCAGTAGCTTTTCTACCTCATGGGATTGTTGTAATAAGGATAATATAACTGTTCCAGAAACCCAAAACCTACATATGGAATAAAGTGGCATATTTTGAGATCAGGAGGTTTTGAGGGTGTCCACTGTGGATTTCCTTTCCAGAATGATAAATTTTTTACTGTCTTGCTTTGGGAAAGGGTGCTACTGGCCTTTAGCGTACAGACACTAGAAATACTGCTCCACATATTGCAATGCATAGGACAGCTCCAAATGTCAGGAGAGCTGAAGTCAACGAAGCCTGCTTGAGAGGTATAGTAGTGGCCTTTATTGCATCCACAATCACACTGGGTGCATTCCCTGTACTGCATGTGCTATATTTAGAAATCTGAAATTCCATAAAGTAGGTAAGCTTTTATCTGCCTCTAAGGTGCCATGGTTGGCAGGGTCAAAGTTTTACAAGAAGCTTGGGATTGAGGAAAACATTAAGTGCTGTTGAATGTATTTGAAAACTCCATAGTAAATAAGAGTTCTAGAACTCATCAGCTTCTACAACAAATGAGATGCATTGGCTCTGTAAAGCTGTTTTGGTAGGTGGCTCAGTTTTCCCAGTCACCTCCTCAGTTCTTTAGGAAATTCGCTGTGATGCTGTCATCTGCCAGTCTCCCTCATGTTTTCCGTAATGTGGAGTGTATCTTTTAAGAAAATTCTTTGAACCAGCTCTTACTTTCTTGACAGTTAATGTTTTTGCATTCCTAGTCTCCCTTATTTTAATTTCTCAGTTTTTGCAAAATTCTTACGTAACTATCTGCCCTTTTCATAGAGCAGTGTTTGTGAGCCAGGTCTTCTATCCATACATGTCCTCTTGAGAAGGTGGATGTCAGCCAGCTGCCATGGCTGAGAGGGATGGGGATAATACAGGGATGCAATAAAGGAGAGAGTGATAATTTTTATGTTCTGGGACCTCAGGCCTCAGACCAGAACTGTCTAGTATAATGAAAGGAGTGACCTTTTAGCCAACCAGTGCCACTGGTCTGAACTTTGTCCTGCCCTCCCATGTTCCACCCTATTACACAAGCGGGAAGTATGCAAGGGAGAAGGCAGGAAGATGAGGAGACTGAATTCCAGAAAAGAAAGGGCTGCCTGCAGTAAGCAGACAGTTGCTTCCAAAGTGGTGTGGGCTCCCTCTTACCTTAGAGACATGTGCAACACTTGAGAATAGTTGTTTTAAAATTCTTTTTTTTTTTTTTTTTTTGAGACGGAGTCTCTCTCTGTCGCCCAGGCTGGAGTGTGGAGCGATCTCAGATCACTGCAAGCTCCGCGTCCCAGATTCAAGCCATTCTCCTGCCTCAGCCTACCGAGTAGCTGGGACTACAGGCGCCCGCCACCACACCTGGCTGATTTTTTGTATTTTCAGTAGAGACGGGGTTTCACCATGTTAGCCAGGATGGTCTCAATCTGACCTCGTGATCCGCCCATCTAAGGTGTGAGCCGCGCCCTGCCTAAAATTCTTAAATCAGTGGACAGACTGTAAGCATCCCATTGGTGCCAGTGGCCAGGTACCCAATGCCTGTTCTCCGCAGCAACCTTTGCAGTCTTATACGTGGGAGTGAGTTCTGTTCCTGCAGAATGCCCTGTGCATTCTGGTGCTTTTCTGACCTGTCCTCTAACCTACAAACTGGCAACTCCAGCTCTGTATTTTCACTTATGACTCATCTGAGGTTGTAACCTTTTGTCATCCTGATCACTGTACGATTCCCTCATCCTGCAAGTACTTGTAAAAATGAAAGTAATCTCCATCCTTTCTGGAAGGTGATAGCCAGGCACACAACCTACTAAGCCAGGAACAGTACTGCTGGCTGTCCTAATGCATGTCTCTCTCACTCCCATGTCCATCAGTCACCAGGCTCTCCCCAAAACCATGCTTCAATCACTGACATGGGCTGTTTAATCACTCCTGACCTAAGGACCTCATTGAGTCATAAACACCTCTTAATTTTCTGTCACCAGTTTGTCCCTACTGCTGTTAATCTTCCACCCCGCTGCCAGAGGCATTATCCTCAAAACCTAAAGCTGCTCTCGTTGTTTGCCTGCCTAATAACATCTTTTGGCTCCCTGTTGTCTACAAAAGAAAAATCCAAACTCCTTGACTTGTTTTACAAAGACCCTCATCTGCTTCCAAACCAAATTGCTAGTCTTGGCTCTTGTCTCTATCTTCCACATCACTGCCACACTGAACAATTCTTTACTGCCTCTGCTGCTGCATGGGTTCTTCTTTTTGTTGTGCCTCCATCCCCTTCCCCCAGCAAAGAACATTTACTCTTCTGTTGAGACCCATCTCAAACACTACCTTTTCTAGAAAGAATTAGGCCTTCTGTTCCTAATAACTTTTACCCCCATGTGTCAAGTCTGTCTGCTGTAATTTATCTGTTAACATGTTTCTCCCACCTCAATACTATTTTTTCTATCTCTTGTACCTAGTACAATTGCATTGCATGGTTGGTGCTCACTGACTATTGCATGTTGATTTCTTTCTTTCTTTCTTTCTTTTTTTTTTTTTGAGAGATGTTTTTTGACAGATTTCTTGTAGATGACCTGTCACCCAGGCTGGAGTACAGTGGTGCAATCTCGGCACACAGCAACCTCTGCCTCCTGGAATCAAGCAATTCTCCTGCCTCAGCCTCCTGAGTAGCTGGGATTACAGACACCCACCACCACATCTGGCTAATTTTTGTATTTTTAGTAAAGACAGGGTTTCACCATGTTGGTCAGGCTGGTCTCAAACTTCTGACCTCAGGTGATTGGCCTCCCTCTGCCTCCCAAAGTACTGGAATTACAGGCATAAGCCACCGGGCCTGAACTTGCATGTTGATTTCTAATATAAGCATGAGATTTTTTTAAGATCTTGGAGAAGAACCACATGTAAATTGGAAACTAAGGCCTTTCACTACACATTCAGTAAAGGAAGTGGACATAAACTAACAACTTTGGCATATCTGTCATGTAGTCATTTGCAGCTACATGAAAAAGATTTAGGTGCTTTGGTGGGAAAGAATGTTGAATTACAGAAATTCTAAAATAAAAGTTGGCTCAGCTTAAAGAGAAAACAAAATGCTTCTTAATGCCTGGTTGCACTAAAAGCTGTCATACTGTGGCCTTTAATAATTCTAAACATTATTAGTGGATTTTGGTTTGAACTTTAAATTCAATAGGAAAAATAAACGCACAGATAAAAGACCCAGAACATTTCAGAGCTTCAGTGTGTGAACTCATTTTCTCTACTTATTTAGAGTTTTGTTTCACTAGTGGTATGAGTTAATAGAAGTGTTTGTTTATATATAATTTTAACTTCCCTTCATTCCATTACTTCCTGGCTTTAAAACTGATTACAAAACCAGAAACCTGCAGGGTATAAATCTTGCTTGATGTGTGTATGTGCAATGCACCTACTTGATAATAATTGATTATATATCACACTCATAAAAAGAACCATTTTTACTGTTTCAGGGGAAGTTATTTTACCCTGGTACTTTATTGTTAAAAACAACAACAAAGCACTTCTCTAAATACATACAATCAAAATTTTAACTTTCTTTTAATAGAGGTACATATGTTTTTAGAAATAAAAGAGATACCCAGAAGATAAGGTGGGTATTCTGAAACACAAGGTGAACCATTGAATGGATTTTCTCTTCAAAGATTAAATTTTTAACAAAGAAAATGCTAGCATTGTGAGTGAAAAATTCTTTGTATCTTTTATATAAGATGAAAGCCTGATTGATTAAGGATACATTACTAACTGTAAATATCGATTAATAAGTGCTTGTATGATAACTAGAATTTAGATTCATACCTGGCAGATACATTTAGATATACTATTCTAATTTAGTTTTATTTCTGAAGAGGCTTCTATATTTTCCTCTATGATACAGAAAATAGTTTTTTAGGCCATTTTATCTTTTACTTTAGAGCTTTTAATTGTTGGTTCAGTGGATTGTTTTATAATGGTTTAACATCTCAAACAGGTTTTCTGTGATTTGATCAGTTAAATCTACATGTATTTGGTTAAAACCCTCAACTTAAAAGTTGTAAACCAAGAGTAACTTAAAGGAGGCTTAACTTGTGTTTCTCTGGATTTGATTTGTATTTAAATCACAAAAATAAATTTTCCAAGAGCCATTTTTGTGTTGAAAAGCTTATTAAGGTTTTACGATTTATTTTTTCTAAGTACAGTTCTGTATCAGATTTAGCCTCTTTTTAAAAGACACGGTTTTTCACTATCAAATTTACCATTCCCATGATTTTTTTTACATTTACACATTTTTATTTATTCCACAAATATCCAATTATCTGCTTGTGAAGGTTCTGTCTTTACCACCAAGCTTACTTGTTGCAAAGATAGACAGTTGCTAATATCAGAGAGGATATATCACATTGAAAGAGACTCATCCAGCCATGAAAAGCTCACTTATATCAGTGTTAACTGCTCAAAGTCAAGTATGACAAGAACTTATGAAGTAAAGTTTGGCCTTTGTGTATGGGAGAGGAATGGAGGATGTCAGGATGCAGGTCAAGGAAGGCATCCTGTGGAAGTGATATTTGAACTAATATCTGAAGAACGGTGACAGGAAGAGAAACAAATCCTTCAGAGAACAGCAGGTACAGAAGCTGAGGTTGAAAAGGTGGATGTGCAGGGAAGTGGGAGAAGTACAGTGTGTTTGGAAGAAGAAAAGACACTGAATGAGGGGAATGGCAGGAATGAAGAAGTAGGCGGGGGCTAGAGTAGGCTTGTAAGAGCTCTGGAAAGCTGTAAAAAGTGTTGAGTACGGAAGTACTGTGGTGAGATTTGAATGTTATGGACTATTTCTACCCGTAGTAGTAAATAGACCTGGTAGAAGGAAATAATGATTGGCCTTCTGTTTGGAAGAAGATCAGTTAGAAGGCTAGTTTATGAAAAATTTGAAAAGCATTGGTGGCCTGAAGCATAGTGACAATAGAGATGGGGGCTCAGATGGATTTGATAGAGGTTTAAGAGGTAGGAGAGGCTTGTTGATGGGATGGTGTGAGGAAGGGATAGATGATTTCCTGATCTTGGATTTTATAGCTGGGTGGATGGTGGTGCCTTACTGAGATTGGAATGCTGGATTAAGCAATGTATATGAACTGGGCATGTTCTCTACCCTTTAAAGAGTTATGTATATGTTTTCCATGTTTTTAGCTATTTCTCCACTTGTAATGTGTTCGAGTTGGTTAAAAATTAAGTACCTGGCATGGATGAAGCATGAAAAATACTATGTAACTGATAAACCAATGTTATGTTCTTACCTACAAATATAATTAAATGGCTTTCT
The DNA here is from genome assembly GCF_007565055.1 of Rhinopithecus roxellana. Classification (NCBI taxonomy): domain Eukaryota; kingdom Metazoa; phylum Chordata; class Mammalia; order Primates; family Cercopithecidae; genus Rhinopithecus; species Rhinopithecus roxellana. The sequence continues at coordinate 80,219,591 of NC_044560.1, read as the reverse complement.
CTTATTCTTTTACTGCTTTCCTTTTAATTTACTGATACTAAAATGCAAAGGACAGATTTCTTGTAGATGACCTGAACTTTTCAATGATTTTCAGATGAGATTTGCACCTAAATGTTAAGAGTGTTGAAGTTTGTGTTTGATGTAGTGATGCTTTATCGGTTTGACTTTTAAGCATAGGATTCATGAGAAGAGACTCTGGGTAGGAACCAAGCTAGGACTTTCACAATGGCTTAAGCCCATCAGAGCAGTTCTGATGCTAATTAAGAGCATCAGAATTCCTTTCACGGACTTATTTTTCATGTAATTTCTTAATTGAAAGCCCATAAAGAACATAAGTGACCTTGTGATACCTTAATGTTTTATCAATATTTTGCTTCACCTGTAATCTGTGAAAACAAAGTTTATTTAGTAAACAGAAGTTGCTGTTTATCTATTGTATGGTAGGATCTTCGCTAGATCTGTCAGTGCCCAAGAAAAAGATTTATTTTACCCCTTTCACAACGAGTGAAACATTTCCACAGAGTATTCGTCTAGCCAGCATTTAAATACTTCTGGTGATGACAGACCTGCTACTACCCCTAGGCAGTCCTTGGGTTTCTACTATATTAATTCACTTTTTTTTTATGGCAAATAAAGTACTTTTGAAACCAAATAGACAGGGATGTGTTTTCTGCTGAGATGGTACACACTAGAAGCTGGAGTGCAGACATGCTGTTCTGTACTTTACGCAACTCAGGGAGACAGTGTGCAATCTGACCCCCAGAGAGTTCCATCAGGGCATAGCCTAAGAAATTACATGAAAAATAAGTCCAAGAAAGGAATTCTGATGCTCTTAATCAGTGAGTGGCCATCTCCTACATTAAGATTTCTGCTCCTGAGAAAAAATATCAGTCTCACTTGGATGCACAGCCATCCTCTTCTGTGTGAGTTGGGCCACCATATTCTAAGACAATCTTATATGAAAGTCTTATAAGGACTCTAAGTTCGGTTAATGCTTGTCTCTGATGTCATCCACATGACTCACCAAAATCTCACTGTGCTCAAAAGATGACTCTCTCTTATGGTATCAGTCCTGACAGATGTAACTTGAACATCTCTTTGGGCCCCAGGTAACATGATTTTTCGTCTCTTGCTTGGGAGCATAGATATTCCTGCATCACCACAACATAAATATCATTAGGACAGACACCACGCTTTATTCCATTTATGTATAGGATAAGATAAACTGAATAGAAAGGAATAAAACATTAAAAAGCCCTCCCCACTTCTCACTTTTTAAAATTAAAATAGTTGCTGGGTGCAGTGGCTCACACCTGTAATCCTAGCACTTTGGGAGGCCGACGCAGGTGGATCACCTGAGGTAAGGAGTTCCTGACCAGCCTGGCCAACTTGGTGAAACCCCGTCTCTACTAAAAATATGAAAAACTAGCTGGGCGTGGTGGCACATGCCTGTAATCCCAGCTACTCAGGAGGATGAAGCAGTAGAATTGCTTGAACCCAGGAGGCGGAGGTGTAGTGATTGGAGATTGTGCCATTGTACTCCAGTCTGGGCTACAAGAGTAAAGCTCCAGGCTGGGCGCGGTGGCTCAAGCCTGTAATCCCAGCACTTTGGGAGGCCGAGACGGGTGGATCACGAGGTCAGGAGATCGAGACCATCCTGGCTAACACGGTGAAACCCCGTCTCTACTAAAAAATACAAAAAACCAGCCGGGCGACTTGGCAGGTGCCTGCAGTCCCAGCTACTCAGGAGGCTGAGGCAGGAGAATGGTGTAAACCTGGGAGGCGGAGCTTGCAGTGAGCTGAGATCGGGCCACTGCACTCCAGCCTGGGCGACAGAGCAAGACTCCATCTCAAAAAAAAAAAAAAAAAAAAAGAGTAAAGCTCCATCTCAAAAATAAATAAATAAATAAATAAATAATAAAATTGATATAGTTTGGTGAAGAGATGCTGAGAAGAATACTTCTAAAACTAAGCTTATGTACATGTTTGGAAAATGCCAACAGAAGGGAGTACCAAAGAAATCAAAGGCCCCTAAAATACCCTCTCAAGAATGCCCGTGATTCAGCAAAGGTAAGCACTGGGCTAATCAGTGAAAATCAAAATTTGATAAGGATGGACACCCATTATCGGGAAACGGGAAGAGGGGCAAGACCTCCAGCGCTCAGAAAAATCCATGGAGGAACACCAATTCCCAGACTTGGGGAATGACTTTCCCCTCCTAGTCAGGACCAGAAATAGCAACCATAACCTCTCTTCAGCCACCTCTGGCAGCACAGGGCTGGACCTCGGAGTCATAACAGACATGGTGCTTAAAGAGCAAGATGGGGTCCAGCTGATTTCTACTGGAATCTATGGCCCATTACCCAGAGGAACATTTGGATTGATTATCAGAAGGTCTTATAGTACACGTAAAGGAATTCAAATTTTCCCTGGAGTCATAGATTCAGACTATTTAGGAGAAATTAAATTATGGCACAGGTGTCAGGGGTCCACACCATCTCTAAAGGAACTTGCCTTGCTCAGATTATTCTTATTTCTTACCTTCAAGGTAATGCTCAACAGAAGACCTGTGGGGCCTCGGGATTCGGCCACTCAGGGATGAAAGTTTTTTGGAGTACTCCAGTGTCATGTCATAGGCCATACTTGGAAGTAACAATTAATGGAGTTATGTTTATGAGAATTATTGATATGGTGGCTGATCAAACTATAACAGCTAAAAAACAGTGGCCTTCAGATTGGGCCTCTCCTGCCTGATATTCTATCATGGGTGTTGGAGGGTATCAACAGCCATTAAAAAGTAGGTATATTCTGAAGAAGAGGCGAGAACGACCCCCGGACCGACCAAAGCTCGCGCGCCGCTGCATCCGGCGTCCAGCACCTACTTTCCGCCGCCGTCGCCACCATGCCCAAGAGAAAGGCTGAAGGGGATGCTAAAGGAGATAAAGCCAAGGTGAAGGACGAACCACAGAGAAGATCCGAGAGGTTGTCTGCTAAACCTGCTCCTCCAAAGCCAGAGCCCAAGCCTAAAAAGGCCCCTGCAAAGAAGGGAGAGGGTACCCAAAGGGAAAAAGGGAAAAGCTGATGCTGGCAAGGAGGAGAATAACCCTGCAGAAAACGGAGATGCCAAAACAGACCAGGCACAGAAAGCTGAAGGTGCTGGAGATGCCAAGTGAAGTGTGTGCATTTTTGATAACTGTGTACTTCCGGTGACTATACAGTTTGAAATACTATTTTTTATCAAGTTTTATAAAAAAGCAGATTTTTTTTTTTTTTAAGTAGGCATATTCATCCACTTTTGGGCCCGGAAGGCAAGGTCACCCATGTTCAGCCCTTTATCTGAAGAGATTCCATTTTCTCTGTGGGGATGAGATGCCCTAGAACAGTGGGGCTTAAACCTCTCTGTCCTGCCGCCTTTTTGGTAGGGACCACTGCTCCTTTGAAAATTATCAAAACCAAGTGGAAAACTACTAGCCCAGTATGGGCGGATAAGTGGCCCATTAAGAAGGAAAAATTGCAACACATCCAATGTCTCGTACAAGAACAACTAGATGCTGGCCACATTGAGCCTAGGACTAGTCCCTGGAACACTCCTATTTTACCATTCTTAAAAGGTCAGGAAAGTGGAGGTTATTGTATGACCTCTGTGCTATTAATGCTGTAGTTTCCTATGGGGCCTTTGCAACCAGGATTACCTCCTCCGGTTATGATCTCCAAAGACTGGCCTCTTATTGTAATTGATCTAAAAGATTTTTTTTTAAACCATACCCTTGCATCCTGAGGATCGAGAAAATTTTGCTTTTATTGTTTCCACTTATAATACTCTGCAACCAGTTTAATGTTATCAATGGACAGTTCTACCCCAGGGGATCATGAATAGCCCTACTATATGTCAGCTTTATGTACATGAAGCCTTACTTCCTGTGCATCAATCCTTCTCCTAGGCAAAAATTTTCCACTATATGGATGATATTTTGATAGCTGCTCAGCATCAGTCATTACTGCATCAACTTCATGCAATGGTAGTACAGCATATGTCACAATATGGTCTCGTTATTGCACAAGAAAAAGTCCAGCTGATGGCTCTGTGGCTCTATATAGGAAGTCTTATTTTATCTACTACACTCAGGCCACAACTTACGAAAATAATTCTTCCACAGCACTTAACTAAATACATGACAGCGAGTCCTAGGAGAGATTAGTTGGATACGTCCCTATTTAGGCATTCCTACAAATTACTTGACTAATCTTTTTGACACCCTGAAAGGTGACTCTGCTTTAAATTCACTGCCAGACCTCTCTTGGCTAGCACAGGCAAAGCTTATGGCTCTGGAGCAAGTCTTGGCCCAATGTGCATATTGGGTTTAGATCCTGACAGACCTATAGATCTTTTGATTTTTAATACCCCTCAAAGCCCTACAGGAATGCTTGGGCAAGTTGAAACAAATGTTTCTCCTTTGGAGTGGCTTTACCTGTCTTGTAACCCCCTCAAAACACCTACAAGAGACCACAGATTTAATAGCTTCTCATAAAGGGATGCCAACATTGTATCCAATTTTCAGGATATGACCCTGCTACTCTTTTCTTACTTTTAAGCAAGGGACAATTTCATACTCTCTTAGCCTGTGATCTTGATTGGCAAGTTGCAATGGCCAACTTTATTGGTAATATCAGTTTCTATTTACCAGCCTCTAAGCTCCTGAACTTTTTACAAACTGTGCCTGTTAAATTTGCATCTATTGTTGTCTCTGAGCCCTTGCTTCACACCACTACTGTCTTTACAGATGGTTCAAGAAAAATGGGAAAGTCAGCTATAGTGTGGCAAGATGCCATGCAAAATTGGTAGCACAAAATCCAGGAACATTTCAAAACTACACAACAGGCTGAGTTAGGTGCCCTAATATTGGTCTTACAAACTTTTCCTTACTAAGACATGAACATAATTAGTGATTCTGCTTATGCAGTGTATAGTATTACTCATTTACATCTCCCACATTTAAAAGGCATTACTAAAGAACCCCTGCTAACCCTGTTTTTCACAATACATGAGCTCCTTTGTCCCCATTGTCACCTTTTTATATCACACATATTCGCTCTCATTCTGGGCTACCTGGTCCCTTGTCAGAAGGGAACACTCAAGCTGATGCTCTGGTACAAACACAGATGAGGTTTGGAGACTCTCCTGCATTTTTGTAAGCTCAAGCTGATCATTCCTTCTTTCATCAGAATGCTCACAGTCTCTTTTTTTTTGAGACAGAGTTTCATTTTTTTTTTTTGAGACAGAGTTTCTTGTTGCCCAGGCTGAACTGCAATGGTATGATCTCAGCTCACTGCAACCTCCACCTCCCAGGTTCAAGTGATTCCCCTGTCTCAGCCTCCCGAGTAGCTGTGATTACAGGCTCATGCCATCATGCCCAGTTAATTTTTGTATTTTTAATAGAGACAGGGTTTCATTACATTGGTCAAGATGGTCTCGAACTCCTGACCTCAGGTGATCCACCCACCTCGGCTTCCCAAAATGTTGGGATTACAGGTGTGAGCCGCTGTGCCCAGCCTGCTCACAGTCTTAAACAACAGTTTCATTTAATGCTCGATCAAGCTTGCATGATTATTAAAACTTGTCCTGATTGCCAACAGCATTCTCTCTCCCTTTTATCACTGGGACTTGGTGCCAACCCATGAGGTCTGGTACCTAATGCTACCTGCCAAACTGGTATTATCAGCATTCACCTTTTGGATGCTTTAAATTTCTCCATGTTACTGTGGACACTTATACGGGCCTGATATACGTGACTCCATAGACTGGAGAAGAAACTAAAGATGCAATTGCTTATCTTTTTGAATCTATTATGACCTTAGGCCCGCCACAGACTACTAAAACTGATAATGGTCCTTGCTATCTTAGCACTAGTTTTCTGAATGCATTGCAACTTTGGCACATACAACACAAAACTGGTATTTCTTATAACTCGACCTGTCAGGCCATTGTTGAACAAGCTCATCAAACCCTTAAAATATATCTTAATACATGAAAAAGGGAATATGGGAGCTCTCTCCTCGAGAACAAAGAGCAAAAATCTTACTCTCAATTTTTTGAATATTGGACAAGATGGCCAGATGGTTATTGATCGTAGGATGAAACTGGTTGAGGTCACAGAACGAAAGGTGTTAATTTGAGACATTTGTACAGGGAATTGGGAGGGACTTTATGAGGCATTGCAATGGAGTCGAGGTGCGGTTTGTGTTTCATGAACTACGGGACTAGAATGGATCCCCATAAAATGAGTGAAACCATATTATGAGTTAGAGACCACTGAAGAAAGCCCCTCCTGATAATGAAGGACCTGTCGTTGGAGAATCGACCAAAACTGACAGTGATGATTTGGAAGGCACCTGACATTACCTGGGGACAGCACCTGACATTACCCAGATAGGGACCAACAGGGAACTATCTGGCTTGCATCCATGGGAGACCCTGCAACTGCAGAGAACCAGTTTCGTATGTATCTGGCGGTAATTGGGGAAGCTACTGAGAAAGTAAGACAGACATGGATGTTGGAGTGGCTGGTAATTCTTGTTCTTTGCCAGGTGGGCTTAGCTCAAGAACATGTTTATTGGAGTCATGTTCTGAATCCCTTGGTTTTCAATGTTATTATGTGGTGGGATGCTGACCCACCTTTGTCATCTAATAATACTTCTTGGATGGGAAGTCGATGGATGCCCCTTACTCCATCACTGAAAATTTGGGATGGATTAAACTTAGTGACTCCTTGACTTTATTGTCTAGCAATCCTCCTCTTTGTTTCTCTACATTGGCACGTAAGTGTACTCACTTTCCTCACTTTCCTCACATTCCTCAGGAGTATCTTTACTATCAGCTCAAAAGGGATGTTAAGCCCACAAACTTGACTTTTATTTCTGCCGTTACGAGTAATCTTACTGAGGTTTCTAATGAAATTATACAAACGCCTGATCTTCCTATATGCCATCCGAGAAAAGACTGGCGATATAAGTTTGAGGCTGTCCGGTGGTCCCCATGCAGACAACCTGTGCCGCGCCAAGGACCTGTTTGATAATGGCACCTTACTTGATTGGGGACCCCTTGGAGATCCCATGTCTGCAAGTCAGACTATTGGATTTGGGAGTCCAGCCAATAGTTCCATCACCTGGTCAGAGTATGGGCTTTCAGGACAAATATTACAATCAAAAGGGGAACAAGTTTTAGGCCCTGTGCATACCCAAATTTGGAAACTAGGTCTTCCCTTTTTTGAATGGGTTCTTTCATAATAAAAGTGATTACATTTATAGTGGTGACAACTACACCCTCTCCTTGCACAATAATATTACTGATACAGTCCTGATTTGTGCTATGCACCCCTATATACTTTTGTTTGGGCAGGGTATTCCTAACATAGAACAGAATCAATCCTTTTATAGTATTACTGTCTCTTCCAGTAGTTGATATGCTACATACTTGTCTCATCAAAACATTACACAATTAAATATAAACTATGTCATGATTTTCTTTTTTTTTTCTTTGAGACAGAGTGTCGTTCTGCCACATGGGCTGGGGTGCAGTGGCACCATCTCAGCTTACTGCAACCTCTGCCTCCTGGGTTCAAGCAATTCTCCTGTTTCAGCCTCCCAAGAAGCTGGGATTACAGGCATGCATCACCACGCCCAACTAGTTTTTGTATTTCTAGTAAAGACAAGGATTCACCATGTTGGTCATTCTGGTCTCAAACTCCTTACTTCATGATCTGCCTGCCTCGGCCTCCCAAAGTGCTGGGATTGTGAGCCACCATGCCCGGCCCTATGTCATTATTTTAAAATGGTGGTCAGGATTGTGGCTCCCTGTATATCCAACCCAGAACTGGAAAGGGGATTCTATCTTGCAGTTATTTAGAAAAGCATTGTCTCATACTCAAAAAAAAAAAAAAAAAAAAAAGTCTGGCCTCTCTAATTGCCTTTTTAGTTTCAGCTATTATTATACTAACAATTGCTGCTACTGCAGCTATCTCTTTGACGGAATCTATTCATACAGCCTCAGTAGTGAACCACATGGTATACAGTGTAACCCATGAATTTTAAGAACAAGTAAATACTGATAAAAATATTTTATCTCACCTAGTGGCCCTTGAAGCTGTCATTGAATGGTTAGGGGATCCACAGCAGGCATTCATTACCCGTCAAAATTTACATTGTGATTAGCAATATAATTCAATCTGTGTCACACTTATGCCATATAATAGCTCCCAATATACCTGGGAGAGTGAAGGCACACCTACATGAGGCTTACCACCACCACCTGTCTTCTTGAGTTTCTACTCTTTAGTGTGAGTTAAATAAACAGCCTAAGTGATGGTCTCAGCAATTACAAACAAATACCCTTCAGTTATTACAAGAAGACTTTCAGTGGTTGAACCCAAATACTTGGTTGTCTGGGCTAAACATATGCATTGGGGTGGTGGTCGTTATGTTTATTCTTTTTTGTATCTTTTAGGCATCTGAAAATGGCTTTGTACGGCCACTCAACCCAACTATGACCAGGGAAGAATGATAGAAGTTTACTTTACATTGGATAATCAGCACGTTCTAAGAATTAAAGAAGGGGGAAATGTGGGGAGTGTACAATACATTCAAGCTTATGTACAAGGCATTTGAGGTCAAGGCATGGAAAAATACTGAGGCACTGTGTGTAAGTTGTTTGTGCATGAGACTAATTCCTTGACCCTGAAAATAGGACAAGGAACAGAATGTGTGATAAGGAGTGCTAAACACAGCCTCCTAAGAATGTGCTTTGAGTGCTTTTAGATGTAATAAGGCCATATGTGCCTCATGACCCGACCCCAAATAGCCACATGGTGGATGTTTCTTGTTTGTGTAAATTGTAGTTCAACTAGCCTTCTCAATGAATACTTGGCAGATGAATCTTAAAGCAGCACTCTCTTGGAGGAGCTGCTCGCCTCCCTGTTCAGCTGTAATTGTCTGAATACTTATTTCTTGGCATTCACTGCAGAGCAAGCTGCAGCATGGCTGCCGGCATTGATTCATGCAAGCTTCCAGCTTGCTTATCTTTGTCTGCAGCTCAATTTTACAGGCTGCTCTTTGTTAAAAAAAAAAAAAAGTAATAATAATTTGTGGACTTCTTTTTATTGAAAAGAAAACTTTATCAAGGACTGTTTTGCTCTATCTGCCTAAATAATTTCTTTTCAACTCCTGTAACAATAATAGTTAATATCATAGGAAACATTTGTAATGTATTTTCATGTATGAATAAGCAAGATAGCAAACTCTTAGTAGTGGCTGTTTTTTATTTATTTATACAAATGTGTTGGGTACAAGTGTAATTTAGTTCCATGCATAGATTGCAGAGTGATAAAATCAGGACTTTTAGGGTATCCATCACTCAGATAATGTACATTATAACTATCAAGTAATTTGTCATCATACACCCCCTACTACCTTCTCACCCTTTTACATCAGGAGTGCTGGCCCTCAATGAACAACACAACATAAATTGTTTTCTGAGACTTACATTTAAAAATCAACCTAAGAGAAAAGATGATTCCAAAGCCAATACAACGTTGGTTATATATATATATATACACACACACACACATATATACACACACGCACATATATATATATGCTTATACTCAAGAAACTTATACAGTCTTTCCTATGCACAAACCCAAAAGTAAAGCCAAATGGCTCCATGCAATAAACATCATGGTAATAATGTAAAAAAAAAAAAGCTTTCTCCAATGAATGTAAATTCAGAAATAAAATGAAGGAACTGTTCCTCTAGATGTATGGAAATCAACATAAAGACTCACAAAGACACAGAAAACACAGAAAAGCAAGGTTTATGACACTTTCAAAGAAACACAATAATTCTCCAGTATTCTAAGAAAAAAAATTCATTGAAATGACTTTAAAAGACCTTAAAAAGGCTTCAGACATAAAAAACAATTTCAGCCTTTTTTTTTTTTTTTTTTTTTTTTTAGATGGAGTCCCACTCTGTTGCCCAGGCTGGAGTATAGTGGTGTAATCTCTGCTCACTGCAACCTCTGCCTCCTGGGTTCAAGAAATCCTCCTGCCTCAGTCTCATGAGTAGCCAGGATTAAAGGCACCTGCTACCACGCCCAGCTAATTTTTGTATTTTTAGTAGCAACGGGGTTTCAACATGTTGACCAGAGTGGTCTTGAACTACTGACCTCAGCTGATCTACCTACCTTGGCCTCCCAAAGTGCTGAGATTACAGGTGTGAGCCACTGTGCCCAGCCCAAATTTTCAGACCTTTAAAGATGTTTTTATTTTTTTGCAGTGCAAGATTTAATAGAGTGAAAACAGAGCTTCTATAAAATGGGAGGGGACCCAAAGGGGGTTGCCATTGCCTGCTTGAATGCCTGGGTTTATATCCCGATCATTGTCCCTCCCGCTGTGCTCTCAGGTGATAGATGATTGGCTATTTCTTTACCTCCAGTTTTTGCCTAATTAGCATTTTAGTGAGCTCTCTTTACTACCTGATTGGTCGAGCGTGAGCTAAGTTGCAAGTCCCGTCTTTAAAGGTGGATGTGGCCACCTTCCCAGCTAGGCTTAGCGATTCTTAGTCGGCCTAGGAAATCCAGCTAGTCCTGTCTCTCAATCCCCACTCTCAACAGGAAAACCCAAGTGCTGTTGGGGAGGTTGGCCAATGACCACTGTAACTGCTTCCTGCTGAATTGGGGCATAGTAGGGGTTGTGCAGTTGAGATTTCCTTGGGAGCGGTGCCTTTGATGTCATTAACATTGGAGCATGGCCTAGCAGGCCGGTCCAGGGGTCCATGGTAGATCTTAGTCATGGACCGTATCTGGGGCTCCATTTGAAGAATGATTTGTAGCTTTACAGCTTCAATTCTGGAAGACACAAATTTAACAAGGATGTTAAAGATACAGAGATTGAAATGTATGGCCTGCAGTGTAGGGGATTATTTCTTTGGCACACTTTGCAGGCCCTGACTATCTACTTGATAATTTTGAAAAGGCCTGGTCCAGTAAATAATAATTTGGCCATCTGATGGGTGCTATCAATGCCTAAGGGAAAGGTTTGGTGAAGGGTTTTAAGTAATTTCCATTGGTTAGCTGCAGGCAAAATTATTTTTCCTTCTTTGGTAGCTAGCAATCCTGAGGGGAGGAAACTATGTCCTCGTGAGATTCCCCATTCTATTTCTTCTGCTGAGTACTGGGGCTTGGTTTCCCAGAGGGGATTACCCCGCACTAGGGGTCCTTCTATAAGCATTTCTAATGGAGGGTCCTGCCTTGCGGCTCTTTTTGCTTCAATATCTGCTTGGTGGTTCCCTTCTATTTCCCTTTCCTTTTTGATGATCCCAGCAGTGTAAGACTGCCACCAAAGAGGTTTTTATAAAAAATCTACTCAGACAAAAATAAGGAGAAAAGAATAAAAAAGAATAAACAAAGACTGTGAGATGTTTGTGACTATATAAAGTGACTAAACTTAAAAATTATCATTATTTCTGAGGAATAAAACACATCAAAAAGTTTAGAACATCTATTTAAGAAAATAATTGATGAAAACTTCCCAACTTTACCAATAGAATTAGACATACATATACAGGAAGCTCAGCAATCACCAGCAAAATACATTGCAAAACAGACTTCATCATGACACATGATGAATATCTAAAGTGAAAGTGAAAGAAGTAATTATGAAATAAAGAAAACCACATCAGACAAAAAGCAGACTTCTCAGCAGAAACTTTATTCATCAGGAGAGAATGGGATGGCACTTTTAGAGTGTTGCAAGAAAAGAAAAGTGCCAGCCAAAAATTTATATCAAGCTAGATTAACCTTCACAAATGAAGAATATAAAGTCTTATCCTGACAGATAAATGCTGGGGAAACCAATTACCACTAGACTGGGCCTACAAAAGATGTTCAAGGGATTTCTAGTATAAAAATAAAGTTTGATATTCACCATCATTAAAACATATAAAAGTATAAAACTAACAGGTCTTATAAAACAAAAGAGAAAAGAAATAAATCAAATTACAACATGACAGAACTTTATTAAACCACAAAGGTAGATAAAAAGAAAAAAATATAATTAACATTATGACAGTAACAAAACCTTACATATTAATATTAACCTTGAATATAAATCAATGAAATCCTTCATTGAAATGTACAGATTTATGAAATGAATAAGAAAAAATGATCCAACTATATGTTGCCTATAAGAATCTCACCTTACTTGTAAGACACATGTAGATTAAAAGTAAAGGGTGGAAGATAGTAATACAAATTAGAAACCAAAAGCAAACTGCAATATCTATACTTACATCAAGTAAAACAGACTTTAAATAAAAAGCAGTAACAAAAAGGATAAAGAAGGTCATCATCCAATAATACAGAAATCATTTCAGCAAAAGCATATAAGAATTCTAAATATCTATGCACCCAACATCAAAGCACCCAGATTTTAAAGGAAATATTATTAAACCTATAGAAAGAGATAGACAGTAATATAATAATAGCAGAAAAATTTAACATTCTACTCACAGCATTAGAGAGACCATTGAGATAGAAAAGTTGGCAAATCAACAAAGTACCCCCAGAACAAAATTATATCAACTACCTAGACCACAGAATAAAACTATAAATCAATATCAATAGAAATTTCAGAAACTATAAATTTACAAAGAATTTAAACAACATACTCATAAACAGTCACTGTGTAAATGAAGTAATTAACATGGACGGCCAGGGGTGGTAACTCACACCTGTAATCCCAGCACTTTGGGAGGCTGAGGCAGGTGGATCACCTGAGGTCAGGAGCTTAAGACTAGCCTGGGCAACATGGCAAATCCCATCTCTACAAAAAATTCAAAAAAATAGCTAGATGTGGTGGTGAGCACCAATGGTCCTAGCTACTCGGGAGGCTAAGATAAAAAGATTGCTTGAGCCTGGAAGGCAGAGGTTGCAGTGAGCCAAAATTGAGCCACTACACTTCAGCCTGGGTGACAGAGTAAAACCCATCTCAAAAAGAAAATTAAGATGAAAATTAAAAATTTGTGGGAAAAAAAGATGGAAATAGAAACACAATATAATAAAATGTGAGATGCAGTAAATATAGTACTAAGAGAGCAGTTTATAGCCTAAATGCCTGCACCAAAAAAGTAGAAAGCTTACATATTAAGGACCTGGCATCACACTTCAAGGAACTAGAATATTAATAACAAAACAAATTCCAAGTTAGAAGAAGAAAAATATAACAAAACTCAGAACAGAACCAAATGAAATAAAGACCAAAACAATAAAAATGATCAACAGAATAAAGAGTTGGTTTTTCAAAAAGACAAAATTGATAAATTGCTAGCTAGATTCATCACAAACAGAAGACAGTTCTAAATAAACAAAATCAGAAATGAAAGAATAGACATTACAATGGATACAACAGTAATACAAAAGATCACTAGAAATGATTATAAACAACTAGATACTCACAAACCTGAAAACTTAGAATAAATAAATTTATAGAAACATACAACCTCCCAAGATAGAGCCAGAAAGAAACAGAGTACCTGAACAAACTATTAATGAGTGGCATGATTGAGTCAGTAATTAAAAATGTCTTGACAAAGAAAAGCTTAGGACTAGAAAAATGCATAGCCTAATTCTACCAAATGTACAAAAAGTAATAATCCTCTTGAAACTCTTCCCAAAAATTGAGGATAATGAAATTCTTCCTAAGTCACTCTGAGGTCAGTATTACCCTGATACCAACATTAGGCAAGGACACAACAAAGAAAACTATTATTGTATTATTATTTATTATATTATTATTAAAAATAGACAAATGGGACTTTAAAAAGTTTTGGCACAGCAAAAAAAATAATCAACAGTCTAAACAGGCAACCTACAGAATAAATGAACATATTTGCAAACTATGTGCCAAAATGAAACTAATATTCAGAATTTACAAGTAATTCGAACAACTCAAAAATATCATAATAATAAAGAATCCCATTGAAAAAATGGGCAAATAACATTACTAAGCATTTTTTAATAAAGACATGCAAATAGCCAACACACATATGACAAAAATGCTCAATCTCAACTATAAATAGAGCTAGCATTTGATTTAAAAGTCTCACCATTGGGTATCTACTCAAAGAAAAATAGTTTATTATAAGAAAATGATGCCTATACTTGAATATTTACTGCATGCTCACAATAGCAAACCATATATACAAGAAAAGCTTAATATTCAAAATATATAGGAAATTCAAAGCAAAGACAAGTATAATAACAATAAAAATCCAACTGAAAAATGGTCAAAAGACTCAAAAAATATTTTGCCAGCAAATATTACACATGACCAATAGGTATATAAAAAAAAAATGGTTAATATCACCTACCAACAGGCATTTGCAAATGAAAACAATGATGACCTATCACTTGAACTGTGTTAGGATTGCTAATATCAAAAACAGAAAATAGGCCGGGCGCGGTGGCTCAAGCCTGTAATCCCAGCACTTTGGGAGGCCGAGACGGGCGGATCACGAGGTCAGGAGATCGAGACCATCCTGACTAATACAGTGAAACCCCGTCTCTACTAAAAAATACAAAAAACTAGCCGGGCGTGGCGGCGGGCGCCTGTAGTCCCAGCTACTCGGGGGGTTGAGGCAGGAGAATGGCGTAAACCCGGGAGGCGGAGCTTGCAGTGAGCTGAGATCCGGTCACTGCACTCCAGCCTGGGCGACAGAGCGGGACTCCGTCTCAAAAAAAAAAAAAAAAAAAAAAAAAAAAAAAACAGAAAATAGAGAAAGAAGTAACATCTGTCATTGTTGTTCCTGAGATTTCTGAAACAAATCTTAATATCACCACTGCTCTCACACATTTCAGACATGACGGGAAAACTTAAGAAATAACCTAACATGCAGTTCCTCAAAAATACTCAGATATATTTTTATATTCCCCCAAAGCAATGGAAGAGCAGGTATACCATGCAATACCTTATAAGCCATAAAGAGGAGTTTAGTTCTCAAGGTACCCTCAAAGGAAAACCACTAAATAGGAAGTAGAGTCCTTAGAAAGAATTTAAGGATACGGGACAAAAATGCTCCTACTTGAGAGCTAGAGAAAAAAAAATGGCTTTTTAGGAAATCTTTGCATTGAAGCAGAGCATCCCATACCACATTTTAAGGTCCGGCATTCTTTTTGACCTTTGAACCTCTCGTCTGTGTTATCTGCTTCATTCATGCTTACCTACCTGAGTTTTAGACTACTGTCTCATGTCTCTTCACATTCTAGGGCTCTTTTATTTGCTCAAGGCAGGAGATCAGACCAGAGTCAGAGACAGCAAGGCCTGTTTTGTTAGAAAAAAGTAACATGACTTGCTGGCATTCTCTAGTACCATGTTCAGTAGAGAAAATACTATGAAAGATTCTAGATATTTAATTCCAAAATATAGTTTTCTGATAGAACCTTTAGAATATTTAGAACATATTTTACATTTCTGGGTCCGTAGCTCCACTATCCAATACTAGTGAATTTAAAATTGGTCCTGGATATTAGTTTTTAATATTTGGGCAACAATATTTATTGCCATTGAATTTCTAGAGATGGGGGTGAAACCCCATCTCTACTAAATATACAAAAATTAGCTGGCCGTGGCAGTGCACGTTTGTAGTCCTAGCTACTCAGAAGGCTGAGGCAAGAGAATCACTTGAACCTGGGAGGCAGAGGTTGCAGTGAGCCAAGATCAAGCCACTGCGCTTCACCCTGGGTGACAGAGCGAGAATCGATTCCCCTCCCCAACCAAAAATAACACCAAACTATCCAGGCAACAAAGAACATGATGAATGTAATTGCACCTCACATTTCAATACTAACACTAAATGGAAATGGCCTATATGCTCCACTTAAAAGACAGAACTGCAGAATAGATAAGAACTCACCAACTATCTGCTGTCTTCAGGAAACTCACTTAACACAAGGACTCAAATAACGTATAGGGATGGAAAAAGGCATTTCATGCAAATGGACACCAAAAGCAAGCAGGGATAGCTATTCTTATATCATACAAAACAAATTTTAAAGCAACAGTGGTTAAAAGAGACAAAGAGGGACACTATATAATCATAAGTGGCCTGATCCAACAGGGAAACATCACAATCCTAAACATATACGCACCTAACACTGGAGCTCCAAAATTTGTAAAACAATTACTAATAGACCTAATAAATAAGATAGACAGCAACACCATAAGAGTGAGGGACTTCAATACTCCCAGTGACAGCACTAGACAGGTCATTAAGACAGAAAGTAAACAAAGAAACAATGGATTTAAGTCTACCCTGGAACACATGAAGTTAACAGATATATACAAAACATTTAATCCAACAACTGAAGAACACACATTCTATTCAACAGCGCATAGAAGTGTTTCCAAGATAGATCATATGATAGGCCATAAAACGAGCCTCAATAAATTTAAGAAAATTGAAATTACATCAAGCACTCTCTCAGAGCACAGTGGAATAAAACTGGAAATCAATTCCCAAAGGAACTTTCAAAACCGTGCAAATACATGGAAATTAACCTGCTCCTGAATGAGCATTGGGTCAAAAACAAAATCAATATGGAACATAAAAATTTTTCAAACTGAATGAAAATAATGACACAACCGATCAAAACCTCTGGGATACAGCTAAGGTGGTAAGAGGAAAGTTCATATCCCCAAATGCCTACATCAAAAAGTCTGAAAGAGAACAAACAGACAATCTAAGGTCACATCTCAAGGAACAAGAACAAACCAAACTCAGCAGAAAAAACGAAATAACCGTGATCAGAACAGAACTAATTGAAACTGAAAGAAAAAAATAAAAAAGGTAAATGAAACAAAGAGCTGCTCCTTAGAAAAGATAAATAAAATTGATAGGCCATTAGCAAGATTAACCAAGAAAAGAGGAGAGAAAATCCAAATAACCTCACTGAGAAATGAAACAGGAGATATTATAACTGACACCACTGAAAGGCAAAAAAATTATTCAAGGTTACTATGAACACCTTTACACATATAAACTAGAAAACTTAGAAGAAATGGATAAATTCCTGGAAAAATGCAACCCTCCTAGCTTAAATGAGGAAGAATTAGATACCCTGAATAGACCAATAACAAAGAGTGAGATTAAAATGGTAATTTAAAAATCACCAAGAAAAAAGTCCAGGGCTAGACAGATTCACAGAATTCTACCAGATAGTCAAAGAATTGGTACCAATCCTTTTGACACTGTTCCACAAGATAGGGAAAGAAGGAACCCTCCCTAATTCATTCTGTAAAGCCAGCATCACCCTAATACCAAAACCAGGAAAAGACAAAACCAGAAAAGAAAACTACAGATTAATATCCTTGATAAACATTGATGCTAAAATTCTTAACAAAATACTAGCTAACCAAATCCAACAACATGTCAAAAAGATAATCCACCATAATCAAGTTTGTTGCACACCAGGGATGCAGGGATGGTTTGACACACACAAGTCAACAAATGTGATACACCACATAAATAGAATTCAAAACGAATTTATATGACTATTTCAATAGATGCAGAGAAAGCATTTGACAAAATCCAGCATCGTTTTATGATTAAAACTGTCAGCAAAGTTGGCATACAGGGGACACAACTTAATGTAATAAAATCTATCTATGACAAACCCACAGTCAAAATAATAGTGAATGGGGAAAAGCTGAAAGCATTCCCTCTGAGAACAGAAAAAAGAAAGGATGCCCACTCTCAACACTCCTCTTCAACACAGTTCTGGAGTCCTATCCAGAGAAATAAGACAAAAAATAAACGGCATCCAAATAAGTAAACAGGAAGTCAAACTGTACCTGTTTGCTGATGATAAGATCATTTACCTTGAAAACCCTGAGGACTCCTCCAGAAAGCTCCTCAAACTCATAAAAGAAGTCAGCAGTTTCTGGATACAAGACTAATGTAAAAAAATCAGTAGCTCTTTTATTCACCAACAGCAAGCAAATGGAGAAATAATCAAGAACTCAACCCCTTTTACAATAGCTGAACAAAAATAAAATACTTAGGAACATACCTAATGAAGGAGTCGAAAGAACTCTACAAGGAAAACTATAAAACACTGCTGAAAGATATCATAGATGACACAAACAAATAGAAACACATCCCATGCTCATGGATGGGTAGAATCAAATTTGTGAAAATGACCATACTGCCAAAAGCAATCACAAATTCAACAGAATCCTCATCAAAATACTACCATCAGTCTTCACAGAGTTAGAAAAAACAATTCTAAAATTCATATAGAGCCCACATAGCCAAAGCAAGACCAAGCAAAAAGAACAAATCTGGAGGCACCACACTACCTGATTTCAAACTATAAGGCTGTAGTCACCAAAACAGCATGGTACTGGTATAGAAACAGGAACATAGACCAAAGGAAGAGAGAACCCAGAAATAAACCCAAATGTTTACAGCCAACTGATCTTCAACAAAGCAAACAAAAATATAATGTGGGGAAAGGACACCCTTTTCAACAAATGGTGCTGGGATAATTGGCTAGTCACATGTAGGAGAATGAAACTGGATATTCATTTCTCACCTTATACCAAAAATCAACTCAAGATGAATTAAGGCCTTAAACCTAAGACCTGAAACTATAACAATTTGCAAGATAGCATTGGAAAAACCCTTCTAGGCATTAGCTAGGCAAAAATTTCATGACCAAAAACCCAAAAGCAAATGCAGTAAAAACAAAGACAAATAGCTGGGACCTAATTAAACTAAAGAGATTTTGCATGGCAAATGAAACAGTCAGCAGAGTAAACAGAGAACTCACTGAGTGGGAGAAAATCTTCACAATCTATACATCTGCCAAAGGACTAATATCCAGAATCTACAGTGAACTCAAACGAATCAGTCAGAAAAGAAGGCCCAAAAAGTGGGCCAAAGACATGAATAGACAATTCTCAAAAGAAGATATACAAAGGGCTAACAAACATTTAAAAAGTTCAACATCACTAATGATAAGGGAAATGCAAATGAAAACTACAATGCCATACCACCTCATTCCTGCAAGAATGGACATAATCAAAATATCAAAAAACTGTAGATGTTGGCTTGGATGCAGCAATCAGGGAACACTTCTACACTGCTAGTGGAAAGGTAAACTAGTACAGCTGCTACGGAAAAAAGTGTGGAGATTCCTTAAAGAACTAAAAGTAGAACTACCATTTGATCCAGCAATCCCACCACTGGGTAACTACCCACAGGAAAAGAAGTCCTTATTTGAAACATAGACCAATGGAAGAGAGAACCCAGAAATAAACCCAAATACTGACTACTTGAAAAAGATACTTGAACATCCATATTTCTAGCAGCACAATTCACAATTTCAGACTCGTGGAACCAACCAAAATGCCCATCAATCAATGAGTAGATAAAGAAACTATGACAGGTACATATATGTTGGAAAACTACTCAGCCACAAAAAGAAATTAACAGCATTTGCAATGACCTGGATGATATTGTTGATTATTATCCTAAGTGAATTAACTGAGGAATGGAAAATCAAACATATGTTCTTGCTGATATGTGGGAGGTAAGCTATGAGGATGCAAAGGCATAAGAATGATAAAATAGACTTTGGAGACTTGGGGGGAAGAGTAGGAAGGGAGAGGGACAAAAGACAACATATATGGTGCAGTGTATACTGCTCAGGTGATGGGTCCATCAGGGTCTCACAAATCACCACTAAAGAACTTACTCATCTAACCAAATACCACCTGTACCCCAATAAATAATGGCACAGTGAAATTAAAAAAAAATTATTATTATACTCACAGACCAGCTCACATAATGAATATTCCATAAACTATTACACAGGCTGGGCACGGTGGCTCACACCTGTAATCCCAGCATTTTGGGAGGCCGAGGTGGGTGGATCACCTAAGGTCAGAAGTTCGAGACCAGCCTGACCAACACAGTGAAACCCTGCCTCTACTAAAAATACAAAAATTAGCTGGGTGTATTGGCGGGCACCTGTAATCCCAGCTACCTAGGAGGCTGAGGCAGGGGAACTGCTTGAACCCGAAAAGCAGAGGTTGCAATGAGCCAAGATCACACCATTGCACTCCAGTCTGGGCAACAGAGCAAGACTTCATCTAAAAAAAAAAAAAAAAAAAAAAGAAAGAAAAGGAAAAAGAAAAAAACTACTAAACAAACAAAAAATTATGGGTCTAACATGAGTAACAGTCAAGTTAAAACAGATATTTTGCATGGGGAGATTCTGAAGCATAAACCAAAAAGTCATACGGTAATAAATTTAATACAAAGCAGAGAGCATAGATTTACGTTCAGTATTTTTGAGAATTTTTGTTTTTTTTCTAGTAAATTAGACACCTTCTTAAAATGATTTATTTTGTTCCAATATTACTTTTTTTTTGGTTAAAAATAGTTTCAAACATACACTAACACAAACACACTACATAATTTATTTACACCTAAGATTTATCTTTAGACTAATAGATCTGTATATTTAATTCCATGTAAATCAATACTAAGAGCTCGTATGTGCTTGCAGCCAGAGGTCACATGTTCAAATAAAAATATATTAAAATTTTAAAAAATATTTATTCAGGACACAGAAATGTATGGATTTTACTTGGGTTTGTATATAATTTTCATTATGACCATAAAAATGACCCTGTAGTCAATAACAACTTAATTGTACATTTAAAAATAACTAAAACTGAAGAACTGAATTGCTTGTAATACAAGAATAAATGCTAGAGGTAATGGATATCTCATTTCCTCTGATGTGATTATTACATATCACATGTCTGTATCAAAATATGCCATATATGGCATAAACATATACACATATTACATATCCACAAAAATTAAGAAAAATAAATTTGAATGTAAAAATAAGAATAAAATTTAACCTATAGGAACAATATTCTTTAACTTATTGGCCATTTAAAGCCACTGGCAAAAAGATTACTAGAGATCTCAGTCCATTATCTTACCAAATAGTGTATTATTACCATCTTTTACCTACACCACTGAATAAGGTGGAATAGGTTAAAGTTAGTGGCATAATGCTTCAATGAATTCACGATAGTATTTAACATGTTAAAAATGCTGACTCAGGTCGGACGCGGTGGCTCAAGCCTGTAATCCCAGCACTTTGGGAGGCCGAGACGGGCGGATCACGAGGTCAGGAGATCGAGACCATCCTGGCTAACACAGTGAAACCCCGTCTCTACTGAAAAATACAAAAAAAACTAGCCGGGCGAGGTGGCGGGCGCCTGTAGTCCCAGCTACTCGGGAGGCTGAGGCAGGAGAATGGCGTAAACCCGGGAGGCGGAGGTTGCAGTGAGCTGAGATCCGGCCACTGCACTCCAGCCTGGGCGACAGAGCGAGACTCCGTCTCAAAAAAAAAAAAAAAAAATGCTGACTTAAAAAGTTAAGTTCACACATAATTTATAATTTTTAAATATAATGTATATTATTCCATAAAAGTACAATATTACTAACTTAATGTTAACTAAATAAGAATGCTTTTCTTTCATAATGATGCAGAAAAATATTACTCTGAACACCTACCTCATGCATAACTCAATATTATGTTAACCCAAAGAGCCTCTTTACTTAAATTTTCATCATGTATCTTATATTTTAAGGTCCTTACATCTTTCCATAGAAAAGGTAATAATGCCTACCTAATAAAAAAGATCATATCTTTTATGTAGCAACAATTAGTCACATGTTTTCACATGTGAATACACTAGGAATGGTGAAACAGCATGAAGTAATTTAAGAGTTTAACTCCATTATTATTCGCTTTTTTAAAATTCTGTATTTTCAAAAAAAAAGTATACTTTGAATGTAATTATAACTCCAAAAAATATTCTACTTCTTTTAAAGTTATACACAATTAACGTTTACACGAACTTTAGTTTGTATTATTTCCTATACTCACACTCTGATTTAGTGTAATGTCTAAAGTTTGAGTGCCCTAGATATTTCTACTGTGAATTATTCCCTGATATTTACATAGACTTAATTTTGGATTGAACTTCTTTCATATTTAATGCATCTGCAAAAATATATTTTAGCATGAACTCTTTGGTGTTCTATAATTTGTAGTTTTTGAAAAAATGTTTTTCCAAATTCAGCATATTTGCAGGGTTTTCTTCAATATAAACTCCCTGATACTGAGCAAAATTTTAATAACTGCCTCAGGGTTTTCCTCTAGTATAAAATGTGTACAATAAGCTCTGTGATACAAGTAAAGGTATATTACAACCCTCTTCATATTTGTAATGCTTTTTCAAAATAAATACTCTTCTGCACTTTAAAGACATATGTTCTTATCTTTTGATGGTAATTAGACTTTTAATGCTTTTATTTAGTATGAACTCTGATTTTGAGTAAGATGTGAGCAGGTATTAATGGTTTTTTTACTTTGTCTATATTCGTACATTTGTTTTCAAATATAAATGCCTTCCGGTGCAATAAGCTGTAAGCATTGTTTAGAAGCTTGGCCACATTGTTCACAGTGGTAGTTTTTTCCAGTATGAATTATCTTACCCACAATCAATTGCTGACAATCATTTAAAGTCTTTGTCACATTCTTCACATTTCTAGGATTTGTCAGGAGCATGATTTTCTTTGTTTAGAAAAGTTTGAGGTGCTGTCAAAAGCATTGGCACATCTTTCAGATCTGCAGAGTTTGTCTTCAGTATGAATAATCTTGTATCTATTAAGAATTGAGGACTTTTTTAGGCTTTCCATATTATTCACACTTGTAAGATTTCTCTCCAACATGGGTTATCTGTAGTAAGATGTAAGGATTGGTTAAAGGCTTTGCCAATTTTTTCCCATTTGTAGGGTTGCTGTCCAACATGAATTTTCTTATGTTTAGTTAGGGCTGAGGGCCAGAAAAACACTTTGCCACATTCTTCACATTTGTAGGGTTTTACTCCAGTATGAAATTACCTTATGTTTAATAAAGGTTGAAGATAGGTTAAAAGATTTCCCACATTTCTTCAGATTTGCAGGGTTTCTCTCCAGTTTGAATTCTCTTATGGTTACTCAGGATTGAAGACTGCTAAAAGGCTTTGCCACATTTTTCACATTTCTAGGGTTTCTCTTCAGTATGAATTATGTTTAGTAAGAGTTGAGGAACATTTAAAGGCTTTGCCACAGTCTTCACATTTGCAAGGTTTCTCTCCAATTTGCATCCTCTTAAGTCTATTTAGGGGTGAGGACTATATGCTTTGCCACATTCTTCACATCTGTAGGGTTTATTTACAGTATGAATTATCTTATGTGCAGTAAGATTTGAG
The DNA here is from genome assembly GCF_007565055.1 of Rhinopithecus roxellana. Classification (NCBI taxonomy): domain Eukaryota; kingdom Metazoa; phylum Chordata; class Mammalia; order Primates; family Cercopithecidae; genus Rhinopithecus; species Rhinopithecus roxellana. The sequence continues at coordinate 80,196,197 of NC_044560.1, read as the reverse complement.
AATCGATTAAAAGCTTTCCCACATTCTTCACATTTGTAAGGTTCCTCTCCAGTGTGAATTATCTAATGTTTATCAAGATTTGAGGATTAAAAGCTTTTTCACATTCTTCACATTTGTAGGGTTTCTCTCCAGTGTGCATCCTCTTATGTTTAGCGTTAAGGACCATATACATGCTTTGCCACATTCTTCACATTTGTAAGGTTTCTCTCTAGTATGAATTATCTCATGTTCAGTAAGGGTTGAGAAACTTACAAATGCTTTCCCACATTCTTTACCCTTTTTAAGATTTCTCTCAAGTATGAATTCTCTTATGCTTAAAAAGGGTTGAGGACCAGATAAATGATTTGCCACATTCGTCACACTTGTAAGGTTTCTCTCCAGTATGAATTATCTTATGCGTAGCAAGATTTGAGGATCGATTAAATGCTTTGCCACATTCTTCACACTTGTAAGGTTTCTCTCCGGTATGAATTATCTTATGTGTACTAAGATTTGAGGATTGACTGAAAGCTTTGCCACATTCTTCACATTTGTAGGGTTTCTCTCCAGTGTGAATCCTCTTATGTTTAGATAGGGTGGAGGACAGTATGAAAGCTTTGCCACATTCTTCACATTTGTAGGGTTTCTCTCCAGTATGAATTATCTTATGTGCAGTAAGGGTTGAGGATTGGCTAAAAGCTTTGCCACATTCTTCACATGTGTAGGGTTTCTCTCCAGTGTGCATTCTCTTATGTGTATTTAGGGCTGAGGATCGGCTAAATGCTTTACCACATTCTTCACATTTGTAGGCTTTCTCTCTAGTATGAATTTTCTTATGTTCAGTAAGGTTTGAGGACCATATAAATGCTTTGCCACATTCTTCACACTTGTAAGGCTTCTCTCCAGTATGAATTATCTTATGTTTAGTAAGATTTGAGGATCGATGAAAAGCTTTGCCACATTCTTCACATTTGTAGGGTTTCTCTCCAGTGTGAATTCTTTTATGTTTAGTTAGGGTTGAGGGCCATATAAATGCTTTACCACATTCTTCACATTTGTAGGGTTTCTCTCCAGCATGAATTATCCTATGTGTAGTAAGGTGTCCAAACTGGCTAAAAGCTTTGGGACATTCTTCACATTTGTAGGGTTTCTCTCCCGTGTGCAGCCTCTTATGTCTAGTTAGGGTTGAGGACCATACAAATGCTTTGCCACATTCTTCACATTTGTAGGGTTTCTCTCCAATGTGCATCCTTTTATGTATGGTTAAGGCTGAGGGTTGGCTAAATGCTTTGCCACATTCTTCACATTTGCAGGGTTTCTCTCCAGTGTGTATCCTCTTATGTATGGTTAGCATTGAGGATTGGCTAAATGCTTTGCCACATTCTTCACACTTGTAAGGTTTCTCTCCAGTATGAGTTATCTTACGTGTAGCATAATTTGAGGATCGATTAAAAGCTCTGCCATATTCTTCACATTTGTAGGGCTTTTCTTCAGTATGAGTTTTCTTATGATTAGGAAGGGTTGAGGACCAATTAAAGGTTTTTCCACATTCTTTACATTTGTATGACTTCTCTGTAGTATAAATGCTTTTATGGTGGGTTTTGTGTGAACGCATGCAAAATGATTTGACACAATTTTTACATTTGTAAGGTTTCTTTCTAGTATGTCTTATCTTGTATCTGTTTAAATTTATAAATTTATAAAAGACTTTCAAATATTTACCACATTGAGATACTTTGCCCTGGGTAGTTGTGAAACACTGGTTAAGTCCATTATAGCCTTCTTTGTGTACCTTATACTCATCCACACTTTTACAACCTTTTCTTAACTGTAAGTTCTCAGGTCCACATTTTTCAAATCTTCTTAGTATTACTTTTTGAAAAGAATCTTCCATGCCCTGCTCTGGCCAAATATCTTGAGCAAAATGAGGACATATACCTGGAAAAAGAAATTAAAATAATTTACTCCACTTACTATACTGACATAAATATAGTTTAAAAATTTTTACCTATAAAATTATACAACCTACACAAACAAGATGGTTTTGCAAAAATACCACAGACCCTAATTCTTTCACAGACATTTAAATGTAAGAAAAACATACAAACCAAAATACATCTGTGGGAAATTTATAAATCAGTTAAGTGTGTGCAGTGTTCCAGATGAGCACAATGCAAAAAACCACATAGAAGAAAAAGAAAAGTCTAAATTTACCCAACACAGCTTTTCCTGTTTCCTACTATAACATAGTGTCTTTAAAAGTAAATCGCAAACTCTTGATTTCTGTTTTGAAAGAAAGGTAAGATACTGGCACATTCATTGTCATTTCTGGCTTTTAGGGGCTTTTCCTGACACTGTTTTCTGTCTCTCATGACATAAAGTGCTGACAGAAACGGTGGTATACTTTGGAATGAGAGTTTGAGTCTGCTGAGATCAAAGAAAAATGTTCCAGCAGCAGCCAGACTGCAGTACCACAGAAAAGGAACAAGTGTAGCAAGTGATTACTGACTCCTACAAAGTAACATGAATAAACTCTAACTAAAAACTAAACACAAAATTTCAGGCAACACAAGTCCTAAGAATATGTCTGAAAAACTCCCAAAATCATGAGCCAAGATAATTGTTTTCAGACTATGCCAGGAGCTACATTATAAAAATTTTGACAGGTAGTTTTTTTAATGTAAAAAACTGAAAGCTTACAATATATACAAAATAGGGCAGTATCATCCCACCAAAAATATCATAAAATTTTCTGAAACATAAAAATTTATCTAAGATTTATACATTAATTTTAAGAATTGTTAATAAATTGAACACTGATTAAAACAAGAATAGACACAAGTATGGAAAATCAGAAAAATGAGGACGAGAACAAAAATATTTAACATTTCAAAAAAAAAAAAAAAGAAACTGTGGATGTAAAAAATACAAAAGGAAACTAAAAGATCCTAAAAGTTAGAAAAAAATGATGTAAAAATAAAGGAGCTCTGTTGAGGTTTTGGCTAGGGGGCGGTGGCTCACGCCTGTAATCCCAACACTTTGGTAGGCCAAGGCAGGCAGATCATGAGGTCAGGAGATCGAGACCATCCTGGCTAACATGGTGAAACCCCATCTCTACTAAAACAATACAAAAAAATTAGCCGGGCGTGGTGGTGGGTGCCTGTAGTCCCAGCTACTCGGGAGGCTGAGGCACGAAAATGGCGTGAACCTGGGAGGCTGAGCTTGTACTGAGCCAAGAACGCTCCACTGCCACTGCACTCCAGCCTGGGCAACACAGCCAGACTCTGTCTCAAACAAAAAAACAAAGAAAAGAAACAAACAAAAAAAAAGAAGCTCAACAAATATATATGCAAATACACAAAAGTAGAATTTCTTAGCATTATCCTAGTGGTGCAGAAAACATTTTTAATTATTCTCTGAAATTTCAAAGATAAAAGCAGAGAAATCATTATAAACATCTGTTAATGAATATACAACATAAAAGATATAAATAGCAACATAAATGACAAGTTTTAGAGATGATGTAATAAAAAAGAATTTTTTTATACAGCTTAAGTTTTTTTTTTTTTGCCAGATTAAAATATATTATTGTATTTTTTACAGGTTATATGTAATCACCAATGTACCACAAATACACAAAACAGGCTGGGTATAATTGCTCATGCCTGTAATCCCAGCACTTTGGGAGGTCGAGGTGGGTGGATCATGAGGTCAAGAGATCGAGACCACCTTGGCCAACATGGTGAAATCCCATCTATACTAAAAAAGGAAAAATTGGTCGGGTGCGGTGGCTCAAGCCTGTAATCCCAGCACTTTGGGAGGCCGAGGCAGGCGGATCACAAGGTCAGGAGATCGAGACCATCCTGGCTAACACGGTGAAACCCTGTCTCTACTAAAAAGTACAAAAAACTAGCCGGGCGAGGTGGCGGGCGCCTGTAGTCCCAGCTACTCGGGAGGCTGAGGCAGGAGAATGGTGTGAACCTGGGAAGTGGAGCTTTCAGTGAGCTGAGATCCGGCCACTGCACTCCAGCTTGGGCAACAGAGCGAGACTCAGTCTCAAAAAAAAAAAAAAAAGGAAAAATTAGCCGGGCATAGTGGCACATGCCTGTATTCCCAGCTACTCAGGAGGCTGAGGCAGAAGAATCACTTCAACCTGGGAGGCAAAGATTGTAGTAAGTCGAGATACACACTATACTCCAGCCTGGGTGAGAGAGTGAGACTCCGTCTCAAAAAAAAAAAAAAAAAAAAAAAAAAAAAAAAAAAAAAAAAAAAAAAAAAAAAAAAATTGTATGCAACTTAAGTTCATTTATTTTTTTGCCAGATTAATTTTGTATCTTTTAGAGGTTATATGTAATGCCCAAGGTACCACAAAAATATTTCTATAAATACACAAAAAAGGCTGGGTGTAGTGTCTCACACGTGTAATTATAGCACTTTGGGAGGCTGAGGTGGGTGGATCACCCAAGGTCAGGAGTTCAAGACTAGCCTGATCAACATGGAGAAACGCCGTCTCTACTAAAAATACCAAATTAGCCAGGTGTGGTGGCACATGCCTGTAATACTAGCTACTCGGGAGGCTGAGGCAAAAGAATCACTTGAATCCGGGAGGTGGAGGTTGTGGTGAGCTGAGATCATGCCACTGCACTCCATCTTGGACAACAAGAGTGAAACTCCACCTCAAAAAAAAAAAAAAAAAAAGAAAAAAAAGAGAAAAGAAAACAATGAAAGCATATAAATACAATCTTCAAAAAGACACAACAATGGAAGAAGAATAAATGAGAGACACAGACGCAAAAATCAAATAAAATGCTTAATAAAGTAACAGTGTTTCTTTCAGAAAATGATTTAAATATATAGAAAATTAACTTTTAAATTGAGACATACTTTCAATAAATAGATCAAAACATTTTAAAAAGCCAAGATACAATTTGCCTTTTTACAAGAGTCAGCTGAGATCTAATTTTAAGGCTGGGTGCGGTTGCTCACGTCTGTAATCCCAGCACTTCGGGAGGTTGAGAAAGATGGATGACAAGGTCAAGGGTTCAAGACCAGCCTGGCCAACATGGTGAAAGCCTGTCTCTATTAAAAATACAAAAATTAGCAGGGTGTGGTGGCGGGCACCTGAAATCTTAGTTATTCGAAAGGCTAAAGCAGAAAAATCACTTGAAACCAGAAGGCGGAGTCTGCAGTAAGCGGAGATTACGCCACTGCACTCCTGCCTGGGTAAAAGAGTGAAACTCTGTTTCAAAAAAACAAAATAAATAGAATAAATCTAATGATTAAAATAGATTGGAAGTGGCAGGATGGAAGTAGACATTCCATGCAAACATTAATCAAATGAGAGCAGAAACAGTCAAAATAATCATACACAAGCTACATCTTAAGTCAAAAAGCATAATATTTTATAAAATATACTTGACATCGAAACTCCAAAGAAACAAAGAAGGACATCAAAAAACAATAGATTAATTCACTGGAAATTTATGAGAAATCTGTGTGTGTGTGTGTGTGTGTGTGTGTGTGTGTGCACGCGCGTGTGTGTGTGTCTCACATTAGGGTTCCAAATATGTAACGCAAATTAGTAGAAAGGAAGAAACACAAAGAAAGCAATATAATTAGATGAAGATATTTTAATAATACACTTTCTGTAACAAAAACTAAAACAAGAAAGAATGTTAACAAGGGAACAGACTACTTAAAGGTTGTATAAAACAATTATTCCAAACAAAGCTATGGAGAACACTCCTTAACAACATCAGAATACACACCCTTCTCAATAGCTCATGTTTTCCTTGATAGACCACATCTTAGGCCAAAAAGGAAATCCTACCAAAATTTTTATTTTTATTTATTTATTTATTTTGAGGTGGAGTTTTGCTCTTGTTGCCCAGGCTGGAGTGCAATGGCATGATCTAGGCTCACCACAACCTCTGCCTCCCAGGTTCAAGCTATTCTCCTGCCTCAGCCTCCCGAGTAGCTGGGATTATAGGCATGTGCAACCACGCCTGGCTAATTTTGTATTTTTAGTAGAGACAGGGTTTCTCCATGTTGGTCAGGCTGTCTCAAACTGCCAACCTCAGGTGATCCACCTGCTTCGGCCTCCCAAAGTGCTGTGATTACAGGTGTGAGCCATGGCACCCAGCCTTCAAAATTTTAAAAGTAAAATTTTATGAACTACTTTCTATGACCAAAATGGAATGAGTGTACAACGACAAGAGAAAAAAACTGAAAAATTTACAAATACACAGAAATTAAACAACACACTACTGAGTGTGCTCTTATGCAGAGATTGAAATGGTTAAATTGTGAAGAGGTCCATCCTGCTCAATGCAATCTACATATTTAACGCAATGTTTTCCAAATTCCTCATTGCATTTTTGAAGAAACAGAAACAGCAACCCCAAAAGTATATAGAAGCTCAAGAGATAATAAAGTACCCAGGAAACTTAAAAACAAAATGCTGGAGGCATTAAAGTTCTTAATTCAAAACACACTACAAAGCTACAGAATTAAAACAATTTGGTATGAGCATAAAGGTAAATAAGTAGACTATAAACTAGAATGCAGCATGCATATAAACTTTTACATAGATTATCATATAAGCAGTCATTTATATACTCCTAATTATAGCAGCATTTTTACTGTAAGCTAATAGATGAAAGCAATGCAAATTTCTTTCACTAAATAATTCAGTAGAAAATATAAAAATTCTGAGGCCAGGCACAGCAGCTCATGCCTGTAATCCCAGCTCTTTGTGAGGCTGAGGCAAGCGGATCACCTGAGATCAGGAGATCGAGACCAGCCTGACTAACATGGAGAAATGTCATCTCTACTAAAAATACAAAATTAGCAAGGTGTGGAGGCACATGCCTGTAATCCCACGTACTTGGAGGGCTGAGGCGGTAGAATCGCTTGAACCTAGGATGCAGAGGTTGCGGTGAGCCGAGATCGTGCCATTGCACTCACTCCAGCCTGGGCAACAAGAGTGAAACTCTGTCTAAAAAAAAAAGAAAAAACAAATTCTAGAATATAACTCAGTATTCAAAAAGCAGGAAATATTCTACGAACTATAAATATAAATCTTAATGGCATTATGCAAAATGAAATGAGCCAGCCACAAAAAGACAGAGATTGTATGAGATATATGAAGGAGTTACACTCTTAGAAACAAAGAACAGAGTGGTTTTTGCAAAGTGCCATAAAACAGAAAAAATTGGGGCCAGGCATGGTGGCTCACATCTGTAATCTCAGCACTTTGGGAGGCCGAGGCAGGTGTATCACCTAAGGTCAGGGGTTTGAAACCAGCCTGGCCAACATGGCAAAACCCCAGGTGTACTAAAAATGTAAAAATTAGCCAGGCATGGCGGTGGACACCTGTAATCCCAGCTACTCAGAACGCTGAGGCACTAAAATTGCTTGAACATGGGAGGTGGAGGTTGCAGTGAGCTGAGATCGCACCACTGCACTCCAGCAAGGGTGACAGAGCAAGACTCCATCTCAAAAAAAGAAAAAAAGAAAGAAAAATTGGTAGTTGTTTAATATGTATGAAGATTTAGCTTTGCAAGAGAAAAACATTTTAGTAATATGTTGCATGACAGTCAAAGTAACTAATATGACTAAACTGAATATTTAAAATATTTTGTGGTAAATTTTGTTGTGTTTTTTGGACAAGTAAAAATAAACAATAATACCTAAAAGAGATACAGAATTATGATTGTTTTAAATTATATTCAAATCCAAGTGTTTCTACCTCACAAAAATTATATAGATTCACAAATAAATAGGATGTAGAAATTACAAGAATTGTATGACTTCTCATCTACACAGGATTAGAAAAACATTCACAACAAACTCACACAACAAATACACATGTTATTAAAAAATATATAAGGATAACATTTATACAGGCAAACAAACAGAGATAATTCTATTAGAAAAAGACATATGGCCAATTCATATATGATTTTGCTCCACAAAGTCTTACATTGTATAAAGTTAAATATTGGCATGCATAATTATAATATATACTAAAAAATCAAAACACAATTAATGGATGTGTGATGGCGTACCCTAAAATATGTAACATAAAAATATAAAATTCCAAAACAAAATTAAAACATGGAATGTAAAAGTTATTAGATACCATCAACTGTATTAATATATTAACTAAGAAAATCTCAGAAGAAGAATATGGAAAAAAAATAACACAGAGATTACTTGAAGATAAAAAAAGGTGAGAACTTCCCAAATTTTGATGTAATAAAAGGAAAAAAATATTTCTAACCAATAGTATTTGATTTAAAGTTATTTCTCTTTAAAAGATGAAAATAAAAAAAATCCAAAATAAAAGATGAGGGTGTTCATCACCAGTAGCACAGTTCTACCAAAAAAAAATGGTACATGGTGGCCAGACACCGTGGCTCATGCCAGTAATTTTACAGTTTTAGGAGGCCAAGGCTGTCAGAACACTAGAGGCCAGGAGTTTCAGGTCAGCCTGAGTAATACAGTGAGACTCTACATATAACAATAAGAATTGTTAAAATGAGTCAATTTTGGCCGGGCGCGGTGGCTCAAGCCTGTAATCCCAGCACTTTGGGAGGCCGAGACGGGCAGATCACGAGGTCAGGAGATCGAGACCATCCTGGCTAACACGGTGAAACCCCGTCTCTACTAAAAATACAAAAACTAGCCGGGCGAGGTGGCGGCGCCTGTAGTCCCAGCTACTCGGGAGGCTGAGGCAGGAGAATGGCGTGAACCCAGGAGGCGAAGCTTGCAGTGAGCTGAGATCTGGCCACTGCACTCCAGCCTGGGTGACAGAGCGAGACTCCACCTCAAAAAAAAAAAAAAAAAAAAAAAAAAGTCAATTTGGTTTAAAAATAAAACACTACTGGACAGCATCATAAAACCATATATAACATAAAGCTCTCTATTAAATGTAAATATACAGACAAATATAGAAATTTTTACTATCATAAAGACGATGCATATAACTCTTAAAGCTATTCTGTAAAATATTTAAAACAAAATAAAAACCTGCATAAATGTTAATAAATACACAATATGAAATAATTTTTAATATTAATGACAAACTGAAAAATATAGAGGTATAATCTTTATATTCAATTGAAGTTGTCATGAGAGAAATATATTATTTTAATTTTAAGATGTTTCATGTAAATTCCATTTTTAAAGATGATATGGTTTGGCCATATCCCAACCCAAGACACATCTTTAATTCCCACATGTTGTGGGAGGGATGTGGTGGAAGGTAATTGAATCATGGGGGCAGGTCTTTTCTGTGCTGGTCTCATGATAGTGAATAAGTTTCATGAAATCTGAAGGCTTTATAAGACAGAGTTTTCCTGCACAAGCTCTCTCTCGTCTGCCACCAGATGAGACATGCCTTTCACCTTCCACCATGATTGTGAAGTCTCCCCAGTCAGACAAAACTGTAAGTCCAACAAACCTCTTTGTTTTCTAAATTGCCCAATCTCAGGTATGTCTTTATCAACAGCATAAAAACTGACTAATACACAAGATGATTATGAAGATAATATTTATAGAAACTATGCAAAATGAGATGTAAAAAACAATTGAAGCACATCACTACACAATTAAAATGAAATTTAAGGCAATAAACCAACATATAAAAAACTACCACTGAGGAACACACAAAACAGTAACAATAAAAGTAGTAACTTCATTTTTAATAAATAATTTTAAATATAAATTAATTAAACTACTTAATAGAAACAAATGTAATCTCAGGACTTTGGGAGGTTAAGGTGGGCTGATCACTGGGTCTCAGAAATTTGAGACCAGCCTCGGCAATGTGGCCAAACTCCGTCTCAACCATAAATACAAAAAACCCAGCTGAGTGTGATGCTACACACTTGTAACCCAGCTACCTGAGAGGCTGAAACGAGAGAATCTTCTGAGGTTGAGGCTGCTGTAAGCCATGATCACAACACTGCAAACCAGCCTGGCTGACAGAGTGGGACCTATCTCAAAAATAAATGAATAAACAAGTAAATAAAAGAAATTATAAAAAGAAAAAATAAAATGCTTTAGTGGCTTAAGAAAAAGCAAACAATATGCCACCTACAAGGGACTCATTTTAGCATTGAGTCAAATAGGCTGAAAATTACATAGTGAAAAAAAAACCTGTATTTTATGAAAATAGTAACTACAATTAGGTATTAGACATGTTTTAAGTCAAGTGCTAACGTGAGACAAACATTGATAGTATATATTGGTAATATGGGTTGATTTATCACAAATATGTAACTATTATTTCTATCTATCTATCTATCTATCTATCTATCTATCTATCTATCTATCTATCTATGTATATCAGGGTTCCAAAATATATAAAGCAAATATTGACAAAAGTAAAGCAAGAAATACATAGCAAAATAATAATTGTAGACATCAAGACCCCATTTTCCATAATAGAAAATTCACATTAAACAAAAAATAAGAAAACAGAAAACCTAGACAACGTTATAGACTGTATCAATTATTTTGCATATAGATGAATATCGGAGAGTGGATAACTTATAAAGAAATAATATTTATTTGGCTCACAATTTAGCAGACTGTAGAAAAAGTGTGTGCCAGCATCTGCTTCTGGTGAGAATGTCACAAAGCTTAGAGTCATGGTTGAAGATGAAGAGTAACCGTACATATTACATGATGAGAGACAGAGCAAGTATGAGATGAAGGAGCCAGGTTCTTCTAATAAACCTGCTTTCATTTGAATTAATGGAGTGTAAACATTTTGATTACTGAGAGGATGGTGCCAAGCTATTTATGAGGACTTTGCCCCCATGACCCAAATACCTCCCACCAGGTCTCACATCCAACATTAAAAATTACATTTAATCATAAGGTTTGGAGGACATGAACATCAAAACCATATTATAGACCAATTAGGTTTAACAGATGAGTACAAAACTTTCCAGTCAAAAGCAAGAGAATACATGATATTCTTATTTGCACCTGGTGTATTATGTTAGGACACATAGTAAGTTTTATTAAATTTAAGAATGCCAGCTTGGTGGTGTAGCTCATGCCTATAATCCCAACACTTAGAGAGACCAAGCTGGGAGGATTACTTGGAGTCAAAAGTTTGAGGCCAGCCTGGGCAACATGGTGAGACTCTATCCCTACAAACAATCAAAGAATTACTCAGATATGGTACTTCATGTTTGTAGTCCCAACTACATGAGACACTGAGGTGGAAAGATCACTTGAACCTGGTAGGCTGAGGCTGCAGTAACCCAAAATCATGGCAGTACACTCTGGCCTGGGTGACAGAGTAAGATGCTGTCTCCTAACAAAAACCACAACAAACACAACAACAATAATAAATAAATTTAAGAAGACCAAAATTACACACTTTGTGTTGTCTGACCAAAACTGAATTAAACTAGAAATTAAAAGGAAAACTAAAAAAAATCCAAAAATATATGAAAATAAAACACACTCTTCAACATATGTTTGCTCAGGAATCAAAAAAACATTAATTTTTCAAAATGTCAATACAACCTACAGTGGTAGACACATTCAATATAATTTTTATGGCTGGGTGAATTGGCTCACGCCTGTAATCCTAGCACTTTGGGAGGCTGAGGCAGGTGGATTGCCTGAACTCAGGAATTCGAAACCAGCCTGGGCAACACAGTGAAACCCTGTCTCTACTAAAAATACAAAAAAATTAGCTGGGCGTGTAATCCCAGCTACACTGGAGGTTGAGACAGAAGAATTGCTTGAACCTGGCAGGCGGAGGTTGCAGTAAGCTGAGATCCCACCACCGCACTCCAGTCTGGGCGACAGAGTGAGACTCCATCTCAAAAAATAATAATAGTAATTTTTATATAAATCCAAATAGGAGTTTTTTAAGGAAATACTGTTTAAAATGTTAACATTTTATTGTGAACTATAGCCAAACACCCATAAAAAACAACAAAGAGACATTACATTTTCTGATTTTGAAACATATTAAAAGCAACAATAACAAAAACAATGTGGTACTGACACAAAGACAGATGAAACAACAGAATAGACAGCCCAGAAATGAACCCTTCTGTATAAGGCCAAATAATCTCCCACAAAACTGATATGAGCACACAATAGAAAAAAGATAATCTTTTCAAAAAATTATGTTGAAAGCTGAATATCCATACTGATAAAATGAAGTTCGATTACTGACCTATACCACATGTGAAAAATCTTTTAATTAGACATAGGAAGATAACATTTTTTTTTTGGAGACAGAGTCTCACTCTGTTGCCCAGGCTGGAGAGCAGCCCAGGCTGGAGTGCAGTGGTGTGGTCTCAGCTCACTGCAACCTCTGCCTCCTGGGTTCAAGTGATTCTCCCGCCTCAACCTCCCAAGTTGCTGGGATTACATGCACACCACCACGCTTGGCTAATTTTTTTGTATTTTTAGTAGAGATGGGGTTTCACCATGTTGGCCAGGATTGTTTCGAACTCCTGTCTTATGATCGGCCCACCTCAGTCTCTCAAAGCGCTGGGATTACAGGTATGAGCCACCACGCCTGACTGGATAACTTCTTAATTTCTTTAAAATATATAGGGAAAACACAACATTAGTCTTGGCGCCATTTTCTTAGATACAAAATTAAATGCGTGAGCATCAAAGAAAAAACAAAAATTTAACTACACTACACTTCAACATTTCTGCACATATAAATATTTAAAAGAGGGATAATGCCTCCTAGAAAATGGGTGAAAATATTTATAAATTACATGTGATAGGAGTCAATATTCAAAAACTACAAACAACTTTTAAAACTGAACAATAGCTGGGTGCGGTGGCTCACACCTATAATCCCAGCACATTGAAAGGCAGAAGCAGGCGGATCATGAGGTCAGGTGTTCCAGACCGTCCTGACCAACATGGTGAAACTCCATCTCTACTAAAAATATAAAAATTAGCCAGGCGTGGTGGCACGCACCTGTTATTTCAGCTACTCATGAGGCTGAGGCAGGAGAATCGCTTGAATCCGGGAGGCAGGGGTCGCAGGGAGCGGAGATGTCACCATTGCACTTCAGCCTGGGCGACAGAGCAAGACTTCGTCTCCCAAAAAAAAAAAAAAAAAACTGAACAATAAAGTTGAATAACTTTATTTAGAAATAGACAAATTGAAATAAATTTTCATCAAAACATTTGAAAGGACACTCAAAACTAATTTGTAGGGAAATGCATAAACATCATAATGAAAAACAAAATCCCCTCACACTCATTTAAATTGCCAGTAACAATTTTTTGAAAACACCAAATCTGTTGATGATGCAATAAAAATAAAACCCTTGGCTGGGCATGGTGGCTCAAGCCTGTAATCCCAGCACTTTGGGAGGCCGAGGTGGGAGAATTCCGAGGTCAGGAGTTTGAGACCAGCCTGACCAACATGATGAAACCCTGTCTCTACTAAAAATACAAAAGTTAGTTGGGTTGATTGTTGGTGGAAAACAAAGGTACACCCATTATTTTATAATACTATAAATGTACTTCAAATAATTAAAAATAAATTATTAAATCCAGTGATTCAATTTATGTTTCTATATCTAAAATACCTAACATAGGACCTTGAAGACATATTTGATACAATGGAATATTATTCAGCCTTGAAAAAGAAATCTTCTCACATTTAAAGATACACTCTGAGAATATTATGCCAACTGAAATAAACCATTAACGAAATGATGGATGTTACGATTTCACTTATATGAAATATATAAGATAGTCACACTTGTAAAAACAGAAAGTGGAAGGGTGTTTCTCAAGGGCTAAAGAGAGCACAAAATGGGTAAATGTTATTTAATGGATACTGAGTTTTAGTTTTACAAGATGTAAAATTTCAAGAAGTCTTTTGCATAACAATGTCAATATACATGACATGCCTGAAATACATATATATATATATATATATATTTTTTTTTTTTTTTTTTTAAGACAGGGTCTCAATCTGTCACCTAAGTTTGAGTACAATGGGACAGTTATGGCTCACTGCAGCCTCACGCTCCCAGGGTCAAGTAATCCTGACCCTCAAACTCTCAAGTAGCTGGGACCACAGGTGCACACCACCATGCCTTGCTATTTCTTAGAAAAAAATATTTGTAGAGAGGGTGACTCCATATTTTGTCCAGGTTGGTCTCAATCTTTTGGGCTCAAGCAATCCTCCTGTCCCGGCCTCTCAGAGTCCTGGTTTTACAGATGTGAGCCACCACCATGCCTGGCCCTGACATGTACATTTAAATAGACTGAAGAAGCTAAATTATATGTTACGTGTTTTTAAAACAATATTTTTTAAAAAAACTGGCAAGATACAGGATTACAAATCTTTTTAAAAAATTACCTTCAAATCACAAAAGAATTATTCTCACACAAAGGAAATATATATTCATCATTAAACACATGGTGAAAATAAGGCTATTTCCAAGGCTACTCACTTAGACAAGATAAAACCAACATTGAAAATGAGCTAAGAGGCCAGGCAAGGTGGCTCATGCCTGTAATCCCAGCACTTTCAGAGGTCAAGGTGGGCATTTCACCTGAGGTCAGGAGTTCGAGACCAGACTGAGCAACATGGAGAAATACGATCTCTACTAAAAAAAATATATACAAAATTGGCTGGGTGTGGTGACACATTCCTGTAATCCCAGCTACTCAGGAGACTGAGGCAGGAGAATCACTTGAACCTGGGAGGCAGAGATTACGGTGACTTGAGATCGTGCATTACACTCCTGTCTTGGCAACAAGAGTAAAACTTCCTCTCACAGAAAAAAAAAAAAAAAAGAGCTAAGAAAGAATATATAAGGTATAACCAAAATTGGGGTCATATTTGTAGATATAAATACACACACATATATATAAGTTGATTGTGATAGACATGGCTCATTTATCTTTTAATTAAACTCCACATTAAATTAAAGTATACAGAACATAATGTATAAGTAAAACCAGTAGGCACAATAAACTGATGTTAGGAAACTTATACTACACTACAAAAAACACTAATATAGAACTGCAACACAATAACAGAAATGTTTACTCATTACATCTAGTTGGCAACATTTATGTACATTAACAATTTGTCTAGATAACTGCAATGTTTGACTGTAACTGTGCATTCATGGAAGGCAGGCATTTAAAATTACTGGCATCTATTGTATGGCAATAAAATGTCAGAGAAAATGCAGTACAATCATAAATAGGAGATGATAATGAGAAACTTTTAATAGATTTAAGCATTTAAAAGAAACTAATGTCCATTTTTATGTTTTAAACATATGCTATTTTAAAACAAAATAAAACTACTGTAATCCAAGTTTAGAATCAAAGAATAGCCTCACGTTGCTAAATTATATATATATTTAGCAGAATATGGTCAGAGCTTCATATATAAAACAAATATTTGGGGAATAAATTATGTTATTATTTAGATATAGGCTGACAAAAGTGGTTGAAAATTCTATAATTCCTTTTTGCCTGCTTGCATATTAATTACCTAATTTAATTCAGGAACAACATGTAAATTCTAGTATATTGCCTTAAATGTCAGAATGTAAAATTACAGACAAATTTGAAGCAGAAAATAGAACGTAAAAATGTATATGGAGAGTGACATTAAAAAGATAAAAAAAAAAAAAGGTGACCTATTTGCTTATCCCCTGACAGCAAGAAAATGTGTCACCCATTCCTGACAAAAATATTTTTGTGAGAGAACGAGGCATCATGGTTCACACCTGTAATGAAAACTACATGGTACATTACAGTTGAAGAATTGCTTGAGGTCAAAATATTAAGATTTGCCTGGATTATGTAGCAAGATCTCATCTAAAAGAAAAAGTGCCTTTAAGAGAGCTCTGAGATCCAGGAAAGGAGTTGTGAAACTCTGCTAAAGCCCAAGATTCAAGGTAATTCTGTTTAGGAGGCAGCCCCCGTTCGGGCTTCAAAATACATGCACACTACTGTTTTTGGCTACAGACAAGAAAGTGCTCCACCTAACTTGGTTCCACTGAGAATTTTAAACTTAATTCTGGAACCATCCCAAACTCTTCACAGCCACAGTCTTGGCGGCCAGCGGTGGGGAGCAGGGCAGGGGGGGCTGCCCTCCCAGAGGCCTGGAGGAAGACCTCCATTTATAGCCATGATGGCAGGCCTCAGACCTTGGCCTTTACTGTGGCCCCTGAAGCAGTTCCATGACTCCAGTTCCAGCTCCCTTAGCCACAGTTCGTGACCAGTTCTGCCTATGTAGAAATCCAAAGTGACCTGGGAAAATCCTCTCTTGTACTGGGTGAAAGCCATGCTCATCCACATCCTGATATAAAAAACACCATATACAGACCTGACTGCAGAAACCTGCCCTTGGGTCTGCCCAGCAGAGCAAAGTCCTGAAGGATATTCACTCTGTCTAAAATTTAAATGAGAATTACAACTATCCAAACCCCATTTAAGAAGACAACTAAAAGTGAACCCTTGTGCAAACCCAGCAGACTTAAAACCAAGCTACAATCCCTCTTCACTACAAACCCAGAGGGCATTCTATCACCCTGGGGGTACAACAAAAACAGATTTTTAGTTTCTGAAACCAGTTTATAAAATCGTGAAGAGGTATTTGCTCCTTCAAATTTACAGACACCAATGCAAAACTATTGTTTCTTACTGTCAGTGCTTCTATTTTAACATAGCACTGAAAGTATGAGAAAGAAGAAATAGTCAAAAGGAAAATTTAATCACTGAAATTGAAAACCAGTAAGTAAAACGTCGCTGTTTGTAATTATGTAATCTTATATATAAAAAAATACATTAAAACCTGTTTAAACTAATGAATACACTCAGTTGATTAGCAAAATATGAAATTAACATACAATTATGTTATCATTCCATACACTTAAAACCATCTCTGATAAAATAGAGGAAAAACATTCTTATTTACAATAGCAATAATCAATTTTAGAACAAATATAACCAAGGAGTTCATAAGTCTTTTAAGTGAAAGATATCTCAAGAAAAAAAGAGAGGACACAAATAAATTTAAAACTATTTTATTTCTATTGAAAGAATAAGGATTGTGAAACTGCCATATTATCTAAGGTGATCTCTAGATTCAATAAACTCCGTATCAAAATTCCAGTTTTTTTTTACAGTAATGAAAAATATAATCCTAAAATGTACATGAAACTACAATAAATTTTGAATAGCCAAAGCAATCTTAAGGAAAAATAACAAAGCAAAGGACATTATACTTTATAATTTTAAACTATACATATAGAGAGAGAGAGAGAGAGTCTTACTCTGTTGCCCAGGCTAGAGTGCACTGGCACGATCTCGCCTCACTGCAACCCCCACCTCCCGGGTTCAAGCGATTCTCCTGCCTCTGCCTCCAGAGTAGCTGGGATTACAGGCGCCCACCACTGCGCCCAGCTAATTTTTTTATTTTTAGTATAGATGGGATTTCACCATGTTGGCCAGGCTGGTCTCAAATTCGTGACCTCGTGATTCACCTGCCTTGGCCTCCCAAAATGCTGGGATTACAGGCGTGAGCCACCACGCCCAGCCCAAACTATATTTCAAGACTATAGTAATGAAAACAGGATGCCTGTTCCAGCCAATGGAAACTGGACACAGCCGTAAAGTGAACATGTCAGGTTATAAATGACCCTGTCGGCCGGGCGCGGTGGCTCAAGCCTGTAATCCCAGCACTTTGGGAGGCCGAGACGGGCGGATCACAAGGTCAGGAGATCGAGACCATCCTGGCTAACACGGTGAAACCCTGTCTCTACTAAAAATGCAAAAAAATTAGCCGGGCGTGGCGGCGAGCGCTTGTAGTCCCAGCTGCTTGGGAGGCTGAGGCAGGAGAATGGCGTAAACCCGGGAGGCGGAGCTTGCAGTGAGCTGAGATCCAGCCACTGCACTCCAGCCTGGGCGACAGAGCGAGACTCTGCCTCAAAAAAAAAAAAAAAAAAAAAAAAAAAAAAATAAATGACCCTGTCTCCTTTGTTCAGTGTACTCTCGTGGCAAAACTGCTGGCGAGTGTACCCTTTCTGCAGGAAGTAAAATTGGTCATATTAAATAAACAAAAAAGAAACAAAGAAAGAAAAAAAACAGGATGAAATGAGCAGAAAAACAAACAAACAAACAAAAAACCCAATGAAACAGAAACCACTACTCTCATGCAAAAAGAGAATTTAAAAAATAGTTTAGGCCGGGCACGGTGGCTCCCGCCTGTAATCCCAGCACTTTGGGAGGCTGAAGTGGGTGGATCACCTGAGGTCAGGAGTTTGAGACCAGCCTGGCCAACATGATGAAACTCTGTCTCTAATAGAAATACAAAAAATTAGCCAGGTGTGGTGGCGTGCACCTGCAACCCCAGCTACTCAGGAGCCTGAGGCAGGAGAATCACTTGAACCCGGGAGGCAGAGGTTGCACTGAGCCGAGATCACACCATTGCACTCCAGCTTGGGCCACAAAAGCAAAACTCCATTAAAAAAAAAAAAAAAAAATTAACATAGAATGTCTCAAAATTATGCAAATATCTATCTGTCCACAAAAACAAGAAAAAGTCAGATTGCATGCTCTTTTATATGCCATGAACAGTACTTTGGCTGTCACTGTAAATGTTAAGGAAGATCACTGAAGGGAAAGTAGAATTCTTTGAGATTTTATAAGCATAAGCAGAAGATGCCCCTATGTGAGAGTATAATTTTTTTAAAATTCCAGACTTCCCAGAAACTTATTTCCTTTGGAATGCAGCTTTCCAAATCACTTTAAAGACTGGCTTTCTTCTTGATGTTGGACCTCTCATCCATGTCATCTGTTGTATTTACTCTCACCTACCTGGGGGTTCATCCACCATCTCATGTCGCTTCATATTCCAGGGCTCTTTTTCTTTCTCCAGACAGATGATGAGGTCTGGCTTAGAGACAGCAATACCTGTTTTATTAAAAATAATTAATATGAATCTGGCTCATATTCTCCAATTACCAAGTAATGTGCAAAGTAAAAGTGATATAATAGAATATTCTAATAAATTTATACCATATACTAATTTATAACAGAAATTTTTAAATATTTAGAGAATATTTTAATTGTGTAGGTACTTAATTTCACTGCCTGGTACTACTGAATCAGAAATTGGTAATGGCGCTTAGATTTTCAACTGTGAATAACAATACTTTATGCCACTAAGCTTCTGAAATTACCACTAATCTAAAGTGAAGGACACAGACCAGCACAGGAATGAGGAATGTTCAGGTCAAGATGAAACATCTTGAAGAAATTTTTTCTAAACAGACAAATCCCCAGGATTTTCTTGAAAACAGAAATATGAAAGCATAAATTACCAGAAAACACTATGAAAGAAAAATAAAAGCTTTAGCTTATATTAAAAATTTTGTATTAAAGTTATCCTCACCCAGGAAAGCCAGGTTTCTGTAGTTCTCTAACATCACATTCCTATATAAATTCTTCTGTGCAATGTCCAGGCACTGCCACTCCTCCAGAGAGAATTCTATGGCCACATCCCTAAATGTCAACAGTCCCTGGAAAACACACACAAACACACATATTTACAAAGTGGCTATGGGCAGAATTTTTCATTTGACTCAAGGTAAAATCAGAAAGTGAATAGAACTGATTCTAACTTACAAGAGGCACTGAAATTATCCAATAAAATAATTGTCAAAACACAAACATTTTCTAATGTATTCTCTAATTCTGAGAGAGTGGCATAATATCCGCATCAGTGTATATATGATACTTGTCTGAATGATAAGGTGTAAAAATGTACTAACATATACATTTTTTAGTGCTGTATTTACATAATACAGAATGAGTTGTGTATATTTTTCAGATGAAAAAGACATAGCTGTTTATATTTTTCAGACAAAATAAACATGTTGAGTTAGAAGGTACCACTCAAATTTAAATGTGTACAATAAACTGGACATCTCGTTAATACAGATTATTTTTTCAGGAGGTCTGAAATAAAGTCTGAGTTACTGAATCTCTATCAAGCTCGCTAGTAATGCAAATGTTTTGGCCCCAAAAGACTATTTTGTCAAACATCCAGTAAGCGGAAGAGCCTGTGTTTTTTCAGTTTTTCTGGTCTGTAAACAAAGATGAGAGCTTTCATTTACCAACAAAAGATAAATACAAAGAATACCTAAAAAAACTGGCAGCTGCCAATTAAATGTGATGGTTTATGCACATTGGCTGCAAAAAGATACTTAATGATGAAGAGAAAAATAATTCCATACAGAAAAAATCTGTAAGAGCTTATTGAGTGAGTTATTAACATCAACTGCACCAGGACAAGTTTCTATAGTGTGCTGATGCACCCAGGACACAGCATCACTACTGAGATATTGGCCCCATGAAAGTAAATTACAGTCTGAATTTAACCATAAGAAAACATTATTTTTATGGAAAGTCCAAGATATAGATATCTTCCATGTTCTACAATTTTTAATAGTGATTTTAAGTAGTCTTTCTTTAGCACCCTAATAAGCAGGTATCTCCTGATAGTTTTTTCATAACTTCCTGGGTAATAAATGCCATCTTGTTTAAATGAGCATTTTCTTAATCGTGTAATGAATGTATAGATGTTGAATACTGTAAGAAATTCTTCTTCAAAAGTTTAGCTTGCTTAAGTTTCTTGCCCTTTTTTCCCTTGCTTTCAAGATGACTTCTTTACTCTCCGTTTCCCCTTCCCTGGTAAACAACCTTTTCCCCAGTTCTTATCTATGGGGTTCACATCCCACATCTGCTACACACTCTGTGAATTACTTCTCCCATCGCAAGGGCTACTTCCGCTGAAACTGATCTTCCTGCCTTCCTACCGATATAACCGCATTCCTGCACTTTTCAAGTTAGCCAGCTGGGTTTAGCCAATCAGATGGTGCCGTCCAACTCCAGCCAATGGAGGCAGGCCACAGTAAGAAGGAGAAGCTGCTTTAGAGGTAATAAAACCCCCCTACTTTCCTTTGTTCCTCATGGTAACCAGACCTATGACCTACAAGGGGCAGCCCTCCTGCAGCTTAAGCTTTAATTTCCATGTTAGAGTTATTTATTTCGTTTTTGAAACTAAAACTGTTAGAAAAACTCAGCAAAATTACTCAAGCACAGTGTTCATATAACGAAAGAACATTTTAAGGTGCTTACATTTTATACCTCAGTAAAAAAAGCAAAAGTATGTATTCCTTTCAGGCAGTAAATGTATTATTATTTGTATTAAAAATCATGTAGTAGACAAAAAAAAGATATAGAATAAAGATATGCACTGTCAAAATTTTATCCTGCTAACAAAAGGAACTGAAGTTTTCAGTAATATACATAACTCACGAATTATCTACCACATTCTTTTGGGAAATGTATTCATTGTCTACAGTGAAATTGAAGAGAGATTTTTCTTTTTTTCCTTGGTAGCTACCGTTCTAAAAGCGAGATGGAAATCTGTATTAAATCACTCAGCCATAAAAACACATGCCTGAGAAAACTTCTAAACTCACTGAGAAAGATAAAGTAGGTGGAGCAAGATGGCCGAATAGGAACAGCTCCAGTCTCCAACTCCCAGCGCGAGTGACACAGAAGACCAGTGATTTCTGCATTTTCAACTGAGGTACTGGGGTCATCTCACTAGGGAGTGCCAGACAATCGGTAATGGTCAGCTGCTGCAGCCTGACCAGCGAGAGCTGAAGCAGGGCGAGGCATCGCCTCACCTGGGAAGCGCAAGGGGGAAGGGGATCCGTTTTCCTAGCCAGGGGAACTGAGACACACAACACCTGGAAAATCGGGTAACTCCCACCCCAATACTGCGCTTTAAGCAGACAGGCACACCAGGAGAATATATCCCACACCTGGCCGGGAGGGTCCCACGCCCACGGAGCCTCCCTCACTGCTAACACAGCAGTCTGCGGCGATCTATCCGCAAGGCAGCAGCGAGGCTGGGGGAGGGGCGCCCGCCATTGCTGAGGCTTAAGTAGGTAAACAAAGCCCCTGGGAAGCTCGAACTGGGTGGAGCTCACAGCAGCTCAAGGAAGCCTGCCTGTCTCTGTAGTCTCCACCTCTGGGGACAGCGCACAGCTGAAGACCAACAGTGGAAGCAGTGGGGGCCCGTGCAGATGCGAACGACTCTGTCTGACAGCTTTGGGGAGAGCCGTGGATCTCCCAACGCGGAGGTTGAGATCTGAGAACGGACAGACTGCCTGCTCAGGTGGGTCCCTGACCCCTGAGTAGCCTAGCTGGGAGACATCCCCCACTAGGGGCAGTCTGACACCCCACACCTCACAGGGTGGAGTACACCCCTGAGAGGAAACTTCCAAAGGAAGAATCAGACAGGTACACTCGCTGTTCAGCAATATTCTATCTTTGGCAACCTCTGCTGCCGATACCCAGGCAAACTGGGTCTGGAGTGGACCTCAAGCAATCTCCAACAGACCAACAGACAGTCCTTCTGACTGTCAGAAGGAAAACTATCAAACAGGAAGGACACCTATACCAAAACCCCATCAGTACCTCACCATCATCAAAGACCAGAGACAGATAAAACCACAAAGATGGGGAAGAAGCAGGGCAGAAAAGCTGGAAATTCAAAAAATAAGAGCGCATCTCCCCCTGCAAAGGAGCGCAGCCCATCGCCAGCAACGGATCAAAGCTGGTCAGAGAATGACTTTCACGAGATGAGAGAAGGCTTCAGTCCATCAAACTTCACAGAGCTAAAGGAGGAATTACGTACCCAGCGCAAAGAAACTAAAAATCTTGAAAAAAGAGTGGAAGAATTGACAGCTAGACTAATCAATGCAGAGAAGATCATAAACGAAATGACAGAGATGAAAACCATGACACGAGAAATACGTGACAAATGCACAAGCTTCAGTAACCGACTCGATCAACTGGAAGAAAGAGTATCAGCGATTGAGGATCAAATGAATGAAATGAAGCGAGAAGAGAAACCAAAAGAAAAAAGAAGAAAAATAAATGAACAAAGCCTGCAAGAAGTATGGGATTACGTAAAAAGACCAAATCTACGTCTCATTGGGGTGCCTGAAAGTGAGGGGGAAAATGGAACCAAGTTGGAAAACACTCTTCAGGATATCATCCAGGAGAACTTCCCCAACCTAGTAGGGCAGGCCAACATTCAAATTCAGGAAATACAGAAAACGCCACAAAGATACTCCTCCAGAAGAGCAACTCCAAGACACATAATTGCCAGATTCACCAAAGTTGAAATGAAGGAAAAAATCTTAAGGGCAGCCAGAGAGAAAGGTCGGATTACCCACAAAGGGAAGCCCATCAGACTAACAGCAGATCTCTCAGCAGAAACTCTACAAGCCAGAAGAGAGTGGGGGCCAATATTCAACATTCTTAAAGAAAAGAATTTTCAACCCAGAATTTCATATCTAGCCAAACTAAGTTTCATAAGTGAAGGAGAAATAAAATCCTTTACAGATAAGCAAATGCTTAGAGATTTTGTCACCACCAGGCCTGCCTTACAAGAGACCCTGAAGGAAGCCCTAAACATGGAAAGGAACAACCGGTACCAGCCATTGGAAAAACATGCCAAAATGTAAAGACCATCGAGGCTAGGAAGAAACTGCATCAACTAACGAGCAAAATAACCAGTTAATATCATAATGGCAGGATCAAGTTCACACATAACAATATTAACCTTAAATGTAAATGGACTAAATGGTCCAATTAAAAGACACAGACTGGCAAACTGGATAAAGAGTCAAGACCCATCAGTCTGCTGTATTCAGGAGACCCATCTCACATGCAGAGACATACATAGGCTCAAAATAAAGGGATGGAGGAAGATCTACCAAGTAAATGGAGAACAAAAAAAAGCAGGGGTTGCAATCCTAGTCTCTGATAAAACAGACTTTAAACCATCAAAGATGGCCGGGCGCGGTAGCTCAAGCCTGTAATCCCAGCACTTTGGGAGGCCGAGACGGGCGGATCACGAGGTCAGGAGATCGAGACCATCCTGGCTAACACGGTGAAACCCCGTCTCTACTAAAAAATACAAAAAAATTAGCCGGGCGAGGTGGCGGGCGCCTGTAGTCCCAGCTACTCGGGAGGCTGAGGCAGGAGAATGGCGTGAACCCGGGAGGCGGAGCTTGCAGTGAGCTGAGATCTGGCCACAGCACTCCAGCCTGGGCGGCAGAGCGAGACTCTGTCTCAAAAAAAAAAATAAAATAAAATAAAATAAAATAAAATAAATAAATAAATAAAAAATAAACCATCAAAGATCAAAAGAGACAAAGAAGGCCATTACATAATGGTAAAGGGATCAATTCAACAGGAAGAGCTAACTATCCTAAATATATATGCACCCAATACAGGAGCACCCAGATTCATAAAGCAAGTCCTTAGAGACTTACAAAGAGACTTAGACTCCCATACAATAATAATGGGAGACTTCAACACTTCACTGTCAACATTAGACAGATCAACGAGACAGAAAGTTAACAAGGATATCCAGGAATTGAACTCATCTCTGCACCAAGCAGACCTAATAGACATCTATAGAACTCTCCACCCCAAATCAACAGAATATACATTCTTCTCAGCACCACATCGCACTTATTCCAAAATTGACCACATAGTTGGAAGTAAAGCACTCCTCAGCAAATGTAAAAGAACAGAAATTATAACAAACTGACTCTCAGACCACAGTGCAATCAAACTAGAACTCAGGACTAAGAAACTCAATCAAAACTGCTCATCTACATGGAAACTGAACAACCTGCTCCTGAATGACTACTGGGTACATAACGAAATGAAAGCAGAAATAAAGATGTTCTTTGAAACCAATGACAACAAAGATACAACATACCAGAATCTCTGGGACACATTTAAAGCAGCGTGTAGAGGGAAATTTATAGCACTAAATGCCCACAAGAGAAAGCAGGAAAGATCTAAAATTGACACTCTAACATCACAATTAAAAGAACTAGAGAGGCAAGAGCAAACACATTCAAAAGCTAGCAGAAGGCAAGAAATAACTAAGATCAGAGCCGAACTGAAGGAGATAGAGACACAAAAAACCCTCCAAAAAATCAATGAATCCAGGAGTTGATTTTTTGAAAAGATCAACAAAATTGACAAACCACTAGCAAGGCTAATAAAGAAGAAGAGAGGAATCAAATAGACACAATAAAAAATGATAAAGGGGATATCACAATCGACCCCACAGAAATACAAACAACCATCAGAGAATACTATAAACGCCTCTACGCAAATCAACTAGAAAATCTAGAAGAAATGGATAATTTCCTGGACACTTACACTCTCCCAAGGCTAAACCAGGAAGAAGTGGAATCCCTGAATAGACCAATAGCAGGCTCTGAAATTGAGGCAACAATTAATAGCCTACCCACCAAAAAAAGTCCAGGACCAGATGGATTCACAGCTGAATTCTACCAGAGGTACAAGGAGGAGCTGGTACCATTCCTTCTGAAACTATTCCAATCAATAGAAAAAGAGGGAATCCTCCCTAACTCATTTTATGAGGCCAACATCATCCTGATACCAAAGCCTGGCAGAGACACAACAAAAAAAGAGAATTTTAGACCAATATCCCTGATGAACATCGATGCAAAAATTCTCAATAAAATACTGGCAAACCAGATTCAGCAGCACATCAAAAAGCTTATCCACCATGATCAAGTGGGCTTCATCCCTGGGATGCAAGGCTGGTTCAACATTCGCAAATCAATAAACGTAATCCAGCATATAAACAGAACCAAAGACAAGAACCACATGATTATCTCAATAGATGCAGAAAAGGCTTTTGACAAAATTCAACAGCCCTTCATGATAAAAACGCTCAATAAATTCGGTATTGATGGAACGTACCTCAAAATAATAAGAGCTATTTATGACAAACCCACAGCTAATATCATACTGAATGGGCAAAAACTGGAAAAATTCCCTTTGAAAACTGGTACAAGACAGGGATGCCCTCTCTCACCACTCCTATTCAACATAGTGTTGGAAGTTCTGGCTAGGGCAATCAGGCAAGAGAAAGAAATCAAGGGTATCCAGTTAGGAAAAGAAGAAGTCAAATTGTCCCTGTTTGCAGATGACATGATTGTATATTTAGAAAATCCCATCGTCTCAGCCCAAAATCTCCTTAAGCTGATAAGCAACTTCAGCAAAGTCTCAGGATACAAAATTAATGTGCAAAAATCACAAGCATTCTTATACACCAGTAACAGACAAGCAGAGAGCCAAATCAGGAATGAACTTCCATTCACAATTGCTTCAAAGAGAAGAAAATACCTAGGAATCCAGCTTACAACGGATGTAAAGGACCTCTTCAAGGAGAACTACAGACCACTGCTCAGTGAAATCAAAGAGGACACAAACAAATGGAAGAACATACCATGCTCATGGATAGGAAGAATCAATATCGTGAAAATGGCCATACTGCCCAAGGTTATTTATAGATTCAATGCCATCCCCATCAAGCTACCAATGAGTTTCTTCACAGAATTGGAAAAAAACTGCTTTAAAGTTCATATGGAACCAAAAAAGAGCTCGCATTGCCAAGACAATCCTAAGTTAGAAGGACAAAGCTGGAGGCGTCACGCTACCTGACTTCAAACTATACTACAAGGCTACAGTAACCAAAACAGCATGGTACTGCTACCAAAACAGAGCTATAGACCAATGGAACAGAACAGAGTCCTCAGAAATAATACCACACATCTACAGCCATCTGATCTTTGACAAACCTGAGAGAAACAAGAAATGGGGAAAGGATTCCCTATTTAATAAATGGTGCTGGGAAAATTGGCTAGCCATAAGTAGAAAGCTGAAACTGGATCCTTTCCTTACCCCTTATACGAAGATTAATTCAAGATGGATTAGAGACTTAAATGTTAGACCTAATACCATAAAAACCCTAGAAGAAAATCTAGGTAGTACCATTCAGGACATAGGCATGGGCAAGGACTTCATGTCTAAAACACCAAAAGCAACAGCAGCAAAAGCCAAAATTGACAAATGGGATCTAATTAAACTAAAGAGCTTTTGCACAGCAAAAGAAACTACCATCAGAGTGAACAGGCAACCTACAGAATGGGAGAAAATTTTTGCAATCTACTCATCTGACAAAGGGCTAATATCCAGAATCTACAAAGAACTCAAACAAATATACAAGAAAAAAACAAACAACCCCATCAAAAAGTGGGCAAAGGATATGAACAGACATTTCTCAAAAGAAGACATTCATACAGCCAACAGACACATGAAAAAATGCTCATCATCACTCGCCATCAGAGAAATGCAAATCAAAACCACAATGAGATACCATCTCACACCAGTTAGAATGGCAATCATTAAGAAGTCAGGAAACAACAGGTGTTGGAGAGGATGTGGAGAAATAGGAACACTTTTACACTGTTGGTGGGATTGTAAACTAGTTCAACCATTATGGAAAACAGTATGGCAATTCCTCAAGGATCTAGAACTAGATGTACCATATGACCCAGCCATCCCACTACTGGGTATATACCCAAAGGATTATAAATTATTCTACTACAAAGACACATGTACACGTATGTTTATTGCGGCACTATTCACAATAGCAAAGACTTGGAATCAACCCAAATGTCCATCTGTGACAGACTGGATTAAGAAAATGTGGCACATATACACCATGGAATACTATGCAGCCATCAAAAAGGATGAGTTTGCGTCCTTTGTAGGGACATGGATGCAGCTGGAAACCATCATTCTTAGCAAACTATCACAAGAACAGAAAACCAAACAGCGCATGTTCTCACTCATAGGTGGGAACTGAACAATGAGATCACTTGGACTCGGGAAGGGGAACATCACACACTGGGGCCTATCATGGGGAGGGGTGAGGAGGGAGGGATTGCATTGGGGAGTTATACATGATATAAATGATGAATTGATGGGTGCTGACGAGTTGATGGGTGCAGCACACCAACATGGCATAAGTATACATATGTAACAAACCTGCACGTTATGCACATGTACCCTAGAACTTAAAGTATAATAAAAAAAAAAAAAAGAAAGATAAAGTAACAGTTTTCAACAAATAAATTATTAATTTTTTTTGAAACTCACCTTTTATGCCCTTTGTAAATCTTTTCTTACCTTTCAAGCTCTATTAATAAACTGCAATATGCAGTTAAAAAACTGAGGTCAGCTGAGCACAGTGGCTCATGCCTGTAGTCACAGCACTTCAGGAGGCCAAGAAAGGTGAGTCACTTGAGGCCAGAAGTTTGACACCAGCCTGGCTAGCGTGGTGAAACTCCATCTCTACTAAAAATAGAAAAACTAGCTGGATATGGTGGTCCACACCTGTAATCTCAGCTACTTGGGAGACTGAAGCATGAGAATCACTTGAAGTGGGGAATTGGAGGTTGCAGTGAGCAGAGATGGCACCACTTTGCTCCAGCCTGTGTGACAGAGGGAAACTCTGCCTTAAAAAAATACATAAATAAACCTTAGGTCAAAATAAGTGAACAAATCCTTTCAAGGCACTTCTTACTCAAGTCAGGCCATTCGATTAGTTTATTGTCCCATCCCATCCTTCTCACTTACGTGCTCAATAACCCCTCTCAGGAGACTCTGAACTATGCCCCAGTGAGTGCCTCAGGCGCGTTTTACACCGCAAGTTCTTACACCACCACAATGGAGTCAGTTTTTTGGTTTTTGGTGGTTTTTTGGTCTTTTGGAATGCTGATTTTTTTTTTCTATAACTTTTTTACTATTTTTCTTGCACTATTTTTCTGACCCCTAAAGGAATCCGGGATGCAGAAATTATTTTTCTCCTCAATGCTTGTATCTATTGGCTGACCAGCAATGTGTCTCCAAGAAACAAAAGTTGGGTTGGGTGAAGACAATATTAATGTCTCAAGGAATTAAGTTTTTTTTAAAAAAACAAAAGTGCACCAGGAAATGCCTCTTAGCCTCAAGGCATCCACCTGCACACTTGAGAAGCTACACTCAATACCTCAGGTTGTCCTATGAGAGAATATGACCCAGTAGCTGATATTCACTAGACACTCTAGCAGACATAGCCACAGTGGGTATCGCTGTTTATCCCCATGCAGTACTGAAACCCAGGTCCAAGCAAAAACTGAAGGGTGACTGAAGACATATCACCCTATAAACTTTCCAAAAAAAAAATCTGGACCCAAAAACATTCTGATAAGATATATGTGACTAGGGAAAATAAAAGAAAAAAACACACAGAGATATTTTACAATAGTATCAGATTATTCTTTGCTTTATTTTCATAGGAAATATTTACCAAAAAAAATAAAATCTCTTTAAATGTGCCATCAAATGCTTTGTCAAAAAATAATTCACCAGGCACGGTAGCTCACATGGATAATCTCAGCTCTTTGGGAGGCTAAGGAGGATGGATCACTTGAGCCAGAAGTTCAAGACCAGCCTGGCCAGCATAGTGAAACCCCGTATCTACTAAAAACACAAAAATTAGCCAGGCATGGTGCCAGGCATCTATAATTCCAGCTACTTGGGAGACTGAGACAAGAGAACCATTTGAGCCCAGGAGGCGGAGGCTGCAGTGAGCCTAGATCATGCCACTGCACTCCAGCCTGGGTAACAGAGCAAGGCTGTCTCAAATATTAAAAAAAAAATTATTCATTAAAATAGGTATCAATATGTACACTAAAGGACAAATAGTTGATAAAGTTATTTAGGGAGGAGAAACTGGCATTTGGCAATGTCACGAAACTGAAAATTTAGTATCTTACTGCAAGCCAGTCAGGCTGGAGGAATAGGGGATGAGGGGCAGACTTGAGACCCTGCTTGGGACACTAGTGAAAAATTCAGGGAAAAATCAGTCCCCTGTGGAGTGTGAAAATCATTAATTGGCAGGAAATTGGATTTAGGTGGCCCTATTTCCTGGGTTTCTACTTCTAAAAAAAAGAATCTAAACTGAAGAGCACTTTTTGGTAAATTATCACATTGGCAGAAACAAAATCCAGGCTTAACCAACTATAAACTGCCAATTAAGCGGATTGCACAACCAGGATATTTCCACCTTGATTGTAAAAATTAAGAAACTAGGACGGGTACAGTGGCTCATGCCTGTAATCCCAAAACTTTGGAAGGCCGAGGTGGGTGGATCACCTGAGGTCAGGAGTTCGAGACCAGCCTGACCAACACGGTGAAACCCCCATCTCTGCTAAAAAAAAAAAAAAAAAAAAAAAAAAAAAAATTGCCAAATGTGGTGGCGGGCCCCTGTAGTCCCAACTACTAGGGAGGCTGAGGCAGAAAAATCTCTTGAACCCGGGATGCGGAGGTTACAGTGAGCCGAGATCACACAACTGCACTTCGGCCTGGGCAACAGAGAGGGACTCTCTTAAAAAAAAGAAAATGAAAACAACAACAACAACAACAAAATCTACATAACGGTACCTAGCCAATTATGTATTTTGGTTTTCTTTAACACGAAACTTTTAAAAACCTTTCCTTCCATGGATTACAAATTACAAACCACAGCAAGGTGCTCTAAAATTTTTGAATCACACTTTGATTAAATTATTTAATGTTTTTGCAATGACGCCCATAAATTTTTAATAGGAAAAAAATGGCCTGAAAACCCCACGGACCAAAGCTCTTCCCATTCATGAACCCGCACCCCGAGTCAGGATTCTGCCCTGACCTTTCTCCCGTGGTCCCTGCACAATCTGAGACAGACGCAGGGCTACTGGTGCAGAGCTGCCCAGAGAGGGCTCCAGGTCGGGTCACAGTCACTGCGCAGGGAAGAGACAGGACGCCCGGAGTCCGGCTGTCAGCGCAGCCGCCATCTTACGGCTGAAGGGGGCTGAGGCCGAGCTCAGCAAGGAGAACTCGGGGCGCAGATTGTAAAGCTGATTGCAGGGAGGCCTGAGTCCCGCCACAGCCGCTTCCCACTGGTTCCAGCCAGCCCCGTTCCCTCTCTCGGGATGTCGTACCCGGCACTCTCACCATTTCTAGGCTCCCAGGGGGCAGGTCACAGGGCCACAGAGGCTGCGCCCCTAAAAGCAGAAGACACAAAGCAGTGAGGACAAGACCTGGAGCTCCCGCTTCAGTTAGAGACAAAGGCCCCGCCAAATCCCGGAAGCCGCCCTGTTCGCTCCAGCTGTGTGCCTGATTGGACAGTTCCTAGGACAGCGTCTCTGTTTGGATAACGTTTAAGACCCCGCCTTCTAAGGCCCCGAGTGACAGACGATGTCATCAGATGTTGGGCTGAGTGAAGAAAGATTGACAGCCTAAGCTTCAGCCTTTTCAGGCGGGGCTTCCTCCCTGAGCTTAACCAGGCCCATCCCAGAGCACGGAAAAACTCTGTCTCTTCTTTGCTGTCTCTTTTTTTCAATGTATTGCATGTGTGAATAATTTTTTTTTTTTTTTTTTTTGAGACAAAGTTTCGCTCTTGTTGCCCAGGCTGGAGTGCAATGGGACGATCTCGGCTCACTGCAACCTTCGCCTTCAGGGATCAAGCGATTCTTCTGCCTCAGCCTCCAGAGTAGCTGGTACTACAGGTGCATACCATGGCACCCGGCTAATTTTTGTTTTTTTTTTTTGGTAGAGATGGAGTTTCACCACGTTAACCAGGCTGGTTTCGAACTTCTGACCTCAGGAGATCCACCCGCCTTGACCTCCCAAAATGCTGGGATTACAGGCGTGAGCCACCACGCCTGGCCAACTCGATATTATCTTTAAAGCAAAATTAGGAATGCCTTTATTCCCCAGAGGTTGGAATATCTGGGCATTCCTCCGTCTGGTTCTGCTTAGTCAACATTATTAATTCGTTTCTTTAACCATAAACATCTATAGGCTAGGAATGCCTAATTTGCTGAGAATGCAGCCCAGCAAGTCTCAGCGTCATTTTCCTAGCTCTCTCTCAAAATGGAGTTGCTCTGGTTCAAATGATTCTGACATATTTTTCCCCTTCTTTTACAAGTGGACCCTTAATCCTAAGTGTTGCAGAGAGATTAAGATTCATCTTCCGTAACTTTTTCAGGCTGATTAGGGGCGATATTCCTGCCTAACCATGGGGCTCTCTTGCATTCAGGGTAGAGAGAAACTCAGTCAGACAGTGTTGGTATGGTGAAGGTCGTTCATAACTTTGAGTTCCAAAAAAAGGTGATATCTGGAAGACTACTAAGTATCCAATTTAAGAAAGCATTTAGGCCGGGCGCTGTGGCTTAAGCCTGTAATCCCAGCACTTTGGGAGGCCGAGATGGGTGGATCACGAGGTCAGGAGATCGAGACCATCCTGGCCTACACAGTGAAACCCCGTCTCTATTAAAAAAATACAAAAAACTAGCCGGGGAGATGGTGGGCACCTGTAGTCCTAGCTACTCGGGAGGCTGAGGCAGGAGAATGGCGTAAACCAGGGAGGCGGAGCTTGCAGTGAGCTGAGATAGCGCCACTGCACTTCAGCCTGGGCGACAGAGCGAGACTCCATCTCAAAAAAAAAAAAAAAAAAAAAAAAAAAGAAAGCATTTAGTGAGCTTGTCTTGCATTCCTACACAGAGTATAACCACAATATATTCCAGAACAGCAAAGCAAAATTAGTAAAATTATTCCAAGTAAACTAAACAGGAAGGCCTTTCAAGAAGTGGGCAGTTGTTGGAAACTGTGGGGAAAAGAACGAGAGATCAGCTTGTTACCATGTCTATATAGAAGGAAGTAGATGTTAAAGACTCCATTTAGTTCTGTATTTGAGATGCTGTTAATCTGTGACCTTACCTTCAACTTTGTCCTTGCAAGAGACATGTGCGAAGGTGATTTAAGGTTAAAAGGATTTTGAGCTGTGCAGAATGTGCTTTGTTAAACAAGTGCCTAAAGGCTGCTTGTGGCTAAAAGTCATCACCATTCTCTTAAATCTCAAGAAAGAGAAAAACATTTGCCACCTGCCCCTCCCTGGGCAATGGAACATCTCCGGGTAATACCCATTGTGTGCCTTGTTTACTGAGTGAGGAGAAACCGCCTTTAGGAATAAGGTGGGACTTGCTGGAGCAATACTGCTAAAAGGTTTATGGAGATGTCGCATATACATCTCAAGGCACAGCGTTTTCCTTTAAACTTGTTCATATTACAAGGATTTTTTCATATGTCTTACTGCCGATTTCCTCCCTACAATAATCCTATTGTCCAGCCACTCCCTTATCCTTTTAATGACTAAGATAATTCTCAATAAATACTAAGGGAACTCAGAGGCTGGTGCCGGTGTGGGTCCTCTGTAAGCTGAGCACCGGTCCCCTGGGCCCCGCTTTTCTTTCTCTACACTTTGTCTCTGTGTTTTATTCCTTTTCTCAAGTCTTTCGTTTCCACCTAACGAGAAACACCCACAAGTGTGGAGGGGCAGGCCACCCCTTCAGAACCAAACTGATATATGGTTGACTGATAGCACGTAAATGGCAGAGATATATGAGTGCCTAAAACTTTTATGGCCTGGGTAATGTTATGTAAATAGTCTGGAGCATACACAAAACATTTGGTTTTGATCAAAGGACAGGTTTCCTTTTGGGTCTCTGTTAAAATATCTACATACCCAACAGTTTGTTTAATTATGTAGAGAGGATGAAGTCTGTGCCCACTCAGTAAATAAGTTACTCTCTGCATGATTCCAACTAATACCCAAGAGTAGAATGCCAATCCATATCTTTATGTTACCCATCCCTTTCATTTCTTCTGAACAAGAGTTGGAGGTCACTGGCTCATGGGGATAGACAGGATCAGTCTCTTGTGTTCAGCTGGCCTGTAGGACTTCATAAAAGGCAGGTTTAATTCGAGTTAAGTGGACCCAGCTATTTATTCCCAGAATTTTAACTGCAGTTGGGGTACTATAGAGAACTTGATAGGGTCCCTTCCACTTTGGGGAAAGTTGATCTGCTGGGGATCCTTCTTTCCAAGTTTTTAATAGGACCCAATTTCCTAGTTGG
Source organism: Rhinopithecus roxellana (assembly GCF_007565055.1). Classification (NCBI taxonomy): domain Eukaryota; kingdom Metazoa; phylum Chordata; class Mammalia; order Primates; family Cercopithecidae; genus Rhinopithecus; species Rhinopithecus roxellana. Next base: position 80,162,241 of record NC_044560.1, on the reverse strand, counting down.
GTTGTAACAAGATTATATTCCTTAGTTGGGGAAGGGAGTCTTTGATTTCCATATTCAGAGTGTGTTTTGTACTTGTCACATAATTCTGTAGCTTGAAAGTATCTGTGTCTATTAGAAGGTATGTAGCTAAAAAAGGCCTTCCATACATTATTTCAAAAGAGCTGAGCTGCAGATTTCCCTTAGAGGCCACTGGAATCTGTAGCAAGGCTACAGATAGTAAAGACAGCCAGGTCTTTGATGTTTCTTGGCATAGCATAGCAAGAGTCCTTTTTTGAGTTTGATTAGCAATTTTTACTTTCACTGAAGACTGTGGCCTTCACACTGAGTGAAGGCAGTACTAAATTTCTAGGGCTCAAGATATGTTTTGTGTATTCATCACTGTGAAAGATAGGCCATTATCTCTATGTAAGCTCTTCAACAGCCCAAATATAGGAATTATTTTTCTTTTCTTTTCTTTTCTTTTCTTTTTTCTTTTCTTTTTTCTCTCTCCCTCTGTCTCTCTCTGTAGAGGACTACGTGCTCACAAACCAGACGTTCCCGATAAGTCCTGCTCTTGCAAATGAAGCAGGGCATTCCTTCCCTGCAAAGAGGGAGGACAAAGGAGCCAGCTGCAAACAGCAGACCCTGGGGGCTGGTTTATGTATAAACATCTTGAAAATCCAGAAAGTCAGGGAAAGGTCAGAAAAACAACAATATGTCTTGTGACTTGGCAACATTCCACAAATGACTGTATAAAATAAAGCAGAGCGCACCATTCGGGGTGGCCACCATGTTTGTCTTGTCTTGTGTTGTCTTGTGTGTTCATTCCTTTGTTTAGGAAACATGCGGACCCCAACATCTCTCTTTCTTTCTTTCTGGCAAAGGAGTTTCAGTCTTGTCGCCCAGGCTGGAGTGAAGTGACATGCTCTAAGCTCAGTGCAACCTCTGCCTCTCAGGTTCAAGTGATTCCCCTGCTTCAGCCTCCCAAGTAGCTGGGATTAGACGTGCCCACCAGCACATCTGGCTAATTTTTTGTATTTTTAGCAGAGATGGGGGTTTCATCATGTTAGACAGGCTGGTCTTGAACTCCTGACCTCAGGTGATCCACCCAACTCGGGCTCCCAAAGTGCAGGGATTACAGGCATGAGCCACTTCACCCAGGGGCGTAATTATTTCTTTTAGTAGGAGTTTGGGAATCTCAATTGCCTTTTCAGATTGGTTAGGAAAAGCCTCAATCTAAACAGTAAGGTGTCAATGAATACTAATAAATATTTAAACCCTTTACATGGGAGCATCTAAGTATAGTCTATTTGCCAGTCTTCACCAGGGTACGTTCCTCTATGCTGAACAGGCCTTACTAAAGGAGGAGATAAACATTGGTCATTTGGGTTATTTCAGGCACAGGGTTCACAGGCTCGGGTAACCTGGTTTACTGTTTTAAGTAATCCTTTTTCTATAAAAAGCCAAGACATTATTTGAAACAGGAAATCTCTTCCCAGATGAGTAGAGTCATGCAAATGTTTAAATATTTTTCATTGATTAGCACCTCATGTCAACAGTTTATCAGGAGTGTCTAGGAAAATGCCTGCTATTTCAATAAGCCTCCCCCTGTCATCCACTGGTGTCCTTTAGCTTCTATGACTCCTTGTACTTGGTGTGGTTTAAACTTCCAGGTGTTATTGTAAAGCCAGCTTATTGGATTCATCTACAAAAGAGAAGTTGGTGCAACTGCCTGGAGTCATCCAGGCATGATTAGAAAGTTGTGTAAGAAAACCAAGGTCTCTGAAAAACAGCATAGAGAATAGATAAAATGGCATCTATGGGCTTGTCAGTCTACCCCTGTGGCCATACAGTTTTGGGGCAACAGAGACCCATTATAATGGGTCAAAACAGAGTAAGCTGTCCAGAAGAAAGTTTTTTTTTTTTTTCTTTTTTGAGACATAGTCTCGCTCTGTTGCCCAGGCTGGAGTGCAGCAGCACAATCTCAGCTTACTGCAACCTCTGTCTCTCAGATTCAAGTAATTTCCGGACTTTTTTTTATTACTATTTTTTATTTTTAGTAGAGATGGGGTTTCACCATGTTGGCCAGGCTACTCTCGAACTCCGGACCTCAAGTGATCCTCCCACCTTGGCCTCCCAAAGTGCTAGGATTACAGGCATGAGTCACTGTGCCTGGCAAAAGTTAATATTCTTACCTGCCATGGCAAAGGTTACCAAGTCTTCTCCAGATATACGGCTAGTTGTCTGATGGAAGCTGTAGCGGAAGGTCTCAGGCCCCATCACTCTTGGGCACTTGCCTGACTGTTTCACCCATCATTAGTTTGGGTGCCAACAGCTCTCTTCAGAACACTGGATTAGGGCTGGGTGCGGTGGCTTATGCCTGTAATCCCAGCACTTTGGGAGGCCGAGGCAGGTGGATCACAAGGTCAGGAGATCAAGACCATCCTGGCTAACATGGCGAAACCCCGTCTCCACTAAAAATACAAAAAATTAGCCGGGCATGGTGGCGGGCGCCTGTAGTCCCAGCTACTCGGGAGGCTGAAGCAGGAGAATGGCATAAGCCCGGGAGGCAGAGCTTGCAGTGAGCCAAGATCTCATCACTGCACTCCAGCCTGGGTGACAGAGTGAGACTCTGTCTCTAAAAAAAAGAACACTGGATTATCCCTCTTCCAATGGCCTGTTTTCTTACAGTGTGCACACTGATTTATGCCCAAAGCACAATGACTCAGATGCCCAGCTTTGGGCTTTTCACGTTTCAGCTTCCCTTGTTCAAGCCAAGACCTAGGAGGGCAACCCCACATGGGAGGTTAGCTTAACGTTGCAACCAACAGCTGCACCTTGTGGACGTCCTTCTCCCTCTTTCTCCTTCCTCCACTTTGTCCCTGTTATTAAAAACTAAAAATGCCATATCCAAAGCTGTTCATAGAAGTTTTGGGACCCATAGCTACTTTTACTAGTTTTCTATGGATATCAGGGGTAGACTGGGTTATAAAATGGACTCCCAGAAGGATTTATCTTTACTTTGAGGCAGGATCAGTGTTAGTATATTTCCTGATCACCTCAACTAAACGCTATTGAAACAAAGCTGGATTCTCAACTTTGCCTTGAGAAACTTCCTTAACCTTTTCATTATTAACAAGATTTTTCGGCCGGGCGCGGTGGCTCAAGCCTGTAATCCCAGCACTTTGGGAGGCCGAGACGGGCGGATCACGAGGTCAGGAGATTGAGACCATCCTGGCTAACACGGTGAAACCCCGTCTCTACTAAAAATACAAAAAAAAAAAAAAAAAAAAAAAAAAAAAACTAGCCAGGCGAGCTGGCGGGCGCCTGTAGTCCCAGCTACTCGGGAGGCTGAGGCAGGAGAATGGCATAAACCCGGGAGGCGGAGCTTGCAGTGAGCTGAGATCTGGCCACTGCACTCCAGCCTGGGCAACAGAGCGAGACTCTGTCTCAACAACAAAAAAAAAAAAAAAAAAAAAAAAACAAGATTTTTCTTACATTTCTTCATCTCTTCCAATAAACAAGTGACCATATGATCTCTTCTCCCAAGTCCTCACTACCCTTTGATATTCCACTCCAGATCTTGATCTGGAACTGCTATACCCCCTGTCTGATATATATTATGGTTCAGGCTGCAAGCCAATAACGCATCTGCATGGATCCTAGCTGTCCCCAAAATGCATTGTTTCTCTTCTACTGTACAACAGAGACAACAAAACATACAGATACTGCCAAGGTAAAGTATAGGTCAGAGTTAACTTTTCAAACTCATCTATGAATTTTTCTTGATCTTCAGAGAAATGATCAAACTTGTCTATTATAGAGCCAAACCAGACATAGAAAAGGGTACATGTCCTCTCACAATGCCTTCTTCCCCATTTGCAACCTAATTGGACAGAGATTTCCCTTTGGAGGTTGATAGGCAGCTCTATTATGAATAGTACCTGCTGGGCTACATTCTTCAGGGTGTGATGGGTGTAGAGAGGGACTAGAAGGGTAAGGAGGAGGGACAAAATGTTCTCAATAGAACTTTCAGGTGGACTTGGGGCAGAAAGAACCGACACATCTGAACCTTCAGACCTGACAGAAAGAGGTTCCGCTTCACCTAAAAATGCTCACTGAACCAAGTGGCAGGGAGCTTGAAATAAAGGATCATCTTGTATGTCCAACTCTTTTTCTTCTATTTCCCTCATGAAACATGCCCATACCTGCTGCAGGGTTTCATTCTGACTGAGCAGCAAAAATGCCTGAATTTACAATATTTTATCCCATTTTCCCTACCACGTACAGAACAAATCGAGTTGAATTGCTGTATAAGTACTCATTAGGGGCATTTTTTCTTGTATCATTCTTTTTTTTTTTTTTTTTTTTTTTTTTTTTTTTTTTTTTTTTTTTGAGACGGAGTCTAGCTCTGTCGCCCAGGCTGGAGTGCAGTGGCGCAATCTCGGCTCACTGCAAGCTCCGCCTCCCGGGTTTACGCCATTCTCCTGCCTCAGCCTCCCGAGTAGCTGGGACTACAGGCGCCCGCCATCTCGCCCGGCTAGTTTTTTTGTATTTTTTTTTTAGTAGAGACGGGGTTTCACCGTGTAGACCAGGATGGTCTCGATCTCCTGACCTCGTGATCCACCCGTCTCGGCCTCCCAAAGTGCTGGGATTACAGGCTTGAGCCACCGCGCCCGGCCTCTTTCTTGTATCATTCTGAAGTTATTTGCTGATTTTCCATGCTTATCATCCTTAAGAAAGCGCACACTCTTAACCCAATCTGTAATCCCTGATCCTGGGGTTTTGGTAACCTGATGTTTCTGTTTTGTTGTAGACAGTCCTGAAGATGAGTTTTCACCCCAGAGAACAGAATGACAAAAGGCCAAGATGTGGTTGATACAGCTGGTGAGAGACATTGGGTGAGGAAAGACCAGGCTCTCCAAGCATTCAGACACACCTGTGCAACTGTCCTTGCAATTAGGAGCCAGGCCCCAATGAGCTTCTCACCACATGTCTTTGAACTTTGCTAGGTCATGCTGTTGATTAGTTTCCTCTACTGAGCAGGTAGCTTATAGTCAGAGTATTTACAACCAGGAGAATGTTCCAGGCCAGCCCTGAGTCAACTTAAAATAATCAAAAGATTAAAATGTAATCTGAAATATATTTACTCAAGGTCAGATATTGAGGATGGCCACCAGTCGGACAGATTTAAGTTGCCCTGAACGTATGTTTCAATTAACAGTCATTGAAAGTGAGTCTTCTCAAAAAAGTGAGAAGGCAGTCCCTAAGTTGTTTACCAAGAATTCATATTTAAATGCATAAGCTATTGATTGGCTACATATATTCTTTTGTTTTAGAAATTTCAGAATAAAGAGATAATGGGTGAGACTGCTAGTCAGAAACAAAATGTCTTTAAACAACCGTCCCTAATCCCAGCACTTTGGGAGGCCAAAGTGGGTGGATCACCTGAGGTCAACACTTCAAGACCAGTCTGACCAACATGGTGAAACCCCATCTCTACTAAAACTACAAAAAAAAAAGAAAAAAATTAGCCGGGCCTAGTGGCGTGCACCTATAATCCCACTTACTCTGGAGACTGAAGAAGGAGAATCGATTGAACCCAGGAGGTGTAGGTTGCAGTGGGCTGAGACTGTGCCATTGCACTCCAGCCTAGGCAACAGTGCAAGATTCCATCTCAAAAAAAAAGAAAGAAAAGAAAAAGAAAAAGAAAGAAAGAACAGAAAAGAAAAGAAAGAAAAGGAAAGAAAAGAAAAGAAGAGTCACTATGTTGACTCTGGGGTCATGAACATATATGACAGTCAGAATTTTTACTGTGGACTGCACTCACCTGTGAAATCAGTATCTCTCTAGTGGGCACTGTCCATGTGTCAGGGTAACAGTGCTAACATTTGGTAGGTTGTGCATATGGAAACATAGTCTCACTTGTGTGCTTCGTCCTGTGGACACTCTCTATGCCATCCAAAGACTTTATACAAATGTGAAAGAAAAGTAATCCTTTATGATGTTATTATCTAGAGAAGACCCAGGAATATACCCATTTCTCTAAGTTTAGTTACAAGTGCCAGCATCTCTCTTTTTGGCTGATTCAAGGTATTAGTGTCATTATCACAACTGTGAGCTTGGGTAAGGTATATGTCACAACCCAAACTTTGAGTAGAAAGAAAGCAAAAGACTAACTTCACCTGGGTGCTGGGTCAGAAATATGTCACAATTTTTCCAGGGCAGAGAGTCATACCACCTGGTTGGCTGGCCAGGGTTACAATTTTCTCCAGAAAGCAGGGCACAAACAGCAAAGACACATTACTTGGGTAATGGGCCCAGCTATATGTCACAATTTTTTCCGCAGTTAAGACCTGGGTACAAGAAAAACACCACCTTGTTGCTCAACCCAGGGGTATATCACAATCTTCTGTGTGGGCATGATGCAGATGCAAGAGGAAAGTCACACCTCAAAATAATGGATGCAGAGATATGTCACAAGGCCTCTTGTGGGCAGGGCCCAGGCTGGAGGCTCTCACCCACCTGATTTGACCCAGCAAAATGTCTTAATACCTAAAACATACGGAGCCAATTTGAAAGAGGAGAGTGATAAGGGTTGGCACAGTGGCTCACGCCTATAATCCCAGCACTTTGGGAGGCTGAGGCTGACAGATCACTTGAGGTCAGAAGTTGGAGACCAGCCTGGCAAACATGGCAAAACCCCATCTCTACTAAAAATACAAAAATTAGGTGGGTATGGTAGCACACACCTGCAATCCCAGCTACTCGGGAGGCTGAGGCAGGAGAATCACTTGAACCTGGGAGATGGAGGTTGCAGTGAGCCATGATCACACCACTGCACTCCAACCTGGGATACAAAGTGAGACATCTCAAAAAAATAAATAAATAAACAAATAAAATTTAAAAAAAGAAAGAAAGAAGAGAAAAGAAAAAAGAAAAAAGAGAGTGATACAACCAGATACTGGGTCCAGTGATAGGTCACAATGCTGCCTGTATACAGGGCTCAGCTAGAAAAAGAGAGTTACATCACTTAGGTGATAAACAAAATATGTCATAATTCCCCTATTGGAATGGCTCATGTGGGAGAGTTTGATCACCTAGGTGTTGGACCCAGCCATACACAGTTTTTAATATACACCATATACAATTTGTATATTGAAATGTGGCTGGGCCCAACACCATGTGCCTCTTGAAATATGCCCTTTTTGGACAGAGCCCAAGCACTAGAAGAGAGTAACATCACCTTATTGCTAGGTCAAAAAAATATGGGACCATACTTCCTGAAAAATGAAGAGCCCATGCAGCAGTCTACCTAAATTAGAGCTTCAGGGATATGTCAAAACACCCTATGTGGGCGAGGCTCATGTAGAAGAGAAAAGTCATAACCTAGGGCCTTCACCTAGTTATATGTCATAATCACCCCAGTGGGCAGCACCCAGGCATGGGAAAAATATTATGTAAATGCTTAGATGAGTGATCTGTCATAATCCTCACTGTTGACATGTCTGAGACAAAAATAAAAAGGCATATAATCTAGTTTAGTGGGCCAAGGACATTCACTATGTCCTCTGTGGACAGGTATGAGACAGAAAAATTACATCACCTGTGAAATGTCACTAGGGATTAGTCACTCTCGCTTCTGTGGTCTGGGCCCAGATAGGAGAAAAGAGAAACATTACATAGGTGCTTGGCCCAGATATGTTAGTGTCTCCTAGGGAAAAGCCCGTGTAAAAGTAGAGAGTAACATCAAATAGATGGGTCCAGGAATATGGCAAAATGCCTCCTGTAGCCAGGGTCTGGGTAGGAGATTCATATCTCCTGGGTGTTAGACCCAGCAATATGTTACAGTAGCCAATGTGGGCAGGGCACAGAAAGGACAAGCACATTACCTGGGTGCGGGGACAAGTGATATGTCACAATGCCCTCTTTGACAGCACCAAGGCATGAGTATAGGGTCACATCATCTACATACTGGTTCCAACAATATGTCCCAATCCCATCTCTGTGCTGGGCCCAGGCAGGAGAGTCAAATCACTCAAGTTATGAACAGAGACATGTGTCACAATCACACATGCAGAAAGGCTCAGGGATAACATGAATAATTTTTCACATATTCCCATTCTAGGTATGAGAGTCAAGACCATTTGGAAGTTTGGTCTAAGTACACAAACCACAATCTCAATGTGCATGGATTCATGAATAAGAGCCTCATTCTCTCCTTCAGACTGTGTCTTCTCAGTAAACTCCATTGTTTCACAGGTGTGCTGAATCTTGATCTGAGTCACTCGCTGTGGACCAGATCCACATATGAGAGTCAATTTTGCAACTTTCCACTGCCTCCAGGGATGAGATTCAGAACTTCAGAAGTAGACTGTGTTTATCTAAAAGGATGACATATTTATGGTTGACTGGTTGTGAATACCAGAATCACAATGTCACCTGTGTGCTGGACCATGTAAAGGTCTTTACTGAGGGTATGTGAGAGCTTTACTGCTGGGTCTGTCCCACAGTTGATGGATGAAATGAGTACTCAGACACAAGTACGCAGTGTAAGAGCAGCTAGGTGACTGCCTGGCTGTATTGGACAGAGTGCAGCCCCGAGAAGCTGGAGCTGCTTTCTTTTATTCAGTGCAGGCACAATGCTGAAAACCTGGAGCCAATACAACCTGCAGGTAATTAACATTTATTGTTTCCCCTTTCAAGGAATGTCATGTGTGCAAATGATCAAAGGTCAGTTCCTGGTCAATGTAAATAAACAAGCCTGTTTAAGCAAATTTCCCCACACTCCCTTGTGTTTACTTCTCACCCCCTGACTCAAGGTTATAGAACAGTTTGCCTTCAGCTATTCTCCCCCAGGGCTCTGCAGGACCTTCCAAACTTTCAGGAGGTTTGCATTCTTTCCCTATAGATTTTTCACCACTCTGACTGATCCCCCCACCTCTCCCCCCCCTTTTTTTTTTTGCATCAAGTTTTGATGATTGAAGCATACAGATGTGAGCAGTGACAGGTTTGACTGGCATAGTGGTTACAGCTTGTGTTCCAGCTTTGCATCCTAGAACCAGTAAATAATATAAAACAAGCATGAGTATAATCAATTCTTTTCTTTTGCAATCAAGGAGTGATATGTAGTGGTACTTGCCGCATCAGGTTATGAGCAGAGATGTGTGTCACAATCACACCTGCAGAAAGACTCAGGGATAACATGAATAATTTTTCACATATACCCATTCTAGGTATGAGAGTCAAGACCATTTGGAGGTTGGGTCTAAGTACACAAATCATAATCTCAATGTGGATGGATTCATGAATAAGAGCCTCATTCTCTCCTTCAGAGTGTGTCTTCTCAGTAAACGCCATAGTCTCACAGGTGTGCTGAATCTTGATCTGAGTCACCAGCCTAGCTGTGGACCAGATCCACATATGAGAGTCAATTTTGCAACTTTCCATTGCCTCCAGGGATGAGATTCAGGACTTCAGAAGTAGATTGTGTTTATCTAAAAGGATGACATATTTACTGTTGACTGGTTGCAAATACCAGAATCACAATGTTACGTGTGTGCTGGCCCATGTAAGGGCATTCAATGTATTACCTGAGGGCTTTATTGCTGGGTCTGTCCCACAGACCCTGGTTGATGGATGAAATGAGTACTCAGACATAGGTATGCAGTGTAAGAGCAGCTAAGCAACTGCCTGGCTGTATTGGTCAGAGTGCAGCACCAAGAAGCTGGAGCTGCTTTCTTTTATTCAGTGCAGGCACAATGCTGAAAACCTGAAGCCAATACAACCTGCAGGTAATTAACATTTATTGTTTCCCTTTCAAGGAAAGTCACGTGTGCAAATGATCAAAGGTCAGTTCCTGGTCAACGTAAATAAACAAGCCTGTTTAAGACAAATTTCCCCATACTCCCTTGTATTTACTCCTCACCCCCTAACTCAAAGTTATAGAACAGTTTGCCTTCAGCTATTCTCCCCCAGGGCTCTGCAGGACCTTCCAAACTTTCAGGAGGTTTGCATTCTTTCCCTATAGATTTTTCACCACTCTGACCGATCCCCCCACTTCTCCCCCTTTTTTTTGCATCAAGTTTTGATGATTGAAGCATACAGATGTGAGCAGTGACAGGTTTGACTGGCATAGTGGTTACAGCCTGTGTCCCAGCTTTGCATCCTAGAACCAGTAAACAATATAAAACAAACATGAGTATAATCAATATTATTATTTTGCAATCAAGGAGTGATATATAGTGGTACTTGCCACCTCAGTCCAATGTATGCCATTACTGAGGGACCCCACCAGAGCTATGTCAATCCCTCCCAGTCAATCAGTCACATTTTTAGAGGCTAGAAAGGGAGTCTCTGCTCAAGTAACAGTGTGAAAGAAAGGCGGTTCTAGAAGATGGGCCCAATAGAATATAGCAGGTACAGGTTGCAGGCAAAGTGAGAGAATAAGAAGAATCAATACCCTACAAGAGTTGCAATGTACAACAGAAAGCATAGAAAGGAACACATTATCTGAGTGAATGGTTTCTTTTTCTGCAGCAGAATTCACTTAACCTCCTGAGTTGTCTTCTTCAGCATCTCCCAGGTAATGTCTGCGGCCTGTGATGTCCAAGGAAGTGGCATTGTCCAGGGTTGCAGGTTCTGCAGGATCATTTCCTTCATTTTTGGTACTGGGTTGGGTCCTGGCCATGCTGTGGTAAGGTTTGGTGTGTCGCGCTGGAATTCAAAGAGGACGTGAGAGGACGTGAACACAAGCATATCCTCTTCCCCATGTTAACAAGTAATTTGGACCACACTATACATTACTATTTGCTGAGCCCAGCTCAGTCATGGAGACCCTAACCCAGTGGTGCTAGAGGAATTAAAGACACACACACAGAAATATAGCATGTGGAGTGTGAAATCAGGGGTCTCACAGCCTTCAGAACTCAGAGACCCGAACAGAGATTTACCCACATATTTATTGACAGCAAGCCAGTGATGAGCATTGCTTCTATAGATTATAGATTTACTAAAAGTATTGCTTGTGAGAAACAAAGGGATGGGTTCTGGCTAGTAATCTGCAGCAGGAACAGGTCTTTAAGGCACGAATTACTCATGCTATTGTTTGTGGTTCAGGAATGCCTTTAAGAGGTTTTCCCACCCTGGGTGGACCAGGTGTTCTTTGCCCTCATTCCAGTAAACCCATAACCTTCAGCGTTGGCGTCATAGCCATCACGAGCATGTCACAGTGCTGCAGAGATTTTGTTTAGCCAGTTTTGGGGCCAGTTTATGGCCAGATTTGGGGGCCTGTTCCCAAAAACTATTTACATCTTTCCATAACACTTAAGGTCTTATATTTTGAGAGGTTTTTGCAAAGTGCTTTTCTATGTCTGATTGAAATTTATTATCTAAATTTAAGAAATTAAGGGTAAATAAGATTCATGCTAGTAATGTTGTAGGGTTCTTACTCATATTCCCCATTTCTATTTTTTTAAGCATACTCTTAAGGGTGGATGGGTACATCCCACTGTTATCTGGGTTAAATAACTGATAAATTCAACAAATGATTCCTGAGGCCCTTGTCGTACATTTACAAAAGATCCCTGTTGAATTCTACCTTTGGGAATTCATTCCCAGGCCCTGTGAGTACACAAAGACATATGTACATAAGCTTGGGGGAAAAATTTTAATTGTTTTTATACATTAACATAGGGACCCCTCCCCTGGAGCATAGCAGCTGTTATGTTTTGCCTGGCCAACTGATTCTGGTTAACTTACTGTTCACATAACTCATCATATTCTGCCCTCCAGAGGAGGTATTGACTGGCTTCTAAAGTTGTTTTAGCTAGTATTGACCAGTCCCATGGGGTCATATGGTATTTTTCTGCTATGGCCTCAAGTAATCCTCTCCTAAATGGGCTAGTGATTTCATTTTCATTAATGCTTTTTCTTATTTCTTTATAAGTCTTGAAAGTAATGGGTTCATGTACCTGACTGCCTTGTTGATCTTCCCTCATTGGGCAGACCAAGAGCTCCCCTTCTAATGCCACTTACCTAAGACAGGGTCCCATAACTGTAATGTATCCCTTGTCTTTTCCCCAGTTTATTGGGAGAGGGCTCAGGGAAAATCTCTGTCTCCTCTGTGGCACCTTTACCCGGTAATGGTGGGGCTGAGGGGGGAGGAGGGGGAGGGGGAGGGGGAGGAGGAGGAGGAGGAGGGGGAGGAGGGGGAGGGGAGGAGGGGGAGGGGGAGGGGGAGGAGGAGGAGGGGGAGGGGGAGGGGAGGGGGAGGAGGGGGAGGAGGGGAGGAGGAGGAGGCAGCAGTAAGGTAGATGATGTTTCCTCCCTTCCTTTTTAGGCTCTTCTGTATAGAGCAGGGCAAAAGCAGTCCTAACTAAGGACTATAACATTAAAGAACATTAAAGATGTTAGTTGGATTTGTTGCCTGTGTGCATAATGTCTAAGATTTCTTCTCACTTGTTCCCAGAGCTCTAGGTCTAGTGTGCCTTCTTCTGGGAACCATGGGCTATGGAAAACAACAGTTTGCATTAGGTCTCTTAATTGAGCCTTCGAAACCAAGGCTCCACTAGCTCTTAACAGTTGTTTCAATATTTTTATATACTATTGCTGTTGAACTGATGATTGTTGTCCCATGATAAAATTAGCTTTAGTCTGGGCATAGTGGCTCATGTGTGTAATCCCAGCACTTTGGGAGACCTAGGTGAGTGAATCACCTGAGGTCAGGAGTTCAAGACCAGCCTGGCCAATGAGGAGAGACCCCGTTTCTATTAAAAAATGCAAAATTAGCCAGGCGTGGTGGTGCATGTCTGTAATCTCAGCTACTCAGGAAGCTGAGGCAGGAGATTCACTTAAACCTAGGAGGTTTTCATGAGCCAAGATTGAGCCATTGCACTCCAGCCTAGGAAACAAAAGTGAAACTCCATCTCAAAATAATAATAATAATAATAATAATAATAATAATAATAAATAAAACCCTGGCTTGAAAAATCCCTCTGAACTTGGAAATCCCCAGCAGGCACAAATTCCTTACTGTGCAGTCACTTCCCTTTCATTTTGGAGGGTTCTGTCATGATCCGTTGTGTCGCTCCCCACATGGGGCACCACCTGCCAGTCCTGTCCCACAGATCCTGGCTGACAGATGAAATAAGTACTCAGACATAGATATGCAGTGTTAAAGAAGCTAGGGAACTGCCCAGCTCTAGTGGCCAGATTGCAGCACCAAGAAGCTTGAGCTGCTTGCTTTTATTCATTGCAGGCACAATGTCAAATACTTGGAGCCAACACAACCTGTAGGTAGTTAACATTTATAGTTCCCCTTTCAGGGAACATCAAGGGCAGTTGGTCAAAGGTTAGTTCCTGGTCAACATAAGTAAACAAGTCTGTTTAAGATAAATTCCCTTAAATTCCCTTATACCCACTCATTGCCCTCTGCCTCAGGGTTATAGAGCAGCTGCCTTCAGCTATTCTCCCCCAGGGATCTGCAGAACCTTTTGGCCTTTCAGAAGGTTAGCATCCTTTCCCGATAGTTTTTCCACCACTCTGACTGATCCCCCATACTTTATTCAATATGCATGTGAGTTGCAATCTACTCCAAGACATTTGTGATGGTATGGACCCATGATTCTACATGTGGCTTTAAGCCCAGGAATGACAGTCAACATCTTTCCAATTGGCTGATCCATTTAGGAAAGTCCTCATCTGCCTATGAGCTACATTTAGAAGTGAGTCACCATTTGTAGCTTTAGAAATGAGCCATTCCTGGCTGGATGTTTGCATATCTCAGTCAAAATCCCAACTGTGGACTGCATCTGCATATGAGATTTAGGAACTCACCAGTGGACTCTGTCCATGTTGAGGTTACAATTATAACAGGCGACAGGATGTTCTTTTAAGAAACACAACCTGGCCGGGCGCGGTGTCTCAAGCCTGTAATCCCAGCACTTTGGGAGGCCGAGACGGGTGGATCACGAGGTCAGGAGATCGAGACCATCCTGGCTAACACGGTGAAACCCCGTCTCTACTAAAAAATACAAAAATCTAGCCGGGCGAGGTGGCGGGCGCCTGTAGTCCCAGCTACTGGGGAGGCTGAGGCAGGAGAATGACGTAAACCCGGGAGGCGGAGCTTGCAGTGAGCTGAGATCTGGCCACTGCACTCCAGCCTGGGTGACAGAATGAGACTCTGTCTCAAAAAAAAAAAAAAAAAAAAAAAAAAAGAAGTGAGTCACCATTTGTAGCTTTAGAAATGAGCCATTCCTGGCTGGATGTTTGCATATCTCAGTCACAATCCCAACTGTGGACTGCATCTGCATATGAGATTTAGGACCTCACCAGTGGACTCTGTCCATGTTGAGGTTACAATTATAACAGGCGACAGGATGTTCTTTTAAGAAACACAACCTGGCCGGGCGCGGTGTCTCAAGCCTGTAATCCCAGCACTTTGGGAGGCCGAGACGGGCGGATCACGAGGTCAGGAGATCGAGACCATCCTGGCAAACACGGTGAAACCTCGTCTCTACTAAAAAATACAAAAAACTAGCCTGGCGAGGTGGCGGGCGCCCGTAGTCCCAGCTACTCGGGAGGCTGAGGCGGGAGAACGGCGTAAACCCGGGAGGCGGAGCTTGCAGTGAGCTGAGATCGGGCCACTGCACTCCAGCCTGGGCGACAGAGCGAGACTCCGTCTCAAAAAAAAGAAAAAACACACAACCTTTGGCTGGGTGCAGTGTCTCACACCTGTAATCCCAACACTTTGGGAGGCAGAGGTGGCAGATCACCTAAGGTGAGGAGTTCGAGAACAGCCTGGCCAACTTGGTAAAACCCCTACAAATATTAGCTCAGCTCGGTGGCACATGCCTGTAGTCCCAGCTACTCAGGAGGATAGGCAGGAGAATCACTTGAACTCAAGAGGCAGAGGTTGCAGTGAGCCAAGATGGTGCCAGCCTGGGTGATAGAGTGAGATTCTGTCAAAAAAAAAATAAAAGAAAGAAAGAAAGAAAAAAAGGAAGGAAGGAAGGAAAGAAGAAAGAAAGAAAGAAAGAAAGAAAGAAAGAAAGAAAGAAAGAAAGAAAGAAAGAAAGAAAGAAAGAAAGAAAGAAAGAAAGAAAGAAAGAAAGAAAAAGGAAGGAAGGAAGGAAGGAAGGAAGGAAGGAAGGAAGGAAGGAAAGAAGGAAGGAAAGAAAGAAAAGATGGGCATGGGCCACAAGTCGCATCACCTAGGTGCTGGGCCCAGTGATATATTACAACACTCTCTTTGAGAAACACCCTGAGCGGTTAGACACACACCTGGTGGCTGATCCCAGTGATATGTTACCATCTTTTCTTTGTGCATGGTGCATGTAGGTGAGGAGAGTCATATTTCATAGGTGATGGATGCCAAAATATGTCACAAGACCATCTGTTGGCAGGTCCAGGCAGGAACCTCTCATCCTGTAATGTCAGACCCAGTAAAAGTAACAATTTGCAAAATATGCAAGGTCCAGTCAAAAGATGTGATACATCATCTAGATGCTGGGTCCAGTGATACATCACAATTCCTTTGTGGCAGTATAGAGGCTGAAGAAGAGTCACATCACTACCTAGGTGATGATTGAAAAGATATTCCAGAATACTCTTGTGGCCAGGGCTTATGTAGAAGATTCACATCACCTGGGTGGCAGACCCAGCTATATGTCACGATGCAAAATGTTTGTAGGGTCTAGACAAGAAAAAAGAGTCCCATCACATAGGTGCTGGGCCAAGTGATACATCACAGTCCCCTTTTGGCCAGACCAAGCAGTAGAAGAAGTCACATCACCTAAATGTCGCACCCAGCAACGTGTCACAATAACCCTTCAGAGGACATACCAGAAAGAAAAGTCACATCACCTAGGTAAAAGGCCCAGAAATATCATATAATGCTATTGTTTTGTAGGACTCTAGAAAAAAATGGAGTCAGCTAATGCAGCAGCTGGGCCCAGCTATATGGCACAATTACATTAGGCAAGGCCTTGGCTTGAGAGGAGACTCATATCACATCGGTGCTTGGCCCAGTGATATGTCACATTTCCTACTGTGGACAGATCCAGAAAGATAAGAAGAGACCTATCATTTAGGTGAGTGGCTCAGAGATATGTCACAGTGACCAGTTGGGCAGGAACCAAGAAGAAGAATCACATCCCCTGTGTGCTGGACCCAGCAGTAAGTCACCCTCGCTTCTGTTAGCGTGACCCAGGCCCAAAGATGTATTACAGTCTAACCTATGGACAAGGTGAAGATGAGAGAGGAGAGTCACATAAAATAGTTGATGGGCAGAAAACTCACATCATCTTCGTGTAGGGCCCAGGAACATGACAAAATGTCTTACGTGGGCAGGACTAAGAAAAATAAAAGTAATATCTTTTTGGTGCCTAGTTCAGTAACATTGCCCAATCTTTCCTGCAGGAAAAGCTAAAAACTAAAAAATAAATCAGCTACATCCTGTAAAATGTCTCAGTTCTTCCTGTGAGCAGAGACATGGTAACACAAGAGAGTCACATTGTCTGTGGGATTGGTACAAAGACATTTCTTTCTTTCTTTCTTTGTTTTTCTTCATTTTTTTTTTTTTTTTTTTTTTTTTTTTTTTTTTTTTTTTTTTTGAGATGGAGCCTCACTCTGTTACCCAGGCTGGAGTGCAGTGGCATGATCTTTGCAAACTCTGCCTCCTGAATTCAAGTGATTCTCCTGCCTCAGTCTCCCAAGTAACTGGGACTACAGGTGCCCATCACTATGCCCAGCTGTTTTTTGTAATTATTACTTTTTTTTTTAGTAAAGACAGGGTTTCACCATATTAACCAGGCTGGTCTCGAATCCTGACCTTGTAATCCACTTGCCTCATCCCCCCAAAGTGCTGGGATTACAGGTTTGAGCCACCACGTCCTGCCACAAAGACATTTCAAAATGTCCCTGTAGGCAAGACCCAGACATAAAAGTTACATCTCCTGAGTGTTGAACCCAGCAACATGTCACAATGGCCCAAGTGGGCAAATCACAGGCAGAAGAGTCACAAATTTTCAGGGCAGGGCCCAGCAATATGACACAGTGTGCTTGAAGGCAAAACCTAAATGAATAGAAGAGTCACATAAGCTAGGAGCTAGGTGTAGCAATATGCTACAATTTCCCTGTAAGCAGGGACCAGCAGAAGAAGAGATTCACATCACCTGGATGCTGGGCTCAGTAATATGTCAATCATCTTTCCTGTAATAAAGACCCAGGCAGGAGAAATACATCATCCGGTTGCTGACAACAGCAATGTGCCACAAATTTCCACGTAGGCAGAGTGCAGGCAGAAAAGGAAAGTCACATCTGCTGGGTGAGAAATGCAGATATATGTCACAGTGCCCCTGTAGGAAGGTCCCAAGTAGGAGACTCCCATCCTTTAGGTGTTGAGCACCTAAGCAATATGTCACAATACCCAAATGTGTGGAGCCTGAGAAAAAGAGGAGAGTCACATCACCTAGCTGCTAGGCCAGTAATGTGGCACAATTTCTCTGTGGTCAGAGACCAGGCAGGAGAAGAGAGTACATTACCATGGTGATGGGCATTGAGTTATGTCACAAGGTCCCCTGAAGGCAGGCCTGGAAAAAAAAAAAAAAAACAAAAAAAACAGTTATATCACCTGGGTGTTAAATCCAGCAATATGTAATAATGTCTAATGTGATATATTGAGCCCCAGTATGGCACAACATGTAAGGCACATTTGGAAGAGTCACAAAACATGGCTGCAGAATTCATCAATAATTGACAATACACAAAATGTGTGGGGTCCCCCCAGAAAAAGGAGAGTCAAAGCACCGAGGTGCTGGATCCAGTGATATATCACAACCTTACCTTCGGACTGAGACCAGGCAGCAAAATCAAATCACTCAGGTGCTGAACATAGGCATATGTAACAATCACTCCCGCAGGAACATCCGGTAATGAATTAACAATCCCACACAGGTCCCAGTTCTAGGTATGAGAGTCACCACATTTTCTATGTTGGGTCTAAGTAAGGTAGTGATGAACTCACCAATGAACTGGATTATGGATTTGGAGCCTGAGACTCTTCATTCCTCCTGTAAACTGTGTTCACTCTAGCCCTAAGCCCAGGTAGAATTTTCATGGGTTCAGATAGAATTCTCACCTGCCAATGTACTGGGTTTATAAATAAGTCATCATTTCAACTCTGGCTGGATGTTCACATATGAGGGTTCACAATTTCTACTGTGGACTGTGTCTGTGTGAAATTCAGGGCCTCACCAGTGGGCTCTATCCAAGTGTGAGGGTGACAATCCTAACAGTTGGTGGGTTATGCACATTGCACATAAGAACCACAATCTCACCTGTGTGCTGAACCCTGGAATGTCACTCTCTGTACCACAAGAGATTTATACAGTATGCAAGAAAGTGGTAATTCCCTGTGACTTTGTACAAAAAGGAGACCCAAGATTATAGTCATTACCGTAGGCCTAGCTATAAAAGACAGCATCTCTCCTGTTAGATGGATGGAGGTATGAGAGTCACCATTGTACCTGTGAGCTAAGCCAAAATATATTTTACAATCCCACCTGTGAATAGGCAGAGAGGAGAAGAGTCACATCACCTGGGTTTTTGGCCAGGAATACATCACAATCTTTACTGAGGGCAGGGATCAGACAGGAGTGTCACATAACTTTAATACTCAGCCAGGAATATGTTACAACCTTCTCATGAAAGCAAAACACAGAGAGCAGAGTCACATCACCTGGGTGCCTAGCCCAGGATAGCTAATAACACTTTCTATAGTCAAGGCCCATGCAAGAGAGACACATCACCTGGTACCTGGGCCTAGTGATAATTCGTAATTTTTCTTGTGAGCAGAGTGCGGGCAATAATGGAGAGTCACATCTCCTAGGTGATTGATGCAGAGATATGTCACAAGGCCCTCTGTAGAAAGGGCCCAGGAAGAAGCATCCCATTTTATAGGTTTTGGGCCAAGTAATATGTTATATTATGCAAAATGTTCAGGTCTTAGGCAAAAAAAAAAAAGGAGTCATGTAACCTAAGTGCAGAATTTAGGAATATGTCAGAATTCACCCTGTGGGCAGTGCCAAGCAAGAAAAAAGACTCACATTACCTAGGTGGAAAGCCTAGTCATATGTCACCATGACACCTGTGGGCAGCACCAAGCCTGGAAAAGAGAGTCACTTCTTTGAGGTGCAGAGTACAGAGATATGTCACAGTCTCATCTGTGGGCTCAGCCACGGCAGGAGAGTCAAATCACTAAAATGCTTAGCAGGCACAATCACGCCTGAAGGAAAGTCCAGGAATGAGATTAGAAATTCCACACATGTCCGTGTTCTAGATATGAGAGTCAATACCTCCTGTATGTTGGGTCTAAGTTCATGAATAACAATCTCAATAACTGATAGAATTTTTGCAAAAGAGATACCATTTCTTCTGCAGACTGTGTTCTGTTAGTGCAGTCACAGCCTCATATGTGTGCTGAATTCTTGGTCTGAGGGTCACCAGCCCACCTGTGGACTGGGCCACATATGAGAGTCAATTCTCCAACTTTCACAGTCTCCATGTCTGAGATTCAGAACCTTAACAGTGGGATATATTTATGTGGGAGAATGACAACCTTTATTGTCTCCTGGGCATGCATTCAAGAGACACTATCTCACCTGTGTGCTGCACACTCCTATGACACTCACCATGTTACCTGAGGGCTTTATACAATATACAAGAGTGGTGATCCTCTGTGACCTTCATTCAAGAAGGGAATCCAGAATCTTTTCTGTGGTTCTAAGCCCAGAGTCAACATCTCTCTAATTGGCTGAGTCTAGATGAGAGAGTCCTCACCTTCCTATGAGGTGGGTTTAGAAATGAGTCACCATCTCAACTGTGGCCAGATGTTCACATATGACAAAGTTTCAACTGTGGAGTGCATTCATGTGAGATTCAGGACCTCACCAGTGGGCTCTGTCCATATGTGATGGTGACAATTCTAAAGGTTGCTTGGCTGTGCATAGGACAAACACAATCTCATATGCATGGTGAACCCTTTTATGACATTCTCTGTAACACACTGGGGCCTTATATATGTGAAAGAGTGGTAATTCTCTATGATTTTCATACAGAAAGAAGACTCAGGATTTTTTGTTTTCCTAAACGTAGCTATGAGCAACATTATCTCTCCTACTGGCTCTTTGACGTATGAAAGTCATCATTACATCTGTGTGCTTGACCAAATTATATGTCACAATTCCACCTGTGAGTAGAGAACAAGCACAAGAGTCACATCAACCGTGTGCTGGGCCAGGGTTATGTCACAATCTTCCCTGAGAGCATGCACCAGCCAGGAGAGTCACATCACAAGGTCTTCAACCAGAGATGTTACAATCCTCTCCTGGAAGCAGGGCACAGACAGAAGAATAAGATCACCTGGGTGCTGGTTTCAGATACAAGGCTCACCATGGGCAAAGCCCAGACAGGACAGATGAAACACCTGGTTGATGGGCCCAGCAATATGTCACAATCTCTTCTATGGCAGATAAAGTGACAATTCTAAAGGTTGGTGGACTATGCAGATTGCAGGCAGAAGCAGAGAGTTTCATCTCCCAAGTAATAGATAAAAAAATACATCCCAAGGCCCTCCATGGGAAGGGCTCAGGCAGAAGCCTTCCAACCCCTGGGTGTTTGTTGTTTCAGTGGTGTGTCACAATAACAAAAATACACAGGTCTCAGGCAAGTGAAGAGACTCACATCACCTAGGTGCTGGGTCCAGTGATTGGTTACAATCTTTTCTTTTGGCAGTGCTCAAGCAGAATAGAAAAGTCACATCACCAAGATAATAAAAAAACATGTGTTAGAATATTTCTGTGTGACAGCCCATGCAGGAAAGTCACATCACCATGTTGTTAGACCCACAGATATACTGAAATACATGATGCATGCAGGTCTCAGGAAGGAGAGGAGAGTAACATCACTTAGGGCGCTGGATGTACCTAAATGTGCATCACAATTTCTTCTTTTTTGTTGTTGTTTTGGTTTGGTTTTTTGAGACAGAGTCTTGCTCTGTTGCCCAGGCTGGAGTGCAGTGGCTTGATCTCAGCTCACTGCAAGCCCCACCTCCCAAGTTCATGCTATTATCCTGCCTCAGCCTCCTGAGTAGCTAGGATTACAGGTGCATGCCACCATGCCTGGCTAATTTTTTATATTTTTAGTAGAGATGGGGTTTCACCGTGTTAGCCAGGATGGTCTCAATCTCCTGACCTCCTGATCCACCTGCCTCAGCCTCCCAAAGTGCTGGGATTACAGGTGTGAGCCACTGGCCCGGCCCACAATTTCTTCTTAAGCACACTCCAAGCAGTAGCAGAGGGTCACTTCACCTAGGTTCTTAGTCCAGCACTATTTCACAATACCCCTGAAGGGAGGGCCTAGGCACAAAGTCACATTACCTAGGTGAGAAGCCTAGAGATATGTCACAATGCCCCTCATGGGTAGGGCTTATAAACAAGAGAAGATATATAGCCTAGGTGCTGGGCTCAGCTTTATGTTCCAGTCACCCCAGTGGAAAGAAGCCAAGAATGAGGAAGAGTCACATCACATAGGAGCTATGTCAAGTGGCATATCACAATTCCCACTGTGGACAAACTCCAGAAGAAAAGAGGCACATCAGAGTCACATCACATAGGAGCTACATCATGTGGCATATCACAATTCCCACTGTGGACAAACCCCAGAAGAAAAGAGTCACATCGTCTAGGTGGGAGGCCCAAACAAATATCACAGTGACTCCTGTGTGCAGGGACCAGGCAGAATAATTGCATCACTGTTTTGCTTGTTTCAGCAATAAGTCACTCTCTAATCTGTGGACATGGACAAGGCAGAAGAGAAATGTCACTTCATGTAGGTAAAAGTGCATTTACCTGAGCTTTGCTCATAGGAGAGATTGTAATGGGTCAAGAAATATGTCACAATGCTCCCTGTGGTCAGGGTTTAGGCAGAGAACTCACATCATGTTAGTGGTGGGCTCAGCCATATGTCTCAATGCCTTCTAAGGGCACAGCCCAAGCAAAAAAGGCAACATTACCTGCTGAGCAGGTGGTTCACACCTGTAATCCCAGGATTTTGGGAGGCCGAGGTGGGTGAATCACGATGTCAGGAGTTCAAGACTAGCCTGGCCAAAATGGTGAAACTCTGTATCTATTAAAAATACCAACAATTAGCTGGGTGTTGTGGCACATGCCTGCAATCCCAGCTACTCAGGAGGCCAAGTCAGAAGAATCACTTGAACCCAGAAGGTGGAGGTTGCAGTGAGCCGAGGTCGTGTTATTGCACTCAAGCCTGGGTGATAAGGCAAGTACCGGCTCTGTCCCACAGACCCTGGCTGATGGATAAAATGAGTACTCAGCTAGTTGTAAGATCAGCTAGTGGACTACCTGGCTCAAGTGGCCAGAGTTCAGTCACGAGAAGCTCAAGCTGCTTGCTTTTAGTCAGTGAAGGCAAAATGCCAAAGCCTGCAGCAAACACAATCTGTAGGTAATTAACATTTATTGTTTCCCTTTCAGGGATGATCAAAGGTCAGTTCCTGGACAACTTCAAACAAGCCTGATCAAGATAACTTCCCCTTCGCTCCCTTGCAGATATTCCTCACCCTCTGCCTCAGGGTTAGAGAACAACTGCTTTTAGATATTAGACCCCAAAGCTATGCAGAGCCTTCCAACTTTTCAGAAGGCCTGCTCCTTTCCCTATAGTTTCTCACACCACTATGACTGATCTCCCACATTTCCCCCTTTTCTATTTTTTGCCTCAGGTTTTGTTGATTGAAGAGTACAGATATGTACGGGCACAGGTTTGACAGGTGCAGCGGTTACAGCTCATGTTGAGGCTTTGCATCCTAGAATTACTAAATAACATGAGACAAATATGTATACAATCAGTATTATTCTTTTCCAATCAAGGAGTGACCCCCAGGAGAGGGGGTCTATTTAGGAGACATGTTCTTGCACATACTTCCATATGACTGCTTGTTGGGTGTATAGATTTATGGTGTTTAGGGATTCTTGAACTGTTGTTTTAAGTTGCTTTATGTCTGCTGTTACATTATCACATAAGGTTCCCCAGAGTTGTTGTTTCACCTCATCCCAACTATGTCTTGATCGATTCCATGGTAGAGAGGTGACACAAATATGCTTACGTTCCCAGTGTTATTGCTGTCAGAATGCCAGTGCATCTTGTCGTTTTCCTACATACACCAAGGGAGCCTCAAGGGGTTGCAGATGTACAACAATTTTTTTATCTATTCCCTGCTATAGGAGAAATTCATTACACACATTTCTGGCCAAGCTATCCAAAAAAAAAAAAAAAAAAAAACTGTTTTTACTGATTCAGTAATAGATGCAACAGCAACACTAGCAGTGGCTAGGATGACTATGGCTGAGACTATAAAGGCTATTGGTGGTGTCCCATGTGAGGAACATGGCAATGGATCATGACAAAACTCTCAAAAATGAAAGTGAAGTTACAGCTCATTAAGTAATTGATGTCCACTGGGGATTTTCAAGTTTGAAGGGATTTTCAAGCTAGGGTTTTATCATGGGACAACAGTTATCCACTCAACAGCAACAGTACATAAAGATATTGAAACAGCTTCTTAAAGCTAGCAAAGCCTTGGTCTTGGAGCCCCAATTAAGGGACCTAATGCAAACTATTGTTTTCCATAACCCATGGTTCCCAGAAGAAAGCACACTAGACCTACAGCTCTGGGAACAAGTGAAAAGAAATCTTAAACGACATCATGCACAACAGCAACAGGTCCCAGTAGTATCTTTAACATTATGGGCCTTAGATAGGGCTGCTCTGGCCCCACTCTACACAGAAGAGCCTAAAAAGGGAAGGGAGGAAGAACTATCATCTACCTTACCATCTCCTCTTGCTCCCTCAGCCCTACTGTTACCAGGTAAAGGTGTCACAGATTAGACAGAGATTTTCTCTGAGCCCCCTCCTCCAATAAATTGGGAAGAAGGAAAGGGAAACACTACAGTTATGGGGCCCTGCCTTAGGCAAGCGGCATTAGAAGGGAAGCTCTCGGCCTGCTTAGTGATGGGAGATCAATAAGGCAATTGGGTACATGAACCCATTGCTTTCAACACTTATGAAGAAATAAAAAAAGTATTAGAGAAAATGGATCCACTAGCCCATTTAGGAGAAGATTAATTGAGACAATATCAGACCCCTTTCTAGTAAGGGCCACTGTTTTGATTTTTCCCCTACTCCTGACGTGGCTCTCTCAAAATCCTATGTGGCTAGAACAGTGGCCTTTAAAGGGAAAAAAAATTACAATGAGCCCATGAATTAGTTGAGGATCAATTTAAAAGCTGGCCATATACAACCATCAAACAGCTATTGGAATTTGCCCATTTTCATCATTCACAAGAAGTCTAATAAATGGAGACTTTTTCATGACTTACTTGCTATCAATGCTAATTTACAACCTACGGGGCCCCTTCAACAGGGGCTCCCTTCCCCCATGGCAATTCCTCGAGATTGGCCTATAGTCATTATTGACTTAAAAGACTCCTTTTCTACTATTCCCCTTGCAGAATAGGACAAAGAAAAATTTGCATTTGCAATACCAGCTATCAATAATGAAAGGCCAGCTTACTGAGTCATTGGAAAGTACTTCCTCAAGGAATGTTGAACAGTCCTACCATGTGTCAGTATCATGTAAATCAGGATTTGCTCCCTAGTAGAAAAGAATTTCCTAATTGCAAGATCATCCATTGTAGGGATGACATCTTACTGGCAGCCCCAGTGGAGCCAATACTTTTGAGTTTATATGCCTCCTTCAAAAGGAATACACAGCTTAGATGTTTACTCATAGTACCTGAAAAGATACAGATGTCCTCCCCTTGGAAACATTTTGGATACATACTAACTTTCTGGTCAGTAAGACCTCAAAAGGTTAAATTGAATAATAACAACTTACACACCTTAAATGATTATCAAACATTACTACTGGGTGATATTAACTGGCTTTGCCCCACCTTGGACATAACTACTGATAAGTTCCAGAACTTGATTTCTATCCTAAAGGGCAATGCAGCCCTGGACTCACTCAGGTATTTGACCTTCCACTGCAAAAAGGAAAATTGAGGAAATAGAGCAAGCTATTACTCAGATGCTACTAGGTTGAATAGACCCACGATATTAAGTCCAATTATTTGCATTTCCTACTAAACATTCCCCAACGGGATTAATAGGACAGATGGCCCCAGAGCTGCACCTCCTAAAATGGGTGTTTTGCTCACATACCAGGACTGAAACACCATCTCCCTATGTCCGGCTAGCAGTAAAGTCATATATACAGGCTGCAAACAGTGCAATCAATTGCAAGGTTATGACCTGGATTTCACAAGAACACCCTTAAGTAAAAAACTATTCAAAACAGTCCTCTCCCTATCTCTAGACCTTCAGATAGAACTCTCTATGTGGGTCACATAGAACATGCCCTTCTCAGCTGGGTGTGATGGCTCACACCCATAATCCCAGCACTTTGGGAGGCTGAGGCAGGTGGATCACAAGGTCAGAAGATCAAGACTATCTTGGCTAACACAGTGAAACCCCATTTCTATTAAAAATATGAAAAATGGCTGGGTGTGGTAGCACATACCTATATTCCCAGCTACTCAGACAGCTGAGGCAGGAGAATTGGTTGAACCCGAGAGGCGGAGGTTGCAGTGAGCCAAGATGCACCACTGCACTCCAGCATGGGCTACAGAGCAAGACGCCATCTCAAAGAAAAAATACATAAAGAAAGAAAAGAAAAAGAACATGCATCTTTCTCACTGATAAACTACTTTATTTATTGTAAAACCTCGAAACAGCCTTCATTAAGTCCACTGTTGAGCTCACCCTGTGTGCCCTTTTTTTTTGACTTCAGTGATTGCTGGTTCAACAAACACATCCTATTTTTATTACAAAGATTCAGGCCCACAGCTCACTATCCAGTCCACTAGTTCATGCCTATGATCAAGCAGACCTGGAAGTTATGATGTCACTGCTTGACCAAGCCACCCAATCACATCAATTTTTTCACCAAAATTGGAGAAACTTAACTAAAGAATTTTAACTTACTAAAAAACTGGCTATACAAATTATTTTACAATGCCCAGATTGCCACCTCACAGGCACATCCCCTCCTTCAAAAGGTGTTAACCCTAGAGGACTAGAACCTAATCAGATATGGAAAACAGATGTTATACACATCCCTGAATTTGAAAAACTAAGATATGTACATATGTACAATGGTATCCATTGATACCAATTCTCACCTAATTAGCATTCATGCTCTTTCTGGAGAGTTTGCCCGATATGTTATTAAACATCTTCTTTTAACTTTTGCGTTCGTGGGGTGATCCAAAAAATTGAAACCGATAATGGTCCCGCTTACACCAGCTCAGAATTTCAACAATTTTGTCACAAACAAAACATCCAACAGTCCATGGGTGTCTCATATAGCTCCCAATGAGAGGCCATGGTAGAACGTGCCCATTCCACCCTTAAAAATATTCTCAGAAAACAAAAAAGGTGGAATGTGAGTAACAACTTTGCAATAATATTGGCACAGGCCTTATTTATCCTTAATTTCTTAAATTTAGATGATAAATTTCAATCAGCTATAAAAAAGCACTTTGCAAAAATCATTCAAGATATAAAACCTTAAATTTTATGGAGATGTAAATAGTAATGTAAGGTGTGGTCCAAATGATTTGTTAACATGGGGAAGATGATATGCTTCTGTTCACTTTCCCTCAGGTCCTCTTTGGATTCCAGCGTGATGCATTAAGTCATACTATGGTGTGGCTGGGACCAAACCTGGTACCAAAAATAAAAGAAATAACCCTGCTGGATCCACAGCCCCAGATGATGTGGCTTCCTCAGACAACCATAGGCCCTGGACATTATACTGAAAAAGACAACTCAGGAGAATGAACAAATTCTGCTCCAGACAAAAACATCATTCACTCCAGATCATCTGTTCCTTGCTATGCTTTCTGTTATACATTGCAACTCTCACCGGGTATTAGTTTTTCTTATTCTCTCGCTCTGCCTGCAACCCTTACCTGCTACACTCTATTAGGCCTATCTTCTAGATCTGCTTTTCTTCCACCCTGTTACTTGGGTGTACACCCCTTTCCCAAATTTTAACAATGTGACTGCCTGGCTAGGAGGGATTAATATACCCATGGTGGGGTTTCTCAGTAACAGCCCTATAGAACAATGTGCAAAAACGCCTCTCCTGTATAGATCCCCTCTCCTGGGGGTCACTCTTTGATTGGGAAAGAATATTACTGATCATACTCACGTTTATCTTATGCTATTTACTAATTCTAGCATGCAGAGCCAGAACACAAGCTGTAACTGCTGCACCTGTCAAACCTGCTGCTGCACACATCCATACTCTCCAATCAACAAAACTTGATGCCAAAAAAAAAAAAAAAAAAAAAAAAAAAAAGGAAAAGAAAAGAAAAGAAAAAGAAAATGGGGAGATGTGGGAGATCAGCCAGAGTGGTGGGAGTAACTGTAGAAAAAGGAGCAGGCCTTCTGAAATGCCAGAAGGCTCTGCATAGCTTTGGGAGAGAATAGCTGAAAACAGCTGTTCTCTAACCCTGAGGAATAAAGTGAGGAGTGTGTTCAAAAGAGTGAGGAATAAGTTATCTTGATCAGGCATGTTTGTCTGAAGTTGTCCCTGAACTGACCTCTGAACATCCTCGTGTGTGATATTCCCTGAAATGGGAACAATAAATGCTAATTGCCTACAGATTGTGTTTGCTCAAGGCTTTTGGCATTGTGCCTGCACTGAATAAAAGCAAGCGGCTCAAGTTTCTTGGGGCTGCACTTTGGCCACTAGAGCCAGGCAGACCCCTAGTTGCTCTAACACTGCATACCTGTGTCTGAGTACTCCTTTCATTTGTCACTCAGTCAGGGTTTGTGGGACAGACCAGGCACTCCCTCTCTTTTCTTCCTCCTCTCTTCCTCCTTCTCCTCTGCTCTTCCTCCTTTTCTTTCTTTTCTTCTCCTCTTTTCCTCCTCTTCTACTTCTCCTCTTTCTTTCCTCCTCCTCCATATTCTCCTCTGCTCCTCCTCCTTCTCTTCTCCTCCTCTTCCTCCTGTTCTATTACTCCTTTTCCTTCCCTCCTTTTCCTACTCCACCTGTCCTCTTCCTCCCACTTCTCTTCTTCTCTCCTCCTCATCCTTCTCCTATCCTCTTCCTCTTCTTTTTCTTTCTCTCCTCCTCCTTCTTTTCTCATCCATCTTCTCTTCTCCTCCTCTCCTCCTCTTCCTCATCCTACTTCTCTCTTCCTCCTCCTCTTCTCCTCCTATCCCTCCACTCCTCCTCCTTCTACTCTACTCTTCCTCCTTTTCCTTCTCCTTTTCTCCTCCTTTCTTCCTCCTCTTCCTCTCCTCCTCCTCTCCAGCTCCTTTCCCTTTTTCTCATCTCTTCTATCTCCTTCTTTCTCTCCTACTCTTCCTCCTCTCTTCCCCTCCTCCTTCTCCCCTCTTCTTCCTCCTTCTCTTATCCTTTTTCTCTTCCTTCTCCTCTCCTTCACCTTTTCTTTCTCTCCTCCTCCTAGGCTTCTCTTCTCTTCCTTTCCTTTTTCTCCTCCTCTCCTTCTCCTTTTCTCCTCCTCCTCACCACTCCCCCTTTTCTTCTCTCTTCCTCTTTCTTCTTTTTTCTTCCTTCTCCTCTTCTCCTCATCCTCCTTTTTCTTCTCTCCTCTTTCTCCTTTTCTCCCTTCCTTCTCCTCTCCTTCTCCTCTTCTTCTTCTGCCTCTTTTTCTTTTTTCTGCCCTCCTCCACCTCCTTTTTATCCTCTTCTTCACTTCCCCTTCCCTCCTCCTCCTTCTCCTCCCTTCTTCTTCCTCCTGTTCTTTTTTCCTCTCCTACTCCTCCTTCTCTCCTCCTCTTTTTTCTTCTCCTCTCTTCCTTCTTCTCTCCTTTTACTTCTCTTCTACTCCACCCTCACTCCTCCTTCTCTTATCTCCTCCTCTTTCTCCTCCTTCTTCTCTTTTTTCTCCTCCTTCTATCCTCCTCCTACTCCTTTTCCTCCTTTACTTTTCCTCTCTTCCTTTCCTTCTTTTCTTTTTTCTCCTCTCATCCACCTCCTCCTCTTCCCCTCTTTCTCCTCCTCTCCTACTTCTTTCCTCCTCTCTTCCTCCTTTTTCTTCTTCTTCTCCTCTCCTCCTTTTTTTACTTTCTTCTTCTCCTCTCCTTCTCCAATTCTTTCTCCTCCTCCTTTTATTCCTCCTCCACCTCCTCTTCCTCCTCATCTTCTCCACCTTTTACTTTTCTCTCTCCTCTGCTTCTGCTCCTCCTCCTTATTCTCTCCTTCTCTTCTTTTCCTTCTCTCCTCCTCTCCTCCTCCTGCTCCATTCCTTCTCTCATCCTCCTCCTCCTCTCCCCCACTTCTCCTCTCCTTCTTTTCCTCTTTCTTCTCCTCCGTATTTTCTTCTCCCCTTTTCCTTCTTTTCTCCTCTTCCTCCTTTTCCTTCTTTCCTCCTCTTTTTCCTCTCCTCCTCTTTCTTCTCTACTTCTCTTCCTTTCTCTTTTCTGCTCCTCCTTGTCCTCCTTCTCTCCTCCTCCTCTTCTTTCTCTCCTCCTTTTCCTTCTCCTCTCCTTTTCCTCCTCCTCTTCTCCTCCAGATTCTTTTTTTTTTTTTTTTTTGAGACAGAGTCTCGCTCTGTCGCCCAGGCTGGAGTGCAGTGGCCTGACCTCAGCTCACTGCAAGCTCCCCCTCCCAGGTTCACGCCATTCTCCTGCCTCAACCTCCCGGGTAGCTGGGACTACAGGCACCCGCCACCTCGCCCGGCTAGTTTTTGTATTTTTAGTAGAGACGGGGTTTCACCGTATTAGCCAGGATGGTCTCGATCTCCTGACCTCGTGATCCACCCGTCTCGGCCTCCCAAAGTGCTGGGATTACAGGCTTGAGCCACCGCGCCTGGCCATTTCTCCTCCAGATTCTTTTTATCCTCTTCACTCCTCTTCCTCCTCTTCTCCCCATGTCCTTCTCCTCCTCGCCTTCTCCTTCCCTTTTCCTTCTGCTCCTCCTCTCCCCCTTCTCTCCTCCTTTCCTCCTCCTCCTCTACTTCTCCTTCTTTTCTCCTCCTCCTCCACTTCTCCTCTTCCTCTCCTTCTCTCCTCTGCTTCATCTTTCTCCTCCTGCTCGTCTACTCCTTCTTCTCTTCATCTCCTGCTCTTTTCCTTCTCCTCTGCTCCTCATCCTAATTCTCTTCTTCTCCTTCTTTGCCTCCCCTGCTCCTCTGCCTCCTCTTCTCATCCTTCTCCATTTTTTCTTTTCTCCACCCTCCTCCTCCTCTCCTCATGTTCTTTCTCCTCCTTCTCTTTTTCTCTTCCTTCTTCTCTCCTCCTCCACCTTTTCCTCCTCTTCAAGCCCTCCTTCTGTCCTCCTTTTCTTCTCTTTCCCTCTTCCCTGTCTTTTCCTCCTGCCCTTCTTATTCTCCTTTCTCCTTTTTCTTTTCTCCTTTTACTTATTCTCCTTTTACCCACTCCTTTCCTTCTCTTCTCCCTCTTCCTCTTTCCTTTCTTCTCTCCCTCCTGTCCTTCTTCTCGTCGTCTTCTCCTTTTTCTCCTCCTCTTCTCCAAGTCCTTCTCTCCTATGCCTTCTCTACTCCTCCTCCTTCTTCTCCTCTCCTCCCCCTTCTCCTCCTCTTCCCCTCCTGCTCTCCTTCTCTTCCTCCTCCTTCTCCACCTATTTTCCTTCCCCTCCTTCTCCTTCTTCCTTGTTTTTTCTCCTCCTCCATCTCCTCTCCTCGTTTTCTTTCTTCCCGCTCCCCTTCTCTTATCCACTTTCTCCTCCTTTTGCTCTCCTCCTCCTTGTTGTTCTCTCCTCCTCCTTCTAATTTTCTTTTTTCTTTTTCTCCTTTCTCTCCTCCTTCTCCTTTCCTTCTCTTCTACTCCTCCTTCTATCCTTCTCCTCCTTTTCCCCACTTCCCTCTCCTTTTTCTCCTGCCCTCCTTCTCTTTCTAATTCTTCTCCTTTTCCTCTCCTTCTCCTTCTCCTCACCTTTTGCTTTTTTGTCCTTCTCCAACTCCTCTCCTCCTCCTCCTATTCTTCTTCTCTTCTTTCTTTTCCTCTACTCCTTCTCTTTTTCCTCCTCTCCTCCTCCTCTCTCCTCTCCTTCTTCTCTCCTTCTACTACTCCTTCTTTATCTCTCTTCCTTCTCCTCTCCTCCACCTCCTAGTCCACTGCATCCTCCTCCCTACTGTTTCACTCCTCCTCCTTTCCTCTTTTTCCTTCTCCTCCTTCCCTCTTCTCCTTTTCCACCTCCTTTTTCGTCTTCCTTCTTCTCCTCCACTCCTACTCCTTCTTTTTAACTTCCACCTTCCCTTCCTTCATTTCTCCTGTTTTTCCTCCTTTTTCTTTTCTCATCCCCTTCATCTTCTTCTATCCTCCACCTCTCCTCCTTTTCTCCATTCCTCCTATCGTCTTCTTCCTTCATCTCCTCTCCTCCTTTTCCTGTTCTCTTCTTCCTCCTCCTTCTCCTGTCTCTTTTCTCCTTTTTCCTCCTTTTCCTTCTGTCCTCCTTCTCCTCCTTTTGCTTTTTCTTTTCTGCCCCTACTCTTCCTCATTTTCTTCTCCTCCTTTTCCTCCTCTTTCTTTTTCTCCTTGCCTCCTCTTACTCCTTTTCCTCGCCTTCTCTTCTCCTTTTTTCTTCCCCTATGTTTCCTTTACTCTTCCTCCTCCTTTTCTCCTCCTTCATCTCTTCTCCTCCTCCTCTGCTCCTCCTCCTGTTATGCTCTACTTTGCTTCCTCCTCCTTCTCCTCTCCTCTTCCTCTTCTACTCCTTATTCTCTTCCTCTCCTCCTCCCCTATTTTCTTCTCTCCTCCTCGTCCTCCTTCTTCTCCTCACCTTTCTCCTTTTCCTCTCCTCCTCCTCCCTCTCTTTTTCTCCCACTCTTCTCCTTCTTCTAGGTTTTTTCTCCTCTTTTTTCCAGTCCCGTTGTTCTCTTCTGTTTTTTTCTCTACTTTCTCTCTTCTATCTTCTTCGCATTTCTTCTTCTCTTCTTCACTTCCTCCTCCCTTTATCTCTCCTCCTTCCCCACTTCTCCTTCTCTTCCACTCTTCTCTTTCTCTCCTTTTTCTCCACTCCTACACTCTTGCTACTCCTCTTACCGAGGAACTGGCAATGACAAGCAGCACACGGCACACGTTGTGGCAGTCTCTGCAGCGCTGTGCTAGCAAGACCTGAAGTGCGTCTATATTAACTTTTGGAAGGTAAGAATCCGGCCCAACCCAGGCAGCCGAGTTTATATATATGGTTGTTTATTTGTTTATTTATTTATTTTATTCTATGAGAATGGGTCTTGCTCTGTCACCCAGGCTGGAGTGCAGTGGCACAAGTTTATGAGTCTCAAGATTCTCTCACCTCAGCCTCCTGAGTAGCTGGGAATACAGGCGTGGCCCACCACACCTGACTATTTTTGTAGTGATGGGCTCTCACCGTGTTGCCCAGGCTGGTCTGATACTTCTGGGCACATGTGCTCTGCCCACCTTGGCCTCCTGGAATACTGGGATGAATTTATTTGTTATAGCACCGTTGGGAATCTGATGGTGCAAGCCTCGTAAGCCAGAAATATCTTCCCAACGCTGCTCCCCAACTTCTGCCCTGTCTCCTCGCATCCTTCCCCCTGTGAAAGGAGAAACTTTCCTTCTATTGTCTTTCCATTCTCTCTCTGGCAGGGAAGCCTGGAAACTAGGGATCCTGCTTTCCTCTGCAGTCGTAAAGCATTGGGGGTGCCGGCCAGGAGGTGGCCTCCTGGGGTGTTCTTACCAGGTTGTTGGGTGGAAGCGCTTTCCGCACCCTGCTCTGCCGATTTGAACTTTCTGGGCAGAGGACACTGGTGTTGAGGGGGCAACAGGCAGCCCTGCGCCCTGGCCTTTCCCTGTCTGGCAGTTGTGTGGCCGACTACCACCTAAGGTGCCCAGGAAAGAAGGGGGCCAGGGTCTTGCCATGGGGCACCTATCATTCCTCGCCCTTCCATCAGTGGGGTGCATATTTCACAAAGATCCGTCGGTGTGGAGAGCACCTTCCTTGCAGGAGTGAGGGACTCAGTGCCGATGCGGTCATGAGTACAGGAAAAAGGCAGGGGGCCTACTCCCGCTGGAACAATTTGTGATTTGTTCTGGGGCTTCCCTTCCTCCTCCCATACCGGCCAGATGCTTAGTGTCGCTTTCTCTAACCCCAGCACCAGCCTCTGCCTGGGCCTCCTCCCCTACTAGGAAAAAGTCTTATGGGGTGCCTATATAAACTGGCCATAAAAATATGGGACAATAAGTTGTGGAAAGCCCCAGGAGGCCTCTGAGGAGGAAAGCCTCCTTATTGCCATCATGTTCCCATGACCAGAGCGTGACCTGCTCTCTTATCTATAAACACTGTGCTCAAGGAGAAAGACACTCCTTTGACGCATTAGAATGTGGCCAGAATTGCTAGCTCCTAGTTAAGCCTACTCCCCACAGCTGCTCTCCGATAAGTTAAAGAATAAATCAGTAGTTAAGTTTATGCTGCTTCAGCACAAAGAAAATTTAGCTAAGCAGCCACTGCTATAGATTAGGTGTGTGACACACCGCCTCCCTTTCACCGTTTCACCCCTGAACATCTGCTTCTTAGACCTAAGTGATTGTACTCAATAAATAGTGTGGAGACCAGAGCTCAGTGCCTTTGCAGCCTCTGAATTGCACTGGTCCTCTGGTCCCCACCCTTTTGCACTCTTAACTTGTCTCTTCTCATTCCTTCATCGCCAGCAGACTTCAGGTACCCTACAGGTGGTGTTGAGGCTGGTCTCCAACACTTGCTCATTTCCCACTTGTGTCTCAGGAAACTGCGACCCTAATGTTTGCTAAGGAGCGGGGGAGGTCCTTCCCAAAGCCGACGCTCTCCCGCGTTTTCTGGGCTGAGGGCACATCAAGCATGTGATCCACGAGCCCACATCCAGGCCAGCATTTCACACTCGATTGCAAAACTCTACACAGCTTCTGAGCTAGCAGCAGCACACATTCAGGAACATTGTAAGGATTTTCTTCTTCTTTTGTGGGAGATGATGTTAGTGGTTGTGGAGAAAGAGAAGGGTGAATAAAAATATAACAATTTGGTAGGTTGAAAAACCTGTCTGGGAATGTCATTAATAGAAAATTGAACCCTCGTTCTTGTTTAAGAGTTTAGATTTAAGCTTAGCCCTTTCAAAGTCAACAACAAAAAAAATTTGCCTGTTAGATGAGAAGGCTGAAAATAGTGAGACACTTCTGCCTGGTGAAAACAAAATGATTTCTGCAAAGGCAAAGTTGCCAGTGCATCCCCATATATATGAGGTTTTTTTCCTTTTTTAGATATGTAGTGGTCCCTGCACCTGTGCACAATGATGCTGAGGTATATTTAATAGAAGTGGAAGGTGAGGGAAAGGAAACTGCAAAGAGAAGAATGTGATTTTGTTTTCATTTTTTCACACCTGTGAAAAGTATTCTCTAGATTTGATGTTTTTCAAGTAGGCAGGTAGAGCTTCTAAGCCATATTTTAATTACGGAGTCTGTTAGAGGACAAAGTCTTGGCTAAAACCTTTTGGAAACACACAAAAAATGCTTAGTTCTGTGCTACCTTCAAGAGTCCACAGAACTTTTGCAGGAATGGTTATGACTTCCATCCAAAGGGTCTTATGCTTCATTTCAGGTGAATGAAATTGCACTGTTTATCATTTTCTTTAAGTTTTCCTAAAATTTTAATTTTGGGGATACACAGTAGGTGTATATATTTATGGGTTATATGAGGTATTTTGATACAGGCATGTAATATATAATAATTACAACACGACAAATGAGGTATTCATCACCTCAAGCAATTACTCTTTGTGTTTCAAACAATCCAATGATACTCTTGTAGTTGTTTTTAAATGGACAATTAAATTAGTGTTTACTACTGTAACCCCATTGTGCTAGTAAAAACTAGGTCTCATTCATATTTTTAACTATTTTTGTACCCACTACCAATATTCACTTTTACCCTAACATCCTCACCCCAGCCAATTCCTCCTGGCCTCTGGTTACCATGCTTTTCTTTCTTTCTTTTTTTTTTTTTTTACATCCTTCACGTAGATTTTTTTTCTTTTTCTTTTTTTTTTTTTTTTTTTATGCTTTAAGTTCTAGGGTACCTGTGCACAATGTGCAGGTTTGTTAGATATGTATACTTGTGCCATGTTGGTGTGCTGCACCCATCAACTCGTCAGCACCCATTAACTCATCATTTACATTAGGTATAACTCTCAATGTGATCCCTTCCCCCCTCCCCTCCCCATAATAGGCCCTGGTGAGTGATGTTCCCCTTCCAGAGTCCAAATGATCTCATTGTTCAATTCCCACCTATGAGTGAGAACATGCAGTGTTTGTTTTTTTGTTCTTGCGATAGTTTGCTGAGAATGATTTCCAGCTGCATCTATGTCCCTACAAAGGACACGAACTCATCCTTTTTTATGACTGCATAGTATTCCATGGTGTATATATGCCACATTTTCTTAATCCAGTCTGTCACTGATGGACATTTGGGTTGATGCCAAGTCTTTGCTATTGTGAATAGTGCCTCAATAAACATACGTGTGCATCTGTCTTTATAGCAGCATGATTTATAATCCTTTGGGTATATACTCACTAATGGGATGGCTGGGTCATACGGTATTTCCAGTTATAGATCCTTGAGGAATTGCCATACTGTTTTCCATGATGGTTGAACCAGTTTACAATCCACCAACAGTGTAAAAGTGTTCCTATTTCTCCACATCATCTCCAGCACATGTTGTTTCCTGACTTTTTAATGATTGCCATTCTAACTGGTGTGAGATGGTATCTCATTGTGGTTTTGATTTGCATTTCTCTGATGGCCAGTGGTGATGAGCATTTTTTCATGTATCTGTTGGCTGCATGCATGCCTTCTTTTGAGAAATGTCTATTCATATCCTTTGCCCACTTTTTGATGGGGTTATTTTTTTCTCGTAATGTGTTTGAGTTTTTTATAGGTTCTGGATATTAGCCCTTTGTCAGATGAGTAGATTGAAAAAATTTTCTTCCATTCTGTAGGTTGTCTGTTCACTCTGATGGTAGTTTCTTTTGCTGTGCAGAAGCTCTTTAGTTTAATTAGATCCCATTTGTCATTTTTGGCTTTGCTGCCGTTGCTTTTGGTGTTTTAGACATGAAGTCCTCGCCCACGCCTATGTCCTGAATGGTATTACCTAGGTTTTCATCTAGGGTTTTAATGGTTTTAAGTCTAACATTTAAGTCTCTAATCCATCTTGAATTAATTTTTGTATAAGGAGTAAGGAAAGGATCCAGTTTCAGCTTTCCACTTATGGCTAGCCAATTTTCCCAGCACCATTTATTAAATAGGGAATCCTTTCCCCATTTCTTGTTTCTCTCAGGTTTGTCAAAGATCAGATGGCTGTAGATGTGTGGTATTATTTCTGAGGGCTCTGTTCTGTTCCATTAGTCTATATCTCTGTTTTGGTAACAGTACCATGCTGTTTTGGTTAATGTAGAGTTGTAGTATAGTTTGAAGTCAGGTAGCATGATACCTCCAGCTTTGTTCTTTTGACTTAGGATTGTCTTGGCAATGCGGGCCCTTTTTTGGTTCCATATGAACTTTAAAGCAGTTTTTTTCCAAATCTGTGAAGAAAGTCATTGGTAGTTTAATGGGAACGGCATTGAATCTATAAATTACCTTGGGCAGTATGGCCATTTTCACAATATTGATTCTTCCTATCCATGAGCATGGTATTTTCTTCCATTTGTTTATGTCCTCTTTTATTTCACTGAGCAGTGATTTGTAGTTCTCCTTGAAGAGGTCCTTTACATCCCTTGTAAGTTGGATTCCTAGGTATTTTATTCTCTTTGAAGCTATTGTGAATGGAAGTTCATTCATGATTTGGCTCTGTTTGTGTTACTGGTGTATAAGAATGCTTGTGATTTTTGCACATTAATTTTGTATCCTGAGACTTTGCTGAAGTTGCTTATCAGCTTAAGGGGATTTGGGGCTGAGATGATGGAGTTTTCTAAATATACGATCATGTCATCTGCAAACAGGGACAATTTGATTTCTTCTTTTCCTAACTGAATATCCTTGATTTCTTTCTCTTGCTTGGTTGCCCTAGCCAGAACTTCCAACATTATGTTGAATAGGAGTGGTGAGACAGGGCATCCCTGTCTTGTGCCAGTTTTCAAAGGGAATGCTTCCAGTTTTTGCCCATTCAGTATGATATTGGCTGTGGGTTTGTCATAAATAGCTCTTATTATTTTGAGATATGTTCCATCAATACCGAATTTATTGAGAGTTTTTAGCATGAAGGGCTATTGAATTTTGTCAAAGGCCTTTTCTGCATCTATTGAGATAATCATTTGGTTTTTGTCTTCGGTTCTGTTTATATGCTGGATTACGTTTATTGATTTGTGTATGCTGAACCAGCCTTGCATCCCAGGAATGAAGCCCACTTGATCATGGTGGATAAGCCTTTTGATGTGCTGCTGGATTCGGTTTGTCAGTATTTTATTGAGGATTTTTGCATTGATGTTTATCAGGGATATTGATCTAAAATTCTCTCTTTTTTTTTGTATCTTTGCCAGGCTTTGGTATCAGGATGATGTTGGCCTCGTAAAATGGGTTAGGGAGGATTCCCTCTTTTTCTATTGATTGGAATAGTTTCAGAAAGAATGGTACCAGCTCCTCCTTGTACCTCTGGTAGAATTCGGCTGTGAACCTTTCTGGTCCTGGACTTTTTTTGGTTGGTAGGCTATTAATTATTGCCTCAATTTCAGAGCCTGCTATTGGTCTCTTCAGGGATTCAACTTCTTCCTGGTTTAGTCCTGGGAGAGTGTAAGTGTCCAGGAAATTATCCATTTCTTCTAGGTTTTCTAGTTTATTTGCGTAGAGGTGTTTATAGTATTCTCTGATGGTAGTTCGTATTTCTGTGGGGTCAGTGGTGATATCCTCTTTATCAGTTTTTATTGTGTCTATTTGATTCTCCTCTCTTTTCTTTTTTATTAGTCTTGCTAGTGGTCTATCAATTTTGTTGATCTTTTCAAAAAATCAGCTCCTGGATTCATTGATTTTTTGGAGGGATTTTTGTGTCTCTATCATCTTCAGTTCTGCTCTGATCTTAGTTATTTCTTGCCTTCTGTTAGCTTTTGAATGTGTTTGCTCTTGCTTCTCTAGTTCTTTTAATTGTGATGTTAGGGTGTCAATTTTAGATCTTTCCTGCTTTCTCTTGTGGGCATTTAGTGCTAAAAATTTTCCTCTACACATTGCTTTAAATGTGTCCCAGAGATTCTGGTATGTTGTATCTTTGTTCTCATTGGTTTCAAAGAACATCTTTATTTCTGCCTTCATTTCGTTACGTACGTAGTAGTCATTCAGGAGCAGGTTGTTCAGTTTCCATGTAGTTGAGTGGTTTTGATTGAGTTTCTTAGTCCCGAGTTCTAGTTTGATTGCACTGTGGTCTGAGAGACAGTTTGTTATAATTTCTGTTCTTTTACATTTGCTGAGGAGTGCTTTACTTCCAACTATGTGGTCAATTTTGGAATAAGTGTGATGTGGTGCTGAGAGGAATGTATATTCTGTTGATTTGGGGTGGAGAGTTCTGTAGATGTCTATTAGGTCCACTTAGTGCAGAGTTGAGTTCAATTCCTGGATATCCTTGTTAACTTTCTGTCTTGTTGATCTGTCTAATGTTGACAGTGGGGTGCTAAAGTCTCCCATTATTATTGTATGGGAGTCTAAGTCTCTTTGTAAGTCTCTGAGGACTTGCTTTATGAATCTGGGTGCTCCTGTACTGGGCGCATATATATTTAGGTAGTTAGCTCTTCCTGTTGTATTGATCCCTTTACCATTATGTAATGGTCTTCTTTGTCTCTTTTGATCTTTGATGATTTAAAGTCTGTTTTATCAGAGACTACGATTGCAACCCTTGCTTTTTTTTTTTTTTTTATTCTCCATTTGCTTGGTAGATCTTCCTCCATCTCTTTATTTTGAGCCTATGTGTGTCTCTGCATGTGAGATGGGTCTCCTGAATACAACAAACTGATGGGTCTTGACTCTTTATCCAATTTGCCAGTCTGTGTCTTTTAAATGGACCATTTAGTCCATTTACATTTAAGGTTAATACTGTTATATGTGAACTTGATCCTGTCATTGTGATATTAGCTGATTATTTTGCTCTCTAGTTGATGCAGTTTCTTCCTAGCATCGATGAACTTTACATATTGACATGTTTTTGCAATGGCTGGTACCTGTTGTTCCTTTCCATGTTTAGTGCTTCCTTCAGGATCTTGTAGGGCAGGCCTGGTGGCGACAAAATCTCTAAGCATTTGCTTGTCTGTAAAGGGTTTTATTTCTCCTTCACTGATGAAACTTAGTTTGGCTGGATATGAAATTCTGGTTTGAAAATTCTTTTCTTTAAGAATGCTGAATATTGGCCCCCACTCTCTTCTGGCTTGTAGAGTTTCTGCCGAGATCTGCTGTTAGTCCGATGGGCTTCCCTTTGTGGGTAACCCGACCTTTTTCTCTGGCTGCCCTTAACATTTTTTCTTTCATTTCAACTTTGGTGAATCTGACAATTATGTGTCTTGGAGTTGCTCTTCTCAAGGAGTATCTTTGTGGTGTTCTTTGTATTTCCTGAATTTGAATGTTGGCCTGCCTTACTAGGTTGGGGAAGTTCTCCTGGATGATATCCTGAAGACTGTTTTCCAACTTGGTTCCATTTTCCCCGTCACTTTCAGGCACCCCAATCAGATGTAGATTTGGTCTTTTCACATAATCCCATATTTTTTGGAGGCTTTGTTCATTTCTTTTTCCTTTTTTTCTCTAGACTTCTCTTCTCGCTTCATTTCATTCATTTGATCTTCAATCATTGATACTCTTTCTTCCAGTTGATTGAGTCAGTTACTGAGGCTTTTGCATTTGTCATGTATCTCTCGTGTCATGGTTTTCATCTCTGTCAGTTCGTTTATGGCCTTCTCTGCATTGATTATTCTAGTTATCCATTCTTCCATTCTTTTTTAAAGATGTTTAGTTTGTTTGCTCTGGGTACGTAGTTCCTCCTTTAGCTCTGAGAAGTTTGATCGACTGAAGCCTTCTTCTCTCAACTCGTCAGTCATTCTCCATCCAGCTTTGATCCTTTGCTGGCGATGAGCTGCGTTCCTTTGGAGGGGGAGATGCGCTCTGTTTTTTTGAATTTCCAGCTTTTCTGCCCTGCTTTTTCCCCATCTTTGTGGTTTTATATGCCTTTGGTCTTTGATGCTGG
The DNA here is from genome assembly GCF_007565055.1 of Rhinopithecus roxellana. Lineage (NCBI taxonomy): Eukaryota > Metazoa > Chordata > Mammalia > Primates > Cercopithecidae > Rhinopithecus > Rhinopithecus roxellana. The sequence goes on along the minus strand of NC_044560.1, from coordinate 80,121,928 downwards.
TGACGTACTGATGGGGTTTTGGTGTGGGTGTCCTTTATGTTTGTTAGTTTTCCTTCTAACAATCAGGACCCTCAGCTGTAGGTCTGTTGGAGATTGCTTGAGGTCCACTCCAGACCTTGTTTGCCTGGGTATCAGCAGCAGAGGCTGCAGAAGATAGAATATTGCTGAACAGCAAGTGCTGCTGTCTGATTCTTGCCCTGGAAGCTTCATCTCAGGGGTGTACCCCGCGTGAGGTGTTGGTCTGCATCTAGTGGGGGATGTCTCCCAGTTAGGCTACTCAAGGATCAGGGACCCACTTGAGCATGCAGTGTGTCCGTTCTCAGATCTCCACCCAGAGGTGGAGTCTACAGAGACAGGCAGGCCTCCTTGAGCTGTGGTGGGCTTACCCAGTTTGAGCTTCCCAGAGGCTTTTTTTACCTAGTTAAGCTTCAGCAATGGCGGGCACCCCTCCCCCAGCCTCGCTGCCGCCTTGCAGTTAGATCTCAGACTGCTGTGCTAGCAATGAGGGAGCCTCTGTGGGTGTAGGACCCTCCAGGCTGGGTGTGGGATATAACCTGCTGGTGTGCCGTTTGCTAAGACCCTTGGTAAAGCACAGTATTAGGGTGGGAGTTACCCGATTTTCCAGGTGTTGTGTGTCTCAGTTTCCCGTGGCTAGGAAAAGGGATTCCCTTCCCCTTTGCGCTTCCCAGGTGAGGCAATGCCTCATCCTGCTTCAGCTCTCGCTGGTCGGGCTGCACCAGCTGACCAGCACCAATTGTCCAGCACTCCCCAGTGAGATGAACCCAGTACCTCAGTTGAAAATGCAGAAATCACTCGTCTTCTGTGTCGCTCGTGCTGGGAGCTGGAGGCTGGAGCTGTTCCTATTCGGCCATCTTGCTCCGGACTCCACTGTTTATCATTTTTAAAGATACTGCTTAACTGCTTGCATGTGTAGCATATCTTGTTTTTAAAGGATTTGTTGGATGTGGGACAATTTTTGGAAATGCTCCTGATGCTTATGGATACTTGGAATATTATTCTCTGGGGTTTTCTAGGTACCACTTTACTTCTCATTAGAAATTCAAACTCTAAGCCCTGAGTGTGGCAGATACGTGTTTGTTATGTGATGGTAAACATGCCTGTCACTAAGCTGTTACAAGTGATACATTCAACGTAACTTGCTACACCATCCAAGTGACTGCTTGATGAAAGAGTCTTTTATTTTAAGTCACTTCAGGCAGACTCCTGAGGTCTTATTTGCATCTGACACAGGCACAGCTTGTAGAAGGAGAAAAAATACACCTTCCCTTACTGGTCCTTCATTAGATCAATAGCTGTTTATTAAGTACCTGGTGCATGCCAGGCACTGTACAACATAGGTGCTCTGGTAATTAATGGCTGGTAATAAATGTAGTTGTCAGCAGAACATAGTGGCTCATGCCTGTAATCCCAGCACTTTGGGAGGCTGTGGTGGGTGAATAACCTGAGATCACGAATTTGAGACCAGCCTGACCAACATAGTGAAACTCCGTCTCTACTAAAAATACAAAATTAACAGGACGTGGTGTCACATACCTGTAATCTCAGCTATTTGGGGAGGTTGAGGCAGGAGAATTGCTTGAAACCAGGAGGTGTAATTTGCAATGAGCTGAGATTGCACGATTGCAGTAAATAAATAAATGTAGTTTCCCTACATCAGGGGTCTTCAATACCAGGGCACAGACTGATAGCAGTCTGTGTCCTGTTGTAATCCAGGCTGCACAGCAGGAGGTGAATGGTGGGTTAGCAAAGCTTCATCAGTATTCACAGCCACTCCACATCACTTGCATTACAGATGAGTGGCAGCATTAGATTATCATAGGAGTGCAAACCCTATTGTGAACTGCGCATGTGAAGGATGTAGGTTGCACACTATTTATGAAAATCTAATGCCTTAGGATCTGTCATTGCCCCTCATCAGCACCAGATGGGAACATTTAGTTGCAGGAAATCAATCCCAGGGCTCTCACTGATTCTACAATATGGTGAGTTATACAATTAGTTCATTATATATTTCAATGTAATCATAATGGAAACAAAGTGCACAGTAAGTGTAATGCACTTGAATCATCCCAAATGAAAACCATCCCACCACATCTGTGGGAAGAATGTCTTCTGCAAAACCAGACCCCAGTGCCAAAAAGGTTGGTGAACACTGTCCTACACTGAACAGTGCCTGCATACACCAGGTAGCCAAAAAAATCTTCAGTGGGGTTAATTAGAGCTTTTAAAAACTGTATTTGTCTTTGGAAGGCTTGCTTTGTATATTCTCTTTTTTCCCTTTTCTCAGACACAATGGGGTAGGTTTATCTAAAATGTCTTATATTTCTGGTGGTTTAATTACTTAAAATATTCCTTATTCATTTTGGTGTACCTTTTTGGGCTAAGTTATTTTCACCCTGTTCTTTGAAAGCACTCAGCAAAAATTTCATTTATACTCAGAGAAAACTGTTAGAGTTGGGTGGGTATATTGACTGCTGTTACAGCTGCTTTATGATCTACCCAGGGGCTGGCAATAAATTAAGCTCAGGATCCACAGTTCCTATCGCTTAGCCCCATGGAACAGCTGCTTTATAAAGTCAGTTTGATCTCAAAACTATGTAGCTTTAAATGAATACTGCTTATTTACCTCTGTGTATGTGTGTTGTTATTTTTTTTTTTTTTTTTTTTTTTTTTTTTTTTTTTTTTTTTTTTTTTTTTTTTGAGACGGAGTCTGGCTCTGTCGCCCAGGCTGGAGTGCAGTGGCCATATCTCAGCTCACTGCAAGCTCCGCCTCCCGGGTTTACACCATTCTCCTGCCTCAGCCTCCCGAGTAGCTGGGACTGCAGGCGCCCGCCACCTCGCCCGGCTAGTTTTTTGTATTTTTTTAGTAGAGACGGGGTTTCACCGTGTTAGCCAGGATGGTCTTGATCTCCTGACCTCGTGATCCGCCCGTCTCGGCCTCCCAAAGTGCTGGGATTACAGGCTTGAGCCACCGCGCCCGGCGTGTGTTGTTATTTTTAATAAAGACCATTATTTGTTTTCAAAATAAATTCAGTTGAATTTGAAGGTATAAGGGAATTTAAAATGAAACTTTAGCTTTTGGTGGCATTGCCATTGATGAATATGATGATAGGCATCTTGTCAGTAGCTTTTCTACTTCATCGGATTGTTTTAAGCATAAAGCAAATGTTCCAGAAACTCAAAACCTACATATGGAATGAAGTGGTATATTTTGATATCAGGAAGCTTTGTGGGTATACACTGTAGATTTCCTTTCCAGAATTTTGAATTTTTCAGTGTCTTGCTTTGGGAAAGAGTGCTACTGGCCTTTAGTGTACAGACACTAGAAATGCTGCTCCATATATTACAATGCATAGGACAGCCCCAAATGTCAGAAGAGCTGAAGTCAATGAAGCCTGCTTGAGAGGTACAGAAGTGGACTTTATTGCATCCACAAGCACACTGGGTGCATTATCTGTATTGCATGTGGCATATTTAGAAATCTAAAATTCCATAAAATAGATAAGATTGTATCTGCCTTTAAGGTGCCATGGTTGGCAAGGACAAAGTTTTACAAGCAGCTTGGGATTGAGGAAAACATTAAGTGATGTTCAATGTATTTGAAAACTCCATAGGAAATACCAGTTCTAGAACTCATCAGCTTCTACAACAAATGAGATGTATTGGTTCTATAAAGCTGTTTTGGTAGGTGACTCAGTTTTCCCAGTCACCTCCTCAGTTATTTAGGAAACTCGCTCTGATGCTGTCATCTGCCAGTCTTCCTCATGTTTTCAGTTATGTGGAGCGTATCTTTTTAAAAAAATCTTTGAACCAGCTCTTACTTGCTTGACAGTTAATGTTTTTGCATTCATAGTCTCCCTAATTTTAATTTCTCGAGTTTTTGCAAAATTATTAACTATCTGCCCTTTTCAAACAGCAGTGTTTCTGAGCCAGGTCTTCTGTCCATACATGTCCTCTTGAGAGGGTGGATGTCAGCCAGCTGCCGTGGCTGAGAGGAATGGAATAATACAGGGATGCAATAAAGGAGACAGTAATTATTTTATGTTCTGGGACCCCAGGCCTCAGACCAGAACTGTCTAGTATAATTAGAAAGGAGTGATCTCTTAGCCAACCAGTGCTATTGGTCTGAACTTTGTCCTGCCGTCCCACTTTCCACCCTATTACACAAGCAGGAGATATGCAAGGGAGAAGGCAGGAAGATGAGGAGACTGAATTCCAGAAAAGAAAGGGCTGCCAGCAGTAAGTAGACAGTTGCCCCCAAAGTGGTGTGGGCCCCCACTTACCTTAGAGACATGTGAAACGCTTGAGAATAGTTGTTTTAAAAATCTTAAATCAGTGGACAGACTGTAAGCGTCCCATTGGTGTCAGTTGCCAATTACCCAACGCCTGTTCTCTGCATCAACCTTTGCAGTCCCATACCTGGGAGTGAGTTCTGTTCCTGCAGAATGCCCTGTGCATTCTGGTGCTTTTCTTACCTCTCCCCTAACCTAAAAACTAGCAACTCTAACACTATGTTTTCACTTACAACTTTTCTGAAGCTGTAATTTTTTGTCATCCTGATCACACTACAAACCTCTCATCCTGCAGGTAATCTCCATTCCTTCTGGAAGGTGATTGCCATGTACACAATCTACTAGGCCAGGAACATTACTGCTGACTGTCCTGATGCATGTCTCTCTCACCCCCATGTCCAGTCACCAGGCTCTCCCAAAACCCTGCACCAGTCACTGACTTTGACTGTTTAATCACTTCTGACCTAAGGCCTTCATTGAGTCATAAACACCTCTGAGGTTAATTTTCTGCTACCAGTTTCTCCCTGCTGCTGTTAATTTTCCAACCTGCTGTCAGAGTCATCATCCTCGAAAACTAAAGCTGCTCTCATTGTTAGCCTGCCTAATAACATTTCTTGGCTCCCTGTTGTCTACAATAAGAAAAATCCAAACTCCATGTTTTACAAAGATCCTCATCTGCTTCCAAACCAATTATTATTATTATTATTTTTGCAGTCTTTCTGTCACCCAGGCTGAAGTGCAATGACACAATCTCATCCACTGCAACCTCCACCTTTTGAGTTTTAGCAATTCTCCTGCCTCAGTCTCTGGAGTAGCTGGGATTACAGACACATGCAACCACACTCAACTAATTTTTATTATTTTTAGTAGAGACATGGTTTTGCCATGTTGGCCAGGATGATCTTGAACTCCCGACCTCATGATCTCCCCACCTCGGCCTCCCAAAGTGCTGGGACAAACCAAATTTCTAGTGTTGGCTCTTGTCTCTGTCTTCCACATCACTGCCACACTGAATAATTCTTTACTGCCTCTGCTGTTGCATGGGTTGTTCTTTTTGTTGTGTTTCCTTCCCCTTTCCCCAGCAAAGAACATTTACTCCTCTGGTGAGCCCCATCTCAAATACTACCTTTTCTAGGGAGAATTCAGTCTTTTGTTCCTAATAACTGTTACCCCCATCTGTCAAGTCTGTCTGCTCTAATTTATCTGTTAACATGTTTCTCCCACCTCAAAAATATTTTTTCCATCTTCTTACCTAGCACAATAGCATGGTTGGTGTTCACTGACTACTGTATTTTGATTAGTTTTGCCACGTACGCTGGTGGCCTGAATAAAGGAAGATGAACGTGGGAATAAAGAAAAAGACAAAAGAGTATATTTGGAAGAAGGGGTCAGGGGGTTCCTTGCTTCTAGTGAAGAAGAGCCCTGAGTTCTAGAGCCTTTTTTATTTATTGAGTAAAGGATATTGGGAGAAGGGGGTGGTTGTCAAGTCAGCTGCTTGACTTAGTGTCGGCCTGTATGACAGCATTCTTTGAACAGTAGGCTCCAGATGTTCCAGTAGATAATCTCAAGGAGCACGGCACCAGGGAGTGGCTCCCTTCAGCATACCTTCCGGTGGCAGATGCAGATGCGAGTTTGCCCACATTCTGCATTCATGATAAACAGTTTGCTGTTTGATCATATAGCCTCCAGTGGAATGCTGAGTTGATCACAATCCTCAGGTTTCTGGCTCCCATCATCTCTCCCTTTCTGTTTTTGCTTTAATTGAATGAAGGTAAGGCCAGGTTGGGCAGCTTTATTTTCTGATTGGCAGTCCATCTGATTTTACAGACTTTGAGCAGAAAACAGAGACAGAACAACATTATTCCCAGAACTACATATGAGACGTTAACGTGGTACTTTAGATGGGTCGAAGGACTGAGGCTCTCCAAGCCTTGCTGAAATTCAGTCCAGGCTTCTAAAGAAGGCTGAAACTCTTGAGTTTTTTTTAAATCAATAATTTTTTTTTTTTTTTTTTTTTTTTTGTAATTCACCAATGTCAAAGGTGATGTTGGATGTGAAAGCTCCCTGCAAATGGACTTTTACAAGGTTCCATGGATACCCACTTTGGTTATATTCTAAGTTGGCTACAGAAATATGAGTGTGATTAAAATGATAGCACAATTGCTGTTGCAACCGTAAGCTTTGTACTTGTTCCCCTAACCACAGAACCATGCATTTTAACATTACCACTTCAGTTTGTAACTCAGTGTTAATTTTACTCTGAAGTAGCCATGCTTTGTTGGCTGTATGCTTCCAGTTCTCTACATACTGAGCCATTTGAACAGAACTATGCAAAGCTACAGAGGACAGTATAACAGAAGTTATTAGTGTGACCAAGGAAACAATATCAAAAATTATCATGCTTAAGGCTCTATGGGCACGATGAGTAAGTTTAGTTAGGAGAAGTTTCACAAAGTGCAAAACAGGGGTGGCATCCCAAGACTCAGATTGATGAGAATCCATAGCCCAGGAATGTGAACCCAAATCATCAAAGTAGAGATATTACGTGTTTGCCATGTGCTATGATTAATTCAGTGATATAACCTGCAAGATTTACAGGTCTACCCCAATTTGGGTATTGTTTTTCCGGAGCTGGTCCCTCTTAGTGGCCAAAAAGACATAAGGATTACAACCACAAACCGTAAATTGAGTGGGGTTATTCTTTACAAATGTAACATTAAGATTGTGTTGAGTAGCAGTACTGGTATTAGAGAGTATTCCTACCCAGATACTACCATTTATGACAGCAGTGCTGCTTTCCATATTGTTTCTTGAATTGGACCTTTCCTCCCTAGATAATGCCATTGAGGAAGAGGTGTGCTAAAGCCTGCTCCATGCCAAGCAATCCAGGTGGCCGACTGGGATTGGATCCTGGTGTGGCATAAAGAAAGAGTATTCAAAGTTTGCCACTAATGGCAGTGAAGTTTGTGCCATGATTTCTGATTTTCATCTTTTCCATCTAGTTGACCTTTAGTTCCCCAATCCACAATGTCTCCTGTTAACATAGATTGTTTTCTACCCAGTGAGCCAAGACACTGGGTCCATGGAGAGAGGTCAGAACTATTGAAGGTAATCCATTCCATATAGTCAGCACAGTTGGGGTGATTGTGCCGGGAATGGTTGGTTAGCACACCAGTTACACAAATAGAACCAAGACCTAATAAGTACATAACTTTTCCATGGTGACTCAACCATGCTTGTGCTTCAGTTGTAAGACAACTATGGTTGAGTGACATCTTTGTAGTGATACACAAGGACAGTCCTTCCAGTGGGGTAGTATAATTGATGACATTGTTCTGAGAGTCTAACTGTTCTATGTCAGGGGGTTGGGGTCCTGGAGCCCATGCTCCCTGATCATGATAGATCTCAGGAGGACTGTCACTCCAAAGTATAGGTAGTACTACTGGGGGATCGGAACCTATGCCCAATATGTTTTTGACTCTGCAAAGGGAAAATATACCACACAGGGCATTATGGTTAACATGGCCAAGAACATGGAATCAGGGGTTTTTGTCTGGCTTTGATACTCCCGTAGTTTCTCAGCTTCCTGTGTGGTTTCCTTGAGTGTCCCCCAGGTGATAGGGATTGAAGTCATCATGACTCCAGTTGGCCTTCTCTCCATCTTTGCACTCAGGCTCAGCTGGCCCATGGCCCATACCAGAGGGACCGGGCCCATGGTTGACCACCATGGGTCCCTCCAGTCTTCCATTCCATGGTTGCATGCACCTTGAGGGCACCCATACAGTTTGTCCAACTGCTGTAAAAACACAAGAATACCCTCGTCCCCACATCAGTAAATCCACTGTACCTTTCCATTGTCCTTCTTCCAGAGATTTCCATAACACTTTCAGATAAACTTTACTAATTTCCTAAATTCCTAATTTCCTAACACTTGCCAATGTCTTTCTGCTGCAGTCTTACCACTGGCACAAGGAGTCAAAAAATTTAAAGTAAATAAAGTTAAACGTAGTTTTGTTTGAGGTGGTGGTTGGTCTTCGATCCCCTTTTTTTTGTTTTTTCAATATGTGTTGTAATATTTGATGTGCCTGGTCTATAATGTAAGGAATTCCTGTTTTATGGGTCATAGCCCAAAGCTGTAGGAAATTTTGAAAAGCATGACTAGTATAAGCAGGTCCATTGTCAGTTTTTCATTGTTTGGAAATCACCATATGAGCAAATGGCGACAGACAATGTCACCATACATGACCAGACGTCTCACCTCTTTGGCATGTAGCATGTCTCTGATTAATAGAAGGCACAGAGAAGGCAAATCGAGGCTTATCCTTCTCATGTAATGGTACAGTAAAGAAAAAAATCTTTAAGATCTATTACTAGAAGAGGCTAGTTTTTAGAAATGGCTGCTGGGGATGGCAAGCCCCACTGTAATGCACCCATTGGTTTAATTTGTGCATTAATAGCTCTCAACTCATGCAGCAGTTGTCATCTTCTGGACTATTTTGGGGATAACAAATATTGGTGAATTCCAAGAACTGATTCCTCTAAATGTCCTGCATCCAATTATTCTTTCACCTACAGATGATATTGAGCTAGCGCCTCCTGTGTTAGGGGCCATTGATCCATTCACATAGGTTTGTCACTGAGTCATTCTAAAGGTAAGGCAGTGGGTGGTGGAGAAGTATCAATGACCCCAATAATAAACCCTGATGTCTCAATCCTTTTTTGTCTGTCTTTCCAGTTACTGATATTCGGTTAGGGTTTTCTTGTAGGAATTTTTCTAAACTTTTCCCACTCTTACATCTCATGTCCTTCAACATTTTAAATCCTAGGTTATAAAAGTTTTCATTTGTAAGTCTCATATCCAAGGCTGTAAGTCTTGACCCTATAAATTGATAGCTATATTTGCAACATAAGGCTGGAAGGTACATGATTGTCTATCCAGACCAAGACAAGGTAAAATTTCAGCACTGTGTCAAACACTTTGAGCTGCTCCTACTCCCACTGGCATTGTGGAAGTTAGTCTGAGGGGCCAGGATGGGGGCCGATCCTTACTGGATATTACTGACACATCAGCTCCTGTGTCCATAAGCCCACAAATTTTTTGCCTGTAATTTATATTACACAGACAGGTCTATTAGAAGCTATGGGTTGGAATAGATAGATTTCGCATGTAGTTGTGCTGCCAAATCCTTTATTTCCTCATTTCTCCTTTCGTGGAGAAGGGTGTAATTTGCAGGGGATAAGCAATAATTGCGCTATATATTCCCCTGGTTCAAAAACCCAAAGATCTTGGGACATTAAAACAATTTGAATTTCTCCTTCATAATCGGAGTCAACTACTCTGGGGACTAGTGATGCCTTGCAAGTTAAGGCGGCTTTTGCCTAAAATTAGTCCCATGTGTTCTGCTGGCAAATGTCCCCAAATGCCAGTGGGAACTTCGGTAGGTTTGTCTTCTCGAACTAATGTAATTCTACCTTTGGTGGGGATATCTAATCCTGCACCTCCTAGTGTTCCTGGGAGAGGGAATCAATATTCCTCCTGGGACCCACCCCTGAAGTGGGGTTGTGGTCTGAACTGGGAATGCCCTCATGGTTTGGGGGCCTGGGTCCAGGTCACCTTCTCATTTCCTGACAGGGGAGTGCTATTCTGATGAAATTTTGAGTGGCATTGATGAGCCCAATTATTTCCTTTGTACAGAAAGGACAGAGTCCTGGCATTTTTTCCACCAGAGGGGGGGCACCGCATTGTAAGGTCCTTTTTGTCCTGAGGTCTGGTGGCATTCCTTTTTAAAATGTCCAGTTATTCCACAATTATAACATTTTCCCACTTTAGGGTTTGATCCTTGGCTCCTTTTAGATTTGTCAACTACTAAACTAGCTATTGCTTAAGGAAACATCATAGAATGCTAAAATTCAGTTCTTACATCCTGACAGGCTTCAAGGTAATTTCCCAAGCTCTTTGCAGATCTCACAGGAGCCCCTGCATGCTTGCAATCTGCATTTGCATTTTCATAGGCTAGAGTTATGGTAAGCATTTCTGCAGCAGAGGCATGAGTGATCTGAGGCTGCACTGCATCTTTCAGCAGTGCGATAAATTGTGCATAAAGCTGTGATCCCTGCATGACATGTAGAAAAGACTGCACTGGAACTCCCTCTTCAGGAACTGTGCTCCAAGCATGCTGGGCGGCTAAGGCAGACTGGTGGTAAGTGGCCTCTACAATGGGAGTGTTAATTGTACCAGATCTGAAAAGGGGCCACAGCTCATCAACATTTCCTCTGTAGTGTTTCCTTGAACAGCAGTGCGATTCTGCCTAGCCTGGTCTGCACACATTTCTTGCCAATTTAAACCCCATGTCAGATATGCACTGGTGGATAAGCAAGTGCAAGCCAAAGGTTTTTTATCAAAAGGTGGAAGGTGCATGGCTCGGAACACCGATTCGAACAGCCCTATAGTGAACGGGCTTTGTACTCTATTATTAACCATGTTAGTTTTTAATTCTTTTAGTAATTTAAACTCTACAAGAGTGTGTTCATGTAAAAGATGTGGTGGATCATTCAGATCAGGCCTTATGGTAATAAGAAAAGCACAAGACCCCAAATGTTCCCCCGCCATAGCAGAAGCATGCAAATTTTTCTGTATGGGGGTTTCTACTTCTGTTATTGAAGTGGGTGGCAGAGGCCAATTCTCCTCCCCTTTCTCCTGCTCATTACTTTCAATATGCACTATTGGAGCAACAAATTATTTTTTTAATTCTTGAAACTCAGAAACTGACTTCTGTTGTCTGACAGAATAAGGAGACAGTAGCAGTAGGATCATGCGAAGCAGACCCCAAGTAGAAAAAACAGAAGGGCCTAATTTGAGGCCTTTTTGATGAGCCCGTTTCAATCTCTCTCCTCCTCTGTCCCAATTTTCCACATCAAGAGTGCCTGCCTGTGGAAACCTTGGGTTATGCATAATAACCTCCTGCAGAAGTTTAATGTCTGTGAATTAACTTGAGATCCAGACTGTTTGTTTCAACAGAACTTTAGGCAACTGCACATAATGTGTTTCTTCAACAGACAAAAGCTGCCCCATGGTACCTTGATTCAGAAACTTCCCATTCCCAGTACTTTTTTAGAGCACTGACCTTATATCCACTGCCAGCAGATTTGTCCCCGGGTCCCCATTCATCTTGTGTATTTCACTTCCTCTGCTCCAGCAGATCTTCGTTCACATCCTCAAAGTCCCCGTTCGTGACACCACTTTGTCACTGACCCTGGTGTACTGAGCAAAGGAGGATGAATGTGGGAATAAAGACAAAGACAAAAGAATATGTTTGAAAGAAGAGGTCAGGGGGTTCCTTGCTTCTAGTGAAGAAGGGCCTGAGCTTCTAGAAGGCTCTAGAAGGGCTAATTTTTGTATTTTTATTAGAGATGAAGTTTCACCATGTTGGTCAGGCTGGTCTCGAACTCCTGACCTCAGGTGATCTATCTGCCTTGGCATCCCAAAGTGGTGGGATTACAGGCATAAGCCACTGTCCTCAGACTTGCATGTTGATTTCTAATATAAAAGTGAGATTTTTGAAGAATTTGGAGAAGAGACACATGTAAATTGCAAGCTAAGGCCTAACTATCACTACATATTTGGCAAAGGAAGTGGACATAAACTACCAACTTCGACACATCTGTCATTCAGTAGTTTGCTGCTAGGTGGAAGATATAGGTGCTTTCGTGGCAAAGAATGTTTAATTACAAAAATTCTAAAAGAAGAGTTGGCTCAGCTTAAAGAGAAAAAAATGCTTGTTAATGCCTTGTTGCTGTTACGCTGTGGCCTTTAATAATTATAAGCATTTTTAATGGATTTTAGTTTGAACATTAAATTCAATAGGAAAAATAAGTGCACAGATAAAAGACACAGGTCATTTCAGAGCCTCAATGTGTAAACCCATTTTCTCTACTTAGCATTTTGTTCATTAGTGGTATGAGTTAGTAGGAGTATTGGTTTGAATATAATTTGACTTCCCTTTATTCCATTACTTTTTGGTTTTAAAATTGAATGCCAAACCAGAAACTTATAGAATATAAATCTTGCTTGATGTGTATGTGCAATGTACACACTTGATAATAATTATGTATCATATTTATAAAAAGAATTATTTTTACTGTTTTAAGGAAACTTACTTTACACTGATACTTTATAATTAAAAACGACAACAAAGCACTTCTCTAAATACACAAAATCAAAATTTTAACTTTCTTTTAAAAGAGGTACATATATCTTCAGAAATAGGAGAGATACCCAGAAGATAAGGTAGGTGTTCTGAAGCACAAACTGAAGCATCTGAATGAGTTTTCTTTTCAAACAATAAATTTTTAACAAAGAAAATGTCTGCATTGTGGGCGAAAATGTCTGAATATCTTTTATACAAGATGAACTCCTGGTTGATTACAGATACATTACTAACTTTAAATGTCTTTTAATAAGTGCTTACATGCTAACTAGAATTTAGACTGCTACCTAGTGGTACATTTAGATATAATATCCTAACTTCATTTTATTTCTGAGGAGGCTTGTATATTTTCCTCTATGATACACAAAAATAGACTTTTCAAGCCATTTTATCTTTTAATTTAGAGATTTTAATTGTTAGTTCAGTGGATTGTTTACAATGGTTTAATATCTTAAACAGGTTTTCTATAATTTGGTTAGTTAAATCTACATGTATCTGGTTAAAATACTCTACTTAAAAGTTTTAAACCAATAGTAACTTAAAAGAGGCTTAAATTCTGTTTCTCTGAATTTGATTTGTATTTAAATTATAAAAATATGATTTCTAAGAACATTTTGTGTTCAAAAGCTTATTAAGGTATGACAACTTTATTTTCCTAAGTACAATTCCATATCAGATTCAGCCTCCTTTTAGAAAAGAGAGTTTTTCACTACCAAATTTACCATTCCAGTGATGGGTTTTCTGTGTGTGTTTTTTTCTTTTACATTTACAGATTTTTATTTATTCCATAAATATTTAAAGATCTGATTGTGAAGGTTCTGTCTTTACCACCAAGCCTACTGGTATGGCAAAGACTGACACTTTCTAATCTCATAGAAGATAGATCACATTGAAAGAGACTCATTTAGCCATGAACAGATCACTTCTATCAATGTTAACTGCTCAAAGTTAAAAATAACATGAACCTATGAAGTAAAGTTTGGCCTTTGTGCATGGGAGAGGATTGCAGGATGCCAGGATGCAGTTCAAGGAAGGCACCCTGTGGAAGTGACATTTGAGCTAGTATCTGAAGGATGGGTGACAGGAGGAAAAAGAATCCTTCAGAGAACAGCAGGTACAAAAAGTCCTGAGGTTGAAAAGGTGGATGTGTCCAGGGAAGTGGGAGAAGTACAGTGTGTTTGGAAGAAGAAAAGACACTGAATGAGGTAAATGACAGAAACGATGAAGTAGGCAGGGGCTAGAGCAGGCTTGTAAGAACTCTGGGAAGTGGTGAAAAGAGTTGGGCCAAAAAGTACTGTGATGAGATTTGCTTGTTAAGAACTATTTTTACCCATAGTAGTAAACAGACCTGGTAGAAGGAAATAATGATTGGCTTTCTTTTTGGAAGATCAGTTAGAAGGCTAGTTTCTGAAAACTGTGAAAAGCAGTGGTGGCCTGAAATATAGTGGCAGTAGAGATGGGAGCTCAGATGGGTTTGATAGAGGATTGAGAGGTAAGAGAGGCTTGCTGATGAGATGGTGTGGGGAAGGGATAGATGACTTCCTGATCTTGGATTTTATAGCTGGGTGGATGGTGTGCCTGAGATTGGAATGCTGGATTAAGCAATGTATATGAACAGGGCATATTCCCGACCAAGAGTTATGTATCTGTTTTTCATGTTATTAGTTATTTCCCTACTTGTGTTTTAGTTGGTTAAAAATTATGTACCTAGCATGGATGAAGCATGAAAAGTACTTATGTAACTGAGAAACCAATGTTATGTTCTTACCTATGAAAATAATTAAATGGCTTTCTACTGCTCTTTTCCTTCTTCCAATTTATTGAAGCCAAAGTGCAAAGGACAGATTTCTTGTAGATGACCTGAGCTTTTCAATGATTTTCAGATGGGATGTACACTTAAATGTTAAGAGTGTTGGAGCTTGTGTTTGATTGAATAATGCTTTATTCATTTGACTTGTAAGCATAAAATTCATGAGAAGAGACTTTGAGTAGAAACCAAGCGAGCACTGGTTTAAGTGCTTAAGCCCATCAGAAGAGTTATGGTCTGATTTTTCAACTTATTTCTTAATTGAAGCCCCATAACGAACATAAGTGGTCTTGTATTACCATTAATTTCTTAGAGTTACATCAATATTTTGCTTCACCAGTAATCTGTGAAAATAAAGTTTATTTAGTAAACAAAAGTTGCTGTTTATCTACTGTATGCTATGATCTTTACTAAATCTGTCAGTGCCAAAGAAAAACATTAATCTTACCTTTTTCACAAAGAGTAAAACTAACTTCCACAGAGTGTTTGTCTAGCCAGCATTTAAATACTTCTGGTGATGACAGAATTGCTACCTACCCCTAGGCACTCCTTGGGTTTCTACTGTATTAATTCATGTTTTTGTAAAATGGCAAACTAAGTTTTTTTGAAACAAAATAGACAGTGATGTGTTTTCTGCTGAGTTGGTGCACACTAGAAGCTGGAGTGCAGGCATGCTGTTCTGTGCTTTATGCAACTCAGGGAGACAGTGTGCAATCTCACCCCCAGAGAGTTCCATCAGGGCATGCTTTGACTACTCAGCAAGTGGCCATCTCCTACATTAAGATTTCTGCTCCTGAGAAAAAATATCTGTCTCACTTGACTGCACAGCCCTCCTCTTCTGTGTGAGCTGGGCCACGATTTTTTAAGACAATCTCACACGAAAGTCTTACTGGGACTCTAATTTTGGGTAATGCTTGTCTCTGATGTCATCCACATGACTCTCCAAAATCTCAGGTGTGTCCCACTGTGCTCCAAAGATGCTTCTCTTCTATGGTGTCAATCCTGACAGATGTAACCAGAACATCCCTTTGGGTCACAGATAGCATTGGTTTCCTCATTTTAAGGAGAATGGATATTTCTGCATCACCAGAACCATAAATATCATTAGGGCAGACACTACACTTCATTCCATTTCTGTACAGGATAAGATAAACTGAATAGAAGGAATAAACCTTTAAAAAGCCCTCCCTACTCCTCACTTTTTAATCTTGAAATAGCTTGGTGACAAGATGCTGGGAAGAATACTTCTAAAACTATGGTTAAGTATGTTTTTTTGAAAATTTAAATCTTAAGTTACTCTACAAATAACTCAGAGTTTTTTTACCTCACTGTGACCTAAGTATATGCATGCATTTAATAGTCTAATTACAAGTTAGTTATAAATATCTTACTAGATAATTACCTTGTGAATATCCAAAATTAAAATCAGTATGTTCAGAACTAATTTGTGGTGACAAATATATATAAGCCAACTTTTGAATAAGCCATTTCTAGCCACTTATTTTGCAGAGTGCTGGATAGTGGTGACCATGTATGCTGTCTGTTGGGCCACGTATTCTTTCTTAAATATTTGTGTATTTGCACTGTTATGGTGATGCTTCCTCAAGGTCTTTGTGTGTTACATTTTCTATACTTTGGGGTGTAGGCATGTCTTACATACGGCTGTTTTCTAGATATTTTAGATCATCTATTGTGCTAAGATTAAGTGAATGCAAGTTGAATATATTTCCTGTGAAGTCTATGAGGCAATTAATGAAATAAGTTAATAAAAAAAAGTTTGAAATTTGAGTTTACTTAAGAAGTAATTTGAGTTTGCTTCAGAGAAATTAAAAATTGTATCAGGTAAGCCAGGCCATGCGTTTTGTCTTAAGGGTGTCTGTAGTATACCTATTCTTTACATGCCCAAAGCCAATGTCATCTTGCTAAGAATGTGAGATAGGGATATATGCTGTCAAATTACTTTTTTGACAGGAAAGTGGATGCTCTGCCTTGGAATGAGAAAGTGTGTGTGCATGTTTGGTCTTCTTGTGATAATAAGTGCTGAAAATAGGGTAATCACTCATCTTTTCTCAGTTTCTCATTGATTTTGCTCCTTTTTTAAAGCAGCTCTAGATGTAGATGTGGTGAACATGGTGGTCTGTGTGTTATGAAGCTTGCTTTGTGCCTGTTGTTCTGTTCTGCACTGGAGAGCAGATGGTGTGTGGTCATGTGTTTGTTTTGTATTATGATAAGAAAAAGAAATAAGTATCAGTGTATTGAGGAAGTGGAGTGGTTGACACTGGTCAAATTCTTGTCTCTAGGAAGTCTGGTAGTAGCTAGGGGCTGTCTCTTATGTTTCTTCAGAAAACTAAATAAACAAAAATCAAGTCCTAAACACCAGAAATTATGATATGCTTATATTACAAATTAATCTGTCTAGAGTACTATTTTTTTTTTCAGTTGGAACCTCACTCTTGTCACCCAGACAGGAGTACAGTGGTGTGACCTCGGCTGACTGCAACATCCATCTCCTGGGTTCAAGCAATTCTCTTGCCTCAGCCTCCCCACTAGCTGGGATTACAGCTGCCCATCACTATGCCTGGCTAATTGTTGTATTTGTAGCAGAGATGGGGTTTCACCATGTTGGCCAGGCTGGTCTTGAATTCTTGACCTCAGGTGATCCACCTACCTTAGCCTCCCAATGTGCTGAGATTACAGGTATGTGCCAACACTGTTGGCCTATCTAGAGTACTTTTAAATACACTTTTAAGTTTAATCTAAAGCATTCAAATTGCAGACAAACTTTGGTGAAAAGCATTTCTTAGCCAGGTTTGCTTGTATTTGCATTAAATCAGATAAACAAGAGGTTAAGTATTTCTGTTTCTCTTTCACCTGTGCTAGACCTATTAATCCAAACACACTCAACATGATAGCAGTAGGAGCAGAAGTCATAAGATCTAACAATTATTGAGCACTAGCTACCGGGATCCTAATTTTTTTTTACACAATATCTTTTTTATTCATCGGGAGGTGGAGGTTGTAGTGAGCCAAGTTCGCGCCATTGCACTCCAGCCTGACAACGGAGCAAAACTCCATCTAAGGAAGGAAGGAAGGAAGGAAGGAAGGAAGGAAGGAAGGAAGGAAGGAAGGAAGGAAGGAAGGAAGGAAGTCAAGTGTCAGGGGTCAGGTTTTCGTTGTGTGAGTTTTAGTTCTGTCCCAGCCCCCCCTCGGCCCCAAGGAACCTACCTCCACGCCGCCCGCCCGCCCTCCCGCCGCCTCACCCCCCCTCCTCCCTCACACACCTCCCCCCTCCCTACCCCACCCTCCCTCCCTCCCCCCTACACACACCGCCCTCACTCCCGAACCCTCCGCCCCGACCGCCCTCAACAGCCCTCCCTCCCCTCACGCTCCATCCCCCTCCCGCCCTCCCCCTCCTCCCCCCTCCCTCCCGCCCGTCCATCCCGCGCTCCATCCCCCCGCCCCCCCCCGTCCCCCCCCGCCCGCCCGCCCTATTCTATTTCATTCCTTCTATCCTGCGAAATTCCTGAGAATGGAGACCCAGAGAGGCGGCCAGCTATTAGAACTCAAACTGTTAAGTTTGTCTTCAGGACTGTGCTTCTTACCCCTGTCAGACTACCTACCATAGAGACATGACCCGCTCACCAAACAAATACTAACTGAAAACCTCCCATGTGCAGAGATCTCCCTATTAGATACATCAAGGGAAAAGATGCTAAAACCAAGGGAAAAGTATAAGTGTGTCAGGTCAGGCTTCTGGTTTCCAGAAATAAATTACAGCTTACCTATTCAACAGCTCATTTTAGCTAATATTTGACCACAAAAGTTAGACCTTCCCTTTGTGATGGTCAGGAATAGAGATTGGTGTTCTGTGGACTGAGGGAGTTGCAGAGGTCATGTTAGTACATGAACTGACTGATGGGGATTTGTTTGCCCTTAAAAAGGGGGAGATCAACAAGACATTAAAGCAGAACACTGGCAGACTGAGATCCAGTGGAAAAGTACAGTGAAACCCTGAAAAACTCCTGCTAAGGATGAAATTTTTAACATGTTCTCATTGGAAAGGATAGCATGTGGAAGGGAGGTGGTCTTTTACATGGGGGGAGATATGCTAGAAGTGAAAAATCATGAGCATAGATTCTACAATTCTGTTGATCCTCTGTGTGGTGGGTAGTAGGGGGCTCTCTTATCTCTTGAAACCTTCCTTGTGGACACCCACTTTTAATCTCACTGAAAGTGCTGAGCCCTGTTCAAGGACTCATATAAAGCATACTTTTGAAGAGATTTGAAATTGTAAGCTCACAAGTGTTTGAGAAATTTAGTTTTGCTTTGGGTAGGGCCAATGCCTTGAGAACAGGTCTATTGTTATTTTATATAACATAAAAATTCCAGGTTTTGCCTCAGAATTTGCATTGGGGTGATCTTAAAAGGCTCATAACATGTGATATGAGTGAAGTAAGGGCATCAAATGAATTGACTTGATTACTAATCTAAAAATGTGTCCAAGATCAAATGTGATAGTCTCTGGAAGGTATTTTGTGTGTGTGTGTGTTGCTTTTTAAGCAGGAGGAGCCACATGTACTGGAGGACAGTGAGAGGAAGACCTTCTGTCTCCTTTGAGTATGTTTGAGATGGGGTCACCAGTGTGCCTAGTTTCTTTTATGAGGGTGCCTGAACAAGTTCTGAAATTGGCAGGTCTTGCATTGTGAGAGACACTTAAGGATCTGTTTTCTTCTATTTGTGGATAAGGACTATTTTGAAACTAGTAATAAATACAGAATTGAAGTCATGCATGCTACCAGCTCAATTTTAACTGACTTATCTTCTGTATTTACTACTATTATTATTTTCATTGTTATTTTTCTTATGACATTGGGAGAGTTTCAGCAAAATAATAGTGGAAAGCAATATGGATTAGTAGACCAGTATTCTGGCTCCCTTCTTGTCTCATCTGTTGAAGATCACTATCAGCAAGCTTGCATTGGGAACCATTTCTTGACACCTACACCTGGTACCAGACTCTAGAACTGCAAAGATGGACATAATATGATTCCAGTTCTAAAATTCACCAGTGCCTCACAACCAGCCAGAACAAGTGAAGAACTGGCAAGTGAGAAGTTGCAGTAGAAAGGAATGGTGGTACACTCACATGTGCAGCTTTTCCATGTGGAGGAGAAGAATGTGGGAAAGGAAAAACGTACATTTGGGCAAAAAAGCAGTTTAAGTACAGGACTTGAAGTATAAAAATATGAGAGGCCGGGCGCGGTGGCTCAAGCCTGTAATCCCAGCACTTTGGGAGGCCGAGACGGGAGGATCACGAGGTCAGGAGATCGAGACCATCCTGGTCTACACGGTGAAACCCCGTCTCTACTAAAAAATACAAAAAACTAGCCGGGCGAGGTGGCGGCGCCTGTAGTCCCAGTTACTCGGGAGGCTGAGGCAGGAGAATGGCGTGAACCCGGGAGGCGGAGCTTGCAGTGAGCTGAGATCCGGCCACTGCACTCCAGCCTGGGTGGCAGAGCAAGACTCCGTCTCAAAAAAAAAAAAAAAAAAAAAAAAAATATGAGGCTTATTTGAGGACAGGGTAGGACAAGAAGTAGAGTGTGAGAAAAGAATATAATTTGGGAGGGTTGTGTAGAGATGAGATGATAAGGGATGTTGGAAACATGAATGACTGCTTAGAATCATGAAAGGGGGCTCACCTCTGTAGTCTGTTATGAGCCATCAAATGTTTTGGAGCAGGGCTGTAGTTTGAGCAGCTCTGTGTGTTCAGAGAGAACACTGGTAACTTTTTAAAAAGTTTAAGCTTGAAAAAAGACAATGTGTTCAGCAAAGTGCAGTGCAGACTTTGAATTTGGTACCCTCTTTGATAAATACATTTTCCCTTTTTTATGAGACTTTTGAGCCCAGAATGTATGGGCTGCCTTCCTAAACATGGTTAAATCATAATGGAAAAGTTAGACATTTATTTTCCACACATCAAATTCAATTAGACAATGTTTAAGCTTCCCTAATAGGGTTTTACTAATTGGTATTTAAACTCTTTTTTTTTTTTTTTTTTTTTTTGAGACGGAGTCTCACTCTGTCGCCCAAGCTGGAGTGCAGTGGCCGGATCTCAGCTCACTGCAAGCTCCGCCTCCCGGGTTTATGCCATTCTCTCGCCTCAGCCTCCTGAGTAGCTGGGACTACAGGCGCCCACCATCTCGCCCGGCTAATTTTTTGTATTTTTTTAGTAGAGACGGGGTTTCACCGTGTTAGCCAGGATGGTCTCGATCTCCTGACCTCGTGATCCGCCTGCCTCGGCCTCCCAAAGTGCTGGGATTTAAACTCTTTAAAGAGTAGGCATATTAGGCCAGGCACGGTGGCTCAAGCCTGTAAATCCCAGCACTTTGGGAGGCTGAAACGGGCGGATCACGAGGTCAGGAGATCGAGACCACCCTGGCTAACACGGTGAAACCCCGTCTCTACTAAAAAATACAAAAAAAAACTAGATGGGCGAGGTGGCGGGCGTCTGTAGTCCCAGCTACTCGGGAGGTTGAGGCAGGAGAATGGTGTAAACATGGGAGGCGGAGCTTGCAGTGAGCTGAGATCCAGCCACTGCTCTCCAGCATGGGTGAGACAGCGAGACCGTCTCAAAAAAAAAGTAGGCATATTTACAAGGCAGGAACTCCTTTTCTTTCAAAAATACTGAACCTGGACACTGGGAGCTGAATGGAGGTATGTGTAAAATAATTTTGGACAAACGATTACTACAATGGGGATACCAAAAGCTTATATGAATCAGTAAAAAGTTAAATAATTCAATAGCAAAATAAGCAGAAGACATGACTAGGCAATTCAATTTATTTATATATATAAATTTTTCTGAAATGGAATTTTGCTGTTGTTGCCCAGGCTGGTGAGCAATGGCATGAGCTCAGCTCACTGCAATCTCTACCTTCTGATTTCAGGTGATTCTCCTAACTAAGCATCCTGGGTTGCTGGGATTACAGGCACATGTCACCACGTCGGCTAATTTTATATTTTTAGTAGAGACGGGTTTTCTCCATGTTGTTCAGGCTGGTCTCAAACTCCTGACACTAGGTGATTCGCCCACCACAGCCTCCCAAACTGCTGGGATTACAGGTGTGAGGCACCATACTCAGCCTGGGAAATATTTTTTTAAATAACATGTTCCATTAAACTATTCATAAATGGTAAGCATAGGGAAACAAGAGCTTTGTAACACTGTTACTGGAAGTATAATTTGATATCATATTTGTATATAGCAGTTTTTGCACTTTGCATCAGTGGGCTTTAAAATGTGCTATATTTCTTAATATAGAAATTTTAACTAATAAATTAATTAGTTTTAACATAATGAAGCAGAGTCACTTGTCTGGGGTAAACACCTGAGGTACATCATCTCATGTCTTTTCAAAAAACCAACTCCTGGATTCATTGATTTTTTGGAGGGTTTTTTGTGTCTCTATCTCCTTCAGTTCGGCTCTGATCTTAGTTATTTCTTGCCTTCTGCTAGCTTTTGAATGTGTTTGCTCTTGCCTCTCTAGTTCTTTTAATTGTGATGTTAGAGTGTCAATTTTAGATCTTTCCTGCTTTCTCTTGTGGGCATTTAGTGCTATAAATTTCCCTCTACACACTGCTTTAAATGTGTCCCAGAGATTCTGGTATGTTGTATCTTTGTTCGCATTGGTTTCAAAGAACATCTTTATTTCTGCTTTCATTTCGTTATGTACCCAGTAGTCATTCAGGAGCAGGTTGTTCAGTTTCCATGTAGTTGAGCGGTTTTGATTGAGTTTCTTAGTCCTGAGTTCTAGTTTGATTGCACTGTGGTCTGAGAGACAGTTTGTTATAATTTCTGTTCTTTTACATTTGCTGAGGAGTGCTTTACTTCCAATTATGTGGTCAATTTTGGAATAAGTGCGATGTGGTGCTGAGAAGAATGTATATTCTGTTGATTTGGGGTGGAGAGTTCTATAGATGTCTATTAGGTCCGCTTGGTGCAGAGATGAGTTCAATTCCTGGATATCCTTGTTAACTTTCTGTCTCGTTGATCTGTCTAATGTTGACAGCGGAGTGTTGAAGTCCCCCATTATTATTGTATGGGAGTCTAAGTCTCTTTGTAAGTCTCTAAGGACTTGCTTTATGAATCTGGGTGCTCCTGTATTGGGTGCATATATATTTAGGAGAGTTAGCTCTTCCTGTTGAATTGATCCCTTTACCATTATGTAATGGCCTTCTTTGTCTCTTTTGATCTTTGATGGTTTAAAGTCTGTTTTATCAGAGACAAGGATTGCAACCCCTGCTTTTTTTTGTTCTCCATTTGCTTGGTAGATCTTCCTCCATCCCTTTATTTTGAGCCTATGTATGTCTCTGCATGTGAGATGGGTCTCCTGAATACAGCAGACTGATGGGTCTTGACTCTTTATCCAGTTTGCCAGTCTGTGTCTTTTAATTGGAGCACTTAGTCCATTAACATTTAAGGTTAATATTGTTATGTGTGAACTTGATCCTGCCATTATGATATTAACTGTTTATTTTGCTCGTTAGTCGATGCAGTTTCTTCCTAGCCTCGATGGTCTTTACATTTTGGCATGTTTTTGCAATGGCTGGTACCGGTTGTTCCTTTCCATGTTTAGGGCTTCCTTCAGGGTCTCTTGTAAGGCAGGCCTGGTGGTGACAAAATCTCTAAGCATTTGCTTATCTGTAAAGGATTTTATTTCTCCTTCACTTATGAAACTTAGTTTGGCTGGATATGAAATTCTGGGTTTAAAATTCTTTTCTTTAAGAACGTTGAATATTGGCCCCCACTCTCTTCTGGCTTGTAGAGTTTCTGCCGAGAGATCTGCTGTTAGTCTGATGGGCTTCCCTTTGTGGGTAACCCGACCTTTCTCTCTGGCTGCCCTTAAGATTTTTTCCTTCATTTCAACTTTGGTGAATCTGGCAATGATGTGTCTTGGAGTTGCTCTTCTGGAGGAGTATCTTTGTGGCGTTCTCTGTATTTCCTGAATTTGAATGTTGTCCTGCCCTACTAGGTTGGGGAAGTTCTCCTGGATGATATCCTGAAGAGTGTTTTCCAACTTGGTTCCATTTTCCCCCTCACTTTCAGGCACCCCAATCAGGCGTAAATTTGGTCTTTTTACGTAATCCCATACTTCTTGCAGGCTTTGCTCATTTCTTTTTCTTCTTTTTTCTTTTGGTTTCTCTTCTCGCTTCATTTCATTCATTTGATCTTCAATCGCTGATACTCTTTCTTCCAGTTGATCGAGTCGGTTACTGAAGCTTGTGCATTTGTCACGTATTTCTCGTGTCATGGTTTTCATCTCTGTCATTTCGTTTATGATCTTCTCTGCATTAATTAGTCTAGCTGTCAATTCTTCCACTCTTTTTTCAAGATTTTTAGTTTCTTTGCGCTGGGTACGTAATTCCTCCTTTAGCTCTGAGAAGTTTGATGGACTGAAGCCTTCTTCTCTCCTCTCGTCCAAGTCATTCTCTGACCAGCTTTGAGCCGTTGCTGGCGATGGGCTGCGCTCCTTTGCAGGGGGAGATGTGCTCTTATTTTTTGAATTTCCAGCTTTTCTGCCCTGCTTCTTCCCCATCTCCGTGGTTTTATCTGTCTCTGGTCTTTGATGGTGGTGACGTACTGATGGGGTTTTGGTATAGGTGTCCTTCCTGTTTGATAGTTTTCCTTCTGACAGTCAGAAGGACTGTCTGTTGGTCTGTTGGAGATTGCTTGAGGTCCACTTCAGACCCTGTTTGCCTGGGTATCAGCAGCAGAGGTTGCCGAAGATAGAATATTGCTGAACAGCGAGTGTACCTGTCTGATTCTTCCTTTGGAAGTTTCCTCTCAGGGGTGTACTCCACCCTGTGAGGTGTGGGGTGTCAGACTGCCCCTAGTGGGGGATTTCACCCAGCTAGGCTACTCAGGGGTCAGAGACACACCTGAGCAGGCAGTCTGTACGTTCTCAGATCTCAACCTCCGCGTTGGGAGATCCACGGCTCTCCCCAAAGCTGTCAGACAGAGTCGTTCGCGTCTGCACCGGCTCCCGCTACTTCCCCTGTTGGTCTTCAGCTGTGCGCTGTCCCCAGAGGTGGAGACTACAGAGACAGGCAGGCTTCCTTGAGCTGCTGTGAGCTCCACCCAGTTCGAGCTTCCCAGCGGCTTTGTTTACCTACTTAAGCCTCAGCAATGGCGGGCGCCCCTCCCCCAGCCTCGCTGCTGCCTTGCGGATAGATCGCAGCAGACTGCTGTGTTAGCAGTGAGGGAGGCTTCGTGGGCGTGGGACCCTCCCGGCCAGCATTGGGATATATTCTCCTGGTGTGCCTGTATGCTTACAGCGCAGTATTGGGGTGGGAGTTACCCGATTTTCCAGGTGTTGTGTGTCTCAGTTCCCCTGGCTAGGAAAACGGATCCCCTTCCCCCTTGCGCTTCCAGGTGAGGCGATGCCTCGCCCTGCTTCAGCTCTCGCTGGTCAGGCTGCAGCAGCTGACCAGCACCGATTGTCCGGCACTCCCTAGTGAGATGACCCCAGTACCTCAGTTGAAAATGCAGAAATCACCGGTCTTCTGTGTCGCTCGCGCTGGGAGTTGGAGACTGGAGCTGTTCCTATTCGGCCATCTTGCTCTACCCCCCCATCTCATGTCAAGGAAATCAAGTAGATGGACACACAAGAAGCTGGTTTAGAGGCCGGGCGTGGTGGCTCAAGCCTGTAATCCCAGCACTTTGGGAGGCCCAGACAGGTGGATCACGAGGTCAGGAGATCGAGACAATCCTGGCCTACACGGTGAAACCCCGTCTCTACTAAAAAATACAAAAAACTAGCTGGGCGAGGTGGTGGGCGCCTGTAGTCCCAGCTACTCCGGAGGCTGAGGCAGGAGAATGGCGTAAACCCGGGAGGCGGAGCTTGCAGTGAGCCGAGATCGCGCCACCGTACCCCAGCCAGGGCGACAGAGTGAGACTCCGTCTCAAAAAAAAAAAAAAAAAAAAAGAAGTTGGTTTAGGAGTGGAGATTTAATAGGCAAAAGAAAGGAGAATAGCTCTCTCTCCTGAATCTCCTGAGAAAGAGTGGGTGGGGCACCCCAGTGGGACTTCCTGCCTTCAGCAAAGCACACTGGATTTTACAGACTGGCTTCAGGAGTCAGAGTCTAGTTTACATAGGACTCAAAGATTGGTTGGATCAGGTGTGGACATTTACACAGTGCATGAGGAAGCTGGCTGCCCCACCCTAATCTTCTATTATGCAAATAGAGCATTTGCCAGCACCTTGTTGCCTGCTTCTTACACTACATCTGGTTTACAAAGAAAAGGGAAGATGGAGTCACCATTTTGAACATCCATAGTCTACAGGTAGCTCCTTTCCTATTGGCACGGCTGCTGGCATTTATTCATGCAAGCTTCCAGCTTGGTTATCTATTTCTGCATCTCGATTTTACAGGCTGCTCTTTCTTAAAAAAGAAATAATTTGTTTGTTGCTTTTTATTAAAAGGAAAAATTTACCAAGGACTTCCTTACACTCACTATCTGCCTAAATAATTTCTTTTTAACTCCTGTATCAATAATAGTCATGGGAAACATTTATAATGTATTTGTATGCATGAATAAGCAAGATAGCAAACTCTAGTGGTTCTTTTTAATTTGTCTATACAAATGTGTGGGGTACAAGTGTAATCTAGTTATGTGCATAGACTGCACAGTGGTGAAGTCAGGACTTTAGGGTATCCATCACTCTAACAATGTACATTAAAACTTTTAAGTAATTTCTCATCACCCACCCCACACCCAACCTTCTCACCCTTTCAGGTCAGGTGTGCTGGCTTTCAATGACCAACACAACAAAGACAAATTAATTGTTTTCTGAGACTTAGAATTAAAAATCAACCTAAGAGAAAAGATGATTCCTAAGGCAGTAAAACATATGTGTGTATATATATATACACACACACACATATATACACACACACATATATACACATACACAGACAAATATACGTGTGTGTGTATATATATTTGCTTATACTCAAGAAACTTATACAGTCTTTCCCACTGCACAAACCCCAAAGTAAAGCCAAATGATTCTATGCAATAAACATCATGGTAATAACTTCAATTAAAAAAAAAGAGCTTTCTCCAATGAATGTAAATTCTAAAATAAAATGAAGCCATTGTCTCTCCAGATCTGCAGAAATCAGTATAAAGTCCCAGAAAGACACAGGAAACACAGAAAAACGAGGTTTATGACACCTTTAAAGAAACACAATAATTGTTCAGTACTCTAAGAAAAAACATTTATTGAAATGACTTTAAAAAGACTTCAGAATATAGATTTTAAAGAAGCTCAAAGATGTTGCAGGAACTCAGGGACCCCAAATGGAGGGGCTGGCTGGAGCTGTGGCAGGGGAACATAAATTGTGAAGATTTCATGGACATTTATCACTTCCCAAATAATACTCTTATAATTTCTTACACCTGTCTTACTTTAATCTCTTAATTCTGTTATATTCATATGCTGAGGATGTACATCACCTCAGGACCTGTGATAATTGTGTTAACTGTACAAATTGATTATAAACATGTGAAATCAGTGCACCTTGAAAAAGAACAGAATAACAGCAATTTTAGGGAATAAGAGAAGACAACCATAAGGTCTGACTGCCTGCGGGGTCGAGCAAAAAGAGCCATATTTTTCTTCTTGCAGAGAGCCTATAAACAGATGCACAAGTATGGAAGATATCACTAAATTCTTTTCCTAGCAAGGAATATTGATATTAATACTCCGGGAAAAGAATTGCTTTCCTAGGGGGAGGTCTATAAATGGCCGCTCTGGGAATGTCTGTCCTATGCGGTTGAGATAAGGACTAAGATACACCCTGGTCTACTGCAGTACCCTCAGGCTTACTAGGATTGGGAAACTTCAGTCTGGTAAATTTTTGGTCAGACCACTTCTCTGTTCTCGAACTCTGTTTTCTGCTAAGATGTTTATCAACACAATATGTGCACCACTGAACATAGACTCTTATCAGGAGTTTCTGATATTGCCCTTTGAAGCATGTGATCTTTGTGACCTACTCCCTGTTGTTACACCCCATCCCCTTTTGAAATCCTTAACAAAAACCTGCTGGTTTTGTGGCTCAGGTGGGCATCATGGTCCTACCGATGTGTGATGTCACCCACGGTGCCCCAGCTGTAAAATTCCTCTCTTTGTACTCTCTCTTTATTTCTCAGAGCAGCCGACACTTATGGAAAATAGAAAAAACCTACATTGAAATATTGGGGGCGAGTTCCCCTGGTATCTGGCATGCCAACATGGTTTTCTTTTTCCTAAGTGCATGTGGGAACCCAATTCCCTTTGGTAGGTGCGGAGAAATGTTCATCGGTCCAGTCCACAGAAACGCTTGTTTGGCTCCTGATGATTGGTGAGTTGTCTGTGTATTGTCTGGGGTAACTATGGGTCACACGGAGTCTAAACATTATGCTTATCTCTACTATATGATCTCTACTATATTAAACTCCTGTTAAAACAGGGAGGAGTTTGAGTGCCCATGGAAAATATGGTCATCCTATTCAGGGCACTGGAAGAACACTGTCCTTGGTTTCCTGAAAGGGGAACGTTAGATGTGGAACTATGGGATCATGTTAGTGCAAAATTCTGGAAACTGATCCCAATGGGAAATTATGTTCCCGTCACTGGGGTGATTTGGCCTTGGTATGTGCCATCCTAATGACATACCAATCCCATGACCCCCTGCAGTTACCACAGTTTTCTGAATCTGGTGACCCTCTACCTTGTCCTCAGCTTTCCTCTCCCACTCGGCCTTCATTATTTGCTCAGCCTCTCTCTTCGCCTACTCCTTCCCCACCTGACAACGTTGAGGATTGAATATCTAACTCTGGTGACTTTGGCTTAATATCACCTCCTGATGATCTTATTTCTTTTCATGAAGAGCCAATACTTGTAGCTCCCATGGCCCCAACTTGGACAGGCCAGGACCATATCTATGTTAATTCATCCCTTGCCAAACCTTTGCAGTCTTTGCCTCCGGAGCCACCTAACGGCTTTGGGACCAAACTACAATTTACCTATAATTCTGCAGGCCCTCCCCCATCCACTGCAGACCCTCACCCTCCTGTCATTTTGGTCCCTTATCTGGTCACTCTGCCATCCATTCAACCTGCTTCTCTGCACGCTTCTTCATGCATAGATGCCAATAATCACTAGTATGCTTCTGCCTCTTCTACTCCCCCAATGCCCCTTTCTCACACTCTCATATCTGTCTGACTTCCTCAACCTCAGTTTCCCTTATCTACACATGCTTTTCCTGTCACTTCTATGCTGACTCCGTCTCACGTGCCTGCTCTCGAAACTTCCATGCAACACTTATTACACCAAAACAAACAAACAAGTGGATTAGAGGTGTGGGCTTATGTGGTCATGCTGGAACCTCCTAATGCTCAAGGGATAGAAGTGTGTCAATATGCACTGCTCAATCTTACCATTTTAAAAGAATTCAAGGATGCTTGTACTCAGTATGGTCCCACTTCTCCATGTTAAAATGGTATTACAGACTCTTTGTACTGAGGTCATTTTGCTTCCTTTAGACTGGTACATTTTGGCAAAAGCTGTTGTAACTCCATCTCAGCATTTACAATTCCGTACCTGGTGGTCAGAGGAGGCCCATCTGCAGGCTCAGCTAAATCGGGCTGAAGGCATTCTAATTCCTTAGGCCCAGTTCACAGGTTCTGATAATTACTCTGATACTACTGCTCAATTAAGCTTTGATGCTCTCACCATGGAACAAGTAACAAAGGTTTGTACGAGAGCTTGGGATAAATTATGTGCCCCAGGCCAAGCTCCTGTTTCTTTTACTAATGTTAAACAGGGTCACAATGAATTATATCCTGATTTTTTGGCTAAATTACAGGATGCTGTTCAAAAATCTGTCTCTGATGAGCATGCTCAAGGTATGCTCCTTTGTATGTTAGCTTTTGAGAATGTGAACCATGAGTGTAAAATGGCCATGCGTTCCATCCAATGACAAAATTTACCTGATCATGAAGTTTTGCCTCATATATTAAAGCTTGTGAAGGCATTGGATCAAAGACCACAAAGCTATTCTGTGGGCATGGGCCATGAAGGACGACAATCAAACTGGCTCAACTGATTTTTTTCTTGGAGCCTGCTATAATTGCGATCAACTTGGTCATACTAAAAAAAAATTGCACTGTCAAAAAGTTAAAAGCAGCCAAGCCAGCTCAACAAACACAACCAAATGCTGCCACTACTGTTTGCCCACATGATCGTAAAGGTAAACATTGGGCAAGTACTTGCAACTCTAAGTCTGACGTAGATGGAAATCCCTTGCCACAGAACCAGGGAAATGGAAAGCGGGGCCAGTCCCAGGCCCCAGTATCAAATGGGACACCTCAGACTCAGACCAATGTTGCGTTTCCACTTCAAGCAGTCCCAGCATAGCCCCCAGCACAAATTTACCTACAGCCAACCGGGATGGGTCCTAGCCTCTTCTTGTCTCAGTACAATGCTTGTCCACCTCCACAGTAGGGGGTGGGGTGGTAGATCTCTGTAGTATCATTCCTCTAAATTTACTACCTAATTCTTTGCCTTTAATTGTCCCCATGGGGGTCACTGGCCCTTTACCTCAAGGTTTTGTGGGCGTGGTGTTAAGTAGGGCATTCACCTCTGCTAAAGGAATCACCGTTAATACTGGTCTCATTAATTCTGATTCCTTTAATGAGATTAAACTTATGGTGTCTGCCAAGGTTCCTGCTTCCATTCTGGCCAGTGAGTCAATTGCTCAATTACTTTTACTACCTAATATTGTTTAAAACAAGGGAGATAAGACACAGGGGCCTGGGATGGGCTCCAGTGGTGAAAAAGCCACTTATTGGATTAATGTAATTTCTAAACAACAGTCCACCTGCACCATACACATTCAAGGAAAAAAGTATGAGGGCCTAGTAGATACTGGGGCTGATGTTTCTATTATTTCCTGTAATTTATGGCCTTCCTCCTGGCTTAAACATCCCACTAACATGGGACTAGTAGGTGTTGGAAAAGCTGATGAAGTTCACTAGAGCACATTTATCTTGCCTTGCACTGGCCCTGATGGTCAAAAGGGTACAATTCAGCCTTATATCACACCAATCCCCATTAATTTTGGGGGTAGAGATTTGCTGGCACAATGGGAGTCTGAAATTAATATTCCACATAACTCTTACAGTGCTCCCAGTCAACATATAATGAAAAACATGGAGTTTGTTCCCAGACCTGGTCTTGGTCCAAAACATGAAGGAATTACTAAACCTCTTCTAGTTACTGTAAAAGAAGACAGGGCTGGTTTAGGTTGTCCTTTTTAATGGCAGCCACTGCCACGCCTTCTAATCCTATTCCTTTACATGGAAATTGGAAACACCTGTTTGGCTTGATCAGCTGCCACTCTCTAAAGAAAAACTGGAGGCTTTAACTCAATTGGTTTCTGAACAGTTACAACTTGGACATGTGGAACCTTCTCTTTCCCCCTGGAATTCTGTGTTTCTAGTGAAAAACAAATCAGGCAAGTGGTGTATGGTAACTGATTTAAGGGCCATTAATGTTGTAATTAAACCTATGGGAGCCATAGAACCCCACACACCTGCCCCTGCTTTATTACCTAAGAATTGGCCTCTCACAGTTACTGATCTTAAAGACTGTTTCTTTCATACTGCTTTACATAAATTGAATTGTGAAAAATTTGCCTTTACTGTACCATCTATCAACAATCAGGAGCCTGCAGCTCATTATCAATGGAAAGCACTTCCTCAGGGAATGCTGAATAGCCCTACCATCTGCCAGCTTTATGTTGGACAGGTGCTTTCACCAGTTCGAGCTCAATTTCCTCAGGCCTATATACTTCATTATATTGATGCTATGTTAATTGCTGCCCCCACTGATAAAAGAATTAATTGTTACCAATTTTTGAGTTGCTGTGTGCAGAGGCTGGATTACACATTGCTCAGGATAAAATTAAACAGAACACTCCTGTTCAATATTTAGGAATGGTGGTTGATAAAGAATGTATTCAACCTCAAAATGTTCAGTTTAGGAGAGATTTTTTGAAAACCTTAAATGATTTCCAAAAACTTTTGGGTAACATTAATTATTTAAGACCTACTTTAGGCATTCCAACATATGCGCTAACTTGTTTTCTATGCTGCGTGGAGATTCCAATCTCCACAGTCCCAGGACTTTGACACCTGAGGCTTCATTGGAACTGCAATTCATAGAAGAATCCAAACTGCCCAGTTGTCTGGGATACAGCTGTCTCAGCCTTTTCAGCTTCTAGTTTTCAATTCATTGCACTCCCCTACTGGGATAATAGTTCAACATAATGATTTAGTGGAGTGGTGTTTTCTTCCTCATTCTGTGTCAAAAACTTTTTCTGTTTATCTGGGCCAAATAGCCACCCTAATTGGACAAGCCCCATGTAGAATACTTAAAATTTCTGGATTTGATCCGAATTTAATTGTGTTCCTTTAAATCGGCTCAAAGTTCAGACTGCTTTTCAACATTCCATACTGTGGCAAATTCACTTGGCTGATTTTATCAGTGTTATTGACAATCATTATCCAAAAAACAAATTGTTTGATTTTATAACAATGACTTATTGGGTGGTCCCTTGACTGACCAAAGATCATCCCATTCCTGAGGCCGTTACAGTGTTCACTGATGGCTCCAGTAATGGAAATCCTGGTTATATGGGTCCTACAGACAAGCTTATTTCTACCCCTTATACATCTGCTCAAAAGGCAGAATTAATTTTTTAATAATAATTACTGCCTTACAGGATTTCCCCAAACCTTTAAATATTGTCTCTGATTCTGTTTATGTTATACATGCCACTAAAAATATAGAAACCGCTACCATCAAACATTGATAATTCTGAATTGGCTTCTTTATTTTCAAGGTTACAGCAGGCGGTTCGCCAATGTAGATACCCTTCCTATATTACACATATTAGATCTCATACCACTTTACCAGGACCCATGTCTGCTGGTAACCAAAAGGTCGACTGTTTGGTCTCTTTTGCAACCCAAGGAGCTCTCGAGTTCCATAATCTCACTCATGTCAATGCCGCTGGATTAAGAGACAAATTTGCTCTCACCTGGAAAGAGGCTAAGCTTATTGTCCACTGCTGCCCTAGGTGCCAAGTTTTTGTACTTCCAAATCAGGAACCTGGCATTAATCCCAGAGGCCTAACTCCTAATGATTTATGGCAAATGGATGTGACTCATGTTAGTTCCTTTGGCAGACTTTCATATGTACATGTTTCTGTAGATACCTTTTCAGGTTTTATTTGGGCTACTTGCCAAACAGGAGAAGGCACAGCCCATGTTAAAAGACATCTGTATTCTTGCTTTGCAGTTATGGGGCTTCCATAACAGATAAAAACAGACAACAGCCCTGGATATGTTAGTAAGGATTTTGATTTATTTATGCAACAATGGGAAATTTCCCATATTACCAGAGTCCCTTACAATCCTCAGGGACAGGCTGTTGTGGAATGGGCAAATCACACCTTAAAAACTCAATTGTCCAAACAATCTAAACAATAAAAACATAATTTAACCACTCCCAGCACTCTCAATTACATTTAGCATTGTTTACTTTAAACTTTCTAAATGTTCCTAAAGACAATACTGTGACTGCAGCTGAATGCCCTTATACAGGCAAAAAAATTCTCCCTAAATGAAGGCAAGCCAGTGTTATGGAAAAATCCCAAGACCAATACCTGGGAACCTGGAACAATTATAACGTGGGGAAGAGGGTATGCTTGTGTTTCACCAGGAGATCATCAATCCCCTGTCTGGGTGCCCACCAGGAGACTTAAGCTTCGTGTGAATACTGACAATGAAAACCACAGGAAAAAGATGTCTGTGTCAGAGACCACCCTAATACCTGGTGAGATCTGTGCCAACTCCTCAGAAACTGGCAGGCCAAATCAAAATGGGTCTGGCTCAATCCTCCCTAATGGCAATGGAGTCCCCCCTAACTAATCCCACTTCTCCTAAACCTAAAAATCTCACCATTTCTATTAGCCTAAAAACGACATCCCTCTGTTCTTCTCTTCCTCCTTCAGCACTGGATCTTGCTTACAATAGGTTTTATTTAATATTTCTCCTCTTTATACTTTCTGTCTCACCAATTTCCCCTCACACTGACTTACCTGCTACACAAAATTATTCTTATTGGGCTTATGTGCCTTTTCCTCCACTCATTCAACTTCTCACCTCGATGGATGCTCCTGCAGAAATCTATACTAATGATAGTGTGTGGATGCCTAGATCTATAGATGACCATTGCCCTGCCCAACGAGGAGAAGGCACTGCATTTAATGTTACTATAAGTTATAAATATCCTCTTCCATGCCTTGGACATGCACCTGGTTGTATCCATCTACTAACTCAAGTCTGGGCTGCTTATCTTCCGGAGAGATTAGCTACAAGAGAATCGGGACATTTGGTCTCCGGCCTCTCCCTTTCTCCTTTAAGACAAATGAAAAGGGGAGCAATAGGAGATACCCCATACTTTCAATATAAACTTGTAGGAAAACCATATCCTAAAAATTTTGAGGGTCCATCTAAAACTTTAGTTTGGGAAGATTGTGTTAACTCACATGCAGTAGTATTAAAAAATGACTCATGTGGTTCAGTAACAGACTGGACACCAAAAGGTTACTTAAAAAACAATTGCTCCTCTGGCAGAAGGGAATGCCTGGAGGCTACTTATTTTATTTCTTATTGGAAGGATGAGGATCATCATTCTACTTTGCATAGGAGGTTCAGCTCATTCTTTCCCTTAAAATGGGAAGATAAGGGCACTACCCCCCTGAGGCCTCATATGATATTCCCTATTCTGAGCCCAAAACACCCAGAACTTTGGAAATTGGCTATTGCCATGTCCGGACTGTGAGTATGGAAAGGGGAAACTTTTCTGTCTGTTGCCACCACTGCCACTCCTCACATCAGTGATTCTGAACCCCATGATAAATTCCCTTTAAACTCTTTTCCTCTTTTTCATGCCAATCCTCCTTTATGGGACTCCAATTGACATTATGATAATTCTTCTCAACCCAGGTACGCCCCTCTACCTCTTCAGCATCCCTGGGCACCTTGGATTGCTTCTTTACAGTGGAGAACATTGGGTGTTGCCACCACCGCTCCCCTCCCTATCAAAGTAGATTCAAACATTCTGCTTTACCTCCAACCTGACTATTCCTATACAGACTTGTGTTAAGCCTCCTTACATGCTGTTAGTGGGAAATATCAAAATTTGGACAAACAATCAAACTGTCCAATGTATTAATTGCTATCTATACACTTGTATTAACTCCCGTTTTGACTCCAGGAAAAGTGTATTGTTGGTTCGAGTTCAAGAAGGAATCTGGATACCGGAAACTTTACCTAGACCTTGGGAATCTTCCCCCTCAGTACATTTAGTGAAGTGTTACAACGAATTCTCAAAAGCGCTAAGAGATTTGTTTTCACTTTAATCACTGTGATCATGGGTGTAATTATAGTTACTGCACTGGCCACCACTCCCAGAGTGGCGTTACACCAATCTATTCAAACAGCTCATTTTGTTAATGACTGGCAAGCGAATTCTCAACAAGTCATTGATCAAAATTAGCTAATCAAATTAATGATTTAAGACAGCTGGTTATTTGGCTTGGGGATCAGCTAAAGAGTCTTGAACATCACATGCAAATGCAGCATGATTGGAATACTTCTGATTTCTGTATCACACTATATTCCTACAACAAGACTGATCATTCATGGGAAATGGTCAAGGGACATCTTCCGGGTAGGGAAGATAATTTATCCTCAGATATAACTAAATCAAAGAAACAAATTTTTGAAGCCTCTCAAGCTCATTTATTCATTGTGCCTGGAGCTGAGGTGTTAGATCAGGTGGCAGAAAGTCTTTCTGGACTAAACCCCACAACTTGGATTAAGTCTATTAGGGGCTCCACTGTAGTAAATTTTGGAATTATGTTTCTCTGTTTAATTGGTTTAGTTTACCAGACCAGTCAAAGAATCCTGCGTCAAAATCAAGAGAATGAACAAGCCTTCATCGCCATGGCACATTTATATAAAAAGAAAGGAAGAGATGCTCTGGGAAATCAGGGACCCCGAATGGAGGGACCGGCTGAAGCTGTGGCAGAGGAACATAAATAGTGAAGATTTCATGGACATTTATCACTTCCCAAATAATACTCTTATAATTTCTTATGCCTGTCTTACTTTAATCTCTTAATCCTGTTATCTTCGCAAGCTGAGGATGTACGTCACCTCAGGACCATGAGATAATTGTGTTAATTGTACAAATTGATTGTAAAACTTGTGTGTTTGAACAATATGAAATCAGTACACCTTGAAAAAGAACAGAATAACAGTGATTTTAGGGAACAAGGGAAGACAACCATAAGGTCTGACCGCCTGTGGTGTCGGGCAAAAATAGCCATATTTTTCTTCTCGCAGAGAGCCTATAAACAGATTTGCAAGGAGGGAAGATATCGCTAAATTCTTTTCCTAGCAAGGAATATTGATATTAACATTCTGGGAAAAGAATTGCATTCCTGGGGGGAGGTCTACAAATCACCACTCTGGGAATGTCTGTCCTATGCAGTTGAGATAAGGACTGAGATACACCCTGGTCTCCTGCAGTACCCTCAGGCTTACTATGATTGGGAAACTTCAGCCTGGTAAATTTTTGGTCAGACCTGTTCTCTGCTCTCGAATCCTGTTTTCTGTTAAGATGTTTATCAGCTGGGCGCGGTGGCTCAAGCCTGTAATCCCAGCACTTTGGGAGGCCGAGACGGGTGGATCACAAGGTCAGGAGATCGAGACCACCCTGGCTAACATGGTGAAACCCCCTCTCTACTAAAAAATACAAAAAAACTAGCTGGGCGAGGTGGTTGGCGCCTGTAGTCCCAGCTACTCAGGAGGCTGAGGCAGGAGAATGGCGTAAAACTGGGAGGCGGAGCTCACAGTGAGCTGAGATCTGGCCACTGCACTCCAGCCTGGGCGACAGAGTGAGACTCTGTCTCAAAAAAAAAAAAAAAAAAAAAAAAAAAAAGATGTTTATCAAGACAATACATGCAGTGCTGAACATAGACTCTTATCAGGAGTTTCTGATATTGCCCTTTGAAGCATGTGATCTTTGTGACCAACTCCCTGTTCTTACATCCCCTCCCCTTTTGAAATCCTTAACAAAAACCTGCTGGTTTTGTGGCTCAGGTGGGCATCACGGTCCTACCGATATGTGATCTCACCCCCAGCGGCCCAGCTGCAAAATTCCTTTGTACTCTTTCTCTTTATTTCTCAGACCAGCTGACACTTATGGAAAATACAAAGAACCTATGTTGAAATACTGGGGGCGGGTTCCCCCAATACAAAGAGATGCAAGAGAAATCTGAAAAACAATACAAATATAAATAAACAAATTTAGAGTATGAGTAAGAAGTGTATCAAGGAGATAGACATCTTTAAAAAAAAAGAAACAAAAATTGTGGAACTTAAAGATTTATTAAAGGAAAAAGAAAATACATTCAAAATTTCAATAATAGACTGAAACAGGCATAAAAAGAATTTTCAGACCTTTAACAGGTCTTTTAAAATAATCTACTCACATAAAATAAGGAGAAAAATGAAAAAGAACGAACAAAGATTTTGCGATATTTGCAACTACATAAAGTAACTAAATAAAAATTATCATTGTTTCTGAGGAAGAAAAAGCATCAAAAAGTTTAGAAAACCTATTTAAGAAAAAATTGATGAGAACTTCCCAACTCCAGCAATTGAATTAGTCACACATATACAGGAAATTCAGCAATCACCAGCAGAATACAATGCAAAACAGACCTCAATATGGCACATAATAATCAGAATATCTAAAGTCAAAGTGGAAGAAGTAATTCTAAAATCAGCAAAAGAAAAGCATCTAGTCATTTATAAATAGAACCACATCAGATTAAAAGCAGACTTCTCGGCAGAAACTTTACTGGCCAGAAAAGAATGGGATGGTACTTTTAGAGTGTTGAAAGAAAAATGCCAGCCAAAAATTTTACATCAAGCTAGACAAACCTTCACAAGTGAAGAAGAAATAAAGTCTTACCCTGACAAATAAAGGCTGGGGAAACTAACCACCAACAGACTGGGCCTACAAAAGATGTTCCAGGGATTTCCAATATAAAAACAAAAGATTGATATTCATCATCATTAAAACATATAAAAGTATAAAACTAACAGGCCTTATAAAACAAAAGAGAAAAATAAATAAATCACAACAGGATACAATTTTGTTAAACCACAAAGATAAATAGATAAAAAGAAAAAATAGAACAAGAAAAGAATTAACATTATGACAGTAACAAAGCTTTACATATTAATATAACCTTGAATATAAATCAATTAAAACCTTCATTGAAATGTATATATTTATGAAATGAATAAGAAAAAATGATCCAACTCTGTGTTGCCTACAAGAATTTCACCTTACCTGTAAGATACATATAAATTAAAAGGAAAGGGGGGAAGATATTAACACAAACAGAAACCAAAAACAGCAGTATCTGTACGTAAATCAAACAAAACAGACTTTAAAAAGAAATATTATTAAACCTATAGAAAGAGATGGACAATAACACAATAATAGTGGAGAAATTCAGCATTCTACTCATGGCATTAGAGAGACCATTGAGATAGGAAAGTTGGCAAATCAACAAAGTACTCCCAAAAATCAAAATTATATCAACTACCTACTTAGACCATAGTAGAATAAAACTACAAATTGATATCAAGAGAAATTTCAGAAACTATAAATTTACAAAGAATTAAAACAACATGCTCCTAAAGAGTCACTGTAAATGAAGTAATGAGGATGACCAGCCACGGGTGGTGGCTCACACCTGTAATCCCAGCACTTTGGGAGGCTGAGGCAGGTGGATCACCTGAGGTCAGCAGTTTGAGGTGGCCTGGGCAACATGCAAAAACCCCATCGCTACAAACAAATAAAAAAATATCTAGGTGTGGTGCTGTGCACCTAAGGTCCTAGCTACTTGGGAGGATGAGATAAAAAGATTGCTCGAGCCTGGAAGGCAAAGGTTGCAGTGAGCCAAGACTGTTCCACTGCACTTCAGCCAGGGTGACAGAGTAAAACTCATCTCAAAAAGAAAATTAAGATGAAAATTAAAAATGTGTGGAAAAAAAGATGGAAAGAGAAACACAATATAATAAAACCTGTCAGATACAGCAAATATAGTACTAAGAGGGCAGTTTATAGCCTAAATGTCTGCATCAAAAAAGTAGAAAGCTTACATGTTAAGGACCTGACATCATACTTCAAGGAACTAGAAAATTAATAACAAACCAAATTCCAAGTTAGAAGAAGAAAAAAAGTAACATAAATCAGAACAGAACCAAATGAAATAAATATCAAAAACAATAAAAATGACCAACAGAATCAAAAGTTGCTTTTTCAAAAAGACAAAATTGATAAATTGCTAGCTAGAATAACCACAAACAGAATAGAAATCTAAATAAGTAAAATCAGATATGAAAGAATAGACATTACAATGGATACAACAGTAATACAAAAGATCACTAGAAATGATTATAAACAACTAGACACTCATAAACCTGAAAACCTACAAACAATGAATAAATTCATGGAAACATAAACCTCCCAAGATAGAGCCAGGAAGAAACTGAGTACCTGAACAAACCAATGAGTACCATGATTGAGCCAGTAATAAAAAATGTCTTGAAAAAGAAAAGCTCAGAACTAGATAAACACACAGCCAAATTCTACCAAATGTATAAAAATTCTACCAAATGCTCCTGAAACTCTTCCAAAATATTGAGGATAATGAAATTCTTCCTAAGTCACTCTCAGGTCAGTACCACCCTGCTACCAAAACTAGCCATGAACACAACAAAGAAAACCGTTATTATTTATTGTATCATCGTTATAAAAAATTGACAAATTGGATTCAAACTAAAAAGTTTTTGCACAGCAAACAAAACAGAGTAAATAGGCAACCTACAGAATAAAAGAACATATTTGCAAACTATGTGCCAACATGACACTTATATTTGGAATTTATAAATAACTCAAACTAAAAACATAGTAAGAAATCCCATTGAAAAATGGGCAAATAACATTACTAAGCATTTTTCAATAAAGACATACAAATAGCCAACATGCATATGAAAAGAATGCTCAATCTCAGATAGCTAAAAATAGAACTACCATTTGATTCAGAAATTTCATCATTGGGTATCTACCCAAAAAAATAGTTTGTTATATGAATATGATACCTATACTTGCATGTTTATTGCAGCATGCTTACAATAGCAAACCATACGTACAAGTTTAAAATTCAAAATACATAGAAAATTCAAAGCAAAGACAAGTATAATAACAATGATAAACCAACTAAAAAATAGTCAAAACACTGAAGAAATACTTTGCCAGTGAATTATATACAAATGACTCAATAGATATATAAAAAAGTCCTATCACCTACCAACAGGCAACTGCAAATGAAAACAATGATGAGCTATCACTTCAAATCTGTTAGGATTGCTAATATCAAGAAGGAAAAATGAGGCCAGGTCTGGTGGCTCATGCCTGTAATTTCAGCACTTTGGGAGGCCAAGGCAGGCAGATCACCTGAGATCAGGAGTCGGAGATCAGGCTGGCCAACATGAAGAAACTCTGTGTCTACTAAAAATACAAAATTAGCCAGGTGTGGTGGTGCATGCCTGTAATGCCAGTTACTTGGAAGGCTGTGGCAGGAGAATCGCTTGAACCCGGGAAGCAAAGATTGCAGTAAGCTGAGATCATGCCATTCCACTCCAGCCTGCGCAACAACAGTGAAACTTCGTCTCAAAAAAAAGAAAAAAAAAAAAAAAAAGACAAGACAATATAGAGAAATAACAAGTAACATGTCATTGATGTTCCTGAGATTTCTGAAACAAATCTTAATATCACCACTGCTCTCACACATTTCAGACATGATAGGAAAAGAAAACCTAACAAATGATCAACATGCAGTTTCTCAAAAATAGTCAGAGATATTCTTATATTCCCCCCAAAGAAATGGAATGGGCAGGCGTATCATGAAGTACCTTATAAGCCATAAAGAGGACTTTAGCTCTCATGGTAATCTCAAAGGAAAATCACTAAATAGGAAGTAGAGTGCATAGAGAATTTAACGGTATGGGAAAAAAAGATGTTCCTATATAAGAGCTAGGGAAAAAAACAACATGGCTTTTTAGGAAACCTTTCCATTGAAACAGAGCATCCCATACCACATTGTAAGGTCTGGAATTCTTTTTGACCTTTGTATCTCTGTCATGCATACCTGTCTGAGTATTTGACCACTGTCTCATGTTTCTTTACATACCAGGGTTCTTTTATTTGCTCAAGGCAGGAGATCAGATCAGGTTCAGAGACACCAAGGCCTAATTTTGTTAGAAAAAAGTTAACATGATTTGTTGGGATTCTCCAGTTACCATCCTAGTACCATGTTTAGTACAGAGGAGAGAATATTATGAAAGATTCTAGAAATTTAATTCCAAAATACTGTTTTCTGACAGAAACTTTAGAATATTTAGAACATATTTTACATTTCTGGGTCCTTAGCTCTACTATTCAATACTATTGAATTTAAAGTTGGTGCTGGATATTGGATTTTATTATTTGGGCAACAATATTTAATGCCACTGAATTTCTAGAATTATCATTAATCTAGAGTGAAGGATGCAGATTACCTCAAAAAAGGGGGATGGTTCCTGTTAAGATAAAACATCTTGAAGATTTTCTTTTCTATTTCAATAAACCTTCAAGTTTTCCTTAAAAGGGTTGATCTAAAAATAATTTATGTGGAGCAAAAACTCCCAAAATCATACTACAAAGGGAGAAAATGGAAGCCTTAGGGTATATTAGGAAATCTGGTGAAAATTTATTCTCACAGAGAGACATATTCTAATTCAAGAGATGTGGGATGAGACCTGAGTTTCTGTATTGCAAAAGAACTCACCAATGATGTCAATCATTCTAGCTTAAGGAAAATACTTTGTAAAACATCTAGTAAGTGATAGAACCTGGGTTTTATCCAAGCGTATATTACTAGGAAACAAAAATGACAGCCTTCATTTTCTAAAGCAAAGTATAAACAAAGAGAAACTATTCAGAAAAAGGGTGTAAGATAAATGGATGTGCAGTGGTCAAGAATAGGCCGTGGTAAACATCTGCTTCAGCCTGACTCAGTGAGTTTGGAACACAAGTGCTCAATTCTGCTAATATGTAACCTGGTTGTATAAGCTCACACTTAGCTCTCAGCCACTACTGAGTGTAAGGAGTACACAGACAGGTGGACAGGAGGGAGACAGAAAGCTGCTTACTCTGTACACAGGGCTCACGCCCAGGCTTGTTGTGCCTATGGAATAAAGCCATCTCAAAATCGCCCACAATTCCATGAGTGTTTTTCCAGCAACCCACCAATCACTCACCCACTCCTGTCAGACCTCAGATTGGGCTGGAACCTGACACTTGGTGTGACAGGAGAGCTTTTAGATTAAATGTGATTGTTTATGCACATTAGTCAGAAAGTCTCTCCAAAGTACCTGTTAAATACAGTTTTTTGGGTTTTTTTGTTTGTTTGTTTGTTTTTGAGATGGAGTCTCACTCTGTCGCCCAGGCTGGAGTGCAGTGGTGTGATCTCGGCTCACGGCAAGCTCCGCCTCCCAGGTTCACGCCATTCTCCTGCCTCAGCCTCCCAAGTAGCTGGGACTACAGGGGCCCGCCACCATGCCCAGCTAATTTTTTGTAATTTTAGTAGAGACGGGGTTTCACCATGTTAGCCAGGATGGTCTCGATCTCCCAACCTCGTGATCCACCCACCTTGGCCTCCCAAATAATACAGTTTTTTAAAAGAAACATTATAGTGACGAATTCTTGAGAAAACACGTTAACCAAGTAAATAAAATTAATGAGACAGATTGGTATCAGGTGCTGATACATATAGGCGTCTGCAACATGACTTCTGTGAGATTACTGGCCAAAAAAACATAAATCATAATCTGAATCTAATCATAAAAAACATGTTTTATATAAAGTTCAAGCCACATATGTTGTCCATATTTTGTCTTTTTTTTTTGCGATGGAGTTTCACTGTTGTCACCTAGGCTGGAGTGCAATGGTGCAATCTTGGCTTACCGCAACCTCTGCCTCTTGGGTTCAAGTGATTCTCCTGCCTCAGCCTCCTGAGTAGCTGGGATTACAGGCACGTGTCACGATGTCCGGCTAATTTTTTTTTTTTTTTTTTTTTGTATTTTTAGTAGAGATGGGGTTTCAACATGTTCGTCAGGCTGGTCTCTAACCCCTGATCTCAGGTGATCCACCCACCTCGGCTTTCCAAAGTACTGGGATTACAGGTGTGAGCCACTGCACATGGCCCATGTTTTGTAATTTCTAATAGTGTATCTAAATACTCTCTCTTTAGCATTCTAGAAGGCACATTTCTTTGAATTAATTCCTTTACATATCTTTCTAAATTATTCCAGGCAATTAATTGCATCTTTTTTAAGTGTGCATTTAAAAATGATGCTATTCATAGAGCTGACGGAGCATTCAGATGGAACCTAAGTGTGCAGTTTTCTCCCTCACTGATATCTGAGGACCCAGCACCATCCCCAATAAGAATGTTTTATATCTTCACCTGCCCAGGCTGATCTGTCAACAAGGGGAATACTTTCAATATCTCACGGTATAAATTCAAGGTGAGTATTACTTGTGATATGTAAGAAGCCTGGATGGAGCGAATAAAGATAAGGTTCTGAAACATAGGGAAGAATTATTCTAATGAGGTCATTTCACTGTCATGAGAAGAAAAAGGTAGTTCAAATAATCTTGTTAGGCAAAAGCATCAAAAGTAGAAACGTAAATGATTGCAACTGTAAATACATGACATTCTAGAAGAAAATGTGGACACAATTTTGACCTGGGACACATTCATCTGAGAATCAACCATTTTTTCTCTCTTCTCTGATTCCTTCTCAGGAGACAGTATCTGAACAAATCACAACCTTCATCTTCAGAATGTGTCTTTAAAGGCATCAGGATAACCCTCTGAAGGAAGCAGACTGTTCCTGCAGGACCCGACAGACACCCCAAACACAGTGAGTGCCACTACTGCAGAAGTGGGAAAGGGAGACCCTCTTCTCCTGAACACAACGACCCCACTGGAGAAACCGAAAGTCTGTTTGTGGGAGAAGCTCCTTACTACCTGGAGCTGAGTCAAGTTAGAGAGCCAAGCTGAGTGAAATACAGGAGTGCAGGAGGCAACAGGGAGGCCCTGGGAGCTCGCTGAATCCCCAAGGAGCTCATTCCTGCCAGGCACCACAGGGATCCATCGGTGGGGGAAGGGGAAGGACAGAGGAGCAGGGGGTAAAACTCCAAGGGGAGAAGGACTTACCTAGCTGAACTTCATAACAATTTGAATGGTACAAGAAGCCTCCTGGCAAAAGCTTGGGGGAAAGCATGAATCTGGCTTAAACACTTCACAGGTGGGGAAGAACTGAAGCCCTTTTATTTTACCACACTGAGAAACAGAAAGCCTGGGGTAATTTTCAAGCCCAACTCACCCTCCACATGGAAACAGACTTGGGGCTGGTGTGAGGGGTGCAGTGGGAGACCGGCCTTTTGGTTTCCATGGGAGCTGAGTGAGGCCTGTGACTGCCAGCTTTCCCTCACTTCCCTGACACCCTGCCTGAATCAGCAGAGACAGTCATAATGAGCCTCAATAAATTTAAGAAAATTGACATTATATCAAGCACTCTCTCAGACCACAGCGGAATAAAACTGGAAATCAACTCCCAAAGGAACCTTCAAAAACATGCAAATTACATGGAAATTAAATAACATGCTCCTTAATGAGCATTGGGTCAAAAACAAAATCAATATGGAAATTAAAAAATTCTTCAACTTAATAACAATAATGATACAACCTATCAAAACCTCTGGGATACAGCAAAGGTGGTGCTAAGAGGAAAGTTCATAGCCCTAACTGCCTACATCAAAAAGTCTGAAAGAGCACAGACAATCTAAGGTCACACTTCAAGGAACTAGAGAAACAAGAACAAACCAAACCCAAACCCAGCAGAAAACGGAAATAAGCAAGATTAGAGCAGAATAGAACTAAATGAAATTGAAACAAACAAACAAAAAATACAGAAGGCAAATGAAACAAAGAGGTGCTTCTTAGAAAAGATAAATAAAAATTGATACATCATTAGCAAAATTGACCAAGAAAAGAAGAGAGAAAATCCAAATAACCTCAGAGAGAAATGAAACAAGATAACTGACATCACTGAAATACAAAAAATCATTCAAGGCTACTATGAAAACCTTTATACACATAAGCTAGAAAATGTAGAAGAGATAGATAAATTCCTGGAAAATGTAGA
The DNA here is from genome assembly GCF_007565055.1 of Rhinopithecus roxellana. Taxonomy (NCBI): domain Eukaryota; kingdom Metazoa; phylum Chordata; class Mammalia; order Primates; family Cercopithecidae; genus Rhinopithecus; species Rhinopithecus roxellana. The sequence goes on along the minus strand of NC_044560.1, from coordinate 80,077,078 downwards.
AGAGATGGATAAATTCCTGGAAAAATACAACCCTACTAGCTTAAAACAGGAAGAATTAGATACCTTGAACAGATCAATAACAAGCAGTGAGATTAAAATGCTAATTTAAAAATTACCAGCAACAAAAAGAATCCAACAGATTAACAGCAAAATTCTACCAGATATTTGAAGAATTGGTACCAATCTTTTTGACACTATTCCACAAGATAGAGAAAGAACTCTCCCTAATTCATTCTATGAAGCCAGCATCACCCTAATACCAAAACTAGGAAGAGACACAACCAAAAAAGAAAACTAGAGACCAATACCCTTGATAAACATTAATGCTAAAATCCTTAACAAAATATTAGCTAACCAAATCCAACAACATGTCGAAAAGACAATCCATCATGATCAAGTGGGTTTCATACCAGGGATGCAGGGATAGTTAACACACGCAGGTCAACAAACCATACACCACATAAACAGAACTGAAAAAAAAAATCACACGATCATCTCAATAGATGCAGAAAAAGCATTCAACAAAATCCAACATCCTTTATAATTAAAACTCTCAGCAAAGTTGGCATAAAAAGGACACAGCTTAATGTAATAAAAGCTATCTATGACAAACCCACAATCAACATTATAGTGAATGGGGAAAAGTTAAAAGCATTCCCTCTGAAAACCAGAACAAGACCGGGGTGCCCACTCTCACCACTCCTCTTCAATATAGTCCTGGAAGTCATAGCCAGAGCAATAAGACAAGAAATAAAGGCATTCAAATCAGTAAACAGGAAGTCAAACTGTCCCTGTTTACTGATGGCATGATAATTTACCTTGAAAACCCTAAGGACTCCTCCAGAAAGCTCCTAGAACTGATAAAATTCAGAAAAGTTTCTGGATACAAGATTAACATACACAAATCAGTGGCTCTTCTACTCACGAACAGCAACCAGAGAATTAAATCAATAACTCAACCCCTTTTACAACAGCTGAAAAAGTTAAATACTTAGGAATATACCTAATGAAGGACCCAAAAGAAGGAAAACTACAAAACACTGCTGAAAGAAATCATAGACCACACAAATGGAAACACATCCCATGCTCATGGATGGGTACAATCAATATTGTGAAAATGATCATCCTGCCAAAAGCAACCTACAAATTCAACACAATCCCCATCAATATACCACCATCATTCTTCACAGAGTTAGAAAAAACAATTCAAAAAATCATATGGAGCCCACATAGCCAAGGCAAGACTAAGAAAAAAGAACAAATGTGGAGGCAACGCACTACCTGATTTCAAAGTATACTATAAGGTTATAGTCACCAAAATGGCATGGTCCTGGTATAAGAATAGGCACATACACCAGTGGAACAGAGAACCCAGAAATAAACCCAAATGCTTACATCCAGCTGATCTTCAACAAAGCAAACAAAAACATAAAGTGGGGACAGGACACACTTTTCAACAAAGAGTGCTGGGATAATAGGCTAGCCACATGTAGGAGAATGAAACAGGATCCTCATCTCTCACCTTATAAAAAAAATCAACACAAGATGGATTAAGGACTTAAACCTAAGACCTGAAACTATAAAAACTCTGGAAGTTAACCTTGAAAAAACTCTTCTAGGCATTGGTAGGCCAAAATTTCATGACCAAAAACCTAAAAGCAAATGCAGTAAAAACAAAGAAACAGCTGGGACCTAATTAAACTAAAAAGCTTTGACATGGCAAAAGGAACAGTCAGCAGAATAAACAGACAACTCAGAGTGGGAGAAAATCTTCACAATCTATACACCTGACAAAGGACTAATATACAGAATCTGTAACGAACTCAAATCAGTAAGAAAAAAATCAAAAAATTGACAAATCTCAAAAGATACACAAATGGCCAACAAACGTATTTAAAAAAAATGCTCAACATCACTAATGATCAGGGAAATGCAAATCAAACCACAATGCAATACCACTCTATTCCTGCAGGAATGGTCATAATCAAAATATCAAAACACTGTGGATGTTGGTGTGGATGCAGCGATCAAAGAACATTTCCACACTGCTGGTGGGAATGTAAACTAGTACAGTCACTATGGGAAACTGGAGATTCCTTAAAGAACTAAAAGCAGAATTATCATTTGATCCAGCAATCCCACTACTGGGTATCTACACAGAGAAAAATAAGTCATTATTTGAAAGAGATACTTGCACATGCATGTTTCCAGCAGCACAATTCACAATTGCAAAATTGTGGAACCAACCAAAATGCCCATCAATCGATGAGTGGATAAAGAAACTGTGGTGTGTGTGTGTATGGGTGTGTGTGTGTATGTTGGAATACTACTCAGCCATAACAAGTAATTAATTAAAAGCATTTGCAACAACCCGGATGAGATTGGAGACTATTATTCTACATGAAATAATTCAGGAATGGAAAACCAACCATCATATGTTCTCACTGATATGTGGGAGGTAAGCTATGAGAATGGAAAGGCATAAGAATAATACAATGGACTTTGGGGACATGGGGAGAAGAGTGGGAAGGGAAAGGAATAAAAGACAACATATATGATGCAGTGTATACTGCTCGGGTGATGGGTGCACCAGGATCTCACAAGTCACCACTAAAGAACTTACTCATCTAACCAAATACCACCTATACCCCAATAACTTATGGAACAATAAAATTTTAAAAAAATTATTCTTGTAATTACAGACCAGTTCACATAATGAATACTTCATAAACCATTACACAGGCTGGGTGCAGTGGCTCACACCTGTAATTGTAGCACTTTGGGAGGCTGAGGTGGATTGATCACCTGAGGTCAGGAGTTTGAGACCAGCGTGACCAACATGGTGAAACACTGTCTCTATTGAAAATATAAAAATTAGCTGGGCATGGTGGCAGGCACATGTAATCCCAGCTACTTGGGAGGCTGAGGCAGAGGAACTGCTTGAACCTGAAAGGCAGAGGTTGCAGTGAGCCAAGATCTCACCATTGCACTTCAGCCTGGGAGACAGAGCAAGACTCCATCTCAAAAGAAAAAAACAAGAACAAAACAAAACAAAAACTATTAAACAAACAAGCAGAGAATATTATGGGACTAGCATGAGTACCAGTCAAATTAAAACAGAGAATTTGCATGGGGAGATTCTGAACTCTGAGCCAAAAGATTGCACAGTAATAAATTCAATACAAAGCAAAGAGCATAATTTGCTTTCACCATTTCTGAGAATTTTTGTTTTCTAGTAAATTAGGCCCCTTATTAAAATTCCTGTATTAAAATATGGCATGTATGGCATAAACATATACACATATTATATATCCACAGAAATTAAGAAAAACAAATTTAAATGTGAAAATAAGAAAAATATAACCTATAGGAACAATATTTTCAAACTATTGGCCATTTAAAGTTACCGGCAAAAAAGATTACTAGCGATGTCAGTCCATTATCTTACCAAATAATGTATTGTTACCTACACCCTTGAGTAAGATGGAATAGGTTAAAGTTAGTGGTACAATAACATTTCAATGGATTCATGATAGTATTTAACATGTTAAAAACGTGGAATTGAAAAGTTAATTTCACACATAATTTGTAATTTTAAAATATACTGCATAATATTCCACAAAAATAAAATTAATAACATTACTAACCTAATTTTAACTAAAATTAAGAATGTTTTTCTTTCATAATAGTGCAGAAGAGTATTACTCTGAACACCTACCTCATGTATCACTCAATACTATAAGTTAACCACAAAGAGCCTCTCTACTTAAATTTTCATTATCCATCTTACATTTTAATGTCCTTACCTTTCCATAGAAAAGGTTATAAGTAATGCTTACCTAATAAACAAGAATCTCCCATATATTTTATCCAGCAACAATTAGTCACATGCTTTCACATTTGAATACACCAGGAATGATGGAACAGCATGAAGTAATTTAAGAGTTTAACTCTTATCCACTTTTTAAAAATACCTGTATTTTCATAAAGAGTATAATTTGAATGTAATTATAACTCTCCAAAAAATATTCTACTTCTTTTAAAGTTATATACAAATAATGTTTACACAACTTTAGTTTTGTATTATTTTTTACACTCAGCACTCTGATTTACTATAGTGTCTAAAGATTGAGTGGTCCTAGATATTTCTACTGTGGATTATTCTGATATTTATACAGATAAGTTTGGATTATATATCTTTCATATTTACTGCATCTGCAAAAGTATATTTTAGCATAAACTCTTTGGTGTTTTACAATTTGTAGTTTTTGAAAAAATGTTTTTTCAAATTTATTACATTTACAGGGTTTTCTTCAATATAAACTCCCTGATGTTGAACAAAATTTTAACAACTGCCTCAGGGTTTTCCCCTAACACAAAATGTGTACAATAAGATCTCTGATACAAGTAAAGGTATTACAACCGTATTTATATTTGTAATGCTTTTTAAAAATAAATACTCTTCTGCACTTTAAAGACATATTTTATAATAGATCTTTTGACAGTAATTAGACTTTTAATGCTTTTATTTAGTATGAACTTTCTGATTTTGAGTAAGATGTGAACAGGTATTAATGGCTTTTTTACTTTATCTATATTTGCACATTTGTTCTCAAGTATAAATGCTTTCCTGTGCAATAACGTGTGAGCATTAGTTAGAAGCTCAGCCACATTGTTCACACTGATAATTATCTCCAGTATGAGTTACCTTACCTAAAATCAAGTGTGACAATCATTTAAAGGCTTTGCCACATTCTTCACATTTCCAGGATTCTCAGCAGCATGACTTTATGTTTAGAAAAGCTTAAGTTGTTGTCAAAAGCATTGGCACATCTTTCAGGTTTGTAAAGCTTCTCTCCAGTATAAATAATCTTATGTCTGTTAAGAACTGAAGGCTTTTTATAGGCTTTGACACATTATTCACACTTGTAATATTTCTCTTCAATATGAGTTATCTTATGTGTATTAAGTTGTAAGGACTAAAGGCTTTGCCAATTTTTTTCCATTTGCAAGGTTGCTTTCAAGTATAAATTTCCTTATGCTTAGTTAGGGCTGAGGACCAGAAAAAGGCATTGGCACATTCTTCACATTTGTAGGGTTTTAAACCAGTAAGAATTACCTTATGTTTAGTAAATCTTGAAGACAGTTTAAAAGATTTGCCACCTTCCTCACATTTGTAGGGTTTCTCTCCAGTATGAATTCTCTTATGTGTAGTAAGGGTTGAGGATTGGCTGAAAGCTTTGCCACATTCTTCACATTTGTAGGGTTTCTCTCCAGTATGAATTATCTTATGTCTAGTAAGGATTGATGATTGGCTAAAAGCTTTGCCACATTCTTCACATTTGTAGGGTCTCTCTCCAGTATGAATTACCTTATGTGTAGTAAGGTGTGGGGACTGGCTAAAAGCATTGCCACATTCTTCACATTTGTAGAGTTTCTTTTCAGTATGAATTATCTTATGTATACTAAAATTTGAGTTTTGGCTAAAAGATGTATAGTAAGGTTTGAGTTTTGGCTAAAAGGTTTGCCACATACTTCACATTTGTAGGGTTTCTCTCCAGTGTGTATCCTCTTATGTCTAGTTAAGGTTGAGGACTGAATGAATGCTTCACCACATGCTTCACATTTGTAGGGCTTCTCTCTAGTATGAACTCTCCTATGTTCAGTAAGGTCTGAGGATCAGAAAAATGCTTTGCCACATTCTTCACACTTGTAATGTTTCCCTCTAGTATGAATTCTCTTATGTTTAGTAAGGGTTGAGAATCAGGTAAATGCTTTGCCACATTCTTCACATTTGTAAAGTTTTTCTTCAGCACAAATTATTTTATGTGTAGTAAGGGTTGAGTGTTGTCTAAAAGCTTTGCCACATTCTTCACATTTGTAGGGTTTCTCTTCAGTATAAATTTTCTTATCGTTAGTAAGAATTGAGGACCAATTAGAGGTTTTTCCACATTTTTTACATTTGTAGGACTTCTCTTTAGTATAAATGCTTTTATGTTGGGTTTTGTGTGAAAGCATGCAAAATGACTTGACATATTTTTTACATTTGAAAGGTTTTCTTCCAGTATGTCTTATTTTTGTTTGTTTGAATTTAAAAATTTATAAAAGACTTTCAAACATTTACCACACTGAAATACTTTGCTCTGAATAATTGTGAAACACTTAAGTCCATTATAACCTTCTTTGTGCACCTGACACTCATCCACACTTTTACAGCCATTTCTCAACAGTAAATTCTCATGTCCACATTTTTCATATCTTCTCAGTATTACTTTTTAAAAGGAATATTCCATGTCCTGCTCTGGCCAGAGGTCTTAAGCAAAACGAGGGCATATGCTTGAAAAAAAAATTAAAAATAATAAATTACTTCACCTACTAGACTCACATGAATACAGTTTTAAAATCTTACCTTTAAAATTATACATAATACACAGGCCGGGTACGGTGGCTCACCCCTGTAATCCCAGCACTTTGGGAGGCGGAGGCGGACGGATCACGAGGTCAGGAGATCAAGACCATCCTGGCCAACACGATGAAACCCCGTCTCTACTTAAAAAAAAACACACAAAAAAATTAGCAAGGCGTGGTTGCCGGCACCTGTAGTCCCAGCTACTCGGGAGGCTGAGGCAGGAGAATGGCATGAACCCAGGAGGCGGAGCTTACAGTGAGCCGAGATCACGCCACTGCACTCCAGCCTGGGTGACAGAGCGAGACTCTTGTCTCAAAAACAAACAAAAAAAAAATTTCATAATACATAAACAAGAGGGCATTGCAAAATACCACAGGCTCTAATTCTTTTATAGATACATAAATGTAATAACTAAAATATACAGACCCAAATATAGCTGCAAAAAAATTTATAAATGAGTTAAGTGTGTGCAGTGTTCGAGGTGAGCACACACACACACACACACACAAAAAACACACACAAAGAAGAAAAAGAAGAGTTAAATTCACCCAACACAGCTTTTCCTGCTTCCCACTATGACACAGTGCCTTTAGAAGTAAATTCCTAACTCTTGGGGGCGGAGCAAGATGGCCGAATAGGAACAGCTCCAGTCTCCAACTCCCAGCGCGAGCGACACAGAAGACCGGTGATTTCTGCATTTTCAACTGAGACTCCACCTCTGGGAACAGCGCACAGCTGAAGACCAACAGGGGAAACAGCGGGGGCCGGTGCAGACACGAACGACTCTGTCTGACAGCTTTGGGGAGAGCTGTGGATCTCCCAACTCGGAGGTTGAGATCTGAGAACGGACAGACTGCCTGCTCAGGTGTGTCCCTGACCCCTGAGTAGCCTAGCTGGGAGAAATCCCCCACTAGGGGCAGTCTGACACCCCACACCTCACAGGGTGGAGTACACCCCTGAGAGGAAACTTCCAAAGGAAGAATCAGACAGGTACACTCGCTGTTCAGCAATATTCTATCTTTGGCAACCTCTGCTGCCGATACCCAGGCAAACAGGGTCTGGAGTGGACCTCAAGCAATCTCCAACAGACCAACAGACAGTCCTTCTGACTGTCAGAAGGAAAACTATCAAACAGGAAGGACACCTATACCAAAACCCCATCAGTACGTCACCACCATCAAAGACCAGAGACAGATAAAACCACAAAGATGGGGAAGAAGCAGGGCAGAAAAGCTGGAAATTCAAAAAATAAGAGCGCATCTCCCCCTGCAAAGGAGCGCAGCCCATCGCCAGCAACGGATCAAAGCTGGTCAGAGAATGACTTGGACGAGAGGAGAGAAGAAGGCTTCAGTCCATCAAACTTCTCAGAGCTAAAGGAGGAATTACGTACCCAGCGCAAAGAAACTAAAAATCTTGAAAAAAGAGTGGAAGAATTGACAGCTAGACTAATTAATGCAGAGAAGATCATAAACGAAATGACAGAGATGAAAACCATGACACGAGAAATACGTGACAAATGCACAAGCTTCAGTAACCGACTCGATCAACTGGAAGAAAGAGTATCAGCGATTGAAGATCAAATGAATGAAATGAAGCGAGAAGAGAAACCAAAAGAAAAAAGAAGAAAAAGAAATGAGCAAAGCCTGCAAGAAGTATGGGATTACGTAAAAAGACCAAATCTACGTCTGATTGGGGTGCCTGAAAGTGAGGGGGAAAATGGAACCAAGTTGGAAAACACTCTTCAGGATATCATCCAGGAGAACTTCCCCAACCTAGTAGGGCAGGCCAACATTCAAATTCAGGAAATACAGAGAACGCCACAAAGATACTCCTCCAGAAGAGCAACTCCAAGACACATAATTGCCAGATTCACCAAAGTTGAAATGAAGGAAAAAATCTTAAGGGCAGCCAGAGAGAAAGGTCGGGTTACCCACAAAGGGAAGCCCATCAGACTAACAGCAGATCTCTCGGCAGAAACTCTACAAGCCAGAAGAGAGTGGGGGCCAATATTCAACGTTCTTAAAGAAAAGAATTTTAAACCCAGAATTTCATATCCAGCCAAACTAAGTTTCATAAGTGAAGGAGAAATAAAATCCTTTACAGATAAGCAAATGCTTAGAGATTTTGTCACCACCAGGCCTGCCTTACAAGAGACCCTGAAGGAAGCCCTAAACATGGAAAGGAACAACCGGTACCAGCCATCGCAAAAACATGCCAAAATGTAAAGACCATCGAGGCTAGGAAGAAACTGCATCAACTAACGAGCAAAATAACCAGTTAATATCATAATGGCAGGATCAAGTTCACACATAACAATATTAACCTTAAATGTTAATGGACTAAATGCTCCAATTAAAAGACACAGACTGGCAAACTGGATAAAGAGTCAAGACCCATCAGTCTGCTGTATTCAGGAGACCCATCTCACATGCAGAGACATACATAGGCTCAAAATAAAGGGATGGAGGAAGATCTACCAAGCAAATGGAGAACAAAAAAAAGCAGGGGTTGCAATCCTTGTCTCTGATAAAACAGACTTTAAACCATCAAAGATCAAAAGAGACAAAGAAGGCCATTACATAGTGGTAAAGGGATCAATTCAACAGGAAGAACTAACTCTCCTAAATATATATGCACCCAATACAGAAGCACCCAGATTCATAAAGCAAGTCCTTAGAGACTTAAAAAGAGACTTAGACTCCCATACAATAATAATGGGAGACTTCAACACTCCGCTGTCAACATTAGACAGATCAACGAGACAGAAAGTTAACAAGGATATCCAGGAATTGAACTCATCTCTGCACCAAGCAGACCTAATAGACATCTATAGAACTCTCCACCCCAAATCAACAGAATATACATTCTTCTCAGCACCACATCGCACTTATTCCAAAATTGACCACATAATTGGAAGTAAAGCACTCCTCAGCAAATGTAAAAGAACAGAAATTACAACAAACTGTCTCTCAGACCACAGTGCAATCAAACTAGAACTCAGGACTAAGAAACTCAATCAAAACCGCTCAACTACATGGAAACTGAACAACCTGCTCCTGAATGACTACTGGGTACATAACGAAATGAAAGCGGAAATAAAGATGTTCTTTGAAACCAATGAGAACAAAGATACAACATACCAGAATCTCTGGGACACATTTAAAGCAGTGTGTAGAGGGAAATTTATAGCACTAAATGCCCACAAGAGAAAGCAGGAAAGATCTAAAATTGACACTCTAACATCACAATTAAAAGAACTAGAGAGGCAAGAGCAAACACATTCAAAAGCTAGCAGAAGGCAAGAAATAACTAAGATCAGAGCCGAACTGAAGGAGATAGAGACACAAAAAACCCTCCAAAAAATCAATGAATCCAGGAGTTGGTTTTTTGAAAAGATCAACAAAATTGACAGACCGCTAGCAAGGCTAATAAAGAAGAAAAGAGAGAGGAATCAAATAGATGCAATAAAAAATGATAAAGGGGATATCACCACTGACATCACAGAAATACAAACTACCATCAGAGAATACTATAAACGCCTCTACGCAAATCAACTAGAAAATCTAGAAGAAATGGATAATTTCCTGGACACTTACACTCTCCCAAGGCTAAACCAGGAAGAAGTTGAATCCCTGAATAGACCAATAGCAGGCTCTGAAATTGAGGCAACAATTAATAGCCTACCCACCAAAAAAAGTCCAGGACCAGATGGATTCACAGCTGAATTCTACCAGAGGTACAAGGAGGAGCTGGTACCATTCCTTCTGAAACTATTCCAATCAATAGAAAAAGAGGGAATCCTCCCTAACTCATTTTATGAGGCCAACATCATCCTGATACCAAAGCCTGGCAGAGACACAACAAAAAAAGAGAATTTTAGACCAATATCCCTGATGAACATTGATGCAAAAATTCTCAATAAAATACTGGCAAACCGGATTCAGCAGCACATCAAAAAGCTTATCCACCATGATCAAGTGGGCTTCATCCCTGGGATGCAAGGCTGGTTCAACATTCGCAAATCAATAAACGTAATCCAGCATATAAACAGAACCAAAGACAAGAACCACATGATTGTCTCAATAGATGCAGAAAAGGCTTTTGACAAAATTCAACAGCCCTTCATGATAAAAACGCTCAATAAATTCGGTATTGATGGAACGTACCTCAAAATAATAAGAGCTATTTGTGACAAACCCACAGCTAATATCATACTGAATGGGCAAAAACTGGAAAAATTCCCTTTGAAAACTGGCACAAGACAGGGATGCCCTCTCTCACCACTCCTATTCAACATAGTCTTGGAAGTTCTGGCTAGGGCAATCAGGCAAGAGAAAGAAATCAAGGGTATCCGGTTAGGAAAAGAAGAAGTCAAATTGTCCCTGTTTGCAGATGACATGATTGTGTATTTAGAAAACCCCATCATCTCAGCCCAAAATCTCCTTAAGCTGATAAGCAACTTCAGCAAAGTCTCAGGATACAAAATTAATGTGCAAAAATCACAAGCATTCTTATACACCAGTAACAGACAAGCAGAGAGCCAAATCAGGAATGAACTTCCATTCACAATTGCTTCAAAGAGAAGAAAATACCTAGGAATCCAGCTTACAAGGGATGTAAAGGACCTCTTCAAGGAGAACTACAAACCACTGCTCAGTGAAATCAAAGAGGACACAAACAAATGGAAGAACATACCATGCTCATGGATAGGAAGAATCAATATTGTGAAAATGGCCATACTCCCCAGGGTTATTTATAGATTCAATGCCATCCCCATCAAGCTACCAATGAGTTTCTTCACAGAATTGGAAAAAACTGCTTTAAAGTTCATATGGAACCAAAAAAGAGCCCGCATTGCCAAGACAATCCTAAGTCAAAAGGACAAAGCTGGAGGCGTCACGCTACCTGACTTCAAACTATACTACAAGGCTACAGTAACCAAAACAGCATGGTACTGGTACCAAAACAGAGATATAGACCAATGGAACAGAACAGAGTCCTCAGAAATAATACCGCACATCTACAGCCATCTGATCTTTGACAAACCTGAGAGAAACAAGAAATGGGGAAAGGATTCCCTATTTAATAAATGGTGCTGGGAAAATTGGCTAGCCATAAGTAGAAAGCTGAAACTGGATCCTTTCCTTACTCCTTATACGAAGATTAATTCAAGATGGATTAGAGACTTAAATGTTAGACCTAATACCGTAAAAACCCTAGAAGAAAATCTAGGTAGTACCATTCAGGACATAGGCATGGGCAAGGACTTCATGTCTAAAACACCAAAAGCAACGGCAGCAAAAGCCAAAATTGACAAATGGGATCTAATTAAACTAAAGAGCTTTTGCACAGCAAAAGAAACTACCATCAGAGTGAACAGGCAACCTACAGAATGGGAGAAAATTTTTGCAACCTACTCATCTGACAAAGGGCTAATATCCAGAATCTACAAAGAACTCAAACAAATATACGAGAAAAAAACAAACAACCCCATCAAAAAGTGGGGAAAGGATATGAACAGACATTTCTCAAAAGAAGACATTCATACAGCCAACAGACACATGAAAAAATGCTCATCATCACTCGCCATCAGAGAAATGCAAATCAAAACCACAATGAGATACCATCTCACACCAGTTAGAATGGCAATCATTAAGAAGTCAGGAAACAACAGGTGTTGGAGAGGATGTGGAGAAATAGGAACACTTTTACACTGTTGGTGGGATTGTAAACTAGTTCAACCATTATGGAAAACAGTATGGCAATTCCTCAAGGATCTAGAACTAGATATATCATATGACCCAGCCATCCCACTACTGGGTATATACCCAAAGGATTATAAATTATTCTACTACAAAGACACATGTACACGTATGTTTATTGCGGCACTATTCACAATAGCAAAGACTTGGAATCAAACCAAATGTCCATCTGTGACAGACTGGATTAAGAAAATGTGGCACATATACACCATGGAATACTATGCAGCCATAAAAAAGGATGAGTTTGCATCCTTTGTAGGGACATGGATGCAGCTGGAAACCATCATTCTTAGCAAACTATCACAAGAACAGAAAACCAAACACCGCATGTTCTCACTCATAGGTGGGAACTGAACAATGAGATCACTTGGACTCGGGAAGGGGAACATCACGCACTGGGGCCTATCATGGGGAGGGGGGAGGGGGGAGGAGGGAGGGATTGCATTGGGGAGTTATACATGATATAAATGATGAATTGATGGGTGCTGACGAGTTGATGGGTGCAGCACACCAACATGGCATAAGTATACATATGTAACAAACCTGCACGTTATGCACATGTACCCTAGAACTTAAAGTATAATAAAAAAAAAAAAGCATAATTCTAAAGGTTTGAATACTACCATATATCCAGAACTTATGATTTCATATACTATACAAATAAATTTATAAATAAAATAAAAAAAAAAATTCCTAACTCTTGGTTTCTGTTTTAAAAGAAAACTAAAATACTGGCACATTCATTGTTATTTCTGACTTTTAGGGACCTTTTCTGACACTTGTTTCAGTCTCTCATGACATAAAGTGCTGAAAGACATGGTGGCATATTTTGAAATGAGAGTTTGAGTCAGCTGAGATAAAAAAAAAAAAAATGTTAGAGCAGCAGAAAGACTGCAGCGCCACAGAAAAGGAACAGGTGTAGCATGTAATTACTGACTTCTACAAAGTAACAAGAGTAAACTCTGTTAATTAAAAAATAAACACAAAATTTCAGACATCACATGTCCTAAGAATATGTGTGAGAAATTCCCATAATCACCAGCCAAGACAATTGTTTTCAGACTATGCCAGGACAGAACTACATTATAAATATTTTGACAGGTAGCTTTTTTTAATGTCCAAATTGCAATCAAAGATTATAATACATACAAAACAGGGCAATATGATCCCACCAAAAATATCATAAAATTTTCTGAAAGAAACCATAAAAAAATCAGAGGCATAAATTAATTTTAATAATTGGTAATAAATTGAATAGTACTCACTGATTAAAATAGGAACAGAGACAACTATGGAAATTGAGAAAAATGAGGACAAGAACAAAAATATTTAAGATTTCAAAAAAACAAAAATTGTGGAGGTAAAAAATAAAAACAACTAATAGATCACTATGATGTAAAAATAAAGAAGCACAACAAACTAGGATCACAGAAAGATATTTATAACAAACATATATATAACTGCAATTTCAAGTCAAAGACAAAAAGATTATCTTTGAAGCTGCAAGATAAAAGTGATGAGCCAGGCCAGGCGTCGTGGCTCCTGTCTATAATCCAGGCACTTTGGGAGGCAGAGGTGGATGGATTGCCTGAGGTCAGGAGTCCAAGGCCAGACTGACCAAGATGGTGAAACTCTGTCTCTACCAAGATGACAAAAATTAGCCAGGTGTGGTGGTGCATGCCTGTAATCCCAGCTACTCAGGAGGCTGAGGCTGGAGAATCACTTGAATCTGGAAGTGAGAGTGAGTTGAGGTCACACCACTATGCTCCAGACTGGCTGGGGAACAGAGAGAGACTCAGTCTCCAAAAAAAAAAAAAAAAAGGATATGCTATTTACAAACATAATCTAATGAGATAATCAGTGAACTGTTAACAAAAATTTTGTATGACATAAAGGAACTGTGTTATGGAGTCACGAAAAAAGGTGTTAAAAAAATACCTATTAAGTGAGAATTATACCATCAGTGAATCTATCCTGCCAAATAAAAAAATAAAAACCTTCCAAAGTAATGAAATTCTAAAAAGGTATATTAGAACTGCATATGCACTACATATAAAAGGTGTTAACAACAGTTCCTTTTACTGAAAATAACATGATTTTCAAAACTACACATAATTACATAAAAATACATTATTTTCTGGGAAAAATATGCAAATACACAAAAGTAGAATTTCTTAGCATTATCCTAGTGATGCAGAAAACATTTTTAATTATTCTCTGAAATTTGAATGATAAAAGAATACAAATCATTATAAACATCATTTAATGAATATACAACATAGAAAGATATAATTAGTAACATCAATGACAGATTTGAGAGAAGACGTAATAAAAAAGAATTTTTGTATGCAACTTGTTTTTCTACCAGATTAAAATGCACTGCTGTATCTTTTAAACATTATATGTAGTCCCCAAGGTACCACAAAAATATTTGTATAAATACACAAAAGAGGTTGGGCATGGTGGCTCATGCCTGTAATCCCAGCACTTTGGGAGGCCAAGGTGGGTGGATCACCTGAAGTCAGGAGTTTAAGACTAGCCTGAATAACATGGAGAAACCTCGTATCTACTAAAAATACAAAATTAGCCAGGCATGGTGGTACCTGCCTGTAATCTCAGCTACTCAGGAGGTTGAGGCAGGCAAATCGCTTGAACCAGGGAGGCGGAGATTGCGGTGAGCCAAGATCAATGCCACTGAACTCCAGCCTGGACAACAAGAGCAAAACTCAGTCTCAAAAATAAATAAATAAACGAAAATAAGTGAAAGCATATCAATACAAACATCAAAAAGACACAAAGATGGAAAGAGAATAAGAGACAAAGATGCAATAATCAAATAAAATAACAGTAAGTCTTTCTAATAATTAAAAAAGACTAGAAGTGGCAGGATGGAAGTAGACATTCCATGCAACCATTACTCAAATGAGAGCAGAAACAGTCAAAATAATATCATGCAAGCTACATCTTAAGTCAGAAAGTATAATGTTTTATAAAATGTGCTTTAAATTGAAACTCCAAAGAAACAAAGAAGGACATCAAAAAAATAATAGATTCATTCACTGGGAACCGATGACAAATTTGTGTATATGTGTGTGTGTGTGTCTCACATTAGGGTTCCAAGTGCATAAAGCAAATACTGATACAGTGGAAGAAACACATAGAAAGCAATATAATTAGAGCAAGATATTTTAATACCACACTTTCTGTAATAAAAATAAAATGAGAAAGAATGTTAATAAGAGAAGAGACTACTTAAAGGCAGTATAAAACAATTATTCCAAACAGAGTTATAGAGAACACTCCTCAACAACATCAGAATACACAACCTTCTCAATAGCTCATACAACATTTCCCATGATAGACCACATCTTAGGCCAAAAAGGAAGTCTTACCAAATTTTTTAAAAGTAAAATTCTATGAACTACATACTATGATCAAAATGGAACGAGAGTATACAACGATAAGAGAAAAAAACACACAGAAAAATTTACAAATATATAGAAATTAAGCAACACATTCTTGAGTGTGCTCTTATACAAAGGTTGAAATACTTAATATTGCAAAGAGTCCATCCTGCTCAATGCAATCTACAGATTTAATGCAATATTTTTCAAATTTCTCATTGCATTTTTGAAGAAATAGAAACAGCAACCTCAAAAGTATATAGAAAATTTCAAAAGAAAAATAAACTACCCAACAATATTACAAAAAAAAGAAAGAATGCTGCAGGCATTAAAGTGTCTGATTCAAAGCACATTACAAAGCTACAGAATTAAACAATTTCATATGAGTATAAAAGTGAAAAAGTAAACTAATAAAATAGAATGCAGCACATATACAAACTTTCACATATATGGTCATGTAAGTAGTCATTTATATAGTCATAATTATTGCAGCATTGTTACTGTAAGCCAATAGGTAAAAGCAATGTAAATATCTTTCAATAAATCATTCAGTAGATATAATTTGAAATATAAAAATTCTTCCCAGGCACCGTGGCTCACACCTGTAATCCCAGCACTTTGGGAGGCTGAGGCAGGTGGATCACAAGGTAAGGAGCTGGAGACCAGCCTGGCCAACATGGTGAACCCTGTCTTTACAAAAAAAAAAAAAATATACAAAAATTAGCTGGACATGTTGGCACGTGCCTGTAATCCCAGCTACTCGGGAGGCTGAGGCAAAAGAATTGCTTGAACCTGGGAGGTAGAGGATGCAGTGAGTAGAGATCGTGCCACTGCACTGCAGCCTGGGTGACAGGGCAAGACTTTGTCTCAAAAAAATAAAAAATAAAAATATCTGGAATATATTCAGTATTCAAAAGCAGGAAATACTCTACCAAAATATAAATCTTGATGGCATTATGCAAAATGAAATGAGCCAATCACAAAAAGACAGAGATTTTATAACATATATGAAGCAGTTAGATTGTTAAAAACAAAGAACACAGTGGTATTTGCAAAATGCTATAAAACAGAAAAAACTGGGGCCAGGCATACTGGCCCATACCTGTAATCCCAGCACTTTGAAAGGCTGAGGCAGGTAGATCACCTAAGGTCAGAAGTTTGAAACCAGGCTGGCGAACATGATGAAACTCCATCTTTACTAAAAACGCAAAAATTAGCCAGGCATCGTGGTGGGCACCTGTAATTCCAGCTACTCAGGAGGCTAAGGCATGAGAATTGCTTGAACCTGTGAGGTGGAAGTTGCAGTGAGCTGAAATCATGCCACTGCACTCCAGTTCCAGTCTGAGTAGCAGAGCAAGACTCCATCACAAAAAGGGGGGGAAGGGTTGTGGAGAAAAGAAGAAAAGTTGGTACTTGTTGTTTAATATGTATTAAGATTTAGATTTGCAAGATACAAACATTTTAGCAATATGTTGCATGACAATGTCAAGATAATTAATATGACTAAATATTTAAAAATATTTTGTGGTAAATTTTGTTATGTTATTTAGACAAGAAAAAATAATATCTAAAAGATATAGAGTTACGATAGTTTTAAATTATATTCAAATCCAAAAGTCTTTCTCCCACACAAAAATCATATAGATTTACAAATAAATAGGTTGTTGAAATTATAAGAATTTTATGGGCTGAGCATGGTGGCTCACACCTGCAATCTCAGTACATTGGGAGGCTGAGGCAGGCAGATCACCTGAGGTCGGGAGTTAGAGACCAGCCTGACCAACATGGAGAAACCCTGTCTCTACTAAAAATACAAAAATATTAGCCAGACATGTTGGCACATGCCTGTAATCCCAACTACAAAGGAGGCTGAGGCACTAGAATCATTTCAACCCAGGAGACAGAAGTTGCAGTAAGCTGAGATCGTGCCATTGCACTCCAGCCTAGGCAAGAAGAGCAAGACTCCATCTCAAAAAAAAAAAGACAAAAAAAAAAAAAAAAGAGAATTTGATGATGACTCATCTACACAGAATTAGAAAACCGTTCACAACAAACCAACACAACAAATATACAAGTTACAAAAAAAACAAGGATAACATTTATTTTTGTATACAGGAAAACAAACATAGAGATAATTCTATTGGAAAAAGACATAGAACTCATGCATATTTGACTTTGCTCTACACTGTCTTAAATTGCACAAAATTAAGTATTAGCATGCATGATTATAATAAACACTAAAAATAAAAACACAATTAACGGATGTGTGGTGGCATACCCTAAAATATATAACAGAAAAATCTATAATTGCAAAACAAAGTTAAAACACAGAATGTAAAACTTACTAGATACCTTGGGGGGCCAAGGCAGGAGGATCATGAGGTCAGGAGATCAAGAGCATCCTGGCTAACACGGTGAAACTCAGTCTCTCCTGAAAATACAAAAAAATAGCTGGGCATGGTGGCAGGTGCCTGTACTCCCAGCTACTCAGGATGCTGAGGCAGGAGAATGGCATGAACCCGGGAGGCAGAGCTTGCCGTGAGCTGAGATTGTGCCACCGCACTCCAGCCTGGGCAACACAGTGAGACTCCATCTCAAAACAAAAACAAAACAAAAAAGGAACAACTTATTAGATACCATCAACTAGATTTAGGAAAATTGTAGAAGAAGAAAATGAAGAAAAAAAACACAAAGGTTATGTGAAGATAAAAAAGGGTGAAAACGTCCCAAATTTTGATGTAATTAAAAAAACAATGTTTTTAACCAATACTTGATTTAAATTTATTTCACTTTAAAAAGAAGATGAAAATAAAGAATTTCCAAAATAAAAGGTGAAGATGTTCATCACCACTAGCACAGTTCTACAAAAAAAATGGTACATGGTGGCCAGGCACCATGGCTCATGCCTGTAATCCCAGTTTTAGGAGGTAAAGGCAGTCAGAACATTAGAGACCAAGAGTTTAAGATCATACTGAGACTCTGCACAAAAAAAAGAAATGCTAAAATGAGTTAATTTTGCTTAAAAACAAAATAATAATGAACACCATCATAAAACTGAAGTAGAGGGTGAAGAGAAAACTAGTCCTTAGCCCCTCTCCTCCCATAGAGCAAGGATGGGAAAAGTAAGTTTTCCTCCTCTCCCAGCTTCACCCTCCCTTTAGTAATTTTTCCTTAGTGAAACTCAAGGTTACTTCACAACAACTCCAGTTTCTCTGTTCTGGGCAACATGACAAGGTCACAAGATGAGCTTGAGTAAGACGTGTACCAGCTGCAAGGCCTGCTTTAGTTTGTTAAGTTCCTGTTTTCCTCCCAATGCAGCTGCAAGGTCAGTATAACCTGTCACTATTTAATTAACTGCCTTTTTTCTGCTTCTGTGAGCCTGCTTGCTTGCACCACAAGTCTTGAGCCACTAGATGGCCACCATGCACATATAAAAGACAAGCCCTGTCTTTGTCCAGGGCTCAGCTTTTTGGGTGTGAAGCCACTGAGCCAGTGCGCACCTTAATAAAATCCTCCAGTTTCACTCACTGGGCCTCTTCTGCCTCCTGTTTTCTGCAACATTTTGGCGAGCCAGCCAGGAGATGAAGATGACAGGTTTGCTGTCTACATTGCCTGTGGGTATGAGGCCCCAAGTAGGAATGGGCCCATACCTCAGGTGCCATCAGGGGAACTTAAACATGAAGAAGTGATTGGCTCACCCATCTGGTGCCCTCCCAGACAGCACAACAGAATCTAAGGGGCTACAGGATGATTCCAGGAACAGTGTGCTACAGGACGGACCACAGTAAGGTTTTGGGGCCCAAGGCAGGAACCGTCCCATAAGGACAGAACGGGAGCCTGATTATCTCCTGAGGTGTAACTAGTAGACCAACACAGGACGCAAGAGTGGTTTGTAAAGTTGGGGAAACTTATACCCCAAGTGACCAGGGCATGAGAGTGGCTCGCGAAGTCAGTTAGGAAAGAAAATTGGGACTGGGGTGGTGTGTGAGTGTGTGTGAAAGAGATGGTTTCAGGAGGAACCAATGTGGACAGTGACATGTGGGGGCCACAGGTCTCTTAGTATAGACTGTATGCTCTGAGCGAATTGTGAGACCAACCAGGACGAGCGGTGATCCACATATGGCTTACGGAGGTGCCCCACAATTTAGTAATTGTGAGGGGATTAACACACTCTCCAAAGCTAAGCAGCATCTGAAAACTCCCGTGAGTTTTCAGGGGGATGGTTTAATCATTCTGAAGCAAAAGGAAGAGTGAATGTGTTGCGCTGCAATGGGGAGGAAATGGAAGGGAAGTCACCAAAACCCACCCCATTAGAATGTATGTTAAGGAACTTTAAGAAAGGTTATTCAGGGGACTATGGAATTAAGTTGACCCCCAGAGGCTGAGAACTCTCTGTGAAATACAATGGCCCTCTTTCGATGTTGGATGGCCAGCTGAAGGAAATGTAGATAAGGAAACAACTGGCTGTGTATTTAAGGTGGTAACTGGGGTCAGAGGACAGCCAGGGCACCCAGACCAGTTCCCTTATATTGACTCATGGTTAACTATAGAACAGACTCAAACTGCATGGTTGCAGTCTTGCCAGGCAGCTTTTTGCAAAATGCTCCTGGCTCAAGCTGAGCCTAAGCTACCAAAAAAAAAAAAAAAAAAAAAAAAATCAGCTTTGCTGGAAGCTACAGAGACAAAGAGAAAGCCACAGGAAAGACAGGAATAAACAGTTTTGCAGGAACCCCTCCTCCCTATGCACCATCCTCCCTATGCACCAATCTACCATCTTTACCAAGGCTGGCCACTGAGCAGCCGAACTCAGATGGCATCATGCCCCAGGCTACACCTTAAAGGGGCAAATCTGAACCCCTGTCCCAGGAGGTAAAGAAGGAAGTCAAGATGATCAAGCAGGCCGCCTTCGATCTGCCCACACCAGAGCTTTGCAGATGCCCCTCCAGAAAACACAGGGACCTATTATGATGACAGGGCCAGGCCCAAGGGGGGCAACTGACTTTTATTTACCAGCCTTTTTCTACCACTGATCTCCTAAAATTGAAACATCACACCCCCTACTACATGGAGAACCCCCAGGGCCTCATAGATCAGGTGCAGTCTATCTTCCTAACGCACAATCCAACCTGGTCAGATTGCAGGAAGTTCCTCCTAACGCTGTTTAATACCGAGGAGTGCAAAAAGATAGCCCAGGCAGCTCTCTGCTGGCTGGAAGCCAGTGTGCCTGAAGGTAACCTTAATGTCCAGGCATATGCTCAGGGCCAATTCCCAGAAACAGATCCCAACTGGGACCCAAATGATGCAACCCAGCTTCAACACCCGCAAAGGTACTAAGAAGCGCAGCTGCAAGGATTGAGGGAAGGTAGAAAAAAGGCAATCGATATAAGGAAGATCTCTGAAGTACTCGAGGGAATTGATGAGCGCCCTAGCCAGTTTTATGAGAGACTCTGTAAGGCATTCCAGTTTTATACTCCAGTTGACCCTGAGGCTGCTGAAAATCAGCACACAGTGAATACAGCATTTGTAAGACAAGTCCAGGGTGACATAAGACAGAAGCTGCAAAAGCAAGAGGGTTTTGCAGGCATGAATGCCACCCAGCTTATAGAAGTGGCCACCAAGGTGTACGTCAACTGTGACCAACAGGCAAAAAAGGAAACAGAGTGGAGGCTTAGGAAAAAGGCCAACCTGTTAGCAGCAGCCCTCACAAAAAGGAAAATTAACATTGTAAACGGATGCAAATGTGGATGTGGGTGTGGGTGTGGGGGTGGGCGTAGAAGTGGCCAAGTTGAACAGGGAGCCAAGAGACTGCTGAGGCTAAAGGGAGGTCAATGTGCACGGTGCAAAAAGGAACACTAGAAAAATCAATGTCCAGAGGGCACTGAAGAGAATGGCAAAGGCTGTGAAACAAAGAGGCCACCAGCCAAGGGCTGCCACACCCTGAGGGAGCCAGATGTTGACCTGATTGGGCTGGCAGAGACTGAAGAACATAAGGACTAGGACCAACTGGCTCCTTCTCCCTAGGCCCCCAGGAACCCATGGTCACATTAGAAGTGGGGGAGGGGAGGAAAGAGCCCCTCCTCTGGGAGGCAGACCAGGAAAAAGCATTTAAACAAATCAAAGAAGCCTTAACTCGGGCTCCAGCCCTAGGACTGCCAGATCTAACTTAGCCTTTCTTTCCATAGGCTCACGAGTGAAAGGGAATGGCTTATAGCAGTCCTAACTCAGGTCATGAGATCATGGCATCATCTGGTGGCATACTTATCCAGGCAGTTGGACTCCATGGTGCTGGGATGGCCCCCATGTTTCAAAGCACTAGCTGCCATAGCCTTACTGGCAAGGGAAGCTGACAAACTAACTCTAGGACAGCACCTAACCATCTGAGTATCGCACTAAGTTATAACATTAGTGGATCAGAGAGAGCCCCATTGGTTATCAAATCCGAGAATGACTTGGTACCAAGGGCTTCTATACGAGAATCCTCACATAACTCTAGAGACTGAACACTCTAAACTCGGCTACTTTGCTCCCAATTGAATCAGAACCAGGAGGTACCTCTTCATTGCTGTACAGACACAGTCAATGAGGTATTCTTAAGCTGGAGAGAACTTACAGACCAACCCCTCAGAGACCCAGATATTGAGTACTTTATAGATGGAACCAGTTTTGTACTGGAAGGAGTCCAATGGGCCTGGTATGCAGTAGTAACACTGCACTCAGTGGTAGAAGCTCAGTCTCTGCCCACAGAAACTTCAGCCCAAAAAGCAGAGCTGATAGCTCTAACAAGAGCCCTTTTGTCAGCAAAGGACAAAAAGGTCAATATTTATACTTATTCCAAATATGCTTTCACCACACTGCATGTTCATGGAGCTATATATAAGGAGAGAGGAGGACTTTTAACTACCAGGGGCAAAGAAATAAAATACAAAGAAGAAATTCTACAGCTCTTAGATGCTGTATGGGCCCCAGAGAAGGTAGCTGTTATGCACTGTAAAGGACACCAGAAGTCAGGGACACTGGAGGCCAAGGGAAATGGAAAGGCAGATAGAGAAGAAAGATGGACAGCAATGACTGCTCCACACTCTAGAAAACAAGCCCTGACCATGCCTCTCCTCCCGGAATCTCCCCTCCAGGAGACCCCAAGTTACTCTCCAAGTGACAGCACCTGGTTTGCCCAAGAATCTGGAGAAAATATTGAAGGAGGATGGTGGAAATTATGTAATGCGAGATTAGCCATCCCTGAAATGGTGGCCCCCAAATTTGTGAGGCAGTTCCAGCAAGGAACTCACATGGGAAAAGCAGCACTAGAGACACTATTAGGACACCATTTCTATGTGCCACGGCTCACTGCCATCACATGAGCCGTTTGTGAAGAATGCCTACTTGTGCCCAGAACAACCTATTACAGGGGCCCACCTTGTGAAAGGCCCCTGGGGATTCAGGAAATAGGGGCCGCACCTTGTGAAAATCTGCTTATGGACTTTACTGAGTTGCCCCTAGCAGGGGACTATTGATACATGTTAGTACTTGTCTGTACCTTTTCAGGATGGGTCAAGGCTTTCCCCACCAGGACTGAGAAAGCACAAGAAGTAACTAAAGTACTGTTAAGAAACATTATCCCCAGATTTGGACTGTCCCTAACTCTAGCATCAGAAAATGGACCGGCATTCATAGCCAAGATAGTTCAAGAACTAACACAGCTATTGAAAATAAAGTGGAAGTTACACACACCCTACTGGCCACAGAGTTCAGAAAAAGTCGAACACATGAACTGGACACTCCAATAGCTACCAAAAATTTTTTGCCAAGAAACTCATCTAAGGTGGGATCAGGTCCTGCCCATGGTCCTCCTCCGAGGGAGGTGCACCCCCACCAAACAAACTGGGTATTCACCCTGTAAGATCTTGTCTGGCCAATTTAAAGGTGATCTATGTGAACTAGAGGAATTAACCTTAAGGAGACAGATGCAGGCTTTAAGAATAGCCATGCAAAAAATTCATGGCTGGGTATGGGAAAGAATGCCCATAAGCCTCGCAGACCCAAGTTAACCCTTTAGACACTGGGACTCTGTTTAGGTTAAAAAATAGAATCCAGCAACACTGGGACCCATATGGGATGGGCCTCATATTGTCATCTTGTCTACTCTTACTGCTGTTCAAATTGCAGGAGTCATGCCTTGGATTCATCACAGTTGGCTAAAACTGGTAGTCTAGGACAAGTGGACCAGCCAGCAGGACCCAGACCATTCAACCCAGCTGATCCTATGACGGGACCGAGGTGCCAGTGAAGACTACAACAGCCCTGCTCTGATCACTTCAGAAGCTGACGAGTCTACGCACAGCGGAAGCTTGAGGAAACAACAGCCCTGCTCTAGCCACCCTGGGAGCTGACTCGTCTACGCATGGCCAAAGCTCAAGGCATCATCAGGAAAGTAAATGTGGTTAGAAATCTTAGGTCTAGAAACTTTCCTTGTAATATTAATTGTTTTACTATTGTCCTGTTGCTTTGCTCAACTTCCTTCTCTAGGAAAGGACCTCTTCTCTCCATGCTGGGTATAAACATGTTATTCATTACTTTTGCTACTCCCCTTAAACATGTTAAAGGGAGAATCCTTAGAAGGATGCCCCCACTGCACTGACATTACGTGGACAGGAAACACCATGACTGGAACCCTGTTGTACCACACTTATTATAGGTGTGCAGGGATGCATTGAGGAACTTGTACACATAACAGATAACCTACTTAATCTGCAACCCAGGAAGTGGCCAGCCTTATGTATGTTATGACCCAAAGTCCTTACCTAGAACCTAGTTTGAGGTTCAAGTCGGGTCAAAAGAAATAAAAGGGAAATAACCATAAAGAATTAAAAAGCTAATGAATGGCCCCCTGAAAGAATAATGCAATACTATGGCCCAGCCACATAGGCAAATTGATCATGGAGATACCGCACCCCTATTTATGTGCTAAATTGCATCATATGGTTGCAGGCAGTACTGGAGATCATTACAAATGATACTGCAAGAGCCTTAAATTTGCTGGCTCGGAAATCTACAGAAATGAGAAATGCCATTTAGACTACCTCCTAGCCCAAGAGGGAAGAGTATGTAGAAAGTTCAACCTAACTAATTGCTGTCTAAAAATTGATGACAATGGAAAGGTCATCAAACAAAAAGCTGCAAGAATCAAAAAATTAGCCCATGTTCCAGTCCAGACTTGGAAAGGATGATCTCCAGATTCCCTCTCTTCCCTCTTCAGAGGTTAGTTCTCATCCCTTGGAGAATTTAAAACCTTAGTAAGAATAGTTCTAGCCATATTAGGAGTCTGCCTCATACTCCCTTGTCTCTTACCCCTCCTTGTCAAAAACATCTAAATGGCTATAGATGCTCTTGTAACCAGGCAAACTACTACACAACTAATTGTTCTAACTAAATATCAGCCTTTGCCAAATGAAGAAAACTTGCCTTTTCATGAAAAATTAAGTCATAGTGATGGTTTCTATTAAACCTCATTTATAAAAAGCGTTAAAGGGGTAAATGAAGTAGAGCATGTAAAGAAAACTAGTCCTTAGCCCCTCTCCTCCCATAGAGCAAAGATGGGAAAAACAATTTTTCCTCCTCTCCTAGCTTCCCCCTCCCTTTCATAATCCTTCCTTAGTGAAACTCAAGGTTACTTCACAACAACTCCAGTTTCTTTGTTCTCGACAACAAGATGAGCTTCAGTAAGACATGTACCAGCTGCAAGGCCTGCTTTAGTTTGATAAAGTCCTGTTTCCCTTCCAATGAAGCTGCAAGGTCAGCATAACCTGTTACTATTTGATTAACTGCCTCTGTTCTGCTTCTGTTAAGCCTGCTTGCTTGCACCATGAGCTTTGTGCCACTAGATGGCCACCAGGCATGTATAAAAGGCAAGCCCTGTCTTTGTCCAGGGCTCATCTCTTTGGATGCAAATCCATTGCACCGGTGTGCACCTTAATAAAATCCTCCCGTTTCACCTACTGGGTCTCTCCTGCCTCCCATTTTCTGCAACAAAACTATATATAAAATAAAACTCTATATTAAATGTAAATATACAAATATAGAAATCTGTACTATCATAATGATGCATAAAACCCTTAAAATTCTTCTGTAGAATATTTAAAACAGAATACAATCTGCATACATATGTTAATAAATACACAATATAAAATAATTTTTATTTGTTTATTTTATTTTGAGATGGAGTATCACACTTGTTGCCCAGGCTGGAGTGCAATGGCGC
This sequence comes from Rhinopithecus roxellana, assembly GCF_007565055.1. Taxonomy (NCBI): domain Eukaryota; kingdom Metazoa; phylum Chordata; class Mammalia; order Primates; family Cercopithecidae; genus Rhinopithecus; species Rhinopithecus roxellana. The sequence continues at coordinate 80,051,248 of NC_044560.1, read as the reverse complement.
AATCTCAGCTCACTGCAACCTCTGCCTCCCAGGTTCAAGTGATTCTCCTGCCTCAGCCCCCCGAGTAGCTGGGATTATAGGCATGCACCACCATAACTGGATAATTTTGTATTCGTTAGTAGAGATGGGGTTTCTCCATGTTGATCAGGCTGGTCTCAAACTCCTGACCTCAGGTGATCCACCCACCTTGGCCTCCCAAAGTGTTGGGATTACAGGCATGAGCCACTGCACCCAGCCTAAAAATTTTTAATATTATTAACAAACTGAAAAATACAGAGGTATAATTTTATATTCAATTGAAGTTGTCATGAAATTAAAATATATTTTTTGAATTTTAAGATGTTTAATGTAAACTCCATTTTTTTAAGATAATATGGTTTGGCTGTGTCCCAACCAAAGTTTCATCTTTAATTCCCACATGTTGTGGGAGGGATGTGGTGGAAGGTAATTGAATCATGGGGGCAGGTATTTCCTGTACTGGTCTCATGACAGTGAATAAGTCTCATGAAATCTGACAGCTTTATAAAGCAGTTTTTCCACACAAGCTCTCTCTCTCTTATCTGCCACCATGTGAGACATGCCTTTCACCTTCCATCATAACTGTGAGGTCTCCTCAGTCACATGAAACTGTAAGTCCAATAAACTTCTTTCTTTAGTAATTTGCCCAGGGTAAGGTACGTCTTTATAAATAGCATGAAAACACACTAATAGACAACATGATTATAAAGATAATATTTAAAGAAACTATGCAAAACAAAATTAGAAAAATAATTGAAACACATCACTACACAACTGAAATAAAATTTAAGGCAATAAAACAGTAAATAAGAAAAAACATACCACTCAGGAACACATAAAACAGTAACAGTAAAACCAGTAACTTCATTTTTAAGAAGTAGTTTTAAATATAAATTAATTAAATTACTTAATAAAAAGAAATGTAACCTCAGGACTTTGGGAGGTTAAGGTTGGCTGATCACTGGATCTCAGAAGATTGAGAACAGCCTTGACAATGTGGCAAAACTCTGTCTCAACCAAAAATACACAAAAACCTGGTTGGGCGTGATGCTACACACTTATAACCCAGCTACCTGAGAGGCTGAAATGAGAAAATCTTCTGAGTTTGGTAAGTTGAGGCTGCAGTGAGCCATGATCACAACACTGCAAACCAGCCTGGTTGACAAAGTGAGGCCCTATCTCAAAAATAAGTGAATAAACAAGTAAATAAATGAAATTATAAAAAGAAAAAGTAAAATGCTTTACTGGTTTAAGAAAAAAGCTAAGAGTATGTTGCCTACAAGGGAATCATTTTAGCACTAAATCAAATAGGCTGAAATCCAGAGTGAAAAAAAAACAAACTGCATTTTATGAAAATAGTAACTACAACTGGGTAGGTATTAGACATAATATGTTTTAAGTCAAGTGCTAACGTGAGATAAACATTGATATTATATACTCATAAAATAGGTTGATTTACCATAAATCTATAACTATTATATCTATCTCCCTAGCTGTATGTATATGTATATATAACATAAGGGCTCCAAAATATATAAAGCAGGCCGGGCACGATGGCTCACGCCTGTAATCCCAGCACTTTGGGAGGCCGAGGCAGGCGGATCACCAGAGGTCAGGAGTTTGAGACCAGCCTGGCCAACATGGCAAAACCCCGTCTCTACTAAAAATACAAAAATCAGTTGGGCGTGGTGGCAAGCACCTATAATCCCAGCTACTTGGGAGGTTGAGGTGAGAGAATTGCTTGAACCTGGAAGGTGGTGGTTGCAGTGAGCCGAGATCGTGCCACTGCACTCCAGCCTGGGTGACAGAGCGAGACTCCGTCTCAAAAATAAAGAAATATATATATATATATGGCGAGAGAGAGAGAGAGAGCAAATATTAACAAAATTAAAACAAGAAATACATAGCAACATAATTGTAGACATCAAGACCCCAGTTTTAATAATAGAAAATTCAGATTAAAAATCAATAAGAAAACAAAACCTAGACAACATTATAGACTGTATTAATCATTTTACATATAGAAGAATATCTGAGAGTGGATAATTTATAAAGAAATAAATATTATATGGCTCACAATCCAGCAGACTGTACAAAAAGTGTGTGCCAGCATCTGCTTCTGGTGAGTGTCTCAGCAAGCTTACAATCATGGTTGAAGGCAAAGACCTTCAAGACATATTTGATACAATAGAATATTATTCAGCCTTAAAAAAAAATCTTGCCACATTAAAGATACACTTTGAGAATATTATGTCAACTGAAATAAGCCAGTAACGAAATCATAGATATTATGTACATGTCACATAATAACAGACAGAGCAAGTATGAGATGAAGGAGCCAGGTTCTTCTAATAAATCTGCTTTCATTTGAATTAATGGAGTGTAAACATTTTGATTACCAAGAGGATGGTGCCAAGCTATTTATGAAGACTTTGCCCCCATGACCCAAACACCTCCCACCAGGTCCCACATCCAACATTAAGGATTACATTGCAGAATAAGGTTTGGAGAACATGAACATCAAAACCATATTATAGACCAACTAGGCTTAATAGATGAGTACAAAACTTTCCAGTCAAAAGCAAGAGAATACACAATATTCTTATTTGCACCTGGTGTATTCTGTTAGGACATATACTAAGTTTTATTAAATTTAAGAATGCCAGCTAGGTGGTGTAGCTCATGCCTATAATCCCAACACTTAGAGACCAAGGTGGGAGGATTACTTGGAGTTAAAAGTTTGAGGCCAGCCTGGGCAACATAGTGAGACTCTATCCTTACAAATAATCAAAGAATTACTCAGACATGTTACTTTATGTTTGTAGTCCCAATTACATGAGACACTGAGGTGGAAAGATCACTTGAACCCAGTAGGTTGAGGCTGCAATGAGCCAAAATCATGGCAGTACACTCCGGCCTGGTTGACAGAGTAAGATCCTTTCTCCAAAAACAACAAATACAACAACAAATAAATTTAAGACCAAAATTACACACTTTGTGTTTTCTGACCAAAACTGAATTAAACTAGAAACTAAAACTAAAAAAAATTCCAAAAATATATGAAAATAAAACACACTCTTCAACATATGTTTGCTCAGGAATCAAAAAATAATAATTTTTCAGAGATGTCAATACAACTGACAGTGCTAAACAAATTCAATATAATCTTCATAAAAATCCCAATAGCAGTTTTTTAAAGAAATATTGTTTAAAATGTTAAAATGTTATTATGACCTATAGGCAAACACCCATGAAAAAGAAAAAAGGTGCATTATAATTTCTGATTTTGAAACATATTAAAAGCAACAATAACAAACACAATGTGGTACTGACACAAAGACAAACAAACAGACGAAAGAACAGAATAGAGCGCCCAGAAATGAACCCTTCTGAATATGGCCAAATAATCTCCCACAAAATTGACATGAGCACACAATAGAAAAAAGATAATCTTTTCACAAAATTATTTCAAAAACTGAACACCCATACTGATAAAGTTCAATTATTTCCTGAAACCATAAGTGAAAAATCTTTTAATCAGACATAAGAAGATAAGTTCTTTTTGTTTTCATTTTTCTTCTGAGATGGAGCCTTGCTCTATTGCCCAGGATGGAATGCAGTGGCATAGTCTCAGCTCACTGCAACCTCTGCCTTCTGGATTCAACCAATTCTTCTGCCTCGAGCCTGCCACCATGCCTAGCCAATTTTTATATTTTTAGTAGAGATGGGGTTTCACCATATTGGACGGGCCGGCATGGTGGCTCACACCCAGCATGTTGGGAGGCCAAGTTGGGCAGATCATAAGGTCAGGAGTTCGAGACCAGACTGATAAACATGGTGAAACCCTGTCTCTACTAAAAATACAAAAATTAGCTGGGTGTGGCGGCATATGCCTGTAATCCCAGCTACGCAGGAAAATCGCTTGAATCTGGGAGGCAGAGGTTGCAATAAGCTGAGATCACGCGACTGCACTCCAGCCTGGGCAACAGAATGAGACTCTGTCTCAAAAAAAAAAAAAAGAAAGAAACCCATGATGATTGTTGGTAGAAAACAAGGAGGCACCATTATTTTATGTTATAAATGTACTTCTTATAATTAAAAATAAAATTATTATCAAATACAGCAATTCCATTTATTAATCTATACCTAAAATATGCAACATAGGACCTTCAAGACATATTTGATACAAAGGAATATTATTCAGCCTTTAAAAAAAGTCTTGTCACATTTAAAGATACACTTTGAGAATATTATGTCAGCTGAAATAAGCCAGTAATGAAATCATAGATATTATGATTTCACTTATGTAAGATATATAAAATAGTCACACTCATAAAAACAGAAAGTGGAAGGGTGTTTGTTAAGGGCTGGAGAGAGGATAAAATGAGTAAATGTTATTTAATGGATACTGAGTCTTAGTTTTACAAGATATAAAATTTCTAGAAGTCTTTTGCATAACAATGTGAATACAGTTAACATACCTGAAATATACAACTTTTTTTTTTTTTTTTTTGAGACAGGGTCTCAATCTGTCACCCAAGCTTGAGTGCATGGCACAATTATGGCTCACTGCAGCCTTACACTCCCAGGCTCAAGTAACCCTCCCCCTCAATCTCTCAAGTAGCTCAGACCACAGGTACACACAACCCTGCTTGGCTATTTCTTAGAAAGAAAAATGTTTGTAGAGAGGGTGTCTCCACATTTTGCTCAGGCTGGTCTCAATCTTTTGGGCTCAAGCAATCCTCCTGTCCTGGCCTCTCAAAATCCTGGTTTTACAGATGTGAGCCACCACCATGCCTGGCCCTGACGTGTGCATTTAAACAGATTTAAGAAGCTAAATTATATGTTATGTGTTTTTACAACAATTACTTCTTAAAAAACTGAAAAAAATACCAAATTATAAATCTTTTAAAAAATTACCTCCAAATCACAAAGTGTTTGTCTCACACAAAGGAAATATGTATTCATCATTAAACACATGGTGAAAATGAGACTATTTCCAAGGCTACTCACTTAGACAAGATAAAACCAACACTGAAAATGAGCTAAGAGGTCGGGCACAATGGCTAATGCCTGCAATCCCTGCACTTTGAGAGGCTGAGGTGGGCAGATCACCTGAGGTCAGGAATCCGAGACCAGCCTGACCAAGATGGAGAAACCTCGCCTCTAATAAAGAAAAAAAACAAAATTTGCTGGGCATGGTGGCACATGCCTGTAATCCTAGCTACTTGGGAGGCTGAGGCAGGAGAATTGTTTGAACCCTGGAGGCAGAGGTTGCAGTGAGGCGAGATAGTGCATTGCACTCCAGCCTCAGCAACAAGAGCAAAACCCCCATCTCAAAAACAAAACAAAACAAAAAAAAACAGAAAAAGAGAATGAGCTAAGAAAGAATATATACAAGATAAGCTATAACAACAATTGGGGTCACATTTGCAGATATAAACACACAAATATATATAATCTGATTGTGACAGACATATGGCTCATTTATCTTTTAATTAAACCCCACATAACTTAAAGTACACAAACAGAATTGCCAATTGTCTAAAATTATAATACATAAGTAAAACTAAAAACAATAAACTGATAGTAAGAAATTTACAGTAAAAAAGACAATAATATAGTACTACAAGACAATAATAAATGTTTACTCATAAAATCTAGTTGGTAACATCAATGTACATTAACAAATAATTTGTCTAGATAACTGCAATGTTTGGCTGTAACTGTGCATTCCTGGAAGGCAGGCATTTTAAATTACTGGTATCTATTGTAAGGTAATAAAATTTCAGAGAAAATGAAATACAATCATAAACAGGAGATGCTAATGAAAAATTTTTAATAGATAAGCATTTAAAAGAAAATAGGGTCAATTTTTGTTTTAAATATTTGCTATTTTTACCCAAAATAAAACTACTGTAATCCAAATACAGAAGCAAACAACACCTTACATTGTGAAATTATACATATATTTAGCAGAATAGGGTTAGAGCCTCATATACAAAACAAATATTTGGGGAATAAACTATGCTATTATTTAGATATAGGCTGATAAAAGTAGTTGAAAATTTTATAATTTCTTTTTGGCTGCCTGCATACTAATTATCTAATTTAATTCAGGCACAACATGTAAATTCTAGTGTATTGCCCTAAATGTCTGAATCTAAAATTACAGACAAATTTGAAGTAGAAAATAGAAAGTAAAAATTTATATAGGGAGTGACATTAATAAGACCAAAAAAAAAAAAAAAAAGGGCACCCTATTTGCTTATCCCCTGACAGCAAGAAAATTTGTCAGCCATTCCCAACGAAAATGCCTTTTTCAGAGAACCATGCATCATGGTTTACACTGGTAATGACAGCTACATGATACATTAACAAATTGCTTGCAGTCAAAATATTAAGACATGCCTGGGTTATGTAACAAGACCACATCTCAAAAATAAGTGCCTTTGGCCAGGCACAGTGGCTCACACCTGTAATCCTTCACACCTGTGATCCGAGGTAGGTGGATCACCTGAGGCCAAAAGTTCAAGACCAGCCTAGCCAACCTGGTGAAACTCCATCTCTACTAAAAACACAAAATTTAGCTGGGTGTGGTGGCGGCACCTGTAATCCCAGCTACTCGGGAGGCTGAGGCAGAAGAATCACTTGAACCCAGGAGGCGAAGGTTGCAGTGAGTCAAGATCGCACCACTGCACTCCAGTCTGTGTGACAGAGTGAGACTCCATCTCAAAGAAGAACAAGAAAAATAAAAGTGCCTTTAAGAGAGTTCTGAGATCCAGTAAGGGAGTTGTGAAACTCTGCCAAAGCCCAAGATTGAAGGTAATTCTGTTTAGAAGATAGGCCCTTATTCAGGTGGCAAACTACAGGAATACTATTTTTGGCTACAGACAAGAAAATGTTCCACCTAACTTGGTTCCAGTGAGAATTTTGAACTTACTCTGTGACCATCCCAAACTCTTCCCAGCCACAGTGTGGGGGAGGTCCTGCCCTTCCAGAGGCCTAGAGGAAGATACCTATTTACAGCCATGCTGGTAGGCTTGCAGACCTTGGCCTTTACTGTGGTCCCTGAGGCAGTTCCGTGACTCATTTCCAGCTCCCTGAGCCACAGCTCATGGCCGGTTCTGCCTATGTAGAAACCCAAAGTGACCTGGGAAAATTCTCTCTTGTAGTCAGTGAAAGCCATGCTCATCCACATCCTGATATAAAGTCCACCATATGCAGACCCGACTGCAGAAACCTGCCCCTGGGTCTGCAATGCACAGCAAAGTCCTGAAAGATATTCAGTCTATCCAAAAATTAACTGTCCAAAAATTAAATGTGAACTACAATTATCTAAGCCCCTTTTAACAAGACAACTAAAGGTGGACGCTTGTGCAAACCCAGCAGCCTTAAGACCAAGCTACAACTCTTTTTCACTACAAACCCAGAGGGCATTCTATCACATTGGGGGCCAAAAAAAAATTTATTTTTACTTTCTGAAACCAGTTTATAAAATCTTGAAGAGGTGTTTGCTCCTTTAAATTTACAGACTCCATTGCAAAACAATTGTTTCTTATTGTCAATGCTTCTATTTTAACACAGTACTGAAAGTATGTGGAAGAAGAAATAGTCAAAAGAAAAATTTAAAGTCATTGATATTGAAGACCAAAAGTAAAACATTGCTCTTGGTAGATCATGTAATCTTTTATCAAAAAAACCATAAACAGTACATTAAAACCTGTTTAAACTAAAAATATAAAATTAACACACAAGTATAAGTTATGGTTCCATACACTTAAAACAAATGGTCTGATAAAATAGAGGAAAAAAAATCTTATTTACAATAGTAATGAAATAATTAATTTTAGAACAAATTTAAACAAGGAGCTTGTAAATCTTTTAAGTGAAAGATAAATCAATGAAAAAAATTAGACAGGACACAAATAAATTTAAAAATATTTCTACTGAAAGAATAAGTATTGTGAAACAGCTATATTATCCAAAGTGATCTCTAGATTCAATAAACTCCCTGTCATAATTCCAGTGTTTTTTTTTCACAGTAATGAAAAATACAATCCTAAAAAAAAAAATGAAACTACAATAAACTTTGAATAGCCAAAGCAATCTTAAGAAAAAAGAACAAAGCAGAAAGACATCATACTTTATCATTTCAAACTATATTTCAAAACTATGGTAATGAAAACAGGATGAAATGTGCAGAAAAAATGAACAAGAAAACCCATGAAACAGAAAGCACCACTCTCATGCATTTCAGACGTGATGTAAAAAGAGAACTTAAAAATAGTTTAACATAGAGTATCTCAAAATTATGGAGATTTCTGTCCACATAAACAAGAAAAAAAAAGTCAGATTGTACACTCTTTTTGTATGTCATGAACAGTACTTTAGCTGTCACTGTAAATTTGAAGGAAGAACACTGAAAGGAAATTAGAATTCTTAGAAATTTTATAAACATAAGACAGAAGACGTCCCTATGTGAGAGTAAAATTTTTAAAAATTTTCAGGCTTTTGAGAAACTATTTCCTTTCTAACACAGCTTCCCAAATCACTTTAAGAACTTGCTTTCTTCTTGACTTGAACCCCTCATCCATGTCATCTGTTGTATTCACTCTCACCTACCTGGGGGTTCATCCACCATCTCATGTCACTTCATATGCCAGGACTCTTTTTCTTGCTCCAGACAGGTGATCAGGTCTGGCTTAAAAACAGCAATACCTGTTTTATTAAAAATAACTAACATGAATCTTACTCATATTCTCCAATTACCAACTTAGTAATGTGTTCAGTAAAGAGGATATAATAGAATATTCTAATAAATTTATCCCAATATGCTAATTTATAACAGAAATGTTTAAGTATTTAGAAAATACTTTTATTGGTCGGGTACGGTGGCTCATACCTGTAATCCCAGCACTTTGGGAGGCCAAGGCAGGTGGATCATGAGGTCAGGAGTTCAAGATCAGCCTGCCCAAGATGGTGAAACCCTGTCTCTACTAAAAATACAAAAATTAGCTGGGCATATTGGCAGGCGCCTGTAATCCCAGCTACTCAGTAGGCTGAGGCAGGAGAATCGCTTGAACCTGGGAGGTGGAGGTTGCAGTGAGCTGAGATCATGCCACTGTACCCTAGCCTGGGTGACAGAGCAAGACTCCATCTCAAAAAAAAAAAAAAAAGAAAAGAAAAAAGAAAAAAGAAAATAATTTAATTTTGTACGTTCTTAATTTCACTGCCTGATACGGCTGAATCAAAAATTGCTGATGACAATTAGATTTTAAGGCATGAGTAACAATATTTTATGCAACTAAACTTCTGAAATTACCAATAATCTAAAGTGAAGGACACAGATCAGCTCAGGAATGTGGAAAGTTCAAGTCAAGATGAAACATCTTGAAGAAATTCTCTTCTAAACAGACAAATCCCCAGGATTTTCTTGAAAACAGAAATTTGAAAGCATAAATTACCAGAAAACATCCTACAAAAGAGAAATGAAACCTTTAGTTTATATAAGGAATTTTGTATTAAAGTTATCCTCACCCAGGAAGGCCAGGTTTTCATCACATTCCTCTATAAATTCTGCTGTGCAGTGTCCAGGCACTGCTACTCCACCAGAGAGAATTCTATGGCCACATCCCTAAATGTCAGCAGTCCCTGGAAAAGACACACAAACACACGTATTTACAAAGCGGCTATTGGCAGAATTTTCCATTCGACTCAAGGTAAAATCAGAAAGCGAATAGAACTGATTCTAACTTATAAGAGGGACTGAAATTATCCAATAAAATAATTGTCAAAACACAAACATTTTCTAATGTATTCTCTATCTCTGAGAAAAGAGAGTGGCATAATATCCACAAATCAGTGTATATATGATACTTGTCTGGATGATAAAGTATAAAATTGACGGCATAAACACTAACATGTACATTTTTGGGGGACTATATTTACATAATACAGAATGAGTTGTGTATGTTTTTCAGATGAAAAAGACATAGCTGTTTACATTTTTCAGACAAAATAGACATGTTGACTTAGAAGGTAACAGTTGAATTTTAATGTGTACAATAAACCAGACATCTTGTTAATGCAGATTAATTTTTCAGGAGATCTGAAATAAAGTCCAAGTTACTGAATCTTTACCAAGTTTACCAGTAATGCCAATGTTTTGGCCCCAAAAGATCATTTTGTCAAACATCCAGTAAGTGGAAGAGTCTGTGTTTTTTTCAAGTTTTTCTGGCCTGTAAACAAAGATGAGAGCTTTCATTTACCAAAGAAAGAAATACAAAGAAAACCTCAAAAACAGGGCAGCTGCCAGATTAAATGTGATGGTTTATGGACATCAGCTGCATAAAGATACTTAATGAAAAGAAAAAAAAAAAAAAACAACTCTATAGCGAAAAAATCTGTAAGAGAGCTTACTAAGCAAGTGAGTTATTAACATCAAATGCACTAGGACAAGTTTTTATAGTGTGCTGATGCACCCAGAAGGACACAGCATCACTACTGAGATATTGCCCCCACTAAAACCAGTTACAGTCTGAATTTAACCGTAAGAAAACATCAGTTGTATGGAAAGTTAAAGATACAGATATCTTCCACGTTCTACAATTTTTAATAGTGACTTTAAGTAGTCTTTCTTTAGCAACCAAATAAGCAGGTATCTCCTGGTAATTTTTGTTTGTTTGTTTTTTGTTTTTGTTTTTGTTTTTTTTGAGACTCAGTCTCGCTCTGTCGCCCAGGTTGGAGTGCAATGGTGCGATCTCGGCTCACTGAAACCTCTGCCTCCAAGGTTCAAGAGATTCTCCTGCCTCAGCCTCCTGAATAGCTGGGACTACTAGCGCGTGCCACCATGCCTGGCTAATTTTTTGTATTTTTAGTAGGGACGGGGTTTCACCGTGTTCACCAGGACGGTCTCAATCTCCTGTCCTTGTGATCCATCCACCTCAGCCTCCCAAAGTGTTGGGATTATAGGCGTGAGCCAAATTGCACAGCCACTTCTTTCAGAACTTTCTGGGTAATAAATGCCATTCTGTTTAAATGAGCATTTTCTTAATCGTGTAATGCCTCAAAATAATAAAGAACACAGAAAAAACTGCAACATTACATGCTCTCCATCTTTACTAAGAACCCCAGGTTTTCCCCATAGAAAATATAGAGTATCATTGCTGGATGCTGTGGCTCATGCCTATAATCCCAGCACTTTGGGAGGTTGAGGCAGGTGGATCATATGGTCAGGAGTTTGAGACCAGTCTGACCAACATGGTAAAACCCTGTCTCTACTAAAAATATAAAAATTAGCTGAGTGTGATGATGCATGCTTGTAATCCCAGCTACTCTGGAAGCTGAGGCAGGAGAATTGCTTGAACCCAGGATGTGGAGGCTGCAGTGAGCCGAGATCATGCCACTGCACTCCAGCCGGGAAGACAGAGTGAGATTCCGTCTCAGAAAGAAAGAAAAGAGAGAAGAGAAAAGAAGAAAAATATTGAGTATCCACAGTTATCCATGTTCAACAGCCAGTCAATATTTTTAATATTGCAGATCACAAATCCATGGTGAGAATTCTGCATGGCATATAAGAAACCGTGATGTACAGAAGGCTGTGATATATAGAAACGAAGTATTTTTCAGAGACCCTCGACTATCATAAGCATTTGTAAAAGTAGTTAAGAAAAACTCATTAGGGAGAAAAAACACAAGTATAGAAGTAAAGATTTGCAAGTACTAAGCACATGGCAATCCAGGAGGCAGAGTGGACACAGCTCTTGATGTCAGAAATGTTTAGCTGAAAAAAAGTCATTTTTTCTCTTTCTCCTCCTCCTCTAGAATTATTTCTCAGATGACACTTTCTGGACTAATTATACCTGCATCTTTAGAATATGCCTTTAAAAATTTGAGCACCACATGTTCATCTTTTACCACCACACCCAAAGGTAGAAAGCCCAAGACAGAAAAACTCTACCCATTTCTGTCCTTTATAACAGAAAGGATTTAGGAACAATGAGCTGCTCCACAGAGATAAAAATATAAGTTTCTCTGCAGCCAGGCGCAGTGGCTCATGCCTGTAATCCCACACTTTGGGAGGCTGACGTGGGTGGATCACTTGAGGTCGGGAGTCCGAGACCAGCCTGACCAACATGAAGACACTCCATCTCTACTAAAACTACAAAATTAGCAGGATGTGGTGGCTCATGCCTGTAATCCCAGCTACTCAGGAGGCTGAGGGAGGAGAATCACTTGAAACCCGGAGGTGGAGGTTGCAGTGAGCCAAGACTGCACTATTGCACTCCAGCCTGGGCAACAAGAGTGAAACTTCATCTTAAAAAAAAAAAAAAGAAAAAAGTGTGCGTGTATATATATAATACATATATTTTATTTTTTTGGTCCGCAGGTTCTCTCCTCTGCTACAGACACTAGCAATTTCTGCTACAGTAATAGAAATATTGGCCACACTGTCGTGTCCTTACCAAACCCAAACAGAACAGGTTCCTGGACCACCCTTTAGTGCAAAGGCAGCACTTAACTCTCATAAATGTATCTTGAACTCGTCATACTTGATTCTGGCACCTTAGAGTCACATGAGGCACTTAATTAAAACAAATAGACGCTTTCACCCAGAACACTAAACAAACTGTGAAAAGGGTACAAGAGAGTTCTGCAAATTGGCCACGTGATTCTAATTAGAAGCCTGTGCTTATAACCACTTACCTAAGCACTGCTACTCAAGCTTTAATGAGCTTATAAATCACTTCGTAAATTTGGCCCCACTCTATGTAGTATGATTCTTCAGGTTTGGAAAGGGTCCATAAATGGGTATTTTAAAGAAGTCCCCTGTCAGTTCTGATGTCACTCTCTCTGGGCTCATTATTAGCATTGGTTAGAAAAATGAGGCATGGCACAGAGTCCCTTATATTCAGCAGTCTTGTCACAACACAAATACTTTTGATACAAATGAAGACAACCATTCTTTATCTTAAAGTATTATATTATTTGCTGGCTTTTTAAAGTTTATAGAGAAAACAGAAAGCAGCAATTTCTGAGTAAGTCTGCATTTAGAAAACAACATGTACACATGTACTAATGCAACGTTTATTAAGCAGGTACCATGTGCTCAATAAGAGGTTACAGAGCACTATGATAACCCATTACTTAATTCTGATAAAATCTGTGAGTTTATACTAAGTGTTCAATAATTCCAAGGATTTAGAATAAGAACCCAGTATTTTTATTTCTTCTTTTGTTTATCTGTCACTGATTTTTTTTAAAAAAATATATAGAATAAAGTCTAAATATAGACAGATGAGAGGGATACAGATAGAAAGAGTTTAATGTAATTTAGATGAATTTTTGTTGTGTTTATATTTACTATTTTGTGATTTGTGAATCAATTACTATATCTGCAGGGACAGAAAACAAGTTGCTAAACATAATCTCTCTGCAAACAATGGTTTCAATAAAAAATTTAAAAATTAAGACCATACAAATCATGTTTCATATTTTCCATTTATCTGCTTCTGGGTTTCAGAAAATCATGACCATCAACCCTAAAAAAGCAACAGGATTCATCACCCAAAACTCTGATCTCTTCTAGTTAGTTCTGGGAGGCAAGACTCCAGAGTATGGCCATACCTAAATAAGGCCTTCACAAAGGGTGAACCTGATCAGGGCTGGGGCAAGGTGTAGAACTAATGTAAAATTCTGTTCTTTATGCCACTGGGGAGTATTTTCAGTTGTTTCATTTTTTAAGTGTACCAAAAAAAAAAAAAATCTTAAATCTCAGCGTTTGTATAATTTTTAATCTTTTTAAACCCCACTGCCCTCTCAAGGACATATCACATACTAATAAGCAATTTAAACAAAACTCTTAAGGTTTTCTAAAATAATTTTTAGAAGATAAGTATTCTTAGCAAGCTAAAAAATACAAATAATAACTCTTTTATTTATAAATATATGTTCAGGTGTAGACATCAGAAGTCTCAACAATATAAAGAAAATGGTGTAAATAAATCCCATATATTTGCACACATCTATTTATTGTACCCACCATATGATGTATAATTAAACCACTTATCCAGTTGATAGTCAAGACTAAAAGTTCTTGCATGGTAGGGACCATGACTGCTTTATCTATTTTTCTAATGACTATATGAAATGGAATCAATTTGTTTATCTGTTTGAGTCTCCAGATCTCCTCCTTGTTTTTCACCCAAGTACCAGGGAACCAGAGAAACTCTCATCTGGGTACCAGCCAAAGACATCTCTTGTATGGTGGGAGGAACAAATACCAGATGACTCATTTCTTTTACACTAAGACAGAAGCAAAATTAACCACTCTTGTCAGTCTGACACAATTCTGTTCTGGAGATTCTCAAATGTCTCAGATGCCTAGGTGATTATGAGAGCATTTCCAGTGACCCTGGGCTGATGGCCCAATAATAAGCCGGCAGGAGAGACTCAGGCTGATTCTAAAAAGAAAATGAAACTATCCTGGTGGAGCTCCAGAACCTGGATCACCTGTCCTGATTAGCTAGCTTTTGGGCATGTAGGACAATAACACCCCGGTATCACATTTTCCAGGTAGCTATAGTTGTGCTCAGGGCTCTGGCTACTTTGTGGCCTTGATCTCTCACTCCTAAGATGCTTGTTTACACTTAGAGATTCTGCCATCAGATTCTATTTACACCTGTAGCCTCTCACATAAAGATAGCGATGTGAAAAGGTCAAAGAGCCACACTCTCAAAGGAGGGATCTGAAATGTGTACATTGACATCTCACAATGCAGAAAATGCCTCCTGTTGGTTTTCTGTACATTCTCAATCTAAAGTCTGGCCCTGTTTTGTAAATTCCAGGCAGAGGCCAGACCTTATTTGCAGATTCCAGATAAAATCAACATCACTCTACATTTTTGGCTGTTACAGCTAGTATAATCAAAGGAGAAATCTACTCAGAGGCTGCTCTAGAAAATTCTAAATAATATTTCACCTAAAAAAAAGCTGACACAACATGAATATAAGTAGACAGTTTATTGGGGCCAAGCTTAAGCACTGTAACTTGAGAAGAAATATTCAAGATGCCTGGAATCTACACTTTGATTAGCAGCAATTATAAGTGGATTTGTGAAGGTAAAAAAAGAAGAGAGACAGAGAGTGAGGTGATACAAACTAGTTTGTGAGAAATTCTTCTTTGTTTAAATAAATAACTTATTATTGGTTTAACTTATACCTACTTTTGGCAATAGTGAACGGCTTCAAGAGATGAATACATAGTTGAAAGTAAGGAGAAAGACATAATTGTGCTCTTATTTTAATGTATGAGTTTTATAAGTAAAAAGACTTGCAGACAGGCACAGTGGCTCACGCCTGTAATCCCAACATTTTAGGAGGCCAAAAAGATAGGATCACGAAGTCAAGAGATGGAGACCATACTGGCCAACATGGTGAAGCCCCGTGTCTACTGAAAAAAGTAATACAAAATTAGCCAGGTGTGGTGGCACATGCCTGTACTCCCAGCTACTCGGGAGGCTGAGGCAGGAGAATAGCTTGAACCTGGGAGGAGGAGGAGGTTGCAGTGAGCCAAGATCATGCCACTGTACTCCAGCCTGGTGACAGAGCAAGACTCCATCCCCACCCCAACACCACCCCCCCAAAAAAAAACTTGCATTTCTCAAATGAAACTTTTGTTTTGTTTTGTTTTGTTTTTTAATTTCTAGACCTAGATTTAGAATTTGGAGTTGCAGATTTAGGTCCTAGATGGGTGGAGTAGCAGTAGGTGTTACCTGCAATTGTGAGCATTTTAGTAAGAGGAAGGAAAGAGAAGTGGAGATTCTCATGTCTCCATGTCTACTCAATGCACACTTGTTACACTGATTGGGTTTCTGGGCTCCATGGTCTCTGAATCACTTTCAGGTCTGAAGATACAAGAGTCATTGAAAGAAGTAAAATGGTTAATATCTGCCCTATAAAGTTTGTAGGAATCTAGGCCAGGTGAGGTGCCTCACACCTGTAATCCCAGCACTTTGGGAGGCTAAGGTGGGTGGATCACCTGAGGTCAGGAGTTCGAGACCAGCCTGACCAACATGGAAAACCCCTGTCTCTACTAAAAATACAAAATTACCCAGGCGTGGTGGTGCATGCCTGTAATCCCAGCTACTCGGGAGGCTGAGGCAGGAGAATCACTTAAACCCAGGAGGTGGAGGTTGCAGTGAGCTGAGATTGTGCCACTGCACTCCAGCCTGGGCAACAAGTGCGAAATTCCGTCTAAGAAAAAAAAAAATGGTTTGTAGAAATCTGCTCTAGCCTCTCTAGAAGTGACTGTGAAGGACTATAGATACCAAATAGGCAGAGACACAATTCTGCCTGCATATTTAGGTGACAACATGCATTTTACAGCATAATTGTGAGAAGCCTGAGAGGGAAAGTCCCCTCTAGAGTAAAGCTTGGTTGGCACCTTATTTGTTTATATTATGTCTGGTAATTCTAGGAAATATAGTTTTTAAAAAATCCTCTTCAGCCCCAGAGAAACCACGATAATAGCAAAGAAAGAAGCTGGGCATGGTGACTTACACCTGTAATCCCAGCACTTTGGGAGGGAGAGGAGGGTCGATCATGAGATCGAGACCATCCTGGCTAACACAGTGAAACCCCATCTCTACTAAAATAAATTAAAAAAAAAAAAAAAAAGCCAGGCATGGTGGCATGTGCCTATAGTCCCAGCTACTTGGGAGGCTGAGGCAGGAAAATCACTTGAACCTGATAGGCAGAGGTTGCAAAGAGTCGAGGTCGCACCACTGCACTCCAGCCTGGGTGACACAGCGAGACTCTGTCTCAAAAAAAAAAAAAAAAAAAAGAAAGAAAGACAAGAAAAAGAAAAAGAAAGAAAACTCTTTCATTACACAATTAAATCTGAATGTCACATATATTACAGTCAGTCTGCTTAAGAGATTGAAAAGACATAAAGATGGTTATCATAAATAGTTTACAAGTAGAAGAATTTACACCACCATGTCATACACAGTTCATCCTAAATTCCTCTGGTCATTGGGGAGGTCATCCATGTATGCTAATTGGTTATATTCAATGACAAAATAAACTTTTCACATGTCCATGACAGAAGATAGTTCTGCAACTTGAAGCCAGCTGCCTGCTGAAGGTAGACTTTCACTCTTATACAAAAGTGGTTGAATAGGGTGTTATCTTTTTGGCTACTTGCATTTTAAAGCAGTGCCTCTCTCCTCCCTGAGGACGGGGTTACAGTACTCCGGTTTCCCCTCTTCTGATTGCCAGTGTTCTCTTTTGTTTCCTACCCTCTGCCACTGCGGTACAGCCCACAGCACAGGGCTCACAGCTGGCAGCTCACATTATAGGTGAATGTCAATTGCCATAGCAGCACTTTAGTGTCACATCAAAGAGTGAAGCCTGAGCTGCAGGAAGAGAGCCTCCCTGGGTAGAACTGCACCTTCACAATAATGGAAATGAGAGCATTATTTAAGCCACAGTTTCTATTTATAATGGTGACATGGAAAATAAACTGCTGGATTTCTAGCATGCATCTAGATAGAGATAGCTCCAAGAGTTCTCACTGTAACAGCCAGGTCTGTCACAGACATTATGGGATACTAATAGGGCTTCTAAAACAGATACACGAAGCATTCTAAAGAAAAACAGCTCTCACTCTGAGAAAGATTATATTGACAGAAAAAAAAAGGTAAAAGCATCTTAAGAAAAAACTGAAATTAGATATAAGATTGTTCAAGTCAGGCAGAAAATATTCCTCCAAAAAGAATTTCTCTCTAAATACCCAAAGTGCATAGCTACTCACAGCATGAGAAACATGAGTATTATGAAGAAAAGAGGTATATTATCAGAAGAATTATAAAAGATTTTTTTCTATCTCTGATGCTAATTTTCTAGCCATTGAATGCAGAATCTATATTCAAATATATCTCACAACTTCCACTAGCACTTTTTGATAAAAAATTAAAATCTGACTGTGTTAATATAGTGGAATATATGTGAACCTGTAAGGTAGCTAACTGGAGAGCTACTACAGTTTTTGGGCAGCCACATCGCCTGCCTTTATTTGTCCTGTAATAGCAGCATTCCAATTTGTGAAATGAAAGACACTGAAATTATGCTTACTTTCCATTATCCCTGTTGGTTAAATTAATAAGAATAGAAAACTAATGTCTACTGTAACAATTTGGTAGTAAAATTTCTTTGGCTATTGGATATAAATATGTAAGGAGGAATAATTTTAATGTACTAGTCATAATGTATGGAGGATTTTTTAAAATTTCTGTAACTATATTTCAATTGAAAAACTTTACATTTTGAAAGTGTGAATCACAATATTAAAATAACTAAGGAATTCATTCAAAGTAGACATTGTGGCTTTATATTCATACTATTGTAGAAAATATTATTAAATGTATATGAATGCAGGTTGTCTAACAACACCACACATAACTATGCTAATTGTACTGAAGTAATAAATAGAAACCAAGGTATGACAACAGACTCCACTGTTCAGTTTACAAACTGAACTATTTTTGCTTTTGTAGTATAAGTACTTCAGACTGTAAATAATCACGTTGGATAAACAGGTTTGTCAATCAAATTACCCAATATCTTTTAGTCCTTATAATTCTGTTTTGCTAAATTTAATCCTATTTTTATGCTAAACTTTTGTGTGCTCTTGGAATGAGTTTTATTGTGAACAAATCTGTGTCAACTTTAAAAGACTAAAAATAGTAAGAATAACCTTTTGCCAAAGCAAAAACAAAGCAATTAATCTCAGGTCCCAGATAAAGACAATCCTCAGTAAAAAAAATAAATAAATAACAAAGATTTATTTAACTGTTAATATGATTTACATATATTTCAAAAAAAGGGAGATAAAAATCTATATAAAACCTAACTGTTTTAAGAAAAGAGATTTTAGTAAGATATTTTCTCTTATTTTTATGTGGACTAATTAAGCCTCTTATTTCTAATTTAGACTTTTACAAGAGCCAGGTCTATAAACATGTTCTTAAACTCGTGGACATCTAAATTTTGCACATTGTGCACACATGAAAGAATGTTTACAGAAGAAAAAGCAGAAAAGAGAAAAGTGTTATATAAAATTAATGGGTTCACATGAACAAAAGCAAGTTCTTAGAGACCTATGAAGAGATTTAGATTCTGACACAATAACAGTGGGAGACTACAACATCCCACAGGCACTAAGAGACAGATAACTGAAGAAGAAAATTAACAAAACATTAGGACCTAAACTCAACACTTGACCAAATCGTCCCAATAGACATCTACAGAACTCTTCAGCTTGACAAAAATATAATTCAACAAAAAGAAAACAACTTGAAACCATACAATTACATAAAAATTAAACAACCTGCACTTGAATAACTTCTTGATAAATAATGAAATTAAGGCAAAAACCAAGAAGTTCTTTTAAACAAATAAGAACAAAAAAGACCAGGGCTGGGCACAGTGGCTCATGCTTGTAATCCCAGCACTTTGGGAGGCCGAGGCAGGCGGATCATGAGGTCAGGAGCTTGAGACCAGCCTGGCCAAGATGGTGAAACTCCATCTCTACTGAAAACACAAAAATTAGCCCACTGTGGTGGCACATGCCTGTAATCCTAGCTACTTGGGAGGCTGAGGTAGGACAGTCGCTTGAACTCAGAAGGTGGTGGTTGCAGCAAGCCGAGATTGTGCCATTGCACTTGCCCTGGGCAGCAAGAACAAAAATCCATCTCAAAAAAAAAAATAAATAAATAAAAATAAAAATATAAAACCAACACATTAGAATATCTGCAATACTGCTAAGGTGGTGTTAAAAGGGAAATTGATAGCATTTAATGCTCAAAAAGTTAGAGAGATCTTCATTTGACAACCTGACATCATAAATAAAAGAATGAAAGAAGCAAGAGCAAATCAACCGCTAATCTAGCAGCAGACAAGAAATAATCAAAATCAATATCAAGAAATCCAGGAATTAAGTCTATGAAAAAATAATAATATAAATAAACCACTACCTAGATTAATGAAGGAAGAAGGGATGATCCAAATAAACACAATTAGAAATAACAAAAGACATTACTACTGACCCCACAAAAATATATTGAAGTCTACTATGAATATCTCTGTGCACACAAACAAGCTAGAAAAAATGAAAATATTTTAAACAAATACATCCTTCCAAGAATGAAAAAAAAGAAATCAAAGCCCTAAACAGATGAATAAGAAGCTCAAAAATTGAATTAATGATAAATAGCCAATCAACCAAATAAAGCCAAGGACCAGACAGATTCACAGCTGAATTCTACCAGGTGTACAAAAAAGTGCTGGTATTATTTCTACTGAAACTATTCTAAGAAATTAAGAAAAAGTAACTTCTGTCCAACTTGTTATATAAGAACAGCATTATTCTGATACCAAAACCTGGCTGAGATTTAAAAAAAAAAAAAAAAAAAAAAAAAAAATTCAGGCCAATATCTTTCAACATTCATGCAAAAATCCTCAACAAAATACTGACAAACCAAATTTAGCAGCATATCAAAAAGCTAACCCACTATGATCAAGTAGAATTTATTTTGGGAATGCAAGGTTGGTTCAAAGTACACAAATCAAATCAATAAATGTGATTCATCACATAAACAGAACTAAAGACAGAAACCACAAGATTACCTCAATAGATGCTGAAAAGGCTTTTGATAAAATATATCTTTCATGTTAAAACCCCTCAAAAACCTAGGCATTGAAAGTACATACTTTACAATAATAAGTTATTTATGACAAACTCTCAGCCAACACACTGAATGAACAAAATCTGGAAGCAGATGGGTGCAGTGGCTCATGCCTGTAATTCCAGCACTTTGGGAGGCCAAGGCAGGTGGATCACCGGAGGTCAGGAGTTTGAGATCAACCTGGCAGACATGGCAAAACCCCATCTCCACTAAAAATACAAAAATTAGCCAGGGGTGCCTGTAATCCCAGTTACTTGACAAGTTGTGGAAAGAGAATCACATAAAACAGAAGACAGAGGCTGCAGTGAGCCAAGATTGTGCCACTGCAATCCAGCCTGGGAGACAAAGGGAGACTCTATCCCAAAAAGAAAGAAAGTAAAAAGCTTGAAGCATTCTGCCTCAAAAATTGGCATAAGGCAAAGATTCCTTCTCTCAACTCTTCTATTCAACATAAAATTGGAAGTCCTGGTCAGAGCAATCAGGCAAAACATGACAATAAAAGGAATTTAAACAGAGAGGAAGCCAAGCTATCCCTTTTTGAAGACAACATAACTCTATATCTGGAAAACTGTATAGTCTTGGCAGAAAAACTCTTTAAACCTACAAACAACTTCAGTATCATTACAGGACACAAAATAAATGCATAAAAATTAGTATCATCCTTGTAAATCAACAACATCCATACCAAATACAAATTATAAACACGCCATTAACAATCGCTGCAAAAAGAACAAAATATCTAGAAATGCAGCTAACCAGGAAGGTGAAACATCTCTATGATAAGAATTACAAACAATGCTTAAAGATGTCAGAAATGGCACAAACAAATGGAAAACAACTTTACACTCATAAGTAGAAAATATCAATATCCTAAAAATGGTTACACTGCCCCAAAAATTTACAGATTTAATGTTATTCTAATCAAATGACCAAAATATTTTTAACAGAACTAAAAAAAAAGAAAAAAGAAAAACTATTGTAAAATTCATATAAAACCAAGAGTCCGAATGGCCAAGGTAATCATAAGCAAAAACAACAAAGCTGAAGGCATTACATTACCTAACTTCAAATTATACTACAGAGCTACAGTAAACAAAGCAACATGGAACTGGTACAGAAACAAACTCATAGACCAATGCAACAGAACGGAGCCCAGAAATAATGCCACATATCTACGACCATCTGATCTTCAACAAAGGTGACAACAGAAATGTGGAAAGAATTCCCTATTTAATAAATGGTGGTGGAATAACTAGCTAGCACTATGTAGAAGACTGAAACTTTATTACACCATATACAAAAATCAACTCAACATTAATTAAAGGCTGAAATATTTATTTGAAAATTATTTTTAAAACCGTGGAAGATAACTTAGGAAATACCATTCTAGACATAGAAACTGGCAGAGATTTCATGATGAAGATACCAAAAGCCATTGCAACAAAAGCAAAAATTGGCAAATTTGACCTAATTAAAGAGCTTCTTCACAGCAAAGGAAACTATCAACACAGTAAACAGACAACCAAAAGAATAATAGGAAAAATTTGCAAACTATGCTTCTGACCAAGGTGTAATATCCAGAATCTATAAGAAACTTAAATAAGTTTACAAGAAAAAATAAAATCTCACTAAAAGAAAAAAAACATGAAAAAGATGTTTTTCAAAAGAAGACAAACGTGGCTAACAAGCATGTAATAAAATGCTCATCAATAATCATTAGAGAAATGCAAAGAAAAACCACAACATGCCATCTCACACCAGTGAGAAGGGCTATTAAAAAGTCAAAAAATAGACGCTGTCAAGGTTGCAGAGAAAAGGGAATACTTATACTCTGCTGTTAAGAGTGTACATTAATTCAATCATTGTAAAAAGCAGTGTGGCAATTTCTCACAGAACTAAAAAGAGAATTACCATTTCACCAAGCAACCTCATAATTGGGTATATACCCAAAGAAATATATAAAGACACATGCACAAGCATGTTCACTGCAGCACTGTTCACAACAGCAAAGACATGGAATCAACTTGAATGTCTATCAATGGTAGACCGGATAAAGAAAATATGGTATGATCAGACACAATGGCTCATGCCTGTAATCCCAGCACTTCGAGAGGCCAAGGCAGATGGATTGCCTGAGCTTAGGAGTTTAAGACCACCCTGAGCAATATGGAAAAATTCCATCTCTAAAAAAATGCGAAAAGAAAAATTAGCTAGGTGTAGTGGTGCATGCCTGTAGTCCCAGCTACTTGGAAGTCTGAGGTACAAGAGGATTGCTTGGCCTGGCGGGATGGCTTACACCTGTAATCCCAGCACTTTGGCAGGCCGAGGCAGGCGGATCACCAGGTCAGGAGTTCAAGACCATCCGGGTCAACATGGTGAAATCCCATCTCTACTAAAAATACAAAAATTAGCTGAGCATGGTGGTGGTGGGCACCTGTAATCCCAGCTACCCAGGAAACTGAGACAGAAGAGTCACTTGAACTCCAGAGGAGGAAGTTGCACTGAGCCAAGATGACACCATTGCACTCCAGTCTGGGCAACAAAAGGGAGACTGTCTCAAAAGAGAAAAAAAAAAAAGAAGACTGCTTGAGCCCAGAAGGTTGAGGCTGCAATGAGCCAAGATCATGCCACTGCACTTCAGCCTAGGCAACAGACTGAGACTCTGTCTCCAAAAAAATAAATAACATGACATAATATAAAATACAAATAAAAGTACAATAAAATACAAATAAAACAAAAGTAAAACTCTGTCTCGGAAAAAAAAAAAGATACAACCCCAAAAAAGTGAAATGTGGCCGGGCGCGGTGGCTCACGCCTGTAATCCCAGCTCTCAGGGAGGCAGAGGCGGGAGGATAGCTTGAGCCCAGGAGTTCGAGACCTGCCTGGGTAATACAGCGAGACCCCGTTCTCCACAAAAAGGAAAAAAAAAAAAAAAAAAAAAAAAAAAAAAAAGACAAAAAAAAAAAAGTGAAATGTATAGGACCAAGAAAAAAGGCGGGAAAAGATGAAGCACAAAGATGATAAACAGCTGTAATTAATAAAATTCTCATCCCTTGTGTTCTCCAGGAAGACTTTTAAGTTGGGGGGGAGGGGAACCGCTTTCCATTATGACTGAAATGGTGCTCTCTTTTCTTACCTATCACACAGCCAGAAAAACGCTTTGTACATTTTCTCTTTTTACTCACTGAAAAACAAGCTGACTTTGTCTTCAGTGCTCAACATAAAATACTTTTTTTTTTTTTTTTGAGACGGAGGCTCGCTCTGTCGCCCAGGCTGGAGTGCAGTGGCCAGATCTCAGCTCACTGCAAGCTCCGCCTCCCGGGTTTACGCCATTCTCCTGCCTCAGCCTCCCGAGTAGTAGCTGGGACTACAGGCGCCTGCCACCTCGCCCGGCTAGTTTTTCTTTTGTATTTTTTAGTAGAGACGGGGTTTCACCGTGTTAGCCAGGATGGTCTCGATCTCCTGACCTCGTGATCCGCCCGTCTCGGCCTCCCAAAGTGCTGGGATTACAGGCTTGAGCCACCGCGCCCGGCCCATAAAATACTTCTTAATCAAACATAGGTTTATATTCTTCCCACAAGCTCATGAACTTTGATCTTACCCTCAGTCTGAGCCACCATACAACTCCATTTTATGTCCTTCCTAAGAACATACGTCCGGGTAAAACATTCTCTAATCTAAAATCTGCTTTTATTACCCTCCACTTAAACATTCCCCTCCAACCACCTTTCTAATCTTGTTTGCTTTTCTCTGGAAAGCAAAGCCCTTTTCTGTCTAATCTTTGCAATATTTAAAAATCTTGCCCCAGCGCGGTGGCTCACGCCTGTAATTCCAGCACTTTGGGAGGCCGAGGCGGGCGGATCACAAGGTCATGAGTTTGAGGCTAGCCTGATCAACATGGTGAAAGCCCCTCTCTACTAAAAATACAAAAATTAGCCAGGCTTGGTGGCGCGCACCTGTAATTCCAGCTACTCAGAGGCTGCCTAGTCAACGCTGCGAGATCCCGTAGCAAAAAACAACTTATAGTTGCTACTTTCTCCTGTTGCAATACTCCTTTGAAATTCAATTTTTTTTACATATATGTTTTATTTTTAAAAGTCTAGAAACTGCCTCAAAACAATAACAACTCCATTTTCAGTAAGACCCTCCCCATCTCCTTTATATTAACCTTATCTGCATTTGCTTGTGGATCCCCAGAGTTCCAAGGCTCTGTAGCTTCTCTCAGTATAGAGGTTTCTTCCCTGGCTTGGATAACCAGGCTGGGAAATTTGCAGGGGAGGCTCCCCAAAAGGAACTAACTGGGCCTTAATAACCTCCTTTTGCAGGCTCAACATTAGCCTCAGCTTAGACTCACTGGGCTTAAACTTCCATGTCAGAGTTATTAACTTGGTTTGTGAAACTAAAACTAAATGTTAGAAAAATTCAGCAATATTACTCACAGTGTTCACATAAGGGAAGAAACTTTGAAGGTGCTCACATTTTATATCTCAGTAAGAAAAGCAAAATCATTTATTCCTTTCAGACAATAAATGTATTATTATTTGTATTAAAAATCATGTAGTAAACAATTAATTGGCAGGGCACGGTGGCTCACGCCTTGGAAGGCCAAGGTGGGTGGATCGCCTTAGGTCAGGAGTTCAAGACCTGCCTGACAAACATGGTGAAACCCTGTCTCAACTAAAAATACAAAAATTAGCCAGGCGTGGTGGCGGGCACCTATAATCTCAGCTACTCAGGAGACTGAGGCAGGAGAATCGCTTGAACCCAGGAGGTGGAGGTTGCAGTGAGATCACGCCACTGCACTCCAGTCTCAGGGCAAGGCTCCCTCCGTCTCAATAAGTAAAAAAATAAATAAATAAAATAAAATAATATCAAAATATACACTCAAGGATAAATAATTGATAAAGTGAATTAGGGAGGGGAAATTGGCATTTGGGAATATCAGACGAAACTGGAAATTTAGTATTTTCCTGCAAGCCAGAGTTAGGCTGGAGGAATAGGGGATGAGGGGTGGACTTGAAGTCCTGCTTGTAACACATGTGAAAAATTTAGGGAAAAATCAGTCACCAGTGGAGTGTGAAAATAATTAAGTGGCAGGCAAATAGACTGAGGTGGTTCTAGTCCCTGGATTTCTACTTCTAAAAAATAATCTAAACTCAAGAGCATTTTTTGGTAAATTACCACATCGCCGGAAACAAGTTTCAGGTTTAACCAAATATAAACTGCCAATTAAACGCTGATTATATAACCAAGATATTTCCACCTTGATTGTAAAAATTAAGAAACTAGGACAGGCGTGGGGCTCACGTCTGTAATCCCAGCACTTGCAGGGCCGAGATGGGTGGATCACCTGAGGTCAGGAGTTTGAGAAGCCCCTTCCATAGACCACAAATTACAAACCATAGCTGGGTGCTCTACAATTTTTGAATTACCCTTTGATTAAATTATTTAATACTTTCACGGTGACATCCATAAATTTTTAATAACCCTGAGTCAGGATTCTGCCCTGACGATTCTCCCGTGGTCCCTGAACATCTGGGAGAGATGCTGCGCTACTGGTGCAGAGCTGCCCAGAGAGGGCTCCAGGCCATGGTACAGTCACTGCACTGGGAAGACAGGGCGCCAGGGGGCCCTCCTGTCAGCCTAGCTGCCATCTTCTGCAGGGGACTGACGCAGACCTGGACAAGGAGAACTCAGGGTGCAGAGCTGACTGCGGGGAGGCCTGAGTCCCGCCACAGCACTTCCCACCAGTTCCAACCAGCCCTTGCCCCTCTCCGGATGTCGGACCCGGCAATCTCACCATTTCTAGGCTTTCAGTGGCCTTTTGCTGTAGATCTTCAGTACCTGCAGGTCGCAGGGCCACACAGGCTGGGGCTCTAGGTCAGAAGACACAGAGCAGTGAAGACAAGAGCAGGAGTTCCATCTTCAGCTAGAGACAGGGTCCTCCCAACCTACATCCCGGAAGTCACCCTGTCCGCTCCAGTTGTGTGCGCGATTGCAGTTTCCAGTCCAACGTCGCTGATTGGATATAGTTCAAGACCCCACCTTCTCAGGTCAAGTGACACAACATGTGATCAGCCTAACAGAAGAGTGACAGCCTAAGTTGCAGCCTTTTCAGGGATGACTTCCTGCCTGAGATGAGCCAGGCCTACCCCAGAACATGGGAAAAATTCTCTTTTTTCTATTTTTTTTTCAATGTATTCAAAATGTGAACCAAAATGTTTTATGCATATTAACAATACATAAAATTATTGTTCAAGAGAAAATCAGACCGGATTCAGTGGCTCACGCCTGTAATCCCACCACTTTAGGAGGCCTAGGCAGCGGATCACAAGGTCAGAAGTTCCAAGCCAGACTGACAAAGGTGGTGAAACACTGCCTGTACTAAAAATACAAAAAGTAGCCGGGCACAGTGGCAGGCGCCTATAATCCCAGCTACTCAGGAGACTGAGACAGAGAATTGCTTCAACCCCGGAGACAGAGGTTGCAGTGGGCCCAGATCATGCCACTGCACTCCAGCCTGGGCAACAAAGCAATGCTTCATCTCAAAAAATAAATATATACATACAAAAAAGCAGCTAGGGGCCAGGTGCAGTGGCTCATGCCTGTAATACCAGCACTTTCTGAGCATGAGGACAGTGGATCACCTGAGGTCAGGAGTTCTAGACCAGCCTGGCCAACATGGTGAAACCCTGTCTGTACTAAAAATACAAAAAATAGTTGGGCTTCATGGTACATGCCTGTAGTTCCAGCTACTCAGAAAGCTGAGACTGCAGTGAGCCAAGAGTGTGCCACTGCAGTCCAGCCTGGGTGACAGAGCAAGACTTTGTCTCCACAAAAAAAAGTAACACAATATCATCTGTAATTTTGTTCCTTGATGGCACTGTCTGTGTCACCCGAGGGCTTTATACAATATTTGAGAGAGTGGTAATTCTCTATGACCTTGGCAAAAAGAGCAGACTAAGGATTGTGTTTGTTTTCCTAAGCCTAGCTAGGAGAGAGAGAAACTCTTTTATTGCCTGGTTCAAGGTGTGAGAATCATCATAGAAACTACAAGCTGGGGCAACATATATGGCACAATTACATCAGTGAGTAGAGAGTGAGCAGAAGAGTCACATTACCTGGGGCTTGTCTAAATATGTTACAATCTTTTTTGGAGGAAAGAACCAGATAGGAGAGTCATATCACATCACCTAGGTACTTGGCCAGGGATGCATTAAAATCTATTTCTGTAAGATAGCTGCAGGTGGCAGGCAGGCAGACTGGGTGCAGTGGCTCATGCCAGTAATCCAGCACATTGGGAGACCAAGGCAAGTAGATCAACTAAGGTCAGGAGTTCGAGACCACCCTGGCCAGCATGGTGAAACCCCACCTCTACTAAAAATATGAAAATAAGCCCAGTGTGGTGATGCATGCCTGTAATCCCCAGCTACCTGGGAGGCTAAGGAAGGAGAACCGCTAGAATCCAGGAGGTGGAGGTTGCAGTGAGCCAAGATCACATCACTGTACTCCAAACTGGGTGACAGAGACTCTGTCTCAAAAAAAAAAAAAAAAAAAAAAAATTTTAAAAAAAGATGAGCACAGGCCACAAGTCACATCATCTGGGTGCTAGGCCCAGTGATATGTTACAAAGCTCTCAGTGAGCAACACCCTGAGAGGTGAGACACACACCTGGTGGCTGATCCGAGTGATATGTTACAATCTTTTCTTTGTGAATGGAGCATGTAGGCGAGGACAGTCACATTTCATAGGATATTGATCCAAAATATGTCACAAGACCGCCTGTGGGCAGGGCGCAGGGAAGAGCTTCCCATTCCCTAATGTCAGACCCAATGATATGTAACAATATGAAAATATGCAAGGTCCAGTCAAAATATAAGTTACATCATCTAGGTGCTGGGTCCAGTGATAACATCACAATTCCCTTGTGGTAGGGTAGAGGCTGAAGAAGAGTCACATTACTACCTAGATGATGAATAAAAAGATATTTCATAATACTCTTGTGGCTAGGGCTTATGTAGAAGACGCTCATCACGTGGGTGGCAGCTCCAGCTATAGGTCAGAATGCAAAATGTTTGTAGGGCCCAGGCCAGAGAAAAAGAGCCCCATCACATAGGTGCTGTGCCAAGTGATACATCACAATCCCTTTTTGGTCAGAGTCCAAGCAGTAGAGGAAGTCACATCACCTAAATGCTGCATCCAGCAACATGTCACAATACCCTGAGAGGATGACCCAGGAAGAAAAGTCACATCACCTTGGTAAAAGGCTCAGAAAGAAAACCAGAGTCAGATAACGTAGAAGCTGGGCCCAGCTATATGACACAATCACTACAGTAGGCAAGGCCTTGGCATAAGAGGAGAGTCACATCACATACGTGCTGGGCCCAGAGATATGTCACATTTCCTACTGTGGACAGGTTCAGAAAGAGAAGGAGAGACCTGTCATTTAGGCGATTGGCCAAGAGAGATGTAAAAATGACCACTTGCGCAGGAATCAAGCAGGAGTATCACAACTCTGTGGGCTGGGCCTAGTAGTAAGTCATTGTCGCTTCTGTTAGCATGACCCAGGCCCAAAGATATATTACAGTCTAATCTATGGATGAAGCAAAGATAAAAGAGGAGAGTCACTTAAAATAGTTGATAGGCAGAAAACTCATATCATCTAGGGGCAGGGCACAGCAATTGTCACAATGTATTACATAGGCAGGTCCAAGAAAGAAAAGTAATATCGCTTTGGTACTTAGTTCAGTAATATTTCACAATCTTTCCTGCAGGAAAAACTAAGAAATAAAAGAAAAAAATCAACCATACGCTGTGAAAGGTCACGATTCTTCCTGTGAGCAGAGACCAGCTAACACGAGAGAGTCACATCACCTTTGGGATTGGTGCAAAGACATTCATTCATCCTTTCTTTTTTTTTTTTTTTTTTGAGATGGAATCTCACTCTATCACCCAGGCTGGAGTGCAGTGGCACGATTTTGGCTCGCTGCAACCTCCACTTCCCGAATTCAACCGATTCTCCTGCCTCAGCCTCTTGAGTAGCTGGGACTACAGACAACGGTCACCATGCCTGGCTGCTTTGTTTTTTAGTAGAGACAGGGTTTCAGAATATTAAGCAGGCTGGTCTGGTACTCCTGACCTTATGATCTGCTTCCCTCAGACTCCCAAACTGCTGGGATTACAGGCATGAGTCACCATCTCAACTGTGGCTAGATGTTCACATATGACAAAGTTCCAACTGTGGAGTACATTCATGTGAGATTCAGGACCTCACCCAGTGGGCTCTCTCTATGTGTAAGGGTCACAATTCTAAGGGTTGCGGGGCTGTGCATAGGACAAATGCAATCTCATCTGCATGGTGGACCCTGTTATGACATTCTCTGTAACACACTAGGGCTTTACATATGTGAGAAAGCGGTAATTCTCTATGGCGTTTGTACAGAAAGAAGAGGCAGGATCTTCTTTGTTTTCCTAAGCATAGCTATGAGCAACATTATCTCTTCTACTGGCTTCTTGAAGGTATGAAAATCATCATTTCATCTGTGTGCTTGGCCAAGTTATATGTCACAATTACATCTGTGGGTAAAGAACAAGCACAAGAGTCACATCAACTGTGTGCTGGGCCAGGGTTATGTCACAATATTCCCTGAAAGCATGCACCAGCCAGGAGAGTCACATCACAGGGTTCTTAACCAGAGACGTTACAATCCTCTCCTGAAAGCAGGGCACAGGAAGAAGAGTAAGATCACCTGCATGCTGAGCTCAGATATATGTCAGAAGACTCACTGTGAGCAAAGTCCAGAGGACAGACGAAACACCTGGTTGCTGGGCCCAGCAATATGTCACAATCTTCTCTATGGAGAGAATGCAGGCAGAAGTAGAGGGTTTCATCCTCCAGATGATGGATAAAAAAATACATCCCAAGGCTATCTGTGGGAAGGGCTCAGGCAGAAACTTTCCAACCCCTAGGTGTTTGTTTCAGTGATATGTTACAATAACCAAAATATGCAGGTTTCAGGCAAGTGAAGAGAGTCACATCACCTAGGTGCTTGGTCCAGGAATCTGTCGCAATTTTTTTTTTTTTTGGCAGTGCTCAAGCAGTCACATCAAGATAATGAAAGAAGAGATGTATTAGAATATTTCTGTGGGAGGGCCCATGCAGGAAAGTCATATCACCACGTTGTTGAACCCAGAGATATGTTGAAATAAATTATTCCAGCCAGGTGTGGTGGCACCTGCCTGTAATCCCAGCACTGTGGGAGGCTAAGATGTTCAAATCACCTGAGGTCAGGAGTTCGACAACAGCCTGACCAACATGGAGAAATACCATCTCTATCAAAAATACAAAATTAGGTGGGAGTGGTGGCACATACCTGTAATTCCAGCTACTCGGGAGGCTGAGGGAAGAGAATTGCTTGAACCGGAGAGGTGAAGGTTGTGGTGAGCTGAGATGGTGCCACTGCACTCCAGCCTAGACAACAAGAGCAAAACTCCATCTCAAAACAATTAATTAAGTAAAAGGAATACATGATGCATGCAGGTCTCAGGCAGGAGAAGAGAGTAACACCACGTAGGTGATGGATGCACCTAAATGTACATCACAATTTCTCCTTAAGCACACCCCAAGCAGTCGCAGAGAGTCATAACACCTAGGTTCTTGGTCCAGCAGTATTTCACAATACCCCTGAAGGGAGGGCCTAGGCAAACAAGTCACATTACCTAAGTGAGAAGCCTAGAGTTATGTCACAATGTCCCTTGTGGGTAGGGCTCATAAACAAGAGGAGAGACACAGCCTAGGTGCTGGGCTCAGCTTTATGTTCCAATCACCCCAGTGGAAAGAAGCCAAGAATGAGGAAGAGTCACATCACATAGCAGCTATGTCAAGTGGCATATCACAATTCCCACTGTGGACAAACCCTAGAAGAAAAGAGTCACATCATCCAGGTGGGAGGCCTAAACATATATCACAGTGACTCCCATGTGCAGGGACCAGGCAGAATAATTACATCACTGTTTTGCTTGCCCCAGCAATAAGTCACTCTCTATTCTGTGGGCATGGCCCAGGCAGAAGAGGAAGGTCACCTCATGTAAGTATAAAGGGCATTTACCTGAGCTTGGCCTATAGGAGAGATTGTAATGGGTCAAGAAATATGTCACAATGCTCCCTGTGGTCAGGATTCAGGCAGAGCACTCACATCATCTTAGTGTTAGGCCCAGCAGTATGTCTCAATGCCTTCTAAGGGCAGAGCCAAATCAAAAAAATTAACATCACCTTAGTGTTAGGGACAGTCATACATCATAATCTCTTTTCTAAGCAGAACCTTAAAAAAAGAAAAGTGTCACATCGGCTAGGTGCTGGACCCAAGAGTATGTCCCAATACCCCCTGTTATTAGGGAATAGGCAGGAAAAGTCAGTCATATTTCCAGGGTGACTGGTGAAGACATATATTACAATCCCCTCTGTAGACAGGTCCAGGATGAAGCGTTACATCACCTGGGTGTTGGACTCAGCAATGTTACAATGGCCTATGTGTTTAGGGCAAAAGCAAAAGATTCACATAACATAGACCAAGCAATATGTCACAATACACCTGTGGGTAGCACCAAGGCAGAAGAGGAGACTCAAATCACCTGGGTGCAACTCCTCACAATATGTCACAATGACCCCTGTGGGCTGTATCAAGGCAGAATAGAACCACATTACCAGGGGTCTGGATCCAGTGATACAGCACTGTGAACTGGGCCCAGGAAAAAGAGACAAATAACTCAGATGTCACAATACACTTGTAGAAAGGTCTTGTGATGCTGGGGAAGAGTCTGGGAAGCCCCATCCCGTGGAAGGCCGTTGGGAAAGAAGGGTTCCAAAGAGGAGATCCGAGGAAGCTCCTCCCTCTCCCGGAGTTCCGGGATGTCCCGCTCCGATTGGAAAGCCCCAGTCGCCCAACACTTACGTTTAATACTTTTCGCTCCGCCATCTTTGCCTCCTAATCACCTCGCAAGCACTTGAGAAATGGTAAGCCTGGGAAACTGACCATCAGGCAAGGAACTGAAACTCATCAGATCATCAGATCCAGACAATGAAGAGTCCAGACCCCATCATCCATCAAGATTACTTCCTTAACATCCTCCCTGAATTTGTTTTCTCCCATTCCCCAGCTATGTAAACTCCCCAATTTTAGTTGGTCAGGGAGACATATGGGACTTTACCACCCCTTCTCCTTGATTGCAGCCGCAGGATAAAGCCTTCCTCCCTGGCAAAAAATAAATAAAAAAAAAAAAAAAGGTCTTGTGATGACATTAACAGTTACACACATGTCCTGAGTCAAGGGATGAGAATCAACACCTCCTGTATGTTGGGTCTAAGTACAGGGGTCACAATCTCAATGGTGAACTGGATTTGTGCATGAGAACCTCCATTTCCTTTGCCCAGCCTTAGGCTGGGCACGGTAGCTCACACCTGTAATCCCAGCACCTTGGGAGACCGAAGTGGGCAGATCATTTGAGGTCAGGAGTTCCAGACCAGCCTGACCAACATGGTGAAACCCCATCTCTACTAAAAATACAAAATATTAGCCTGCGTGGTGGTGGGCATCCATAATCCCAGCTACTCGGGAGGCTGAGGCAGGAGAATCACTTGAACCCAGGAAGCAGAAGTTGCAGTGAGCCGAGATCACGCCACTGCACTCTAGCCTGGGTAAGGAGAAACTCCATCTCAAAATAAACAAATGAATTATGCTCCTTAGTGAGGTTACAGTAACAAAGCTGTGTTGAATTTTGGTTACAGAGTCACTAACTCGAGGCCAGGCGTGGTGGTCATGCCTGTAGTCCCAACACTTCGGGAGACCGAGGTGGGCAGATCACGACGTCAGGAGTTTGAGACCAGTCTGGCCAACATGGTGAAACCCTGTCTCTAGTAAAAATACAATAATTAGCCAGGCATGGTGGCATGCACCTGTAGTCTCAGCTACTCTGAAGGCTGAGGTGAGAGAATCGCTTGGACCTGGTAGGTGGAGGTTGCAGTGAGCCGAGATCAGGCTACTGTACTCCAGCCTGGGTGACAGAGTGAGACTCCATCTCAAAGAAAAAAAAAAAAGTCACTAACCCAACTGTGGACAAAATCCACAAATGAGAGTCAATTTTCCAACATTCAACTACCTCCAAAAGTGAGGTTCAGAACCTCAAAGGTAGGCTGTATTTAAGTGGATGACAATCTTTGCTACTGACTGGGTGTGAATATAAGTTTCACAATCTCACCTGTGTGCTTGGCCCTGTAAGGGCACACTCTTGAGGACTGTATATGGTGTGCATGAGAGTTGCAACCTGCTCTGAGAACGTTGTGCTGCTCTGTACCCATGATCTAATGTGGTCAACATCTCTCCAATTGGCTGGGTCCAGAGAGGAACATCCTCACCCACCTCTGAGCTGGGCTTAGAAATGAGTCACCATCTCAACTGTGGCCACATGTTCACAAATGATGTTCACAGTTTTAACTGTGGCCTGCATCTGTGCATGAGAATTATGACCTCATCAGCGGGCTTTTCCATGTGTGAGTGCTTTATACAATATACGAGAGAGTGGTAATTCTCTATAACCTTCAAACAGAGAGGAGACCTGGGATTTTACTCCTTTTTGCAAGCCTAGCTGTGGGAGACAGTATGTCTTCTATTGACTGGTACGAGGTATTAGTTATCAAACCTGTGAGCTGGGCCAAGATATATGTTACCAATGAACTTTTTGGCAGAAATCACCCAGGACAGTGACATCACCTGGATGCTGGACCACTGATATCTAATTTTTCTTTTCCCTGAGGACTGTGACAAGGCAGGCGAGTCACATCATCTGGGTTCTCAACCAGTGATGTGTTAAATTTTCTCCTGAAAGTTATGCACATGCAGGAGAGACACATCACTTGGTGGCTGGGGATTGAAGTATGTCACAATCTTTCCTGTGGGCAGGGTGCAGATAGAAAAGGCATCACATCTTTTATGTAATGGATGCAGATATACATCACAAGAAACCCTGTGGACAGGACTGAGGCCGAAGTCTCCCATTCTTCTAGGTGTTTGGCCATGTGAAATGTCACAATACCCAAAATACACAGTTGCTAAACAGAAAAGTCGCATCACCTAAGTTCTGGTTTCAGTGATATGTCACAATCTTTCCTTTCGACAGGGTTCAGGGAGGAGAGGAGTCATATCACTTAGGTGATTAACAAAAATAAATGTCCTAATAACCCCATGCTCATGATCCATGTGAGAGAGCTGAATCACCCATGTGTTAACCCCAGCAACATATCAAAATATACAGTTTATGCAGTGTCCAGGCAGGAGAAGACAGTATCTTCACCTAGGTGTTAGGCCCAGTGATACATCACAATACCTTCTGTGACAGAGTCCAAGCAGTGGAGAAGAGTCACATTACCTAGGTGCTGAGTCAAAAAATGTGTCACAAAAATCACCGAGCAGAAAGCCCAGGCAGGAGAGTCAGCCAAATTACCTACATTAGGGGCTCAGAGATATGTTGCAATGACCTCTGTGGGTAGGACTCAGGAAAAACAAGAGAGTCGCATAACCTAGGGGCTGAGTAAAGCTATATGACACAGTTGCCCAAATTGATAGGCCCAGGCAAAAGAAGACAGTCTTACCACATAAGTGCTGGGCCAAGTGATGTATCACAATCCTCACTATGGACAGTTCCCAGGAAGACGAGTCACATCATCTAGGTGATGGGCCTAGAGATGTCACAATAAGCCACGTGGGCTGGGTTCACGCAGAAGAATCTAATCACTTGTGTGTCGAGCCTAGTGATAAGTCACTCTCTTTTCTGTGGGCATGGACCAGGCAGGAGAGGAAAGTCATAACATCTAGGTGCTGGGCCCAGAGATAGGTCACAATCTCTACTATTGGCAAAGCCCAGGTAAAAAAGGAGGATCACCAGGCACAGTGGCTCACAGCTGTAATCCCAGTACCTTGAGGGGCTGAAGTGGGCAGATCACCTGAGGTCAGGAGTTCGAGACCAGCCTGACCAACATGGAGAAACCCTGTCTCTACTAAAAATACAAAAAATTAGCCAGGTGTGGTGGTGCATGCCTGTAATCCCAGCTATTTGGGAGGCTGAGGCAGGAGAATCGCTTGAAACTGGGAAGCAGAGGTTGCAGTGAGCCGAGATTGTGCCATTGCATTCCAGCCTGGGAAACAAGAGCGAAACTGTGTTAAAAACAAAAAAACAAAAAAAAAACCACAAAGGAGAGTCACATCATATAGTTCATTGGCCAAGAGACCTATCACAATTCCCCCAGTAGGCAGGGTTTAGGCAAGAGATAAATTACATTGGTAGGGCTGGGCATGGTGGCTCATACCTGTAATCCCAGCACTTTGGGAGGCCGAGACGGGTGGATCACGAGGTCAGGAGATCGAGACCATCCTGGCTAACATGGTTTCTACTAAAAATACAAAAAAATGAGCCGGGCGTAGTGGCGGGCGCCTGTAGTCCCAGCTACTCGGGAGGCTGAGGCAGAAGAATGGCGTGAACCCGGGAGGTGGAGCTTGCAGTGAGCTGAGATTGCACCACCACACTCCAGCCTGGGCAACTGAGCAAGACTCTATCTCAAAAAAAAAAAAAAGGCCGGGCGCGGTGGCTCAAGCCTGTAATCCCAGCACTTTGGGAGGCCGAGACGGGTGGATCACGAGGTCAGGAGATCGAGACCATCCTGGCTAACACGGTGAAACCCCGTCTCTACTAAAAAATACAAAAAACTAGCCGGGCGATGTGGCGGGCGCCTGTAGTCCTAGCTACTCAGGAGGCTGAGGCAGGAGAATGGCGTAAACCCGGGAGGCGGAGCTTGCAGTGAGCTGAGATCCGGCCACTGCACTCCAGCCTGGGCGGCAGAGCGAGACTCCGTCTCAAAAAAAAAAAAAATTACATTGGTTCTGGGCACTGCAATATGTCACAATGTCTTTTAAGGGCAGGGCCAGGCAAAATAACTTTGCTGATGGGCCTAGTGATATGTCAGGTTTTTTGCGGGTAGAATCTAGGAAGAAGAGAAAAGTCACATCAGCTGCGTGCTGTAACCAGCAATATGCATCATTATCCCCCAGTGAACAAGGACCAGACAGGTGAAAAGATTCACGTCACCTGGGTGATTGGCACAAAGATATGTCACAATATCCCTGGAAGGCAGTGGCCTGGCAGGAGAGTTACATCACGTGGGTATTGAAACCAGCTATACTTTGCAATAGCCTAAGTAGACAGGGCACAGGTGGCAGAGTTCCATCACCTGGGTGCTGAGCCCAAGGATATGTCACACGGTTCCTGTGGGCAAGGCTCAGGCAGGAGAGAAACATCTTCTAATTGCTGGGTCCAGTGATGTCACAATCTTCTCTGTGGGAAGAATGCAGGCAGAAGAGGAGAGTCACATCTTTCTAGGTAATAAAACCAGAAGACAGGCCACAAAGCATCCTGTGGGCAGGACCCAGGCAGGAGCCTCTCATCCCCTAGCTGTCAGGCCAAGAGATTTGTCACAATTCTCATAATATTCTATGCCCTGGCAATAAAGGTGAGTTATATCACCTAAGTGCTAAGTCCAGGGATATGTCACAATTCCTCTTTCATCAAGACCCAGGCATAAGTGGAGAGTCACACCACCTGGGTGATGAATGAAAAGATACATCATCATACCCCTGTAGGCAAAGCCCATGCAGGAGAGTTACATCACCTCGGTGTTGGCCCCAACGATGTGTCAACATACATAAATGTATGCAGGGTTTAGGCAGGAGAAAAGAGTAACATCACCTAGGATCCTGGTCAAGCAATATATCAAACTCTCTTTTGGGGTATATTTCAGGCAGTAGAGGAGAGTCAAATCGCCTGGGTTCCCAGTCCAGCAATATGTCACAATGCCCCTTGTGAGAATAACTGAAGGATAAGAGGAGAGTAACATAACCTAGGGGCTAGGCCAAGCTATGTGTCACAATCACACCTGTGAACAGGGCCTAGGTATGAGAGGAGAGTCACATCAAGTAAGTGCTGGGCCATGCAATATATCACAATCCCCATATGGACAGGTCCCAGGAAGATATCACGTAGGTGCTGGGCCCAGAAACTTGTGACAATGTCTCTTATAGGCAAACACAGGGTAGGAGATGGGAGGGGATAACATCAAACATCTGAGGAGCCAAGTGATATGTTACAATGCCCCTGTGGGCAGGGTCCAGGCTGGACACACTTATCACCTTGGTGTTGGGCCCATGAATATGTTACAGTGCAACACCAATACAGAAAAATAGAGTCACATCCCTTCAGTTCTGGGTTCAGATATATGTCACTATTCCATCTGTGGCCTGGTCTTAGGCAAGAGGCAGATCACTCAGGTGCTGGGCAGAGAAAAACGTTACAATTAAACCTGCAGGAAGGTGCAGGGATGAAATTAACAATCCCATACATGTTCTGGTTTTAGGAATAGAAAGTTAACCCTTCCTATATATTGTTTCTAAGAACAGGAGTTACAATTTCAACTATGGACTAAATTTGTACCTGACAGCCTATACTCCTCCTGTGGACTTTAATTAGTGAAGTCACAGCCTCATAGGTGTGCTGAATCTTGCTCTGAGTATCATCAACTCACCTACGAACTGGATCCACACGTGAGAGTCAATTTTTCCACCTCTGACTTCCTCTATGTGTGAGAGTCAGAACTTCAAAAGTAGGCTGTGTTTATGTGAGAAAATGATGATGTATGCTGTTTGATGTGTGTTCACACAACAGTAAAAATCTCCAG
Organism: Rhinopithecus roxellana; assembly: GCF_007565055.1. NCBI lineage: Eukaryota > Metazoa > Chordata > Mammalia > Primates > Cercopithecidae > Rhinopithecus > Rhinopithecus roxellana. Next base: position 80,012,705 of record NC_044560.1, on the reverse strand, counting down.
GCCGGCTGCAGTGGCTCATGCCTGTAATCCCAGCACACTGGGAGACTGAGGCGGGCAGATCATGAGGTCAGGAGATCGACACCTGGTCAACATGGTGAAACTCTGTCTCCACTAAAAATACAAAAATTAGCTGGGCATGGTGGTGTGTGCCTGTAATCCTAGCTTCTCAGGAGGCTGAGGCAGGAGAATCGCTTGAACCCAGGAGGCAGAGGTTGCAGTGAGCTGAGATCGCGCCACTGCACTCCAGCCTGGGTGACAGAGTGAGACTCTGTCTTTAAAATATATATATATATATATGTATGTATGTATGTATCAAATTAGCCAGGCGTGGTGGTGGGAACCTGTAGTCCCAGCTACCGGAGAGGCTGAGGCAGGAGAATGGCGTGAACTCGGGAGGCAGAGCTTGCAGTGAGCCAAGTGAGTCGAGTGCCACTGCACTCCAGCCTGGGCGACAGAGCAATACTCCGTTCAGGATTTAAAAATAAAAATAAAAATACCCTATCACCTAAGTGCTGAATCCAGGCATATGTCACAATACACAATGCATGCAGGGCTTAGGCAGAAGACAGTCATAACACATAGGTGTTGAGTCCAGCAACACATCACAATTGCTTGGGCAAAGCCTAAGCCATAGAGAACTATAAGTCACATCACCTATGTACTAGGCTCAATAATATGTCACACTACCCTTTATGGGGAGGGCCCATGCAAGAGTCACATCATCTAAACTATGGGCCCAAAAATATGTCAAAATGCTCTGAGTATGGCTCAGGAAAATGAAAGAATCACATGACCTAGGGTTTAGCCCCAATTATATGTAACAAACACCCCAGCTTGCAGAGCGCATGCATGAGCAAAGAGTCACATCACCTAGGTCCTGGGCCCAGTGATATTTAACACTTTTTTCGCAGTTCCCAGGCAGAAGAGGAGTGTCACATCACCTAGGTGATTAATAGAAAGATATTTCATAATACCTCTGCGGGCGGGGCCCATGCAGGAGAGTTGCATTACCTAGGTGTGACACCCAGTGATATGTCTCAGTACACAGTGTGTGCAGATCCCAGGCTGGAGAGGAGAGTCACCTCATCTAGGTTCTTGACCCACTGATATGCCACAATCCCTTTTTGGGCAGAGACCAAAGAGTAGAGTCACATCACCTAGATGTTGGGCCCAGCAATATGTCACAATATCCCAAGAAGAGAGTCCACACAAAAGTATCACATCAGCCAGGCATGGTGGCTCACGCCTGTAATCCCAGCACAGGTGGATCACTTGAGGTCAGGAATTCGAGACCAGCCTGGCCAACATGGTGAAACCTCATCTCTACTAAAAATACAAAAAGTAGCCAACTGTGGTAGTGCACGCCTATAATCCCAGCTACTCATGAGGCTGAGGCAGGTGAATCGCTTGAACCCAGGAGGCAGAGGTTGCAGTGAGCCAAGATTGTGCCACTGCACTCCAGACTGGGTGACAGAGCCAGACTCCATCTCAAAAAAAAGAGTCATATCACCTAATTAAGTGTCTCAGAGTTAAGACACAGTGCCCTTCATGGGTAGGGCTCAGGAAGAAGTGTGAAGTCACATATAACCTTTCAGCTGGGCCCAGCAAATGTGTCAAAATCACTCCAGCAGGCAGGGCCCAAGTCATATCATGTAGGTGCTTGGCCAACCAATATGTCACAATCCTCACTATGAACAAGTTCCAGGGAGAAGAGCCACACAATCTCAGCGATGGACCCAGATATATGTTACAGTGACTTCTGGGAGTCAGCAGAAGAATCATATCACCTGTATGCTAAACTCAGCAATAAGTCACTCTCTCTTCTGTGGGCAAGGCCCAGGCCGAAGAGGAGAGTCAAATCACCTTGGTGCTGGGTCCAAGTATATGTCACAATCTCTTTTTGGGCAGCGTTCCGGTAAGAGAGAAGAGTCACATAAAATAGTTAAAGGGGGCCAAGCAAAATGGCTCACACCTGTAATCCCATAACTTTAGGAGGTTGAGGTGGGCGGATTGGCTGAGGTCAGGAGTTTGAGACCAGCCTGGCCAACACGGTGAAACTCGTCTCTACTAAAAATAGAAAAATTAGATGGGCCTGGTGGTGTGCACCTGTAATCTCAGCTACTAGGGAGGCTGAGGCAGGAGAATCGCTTGAACTTGCGAGGTGAAGGTTGTAGTGAGCTGAGATTGTGCCGCTATACCCCAGCTTGGGCAAAAGAGCAAGACTCTTTCTCCAGGAAAAAAAAGAAAAAAAAGCTTAAATATCTGTCCTTTTCAGACAATAAACATGTCATTTAAATATTTCCATGAGAGATAATTTTTTTTTTTTTTTTTTTTTTTTTTGAGACGGAGTCTCGCTCTGTCACCCAGGCTGGAGTGCAGTGGCTGGATCTCAGCTCACTGCAAGTTCCGCCTCCCGGGCTCACGCCATTCTCCTGCCTCAGCCTCCCGAGTAGCTGGGACTACAGGCGCCTGCCACCTCGCCCGGCTAGTTTTTTTTTAGTTTTTAGTAGAGACGGGGTTTCACCATGTTAGCCAGGATGGTCTTGATCTCCTGACCTCGTGATCCGCCCGTCTCGGCCTCCCAAAGTGCTAGGATTACAGGCTTGAGCCACCGCGCCCGGCCAGAGAGATAATTTAATAAACAACCATATGTGAACATTTCCAGAAGGTATCAAGTTCCATGTCATAAAATTTTGCATTAAACTTGGACATCCAGACAACGGAATACAGAACAGAGATATCCACTGTTACAAATTCTAGACCCTGCAAAAAAAGAGGAGCTGATGGTTTGAGAAATATACACAATGCCCCAATTAGTCTATCATATTTGCTTGTGGAAATGTATTCACTTTCTATAGCCATAATGGAAAAAAGATTTTTCCTACTTCTCTTCTCTGGTAGCATTCCCAAAGCAAACCCTTGGGGTTCTATTTAAAGTCACACAACCAGAAAAAAAACATAAATTTAACAAAATATATCACTAGATTTTTCCGAAATATACCTTTCATAGTCTTTGACTTCTTAAACATCTTTTAAGCCCTTCTGATGAAATGTAATTTACAGTTATTAAAAAACTGAAATTGGGCCGGGCGTGGTGGCTTGCACTTGTAATCCCAGCACTTTGGGAGGCTGAGGTAGGCGGATCATGGGGTCAGGAGTTCCAGACCAGCCTGGCCAACACAGTGAAACCCCGTCTCTACTAAAAATATAAAAATTAGCTGGGCGTAGTGGTAGGTGCCTGTAATCCTAGCTACTTGGGAGGCTGAGGCAGGAGAATCACTTGAACCCGGGAGGCGGAGGTTGTGGTGGGCCGAGATTGTGCCACTGCACTCCAGCTTGGGTGACAGAGCTTGACTCCGTCTCAAAAAAAAAAAAAAAAACTGAAATTGAAATAAGTGAAAAAATCTTTCAAGGTGATAAACTCAGGAAGTGGCAGTGCTGATTGGGACACAAATATGTCCGACTCCACTGTCAAGTCAGACCATATCACTCAAAATATTCTTTCATCCCCATCCTGCCCATCAAATTACTCAGTGACCACCTTCCCAGGAGACACTGTACTGTACCCCACTGTAAGTCTCAGGTACATTTTGCTTGCAGGTTCTTGCATTGCCTTACTGGGATGGGATCTTCTTGTCCTTTGGGAAAAAATTTATTTCAATCCAGAGAAGAAAAATCATTTCTGCCTTTTCTCATCAATATGAACATCTGATTGTCTCATCACCAATGTGTCTACTAAAAATAAAAATCAGGTTGAGAGGCTAGCCATGGTGGCTCACACCTGTAATCCCTGCACTTTGGGAGGCCAAGGAGAATGGACCACCTGAGGTCATGAGTTAGAGACCAGCCTGGCAAACATAATGAAACCCCGTATGCACTAAAAATACAAAAAATTAGGCCAGGTGCCATGGCTTACGCCTATAATCCCAAAACTTTGGGAGGCTGAGGCGGGTGGATAACCTGAGGTTAGGAGTTCAAGACCAGCCTGGGCAACATAGCAAAACCCCGTCTCTACTAAAAACACAAAAATTAGCTGGGCATGGTGGCACACGCCTGTAGTCCCAGCTACTCAGGAGGCTGAGGCAGGAGAATGGTTTGAACCTGGGAGGTGGAGGTTGTAGTGAGCCAAGATTGCACCACTGCACTCTAGCCTGGGCGAGACAGTGAGAATCCACCTCAAAAAAAAAAAAAAAAAAAAAAAAAAGGTAATGAAATATCCGCACCAGCAACATTAACACAAAAAGTTCCATTAAACAATGACACCCACTCAAATGTCACCTCTTCTATAAAGCCCTCCTTGATATTTCCACTGCTGTTAGTGGCAGAATTGATCACTATTACCTTTCAGCTCAATACCTTATAAGTCTTTTTATGTACAAGTATTATTCTAGAGTATAAATTGTTTACACACTTACCCATGCTAATGAGCTATAAACTCCTACATGGCAGGTATGTTGAACCCTGTTCATCTGTGTAATCCAAATTTCTGATACATAATAGGCGTCATATACACATAAAATCAAAATGCTATCAGGGAATTACTGGAAAAGCTAACAATTTTTTTTTTTAACTTTTAAGTTCAAGGGTTCATTTGCAAATTTTTTGCATAGGTAAATGTGTGTCATGGGGGTTTGTTGTGCAGATTATTTCATAACCCAAGTATTAAGTCTACTACCCATTATTTTTCCTGATCCTCTCCCTCCTCCAATAGGCCCTAGTATGTGTTGTTCCCCTCTACAGGTCTATGTGTTCCCATGATTTAACTCCCACTTATAATGAGAACATGTGGTATTTAGTTTTCTATTCCTGTGTTAGTTTGCTAAGAATAATGGCTTACGGCTCCATCCATGTTCCTGCAAAGGACATAATCTCATTTTTTTATAGGTGCATAGTACTCCATGTTTTATATGTACATTTTCTTTATCCAGTCTATCACTGATAGGCATTTAGGTTGATTGCATGTCTTTGCTATTGTGAATTGTGCTGCAATGCGCACACGCATGCATGTGTCTTTACGATAGAATAATTCATATTGCTTTGGGTAAATACTCAATAATGGATTACTGGGTCATATCGTATTTCTGTCTTTAGGTCTTCAGGCAGTTCCCATCATGTCTTCCATAATGGTTGAACTAATTTACACTCCCACCAACAGTGTATAAGCATTCCTTTGTGAAAAAATAATTTTAATTTTCTAAGAGGTTAGTTTTTTAGACAAATACTATACAAGGAAATTTTCCACAGGCCTAGGCCATCCAGCAGCTCTTCTGAGAGGCTACATTCTTACTCCTCAGGCTGTCCTCTAAGAGACAACTTGGGATGATATTCATTAGACATTCCAAGATACATGGCCACTGTGGGTATCTTGGGTTCTCCCAGACAGTTCTGAAACTCATGACCAGGAATAGACTAAACGGCTGCTGTAAAGGGCCCTGTAATTTCTGCAAAGCAAAACTTCAACCCAAAGACGTACTAGTAAGGTGTGTGTGCCTAGGCAAGATAAAAGGAGAGGCGCAGACTTTTTTTTTTTTTTTTTTTTTACAGTGGAGTTCCAGAAGATTATTTTTCTACTTTTTTTAATCACGTAAAATGTTTACAGACTTGGGAGGCTGAGGCGGATGAATCACCTGAAGTGAGGAGTTCGAGACCAGCCTGTCCAAAAAGACAAAACCCAATCTCTACTAAAATTATAAAAATTAGCAGGGCACAGTGGTGGGAGCCTGTGATCCCAGCTACTTGGGAAGCTGAGGCAGGAGAATCGCTTGAACCTGGGAGGCGGAGGCTGCAGGGAGCGGAGATCATGCCATTGCACTCCAGCAAGGGCAACAAGAATGAAACTGTCACCAAAAAAAAAAAGTTTACAAACAGAAAACAAATATTTAAAAACCTGCTATCCACTGCTGTGTAAAAACATGATTAACAAAACACTGGGTTTGAAATGTACAATAAAGGACAAATAGTTGATAGTGCTGTAAATTGGAGACAGGAAGTTGTTTGTCCTCATTTCCTACGTTTGAGAATGTAGGAAAGAAAGTGGAAATTTATAATTTTACTGCGAGCCTTAGTTAAGCTAGGGGAAGAGGGTAGTGGATTAGAAGTCCTGCTTGCCATATATTAGGAAGTCAGAGGAAAACCAGTCCTCCTGTGGGGCGTTAAAATAATTAAAAAGCAGAAAATTAGACTGAAGTGGCTCTAGTGCCCTTTGTTCATAAGTAAAAATGTAAAACCTAACTCGAGTTTATTTCTTATAAATTACTATTTTAGGCGGAAACAAAATTCAGGCTTAACAGATCATAAACCTGCAATTAACCTCTGATTACATAACCAGGAAATTTCCACCTGAATCATACAAATAAGGTGACTACATAACTGTAAGCAATTCTTGAATTTGGTTTGCCTTCCCACACGCCCTTTATAAAACCCTTTCCTTTATGCCGCTCAGGTGGGCCACATATTATGGCTGGGTGCTTTCCATTTCACCAATCACTGCTCAAATAAACTCGTTAACGTTCTAACATTGACTCCCTTTAATTTTTAAGAGAAGGGGCTGGGCGCAGTGCCTCATGCTCGTAATCTTAGTACTTTGGAAGGCCAAGGCTGGCGGATCACTTGAGGCCAGGAATTCCAGACCATTTTCTGCCATGGCGAAACCACTTCTCTACTAAAAATACAAAAATTAGCCAGGAGTGGTGGCGCAGTTCTGTAATCCCAGCTTCTCTGGGGGCTGAGGCACGAGAATCGCTTGAGCCTGAGAGGCGGAGGTTGCCGTGATGTCGCACGGCACTTCAGCCTGGGCGACAGAGCAAGACTCCATCTCAAACAAAATGTTTAACAAAAGAGATTGGGAGCCCCCACCGGCCGCAGTTCTTCCCACGCAAACACCGGGTAGGGATTCTGCCCTGATGACCCGCCCCGCATCCCTGAACAATCTGGGCAATAATTGGGGCTGCCTGAAGAGCTCCCAAGGGAGCTCCAGACATTGCGCCGCAGGGAAGGGGCGGGACCCTGGGGTCCCGGCTATTGGCCCAGCCGCCATCTTGCGACCAGAGGGGCCTGAGGCGGAGCTGCGCCAGAGGAGACTCTGGTCTGCGACCCGGGAGCGGACTGTGGGGAGGCCGGTCCTGCTGGTTTCACAGCCTGGTCTCCCCTCTCGGGTTGCCCAACCCCACACACTCACCCTTTCCCATGTTCCAGGACGTCCTGGCATTTTGCTGTGCGTCTCCCTGTAGATCACAGGTTAACAGAGGCTGTGACAGAGTCACCGGAGGCTCCCGAGGTGTAGAATGCGGAACAGTAGAGACGGATCCCAAACTCTGGAGAGCAAAAAGCAAAGGCCCCGCTGAATGTTGGAAGCCACGCCCTCCCCCCCGGAGGAGCCGCTGATTAGGCGGTTCCCGCGCCAGCGCCACTGATTGGATAAAGCAACAGCACTCTCCCCATACCACCACTCGCCCCACTCGGCATTAGTGCATTTTACGGACGGGAAAACATGCTAAAAGTAGGTAAGATAACAGGCACAGGGAATTACAGTTAATTAAGAAGTAAGCTGAGACATGAATGCACTTACTCTTTTCCTTACCTGGGTCTTGTATAATGCATCTTATTTGCTACTTAAGGGTAAGAAAAAAACATCTGGACTTTTTTTTCTTTCTTTTTTTTTTTTGAGACCGAGTTTCGCTCTCATTGCCCAGGCTCAAGTGCAGTGGTGCGATCTTGGCTCACTGCAACCTCCTACTCCCAGGTTCAAATGATTTTCTTGCCTCAGCCTCACGAGTAGCTGGGGTTACAGGCGCATGCCACCACGCCCGGGTACTTTTTGTATTTTTAATAAAGATGTGGTTTCACCATGTTGGCCAGGCTGCTCTCGAACTCTAGATCTCAGGTGTTCCGCCCGCCTCCCAAAGTGCCGGGATTACAGGCGTGAGCCACCGTGCCCTGCCCATTTGGATATTTTTAAACCACTTTTTAATGATTTTCATAATGCAGGAAAGAACCTCATCCCATCCCTGAGCCCCTCTCTCACCATGCTGTACTGTGCTGCTGACCACACTGTGGCATGGCCATTAGAAATGAGGCAGGGGTGGGGGGCAGCCCAGGCTGAGAATGGTGTAGAAAAAATTATGTTACCGGGCGGGGCACGGTGGCTCACCCCTGTAATCCCAACACTTTGGGAGGCTGAGGTGGGAGGATCACGAGGTCAGGAGTTCGAGATGAGCCTGACCAACATGGTGAAACCCCGTCTCTACTAAAAAATACAAAAATTAACCGGGCGTGGTGGCATGCGCCGGAAACCCAGCTAGCTACTCTGGAGGCTGAGGCAGGAGAATTGCTTGTATCCGGGAGGCGGAGGTTGCAGTGAGCCGAAATTATGCCACTGCACTCCAGCCTGGGTGATAGAGCGAGATATCGTCTCAAAAAAAAAGAAAAGAAAAGAAAGAATTGTGTTACCCAAATTTGTTCATCTTAGAAAGCCTCCTCACTTTGGGAGGCCGAGACGGACGGATCACGAGGTTAGGAGATCCAGAACATTGTGGCTAACACGGTGAAACCCCATCTCTACTAAAAATACAAAAAATTAGCCGGGCGTGGTGGCGGGCGCCTGTTGTCCCAGCTACTGGGGAGGCTGAGGCAGGAGAATGGCATGAACCCAGGAAGCAGAGCTTGCAGTGAGCCAAGACCATGCCACTGCACTCCAGCCTGGGCAACAGAGCAAGACTCCCTCTCAAAAAAAAAAAAAAAAAAAAAAAAAAAAAAGAAAGGCTCCTCAGTCATTCCGTGTGAAGTGGCTATTCCAGGGTAATTGTGCCCTGACTGCGCTGCATTTCAGTTTGGCTTCTCTTTTTTAAAATCACTGGATTACTCTCACTAAGGGAGGTATTTAATTTTCTAATTGAAAATGACCAGCTGTTCTTTGTGGGTGTCCTGATTTGATTTGCTAGTTTAGACCCTGGAGGTAGGGGTGAGGAAATATTGGGCCACATCAGAATACCTTATCTCACTTAGAGGATATGTAGGAATTTCTTACTAATATCTAACAGTTTTCTCAATACCCATTATATTTAACAGTGATAGCTTACAGGGCAGGAAGGGGACACAAAGGACACAACCTTAGAATTTTAATTTGGTCATAAGTTTTTTTGTTTTGTTTTGTTTTGTTTTTGTTTTTTGTTTTGTTTTTTGTTTTTTTTTTTTGAGACGGAGTCTCGCTCTGCCGCCCAGGCTGGAGTGCAGTGGCCGGATCTCAGCTCACTGCAAGCTCCGCCTCCTGGGTTCCCGCCATTCTCCTGCCTCAGCCTCCCAAGTAGCTGGGACTACAAGCGCCCGCCACCTCGCCCGGCTAGTTTTTTGTATTTTTAGTAGAGACGGGGTTTCACTGTGTTAGCCAGGATGGTCTCGATCTCCTGACCTCATGATCCGCCCGTCTCGGCCTCCCAAAGTGCTGGGATTACAGGCTTGAGCCACCGCACCCGGCCTTGTTTTGTTTTTGGAGACAAGGTCTCACTCTGGTGCTCAGGCTGGAATGCAGTGGCACAACCATAGCTCATAATTTGGTTGTAACAGTTTTTTAAAAAATATTGTTGGCAGGGTTTGATGGCTAACACCTGTAATCAAAACACTTTGGAAAGCCATGGTGGAATGATTGCTTAAGCCCAGGGGTTCAAGACCAGTCTGGGCAATGTAGTGAGACTCAGTCTCTACAAAAATTTTTAAAATTGGCCTTGTTTGGTGTTGCATGCCTATAGATAGTCCCAGCTACTCAACAGGCTGAGGTAGAAGGATCACTGGAGGTTAAGGCTGCAGTGACCATTCAGCCACTACACTCCAGTCTGGGTGACAGAGTGAGACCTCTATGTGTACACACACACACACACAAAATCACACACACATATATATACACATATATACACACACAAACATATACACATATATATTCCCTATATATGTATATATACACCCTATATATATAATCAAAACAATATATATGTTTGCCAGGCATGGTGGCTCACACCTGTAATCCCAGCATTTTGGGAGGCCAAGGTGGGCAGATCACATGAGGTCAGGAGTTCGAGACCAGCCTGCCCAACATGGTGAAACCCCTACTCTACTAAACATAACAACAATTGGCCTGGCGTCGTGGCACGCGTCTGTAATCCCAACTCTTCGGAGACTGAGGCAGGAGGATTGCTTGGACCTGGGAGGCGGATGTTGCAGTGAGCCAAGATTGCACCATGGCACTCCAGCCTCGGTAACACAGCACAACTCTGTCTTAAAAAAAAAAAAAAAAAAAAAAAAAATAGGATGTTGAAAGAAATTTAACCACAGAAGAAGTGAAAGACTATGGTGGGGAATGTGATAAAAGGTGAGTGTGGCTCTACAGCTCAGTGAGACTTGGTCTCCGTCTTAAGGAACCGCCCTCCCATACTGAAACCACAACCCAGCACATGCCAATTCTCACACTATTTATACTTTGCATAAAGGCAGCAGAAGGAGGTCAGTATCGTCGTTCATGACATGGAAGTCTATTCCCCACTGAGACATTTTAAAAATGTTATTGTCTTAAGCCCTTTTCCTTCTAATAAAGCCTATACAAATACACACAAGCCTGAAGCTACTCAAAATAAAAAATCAGGTTTTTGAAATCCCATAAAAAAGCAAACACAAAAACAGCCACTTTGACCGAGGAGAGAGTGGGATGGAGGGGTTTAGGAGGCTGCTCGTTTCACCTCCTAGCCCCATGTGGAGGAGGGGATGGAGTCTAGGGAAACCCTGGGAAGTCACTTGTTCTGACTGGGCTTTCCTCCACCTCCACACTTTTTTTTTTTTTTTTTTTTTTTTGAGACGGAGTCTCGCTCTGTCGCCCAGGCTGGAGTGCAGTGGCCCGATCTCAGCTCACTGCAAGCTCCGCCTCCCGGGTCCACGCCATTCTCCTGCCTCAGCCTCCCAAGTAGCTGGGACTACAGGCGCCCGCCACCTCGCCCGGCTAGTTTTTGTATTTTTTAGTAGAGACGGGGTTTCACCGTGTTAGCCAGGATGGTCTCGATCTCCTGACCTCGTGATCCGCCCGTCTCGGCCTCCCAAAGTGCTGGGATTACAGGCTTGAGCCACCGCGCCCGGCCCACCTCCACACTTTGTTAACCATTTCCTAGAAAGAGCTTAGGAACCTCCTGTGCTCTAGTGAGTCAGGGCCTCCCCTCACAGGGTATTGGCAAGGAGAAATTCTGAGACTCTGTGACTGAGAAGCTAGCACAGTGTTTGATAAGTACCTGTGGGAACTGTCATCCTCTGTAACTATCATGTGGCCTTGGAGTGTTCAGATGGCCTGGCCTGGGGCTTGGTGAAGCTGTTTGAGGGTCAGCTGCTTTAGGCTCCCACTTTCTCCTCAATCAAAGTGGCTGCTTTTGTGTCTGTTTATGGTTTTAAAAACCTGATATATAGCCGGGAGCGGTGGCTCACACCTGTAACCCCAGCACTTTGGGAAGCTGAGGGGTGTGGATCACGAGGTCAGGAGTTCAAGACCAGCCTGGCCAACATAGTGAAACCCCGTCTCTACTAAAAATACAAAAATTAGCCAGGCATGGTGGCACGTACCTGTAGTCCCAGCTCCTCAGGAGGCTGAGGCAGGAGAATCGCTTGAACCCGTAAGGCAGAGGTTGTGGTGATCTGAGATTGTGCCACTGCACTCCAGCCTGGGCAACAGAGCAAGGCTCCGTCTAAAAATAAATAAATAAAAATTAAAAAAAAAAAAAAACCTGATATATAAATAGAAAGTGCAGCTGGAGGTGCCAAGGCTCAGGGTCTAGAGCTGTGCTTCATGGGCTTGCTTGCTGGCCTGAGACCAGGTGAACTCTGGGTGTGAGGTGGTTCCCACCCGCGATCTACAATCCCCACCTCCTCCCCCAGGGCCTGAGTAACCAACACAAGGCAGTGCTAAAGAGCAGGTGAGTGACGGGCTTCAAGCCCATCCAGGCAGATTTGAATGCCATCTGGGCTGGGGGCTGTCAGGGTAGGGACTATGGCTGCCAGAAAGCAGGACGGTCATAAAAGTTGAAATTTTAAAATAATCGTTATTATATATGTATTTATTTTTGAATAGCTATCTAGTCCATTATTTGAAATGCATGTGACTTACACAGAATACCCTTTTGGGTGGGCCCGGCTCAGCTCTGGGAGGGAGCCCTGTCTGAAAAGGCTGCAACTTAGGCTGTTAGTCTTCATTCAGCCGAGCATCTGATCACGTCTTCTGTCATTCAGGACCTGAGGGGGTGGGGTTTTACTTATTATCTAATCAGGGACGCTGGGCTGGGAACTGTCCAATCAGGAATGCACGTAGAGCGGACAGGGCGGCTTCCGGGTTTGGCGGGGCCTTTGTGTCTCTCCAGCCGGAGCTCGAGGTTTCGACTTCACTGCTCTGTGTCCTCTCCTTCTAGAGGCCCAGTCTCTGTGGCTCAGTGACCTGCAGTTATTGGAGATCCATAGCTAAGACGCCAGGGCCCCCGGAAACCTAGAAATGGTGAGAATGCCGGGTCCGACATCCCGAGAGACGGGAAGGGGCTATGGCGGGACTCAGGCTTCCCCGCAGTCAGTTCCACAGTCTGCACCCTGAGTTCTCGCCCAGGTCGGCCTCAGTCCCCTTCGACGGTAAGATGGCGGCTGCGCAGCCAGCCAACCCCCCGGGCGTCCTGTCTGTTCCCTAGTCAGTGCCTGCGTCCTGGCCTGCAGCTCTCTCTGGACGGCTCCGTACCTGCAACGCGGGGTCTCTCCCGGATTGTGCAGGGACCACGGGAGGGTCGTCAGGGAGGAATACAGACGTATGCCGGGTTCATGAATGGGAAGAGCTTTGGCCCGTGGCGTTCCGGTTTCTCTTTCCTTCTATTAAAAAATGTGCCGGGCGCGGTGGCTCAAGCCTGTAATCCCAGCACTTTGGGAGGCCGAGACGGGTGGATCACGAGGTCAGGAGATCGAGACCATCCTGGCTAACACCGTGAAACCCCGTCTCTACTAAAAAATACAAAAAACTAGCCGGGTGAGGTGGCGGGCGCCTATAGTCCCAGCTACTCGGGAGGCTGAGGCAGGAGAATGGCGTAAACCCGGGAGGCAGAGCTTGCAGTGAGCTGAGATCCGGCCATTGCACTCCAGCCTGGGCGATAGAGCGAGACTCCGTCTCAAAAAAAAAAAAAATAAATAAAAATAAAAATAAAAAATGTATGGGAGTCAAAAGAGTTGGCGCGGTGGCTCATGCCTGTAATCCCAGCACTTTGGGAGGCTGAGGCGGGCAGAACACGAGGCCAGGCTGTTGGAGGCAGCCTCCTCCACATGGGGCTAGGAGGTGAAACGAGTAGCCTCCTAAACCCCTCCATCCCACTCTCTCCTCGGTCAAAGTGGCTGTTTTTGTGTTTGCTTTTTTATGGGATTTCAAAAACCTGATTTTTTATTTTGAGTAGCTTCAGGCTTGTAATTGTAGTTGTAATTACAGTAGTTGTAATTACAGACATGTGCCACCACGCCCGGCTAAATTGTTTTCGTTTCATATGGCCATTAGAAAAATAGATGAAGCAGTCATGGTCCCTACAATCCAGGAGATTTTAGTCTAGACTAACAGCTGGATAAATGGTTAAATTAAACATCATATAATTGGTACAATAAACAGATGTGTGCAGAAAACTTGGGCTCTATTTGTGCCACTTTCTTTATATAATTGTGACTTGTGATGTCATCACCTGAAGGGATATTTATTTCTTTTACCTTGTTATTACATATTTATCTTTTAATAAAATTACCCTAGAAAACCTTTATAAATTTGTTTAAATTGCTTATTAGTATATGTTACATATAATTGATAGGGCAGTTTCTAAGAAAGGTTAAAATTATACAAACTCTGAGATTTAAATTTTTTTTTAAGGTAAATTTAGGAAAAACAGAACTGGAAATATCCCAGTAGCATAGAGAACAGAATTCTACATAGAGTCCACTCGCTGCCCCAGTTCTGCTCAAGTTCACCTTTTTGGAGGCCTTATATAGGTCTGGCCCTACCCTGAGGTGTTGCCTCATAGAACTGATTAGTGGAGATCAGAGTTTTGACTGGTGAATTCTGCTGCCTTTCTAGAGCTGGTGCTTACAATTCCTGAAACACAAAAGCAAATAAATTTTAAAAATAAAGTATATATTTTAGGGTTATAATTTTTTATTGAAACTAGTACTTGCATTCTATCTAGCAACTTGTTTTCTATTCCTACAGATCTAGGAGTTGCTCCACAAGTCACAAAAAAGTAAACATAAAGAATATAAATTTTTCTGTGCTCGCTTCGGCAGCACATATACTAAAAATTGGAAGAATATAAATTTTTCTAAAATACATTAAATTCCTTCTGCATTTCTCTCTGTCTATATTTAACTTTTATTGTTTATATTTTTTTTAAAAAAAATCAATGACAGAGAAACAGAAGAAATAAAAATGCTGGACTTTTAATCTAAATCCTGGGAATTATTAAGCAGTACCAGCTCTCAGGGTGTTATAAAAATTAAATTACATAATGTGTTATCTCAGGCACAGTGCCCTGTAACATAATCTTTTTTCTTTTTTCTTTTGTTGTATCTCAGCACTTTTAACTATAACTTTTATAAGCCGGTTGAGGTGGCTCATGCCTGTAATCCCAGCATTTTGGGAGGCCATGGCAAGTGGATCACGAGGTGAGGAGTTTGAGACCAGCCTGGCCAACATGGTGAAAGCCTGTCTCTACTAAAAATACAAACATTAGCCGGGTGTGGTGATGGACATCTGTAATCCCAGCTACTCTGGAGGCTGAGGTTGGAGAATTGCTTGAACCCATGAGAGAGAGGTTGCAGTGAGCCAAGATCATGTCATGGCACTCCAGCTTGGGTGACAGAGCGAGACTGCAACTCAAAAAAAAAAAAAATTGAAAAATTTTTGTTATTTATTTCTAAGTATAGTCTTTTATAATATTTTTTTTTTCTATTTTACTTTAAGTTTTGGGATACAAGTGCAGAACGTGTAGGTTTGTTACATAGGTATACATGTGTCATGGTGGTTTGCTGTACTTATCAACCCATCATCTAGGTTTTAAGCCCAGCATGCATTAGCTATTTATCCTAATGCTCTTTCTCTCCTCGTCCCCCCACACCCCGACTGGCCCGGGTGTATGTGGTTTCTCTCCTTGTGTTTATGAGTGCTCGTTGTTCAATTCTTACTAATGAGTGACAACATGCAGTGTTTGGTTTTCTGTTCCTGTGTTAGTTTTCTGAGGATAATAGCTTTCAGCTGCATCCATGTCCCTGCAAAATACATGATCTCATTCCTTTTTATGGCTGCATAGTATTCCATGGTTGTGTATGTACCACATTTTCTTTATCCATTCTGTCATTGATGGGCATTTAGGTTGGTTCCATATCTTTGCTATTGTGAACAGTGATGCAGTAAACATATGTGTCTTTATAGTAGAATGATTTATATTCTTGGGAGTATATACTCCGGAATGGTATCACTGGGTCAAATGGTATTTCTGGTCCTAGATCCTTGAGGAATCACCACACTGTCTTCCACAATGGTTGAACTAATTTACATTCCCACCAACATTGTAAAAGCATTCATATTTCTCCACAGCCTCACCAGCATTTATTGTTTCTTGACTTTTTAATAATTACCATTCTGACTGGTGATTTATTTAGGTCTGGTGTTATAGATCTAATACCACTTTCTTTTCTCATAGAGAATAGATCAGAGAATGTTCCTGTGTAAAAAAAAAATTATTTTATTGAATAATTTCAGTCATTTATGTAAGTCAGAACCAGTTTTCTTCACTTTGTTATTTTACCTTGAATCAAATTATAAATTCTTTCCATGGCCACTTTGTAAATACGTATGTGTATGTGTGTGTGTGATTTTCAGGAACCACTGAAATTTAGGGATGTGGCCATAGAATTCTCTCTGGAGGAGTGGCAATGCCTGGACACTGCACAGCAGAATTTGTATAGGAATGTGATGTTAGAGAACTACAGAAACCTGGTCTTCTTGGGTGAGGATAACTTCAATACAGAATTCCTATTATATCCTAAAGGTTTCATTTTTCTTTTTTGTGTAATGTTTTTAGGTAATTTATGCTTTGCATAAGTGAGTTTCAGATCCCTGTTTTTATAAAAATCTTAGGGTTTCATGTCTGTAGAAAAGAATTTCTTTAAGCTGTTTCATCTTGCCCTGAACTTTCTGCATTCCTGAGCTAATCTGTATTCTTCACTCTAGATTAGAGTGGTAATTCCAGAAGTTTAGTGGCATAAAATATTATTGCCCACACTTTAAAATCTAATTGCCAACACTAATTTTTGATTTGTTGTACTGGACAGTGAAATTAAGAACTAACAAATTTAAAATATTTTCTAAATATTTAGAAATTTCTTTTATAAATTAGTATTTTGGAATTGATTTACAAGAATCTTCTGTTTCACCCTCTTTACTGAGCACATTGCCATGTTGGTGATTAGAGAATATAAGCAAGATTTATGTTATTTATTTTCAATAAAACAGGTATTGCTGTCTCTAAGCCAGATCTGATCACCTGTCTGGAGCAAGAAAAAGAGCCTTGGACTAGAAAGAGACATAGGATAGTGGCCAAACCCCCAGGTAGGTGAGAGTGAAAGTGAATACAACAGATAACATAGATGAACGGTTTAAAAGTCAAAGAAAAAGCTAGTCCTTAATAATGTGATTTGGGAAGCTATGTTCCAAAGGAAATAGTTTCTGGAAAGCCTGAGTTTTTCTTTTCTTTTCTTTTTTTTTCCTTTGAGAGATGGAGTCTTACTCTGTCACCCAGGCTGGAGTGCAGTGGCACAATCTCAATCTCAGCTCACTTCTGGAAAGCCCAAGTTTTTCTTTTCTTTTTTTTTTTTTCTTTTGAGAGATGGAGTCTCGTTCTGTCACCCAGGCTGGAGTGCAGTGGCACAGTCTCGGCTTCACTGCAACCTCCACCTTCGGGGTTCAAGCGATTCTCCTGCCTCAGCTTCCCAGGTAGCTGGGACTACAGGTGTGCGCCACCATGCCCAGCTAATTTTTGTATTTTTTTTAGTAGAGACGGGGTTTCACTGTGTGTTGACCAGGCTGGTCTTGAACTCCTAACCTCAGGTGATTCACCCGCCTTGGCCTCTGAAAGTGCTGGGATTACAGGCATGAGCCACAGCACCTGGCTGAGTTTTTCTGTTTTGCTCTCACATAAGAGCATCTTCTGTCTTATGCTTTTAAGTTCTCTTAGGACTCCGCTTTCCCTTCAGTGATCTGCCTTCTAATTTAGAGTGAGAACCAAAGTCTTCTTAATGGCATATAAGAGACTGCACAATCTGAGTGCTTTTCCATTGTTTTGGGGGACACACAGATACCTGCATAATTTTGAGAAACTCTATGTTAAACTATTTTTTAAGTTCTCTTTTTACATCATCTCTGAAATGTGTGAGAGAAGTAGGTTTTTGTTCCTCTTTCTGCACATTCCATCCTGTTTGTATTACTATAGTCTTCAAATATAGTTTGAAATTACAAAGTATGATGTCGTTCAGCTTTGTTTTTATTTTCTCAAGAGTGCTTTCACTATTCAAAGTTTATTGTAGTTTCATATGTAAATTTTAGACTTGTATTTTTAATTACTGTAAAACGCCACTGGAATTTTGATAGGGAGTTTATTGGATCTATAGATCCCAGTGCCATTTTTTGAATCTATAGATCTAAGTGCCATTAACATGGCACTTTTTATTTTGAGACGAAATCTCGCTCTTTCGCCAGGCTGGAGTGCAGTGGCACAATCTTGGCTCACTGAAACCTCTCCCTTCCAGGTTCAAGCTATTATCCTGCCTCAGCCCCCCAAGTAGCTGGAACAGGAGCTCACCACCACGCCCAGCTATGTTTTGTTTTAGTATGCTAAGAGACAGAGTTTCACTATGTTGGCCAGGATGGTCTCCATCTCTTGACCTCCTGATCTGCCTGCCTCAGCCTCCCAAAGTGCTGGGATTACAGGCGTGAGCCACCGCGCCTGGCCAACATGGCACTTTAACAGTATTTATTCTTTCAATCTATAGACATGAAATATTTCTAAATTTATTTGTGTCTTTTCTAATTTCTTTCATATATCTTTCATTGTAAAGATTTTCTACCTCTTTGATTACATTTCTTCTCAGAAATTTATTTTAATGCTGTCGTAAATAGGATTTTTTTGTTGTTGTTTCTTTTTTGAGACAGAGTCTCAGTCTCTTGCCCAGGCTGGAGTACAGTGGCACAATCTCGGCTCACAGCAACCTCTGCCTCCCAGGTTCAAGCAATTATCCTGCCTCAGCCTCCCAAATAGCTGGGACTACAGGCACGCACCACCATGCCTGGCTACTTTTTGTATTTTTAGTATAGATGGGTTTCAGTATGTTGACCAGGCTAGTCTTGAACTCCTGACCTTGTGATCCACCCGCCTCGGCCTCCCAAAGTGCTGAGATTACAGGCATGAGCCACCATGCCCGGCCCTTGTCTTCAGTTTCAATGGTTCTTTTTCATTTTTTTGACTAATTCTTTTGCCACATACTTAATGTTCTTTGTTAAAATAGAAGCATTGACAATAGGCAAAATGCAGTTTTGTATTAGTGTCTTTAAACTTGAAAAAGCAAACACCTCTTCAAGTTTTTATAACCTGTTTTCAGAAGGTAAAGATCTTTTATTGGGCCCCCAGGGTAATGCGATGCCCTCTGGGTTTGTAGTGGAAAGGGGATGTAGCTTGGTCACAAGGCTGCTGGGTCTGCACTGGGGTCTACCTTCAGTTAGCTTCTTACAAGGGGTTTGGGTAGTTGTAATTCACATTTTATTTTTTGGACAGACTGAATTTCTCTCAAGACTGACCTGTAGGGCAGACACTAGGGCAGGTTTCTGCAGTCAGGTCTGTATATGGTAAGTCTTATTTAAGAATGTGGATGAGTATGGCATTCACTGTGTATCAGAGAGGATTTTTCCAGGTCACTGAGTGGGTTTCAACATAGGCAGAACCGGCTGTGAACTGTGGCTCAAGTATCTGAAACTGAGTCATTGAACTGCTTCAGGGACCACAGTAAAGGCCAAGGTCTGCAGGCCTGCTGCATGGCTATAAGTGGGTATCTTTCTCAAGGCCTCTGAAAGGGTGTGACCTCTTACAGACTGTGGCTGGGAAAAGTATGAGATGATTACAGGGTAACTTCAGAACTATCAGAAGACCAAGTTGGGTAGGCCATTTCCTGGTCTATACTGAAAAACTGGAGTTCTGTAGTTTGCCACCTGCCTTCTGGAAAGGAGCACTCCACAGAATTGGGCATTAGCAGTTTCACAACTCCCTCCGTGGGTCTCAAAGCTCTCCTAAAGGCACTTAATTTGGAGATTGAGTCTTGCTACATAACCCAGGCTGGTTTTGAAATCCTGGCCTGAAGCAATTTCCCAACCTCAGACCCGGTGCGGTGGCTCACGCCTGTAATGCCAGCACTTTGGGAGGCCGAAGTGGGCAGATCACGAGGTCAGGAGATAGAGACCATCCAGGCTCACATGGTGAAACCCCGTCTCTACAAAAAATAACAAAAAAAAAAAATTAGCCAGGCATGGTGGCAGGCTCCTGTAGTCCCGGCTACTCAGGAGGCTGAGGCAAGAGAATGGCATGAACCCGGGAGGCAGAGGTTGCAGTAAGCGGAGACTGTGCCACTGCACTCCAGCCTGGGTGACAGCAAGACTCTGTCTCAAAAAAAAAAAAAATTGGCCGGGCGCGGTGGCTCAAGCCTGTAATCCCAGCACTTTGGGAGGCCGAGACGGGCGGATCACGAGGTCAGGAGATCGAGACCATCCTGGCTAACATGGTGAAACCCCGTCTCTACTAAAAATACAAAAAACTAGCCGGGCGAGGTGGCGGGCGCCTGTAGTCCCAGCTACTCGGGAGGCTGAGGCAGGAGAATGGCGTAAACCCGGGAGGCGGAGCTTGCAGTGAGCTGAGATCTGGCCACTGCACTCCAGTCCGGGCGACAGAGCGAGACTCCACCTCAAAAAAAAAAAAAAAAAAAAAAAAAAAAAAAAAATTGTCTCTAGTTTCTTTTAAATGCTTATTTATTAAAAGTTTCTCGTTAGTTTCTTTTAAATGCTTATTTATTAAAATGTTTTCATTAGAATCTTCTGTTTATGATTGCACTTCATTTTCTTTGAAATTTTACTGCCGTGGAGCACATGCCAGTTATTCAAAATACCTGCCTTCTGTGAGTACACAGTCACATATTATAGTGATTTAGAGAATAGAATTTTTTTTTTTTTTTTTTTTTTTTTTTTGAGACGGAATCTTACTCTGTCTTCAGGCTAGAGTACAATGGCGCAGTCTAGGGTCACTGCAACTTCTGCCTCCCAGGTTGAAGCGATTCTCCTGCCTCAGACTCCCGAGTAGCTAGGGTTGCATCCATGTGCCAAACTGGCTGGCTAATTTTGTATTTTCCTAGAGACGGGGTTTCACCATGTTGGTCAGGCTGGTCTTGAACTCCCAACCTCAGGTGATCCACCCATCTCAGCCACCCAAAGTGCTGGGATTGCATGTGTGAGCCACCGCACCCGGCCTATTTAGAGAAATTTTTAATGGTGCATCAGTATTGCAAACCACATCTTTCTTTTTTTTTTTTTTTTTTTTTTTTTTTTTTTTTTTTTTTTTTTTGAGGTGGAGTTTTGCTCTTATTGCACAGGCTGGAGTGCAGTTGCACAGGCTGGAGTGCAATGGCGCAGTCTCGGCTCACTGCAGCCTCCACCTGCCAGGTTCAAGCAATTCTCCTGCCTCAGCCTCCCTAGTAGCTGGGATTACAGGCATATGCCACCATGCCTGGCTGATTTTGTACTTTTTTTTCAGTAGAGACGGAGTTTCTCCATTTTGGTCAGGCTGGTCTTGAACCCCCAACCTCAGATGATCCACCTACCTCAGCCTCCCAAAGTGCTGGGATTACAGGTGTGAGCCACTGCGCCTGGTCTTTTTTTTTTTTTTTGGAGATGCAGTCTCAATCTGTTGCCTAGGCTGAAGTGCAGTGGAGTGATTTCAGCTCACTGCAATCTCTGCCTCCCATGTTCAAGGGATCCTACCACTTGAGCCTCCGGAGTATCTGGGACTACAGGCACATTCCGCGAGGCCTGGCTGATTTTCATATTTTTGGTAGAGATGGGGTTTCCCCATGTTGGCCAGGCTGGTCTCCTACTTCTGACCTCAGGTGATTTGTCCACCTCAGCCTCCCTAAGTGCTGGGATTACAGGCGTGAGCCACCACACCTGGCTGCAAACCATATTTTGAGTAAACATTTCTCTCATTATTGTTTTATGGTTCATACTAGTGTGTTTTTTTAGTGTAGGTTTCTTAATATTAGTTTCTTGTGCTTTTTAGTTTTACATATGTATTATAATTTCAGACAATTTGCCATTCTGTTTGTACATTTTAAGTCAATGTGGGATTTACTTAAGAGATACATCAGCCGCATGTCTATCACAATGACAATATATATATATTTGTGTGTTTATCTATAAATATAACCGCAATTTTGGTTATGACTTATCTTGTACATATTCTTTCTTAGTTGATTTTTTTTTTCTTTTTCTTTTTGTTTCTTTTTTTTTGAGATGGAATCTTACTCTGTCTCCCAGGCTGGAGTGCAATGGCATGATCTCGGCTAACTGCAACCTCTGCCTCCCAGGTTCAAGCAATTCTCCAGTCTCAGCCACCCAAGTAACTGGGATTACAGGCGCATGTCACCACACCCAGATAATTTTTGTATTTTTAGTAGAGATGGGGTTTCATATATTGGCCAGGCTGGTCTCAAACTTCCAACCTCAGGTGATCTGCTCACCTCGGTCTCCCAAAGTGCTGAGATTACTGGCATGAGCCACTGTGCCTGGCCCACTGCCCCCCGCCGCCGACTTTTTTATTTTCTTAATTTTCAGTGGTTGTTTTATCTTGTCTAATTGAGTAGTCATGGAAATAGTTTTATTTTCACCATGTGTTTAATGATGAATATATATTTGCTCTGTGTGAGAGAAACACTTTTGTGATTTGAAGATAATTTATGAAAAGATTTATGATTCTGTGTTTTTTCAGATTTGTTTTGAGAAAAATTAATTGTAAAAAGACATAACATAAAATTTACCGTCTTAAGTCTGTTGAAGCGTACATTTCAGGGCCAGGCATGGTTGTGGCTTACATGTGTAATCCCAGAATTTGGGGATGTTAAGGCAGGAGGATTGCTTGATTCCAAAAGTTTGAGACCAGCCTGGGCAACATATGGAGATTCCCTCTCTACAATTTTTTTTTTTTTTTAACCCAGGCATGGTTGTATGCAACTGTGGTCCCAGCTCTTTGAAAGATTGAGAGAGGAAGATTACTTGAGTCTGAGAATTTGAGGCTACACTCAGCCATAATTGTGCCACTGCACTCTGCCTTTCGTGACAGAATGAGACCCTGTCTCAAAAAAAAGCTGTACATATCAGGCATGTTAAGTATATTCACATTGTTATGCAAAAGACTTCTAAAAATTTTACATCTTATAAAACTAAAACTCAATATCCGTTAAGTAACAGCTGAACATTTTACCCTTTCTCCAGCCCTTGACAAATATCCTTCTACTTTCTGTTTTTATGAGTGTAACTACTTAAGATATCTCCTATAAATGAGATCATATAGTATCCATCATTTTGTTACTGGCTTATTTCAGGTGACATAATATTTTCAAAGTTTGTCTTAAAGTGTGTCAATATTTTTTTTAAGGCTGAATAATACTCCATTGTACTTATATGTTATATTTTTTGATGTATTTATAAGTCAAGAAAGGGTTGCTTCAAGTCTTTTGGGTTTTGTTAATACTGCTACAGTAAACATCAGTGTTCAGATATGCCTTCTAGGTCCTACATTGCAGAGTTTGCATATCAATTTACAAATTGAATTGTTGGTTTTAATAATTCCATTTTGAATTATTTGAGTAACATTTATAACATTTAAAAACAGTGGCTGCATCCTTGTTTTACACCAACAGTAACAGGTTTTCAGTTCATCAACAGTTTTAATGTTTTTAAAAAATTGATAGTGGCCATTCTAATTGGTTTGAGTTGATTTTTTCATGTGATTTTTATGCATTTCTGTACAAATGTAATTTCCTGTGTCCTTTCAAATGCTTTTTCCCATTTTTGTATTTTTTTTTTTTTGATGAAAACTAATTTCAATTATTAGTCCATTTAAGACTTATTTATATATTCTCAGTATTAACTGCCATGGACCTTGCTTGACTGAACAAAGGAAGGTGAATGCGGGAATAAAGACAAAAACAAAAGAGTATATTTGGAAGAAGGGGTCAGGGGGCTCCTTGCTTCTAGTGAACAAGGGCGCTGAACTTCTATAGCCCTTTGTATTTATTGAGTAAAAGAGATAGGGAGAAGGGAGAAGGGGGTGGTTGTCAGTCACCTAGGGCAGGCTTGCATGACTGCATTCTTTGAACAGTAGTCTCCAGATATTCCAGTAGATAACCTCAAGGAGCACGGCACGGCACCAGGGAGTGACTGCCCTCAGCAAACCTTCTGGTGGCAGGCACAGATGTGAATTTGCCTACATCCTGCACTCATGATAAACAGTTTGCTGTTTGATCACATAGCCTTCAGTGGAATGCTGAGTTGGTCATGACCCTTGGGTCTTTAGCTCCCTACAGTTAACTCTTATCACATATAATTTGCAAATATTTTTGCTTATTTTCTACAAGGTATTGTCACTCTAGTTTTTTTTGATGTGTGGAAATTTTGAATTGTAGTGTAGTTACTTTTTTCTTTGTTGTTCATGCATTTGTCATATCAAAAAAAAAATGGTGCCAAGACCAACATCACATCATTTCTCTTTTTTTCTAAGAGATTTGTTAGTAATTTTTATATATTTTTTTATTTAAAATATTTTTTGTATATGATACAGAGAAAGAATCCAGCTTTATCAGTGTTGGTGTCCAGTTTTCAACATGATTTTTTGAAGAGATTGTCTTTTCTCTATTGTGTGCTCATGGCAACGTTGTAAAAGATTATTTAATCATATACCAAAGAGTGTATTTCTGGGCTCTCTATTCTGTTTTTTCATCTGTTTATCTGTCTTTGTGTCAGTACCACCTTGTATTTGTAGCTATTAATATATTTTAAAATCTAGATATGTAACACCTCACACATGAGTGTTTGGCTGTAGTTTATAATCAAATTTAAAAATTTTAAACAATATTCTTGTAAAAATTGTGCTTTGGGGATTTTTATAGAAATTATATTGAATGTATTCATTACTGTAAGTTGTACAGACATCTTTGAAAAATTAAATTTTTTGACCCTTGAGTAAAACTATGTTGAAGAGTATGTGTTATTTTCATATATATTTGGATGTGCCAGTTTTACTCATGCTCTCAATTTCCAGTTTCATTCAGTTTTAGTCAGAAAACATTCAGTGTATAATTTTTATTTTCTTACATTTATTTGTTGTTGTTGTTGTTTTGAGACAGGATCTCTTTCTGTTACCTAGACTGGAGTGCAGTTACTGCAGCCTCAACCTTCAGGGTTCAAGTGCTTCTTTCACCTCAGCCTCCTGAGTAGCTGGGACTACAGAGATACACTACCATGCCTGGCTAATTTATTGATTATTTGTAGGGACAGAGTACTACTATGTTGCCTAGGCTGGTCTCAAACTTCTGACCCCAAGAGATCCTCCCATCTTGGTCTCCCAAAGTGTTGAAATTATAGGCATGAGCCACAGCACCCACCTGGTATTCTTAAATTTAATAAGACTTGTTGTGTATCCTAACAGAATACACCAGATGCAGATAAGAATATTGTGTATTTTCTTGCTTTTAACTGGAAAGTTTTTTACATGTCTGTCAAGCCTTGTTGGTCTATGATATAACCTAAATGTTCACATTCCCCAAATATTATGCTGCAATGCAGTCCTCAATGTTGGATGCAGAACCTGGTGGGAGATGTTTGGGTCACGGGGGCAAGTTTCTCATGAATGGCTTGACATCACCCTCTTGGTAATCAAAAACTTTACCCTCTGTTAATTTAAATGAGAACTGGTTCATTATTTCACACTTGCTCTGTCCCTTGCCATGTGATATGTTCAGTTACTCTTTGCATTTCACCATGATTGTAAGCTTTGTGAAACCCTCACCAGAAGCCGATGCTGGCACACACTTCTTGTACAGTCTGCCAAAGTGTGTGCCAAATAACCTTTTTTCTTTTTTTCTTTCCTTTCTTTCTTTCTTTTCTTTTTTTTTTTTTTTTTTTTTTTTTTTTTGAGACATAGTCTCACTCTGTCACCTAGGCTGGACTGCAGTGGCACAATCTTGGCTCACTGCAACCTCCACCTCACTGGTTCAAGTGATTCTCCTGCCTCAGCCTCCCAAGTAGCTGGGATTACAGGCATGTACCACCATGCCTGGCTAATTTTGTATTTTTAGTAGAGACAGGGTTTCACCATGTTGGTAAGGCTGGTCTCAAACTCCTGACCTCAGTTGATTCGCCTGTCTTGGCCTCCCAAAGTGCTGTGATTACAGGCATGAGCCACCGCATCCTGCCAACCTTTTTTCTTTATAAATTACCCGCTCTCAGGTATACGTCTATATGCAAAATAATTGAAGTTGGCAATTTTAAAGGTATTATGTTATATTGGGGAGCAGAAAGATCTGTGTTGGGTAAATGTAACAGACTTTTCTTTCTATGTGACTCTTTGCATTCTGCTCACACACTTAACTAATTTATAAATTTTCCACAAATGTATTTTGGTCAATGTGTTTTTGTTACATTTATATTTCTATTAAGAAATTAAGGCCTTTGGGCTGGGCACAGTGGCTCATGCCTGTAATCCCAGCATTTTGGGAGGCTGAGGTGGTCAGGAATTTGAGACCAGCCTGGCCAACATGGTGAAACCCTTTTCTACTAAAAATACAAAAATTAGCTGGGCATGGTGGTGCATGCCTGTAATCCTGGCTACTCAGGAGGCTGAGGCAAGAGAATTGCTTGAATCTGGGAGGCAGAGTTTGCAGTGAGCTGAGATCACGCTGCTGCAGACCAACCCAAGTGACAGATTGAGACTCCATCTCAGAAAAAAAAAAAAAAAAAAAGAAGAAATTAGGGCCTTTGGTATTTTGCTATGCCATCTTGCTTATGTAATTTGTATAATGGTATAGGTTGGATTTGTAAAGTATATTTAGAGTCTGTCAAGTGAAGTCATTTGTTATTTTTATTTCTTTCAGTTACTTGTTCTCATTTTGCCCAAGACTTTTCACCAGAGCAGAACATAAAAGATTCTTTCCAAAAAGTGACACTGAGAAGCTATGGAAAATATGAACATGAGAATTTACAGTTAAGAAAATGTAGTAAAAGTGTGGATGAGTGCAGGTTGCAAAAAGGAGGTTACAATGGACTTAACCAATGTTTGCCAGCTACCCAGAGCAAACTATTTCATTGTGATGAATATATGAAAATCTTTCATAAATTTTCAAATTTAAATGGACATAAGATAAGACACACCAGAACAAAACCTTTTACATGTAAAGAATTTGGCAAATCATTTTACATGTTTTCAAACCTAACTCAACATAAAATAACTTGTACTAGAGTAAATTTCTACAAATGTGAAGACTGTGGAAAAGCCTTTAATGGATCCTTAATCTTTACTAAACATAAAAGAAATCATAGTGGAGAGAAACCGTACAAATGTGAAGAATGTGGCAAAGCCTGTAACCAGTTCACAAACCTTACTACACATAAGATAATTTACACTACAGAGAAACTCTACAAATGTGAAGAATGTAGTGAAGCCTTTAACCTGTCGTCACACATTACAACACATAAAATAATTAATACTGGAGAGAATCCCTACAAACATGAAGAATGTGGCAAAGCCTTTAATCGGTCCTCAACCCTTACTACACATAAGATAATTCATACTAGAGAGAAACTCAATGAATATGAGGAATGTGGCAAAGCTTTCAACCAGCCCTCACACCTCAGCAGACATAAGATAATTCATACTGGAGAGAAAGCCTACAAATGTGAAGAATGTGGTAAAGCCTTTAAGCGGCCCTCACACCTTACCAGACATAAGATAATTCATACTGGAGAGAAAGCCTACAAATGTGAAGAATGTGGTAAAGCCTTTAAGCGGCCCTCACACCTTACCAGACATAAGATAATTCATACTGGAGAGAAAGCCTACAAATGTGAAGAATGTGGTAAAGCCTTTAACCGGCCCTCACACCTTACCAGACATAAGATAATTCATACTGGAGAGAAGCCCTACAAATGTGAAGAATGTGGCAAAGCCTTTAACCGGCCCTCAAACCTTACTACACATAAGATAATTCATACAGGAGAGAAGCCCTACAAATGTGAAGAATGTGGCAAAGCCTTTAATCAGTCCTCAACCCTTACTACACATAAGATAATTCATACTAGAGAGAAACTCAATAAATATAAGGAATGTGGCAAAACTTTCCACCAGCCCTCACACCTCAGCAGACATAAGAGAATTCGTACTGGAGAGAAAGCCTACAAATGTGAAGAATGTGGTAAAGCCTTTAACCAGTCCTCACACCTTACTACACATAAGATGATTCATACTGGAGAGAAGCCCTACAAATGTGAAGAATGTGGCAAAGCCTTTACGCGGTCCGTGCACCTTACTACACATAAGATGATTCATACTGGAGAGAAGCCCTACAAATGTGAAGAATGTGGCAAAGCTTTTAATAATTCTTCACACCTTACTAGACATAAGAGCATTCATGCTGGAGAGAAACCCTACCAATGTGAAAAATGTGGCAAAACTTCTAACCCATCCTCAAAACTTACTGAACATAAGAAAATTCATATTAGAGAGAAACGCTATACATGTGAAGAATGTGGCAAAGCCTTTAACCGGTCCTCACAGCTTACTAGACATAAGAGAATTCATACTGGAGAGAAACCCTACCAATGTGAAAAATGTGGCAAAGCTTTTAACCAGTCCTCACACCTTACTGCACATAAGAAAATTCATACTGGTGAGAAACTCTACAAACCTAAAAGATGTAACTGTGATTTTGAAAACACCTCAAATTTTTCTAAACATAAAGGAAATTATACTGGTGAGAAATCTTAGAAATCTGAAGAATGTAACAAACCCTTTAAAAGTTGTCACACTTCATTGTACATAAGATAATTCATACTAAAAACCTACAAGTGTTTTTAGCATGTGGCAAAACTTGTAACCAATGCTTACACCTTATTGCACAGGAAAGGATTTGTACTAGAAAAAAAAAAGTCAAATATACAGAATGTGAAAAAGCCATTAATACCCGTTCACATCTCACTCAACATCAGAGTTCATACTTAATAAAAGCATTATACATGCAATTACGTCAAAAATCTTTCAGAAAATATAAGCCTCTAAAGTGAAGAGTATTCATTTTGATGACATACATTATGAACATCAAGAGGATTTTAGTTGTTAGGCAGGAATCTAGACCCAACATGGTGATATCACCTGGCATGGCAGGCTCTTTGTTAGGACTGCCTGCCCTTCACTTCCTGCTAAGACTGTCAGTGTGCGAAAAAAGCCCGCGTCCGCCAAAGAACCCCCACTCTGCGCAAGCTCCTGGACATGTTATTCCCCAGAAGTCGAAACCTACCTCAAGAAAGCTGATAGCTACAAACCCCGCCTACCTCGGCCCTCCCACTAGAGGACATGTGAACCTCTCCCGCGAGCCCAATAAAGGCTGCCTTTGTTCTCATCTGCCTCGTGTCTTCTTGCTCGGCTTCATTTACATTACATTGGTGCCAAAAGCCCGGAAGGAGGCTTCCCCCGGTCCGGGTAGGCTCTCCTCTCCTCTGAGCTGGTACCTCCTCTCTGCGCCAGGAGCCGGTTTCACAAAAATCAGGACTTGATTCGATCACTGCTGGGTAAGTTTTCCCCTGTTCTGCAGGCCCCCTCCGGGAATCCCTGTCCGAAACGCGTGGCCACGTCGGGGGCTCCCTCCGGTCAACTGTGACCTCAGCACCGGGGACTAGGAGACATCCAACCTCCCCAGAAGCCACCGTACCCCGCACTCCATGTGGCAGTGAGAGGACACTCCCGCTGCCTCCAGACTGCCCGCCTCAGGACCATGGGGGCTGCCCAGTCCAAACCAGACTCAAAATCCCCTCTGGGGTGCCTCTTGGCTAATTTCGAGACTTTAGGTCTCAGCCAAGACCTAAAACGAAAGCGACTTATTCTGCACAGTGGCATGGCCGCAGTATAGATTGGATAACCAGTCTCAGTGGCCTGCAGAGGGCACTCTAGACTTTAACATTCTCACGGATCTGACCAACTTCTGCAAGAGACTAGGCAAATGGTTTGAGGTACCCTATGTTCAGGCCTTTTGGGACTTTTGTTCAGGCCTGGACGTCTGTGTCCGATGTTCGTTGGCCTAGGTCTTGCTCGCAAAATCTACTCCCTCAAGCAAGAAGAAGAAGGATTCTTCCTTCTCTGAGCCTCTTGATACTCTTTCCCTGTCCCTCCTTCGGTCCCCCACTCAACCTCCCCCTTCTTCCTTCTTCTCTGAGCCTCCTGATACTCTTTCCCTGTCCCCCTTTCGGTCCCCCGCCCAACCTCCCCCTTACCC
This sequence comes from Rhinopithecus roxellana, assembly GCF_007565055.1. NCBI lineage: Eukaryota > Metazoa > Chordata > Mammalia > Primates > Cercopithecidae > Rhinopithecus > Rhinopithecus roxellana. The sequence continues at coordinate 79,983,053 of NC_044560.1, read as the reverse complement.
TGACCCATCGTCTCTGTCCTCGTCGGAACCACCCCTTCCCCCCACCCCTCCTATGTCCCCACCAAACCTGACGGACCCTGTCTCTCCTACCTCCTCCTCCTCGCCGGTCTCAGCTCGTACCTAGTCCAGGAGCGACCTCCTGTGCCCCTTGCGGGAAGTGGCAGGCGCCGAAGGAGTGGTCCCCATCCATGTGCCGTTCTCACTGGCAGACCTGTCTACAATTGAAGAGCATGCAGGCTCTTTTTTGGCCAACCCCACTTGGTATATCAAAGAGTTCAGATACCTATGCCAGGTGTATGACCTCACCTGACATGATCTCCATGTCGTTATGACCTCAACCCTGTCCCCTGAGGAACGGGAGTGTATCCTAGCGGCAGCCAGGCAGCACGTGGACCAGGTTCATGTAACTGACCCTGCCATGCCAGTTGGCGCCGAGGTGGTGCCCTCGGCCGAGCCCAACTGGGACTACCAGATTGGGCAGGCAGGTCGCCGCCGCCGAGACGTGATGGTCCAGTGCCTTCTTGCCAGCATGCAGGCAGCCTCCAATAAGTCAGTCAACTTTAATAAGTTAAAGGAGGTAGTCCAAGGGTCAGATGAGAATCTGGCCGTTTTTCTTAACTGACTTGACGGAGGCACTCATTCAGTACACCCACCTTGACCCTGCCTCCCCCGCAGGAGGAACCATCTTGGCTACGTACTTTATTTCTCAGTCAGTCCCCGATATTCAAAAAAAATTTTAAAAGGTGGAGGATGGCCCTCAAACTCCCATCCAGGATTCAGTCAAACTCTCCAAGGCCTACAACTCCAGGGAGGAAGCAGCTGAGGCCCAGTGACAGGCCAGGCTAAAACAGAAGGTACAACTCCAAACCCAGGCCCTGGTAGCAGCCCTGAGCCCAGCCGGCTCCAGGAGCTCTCAGAGAGGAGGTACTCCCCGAGTACCACCTGGTGCCTGCTTCAAGTGCAGCAATGAAGGCCACTGGGCCAAGCAGTGCCCCAACCCTAAGGAGCCAACTCGCCCCTGTCTGAGCTGTCGGCAAATGGGCCACTGGAAGTCAGACTGCCCCAACCTGAGGACGGTCGCTACACTTCCACGTGACGACCCTCCTCCAAGTACTGGAGGCACCTTTCAGCTCCTCGACACTGATGAAGATTGAAGAGGCCCAGGCTTGGGAACCCCTCTTACTCTCGCCAAGCCCAGCGTTATGCTCCAGGTACCGGGTAAGTCCATATCCTTCCTTATGGACATGGGGGCTACCTACTGTGTTTTGCCTTCCTTCAGTGGCCCCAGCCACCCCTCCGCCATCACGGTCACGGGAATTGATGGCACTCCCTCCACCTATCCCCAGACTCCTCTGTCTTGCCGCCTAGATGGCTCCCTCTTCTCGCACTCATTTCTCATCATTCCTTTGTGCCCAGTCCCCTTGTTAGGACAAGACCACCTCTCCAAACTAGGAGCCTCAGTTCACTTCTGGCCCAACCCCTCCCCACACCTCGCATTCCTCTTCCCCCTCCTCTAACCCGATAAACCCTACCAGGCTGATCCCCCACTCCCGTTTCCAGTCCCCATTAACCCTAAGGTGTGGGACACCTCCACCCTGATCATTGCCCAGCATCATACTCCAGTCCACATCCGGCTAAAGGACCCCTCCAAGTGTCCCTCTAGACCTCAGTTCCCTATCTCCCTTGAGCACCGACGGGCTAAAACCCATCATCTCGTGCCTGCTCCAACAACACATTCTAGTCCCTGCCAACTCACCATGCAATACTCCTTTCCTGCCTGTACAGAAAAGCTCCGGGGCCTACCACCTCGTGCAGCATCTACGCCTCATCAATGAGGCAGTAGTCCCCACCTTTCCTGTTGTTCCTAACACACATACACTTCTCTCACGCGTTCCCCCTGGATACCACTCGTTTTACTGTCCTTGACCTAAAGGATGCCTTCTTCACCATTCCCTTACATCCCTACTGTCACTTTCTGTTTGCCTTTACACGGGAAGATCCAGACACTCATATTTCTTCCCAGCTGACTTGGACTGTTTTGCCTCAAGGGTTCCGAGATAGCCCCCATTTTTTCAGACAGGCACTGGCACAGGATGTTGTCCTCTGTCCCCTTACCCACAGCACACTATTGCAATATGTAGATGACTTATTGCTATGCAGTCGCTCCTGGGACAGCTCCCTTGCAGATACCACTATGCTTTTAAATTTTCTTGGCGACCAAGGTTACCGGGTTACCCCAGCCAAGGCTCAGCTTTGCACCCCTACTGTCACCTACCTAGGTATACTCCTCACACCCACTACAAAAAGCCTCACGGCGAATAGAATAAGCCTCATTGAAACTCTCCAGCCTCCTTAGGATGCGGAAGAGATCTTGTCCTTCCTAGGACTGGTAGGGTATTTCAGGCATTGGATTCTCAACTTTGGGGTCCTAGCCAAGCCCCTCTACCAGGCTGCCAAGGAAGTGCCCACCGGACCGCTGTCCGACCCCTCATTGGTTGCCAACTCTTTCAAGAAGCTTCAGGACTGTCTCCTTTCTGCCCCTGCTCTCTCTCTCCCCAACCCCCTTCGGCCCTTTCATCTATTCACTGAGGAGTGCCAAAAGGTAGCTACTGGCCTCCTAGCCCAGCCGGTTGGGTCCACATACCAGACTGTGGCCTATCTCTCCAAGCAGTTAGACCCCACGGTCCAGGGCTGGCAACCTTGTCTGCGAGCACTGGCGGCTGCCACCGAACTTACCAAGGATGCCCTCAAGCTCACCCTAGGACATCCTCTCACTGTCTACTCTTCTCACCACCTGTCAGATCTCATCACATACAAGTGTCTCAGCCACCTCACCCCATCCTGGCTTCAACAGTTCCACCTGCTATTCGTCAAAAACCCTCACATCACCCTCACCACCTCTCCCCCTCTAATCCCTGCTACCCTCTTGACCAGGGTGCGATTCTGCCCCCGCACATTCCTGCCCGGAGGTTCTCACCGCCTTGCCACCCGCCCGCCTCGGCCTTTCCTAACAGCCGTTAGAACACCCAGACCGTACCCTGTTTGTGGATGGGAGTTCTGTCTTAACCCTCGATGGCTGCCGTGAGGCGGCCTACGCTGTCGTAACAGCAACCCAGACTGTCGAAACCAGGCCCTTGCCTTTAGGCACCACCTCCCAGAAGGCTGAACTCACTGCCCTTACTCGTGCCTTACTTCTCTCCGAAGGTCAGCGAGTTAATATCTACATGGACTCTAAATATGCCTACCTTATTGCACACACCCACTCCCTTCTCTGGCAAGAGGGTGGGTTCCTTACCACCAAAGGGACGCCAGTAGTCAATGGACCACTTATAAAGAGGTTGCTTGATGCTCTCCAGGCCCCCAAGGAGGTAGCCATCATCCACTGTAAAAGCCACCAGCATTTTAAGGACCCTGTGTCACAGGGTAACAACCTAGCTGATTCCACCACACGGGCCACTGCCCTCACTTCCTCCCCTACCCAAGGGCCTTTGCTCTTTCTTTCCCCCACATATTCCCCCGACTACTCTACCCAGGAAATTCAAACCCTGATGGCCCATCCCAGTGCTACCCAGAGTGAGGATGTGTGGGTGTTCATTGACAGTCGAGTAGCACTCCCTCAGACTCAGGCAGTGCATATATTGACAAACATACACTGCTCTCTCCACATAGGGCCTAAGGCTATGTATAACTTCCTGGAACCCATCCTTCACCTCCCCTCACTGCAGGCCCAAATTAGGAAGGTACATCAGCAATGTGCCACCCGTTCAGCCGTTAACCCCCAAGGTAGGCTCAGACACCCAGGGCCCACTCATCAGCTAAGGGGCCACCAGCCAGGGGAAGATTGGCAACTTGATTTTACCCACATGCCCTGCCATAAAAAATTCCACTACCTGCCGACCTTGGTTGACACCTCAGGATATATCAAGGCTTTCCCCACCACTCCAGAGACTGCAAAAGTCACGGCAACCATTCTCCTGGAGCACATCATCCCCAGGTTCGGTCTCCCCTGAACCATCCAATCAGACAATGGTCCGGTATTCATTTCTAAACTCACCCAGCAGGTGGTGGCCACACTCCAGATTACTTGGAAGCTCCACATTCCCTACCATCCACAGTCATCTGGAAAGGTAGACCGTGCAAACAGTCTCCTTAAACTACATCTAACCAAACTCACTCTAGAAACCTGCTTCTCGTAGGTGACTCTCCTTCCCTTGGCTCTCACTCATCTTAGGGCAGCTCCGTGGGCCCCCACAGGGCTCAGCCCTTTTGAGCTACTGTACTGACGCCCGTTTCTCTTCCAGGGGCTGCCAGCCCTCTCCCCTCCCTTAGGCTCCTACCTCCCTTACTTAACTCTCCTTTGCGAGCTTCTGAGAAAACACGTGGACCGGTGTCTCCCTGCACCCGCTTCCCCAAACCTTGAGAATCCCACTGTCGTAGCACCTGAAGACCTGGTCCTGGTCAAGCAGCTGCAACCCCAAGCCTTATCTCCTCAGTGGGAAGGACCATACACTGTAATCCTCACCACTCCCACCGCTGCCAAGCTTCTTGGTCTTCCCTCCTGGTATCACCTGTCCCAGCTGAAAAAGGCGCCCACCCAACATGATTCCAATTGGAACACTCAGGTTGTTACCCCTACCAAGTTACGACTCAACGCGAACAGGTAACGGCCCTCTGCCTAGCCTTCCTCGGCCATCTAGTCCTCCCAAGTCTAGGTAAGACTCGTGCCCAAACTCCCCCCACCAATCCATTCCAGTGGAGATTCTACCTTTTTTTTTTTTTTTTTTTTAGAAAAGGTGGAAATGGCCTTTTATTTAAATATGAAAAAAAATTAGCAGTGAGATTATTTTTAAAAAAGCAGACAAGTTAGAACAAACATTTTATTATTAAAATAAACTTTTGTATAAAAGCATTACAAATCAAAAGCTGTATGTACACTTATCAATTCAAGGCCCAATTATACATCAAACATTGAATGGCACAGCAATGGTTTACACATGCAAGTAAACTGGGACATACAAACACTTAGATTCTGCCTTTACCAAGTAACTTGATTAATGCAACGAGGAGGGGGAACACTGACACAGGAAATCTGCCCAGAAACTCGACTGGCAGAGATGTCAGGTTAACAAACTGCGGAAAGTTACATCTCCAAAAAGGCACTTCTCATTGTTATAAAAGTGCTTAAAATCTAAATTGAACCTTGTGCCTGGTTTATAAATTTTCAAGAAACTGCAAAGAACCACTGACTAGTTTTTAATATCAAGTTTCCATGCAAAATTGTCCAAGAATTTATTTGCAATACCTTACATGTGAACTGAAATAAACTTCGCAAACTACAATTACACTAAAGTTTTATACCAAAAATTCAGCCTACTCATAATTTCCAGATAGCTCTTCCATCATACTTTTAAAGTATTACATTGCCCACCAACCTTTGAATCATGATTGTGTAAGCTGGACGCACCACTTACCCTTCAGGCAGAAGAAATTAGGAGAAATTAAGTCTCAACTGTGACAACAACTTGTAACATAAGCGCAATACATGGAATTGAGAGGCATCAATCTGCAATAATTACCTAATTTTTCCACATGGTTGTAAGACTTTTGTGCCTTGATTATATTAAAAATTTCAACTAGTATGAATGCTAAATCATACTTGTTTTTGTGTAAACAAGTTAGAAGGTTCTTCTCTGAAATTCAATAGATCTAGTTAGTTAATACTTTTATTGTGTTTCCAAGTGCTTAGGTTTTATGAAGGCTATTTCAACACCAAGTAAATAAAATATGCTTTCATAAAACTGTAATTTAAAAGAAATACAAAAACTAAGCGGTTGGAGAGGGGCATTGGAAATAGAGGGGGATGCTATGAGATGGGAGTTGGGAGCAGAGAAGAAACTGCAGGAGGGCAAAGTGTAACTAGCAGTATACCTTCCGTGATGCTCCAGAAACACATGTCTACTAAGATTAACTTGACTGGAGTTTCTTATGAAACAGGCTGATCATCAAGATTCTTAACTCAGGTTTCAGTGAAAAAATTGGAAACTTTTATAAGAAAGATTTGAGAAGTAGAAGGCAGGCAGCAAATTTTCCAGATATTATGCTTGCATTTCAAATTCCTGTTTCAGGCTTTTCAAGTAGGCATGCACATTCCCAAAGCCATGATATTTGGCTAAATACACAAGGACCCCAGTCGCACACCGTCCATCTCGCTGCCGGCAGAAACTGCAGTTGCAGATTCCTCGACAAGGTGGGCAACGCCAGTTCGGATCCAGCAGAGCATCCCTGACCTCTTCACCATAACGGTTTCGAAGGCAGGGGCCGCAGAACTGGCCTCGAACGCCCCAGCAGTCTGGGTTTCTGCAGTTTGTTTTGGTATCAATAGTCTTCTGACGGCATTGATGACAAGTAGAGCCCAGTGAACGGTTATATATCTTCTCTCGAGAGTTGCTGCAGATGTTCTCCAACTCTTCCTCTGTAATTTCTTCCACTGGGCGAATTATATGCGGAAGGGTCATGGATGATCTGGAGCGACGACTTCTGGGCAGGTCATCTTCCGTAGCCATAACTGGACATTTTGGAAACGATGCGTTCATGTAGCCGTCCATGGTCTTCCTCTTTCTCACCAACATGTACTTATCCTCTTCCTCCTCCTCCTCCATGGGTAGAGCGTCAAGGGACCCGAGGATCCGGGACCTTGACCTGGTAAGAGGACGAGCTCTCCGTTCAGGGTTTCTCCTGGAAGCAACACCCGGGAATGTACGCCTTCGCGGTCTCCTTGATCGTGAGTCGGAGCCTGGGAGGGGATGTCTTCCAGGGAACGAGCCAGGGAAGCTTTCTAATTCAGACATGAGTTTTGCAAGCATTGCTTTGTTTTGCTTTATATTTAAAGCCCTTTTCTCCAAAAAATTCATGCCACTTTCATCTTCCGAATCGGAGTTGGAATCAGTCACAGAATTCTCTGAGGGCTGGGGGGACTCTGCTTTTTTGTTGGTTGCTCCCCTAGTACTTCGCGCTGGAAACTTCATTGCCACCCTGAGAGGTCCAGAGTGCCTGCACTGGCTGCGGGTCCTACAGCCTTCCCGAACTGACTGCAGCCTCGTGTTTGCAAAATTATCAGAAGCAAAGCTGTCACAACTGTCATCAGAGGATGACGAGGTTTCCATGGAAATCAACTTCACATATCTGAATTTCTTTAAGTTCTTCTTTACTCTGAGATCTTTCTGCGGCACGCGGCGAGCGTCCATGCTGGTGGCGGGTGCCCAGGTCGGCGCTTGGAGCTGGGAGAGCGGAGCAGCAGCGCGGTCAGCGGTCCCACAGCAGGAGGAGCAGCAGCGATTCTACCTTTCCGAGACCTGGACCCAAGGAAATAGCAGGGCCCAAGAAAGGAGCGGGGGCTCCCTTACCATAGCCACAGTAGACTGCCAGCCCCTGGGGTGCCAAAGCCAAGTAACCTTTAACTTCTCCTTCCAAAGCATTCCCCAAAAATATCCCCCTCCGTACCTAGTCATTTGTTTCGTATATGATCAAAGGATGCCTGTTGATCCACTTGGGTTGAGACCAATGGAGGCTCTCCTTATCACTACTGCAACATGCACTGAACCCATCCGGACAATGGAGGAACCCTCTGGCAGCAGCCCACTTCCTCTGTGCAACTGGTTAGGAGTGACACGTGTGACAAGTTGACATTTCGGGACAAGTGAACATTTTTCCTCACCATCCCTGACCCTTGAGACCCGAAGGGGGTGTCAGGGGTTGAGGCCAGCCTTTATCGAGGGGCCCGTGACTCCTATCCCATGTCCCAACTCAAGATCTTTAGGTCCTACGTCAGGGTCGTGAGCGGCCTTTTCAGCCTGGCCTCCGACATCAAACAACAGAAAAAGGCCATCTCAGCTCTTGCTGACCCAGGCAGCAAGCTCCAGGACAGCAGCAACCCCTTTTCCTGGCTAACCCTAGTCAGGGGAGGGGCTCAAGTAGTGCAAATGACTGGTATACACAATATCTCTCGTTGTTTCCTGTGTGCAACCTTGAATAGGCCCCCACTGGTTGCGGTGCCCTTACCCAGCCCTTTTAACTCCTCTAACCTAACCCTCTCCTTTCCCCTTCCTGGCCGAACCCTGGGGGAAGTCCTTTTGTTCCAAGACCCACTTACACAACAACTCCCCTTTTGCTACTCCACCCCTAATGCTTCCTGGTGCAACCAGACAGGATCGGCACCTCTAAATCTAACTGCCCCCCCAGGTGGGTATTTTTGGTGCAATTCCACCCTGTTGAAAACTCTCAAGGCTTCCAACACTACCCTATGTGTTCCCATCTCCCTAATCCCCAGCCTCACCCTGTACAGTGAGGCTGAGCTATCCTCCCTTCTGCCCCTTGCCTGCTCCCGCCAGGCAAGGGCAGTATTCCTTTCATTGATGATCGGGGTCTCTTTAGCCTCATCCCTCGTAGCGTCTGGCCTAGGAACCGGAGCCCTAACTCATTCTGTCCAGACCTCTCAAGACCTTTCAGCCCAATTACAGGTAGCAATCGAAGCTTCTGCAGAGTCCTTGGCCTCCCTCCAACAACAGATCACCTCAGTTGCCCAGGTGGCAGCCCAAAACTGTCGGGCACTCGACCTCCTTACGGCCGATAAGGGCGGCACCTGCATGTTCCTCAATGAAGAATGTTCCTTCTACATCAGTGAGTCAGGACTAGTAGAAACCAATCTCCTCACTCTAGAAAAGATTCAGGAAGGACTCCACCAGAAAAACCTTGGATCGGGGCCCTCACTTGGGTGGTGGCAGTCGTCTATGGCCGGTTGGGTCCTACCCTTTCTAAGCCCCTTACTAATCATTGGCTTCTTGCTACTCATAGCTCTCTGTGTCCTCTGCTTCATGCAGGACCGCATGAAAGAAGTCTCCCGGGTCACTTTCAATCAGATGCTGCTCCACCCCTATACCCGAGTTCTGACCTAAGAACCCCCACGACGACCTATACCAGCAGGAAGCAGCCAGATGAACACATCGCCCCTTTTTCTTATTAGAAAGAGGTCGGAATGTTAGGCAGGAATCTAGACCCAACATGGTGATATCACCCAGCATGGCAGGCCCTTTGTTAGGACTCCCCGCCCTTCACTTCCTGCTAAGACTGTCAGTGTGTGAAAAAAGCCCACACCCACCAAAGAACCCCCACTCTGCACAAGCTCCTGGACATGTTATTCCCTAGAAATCGAAACCTACCTCAAGAAAGTCGATACCTACAAACCCCGCCTACCTTGCCCTACAAAATGCCCCCAATACCCGCCCCGAGCGCGACTTCCTGGGCCCTCCCTCTAGAGGATCGGTGAACCTCACCCACGAGCCCAATAAACGCTGCCTTTGTTCTCATCTGCCTCGTGTCTTCTTGCTTGGCTCCCTCATTTACATTACAGTAGTACCTTTAATTGTATCACAGATCTCATTGTACACATTTTGTGCTAGAGGAAAACCCTGGAGCAGTTGCTTAAACTTTGTGCAACATAAGGAAATTTTTATTGGAGAAAAATCTGCAAATGTAATAAATTTGGAAAAACTTTTTCAGAAACCACAGCTTAGAAAACACTAGAGGGTTCATACTAAAATCTATTTTTGCCAAAGCAGTAAATATGAAAAAATATTTAATCCAAAATTCTACATAAATATCAGATAATTCACAGTAGAAGTATTTAAGGCATTGACACTTCAGACATTACACTAAATCAGATTGCTGAGTATAAAAAAATCTAAAGTTGGTAAATAAATTATTTATATATAGCATAAGTAGAAAATTTTTGCAGTTATAATCACATTCAAAGTATACTTTTCTTTGAAAAAGTTAGATTTTATAAAAAGAATGATGTCATTTAACTCAAAAATTCAATTTTATAAAAAGTGAATAATGATGTCATTTAACTCTCAAATTATTCATGTGCTTTCTTCATTCCTATTGTATTCACATGTGAAAGCATGTGACAAATTGTTGCTGCATCAAAGATATGAGCGATTCTTTGTTATTAGGTGTGCATTATTTATGACCTTTTTTAGTGAAAAAGTAAGGACATTAAAATGTAAGATGCAGCATGAAAATGTAAGTGGAGGCCGGGCGCGGTGGCTCAAGCCTGTAATCCCAGCACTTTGGGAGGCCGAGACGGGCGGATCACGAGGTCAGGAGATCGAGACCATCCTGGCTAACACGGTGAAACCCCGTCTCTACTAAAAATACAAAAAACTAGCCGGGCGAGGTGGCAGGCGCCTGTAGTCCCAGCTCCTGGGGAGGCTGAGGCAGGAGAATGGCGTAAACCCGGGAGGCGGAGCTTGCAGTGAGCTGAGATCCGGCCACTGCACTCCAGCTCGGGCGACAGAGCAAGACTCCGTCTCAAAAAAAAAAAAAAAAAAAAAAAAGAAAATGTAAGTGGAGAGACTGTGGTTAATTTATAATATTGAGTGATGCATGAGGTAGGTGTTCAGAGAAATAACCTGTGTTATAGTGAGAAAAAAAAATTTACTTAAAATTAGTAGTGTATCATTTCACTAATTGTACTTTTTTTTTTTTTTTTTTTTTTTAGACATTGTTTCACTCTTGTTGCCCAGGCTGGAGTGTAGTGGTGTGATCTTGGCTCACTGAAACCTCCACCTCCCAGGTTCAAGGGATTCTCCTGCCTCAGCCTCCCGAGTAGCTGGGATTACAGGCATGTGTCACCATGCCCGGCTAATTTTGTATTTTTAGTAGAGATGGGGTTTCTCTATGTTGGTCAGGCTGGCCTCGAACTCCTGACCTCAGGCGATCCACCCACCTTGGCCTCCCAAAGTGCCGGGATTACAGGCATGAGCCACCATGGCTGGCCAATTGTACTTTTATGTAATAAAATGTAGTACATTTTAAAAGTGTTAGATAATGTGCGAACTTATTGATCAGGCTTTTTTTTCTTTTCTTTTCTTTTGAGACCGAGTCTCACTCTGTTGCCCAGGCTGGAGTGCAGTAGCGCAATCTTGGCTAACTGCAAGCTCAGCCTCTCAGGTTCATGCTATTCTCCTGTCTCAGCCTCCCGCATAGCTGGGACTACAGGCGCCCGCCACAACGCCCGGCTACTTTTTTGTATTTTCAGTGGAGACGGGGTTTCACCGTGTTAGCTAGGTGGTCGCGATCTCCTGACCTCCTGATCTGCCCGCCTTGGCCGCCCAAAGTGCTGGGATTACCGGCATGAGCCACCGCACCCGGTGCTAGTGGCTTTAAATTGCAAATAAGTCAAGGAATATTGTTCCTGTAGGTTGAATTACTATTCCTTTTTTGTTATTTAGGCTTATTTTTCTTAACTTTTGTGGGTACATAGTATGTGTAAATATGGCATATGTGGCATATTTTGATACAGGTATATATATGTAATAATTACATATGGGTAAATGAAATATTCATTACCTGCAGCATTTATTCTTTGTATTATAAATGAATTCTGCACTTTTAGGTGTTTTTTTTGAGACAGAGTCTCACTATGTCACCCAGGCTGGAGTGCATTGGTGTGGTCTTGGCTCACTGCAACCTCTGCCTACTGGGTGCAAGTGATTCTCCCGCCTCAGCCTCCCAAGTAGTTGAGACTACAGGCACATGCCACCACACTCAGCTAATTTTTGTATTTTTAGTAGAGATGGGGTTTCACTGTGTTGGCCAGGTTTGTCTTGAACTCCTGACCCCATGATTACCTCGGCCTCCCAAAGTGCTGGGATTACAGGTGTGAGCCACCACTACCAGTCACTTAGTTATTTTTAAATGTACATTACATTGTTATTGGCTACAGGGCCTCTTTTATGGTCATAAGAAAAATTATATAGCAATATAAACAAAATGCATACATTTCTGAGACCTTAATTGACATTAAAAATTTGTTATATATTTTTCTTTAAACATGTTGCCTCTGCCTGCAAGCACATACAGACTACTAGTTTTGATTTACATAGAGTTAACTATATACATATGTTACTTTAAAGATAAAGCTTGGGTTTAAAAAATTATGGGGTAAATAAATGCCTTTTTTGTGAGTATGAGATTGTACCTAGTTTCAGAAGAGTGATATTGAAACAAATTATTTTAATTAGGTGACTACTACAAAACTAAAATAATTTTAAAATGCTGAAAACAAATCCATACTCTGCTTTGTATTGAATTGATTACTATAAAATTGTGTGGCTTATAATTCAGAATCTCCCTATGCAAATTTTTGTTTTTACTTGCCTGATACTTATGCTAGACCCATAATTTTCTTATGTCTTACATTTTTTTCTCTTGTTTTATATAAGATACTATGTGAGCTGGTCAGAGGTTATAAAAATAATTTTTATAAAATTAAGTAGTGCAAAAATTAGATTTAATTTCAAAATTAGTGTATTGTTATATTTTATGTTAGAATATTTTATTTTGTTCTTTTAATTGAAGAATGCTATATAAGCCTACTTTTTTTAAGTTTTTGTTCCTTTCACTTTTTATGATGAATATAAGTAAATATTGATTTAACCCATTTGTTTAGGTAAGTACTAGGGGGGCTTCCTAAACCATGAGGATGTTTTTATATATAAATGTAACAAACAAACGTGACAGTGCTTTCTGTGTCACAGATGCTTTTTAATAAGCCATAAATATTCCTGTTGGAGTTAGTTTGTAACTTCAAGACAGAGGTGGAACATATCAATGGTGAGAAATAACATTGATTTTTTATGTGGAGAGGACTTTTTTTTCAGGCCGCAAAACTCAATTTTGCTGAATTAAATTTTGCTTCTTTTATTTCCTAATTGTCTTCAGTTTTGTTTGTCATATTATGTGTATTTCAGCTGTGTATGCATCACAGCCCTCCTTTTTGCTGTGCTATAGCTACAGTTTTCTCACTGTTCTCTTGACACCATGTCATTTCCCATGGTATATTGTAGGTTTGGATGAAAAATTGGTATTTTCAATGCCCTGCAAGATTGGTTTTAACTGGAGATTTTGCTTATCAATTTAACTTTCTGATCAGTTAATGAAGACAAAAAGCATATAATGTCCACAGATGAAAGGATCAAATCTTTTAGTATTGTTTTTCTCTGTTAAAGAATAATCTTATAAAACTGTTACACAAAGTGTGGCAAATATAAAATTTGCTTCAAAATATATCTTAGAAATTAAACAATCTGAAGAAATGTTCTCAGTCTTACACGATTACAATTTGAAGAAATGTTCTCAGTCTTACACGATTTTTTTAGTGGGTGAAGTTCAGTCTACAGTTTTTATATTCAGTCACATAACTCTAGCCAACTTCTTGGTCATTTTCTCTGGAAAACATTCAAAGATCACGGCAGTTTTTGGATTAAAACATTTTCTGTTATTTTGCGTGCAAACTTGTTTACTGTGTTCACAGAGTGGCCAGTCATGAGACCATAAGAAACAGCTTCCCCCAACAGACACATGAAAAAATGCTCATCATCACTGGCCATCAGAGAAATGCAAATCAAAACCACAATGAGATACCATCTCACACCAGTTAGAATGGCAATCATTAAAAAGTCAGGAAACAACAGGTGCTGGAGAGGATGTGGAGAAATAGGAACACTTTTACACTGTTGGTGGGATTGTAAACTAGTTCAACCATTATGGAAAATAGTATGGCGATTCCTCAAGGATCTAGAACTAGATGTACCATATGACCCAGCCATCCCACTACTGGGTATATACCCAAAGGATCATAAATCATGCTGCTATAAAGACACATGCACACGTATGTTTATTGCGGCACTATTCACAATTGCAAAGACTTGGAATCAACCCAAATGTCCATCAGTGACAGACTGGATTAAGAAAATGTGGCATATATACACCATGGAATACTATGCAGCCATAAAAAAGGATGAGTTTGCGTCCTTCGTAGGGACATGGATGCAGCTGGAAACCATCATTCTTAGCAAACTATCACAAGAACAGAAAACCAAACACCGCATGTTCTCACTCATAGGTGGGAACTGAACAATGAGATCACTTGGACTCGGGAAGGGGAACATCACACACCGGGGCCTATCATGGGGAGGGGGGAGGGGGGAGGGATTGCACTGGGAGTTATACCTGATGTAAATGATGAGTTGATGGGTGCTGACGATTTGATGGGTGCAGCACACCAACATGGCACAAGTATACATATGTAACAAACCTGCACGTTATGCACATGTACCCTAGAACTTAAAGTATAATAATAATTTAAAAAAAAAGAAACAAAGAAACAAAGTAAAAAAAAAAAAAAGAAAGAAAGAAAGAAACAGCTTCCCTTGTAATGTCTTTCATACCATTACCATCTGTAATATATAAATGTGAATTTATTCTGTGAAACATGACATTTTGAAGTATATACACATTGTCAAATGCTTAATTCTAGGTAATTAATGCTTTAACACACATAGTTAACCTTTTTGTGGTAAGAGCACATGACAATGTTTTAGCATTTTTCAGAAATACAAATGCATTGTTACAAACTAGAAACACCATGCAGTTCAAAAGCTTTTTTGAACTTATTTCTCCTACTCAACTGTAATTATGTATTTGACAGACGTCTTTCTAAACCCCTTTTTTCCCCCAAATACCGTGGCATCTGATGGTCACTATTTTATTCTCTACTTCAATTAGATTAACTTTTCTAGAATTATGTAAGTGAAATCATTAAGTAATTTTTCTGTGCCCATTTTATTTCACCTTATATAATGTCCTCCAGGTTAATCTATGTAATTTAAAATAATAATTTTTTATTTTAAAGATGAATAGCTGGGCGCGGTGGCTGACGCCTGTAATCCCAGCACTTTGGGAGGCCGAGGCGGGTGGATCATGAGGTCAGGAGATCGAGACCATCCTGGCTAACACAGTGAAACCCCATCTCTACAAAAAAAAAATACAAAAAACTAGCCTGGCGAGGTGGCGGGCGCCTGTAGTCCCAGCTACTTGGGAGGCTGAGGCAGGAGAATGGCATAAACCCGGGAGGCAGAGCTTGCAGTGAGCTGAGATCCGGCCACTGCACTCCAGCCTGGGCGACAGAGCGAGACTCCATCTCAAAAAAATAATAATAATAATAAATAAAAAAAAAATTGAATAGTATTCCATTGTGTATATATACCATGTTGTCTTTATGTACTCATTAGATGTTGAACTGTTAATTCTATATTTGACATTTGTGAAGAGTGTTACAAATATTTCTTCATTCTGCAAATATTTCATGCAGATTATTTGCAGATATTTCTGCAAATATTTCATCATTCTGATTTAATTATTTTGAGATATGTATCCATTATTGAAGTTGCTATATTATATGGTAGTTTGATCTTTAATTTTTAAAGAAATCTTTGTTTTGTTTTTCATAATGGCTGCCCTCATTTATGTTAAAAGCAACAGTGTGCAAGCATTCTATTTTCTTCACACTTTTACTAATACTTGTCTTCTTTTTCTTTTTAAGAGTCTTTTTTTTTTTTTTTTTTTTTTTTTTTTTGATATGGAATCTGGCTCTGTCTCCCAGGCTGGAGTGCATTCACGTGATCTCGGCTCACTGCAACCTCTGCCTCCCGGGTTCCTGCCATTCTCCTACCTCAGCCTCCCAAGTAGCTGACACTACAGGCGCCTGCCACCAAGTCCAGCTAATTTTTTTGTATTTTTAGTAGAGACAGGGTTTCACCATGTTAGCCAGGATGGTCTCGATGTCCTGACCTCGTGATCCACCTGCCTTGGCCTCCCAAAGTGCTGGGATTACAGGCTTCAGCCACCGCG
Source organism: Rhinopithecus roxellana (assembly GCF_007565055.1). Classification (NCBI taxonomy): domain Eukaryota; kingdom Metazoa; phylum Chordata; class Mammalia; order Primates; family Cercopithecidae; genus Rhinopithecus; species Rhinopithecus roxellana. The sequence continues at coordinate 79,967,300 of NC_044560.1, read as the reverse complement.
CCCGGCCTTAATAGTCTTTCTAACAGGAGTGAGTTGATACCTCATTGTTTATTTTTTTGCTTTCCTTTCCCTGATAATAATTGATATTGAGCATTTTAAAATATATCTTTTGACTGTATATATGTCTATTCTTGAAAAATACTTAAGCCTTTTGCTCATTTTTAATAGTTATTTGTTTTTTGTTGTATTGTCATTTGAGATTCTTATATATTTTTGGTATTAACATGTCACATGTATGATTTGCACATTTTTTTCCATTTTTTAGTTGTCTGATCCTGTTGATTGTCTCAGATTCTTTGCAGCTGTTTTTTGATTTGAAGTAATCTGATTAATCTATTTTTCTTTTGGTTCCCTGGGATTTTTGAGGTTAAATTTAAAAAGTCCCTGCCCAAACTAATGTTACGGGTCTTTCACTCTGTTTTTCTTTTTTTTTTTTTTTTTTGGAGTAGTTTCAGAGTTTCAAACCTCACATTGTAATATCTAATTTATTTTGAGTTAATTTTTGTATGTGGTATGAGATGAGGGTCTCATTTTATTGCTCTGCATGTGACTAGAAAGTTTTCTCACCGGGTGTGTTGGCTCACGTCTGTAATCTCAACACTTGGGGAGGCCAGTCATCTGAGGTCAGGAGTTTGAGACCAGCCTGACCAACATGGAGAAACTCCGTCTCTACTAATAATACAAAAATTAACTGGGCTTGCTGGTGCATGCCTGTAATCCCAGGTACTCAGGAGGCTGAGGCAAGCTTGAACGATGAGGAGGCAGAGGTTGCAGTGAACTCAGGTCACGCCATTGATTCCAGTCTGGGCAACGAGTAAAACTCCCTCCCCCCCCACAAAAAAAGGAAGAAAGAAAAGGAAAAAAAGAGAAAGTTTTCTTAATACCATTAATTGAAGATACTGTCCTTTCTCTAAGAAAATGTCACCTATATCTAAAATCAATTAGCTGTAAATACATGGATGTATTTCCACACTCCTCAGCTACATTGCCCTATGTATCCAGTTTTATTCAAGTACCACACTGTTTTGGTTACTATAGGTTTTCAGCATGTTGCAAAGTCAGGTGGGGTGATATATTTAGCCTTTTTTACTCTTGTATTGCTTTGGCTATTCTGGGTCTTTTGTGGTATCATATGAATTTTAGATATATTTTACAAAATTTATATTAAGTGTGTCACTGGCATTTTGATAGAGGTTGCATTATATCTGTAGATCATTTTGTGTAATACAGCTATTTAAGAATATTAATGCCGGCGAGGCGCAGTGGCTTATGCCTGTAATCCCAGCGCTTTAGGAGGCTGAGGGGGACAGATCATGAGGTCAGGAGTTTGAGACCAGCCTGGCCAATATGGTGAAACCCCGTTGCTACTAAAAATACAAAAGTTGGCCAGATGTGGTGGTGCACACCTGTAATCCCAGCTATTCAGGAGGCTGATGCAGGAGAATTGCTTGAACTCAGGAGGCAGAGGTTGCAGTGAGCAGAGATCATGACATTGTACTCCAGCCTGGGTGACAGAGTGCTACACCTTCTCAAAAAAAAAAAAAAAAAAAAAAAAAATATATATATATATATATATATATATATATTCCAATTCATGAGTGAGTAATATATTTTTATTTGCATATTATTTAGTTTTTTACTTAAATGTTCTTTTTTTTTTTTTTTTTTTTTTTTTTTTTTTTGAAACGGAGTCTCGCTCTGTTGCCCAGGCTGGAGCGCAGTGGCCAGATCTCAGCTCACTGCAAGCTCCGCCTCCTGGGTTTACACCATTCTCCTGCCTCAGCCTCCCGAGTAGCTGGGACTACAGGCGCCCACCACCTCGCCCGGCTAGTTTTTTTGTATTTTTTAGTAGAGACGGGGTTTCACTGTATTAGCCAGGATGGTCTCGATCTCCTGACCTCGTGATCCGCCCGTCTCGGCCTCCCAAAGTGCTGGGATTACAGGCTTGAGCCACCGCGCCCGGCCTTAAATGTTCTTTAGATTGTAAGGTGTTGAAACTTTTTGGCTGAATTTGTTTCAAAGTATAGTTACTACAACTACTGTAGATGGAATTGCTTTTTCAATTTCAATTTGAGATAGTTAATTTAGTGTATAAAAATACTATTGACTTTTGTACGTTGATTTTGTATTCTGCAAGTTTAACAAATTTATTAGTTCTAGTAGTTCTTAGTAAATTCATAGCCTTTTCTCTACCTAAAATTACATCATCTGCAAACAGGAATAATTTCACTTTTTCTTTTCCATGTGGATGCTTTTATGGTATTATTTGGTTGTGTGTCCACCCAAATCTCATCTTGAATTGTAGCTCCCATAATCCCCACATGTCATAGAAAAGACCCAGTGGAACGTAATTATGGCAGTGGGTTTTCCCATGCTGTTCTCATGATAGTAAATAAGCCTCATGAGATCTGATGGTCTTATAAAGGGCAATTTACTTGCACATGCTCTCTCTCTTCACCATGTAAGACCTGACTTTTCTCCTTCACCTTCCATAATGATTATGAGACCATCCCCAGCCATGTTGAACTGTGAGTTCATTAAACCTCTTCCCTTTATAAATTTTCCAGTTTGGAGTATGTTTTCATCAGCAGCAAGAGAGAACAGAATAATACACTTTGACTTATTCTCTAATTTATTTGTCTTGGACATGTTTAGTAAGACTGAAGAAAGTGGGCATTTTTGTATTCTAGCTCTTAGAGTAAAAGCTTACAACATTACCTCACATAGTATGTTGTTAGCAGTGAATTTTTTTAAGCTATATGTGGCATTCATTGGCTTGCAGTGCATTTTTTTTATACTTATGATTTTTGAAGATTTATCGTGAGGGAATGTGACTTCTAAAACTTTTATTCTGCATCAATTTAAACCTTACAGATGTAAAACCACAATTAATAATACCACATGAACATACTCAGATACGTCTATGAACACCTCTACGCTTGCAAACTAGAAACTTCAGAGAAAATAAATAAACTACTGGATTCACACAACCTCCCAAGATTTAACCAGAAAGAAACAAAAATCTTAAAGCATAAACATCTAAAATGTATAATAAAATGGAATTAGTAATAAAAAATATTTATCAACCAAAATAGCCCTACATCAGATGAATTCACAGCAGAATTTTACCACATGTATTACAAAAAGATGAGCTGGTACTAATTCTACTGAATGTATTCAAAAAAACCAAGGTGTGATTCCTCCCTAACTTATACAAAATGCACCTGTAATCCCAACACTTTGGGAGGCCAAGGCGGGCAGATCATGAGGCCAAGAGATGGAGACCATCCTGGCCAACATGGTGAAATGCCATCTCTACTAACAATACCAAAATTAGCTGGGCGTGGTGGTGGATGCCTGCAGTCTCAGCTACTCGGGAGTCTGAGGCAGGAGAATCGCTCGAACCTGGGAGGCTGAGTTTACAGTGAGCCGAGATCATGCCACTGCACTCCAGCCTGGTGACTGCGAGACTCCAATCAAAAAAAAAAGAAAAAAAAAAAAGGCCAGGCACAGTGGCTCACACACACACCTATAATCCCAGCACTTTGGGAGGCTGAGGCAGGCGGATCACAAGGTCAGTAATTCGAGACCAGCCTGGCCAATAAGGTGAAACCCCATCTCTACTAAAAATATAAAAATTAGCCGGGCATGGTGGTGGGTGCCTGAAGTCCCAGCTACTAGGGAGGCTGAGGCAAGAGAATAACTTGAACCTGGGAGGCGGAGGTTGCAGTGAGCCGAGATCATGCCACTGCACTCCAGCCTGGGCAACAGAGCGAGACTCCATTTAAAAAGAAAGAAAAAAGAAAAAGAAAAAAACTATTATCAACAAACTGGACGTAGAAGAAACATACCTCGAAATAAGAGTCATCTATGACAAATCTTCAGCCAATATCATACTAAATGGGCAAAATCTGAATACATTCTCCATAAGAATAAAAATAAGACAAAAATACCCACCCTAAATACTCCTATTCAACATAGTTCTAAAAGTCCTAGCCACAGCAATTCAACAAAATCAAGAAATACAAGTCATCCAAATAGGAAAAAAGGAAGTCAGATTATCTTCACAAGTGAAATAATTCTCTACCTGGAAAACTTTATAGATTCACTAAAACACCCCTAAGACTAAAAAATGACTTCAGCAAAGTCTGACCATACAAAACCAACATACACATATGAGTAGCTTTTTTGTACACCAATAACATTCAAGCTGAGAACAAAATCAAGAACACAGTTCTATTTACAACAGCCACAAACAAATAATATACCTAAGAATACATTAAATCACGTAGATAACATATCTCTGCAAAGAAAACTACAAAACAGTGCTGAAGAAAATTAGAGAAAACACAAATAAATAGAAAACATTTTATGCTAATGGATTGAAAGAGTCGATATAATTAAATGTCCATGCTGTTTGAAGCAACCTACAGATTAACTGCTATTTCTATCAAACTATCAATGCCATTTTTCATATAATTCAGATAAAAACTTCTAAAATTCATATAAGAAATTAAAAAGCCAAAAACTCAAGGCAATGTGAGAAACAATCAACTTAGATGCCTCACATTACCTGACTTTAAACTATACTATAAGCTACAGTAACCAATATAACATGGTTCTGGTACAAAAGTATACATAATGACCAATTGAACAGAAGAGAGAGCCCTGAAACAAATCTCCATTTCTACAAGCAACTCACTTTTGGCAAAGTCAACAGAAATTAACAAAGAGAAAATAACTCCGAGTGCAATAAATGGCACTGGGAAAAATTGGTTAGTCATATGCAGAAGAAGAAAACTAGACCTCTACTCTCACTATACATGAAAAACCAAATAACTCAAGATAGGTTAAAGACTGAACTGCGAGACTTCAAGCTATGAAAATCCTAGAGCACTTAGAAAGTACTCTTCTAGACACTGGCCTCCAGAAAGCATTTATAACTAACATCTTAGAAGTGAATGCAACAAAAATAAAAATTAGTACCTAATTCAACTACAGAGCCACACTGTAAAAGAAACTATTGACAAAGTAAACAAACAACCTACAGTATAAAATATTTACAAACTGCATGCAACAAAGAGTTAATATATAGAATCTATCAGGAATTTAATCAGAAAAACGCAAATGATGTGACTAGACACTTCTCAAAGGAAGACATAAAAGCAGCCAATAAATGTGCAAAAACTTGTTCAACATCCCAAATCAATAGAGATATAACTAAAATGGCAATGTGATACCATCTTATGCCAGTTACAATCGCTCTTTTTAAAAAGTCAAAAAGTGGCTGGGTGCGGTGGCACACCGCTGTAATCCCAGCACTTTGGGAGGCTGAGGTGGGTGGATCACGAGGTCAAAAGACCAAGACCAGTCTGGCTAACACAGTGAAACCCCGTCTCTGCTAAAAATACAGAAAAGTAGCTGGGCGTGGTGGCACCTGCCTGTAGTCCCAGCTACTCAGGAGGCTGAGGCAGGAGAATCACTTGAACCCGGGAGGCGGAAGTTGCAGTGAACTGAGATCAGGCCATTGTCCTCCAGCCTGGGCAACAGAGTGAGACTCTGTCTCAAAAAAAAAAAAAAGAATAAAGTCAAAAAGTGGGCCATGCACAGTGGCTCACACCTGTAATCCCAGCATTTTGGGAGGCCGAGACAGACAGATCACTTGAGGTCAGCAGTTTGAGACCAGCCTGGCCAACATGGCAAAACCCTGTCTCTACTAAAAATACAAAAATTAACCGGGCTTGGCGGCAGGTGCCTCGAATCCCAGCTACTTGGGAGGCTGCGGCGGGAGAATCACTTGTACCTGGGAGGCAGAGGTTGCAGTGAGCCGAGATCATGCCACTTCGCTCCAACCTGGGCAACAGAGCAAGACTCCATCTTAGAAGAAAAAAAAACAAAACAAAACAGAAAAATTACTCATTGCTCATCAGGTATAATGTAAACTACTTGGGCAATGGGATTATTAAGTGTCCAAACCTCAACAACATACAGTATACCTATGTTACAAATCTGTACATGTACACCCTGAATCTATAATAGAAATAATAAAATGCCTTGTGGTATAATGATGTTATATTTTTCCAATTCTTGGTTCATAGTTAGCATTGGGTTGAAAGACACAGAATTATTTTCCTTTTGGGCATAAGAGTGAGTGTTTCTATGCCAGGTCTCCCCGCATCCTATAAGCTAACATCTCTGAAAGCTTTTAACCCAGAAAGTGTTTTATTCTTAACTGTGTGGCTAAAATGAATGACTCCACATCCTTATTTTTAACTAATTAACCGTACACTATAGAGCTAATTTGTTACTCTAATGTTTTTAGAAAAAATGTGGTTTTAAAACCGCATTTCTTTTTTAGAGTAAACTATTTTTGAAAATGAGAGGCTGCTGCCAGGCACGGTGGCTCATGCCTGTAATCCCAGCACTTTAGGAGGCCGAGGTAGGCGGATCACGAGGTCAGGAGATCGAGACCATCCTGGCTAACACAGTGAAACCCCATCTCTACTAAAAACATAAAAATTAGCCGGGAGTGGTGGTGGGCACCTGTAGTCCCAGCTACTTGGGAGACTGAGGCAGGAGAATGGCGTGAACCCAGGAGGCGGAGCTTGCAGTGAGCTGGGATGGCGCCACTGCACTCCAGCCTGGGTGACAGAGCAAGACTCCATCTCAAAAAAAAAAAAAAAAGAAAAGAAAAAAGAAAATGAGAGGCTGTGAAGATCAGGTTAAATTCCTGAATTATGAAAATAAAATACTTTTATAAAGAAAAAAGACATCAAAATCTAATGGCCATAGCCCAAGAATGATGAGAGTGTTGGTTACTTAAAATCACACTGCCGCAACCATTTCATCACAACTATTCTGGTGAAAAAAAAATAATTGATTAGATATTATTTTTAGAATACTTTTCTAATTCTATTGCATTCTTAAATTTTTATTTGTGTTTATTGTTTGACATATACTAGTCTATACTTCTACAAAAGATGCCATGAATTTCAAGTTAATACACTCAGAAATATATTCTCTCTAGATGGGCACTGGTGTGTTTGCAATCAAGGTGTATTATTTCTGGCCTTACTTATGTTGCTTTGTTTGTATAAAATAAAAAGTCAGAAAGTAAACCAGAGTTAACCATCACGTTTATAGTTTCTTCTTCTTTTTTTTTTTTTTTTTTTGAGACTAAGTCTCACTCTTGTCCCCCAGGTTGGAGTGCAACGGCACAATCTTGGCTCCTTGCAACCTCTGCTTCTGGGTTCAAGCAATTCTCCTGCCTCAGCCTCCTGAGTAGCTGGGATTACAGGTGCCTGCCACCATGCCCGGCTAATTTTTGTATCTTTGGTAGAGATGGGGTTTCACCTTTTTGGCCAGGCTGGTCTCAAACTCCTGACCTCAGGTGATCCACTGACCTCAGCCTCCCAAAGTGCTGGGATTACAGGCGTGAGCCACCACATCCAGCCCACATTTCTAGTTTCTACAGCCACAGCATTTAAATTATCTTGTAATGTCAACTAGAAATAATGACAATATTTGGAGACTGAGAAAAAGAAATTGATATATTTTAATTTTTTATACTTAATAAACATTTATACTTTCTGGGCTGGGCATGGTGGCTTACTTTTGTAATCTCAGCACTTTGGGAGGCTGAGGTGGTTGAATCACCTGAGGTCAAGTGTTTGAGACCATGGGAGGCTGAGGCAGGAGAACCACTTGAACCCAAGAGGCAGGGTTTATAGTGAACCGAGATTGTGCCATTGCACTCCTGCCTGGGCAACAAAGTGAGGCTCCATCTTATAAATAAATAAATAAATAAATAAATAAATAAATAAATAAATAAATAAATAAATCATGGTTTCTGAATCACGTAGGTTAAACAACTTGAACATCCAGGTACGTAAAAGTTTTCTCTAGATGATTGTATTACTATTATAATAGCTTATGATAGTGAGTTTACGATTGCTCCACTGGGTTTGCTGAAAAGCAATTTTTTATCTTCTGAGTATAAATAGAGAATAGGCTTTCCATAATACTAAGTATACAGAACTTTTAAGATTAGCTATGTTTAGATTTGAATGAAATTTATACATTTGTAGTCACAGACATTTTAACATTTTTATAATAGAAGTGAAAAAGCAATTGAAATAAGTTGTTAATATGTGTTTAAAATAAACTTTACATGTGTTCATTAAATAACACTTAAAACCTGATTAGTAACTCTAATCTATTTCATTTTAGTCACTGAGAAGACTTAATATCCTTAAATTGGTCAATCAAAAAACTATTCTTATAGTTAGTGTTTCTGAAATGTTCAGAAACTGTAGACTATGCAATGAATGATGATGTTCCTGCAGACCACAAATTTTCTATATCATAATAGGCTTATTCTAGCTTCTAATATAAAATCTAATATATTTCAAAAGTAAAATTAGTGGCAATGTTAAGTCATGAGAAGTATACCATTGTTAGAACTCATTTAACAAAGTATTTCGCCGGGCGCGGTGGCTCAAGCCTGTAATCCCAGCACTTTGGGAGGCCGAGACGGGCGGATCACAAGGTCAGGAGATCGAGACCATCCTGGCGAACACAGTGAAACCCCGTCTCTACTAAAAATACAAAAAAAAAAAAACTAGCCGGGTGACGAGGCGGGCGCCTGTAGTCCCAGCTACTTGGGAGGCTGAGGCAGGAGAATGGCGGGAACCCGGGAGGCGGAGCTTGCAGTGAGCTGAGATCCGGCCACTGCACTCCAGCCTGGGCGACAGAGCAAGACTCCGCCTCAAAAAAAAAAAAAAAAAAAAAAAAAAAAAAAAAAAACAAAAAAAAAAACAAAGTATTTCGTTTAGGCTTAGTAATAGGTGCTTTAAACAAAATCAAGCTCTCCATGCTATCTAAGGGTAAAAAAGAGAGATTTTTAAATTTCTCTTTGTTTTTACTAAATTAGAAATTTCAAAGCCAAAATGTTATGTCAGGAATGGAAACAAGCATTGAGTAAGAGGGTGTTGAGTATAATGGTTAAAGTTGAAACTCGATATCAGGTGGTTCCTAATTGCATTCCAGTTCTGCCACTTACGGGCTGTATGACCTGAATACAGTTTTTTGGCTTCTCTGTGCTTGACTCTTCAGCTGTAGAGTGAGGATAATAGTGCATAATTCCGGCCGGGCGCGGTGGCTCAAGCCTGTAATCCCAGCACTTTGGGAGGCCGAGACGGGCGGATCACGAGGTCAGGAGATCGAGACCATCCTGGCTAACACGGTGAAACCCCGTCTCTACTAAAAAAATACAAAAAACTAGCCGGGCGAGGTGGCGGGCGCCTGTAGTCCCAGCTACTCGGGAGGCTGAGGCAGGAGAATGGCGTAAACCCGGGAGGCGGAGCTTGCAGTGAGCTGAGATCCGGCCACTGCACTCCAGCCTGGGCGACAGAGCGAGACTCTGTCTCAAAAAAAAAAAAAAAAATAGTGCATAATTCCTAGGGTTTTGGTAAAATTAAAGCAATTGATACAAATAAAGGTGGCCAAAGAGTGCCCAGCACATCGTAAGTGTACAGGAATTTATTAGCTATTTATTTTTTTTATTCTGTTAGATCATGATCAATGTCAAGCCTGAAAACAAACTGGCCACATCAGTGGTTTGTAATCCATGTTCATCCTCATCAGTCTGGGGCTTGAATGTTTTTAATATTATCCTTGGCAAATTCCCATATTCACGTACAGCATGGATATGAATATTATGGAAAGATTTCTCATTGAGTACTTCTCTTTAGCACTCCAGTAACTCTAGATAAGTAAAAGCAGAGTGTTTGTCGGTTTTAAAATGAGAAAAGGAGGCAAATTATTTCCTCATCTACTTATTTAATAAATTTCTTATTGCCAAGTAATTATTTATGTTCATCTGATAAATTTAAATGTAGTTTGAAAATACATATTTAAATAATGTTTTACTTTAACAAGTGAAAGAAATCATTAAATATTTAGAGACAATTTAGAGACTCCAAACAGTTGCTTTAGAGTCTGTCTTTTAAAGTATTATATTATTTTGAACATTAAAAACCGGCTGGGCATGGTGGCTTACGCCTGTAATCCTAGCACTTTGGGAGGCCGAGGTGGGCGGATCACCTGAGGTGGGGAGTTCAAGACCAGCCTGACCAACATGGGGAAACGCCGTCTCTACTAAAAATACAAAATTAGACGGGTGTGGTGGCGCATGCCTGTAATCCCAGCTACTTGGGAAGCTGAAGTAGGAGAATCACTTGAACCCGGGAGGCAGAGGTTGCAGTCAGCCAAGATCCTGCCATTGCACTTCAGCCTGGGCAACAAGAGCAAAACTCCGTTTCAAAAAAAGAAAAAAATAATCAAAATATTTTGTTCTGAGTGTGGGGTTCAGACTATTCATGATATTAAAAGTTTAGCTTCTTCTCCGAGAAAACACCAAATGGTGGATGACGCTGGTGCAGCGAGGGGTGGGGGTCGGAGGCCCTCGTGGCTCTGGTGGCTCTGGGGGCCCTGGGATGGGTAACCGCGGTCGCTTCCGCAGAGGTTTCGGCAGTGGCATCCCAGGCCGGGGCGAGGCCGCGGAGCTCCTGGAGGCAAGGCCAAGGATAAGGAATGGATGCCCCTCACCAAGCTGGGCCGCTTGGTCAAGGACATGAAGATCAAGTCCCTGAAGGAGATCTACCTCTTCTCCCTGCCTATTAAGGAATCTGAGATCATTGACTTTTTCTTGGGGGCCTCTCTCAAAGACGAGGTTTTGAAGATTATGCCTGTGCAGAAGCAGACCCGTGCTGGCCAGCGCACCAGGTTCAAGGCGTTTGTTGCTATGGGGGACTACAATGGCCATGTCTGCCTGGGTGTTAAGTGCTCCAAGGAGGTGGCCACCGCCATCCGTGGGGCCATCATCCTGGCCAAATTTCCATTGTCCCCGTGCACAGAGGCCACTGGGGGAACAAGATCGGCAAGCCCCACATCGTCCCTTGCAAGGTGACAGGCCGCTGCAGGCTCTGTGCTGGTGCGCCTCATCCCTGCACCCAGGGGCACTGGCATCGTCTCAGCACCTGTGCCCAAGAAGCTGCTCATGATGGCTGGTATCGATGACTGCTACACCTCAGCCCGGGGCTGCACTGCCACCCTGGGCAACTTTGCCAAGGCCACCTTTGATGCCATCTCTAAGACCTATAGCTACCTGACCCCTGACCTCTGGAAGTAGACTGTATTTACCAAATCTCCCTGTCAGGAATTCACTGACCGCCTTGTCAAGACCCACACCAGAGTCTCGGTGCAACAGACCCAGGCTCCAGATGTGGCTACAACATAGGGTTTTTATACGAGAAAAATAAAGTGAATTAAACCTAAAAAAAAAAAAAAAAAAGCCACCTTTACTTACCTACATCACTAAATGTGCAAGCCATTTGAAATAAAAAAATATATGTATATATTTTCTGGAACTTTAAGATGATAAGACACGTTATTGTCTAGCCCAAATTTTTAAAGTTTCTTTTTTTAGTAAAAATTGATTAATACTTTTATTTTTCTGTTTTTCGTTTGTTTGGAGATGGAGTCTCGCTCTGTCACCAGGCTGGAGTGCAGTGGTGCGATCTCGGCTCACTGCAACCTCCACCTCTCAGGTTCAAGCGATTATTCTGCCTCAGCCTCCCCAATAGCTGGGATTACAGGCATGCGCCACCATGCCCAGCTAATTTTGGTATTTTTAGTAGAGATGGGGTTTCACCATGTTAGTCAGGCTGGTCTTGAACTCCCAACCTCAGGTAATCCACCCGCCTCAGCCTCCCAAAGTGCTAGGATTATGGGCATGAGCCACCACGCCCAGCCTAATAGTATTTTTTATTGGCAAATCAGAGTTTTATGCATTGATAGGGTACAATGCGATGTTTGAATATATTCAAGCCTGGAGTGATTGCCAGGTGCAGTGGCTCATACCTGTAATCCCAGCTCTCAGGGAGGCAGAGGCGGGAGAACAGCTTGAGCCCAGGAGTTGGAGACCTGCCTGGGCGATATAGCGAGACCCTGTTCTCCACAAAAAGGAAAAAAAGTATATATGGAGTGATTAAGTTAAGTTAAATAACGTATCTATCAACTTGCTTACCTATCATTTTGTGTGGTAAGACATTTGAAATTTACTCCTAGTTATTTTGAAATATACAATGCATTATTGTTTAGTCATGCTGCTGTGCAACAGATCTCAAAACCTATTTACCCTGTCTATTTGAAACTTTGTACTTTTTGATCCACAACTTTTTATTTCCTTTTCACTACCCATAGACTCTGGTAACCATTAATCCACTTTCTACTCTTTTGAGTTAAATTTTGTTCTATATATAAATGAGATCATGCAGCATTTGTCTTTATTTGTCAGTCTTATTTTATCCAGCATAATGTCTTTTAAATTTATCTACATTGTTTTAAACGATGGAATCTACCCTTTTTAAAAGTTGAATTGCCGGGCGCGGTGGCTCAAGCCTGTAATACCAGCACTTTGGGAGGCCGAGACGGGCGGATCACGAGGTCAGGAGATCGAGACAATCCTGGCTAACCCGGTGAAACCCCGTCTCTACTAAAAAATACAAAAAACTAGCCGGGCGAGGTGGTGGGCGCCTGTAGTCCCAGCTACTCGGGAGGCTGAGGCAGGAGAATGGCGGGAACCCGGGAGGCGGAGCTTGCAGTGAGCTGAGATCCGGCCACTGCACTCCAGCCTGGGCGACAGAGCGAGACTCCGTCTAAAAAAAAAAAAAAAAAAAAAAAAGTTGAATAGTATTCCATTATGAATCTATGCTACATTTTAAAAAGTTAATTTAAATATATTCATCTGTTCTTTGAAAAACTCGTGTGTTATGGGAAGATATTTCTTTGTTAAAACATGTATTAGGCCAGGCGTGGTGGCTCACGCCTGTAAACCCAGCACTTTGGGAGGCCGAGGCAGCGGATGACCTGAGGTCAGGAGTTTGAGACCAGCCTAGTCAACATAGTGAAACTCTGTCTTTACTAAAAATACAAAATTAGCTGGGCATGGCGGTGGGCGCCTGTAATCCCAGCCACTCAAGAGGATGAGGCAGTAGAATCGGTTGAATCTGGAGACGGAGGTTGCAGTGTGCTGAGATTGTGCCATTGCACTCCAGACTGGGCAAAAAGAGTGGAACTCCATCTCAAAAAAGGAAGTATTAATTTAATTCAGCATGTACATATCTTATTAATAACTGATCTTTACTGAGCACTAACCATAACACCATGTGTTAATGAATTTAATTCTCATAGTAACTTAATAACATAGGTATTATTATTCTCATTTTACAGAGGAAAAAATAGAGGCACAGAGAAAAATTATTCACTCACAATAGCAGAGTTAATATTGAAATACAGGCAATATTACCTCCGGAGATAACATTCTTGAGTACAACAATAAAAACCCTTCAAAAAAAAAAAAGAGAAATAATTATTTTTAACAGTCATTAATTGAATATTGAATATGTTTTCACTTTTATATGTGTGTGTAAATGTATAAAATGGTACATAAAAAATTTAAGCCAGAAAAAAGCTAAGTTAGTTAATATTTGTAATAAATACAGTTATAAAGTAGTTAATTATGATTTACAGGTGATATCTTTGTTTACTTAGATAACAACAGCAACAAAAAGACTAAAAAATTTATTCTATCCAGGCATGGTGGCTTATGCCTGTAATCTCAGAACTTTGGGAGGCTGAGGTGGGCAGATCAACTGAGGTCACAAGTTCGAGACCAGCCTAGCCAACATAGTGAAACCTGTCTCTACTGGAAATACAAAAATTAGGTGGGCGTGGTAATGGGTGCCTGTAATCTCAGCTACTCAAGAGGCTAAGGGAGTAGAATCACTTTAACCCAGGAGGCGGAGATTCCAGTAAGCCAAGATCATGCCACTGCACTCCAGCCTGGGTGACAGAGCAAGACAGTCTCAAAAAAACAAAACAAAACAAAACAAAAACAAAAAAGTTTATTCAAGTGTGTTAATCATGCCAGAAAGTCACACTCCTTTTTAGGTAGAGAAATTTTAGCTAACATGGGGTCAACATCTTTATAATAAGCCCTGGAAGGGAAGTTAATGTTAATCCAAAAGTATTGGCAACTCAAGGAAAAATATGCCAAACTATAACTACTAGGCCAGTCCAGACCCATCTTAAGGATCCCACTGTTTTTCCTAATGAGAGACAATATCCTCTAAAGCCAGAGGCTAGGAAAGGACTAGAAGCCATTATTAATCTGAAAATGCAGGGCCTCCTCAAACCCTGTAATAGTCCCTGCACCACTCCAATATTAGGAGTGCAGAAAGCCAATGGAAAATGGAGACAATCATAAAATTAACAGGTTATTTTTCTGTTTTTCTTCCCAGCAATGTAAGAGACATCAGAAGGGAAGAGATAAAATAGTGGAGGAAACAAGTTAGCTAATCTGGCAGCCTAGTCAGTTACAAGGAAGCCTCCAGACATCAACACACTTGAAGCCCCTCTAATCTGTGAAGAAACTAAGCCTTAGTAGTCCTGAAAAAATAAAAGGGGCCATCTCTCAAGGGTACACTTTCCAGCCATCAGGATGGCCACAGTCAGAGAATGGCAAATTCCACTTGCTAGCCTCTAGCCAATGGAAAGTCCTTAAAATCCATCAACCATTTCACTTGGGAAAGAATAAAACTTATCAGTGTCCTCAGAGATTGTTTTCAGGAAAGAACTTTGATTTTTTTTTTTTTTTTTTTTTTTTTTTTGAGATGAAGTCTCACTCTGTCACCCAGGCTGGAGTGCAATGGCACAATCTTGGCTCACTGCAGCCTCTGCCTCCCAGTTTCAAGCAATTCTCCTGCCTCAGCCTCCCAAGTAGCTGGGACTACAGGCACCTGCCACCACACCTGGCTAGTTTTTTGGGTTTTGTTGTTTTTGTTTTTGTTTTGTATTTTTAGTAGAGACGGGGTTTCACCATGTTGGTGAGGCTGGGCTCGAATGCCTGACCTCGTGATCAGCCCCCGTCAGCCTCCCAAAGTGCTGGGATTACAGGCATGACCCACCACTCTCGGCCAGTAAAGAATCTATTAAAAATAGTCAAACAGGTTAGTGCTTGCAAAGTCTGTCTTAAGGATAATCTCAACAGGCCACTTCTTTCTTCTCAAATCCAAAGGATGGGAAGCTATCCAGGAAAAGACTGGCAGATAGACTCTCCCCATATGCCAAAGACAAAGTGCATGCAGTACCTCCTAGAATTAATAGATACTTTCACAAACGGGGTAGAAGCATTTCCATGCCATACAGAAAAGACCTCTGAGGTAATAAAAGTGTTAATTAATGAACTTACTACCGACTTTTGTCTACCTAATTACCTCCAAAGTGACAATGGCACCTCATTTAAGGCAGCCATCACACAGAGGGTCTCAAAAGCACTAGGAATACAGTATTATCTCCATTATGCTTAAAGATCCCAGTACTCAGGAAAGGTAGAGAAGACAAATGATATTATTGAAAGACATCTTGTCTTTAAAGGCTGAATAGTATTCTATTGTGAATCTATGCTACATTTTAAAAAGCTAAATACATTTATCTATTCTTTGAAAAACTTGTTTATTATGGGAAGATATTTCTTTGTTAAAACACGTATTAGGCCAGATGGGCCTAATACCCATCTGACTGTGGCCATCCTGAGGGCTGGAAAGCGTACCCTTGAGAGATGGCCCAGTCCCAGGCTGGGCACAGTGCCTCACGCCTGTAATCCCAACACATTGGGATGCCAAGGCAGGCAGATCAGCTGAGGTCGGGAGCTTGAGATCAGCCTGACCAACATGGAGAAACCCTGTCTCTACTAAAAATACAAAATTAGCCACGTGTGGTGGCACATTCCTGTAATCCCAGCTACTCAGGAGGCTAAGGCAAGAGAATCACTTGAACCCAGGAGGCAGAGGTTGCGGTGAGCCAAGATCACACCATGGCACTCCCGCCTGGGCAACAAGAACAAAACTCCGTCTCCAAAAAAAAAAAAAAAAAAAACTGCCCCCCAAAAACTCACCTTTCTGGGGTGACTTCTCTTTCCACGGCTTTATTGCAAGTAAGAAATACCCCTTCAAAGTTAGCTCTGAGCCCTTTCAAGATGCTGTATGAATGGCCTTTTCTTACAATGGTTTCTCTTAGACCAGGAGACCTCTGAATTTGTTAAGCATGTAACCCCTCTTGCTCACTTTCAACAGGAATTAACACAATTAGCAGAGTCTCAACCCCAGAAAATAAAACCACCTTCATTTAGCCCAGATCTGGTATTGGTGAAAGTTCCCCCTCTCTCTCTGTCCCTCCCTAAGCGCAAATTGAGAAGGACCTTACACGGTTCTTCTTTGAACGCTGTTTACAATGAAAGTTACAGGAATTGACTCTTGGATATATCATACTCAGTTAAACCTGGAAAGCTGAGGAAACAACCCTGAACAGCCTAGAGGAAAATCCCAGATATTAATGTGAAGAAATAGGGGATCTTAAGCTAAAAATTACAAAAGATAAGTACGTAAGTGAGGCCTACTCATTCTACTCAGTCCCATTCTTACTTTACCAAACACTTTCAATCAGTCCTACCTTTCCTCTCAAGATTTGCCATCAAGTATTAGAACTTTTTTGGATGCATATTTGCAGGCAGATTTTGATTATTTATGGAATTACATTTGTAGCTTCATAGACCCCCAAAAGGAAATTTATAAATTGGTGAGTAAAATTTTAGATAGAAATTATCTACTACACCACCCTTGGGTGAATTGTTTTTTGTTTTTTGTTTTTTTTGTTTGTTTGTTTGAGATGGAGTTTCCCTCTTGTTGCCCCGGCTGGAGTGCAATGGCATGACCTTGGCTCACTGCAAACTCTGCCACCCAGGTTCAAGCAATTCTCCTGCTTCTGCCCCTCAGGTAGCTGGCATTACAGGCATGCACCACCATGCCTGGCTATTTTTGTACTTTTAGCAGAGACGAGATTTCTCCATGTTGGTCAGACTGGTCTCGAACTCCTATTCACCTGCCTTGGCCTCCCAAAGTTCTGGGATTATAGGTGTGAGCCACCACACTGGGTAGGGAATTGTTATATTCACTCTACTTTTTGCAGTGGGATTATATACTGTAGCACCCCCAGAGTGGAATATCAAACAAAGAATCTCAATTGCCGTAGTATTTTGCTTAATTATTATCTTTATAGCAGAAATAATAGTCTAAAATAACTGAGTTGGCTAACACTTCATATTGGGTTTGGTAATATGTCACAGCCTAGCTATGCAAAAAAGATTACCTAGACAAAGAGTTTTTATATAAGAAAGGATCTTATATGGTAAATTTTTGTTCTAAAGAGAATAATTGGTTATTTAAAAAGAGGGATGGGCCGGGCGCGGTGGCTCAAGCCTGTAATCCCAGCGCTTTGGGAGGCCAAGACGGGCGGATCACGAGGTCAGAAGATCGAGACCATCCTGGCTAACATGGTGAAACCCCGTCTCTACTAAAAAATACAAAAAACTAGCCGGGTGAGGTGGTGGGCGCCTGTAGTCCCAGCTACTCGGGAGACTGAGGCAGGAGAATCACTTGAATCCAGGAGGCAGAGGTTGTGGTGAGCCAAGATCGTGCCATTGCACTCCAACCTGGGCAACAAGAATGAAACTCCATCTCAAGGAAAAAAAAAAAAAAGAGGGATGTTTAGGACAAGTTAGAATGTTTAAGCATGTCATAGATTGTCTGTGTAAGTCGTGAAAAGATAATTGCAGAGAATATTTAGCCAAAGTTAATACTAAAATTACTCTAGCCACCCAATCTAATGCCACTTGTCCTAAAAAGAATGTTACTTCTTTTTTTAAGAATATTACTTCTATACTGATATTTCTGATAAAGTACAGTAATATCTGGTGAGGTAAACCAGCAGTACAACCTATCATAATGGCTAATGCATATCAAACAAACTATACTGTCATGGTTGCAGCCTGTAGTATCCTTACCAATAGTGGTAATCTTAATACTTATATTCAAACCCTGTATTCTAAATGTTTTTGTAAAATTTATCTTTTCTCACATAGAAGCTATTAAACTCCAAATTCTGTTGGAGATGGAACAACACATGGACACGCCATTCTTCCAAGAACCTTTAGATCAACCCCAGCAGAAGCCCTAGCTGCTGTTCCCCATGCAAAGCCCCTTTTCAGTAGGAAGTAGCAAAAAAAAAAGTCATCATTTAATACCCCCTAACAGCAGTTAGATTTACCACTCTTGAGAGGACAAATATTACACAGGAGCTAAACAGAAAGTATTTAGGCAGATAATGAGGGTAAGAGAGTCCTCAGTGGAATTTTGGTTTAAAGCAGCTCCCACATTATTTTTTTTTCTAACGAAGAGCAGCCTGAAAAATTGAACTGCAGATAAAGATAAGTAAGCTGGAAGATTGCATAGGCAAATGCCAGCAGCTATGCCAATAGAAAAGTGCTACCTGGAAGCCAAGTATATTCAACATGGAGGCTCCATCTTCCCATTTATTTGTCACTACATGCACAATAGAAAAGCAGGCAGTGGGCTGGGCATGGTGGCTCATGCCTATAATCCCAGAACTTTGGGAGGCTGAGGCAAGTGGATAACCTGAGGTCAGGAGTTCAAGAACAGCCTGACCAACATGATGAAAGCCCATCTTTACTAAAAAATACAAAAATTAGCCAGGCATGGTGGTGGGCACCTGTAATCCCAGCTACTCAAGAGGCTGAGGCAGGAGAACTGCTTCAACCTGTGAAGTGGAGGTTGTAGTTAGCCAAGATTGTGCCATTGCACTCCAGCCTGGTGACAGAGCAAGACTGCATCTCAAAAAAAAAAAAAAAAAAAAAAAAAAAAAAAGCACACAATGGTCAGGCATGGTGTCTCATGCCTGTAATGCTAGTATTTTGGGAGACCAAACTGGGTGGATAACCTGAGGTCAGGAGTTTGAGGCCAGCCTGGCCAACATGGTGAAACCCTGTCTCTACTGAAAATACAAAAATTAGCCAGGCATAGATAGTGTCATGTGCCTGTAGTTTCAGCTACATGGGAGGCTGAGGCAGAAGAATCGCTTGAATCTGGGAGACGAAGGCTTCAACCCCAGGGTTGAGATTGTGCCACTGCACTCTAGCCTGGGTGACAGAGTGAGATTCCATCAAAAAAAGAGAAAGAAACAAAGAAAACAGAAAAGAAGAGAAAAGAAAAGAAGAGAAATTTAAAAAAAGAAATACAGACAACATGGCACTGGTTGAAAAGAAAAGGAAAGAAAAACGGGCCACATGGCACTGGCCAGGTAGAAAACCATCTGCATAATAAAAGATTAGGTTGGGGTGGCCATCTTTTTCACGCACTAGGCAAATGGCACACCTGGTTTGACCAATCGCTCTATGTAAATCAGACACTGCCTCCTCAAGCTTATCTTTAAAAACTCCTGAACTTGGCCGGGCACGGTGGCTCATGCCTGTAATCCCAGCACTTCGGGAGGCTGAGATGAGCAAATCACGAGGTCAGGAGATCGAGACCATCCTGGCTAACATGGTGAAACCCCGTCTGTACTAAAAATACAAAAAATTAGCCAGGTGTGGTGGCCGCCACCTGTAGTCCAGCTACTCAGGAGGCTGAGGCAGGAGAATGGCGTGAACCTGGGAGGCGGAGCTTGCAGTGAGCCTAGATTGCGCCACTGCACTCCAGACTGGGCACAGAGCAAGACTCCGTCTCAGAAAAACAAAACAAAACAAAACAAAACAAAACAAAACAACTCCGGAACTTTGTTGTGGACTGGAAGACCTGCTTGGGAGTCTCTCTTTTTTGCTGGAGAGAAAACTTTTCTCTTTCTTTTGCATTTTAAACCTCCACTCTTAATCTCATTCCTTGTGTGTCTGCATCCTTGATTTCCTTGTGGTGAGGCAACAAACCTTGGGTATTACTCCAGATGAATACGACCACTTCACTGGCACTCAATTAAATACCTAATAATTTAATATATATTATTTAGACAGTAGATTTAAATGATTTTTTTTTTTTTTTTTTTTGAGATGGAGTCTTGCTCTGTTGCCCAGGCTGGAGTGCAGTGGCCGGATCTCAGCTCACTGCAAGCACCGTCTCCCAGGTTCACGCCATTCTCCTGCCTCAGCCTCCCGAGTAGCTGGGACTACAGGTGCCCGCCACCTCGCCCGGCCAGTTTTTTGTACTTTTTTAGTAGAGGTGGGGTTTTCACCATGTTAGCCAGGATGGTCTCGATCTCCTGACCTCGTGATCTGCCCGTCTCGGCCTCCCAAAGTGCTGGGATTATAGGCTTGAGCAACCGTGCCTGGCCTTAAATGATATTTTGCTTTTTCATTACAGTGATAGACATTCACAAATATATTATAAATCCTATTAGTATTAGTTTTACATAGTAGTAATGTTGCCGATTTTCTGCTCCTTAGCTAAGCTAAATTCAGGTTCTTGGCTCACAACCAAGAAAGATCAGGCATGCAAACATATTGAAGGGTGAAGGGGTAAAATTTATTTAAGTAAAAGGAAAATCTCCCAAAAAAAGAGGAATCCTGCAAACAGGTTTTTTTTTTTTTTTTTTTTCATCACACAGTAGAGTACCAGGCCTTCCACACATGAGCTAAAAAGGCCGAGCTCCTCCTTTGCATAAGGCCCAAATTTCTGGTAGCATCACCCAATTCCCCCAGTGTGAATGCAGGCGTTCTCAGGTAAGCCATTAGTAGTAACAAGAAAGGTAGCATTTAATTAGTTAAAAGGCATTATTTTAGAAGGATCCATCAGAGAAGGGTAGGCAAACAAAGAGTCATTCTCTCTCTGAGTCGGGGGTTTCATCTGGGACCAGCAGTTCAGTCTTTCAGCCTTCAGGCCATTTTAAGTGTGAAGGTGGGATTGCACTGGGGATACTACCTTATTTGTCTGCCTCCTGCCTTTATCAGTTATACACACACACACACACACACACACACACACATAATTTCTATTACTCACTGAATGTTATATAATACATCCCATGCATTTAAAATAAAACCACCAAGTAAAATGAGTTCTGGCTCAGTATAAAGAAGCTGTTATCAAGTTAGTGTTCAAATACAGATGAATATGACTCAACAAAAATTTAGAAAAATAAATTGGCCAGGCACGGTGGCTCACACCTGTAATCCCTGCACTTTGGGAGGCCAAGGAAAGCAGATCACCTGAGGTTAGGAGTCCAAGACCAGCCTGACCAACATGCAGAAACCCACATCTCTGTTAAAATACAAAAATTGTCCAGGTGTAGTGGCCCCAGCCTGTAGTCCCAGCTGCTCGGGAGGCTGAGGCAGAATTGCTTGAATGCAGGAGATAGAGGTTGCAGTGAGCCAAGATCGCACCACTGCACTCCAGCTTGGGTGACAGAGCAAGACTCGGTCTCAAAAAAAAAAAAAAAAAAAAAAAATTAAAGCGAACTAACGTGTTGTCATGACTTAGCCTCTAATGAGCTTATGAATAAATTCACATTTCAGCACATTAATCCAGTTGCTTTTAGTACCTCTAAAGGTGATATATCAAGAATTCTTATGCTACTGTCTGGGAAAACAGATTCTACTGTTACCTGAGAAATCAAGCAAAAGGCATTTTTTATCACCTTACACCACATAAGGAAAAACTGAAATTCAGAACTAATAAATGCAAAGTACGTCACCAGGAAAATGGTCATCCAGCATGTCACTTTTGATATTTCATACCTGACCTTTGGTAGAAATACTTCATAAAAGAAAGCTTTTTGTAAGCTTTGTGTAGCTTGACACCAGCATAAAGTAGGGAAAAAAATCTTTTAAAATGTAAAGAAAAAACCTACACCAAAAAAACTAGCATCTACCAATGCATATATATTGATCTTTGTGTTGGAAAAGTTTAAAGCAGAACATTTGGAGAATATAAAGCAGCACAACAGCCATCAACACTATATGCTTTGTTTTGTATTATTATCAACACTTTCTTCTCTGATATGTCAATATTCACATTTTAAACACAGTCTACTTGTATTAAAATCTATATGTAGGCTGGGTGCAGTGGCCCACACCTGTAATCCCGCACTTTTGGAGGCCAAGGCAGGTGGATCACCTGAGGTTGGGAGATTGAGACCTGCCTGACCAACATGGAGAAAACCCGTCTCTACTAAAAATACAAAATTAGCCAGGTGTGGTGGTACATGTATGTAATCCCAGCTACTCAGGGGGGCTGAGGCAGGAGAATCACTCGAACTCAGGAGGCAGAGGTTGTGGTGAGCTGAGATCACACCATTGCACCCCTAGCCTGGGCAACAAGAGTCATACTCAGTCTCAAAAACAACAACAACAACAACAACAGCAACAACAACAAAAACCCCTACTATAAGTAAATAACTTGATACAGTTATTTCAACCATATTGGCATACTGATAAAATTATTTACATTCAATTTGAGTGAAACATGTTCACATCTCAAAAATACTGCTTTGTAGTATGAATAATAAATGTAGTCTTTTTCCTCAAGAGAATCCTGATTCTCAACCCAACATATTTGGCAATGCCTTTTTCTGGTTCCTTCAAACTGAGGTCTCATTAAGGCTCAAATACAGAGTGAAAAATACTCAACAGAGCATACAGAACCAGAAGGATGAGGTAGGAGGGTCAGTTCTAAGATTCAGAAATTGCCTGGGGAACTCCAATACAATAATGTCAATGATGAAACTTACTGGGTAAAAATAAACATAAAAAGCTGAAAACACCATGCCTTTAATTTGATGTGAAGGAGTCTCTGGTATCATAAGTAGTTGTGCCAAATGGATTGAGCCACAATTACATGCATTTAAGGATTATTAAGGGGAATATTTACAAGCACAGATGTATTTCTTTCAATTTTTCTTTTTTATTTTTTGAGACAGAGTCTTTCTCTGTCACCAGGCTGGAGTGCAGTGGCATGATCTCAGCTCACTGCAACCTCCGCCTTCCAGGTTCAAGAGATTCTCCTGCCTCAGCCTCCCAAGTAGCTGGGATTACAGGTGCGCACCACCACACCCAGCTAACTTTTGTATTTTTAGTAGAGATGGGTTTTCACCATGTTGACCAGGATGGTCTCCATCTCTTGACCTCGTAATCTTCCTGCCTCAGCCTCCCAAAGTGCTGGGATTACAGGCGTGAGCCACTGTACCCGGCCTCAAATTTTTATTACAGCTGCAATATCCTGTTCTGTAATGTCAAGTTCCTCAAGCTAGAGGTCCCATAGGGTCTCAGAATTGGTAAATGGAATCAATCGAGACAAGTACTACTGAGGCAAGATAGATCGTCAAGAAAGTGACCATGTCCTCAGGATTCAGCAACCATGGCGATTGCATGGTGACTGCATATTGTCAACACAATAAGCCCCTTCATTGACACTGTATTCCAGGTGATTCAAGCAAGGCCATCTCTGTATGGAAATTTCCCTGTACTAAAACTGACATTTTACTCATTATAATAGTAAAAAAACCCACCTGTGGGTGGAGATTTAGGATGCCAATGAGACATGTGATATACAAACAAGCATGTATAGCTTAATAAATAATTATGTAAGAGTCCCATAAATGTAGTCTCGCTAGTTCTATTCTTTGCTGTATCATTGTTATAAGAGTCCCATAAATGTAGTCTCACTAGTTCCATTCTTTGCTGTCTCATTGTTATAAGCAGCTTGCCTGGAATCTTTTTTCTCTCAGGGTGTACTGGCAATCCTGCACCTAATTTTTAAAATAGTCTTTCTCCTTTGCAATAAATTACTCTATTCTGCATTTCCTTTGTGGTTTGTCTCTTATTTAAATTTTTTGAAACTAATGAAAGAACTGAGGTCTCACAATAGCCATCAACACTATCATGCTTCATTTTGTATTATTATCAACATCTTCTCTGATATGTCAATATTTACATTTTAAACACAGCCTACTTGTATTAAAGCCTACTATGTAACACTGCTAAATTGAAAATTTGAAGGATCACAAACTGATTTCTCATAAAAGCATGTATGTTTCTCAAGTTTTTGCTTTATCACACTTTTTATCTTTTCAAATATTTTTGAAGAATTTCTGACAGTCAAATTCATTCATCAAATTTAATATTTTATTTAATGATTTGGATTCAATTCCAAGATGATTTATATTTGTTTATTGTTGTATTTACTTTTGACCAAATTTGGCTTTCAAAACTAAGGAAAAACTAAGCTTGTTTTCTTTCTTTCTTTTTTTTTTTTTATTATACTTTAAGTTCTAGGGTAAATGTGCACAATTTTCAGGTTTGTTGCATATGTATACATATGCCATGTTGGTGTGCTGCACCCATCAATGCGTCAGCACCCATCAACTCATCATTTACATCAGGTATAACTCCCAATGCCATCCCTTCCCTCTCCCCCCTCCCCACAATAGGCCCCAGTGTGTGATGTTCCCCTTCCCATGTCCAAGTGATCTCAATGTTCAATTCCCACCTATGAGTAATAACATGCAGTGTTTGGTTGTCTGTTCTTGCGATAGTTTGCTGAGAATGATGGTTTCCAGCTGCATCCATGTCCCTACGAAGGACGCAAACTCATCCTTTTTTATGGCTGCCTAGTATTGCATGGTGTATATATGCCACATTTTCTTAATCCAGTCTGTCACTGATGGACATTTGGGTTGATTCCAAGTCTTTGCTATTGTGAATAGTGCCGCAATAAACATACGTGTGCATATGTCTTTATAGCAGCATGATTTATGATCCTTTGGATATATACCTAGTAATGGGATGGCTGGGTTATATGGTATTTCTAGTTCTAGATCCTTGAGGAATCACCATACTGTTTTCCATGATGGTTGAACTAGCTTACATTCCCACCAACAGTGTAAAAGTATTCCTATTTCTCCACATCCTCTCCAGCACCTGTTGTTTCCTGACTTTTTAATGATTGCCATTCTAACTGGTGTGAGATGGTATCTCATTGTGGTTTTGATTTGCATTTCTCTGATGGTCAGTGATGACGAGCACTTTTTCATGTGTCTGTTGGCTGTATGAATGTCTTCTTTTGAGAAATGTCTGTTCATATCTTTTGCCCACTTTTTGATGGGGTTGTTTGTTTTTTTCTTGTAAATTTGTTTGCGTTCTTTGTAGGTTCTGGATGTTAGCCCTTTGACAGATGAGTAGATTGCAAAAATTTTCTCCCATTCTGTAGGTTACCTGTTCACCCTGATGATAGTTTCTTTTGCTATGCAGAAGCTCTTTAGTTTAATTAGATCCCATTTGTCAATTTTGGCTTTTGTTGCCATTGCTTTTGGTGTTTTAGACATGAAGTCCTTGCCCATGCCTATGTCCTGAATGGTATTACCTAGGTTTTCTTCTAGGGCTTTTATGGTATTAGGTCTAATATTTAAGTCTCTAATCCATCTTGAATTAATTTTTGTATAAGGAGTAAGGAAAGGATCCAGTTTCAACTTTCTACTTATGGCTAGCCAATTTTCCCAGCACCATTTATTAAATAGGGAATCCTTTCCCCATTTCTTGTTTTTGTCAGGTTTGTCAAAGATCAGATGGCTGTAGATGTGTGGTATTATTTCTGAGGGCTCTGTTCTGTTCCATTGGTCTATATCTCTGTTTTGGTACCAGTACCATGCTGTTTTGGTTACTGTAGCCTTGTAGTATAGTTTGAAGTCAGGTAGCGTGATGCCTCCAGCTTTGTTCTTTTGACTTAGGATTGTCTTGGCAATGCGGGCTCTTTTTTGGTTCCATATGAACTTTAAAGCAGTTTTTTCCAATTCTGTGAAGAAACTCATTGGTAGCTTGATGGGGATGGCATTGAATCTATAAATAACCTTGGGCAGTATGGCCATTTTCACAATATTGATTCTTCCTATCCATGAACATGGTATGTTCTTCCACTTGTTTGTGTCCTCTTTTATTTCACTGAGCAGTGGTTTGTAGTTCTCCTTGAAGAGGTCCTTTACATCCCTTGTAAGTTGGATTCCTAGGTATTTATTCCCTTTGAGGCTATTGTGAATGGGAGTTCATTCATGATTTGGTTCTCTGTTTGTCTGTTACTCGTGTGTAAGAATGCTTGTGATTTTTGCACATTAATTTTGTATCCTGAGACTTTGCTGAAGTTGCTTATCAGCTTAAGGAGATTTTGGGCTCAGACGATGGGTTTTCTAAATATACAATCATGTCATCTGCAAACAGGGACAATTTGACTTTTTCTTTTCCTACCTGAATACCCTTTATTTCTTTCTCTTGCCTGATTGCCCTAGCCAGAACTTCCAACACCATGTTGAATAGGAGTGGTGAGAGAGGGCATCCCTGTCTTGTGCCAGTTTTCAAAGGGAATGCTTCCAGTTTTTGCCCATTCAGTATGATATTGGCTGTGGGTTTGTCATAAATAGCTCTTATTATTTTGAGATACATTCCATCAATACCGAATTTATTGAAAGTTTTTAGCATGAAGGGCTGTTGAATTTTGTCAGAGGCCTTTTCTGCATCTATTGAGATACTTATGTGGTTTTTGTCTTTGGTTCTGTTTGTATGTTGGATTATGTTTATTGATTTGTGTATGTTGAACCAAGCTTGCATCCCAGGGATGAAGCCCACTTGATCATGGTGGATAAGCTTTTTGATGTACTGCTGAGTTCAGTTTGCCAGTATTTTATTGAGGATTTTTGCATCGATGTTCATCAGGGATATTGGTCTAAAATTCTCTTTTTTTGTTGTGTCTCTGCCAGGCTTTGGTATCAGGATGATGTTGGCCTCATAAAATGAGTTAGGGAGGATTCCTTCTTTTTCTATTGATTGGAATAGTTTCAGAAGGAATGGTATCAGATCCTCCTTGTACTTCTGGTAGAATATGGCTGTGAATCCGTCTAGTCCTGGACTTTTTTTTGGTTGGTAGGCTATTGATTATTGCCTCAATTTCAGAGCCTGCTATTGGTCTCTTCAGGGATTCCACTTCTTCCTGGTTTAGCCTTGGGAGAGTGTAAGTGTCCAGGAAATTATCCATTTCTTCTAGGTTTTCTAGTTTATTTGTGTAGAGGTGTTTATAGTATTCTCTGATGGTAGTTTGTATTTCTGTGGGGTCAGTGGTGATATCTCCTTTATCATTTGTTATTGCATCTATTTGATTCTTCTCTCTTTTCTTCTTTATTAGTCTTGCTAGAAGTCTATCAATTTTGTTGATCTTTTCAAAAAAGCAGCTCCTGGATTCATTAATTTTTTGGAGGGTTATTTGTGTCTCTATCTCCTTCAGTTCTGCTCTGATCTTAGTTATTTCTTGTCTTCTTCTAGCTTTTGAATGTGTTTGCTCTTGCTTCTCTAGTTCTTTTAATAGTGATGTTAGGGTGTCAATTTTAGATCTGTTCTGTTTTCTCTTGTGAGCATTTAGTGCTATAAATTTCCCTCTACACACTGCTTTAAATGTGTCCCAGAGATTCTGGTATGTTGTCTCTTTGTTCTCATTGGTTTCAAGGAACATCTTTATTAATGCTTTCATTTTGTTATGTACCCAGTAGTCATTCAGGAGCAGGTTGTTCAGTTTCCATGTAGTTGAGTGGTTTTGATTGAGTTTCTTAGTCCTGAGTTCTAGTTTGAGTGCACTATGGTCTGAGAGACAGTTTGTTATAATTTCTGTTCTTTTACATTTGCTGAGGAGTGCTTTACTTCCAACTATGTGGTCAATTTTGGATAAGTGCGATGTGGTGCTGAGAAGAATGTATATTCTGTTGATTTGTGGTGGAGAGTTCTGTAGATGTCTATTAGGTCCGCGTGGTGCAAAGATGAGTTCAATTCCTGGATATCCTTGTTAACTTTCTGTCTCATTGATCTGTCTAATGTTTACAGTGGGGTGTTAAAGTCTCTCATTATTATTGTATGGGAGTCTAAGTCTCTTTGTAAGTCTCTCAGGACTTGTAAAGCTTGTTTTTGAAGGTTCAAGGGACTTAAGGTTACTAGCATCAAATGCTCTGTAGTAGAATAAGCAAATAAAATCTCATTTTTAAATCAATAACATTTTAATAGTTTTATATCTGAGCACTTAAGCATCAAGGACAGGACCCTGGATGATATTGAGTGCATATTCAAATTGATAAAGTGGAAAATAATTATCAGATACCAATAAGTAATGGAAATAGCAACATAATACCTGACAAAACCATTCAGCACATGTTTGACAAGAAGATTGCATAGGAGGTGAACTGCACTGCTAATGTTAAGTGTGCTCTCTCTCTAACTTCAGCCTTTATTTATTTATTTTTGAGACAGAGTCTCGCTCTGTTGCCCAGGCTGGAGTGCAGTGGCACGATCTCGGCTCACTGCAACCTCCAGCTCTCAGGTTCAAGTGATTCTCCTGCCTCAGCCTCCCCAAGTAGCTGGGACTACAGGCACCCACCACCATGACCTAATTTTTTTTATTTTTATTTTTAATAGAGATGGGGTTTTGCCATGTTGGCCAGGCTGATCTCGACCACCTGACCTCATGATCCGCCCCACTTGGCCTCCCAAAGTGTTGAGATTACAGGCATGAGCCACTGCACCTTACCTAGTCTTTATTTTAAAACTTACAACCATCACATACTCACATACACAGAGTAAGAAAGATTAGCCCGTTTTCCTGCAAAGCAGTGTTTCATCTTTTATTTTATTACATCTGTTCCACATTGCTGTGATATTGCTGTTGAAGTCTACTCTCTTTCACCAGAAGATCACCTGTATGAATGTGAATAGACTGACACTGGAGAGACTGACACTGAAGAGTTCTAGCTCAACACAGTCACTTGAACTGTCACTTTGCTTTTCAGGGAGTTAAAATGCCTTTGAAGAGTGAAAATACAGTAACTACTGAATAAGCAGAGAATTTTACATGAAAAACATTTGTCAATTGTTTGAAAGTTGCATTGCATGGACTACAACTTTTAAAATGTAAAATGCGTAACATAACTACTACACAACAAAATAGAATAGAAATGGTGGATTTAGCCACAAAGACCAGCCAAAGCTCTTTTATAGCAATATGGAAAAATACATAGCTACTGTCAGAACAGGAGAACTTGAAGTACTTGAGAAATGTTCTCTAAGAATTAAAATTATTTTAGATTTAGTTTCTATAAAAATGTTTCTTAAGCATTTTTAATTTTCAGAGAATTTTAAATGTGTGTGTTGTCAGTTTAGTTTTTCTGAAGAATTTAAATATAATACAGTAAAATAATACATATAAAATCAACTTTTCTGGTAAAAATCAGCTTAATTTTGGGACCAAAACGTTAAATTTTACAATATTTTATGCTGACCAATTGGATCAGAAGCCTCTTTCTTGCTACTGGGAGAGATGACACAAAGACACAGCTTTTATGAAGAGTGGGAGAGAAAATTATTACCAGGGGCTAGATAATCATTGTTTCACTAATCAGTGTTGATTTTCATTACTGTTTTGTCTCAAATTATGTCAAATATGAAGTAATGGCCTCGTTCCAAGTAATTTTTAAAAATCTTATTTGTTCAGTCAGCCAAAATATTAACCAATACAAGGCATAGAAATGAAGTTATTTGAGAGTTATAATTTATATTTTAATATTAAAATACTTTTAGAAATAACAAAGAAAGGAAAGAAGATATACAAATAAATGAAAGAGTAGGAAGTGATTACTCACAATAGCTAAGGTATGGAATCAACCTAAGTGTCCATCAACAGGTGAATGGAGAAAGACAATGTGATATATTTACACAATGGATGCTATTCAGCCCTTAAAAAGAAGGAAGTCTTATCTGCAACAACATTGATGAAACTGGAGGACGTTGTGCTAAGTAAAATAAGCCAGCACAGAATAAAAATACATCACATAATCTCATTTCTATGTAGAATATTTCAAATATCAAATTCATAGAAAGAGTGAGTAGAATGATAATTGCGGGCCGGCCGTGGTGGCTCAAGCCTGTAATCCCAGCACTTTGGGAGGCCGAGACGGGCCGATCACGAGGTCAGGAGATCGAGACCATCTGGCTAACATGGTGAAACCCCGTCTCTACAAAAAAATACAAAAAACTAGCCGGGCGAGGTGGTGGGCGTCTGTAGTCCCAGCTACTCAGGAGGCTGAGGCAGGAGAATGGCTAAACCCGGGAGGCGAAGCTTGCAGTGAGCTGGATCCGGCCACTGCACTCCAGCCTGGGCGACAGAGCGAAAACTCCGTCTCAGAAAAAAAAGGAATGATAATTGCCTGTGGTTAGGGGTGGAGGAGATGTTGGTCAAAAGTAATGAGTCTTCCCTACATCTCTAACTTTAACAAATAAGCTATCCTTCTCTCAGTTTTGATTCACCAGGTAATTGAATCATATCCTGAAGAATCAAAACTGGAAAAATAATATATTTATTAAAGCAATTCAGGTTGTATACTAAAATTTCAGAGGAAAGTCAAAAACTATTGTTTGGCTTACAGTACTGGTTTTCTATTTTTACTTGTTTATTCAAATATGAGTAAACATGAGTAAACATGTTCATGAGTAAACATGAAATTTGATTGACGTTTAAGTGTGTCTGACTTACCTGGAATATTGAAATTTTCCATGAATCCAAATTGAATACTATATATAGACAATTTTTTACTAAAAGACTGTGAGGCAGAGTAAGATTCATAAAATTTTATTATATTATTAAAAAAGTGTATTAACCATGTTTCCAGTAATCCCTCTGAACACAGAATTCTCAGTTCCTAGTAGTCACCCTGAGTCACTCAGGGAAAATTGGTACATCTCTAAAGAGGCAGAAGCAGGTGTTGAGTGGATGTGCACCACGCTGCACATATATGCTTTCCACATGCACCTATTGGGGTCTTAATTTAATTGGGCTGTTATTTGCATGGCTGGATACTTACTAAATCTAGTCATATAATTTTTTGGCTGATAAGGGCATCTGTTACCTTTTTTTTTTTTTTTTTTTTTGCGATGGAGTCTCACACTGTCACCCAGGCTGAAGTGCAGTGGCATGATCTTGGCTCACTGCAACCTCTGCTTCCCGGATTCAAGTGATTCTCCTGCCTCAGCCTCCCGAGTAGTTGGGATTACAGGCGCCTGCCACATGCCCAGCTAAATTTTTGTATTTTTAGTAGAGACGGGGTTTCACCATGTTGGCCAGGATGGTCTCGAACTCCTGACCTCGTGATTCACCCGCCTTGGCCTCCCAAAGTGCTGGGATTGCAGGCACGAGCCACCGCTCAACCCTATCCATTGATTTTATACAATTATTTGACTGGAAAATAAGTATTTTGTTAATTTACTCTAAATCAAGAGACTAGATTTGCAATCTGCAGTCTTTCAATGTTAAAGCAAGTCAGAGGGCCGGACGCGGTGGCTCATGCCTGTAATCCCAGCACTTTGGGAGGCCAAGGTGGGTTGATCACAAGGTCAGGAGTTCGAGACCACTCTGGCCAATATGGTGAAACCCCCGTCTCTACTAAAACTACAAAAATTAGCTGGGCATGGTGGTGTGTGCCTGTAATCCCAGCTACTCGGGAGGCTGAGGCAGGAGAACTGCTTGAACCCGAGAGGCAGAGGTTGCAGCACTACTGCACTCCAGCTTGAACAACAGAGCAAGACTCTGTCTCAAAAAAAAAAAAAAAAAAAAAAAAAAAGCAAATCAGGGAAAAGCAATGTGTGTATATAGTATGCATTTTCCTACCTGTCAAAATTCTCTTTGTATTGCCTCGACTACTTTAGTAAGCCACTTACTAAAATCAAATCCTTTAGCCAGGATTCTAAATTTCAAAATGTCAAAAACATACTGATTGAGAAAAATGAAAATCTTGTTTTTGCTTCTGGTTAGTAATCTGGCCATTTCAAAAAGCAGGTAACTATGCCAAGCCTTTGGGAAAAAAATGTTTTAGATTATTTATTCCACTTCAAATCTTTTATTTGTTACTTCTCGCATGTTAATTTAAAATAAACTATCAACATAACTCTTCATGCACTCAAGAAACATTCATATTAAGGTGCTTAAAGTTGAATATTGTATTGCAGTATAGTAGAATGCTCCATAATTAGCAGAAGTACTTTTTTTTTTTTTTTTTTTTGAGACGGAGTCTCGCTCTGTCGCCCAGGCTGGAGTGCAGTAGCCAGATCTCAGCTCACTGCAAGCTCCGCCTCCCGGGTTTACACCATTCTCCTGCCTCAGCCTCCCCAGTAGCTGAGACTACAGGCACCCACCACCCCGCCCAGCTAGTTTTTTGTATTTTTTAGTAGAGACGGGGTTTCACCGGGTTAGCCAGATGGTCTCAATCTCCTGACCTCATGATCTGCCTGTCTTGGCTTCCCAAAATGCTGGGATTACAGGCTTGAGCCACTGCACCCGGCCAGAAGTACATTTTTAATAACTTTATGATGTTTTCAAGGTGTTTTGTTTATTTGTTTTGAAATAGAGTCACTCTGTCACCTAGGATGGAGTGCAGTGACGTGATCTTGGCACTCTGCAACCTCTGCCTCCCAGGTTCAAGCAATTCTCCTGCCTCAGCCTCCTGAGTAGCTGCGATTACAGGTGCCTGCCACTGCGCCTGGCTAATTTTTGTAGTTTTTTTAGAGACAGGGTTTCACCATTGTGGCCAGGCTGGTTTTGAACTCCTTACCTCTTGATTCACCTGCCTCAGCCTCCAAAAGTGCTGGGATTACAGACATGAGTCACTGCGCCCGCTCATTTTCAGGGTTTTTAAATTGTGAAAACAAATAATTAGGTATGCTTTTTCATAATAAGGTCAATTTTAGCAGGGTACCCACTCGTCTCCATAGTATTTCTGTAATGAATAGTGTAAAACTGGTCCACTAGAATGCTGATTTGACCAGAATGAATTCAGCCTTGTTGGTAGACTGTTGGTGTTCTAGAGGCTGATGATTCACTAAGGCTTACTGAATGCTGCCTAAAAATGCCAGTAAGCACTTTTAACCAGGTTGCCTCTTTTCTCCCATTGATGTGGTCATGTTGTGGTCTCTTCTGTTTATCATAAGCTATTCCAGATTAGAAGTGATTATCTCTTGCACAAATGAGACCCCTTTTTTTCCCTTTGCCATGGGATCCTCCTGTTCTCCCTACTTGAAGCAACATGTAGAGACAGATATAATGACAATATACAAATATATTTCCTTCCATGTTGCCACTATGAGCAGATTACGACATGGCCCAGCTGGAAGTCACTTACTTCCAGGCCAGAGAATGTTTTTCTATGATGTGTCTCTTTCTATTAAAAGCACCTCTGATTTAGTTTACCCAATAGTAACCTAATTTCGTGAGTGATTTCCCACCACAATCACACATTGTTTTTTGCAAGAAAAGAAAAAATTACACAGCAGGTGTACAACAAACTGAGAATCTTTAGGATAATCTTAGCATTTTTTGTTCCCAACTGAATAGACCTTTTTTTAATTATTTTTTTAATTTTTTTTATACTTTAAGTTCTAGGGTACATGTGCACATCGTACAGGTTTGTTACATATGTATACATGTGCCATGTTGGTGTGCTGCACCCATTAACTCATCATTTACATTAGGTGTATCTCCTAATGCTATCCTTCCCCCCACCCCTTCCCCATAATAGGACCTGGTGTGTGATGTTCCCCTTCCTGTGTCCAAGTGATCTCATTGTTCAATTCCCACCTATGAGTGAGAACATGCGGTGTTTGGTTTTCTGTTCTTGTGATAGTTTGCTGAGAATGATGGTTTCCAGCTGCATCCATGTCCCTACAAAGGACACGAACTCATCCTTTTTTATGGCTGCATAGTATTCCATGGTGTATATGTGCCACATTTTCTTAATCCAGTCTGTCACTGATGGACATTTGGGTTGATTCCAAGTCTTTACTATTGTGAATAATGCCGACCTTTTTTTTTTTTGTTTGAGACAGTCTCTGTCATCCAGGCTGAAGTGCAGTGGGACCATGTTGGCTCACTGCAACCTCTATCTCCTGGGTTCAAGCAATTCTCCTGCCTCAGCCCCCTGAGTAGCTGAGATTACAGGCGCCACTACCACACCTGGATAATTTTTTAATATATATATATTTTTAGCAGAGACAGGATTTCATCATGTTGGCCAGGCTGGTCTCAAATTCCTGACCTCAGGTGATCCACCCACCTCGGCCTCCCAAAGTGCTGAGATTACAGGCATGAGCCACCATGCTGCGGCCCTGAATAGACTTTTAAAAGTCTTTCAGTTGCTTTTGTTATCTTAGTAAACAGACATCATCTGCAAATGATAGTTAACTACTTTACAGTTATATTTATTGCAAATATTAGCTATTGTTTTCTGGCTTATTTATGTACCGTTTTTTATCTTCATACACACTTAGAACAATAAAAATGCATCCAATTATTTAATTTTTATAAAATGTTTATTTAAAAATGAGTGTTAAAAATAATTATGTCTTTTCTGCTTGAAGAGGGTTTTTATCGTTGTACTGAAGAGGGTTATCTTTGGATACCAAGCTGCCTGTGGTTTTTTGTTTTTGTTTTTGTTTTTCTGATGGAGTCTTGCTCTGTCGCCAGGCTAGAGTGCAGTGGCATGATCTCGGCTCACTGCAACCTCCGCCTCCTGGGTTCAAGCGACTCTCCTGTCTCAGCCTCCTGAGTAACTGGGACTACAGGTGCACACCATCTCACCCAGCTAATTTTTGTATTTTTCATAGTGATGGGAGTTCAACATGTTGGTCAGGCTGACCTCATGATCCGCTTGCCTTGGACTCCCAAAGTGCTGGATTACAGGCGTGAGCCACAGCTCCCAACCTCTGTTTGTGTTTTAATACTGGCTTCGCTAGTGTGACCAAGTCCTTTATCACAGTGGCTTTGTTTCTTCCTCTGTAAAATGAGAATAATAATAAGACCTATGTTATTAAGTTACTGTGAAAATTGAATTCAGTAACACATAAATAGTGTTACAATTAGTGATCAGTATAAATTAGCTACTTTTAATGAGATATTTATATGCTGAAAATTACACTAATATATGCTTTAACATAGAAATATTCTTTCATGACATGAGATTTTCCACCAACAGATAAATATATATTAAAATTAATTCTTCTAAAAATGTAGTATAAGCAATGGAACACTAGTCAGCCTTAAAAGTGGGTAAATCTCATCATTTGAATCAACGAAGATAAATTTAGAAGACATTGTGCTACATGAAATAAGCCAGACATAAATAGACAAGTACTGCAAGATTTATTTATATGTTAAACCTAAGAAAGTTTAACTCAAAAAAGCAGAAAGTGGAATAATAGTTATCAGATGCTGAGGGTGGTGGGAAAGAAATAGAGAGTTGTGGCCGGGCGCAGTGTCTCATGCCTGTAATCCCAGCAGTTCCGGAGGTCGAGGTGGGCAGATCACCTTAGGTCGGGAGTTTGAGACCAGCCTGACCAACATGGAGAAAGTGCGTCTCTACTAAAAATACAAAATTAGCCATGCATGGTGACGTGCGCCTGTAATCCCAGCTACTCAGGAGGCTGAGGCAGGAGAATCGCTTAAACCCGGGAGGTGGAAGTTGCAGTGAGCTGAGACTGCACCACTGCACTCCAGCCTGGGCAACAGAGTGAGACTCTGTCTTAAAAAAAAAAAAAAAAAAAAAAAAAAGCTAACTGATGTAATTCTCTCACCTGTGGAGAGTGTATGCCTCTTATTTTAATTAATCTGAAAGTTACATTACTAAATAAATTTTCTAGTTAAAACCAATTTTCTGTGCAATAAAAAGTACCAACTTTTAAATTAGAACCTACAAAGTACCATGTAAAATGTCATGGCATAAAGACAGCAGTAAGAAAACTGTCATCATAACACAGTAAATAAAGAAGGATTGTGATGCATACATTCTTGGAATTCACATAATAAGACAAACAAAACAGAGTAATTAAGAAAGGAAAAAGTCAGAATTTATATTTAAATTCAGCAAGAGTCAGTTTTGCAGCGTGAAAAAAAGTCCTCTCCGCATGAAGAATAAATGTTATTTCTTCACCATTGCTATTTTCCATCCTTGACTTGAAGTTACAAACTAACTCCACCAGGAATAATTATGGCTTATTATAAAGCATCTGTGACACAGCAAGCACGGTCATGTTTGTTTGCTGCATTTATGTATAGAAACGTACTCCTGAAGTCTCCCTAGTACTTACCTAAACAAATTGGCTCAATCAATCAATAAATTTACTTATGTCATTTATAAAAAGTGAAAGGAACAATAACTAAAGAAACGTAGGCTTATATAGGGTTGTCCAATTAATAAATGAAAATGGAATGTTCCAACAAAATAAAATATAAATTAATGTATTAGTCCATTTTCATGCTGCTGCTGATAAAGACATACACAAGACTGGGCAATTTACAAAAGAAGGAGGTTTATTGGACTTACAGTTCCATGTGACTTGGGAAGCCTCACAATCATGGTGGAAGGCAAGGAGGAGCAAGTCACTTCTTACATGGATGGCAGCAGGCAAAGAGAGAGCTTGTGAAGAGAAACTTTGGTTTTTAAAACCATCACATTTCATGAAACCCATTCACTGTCATGAGAACAGCACAGAAAAGATGCTGTTCAATCATCTATGATTCAGTGATTCAATACTCTCCCACTGAGTCCCTCCCACAAGAGGGAGGAATTATGGGAGCTACAAGATGAGATTTACGTGTGGACACAGAGCCAAACTATATCATTCTGCCCCTGGTCTCTCCCAAATCTCATACATTCACGTTTCAAAACCAATCATGCCTTCCCAATAGTCCCCCAAAGTTTTAACTCATTTCAGCATAAACTCAAAAATCCACAGTTTAAAGTCTCATTTGAGACCAGACAGGTCCCTTCCACCTGTGAGCCAGTAAAATCAAAACCAAGTTCGTTACTTCCTAGATACAATGGGAGTAAAGGCATTGGGTAAATATAGCCATTACAAATGGGAGAAATTGGTCAAAATAAAGGGACTGAAGGCCCCAGGCAAGTCCAAAATCCAGTGGGGTGGTCAAATCTTAAAGCTCCAAAATGATCTCCTTTGACTTCATGTCCCACAGCCAGATTATGCTGATGCAAAATATGGGTTCCCATTGTCTTGGGCAGCTACACCCTTGTGGCTTTGCAGAGTACAGCCTCTCTCTGCTGCTTTCATGGGCTGGCACTGAGTGTCCGTGGCTTTTCCAGGTGCACAGTGCAAGCTATAGGTGGATCTACAATTCTGGGGTCTGGAAGATGGTGGTGCTCTTCTCACAGCTCCATTAGATGGTGCCTCAGGAGGGACTCTGTGTGGAGGCTCTGACCCCACATTTTCCTTCCACACTGCCCTAGCAGAGGTTCTCCATGAAAGGCCTGCCCCTATAGCAGTCTTTTGTCTGGGCATTCAGGAGTTTCCATACATCTTCTGAAATCTACGTAGAGGTTCCTAAACCTCAGTTCTTGACTTCTGTGCACCTGCAGGCTCAACACCACATGGAAGCTGCTGAGGCTTGGGGAGTCCACCCTCTAAAGGCACAGCCCGAGCCGTACATTGGCCCCTTTCAGCTGTGGCTGGAGCAACTGGGACACAGGGCACCAAGTTCCTAGGCTGGAAACAGCACGGGAACCCTGAGCCCAGACCATAAAACCATGTTTTGCTCCTGGACCTCCAGGTACCTGATGGGAGGGGCTGCCATGAAAGTCTCTGACATGGCCTGGAGACATTTTCCCCATGGTCTGGGGATTTACATTAGGCTCTTTGCTACTTATGCAAATTTCTGCAGCCAGCTTGTATTTCTCCCCAGAAAATGAGTTTTTCTTTTCTATCGCATAGTCAGGCTGCAAATTTTCCAAACGTTTATGCTCTGCTTCCCTTATAAAACTGAATGTCTTTAACAGTATCCAAGTCACCCTTTGAATGCTTTTCTGCTTAGAAATTTCTTCTGCCAGATACTCTAAATCATCTTTCTGAAGTTCAAAGTTTCACAAATCTCTAGGGCAGGGGCAAAATGCCACCAGTCTCTTTGTTAAAACATAACAAGAGTCACCTTTACTCCAGTTCCCAACAAGTTCCTCATCCCCATCTGAGGCCACCTCAGCCTGGACCTTATTGTCCATATCACTATCAGCATTTTGGACAAAGTCATTCAACAAGTCTCTAGGAAGTTCCAAACTTTATTACACCTTCCTGTCTTCTTCTGAGCCACCCAAACTGTTTCAACCACTGCCTGTTACCCAGTTCCAAAGCTGCTTCCACATTTTTGGGTATCCTTTTAGCAGTGCCCCACTCTACTGGTACCAATTTACTGTATTCGTTCATTTTCATGCTGCTGATAAAGGTATACCTGAAACTGGCAATAAAAAGTTTTAAGTGGACTTATTGTTCCACATGGCTGGGGAGACCTCAGAATCATGGTGGGAGGTGAAAGGCACTTCTTACATGGTGGCAGCAGGAGAAAAATGAGGAAGAAGCGAAAGCAGAAACCCCTGATAAACCCATCAGATATGGTGAGGCTTAATCACTATCACAAGAATAGCACAGGAAAGACTGGTCCCCATGATTTAATTACCTCTCACTGGGTCCCTCTCATATGTGGGAATTCTGGGAGATATAATTCAAGTTGTGATTTGGATGGGGACACAGCCCAACCATATCACTGATGTTTATTCTGAATTAACACATCCCTTCCCAATAAGGGGTGGGGCATTCAGGAGAAAATCAAAGTCTCTGAAGAGCAGCTTAAAGAATAGGTAAAGCATGGTGGGTCAAAACAGAGTTAGCGTTCTAGAAGGAATTTAATATTCTTACCTGCCATGTCAAGGGTTACCCAAGGCTCCTCCATAGATACAGTTAGTTGTCCAACAGGAGCTGTGGCAGAAGGTCTCAGTCCCGTCGCTCTTGGGCTCACCTGGCTATTTCCGCCATCATGGGTTTGGGTGCTGATGGATCCCTTCAAAATGCTGGGCAGTCCCTTTCCCAATGGCCAGTTTTCTTACAATGTGCCCACTGATTTATGCCCAAGGCATGGTGACTCAGATGCCCAGCTTTGGGCTTCCCACCTTTCAGCTTCCCTTGGTCAGGCCAAGAGCCAGGAAGCAACCTCGTGTTTGAGGTAAGCTTAAAGCTACAGCCAAGAGCCATACTTGTGGGAGGTCCTGCTTGCACTTTCTGCTTTTCTGCTTTGTCCCTGTTATCAAAAACTAATTCCATAACCAAAGCTGTTCCTTAGAAGTTTGGGGACCCATAGCTGCTTTTAATAGTTTTCTATGGATATCAGGGGCAGACTGGGTTATAAAATGTACTCCCAGAAGGGTTCGTCTTTCCCTTGAAGCAGGATCAATGTTAGTATATTTCCCGATTGCCTCAACTAAATGCCCTTGAACAAAGTTGGATTCTCATCTTTGCCCTCAGAAACTTCCTTAACCTTTTTATAGTCAATAGGCTTTTTCATACATTTCTTCATCCCTTTCAAAAAACAAGTGACTATATTCTCTCTTCACCCCAAGTCATCACTGCCTCTTTGATAGTTCCCCTCTGGATCTTGATCTTGAACTGCTAAACCTCTTGCCTGATATATATTACGGTTCAAGTTTCAAGCCAATACCTCATCTGCATGGGCCCTAGCTGTCCCCAAAATACATTCTCTTTTACTCTTTTACTGTACAACACAGAGACAACAAAACTTGCAGATCCTGCCCAGTTAAACTGTAGGTCAGAGTTAATTTCTCAAACTCATCTAGGAATTTTCCTGGATCTTCAGAGAAATGACCAAACTTCTCTTTACATAGAGCCAAATCAGACATAGAAAAGGGGACATGTCCTCTCACAGTGCCTTCTTCCCCATTTGCCACCTCTGTAAGTGGACAAAGATTTCCCTTTGGAGGTTGATAGGCAGCTTCACTATGAATAGTACTCACTGAGCTCAGTTCCTCAGGGAGTGGTGGGTGTAGAGAGGGACTAGACGGGAAAGGAGGAGGAGATGAAGGATTCTCAACAGAACTTTCAGGTGGACTAGAGGAAGAAAGGACCGACACATCTGAACCTTTAGAGCTGACAGAAGAAGGGTCTGCTCCACTCAAAACTGCCTGCTGAACCGGGGGTCGGGGGTGCTTGCATTAAAGGATCATCTTGCATGTCTAGTTCTTTTTCTTCTTTTTCTC
This sequence comes from Rhinopithecus roxellana, assembly GCF_007565055.1. NCBI lineage: Eukaryota > Metazoa > Chordata > Mammalia > Primates > Cercopithecidae > Rhinopithecus > Rhinopithecus roxellana. The sequence continues at coordinate 79,927,226 of NC_044560.1, read as the reverse complement.
TCATCAAACATGTTTCACATTATCCAACTAACATAAGTGAGCCAAGCTATGAATCTTAAACCACAAGTGAACTTTGGCAAAAATGTTGAATAAGGCAAAGGAAATGAAGAAGATTTAGATGGGAATGACCAGAGCAAGCAGGTTCTGGGCAATAATGACTGTGTGGATTAAACAAGCAGAGTTGGTTTGCCTGAATCCAAGAAAGGAAAGAATTGCATTTTTCGTGTGCAAAATGAAACAAAACAGCAAGGGGAGAAGTCCCCTGATTTCCATCCCAGTGCTTCTCGGTCACACCTCGTCGCTATAGTAGCAAGAAAACATAACCACATCTATGCAATTTTATTGCTCATAGCTGTTAAATACTAAATCTCAATCAGCAATTTTAGAGATGGAGCCTTCAATGCTTTTTGTTCTCGAAGTTTCACAAGCGAAAGGACAGAAATCAGGAAGTACATAGAAAAAGAGTAAGTTAACATCCCTAAGATCAGTTAAAGTCTCTTGAAAATGACAGTGAAAACCGGACACAGTGGATCACACCTGTAATCCCAGCACTTTGGGGGGCCGAGGCAGGTGGATCACCTGAAGCCAGGAGTTTGAGACCAACCTGGCCAACATGGTGAAACTCCACCTCTACTAAAAATACAAAAATCCGCCGGGCATGGTGGCAAGAGCCTGTAGTCCCAGCTACTTGAGAGGCTGAGGCGGTAGAATTGCTTGAACCCAGAGGTGGAGGTTGCAGTGAGCTGAGATCACGCCACTGCACTCCAGCCCAGGTGGCAGAGTGAGACCGCACCTAAAAAATAAAATGAAATAAAATAATGACAGTGAAACAGAGACAGCACCCAAGAAATTGATTCATGCAGCGAGTAGAAGGCAGATTAATACAAAGGGCTTAGCCTGCAGTGCCAAACTCGTTTTTATGTGCGAGGGACTTTACTGAGAGGTCCCTAAACCTTAGAAAGGACTCTAACCCTCCTAAATCAGGCGTCTGACCTCAGGGTCACTCAAGCATTCTTTCCTTTTATTAAGAGGAGCCTCTAACCCAATCCTATTTTTTAACCCCACCACTTACCCAAAGTCATCCAATCAGTGCTGCAGCCTATTTCCTTTGGGTTGGAGGGTTTCTTTAGTATCATCCCTTCCGTGGTTCACCAGAAAGATGTTACAGGACCCCAACACTTACACAAAGGTAGCCAATGGGTCAGGGTTTCTGCACTATAGTCCCTTCTGTGGTCACCAGAAAAGTGTTACAGGAAAGGGGTCCCAATCCAGACCCCAGGAGAGGGTTCTTGGATCTCACGCAAGAAAGAATTTAGGGCAAGTCCGCAGTGCAAAGCAAAAGGAAGTTTATTAAGAAAGTAAAGTGGTGAAAGGACAGCTACTCCATAGACAAAATAGGACGTTCCTGACATCCACCCTAGGTACAATGCTTGTATACATGGGGAGATGTGTCCTGCTACAAGGGTTTGTAATACATAATTAATTTTCTTAATTGCTACATTTTGCGAGAACCGATATTATTATCTTTAAAGCAAAATTAGGAATGCCTTTGTTCTCCAGATATCAGGATATCTGGACACTCCGAAGTCTGAGTCTGTTTAGTAAATATTATTAATTTGTTCCCTTAACCATAACCATTATTAATTTGTTCCCTTAACCATAAACATTTAGAGGCTAGGAATGCCTAATTTTCTGGGAATGCAGCCCAGTAAGTCTCAGTCTCCTTTTTTTTTTCTTTTTTTTTGAAACGGAGCCTTGGGGTCTCGCTTTGTCGCCCAGGCTGGAGTGCAGTGGTGCCATCTCAACTCACTGCAAGCTCTGCCTTCTGGGTTCACGCCATTCTCCTGCCTCAGCCTCCTGAGTAGCTGGGACTACAGGCACCCCCCACCATGCCCAGCTATTTTTTGGCATTTTTAGTAGAGACAGGGTTTCACCTTGTTAGCCAGGATGGTCTTGATCTCCTGACCTCGTGATCTGCCCGCCTTGGCCTCCCAAGGTGCTAGGATTACAGGCGTGAGTCACCGCGCCCGGTCTCAGCCTCATTTTTGTAGCCCTCACTCAAAATGGAGTTCTCTGTGTCGAACCCCTCTGACATAACCACTGCAGGAACATACCAGGAAAAACCAAAAGATTTCACAGACCCTTTGAAAGAAGCAGATTGTTGCTGCAAACCCCGTGACACAGCTGAAGAATTGTGAGTTCCCCAAAGTGTGAGAGAAAGAAAGTCTACCTTTGAACACACATCCCCACTGGGGGACCTAAAAAATCCAGATCAAGGGAAACGTATTTAACCTTAACTAGAGCTGAAATGAATTTAGGGAGCTGAGTGAAATGTAAAAGAAGAAGCAGGGGAAAGAGCCTGTAGGCATTCCCAGCCCCCAGCTCAAGACCAAAGGAGTCATTCCTGACTTTATCTCACAAGGGTCTTTGCGAAACGCACCTAGCAGAATTAGGGAGGGGCCAAAAGAATAAAAAAGCTTTTAATGAACTGTGCAGTAGTTTTGACCAAGGATAAATGTTACTGCGCAGAGTCTGTAGGAGTAAATAGGAAGTGCAGATACAGGCACAGAAGCTGTGCAGCAAAAGGTGTGGGCAGGTGGGGAGGGGTGAAGCCTGAAAGCCTTTTTGGCTTTCTCAGGGGGAGGCATGTAGCCTGGGGCAAGATCTCAACTCTGCACGCTGGCTGCCTTGATATAAACTTCATGCTTTTGGCAGGACAGGGTGGAAATGGAATGAGACTGGCCTTGCTGGCTGCATGGGAGCTGGGTGAAGCCCGCCACTGCCAGCTTTGTCTCACTTTCTTGGTGCTCTGTATGAAGCAGCAAAGGCAGCCATAACTTCCCTTAAAACATAACTCCATTGGCTTGAGAACCACTTCTCCTCCAACAATGACTGCAGCAAGCCACACCCACTGAGAGTCTGAGTTCAGACTGGTCTAATCCTGCCTCCGCCTGATGATTTTTCTCTACTCAACCTGGTAGCTGAAGGTGAAATCAATTAACTTTTGGAAGATCTATGGTCCCACCCATCACCTGAGAATCCTAAACGGGTATCCTGGTTAACATAGGGCCAGTCTATACCCCCTTTCTGCTACCACAGCTGGTGCTCTCCTGAAAGCACCACCTTTTGGCTGGAGGCCAACTGACACAAGCCATGACAGCAACTCATAACAGAACAGCCCTGCTCCAAGGAAAAAACAAAAAACAACAACAACTAATTCCACCACCTGTAACATCCTGGGTAACCAGAGTTCCTGAGTCTGTCCACATGACAAATTCACTGCTTGCATAACAAGCACTTGAGAAAACCAATGCACTAAATAAAACTACAACCAAGGTCTCTCACACATTCAAGTTCACTTCCCTGCCACCTCCACTGAAGCAGGTGCTGGTATTCATGGCTGAGAGACCTGAAGACAGATTACATCACAGGACACTTTGTAGACATTCCTCAATATCAGCCTGGAGCTGTGGAGCTCCACTGGGTTACCAGTCCCAGGAGAGCAATAACAATCACTGTAGTCTGACTTGCAGAAAGCTCATCCCTAGGAAAAGTGAGAAAGCACCACATCAAGAAATCACTCCATGGGACAGAAGAATCTGAACAGGAGCCCTTGAGTCCAAGATCTTTCCACTGAAATAGTCTAGCCAAATGAGAAGAAACCAGAGAAGTAATTCCAATATGACAAGACAAGTTTCTATAACACCCCCAGAATATTGCACTAGCTCTTCTGTAATCATTCCAAACCAAGAAGAAATGTCTGAGTTGCCAGAAAATAAATTGAGAAAGTTGATTATTAAGCTACTAGAACAGTAACCAGAGAAACAAGAAAACCAACTTAAAGAAATTTAAAAAATTAATACAAGATATGAATTTAAAAATTTCCAAAAAAAATAAATGTTATAAATTAAAAAACAATCACCACGTCTGGAAATGAAAGATACACTTACAGAAATGCAAAATAAACTGGAAAGTTTAAACAATAGACTACAACAAGTAGAAGAAAGAACTTCAGAGCTTGAAGAAAAGTCTTTCAGATTAAATCAGTCTGACAAAGACGAAGAAGAAAGAATCAACAAAATGAACAAAGCTTCCAAGAAAATTGGGATTTATGTTAAATGACCAACCCTAGGAATAATTGGTGGTCCTGAAAAAAAACAAAAAGATAAATTTACATGTTTGGAAATTTTATTCGAGTGAATAATTGAGAAAAACTTCTCAGACCTTGCTAGTGATCTAGATATCACAAAAAATTTATCGCAAAAGGATCATCACCTATTCACATAGCCATTAGGTTATCTAAATTTATGATGAAGAAAAGGATCATAAGAGCTGTGAGGAAAAGCATCAGGTACCCTATAAACAAAACCCTACAAGAAAGAAGGGACTATGTTCCTGTCTTTAGCCTCCTTAAACAACACAGTTTTTAGCCAAGAATATTGTATCCAGTTAGAGTAAGCTTCATAAATGAAAGAGAGATAAAGTCATTTTCAGAAAAACAAGTTTTGAGAGAATTTACAAGTACCAAGCCAGCAATAGAAGAAATGCTAAAAGAACTTCTAAATCTTGAAAGAAAACCTCAAAATACACCAAAATAGTACCCCCTTAATGTATAAATCTCACAAGGCCTATAAAACAATAACAAAAAAACTCGAAGATATTCAGGCAACAGCTAACGTGATGAATATAGCAGTACCTCACATCTGAAAACTAACATTAAATGTCAATAATCTAAATGCTCTACTTAAAAGATGCAGAACGGCAGAATAAATAAAAATTTACAGCAGGGCATGGTGGCTCACGCCTGTAATCCCAGGACTTTGGGAGGCCGAGGTGGGTGGTTCACCTGAGGTCAGGAGTTCAAGACCAGCCTGGCCACCATGGTGAAACCCCATCTCTACTAAAATAGAAAAATTAGCCAAGTGTGGTGGCGTGCACCTATAATCCCAGCTACTCAGGGGGCTGAGGCAGGAGAATTGCTTGAACCTGAGAGGCAAAAGTTGCAGTGAGCCAAGATTGTGCCACTGCACTCCAGTCTGGGCAACAAGAGTGACGCTCCATCTCAAAAGAAAGAAAAAAATAATTAACAACCAAGCATCTACTGTCTTTAAGAGACTTGCCTAACAAATAAAAACTTAAATAAACTTAAGGCAAAGAAGTGGAAAAAGATATTCTGTGCAAATGGAAACAAAAAGTAAGAAGGAGTAGGTAGTCTCATAGCAGACAAAACAGACAATGGTAAACAAAACAAAACGAAACAAAAAAACAAAGAATAACATTATATAATAATAAAAGAACTGGTCCAACAGGAAGCCATCACAATTCTAAATCCATATGCACCTAACACTGGAGCTCCCAAATTTATAAAATAATATCTGCTAGGCATAAGAAAGGAGATAGGAAGCAACAAAATAATAATGGGGTACTTTAATATCCCACTGACAATACTAGAAAGGTCATCTAGACAGAAAGTCAACAAAGATACAATAAATTTAAACTGTACACTAGAATAAATTGACTTAACAGATATTTACAAAACATTCTACTCAACAACTGAAGAATATACATTCTATTGATTAGCACATAAAACATTATCCAAAATAGACCATATAATAGGCTACAAAATAAGTCTCACCAATTTTAAGAAAATCAAAATTATATCAAGTATTCTCTCAGGCCACATTGGAATAAAATTGGAAATCAATTCCAAAATGAATCCTCAAAACCATGCAAATGCATTGAAATTACATAACCTGCTCTTGAATAATTGTTTCATCAACAATGAAATCAAGATGGAAGTTTAAAATTTTTTATAACCAAACAATAGTAGTGACACAACCTATCAAAACCTCTGGAATACAGCAGAAGTGGTGCTAAGAGGAAAGTTCATAGCATTAAATGCCTACATCAAAAAGTCTGAAAGGGCACAAATAGAAAATCTAACCTCACACCTCAGGGAACTAGAGAAACAAGAACAAACCAAACCCAAACCCAGCAAAAACAAACAAACAAAAAGCAATAATCAGAGAAGAATTAACATAATTGAAAATTTAAATAACACAAAAGACAAATGAAACAAAAAGCTTGTTTTTTAAAAGATAACCAAAATTAATAGACCATTAGTGAGATTAACCAAGAAAAGAAGAAAGAGAGAAGATCTAAATAAGCTCAATTAGAAACAAAATGAGAGATATTACAACTAGTACCACAGAAGTACAAAAGATAATTCATGGCTACTATGAATACTTTTACATGCACAAACTAGAAAACCTAGAGGAGTTGGATAAATTCCTGGAAATGTACAACCCTCTTGGATTAAACCAGAAAGAAATAGAAACTCTGCATAGACCAGTAATGAGTAGTGAGACTGAAACAGTAATAAAAAATTGCCAAAAAAGAAAAGTCCAGGACCAGATGGATTCACAGCTGAATTCTATGAGGCATTCAAGGAAGAACTGGTACCAACCCAAATAAAACTATTTCAAAAATAAAGAAACAGGATATCTTTCCTAAATCATTTCATGAAGCCGGTATCACCCTAATACCAAAACTAGGAAAGAAGAAAGCACTAAACTGCACACTAACATTCCTGATGAACATAGATGCAAAAATTCTTAACAAAATGCTAGCTAACCAAATACAACAGCATATCAAATAATAATACACCATGATCAGGTGCATTTTATACCAGGGATGGAGGGATGGTTTAACATATGTAAGTCAATAAATGTGATACATCACATAAGCAGAATTAAAAACAAAAACCACATGATCATCTCAATAGATGCAGAATAATATTTGTTTTTCCTTCAGATGAAATCTCTGTCACCTGGGCTGCAGTGCAGTGACGTGATCTTGGCTCACTGAAACTTCTGCCTCCGGGGTTCAAGCAATTCTCATGCCTCGGCCTCCCAAGTAGCTAAAATTACAGGTGTGCACCACTACACTCAGCTAATTTTTTGTAATTTGGTAAAGAAGGAGTTTCACCATATAGCCCAGGCTGGTTGAACTCCTGAGCTCAGGCAACCCACCAGCCTCGGCCTCTGAAACTGCTAGGATTACACGCATGAGCCACCACACTCAGATCAGAAAAACATTTTAAAAATCCAGCATCTTTTTATGATTGAAACCCTCAGCAAAATCGGCACGGGGGTACATACCTTAAGGTAATAAAAGCCGTCTATGACGAATCCACAACCAACATTATACTGAATGAAGAAAAATTAAAACATTCTTCCTGACAAGTGGAACAAGACAAGAATGGTCATTTACAACACTTCTATTCAACATAGTGCTGGAAGTCCTAGCTGGAGCAATTAAACAATAAATTAAAAAATAAATAAATAAATTGCATTCAAATCTGTAAAGAGGAAGTCAAGCTGTCACTGTTTTCTGAATTTATGATTTTATACCTAGAAAACCCTAGAGATTTATTAAAAAGCTTCTAGAGCTAATGAATAAATTCAGTAAACTTTTAGAATACAAAATCAATGTACACAAATCAGCATCACTGCTCTATACCAACAGCTACCAAGCTGAAAATTGAATCAAGAACTCAACCTTTTGCAAAAACCTGCAAAAAAAAAAAAAATTAGAAATATACCTAACCAAGGAGGTGAAATACATCTACAAAGAAAATTACAAAACGCTGCTTAAAGAAACCATAGATATCACAATCAAATGGAAACATATCCCATGCTCATGGATAGGTAGTGTCAATATTGTAAAAATGACCATACTGACAAAAGCATTCTACAAGTCAGTTTTCATCAAAATACCACCATCATTCTTCACAGAACTAGAAAAAAATCCTAAAATTCATATAGAGCCTTAAAAAAGCCCACATAGCCAAAGCAAGACTAAGCAAAAAGTAAAAAATTAGAGGCATCACATGACCTAACTTCAAACTACACTACCAGGCTATAGTTACCAAAACAACATGCTACTGGTATGAAAGTAGACACGCAGACAAATAGAACAGAATAGTGAACTTAGAAATAAAGCCAAATACTTGCAGCCAACTGATCTTTGAGAAAGTAAATCAATACATAAGGTAGGAAAACGACACCCTGTTCAACAAATGCTCCTGGGATAATTGGCAAACCACATGTGGAAGAATAAAACTGAATCTTCATCTCTTACCTTACACAAAAATGAATTCCATATGGAGAAAAGATTTAAATATAAAACTTGAAACTGTAAACATTGTAGAAGCTAACATCAGAAAAACTGTTTTAGACATTGGCTTGGGCAAATAGTGCATGACCAAGAGCCCACAAGCAAATAAAACAAAAACAAAGAAAAATAAATGGGACTTAATTAAACCAGAAACCTTCTTGACTACAATAGAAATAATCAGCAGAGTAAACTTACAACCCGCCAAGTGGGAGAAAATCTTCACAGTCTATGTATCCAACAAAAGACAAATAGTCTGAATCTACAAGGAACTCAAAAGAATCAGGAAAAAAAACAAAAAACAAAACAAAACAAAACAAAACAAAAAAACAATCCCATGAAACAGTAAGCTAAAAACATGAATAAACAATTCTCAAAAGGAGATATACAAATGGCCAACAAACATATAAAAACATGCTAAACATCACTAGTTATCAGGGAAATGCAAATCAAAACCACAATGTGATACCACCTTACTCCTACAAGAATGGTCTTAATTTAAAAATGTTAAAATGCCAGATGTTGACAAGAATGTGGTGAAACAAAAGCACTTTTACACTGCTGGTGGGAATGTAAACTAGTACAACCACTATAAAAGTAAAAACAGAATGAAGATTTTTTAAAGAAGAACTAAAGGAGTCCGGGCGCAGTGGCTCAAGCCTGTAATCCCAGCACTTTGGGAGGCGGAGACCGGCGGATCACGAGGTCAGGAGATCGAGACCATCCTGGCTAACACGGTGAAACCCCGTCTCTACTAAAAAAAAAAAAAAAAAAAAAAAACACACACACAAAAAACTAGCCTGGCGAGGTGGCGGGCGCCTGTAGTCGCAGCTACTCAAGAGGCTGAGGCAGGAGAATGGCTTAAACCCAGGAGGCGGAGCTTGCAGTGAGCTGAGATTGCGCCACTGCACTCCAGCCTGGGCGACAGAGCCAGACTCCGTCTCAAAAAAAAAAAAAAAAAAAAAAAAACTAAAGGTAGGGCTGGGCGTGGTGGCTCACGCCTGTCATTCCAGCCCTTTAGGAGACTGAGGCAGGTGGATCAGGAGTTCAAGACCAGCCTGGCCAAGATGGAGAAACCCCGCCTCTACTAAAAATACAGAAAAAATTAGCTGGGTGTGGTGGCAGGCGCCTGTAATCCCAGCTACTTTGGAGGCTGAGGCAGGAGAATCCCTTGAATCCCGGCGGCAGAGGTTGCAGTGAGCCAAGATCGCGCCACTGCACTCCAGCCTGGGCGACAGAGTGAGAATCTGTCTCAAAACAAAAACAAAAACAAAAACAAACAAACAAAAACTAAAACCTAAAGGTAGAACTATCATTTGATCCAGCAATCCCACTACTCGGTATCTACACACAAAAAAAGAAATCATTATATTAAAAAGACACATGCACACACATATTTATAGCAGCACAATTTGCAACTGTAAAAATACAGAACCAGCCTAAATGCCTATCATCCAATGAGTGGATAAAGAAATGTGATATATATATATATGGTCTTGAATTCTTGGGCTTAAACACCCTTCCTGTCTTGGTCTCCCAAAGTGCTGGAATTACAAGCATGAGACATCATGCCTGACCAGAATCTTATTTTTATATAATATAAAAAAACTAAATATATTTAGGCCAGTTATTTTAAAAAATTTAAAAAACATATTTTATTTAAAATATAAAATAAATTTTGTCTGCAAATACTGAAACGAACAGTTCAAAATTGCTTCCTAGGAATCTCACTAAAAGTTAGGTTGTTAGGAGTTAATGAGGCTCACGCCTGTAATCCCAGCACTTTGGGAGGCTGAGGCGGGAGGATTACGAGATCAGGAGATGGAGACTATCCTGGCTAACACAGTGAAACCCGGTCTCTACTAACAATACTAAAATTAGCCGGGCATGGTGGTACGCGCCTGTAGTCCCAGCTACCCTGGAGGCTGAGGCAGGAGAATCGCTTGAACCTAGGAGGCAGAGGTTGCAGTGAGCTGAGATCCCACATTGCACTCCAGTCTGGGTGACAGAGCTAGACTCCATCTTAAAAAAAAAGAGTTAATGTAATTATATATAAATTACATTATAAATTAACTAGATGTATGAAAAACAATTCTGCATAGAGTGTAAAAACGAAAGCAAAAAATGCTTTTGATGAAGGAAGTTAAAAACATTTAGTGTAGTTTGAAATTACTTGATTGTGTCAAATTGAAAAAATAAAATAGTAGATAAAAATAAAATATTAAAAGTTTAAACGATTAATTATAAGAGATTGTAACATATTTATGGAAATTTAGATTGGCTAAAAATAACAAATTTGATGAATTTATTTGTAAGGTTTTATTAAAATTAGCTTTACCATTGATAGTACATTAATACATTAATAAAAAAGAATAATGATTTTTTCTTGAACACAAATTTTATGTATTATTAGACCCCTAACTTTTTTTTTCTTTTTCTTTTCTTTTTTTTTTTTTTTTGAGACAGAGTTTCGCTCTGTCGCCCAGGCTGGAGTGCAGTGGAGTGATCTCAGCTCACTGCAAGTTCCACCTCCCGGGTTCATGCCATTCTCCTGCCTCAGCCTCCCGAGTAGCTGAGACTACAGGAGCCTGCCACCAAGCCTGGCTAATTTTTTTGTATTTTTAGTAGAGACGGGGTTTCACCGTGTTAGCCAGCATGGTCTCGATCTCCTGACCTCGTGATCCGCCCACCTCAGCCCCCCAAAGTGCTGGGATTACAGTCGTGAGCCACTGCACCTGGCCTTTTCTTTTTTATTGAGACAGCATCTTACTCTTTTGCCCAGGCTGGAGGGCAATGGCGTGATTTTGGCTTACTGCAACCTTCACCTCCCAGGTTCAAGCAATTCTCCTGCCTCAGCCTCCCAAGTAGTTGGGATTGCAGCCGCCTGCCACCATGCCTAGCTAATTTTTTGTGTTTTAGTAGAGACGGGGTTTCACCATGTTGGCCAGGCTGGTCTCAAACTCCTGACCTCAGGTGATCCACCCGCCTTGGCCTCCCAAAGTGCTGGGATTACAGGTGCGAGCCAGTGCACACGGCCTAGACCCCTAACTTTTGGATGCTACAGAGGGTCAATGCAACCTCCAAAAGAGTAAAAAATGTAATTATTTGATATGTTAAGTTACATGAAAAGCATTGTTGAATCAAAGATAATGTTTGATCTTCTTCAACTTCTATTTTAATATATATTATTAACATTTATTCCACAATCATATGAAATTTCTAAAAATCTTATATATCTAAGTATAAGCTATTAGTCATAATTATGGTTATGATAAGTTATAACAGGGCACAGACATAATAAATTTGTTTCTTTATAATTATTTGAAGTCATTTCTACAGTTAATGGTTTAATTCTGACGTAGTTTCTATAAACTGCAAAAGCATGCAAAATCCTACAGTACTGTGCCTGTAACGAGGTTCATGAAAAGATAGAAATAACCCAGACAAGTTGAGTATAGGTTTCTGATAATTTTAAAATTATATTGTTTGGACTGGGTAAGGATTGTGAGAATTCTAAAGAAGAGACTGACTCATAAAACTGCTAATTCAGGAAAAATAAAAATTAGTTGAACATCAGGAAAATACTCTGCCATTTTTTTTTTTTTTTTTTTTTTTTTTGAGACAGAGTCATGCTCTGTCACCAGGCTGGAGTCTCGGTGGAGTGATCTCGGCCCATTGCAATCTCCGCCTCTCCAGTCAAGCCATTCTCCTGCCTCAGCCTCCCGAGTAGCTGGGACTACAGGCCTGTGCCACCACACCCAGCTAATTTTTGTATTTTTAGTACAGGCGGGGTTTCGCCATGTTGGCCAGGATGGTCTTGATTTCTTGACTTCGTGATCTCCCCCCTTCTCGGCCTCCCAATGTGCTGGGATTACAGGCATGAGCCACTGCGCCCGGCCTCTGCCCCATTTTTAAGTTAAATAAGCCAGTACTAAAATCTTTTAGATATGCCATTTGAATAAACTTTGTGGTTCAAGTCAAATTACCTATGATTACCCCTCAGTTATCAGTGTTATACACCTAAATTGAAGAAACAAACCTGATATTTAAGCGGACATAAATTCAATGTTAAATGTTAACTCATGGAGAACCTAGACAGCCAACAGCCACTTGTTCATTCCTGAGTTTGGAAAGGACCTTCTGAATTGTGAGATGATGTACCTAAGGTTAAAGGCCCTGAAGTGTTGCTGAAGGACATGTTGACTCTCATACTTGGGGCCAGGAATATGTCACACTATTTTCTGAGGGCAGGGACCAGACAGGAGTGTCACATCACCTGAATACTCAGTCGGGAATATGTTACAACCTACTCTTGACAGCGGGACACAGGCAGCAGAGTCAAATCACCTGGATGCTGAGCCCAGCAATAGGTAACAATGCTCTCTGTGGTTCAAGGCCCAGGCAGGAGAGACACATCAGCTGGTACCTAGGCTTAGTGATAAGTCCCAATTTTTCCTGTGGGCACAGTGCAGGGAAAAATGGAGAGTAGCATCTCTTAGGTGATTGATGCAGAGGTATGTCACAAGGCCCTCTGTAGAAAGGGCCCAGGCGAGGGCCTCCCATTTTATATATGTTGGGCTTAGTAATATGTCCTATTGTGCAAAATATTCTGGACCTAGGTAAAAGAAAAGAGTCACATAACCTGAATGCAGAACTTAGCAGTATGTCACGATGCATCCTGTGGGCAGCGCCAAGGGAAGAAAAAAGACTCACATTACCTTTATTCCTGATATAAAGTTCAATGTCTTGTAAGAGAATATTGAGTAATGCAAAAATACATATAGACATGTCTGCGTGTGATTGGTGCTTATATTCACACAGTCACCCATATCACAGGAGAAAACAGATAACTGTCAGGCCTCTGAGCTCAAGCCAAGCCATCGCATCCCCTGTGACTTGCACTTATACGCCTGTGACTTGCACGTCTGCATCCCCTGTGACTTGCATGTATACGCCCAGATGGCCTGAAGTGAAAATGCCCTGCCCCACCTTAACTGATGACATTCCACCACAAAGAAGTGAAAATGGCCGGTCCTTGCCTTAAGCGATGACATTACCTTGTGAAATTCCTTTTCTGGTTCATCCTGGCTCAAAAAACTCCCCTACTGAGCACCTTGTGACTCCCACTCCTGCCCGCCAGAGAACAACCCCCCTTCGACTGTAATTTTCCTTTACCTACCCAAATCCTATAAAACGGCCCCACCCTTATCTCCCTTCGTTGACTCTCTTTTCGGACTCAGCCCGCCTGCACCCAGGTGATTAAAAAGCTTTATTGCTCACACAAAGCCTGTTTGGTAGTCTCTTCACATGGACGCGCATAACAATAACCACAGACTGACCATTAGGGCCAAGTCCAAATGGCAAAATATGTTTGCCTTTAATCTATTTTCTCCATATCTAAACATTGGAGGTTAAGACTGTGGACAGATCTGAAGATAGAGTTTTCTTGTTTTGTGGCTTCATCATTCTTTGTTCACTGTCTGATGTTTGGAATTAAGGTGAGCAACAGGGGGGCAGCAGTGGTTAATAAAATAACCAGAGGTAACCACAGGTCGACCTGTGGTTATTTTATTCTATCTGTCCTCTGTTCTTTCTATGGTCACTAACTGTTTCTTCCTTGGAATTGAAGAGAGATGTTGGTAGAGAGAGGCTGTCCATTCACCTCTGGCAAAAAAGGGATGTTCAGGCTCTTCACTCCCCTGACATCAGAGCTGCACTTTAATGTGGCAGCTATTGGCCACGTGTGGCTACTGGGTGCCTGGAATGTGGCTGGTCTGAATTGCAATGTGTTAGAAAGGTAAAATACAGTTATTTTCAAAGATTTAGTTCCATATATATGTGTGTGTGGTGTGGTGTGCGTGTATATATATGTGTGTGTTTCATTAATAATTTCATATTGCTCCCATATTAAAATAACACTTTGGATATATTGGGTTAATTAGATTGTTACAATCAATTCCATTTGTTTTTTTCTTTTTAAAATTTGACTACTAGAAAACTTAAAATTCACATGTGGCTCACATTTTATTTGAGGATTGCTTCTTTTTAAAATTCTCAGGCTGCCTACTCAAAGGACCAGAAGCCAGGAAGGTCATAAAATCTGAAATTCTAAAATAATAATTATTATATTATTTTTATTTGTGAGTAGCCATATATCATTTACAAGTGTATATGACCTTATACACAAGGTTAAATACAAATACCCTCTGGGATGGGCCTGGCTCAGCTAAAAGAGGAAGCCCTGGCTGAAAAGGCTGCAGCGTAGGCTGTCACTCTGCATTCAGCCCAGTGTCTGATCACATCTTCTGTCACTCAGGGCCTGAAGGGTCAGGACCTTAAACGTTGTCCAATCAGGCACGCTGGGCTGGGAACCGTCCAATCAGGCACGCAGCTGGAGCACACAAGATGGCTTCCGGGATTTGGCGGCGCCTTTGTCTCTCCCTGCCGCCGGAGCTCCAGGTCTTACCTTCACTGCTCTGTGTCCTCTGCTCCTAGAGGTCCAGCGTCAGTGGGCCTGTGACCTGCAGAAACTGGGAGATCCACAGCTAAGACTCCAGGACCCCCTGGAAGCCTAGAAATGGTGAGAGTTCCGGGTGCGACACCCCCAGAGGGGGAAGGGGCTGGTTGGAACCGGTGGGAAGTGGCCATAGCGGGACTCAGGCCTCCGGGCAGTCAGCTCCACAATCTGCACCCGGAGTTCTTCCCCAGCTCGGCCTCAGTACCCTGCAGCCATAAGATGGCGGCGCGCTGACAGCCAGGCCCCTGGGCGTCCCGTCTGTTCTCTGCGTAGTGACTGTGCCCTGGCCCGTAGCCCTCTCTGGCAGCTCTGTACCCGCAGCGCCACATCTCTCTCAGATTGTGCAGGGATCACGGGACGCGCGTCACGGGAGAATCCTGACTCAGGGTGTGGGTTCGTTAATGGGAACAGTTTTCGTCCGTGGGGTTCCCAGTTCCTATTTTCTCCTATTAAAATTTTATGGGAGGGCCGGGCGCGGTGGCTCACGTCAGTAATCCCAGCACTTTGAGAGACCGAGGCAGGTGGATCACCTGAGGTCAGGAGTTCAAGACCAGCTTGACCAACATGGTGAAACCCCGTTTCTACTAAAAATCCAAAATTAGCCGGGCGTGGTGGCACATGCCTGTAATCCCAGATACTCGGAAGGCTGAGGCAGTAAAATCTCTTGAACCCGGGAGGTGGCGTTTGCAGTGAGCCGAGATGGCGCTATTGCACTCCAGCCTGGGCAATAAGAATAAAACTCCTTCTCAAAAAATAAGTAAATAAATAAAATAAATAAATAAATAATGAGGGTCACCACAAAAATATTGTAGAATTTAATCAAAGGTTGAATCAAAAATTGTGGAGCACTCAGCTGTGGTTTGTAGCTTGTGACTTATGAAAGCAACTTGAAGGAAAGACTTTTAAAGGTACATGATGAAGAAAACCAAATTAAATAATTGGTTAGGTACAGTTCATAGTTACTTGATTTGTACGATTAAGGTGGACATTTCCTGGTTATGTAATCAGAGGTTAATTGGCAGTTTATGATTGATTAAGCCTAAATTTTGTTTCCATCAGTCCAGTAATTTACAAAATAAAGCATTTGAGTTAGAGTTTTTAAAAAGTAGGAACCCAAAGACTAAAGTAACCTCAGTCTCATTACCTGCTACTTAGTTATTTTAACACTGCACAGGGGACTGATTTTCCCCTGCGTTTTTCCTCAGTTCTCTAAAGCTGGATCTCACATCCCATTCCTCCAGACTCACTATGACTTGTAGTAAAATACTAAATTTCCAGTTTCTTCTCACATTCTCAAATGCCAGCTTCCCCTTTCTAATTCACATTATCAACTATTTGCCTTTTATTTTACACTTTAGATACTGTATTTTAACTAACCATTTTTTGACATTGGCACTAAAAAAATCGTTTTCTGTTTGAAAATATTTTTTATGAGAAGAAAAAGAACAATCCCCTGACACTGTATTGTAAAAAATCTTTTCGCCTCATTTTTTAAAATCTTCTCTAGGCACAGAGATAGTATCAGAATATTTTTGGGTCAAGATTTCCCTTTGGAAACGTTATGGGTGATGTGGCCTCAGCCACCTTCAGTTTTTTCTAGTCCTGGGCTTCAGTAGTTTCTGTGAATAAACCAATATACCTACCATGGCTATATCTGCTTGAGTGTCTAGTGAATATAATCTGCTGGGTTGTTTTCTTTCATGAAACAGCCTGAGGTATGGAGTGTAGCCTCTCATTGGAACAGAAGGATGCCCTTGGACTGATAGGGCTCTCCCCTGCGCTCTTCCTTTGAAAAACTAACCCTTGCCTGCACGGTGATGCATGCCTGTAATTCCAGCACTTTGGGAGTCTGAGGCAGTGGATCACCTGAGGTCAGGAGTTCACGACCAGCCTGACTAACATGGTGAAACCTCATCTCTATTAAATACAAAAAATTAACTGTGCCTGGTGGTGCATGCCTCTAATCCGAGCTACTTGGGAGGCTGAGGCAGGAGAATCGCTTGAACCTGGGAGGTGGAGGTTGCAGGGAGCTGAGATCGCACCACTGCATTGCAGCCTGGGTGACAGAGTGAGACAATCCCTCTTCCTTTTTGGCTGTAAAAATTAAATACATTTCCACAAGAAAATGTAGTAGATAATTGGGGAGTTACATAGATTCATGAAAACATAGTTCCTCTTTTTGCACCATAAATTTGTGACAGTGAATATCAGTTCTGTAAACTATGATCTTGATTTCTGAATTTAATGCTAAGTGTTATGAGATGAAATTTGGTACCTCCTAGAAGTGTTCTCATATGACGAATTGTTTACTACATAACTTTCTTTTTTTCTGAGACGGAGTCTCGCTCTGTCACCCAGGCTGGAGTGCAGTGCCATGATCTCAGCTCACTGCAACCTTCCGTCTCCCAGATTCAAGTGATTCTTCTGCCTCAGCCTCCCGAGTAGCTGGGATTACAGGTGCGCATCACCATGCCTGGCTAATTTTTGTATTTGTAGTAGAGATGGGGTTTCGCCATGTTGGCCAGGCTAGTCTCGAACTCCTGACTTCAGGTGACCCGCTGGCCTTGGCCTCCCAAAGTGCTGGGATTACAAGTGTGAGCCACCGTGCCCGGCCTACTACATGACTTTTAAAATAAATAATAAAATAATACTTTTATTGTTTGAAAGGTATAGACACTTTTGGTTTTCTTATAGAGGTATGAAATGGAAGCACCTTGAAATTTTCTTTTTATATGCCAACACTGTGTTTCAATAATTTTTCTGGATTTTTCAAACACTTAGTTTCAGACACCAAGTGAATAACTCAGATATGAAAATTAAAGCTTGAACCCATCTAAAGCTAATATTGAGCCTGCAAAAGGAGGTTATTAAAGGCCCAGTTAGTTCTTTCTGGGGAGCCTTTTCTGCAAATATCTCAGCCTGCTCACCTCAGCCATGGAAGAAGGCTTTATCCTGAGAGAAGCTTGAGAGCCCTGGGAAGCTGGGGATGCACAGGCAGGTGCAGTTAAGATTAAAATGAAAAAGGACTGGGAAGGTCTTACTGAAGATAAAGTTATTGTTTTGAGGCAGTTTCTAAATTTTATAAAATGAAACAAAGTTAGATTTATGTAAAAAAATTTAATTCCAAAGGAGTATTGGAACAGGAGGAAGTACCAACTATTATTGCAAAGTTCAGGCAGACAAGCGCTTTTTTTCACAGAGGGGAGAAAACAAGAGTAGAAAGAAAATAGCAGAAGAATGGCGAATAGAGGGTGAAAAAATCAGGTTTTAGATCAGAGAATGTTTTACCCTGAAGTTAGCATGTTCTTAGGATGAACATATGATGGGGTTGTATGTTGGCTCAGACTGAGTGTAGCTCAGTTTAGGAGCTGTGGGAAAAGAAAAACTTAAGTTTGATTAAGAAGCATTTTATTTTGACCACTGAAGACAAATTTAGCTGATTTTTTAATAAGAAAAGGAAGGAAATGTGCAGAGTCTATGTCTGGCTATATGACAGGTGAGAAAAGAGAGCACCACCAAGTCATAATAAGAGGGTGTTTCTTTTTAAAAACTATTTCTGGAGAACACAAAGGATGGAGAGTTTTATTAATCATAGTTCTTTATCAGGATTATCTACGTGCTTCATCTTTGCCCACCTTTTTTTCTGGTCCTATGTATTTCTTCCTTTGACTTTTTCTGAGTTGTATTTTTTATAATAAACTGGTAAAGATAACTACAGTGTTTCACTGAGTTCTGTGAATAGCTCTATTATATTACTGAACTTGAGGAAAGTTCTGGGAGTCCTCAGTTATTAAACAGTGGCTCAGAAGCATAGATCAGCCCATGAAGTTTGTGACTGGAATCTGCAGTAAAGACAATGTTGTGGACTGTGCTCTGAATCAGGGTCTGTGCTGACTCTGGGTATTGTCAGAATTCAAATGTTAGACAGTGAGTGTTGGAGAATTGCTTGGTGTTCAGTAAACTCTACAGATTTGGTGCCGGAAAAAAGATATCACAGAGGCCTGGCCTGGAATGGAACTCTGGGTGCCTGGGAATGGGAGACTCTGCTCTCCTCTACACAAACTGTCACACTGCTCATTGTCCTGTGATTTCAGGTCTCCTCCAAGGGTGAGCGAGGACTGAAAACTTAGAGGACAAGAGCTGTGATAACAAACCCCACTTTCCCACAGCTGCCACCACAAGATTTCCACCTACTCACAAACACAGCCCCTAGGCATTGACGTGCCCAAACCCCTCCCAGTACTAGGCACCACCCTCAGAAAATTCACAACAGCATTTTTGATCCCAGTGCTTCTTGCCAAAAACCCAAAAAATGACTACATCTCCTAGAATATCCCCACGCCCAGACTCTGAATCTGCAGCAGTAATCTGTTTTCTCCACCATCCTAGGGTTTTGACCAACTGTTCGTAATCTCATCTGCCTTCATGGGCACAAAAATAAGTCAGAGTGTAGCCTCACCTAAGCCACTATCTGCAGTACAAACCAGTCCTTCCAGCTACATTGCACTCTCCTCCATCCATAGATTTTTTACTTTTAACTTTTATTTTTGGTTCATGGGTACATCTGCATATTTGTTATACAGGTAAAATTATGTCATGAAGGTTTGGTGTGCAGATTATTTTGTCACTGAGATGCTAAGCATGGCACCAAACAAGTGTTTTTTTCTGATTCTCTTTGTCCTCTTACTCTCCACCCTCAACTGAGTCTCAGTTTTTGTTGTTCCTCTCTTTGTGTCCATGTGTTCTTATTATTTAGCTCTTATTTTTTTAAATTTATTTTTCTGAGACAGAGTTTTGTTCTTGTTGGCCAGGCTGGAGTGCAATGGCTCCATCTCAGCTAACTGCAACCGCCGTCTCCCAGGTTCAAGCGATTCTCCTGTCTCAGCCTCCCGAGTAGCTAGGATTACAGACACCCACCACCATACCTGGCTAATTTTTGTATTTTTTAGTAGAGATAGGGTTTCACCATGCTGGCCAGGCTGGTCTCAAACTCCTGACCTCGTGGTTCAGCTGCCTTGGTCTCCCAAAGTGCTGGGATTATAGGCATGAGCCACTGCTCCTAGCCAGCTCTTATTTATAAATAATAACATGCATTAGTTTTCTAAGGATAATGGTTTCTAGCTCCATCCATGTTGCTGCAAAAGAAATGATCTTGGTATCTTTTTATGGCCACACAGTGTTCCATGATGTTTATGTACCTTTTTTGTTTTTGTTTTTTTTGTTTTTGAGACGGAGTCTGGCTTTGTCCCCAGGCTAGAGTGCAGTGGTGCAGATGTTGGCTCACTGCAACCTCCGCCTCCTAGGTTCAAGCGAGTCTCCTGACTCAGCCTCCCTAGTAGTTGGGATTACTGGCACCCACTACCACACCCAGCGAATTGTATTTTTAGTAAAGACGGGGTTTCACCATGTTGGCCAGGATGGTCTCGATTTCTTGACCTCATGATCTGCCCGCCTCAAGTGCTGGGATTACAGGCGTGAGCCACCGCCCCCAGCCGTATTTTGTTTTTATTAATTTTTTTTTTTTTTTTGGGGGGGATGGAGTCTCACTGTTGTTGCCCAGGCTGGAGTGCAGTGACACAGTCTTGGCTTACCACAACCTCTGCCTCCCTGGTTCAAGTGATTCTCCTGCCTCAGCCTCCTGAGTAGCTGGGGTTACAGGCACCTGCCACTACGCCTGGCTAAGTTAGTATTTTTAGTAGAGACAGGATTTCACCATGTTGGCCAGACTGGTTTCAAACTCCTGATCTCAGATGATCTACCTGCCTCGGCATCCCAAAGTGCTGGGATTACACGTGTGAGCAAGTAGGTGGCCGTGCCTGGCCACCTACTTTTTAATGAGGTTGTTTGTTTTTTTCTTGTAAACTTATTTAAATTCATTATGGATTCTGGATGTTAGACCTTTGTCAAAAGCATAATTTGCAAATATTTTCTCTTATTCTATAGGTTGTCTTTACTCTGTTAATAGTTGTCTATGAAGAAACTCTTTAGTTCAGTTAGATCTCATTTGTCAATTTGTTGCAATTGCTTTTGGTATCTTCATTATAAAATTTTCTGGTTCCTATGTCTGGAATGATATTTCCTAGGTTATCTTCCAGAGTTTTTTATAATTCTAAGTTTTACGCTTAAATCTTTAATTCATCTTGTTAATTTTTGTATATGTTGTAAGGAAGGGGTCCAAGGCTAGCCTTGTATATAGTGCTAACTAGTTATTACTGCACCATTTATTAAATAGAAAATTATTCCCATATTTCTCTTTGTCAGTTTTGTTGAAGATCATATGGTTGTAAGTGTGTGGCATTATTTTTAGTAGGATTATTTAAATATTTAAATTTAAATATAAAATTTTAAATAATATTTAAAATTAAATAGGAAATTATTCCCGTATTTCTCTTTGTCAGCTTTGTTGAAGATCAGACGGTTGTAAGTGCATGGCATTATTTTTTGGGTTTCTATTCTGTTGCATTTGTCTGAGTCTGTTTTTGTTCCAGTACCATGCTGCTTTGGTTACTGTAGCTTTGTAGTGTGGTTTAAAGTTGAGTAATGTAGTGCCTCCAGCTTTGTTCGTTTTGCTTAAAAAAGTGCCTTGACTATTGGAGCTCTTTTTTGGTTCCATATGTATGTATGTATTTATTTATTGTTTTAGTTCTGTTAAGAATATTTTTGATAGTTTCATGGAAATAACATCTGTAAATTTCTTTTGGCAGTATGACCATATTAATACCGACCTTTTCTATCAATGAGCACAAAATGATTTTCCATTTGTTTGCATCATCTCTGACTTTTTTTTTCCCCCAAGACAGTTTTGCTCTTGTTGCCCAGGCTGGAGTGCAATGGCACGATCTTGGCTCACCGCAACCTCTGCCTCCGGGGTTCAAGGGATTCTCCTGCCTCAGACTCACGAGTAGCTGGGATTACAGGCATGCACCACCACCCTGGGCTAATTTTGTGTTTTTAGACAGAGATGGGGTTTCTCCATGTTGGTCAGGCTGGTCTCGAACTCCCGACCTCAGGTGATCCGACCGCCTCGGCCTCCCAAAATGCTGGGATTACAGGCGTGAGCCACTGTGTCAGGCCATCTCTGACTTCTTTAAGAAGTGTTTTGTAGTTCTTGTCCTAGAGATCTTTCATCTCCCTTGTTAGCTGTATTTCTAGATATTTTATTCTTTTTTGTGGCAACTGTAAATGGGATTTTTTTTTTTTTTTTTGAGACGGAGTCTCACTCTGTTGCCCAGGCTGGAGTGCAGTGGTATGATTCTGGCTTACTGCAACCTCTGCCTCCTGGGTTCAAGCAATTCTCCTGCCTCAGTCTCCTGAGTAGCTGGAATTACAGGCATGTACCACCACACCTGGCTAATTTTTGTATTTTTAGTAGAGACGAGGTTTCCCCATGTTGGCCAGGCTTGTCTTGTACTCCCGATCTCAGGTGATCCGCCCCTCTCCGCCTCCCAAAGTGCTGGGATTGCAGGCGTGAGCCACCGTGCCCGGCTGAGATTGTATTATTAATTTGGCCTTTGGTTTGGATGTTGTTGATGTACAGAGATGCTACTAATTTCTGTATGTTTATTTTGTAATCTGAAACTTTGCTGAAGTTGTCAGCTTACAAAACTTTTCTGCTGAGACTATAGGTTTTTTTTAGATGTAAAGTCATGTCATCTGCAAATGGGGATAGTTTGAGTTCCTCTCTTCCTTTTTGGGTGCTTTTATTATTCGTCTTGCCTGCTTGCTCAGCCAGGACTTCAAAATTCCATGTTGAATAGGAGTGGTGAGAGAAGGCACCCTTGTCTTGTGCCAGTTTTCAAGAAAAAAAGTTTGCAACTTCTGTCTATTCAGTATATTGGCTGTGAATTTGTCATAGATAACTCTTTTGAAGTATGTGCCTTAAATGCCTAGTTTGTTGAGGATTATAACATGAAGGATGTTAAATTTTATGGAAGGTTTTTTCTGCATCTATTGAGTTAATTTTGTGGTTTTTGTCTTTAGTTCTGTTTATGTAATGAATGACATTTATTGATTTGTATATGTTGAACCAACCTTGTGTCCCAGGGATAAATCCTACTTGATTATAGTGGATTAACTTTTTGATGTGCTGCTGGATTTGGTTTTTCAGTATTTTGTTGACGATTTTTTGTTAATATTTTAAAAATATTGGCCTGAAGTTTTTTGTTTGTTTGTTTTGTCTCTGCCAGGTTTTGGTATCAGAATGATGCTGTTCTTATATAATAACTTGGGGAGAAGTCGTTTGTCAATTATTTGGAATAGTTTTAGTAAAAATAATACCAGCTCTTATTTGCCCATCTGGTAGAATTCAGCTGTAAGTTCATCTGGTCCTGGGATTTTTTTGGTTGGTAGGCTACTTATTATTAATTTGATTTTGGAGCTTTTTATTGGTTTATTCAGGTGTTCAATTTCTTTTTTGTTCAGTCTAGGGAGGAGGTATTTGTCCAGGAATTTACTCATTTTGTCTAGATTTTTGAGTTACTGTGCATAGAGGTGCTAATTGTAGACTTCCATCCTCGTTTGTATTTTTGTTGGGTCAGTGGTAATGCCCATTTGTCATTACACATTGTGTGTTTTTTTTTTTTTTTTGATCTTCTCTTTTTTCTTCATTAATCTAGCTAGTGGTTTATCTTACTGAGTTTTTTCAAAACATTTACTTCTAATTTTTAAATCTTTTTTGTAGTTTTTTTACATCATCTAAATATACTTCAGATATGATTTTAGTTATTTGTTGTTTTGTGCTGGCTTGGGGTTGCTCTCACTTCTCTCATTCTTTTATTTAGCATGTCAGGTTATTAAATTGAGATATTTCTAGCTTTTTGATGTGAGCATTTAATGCTATAAATTTCCCTCTTAATACTGCCTTAGTTGTGTTGCAGTGATTCTGGTATGTTGTGTCTTTGTTCTCATTTATTTTAAAGCATTTGATTTTTGCCTTAATTGTATTATTTACCCAAAAGTCATTCATGTTCAGGTTAATTTGCATGTAGTTGTCTTGTTTCAAGTGGTTTTCTTTGTATTGAATTATATTTTTATCAAGCTGTGGTCTGACTGAGTATGCTGCTGATACCATTTTGAAATTTTTGAATTTGCTGAGGATTGTTTTATTTCTGATTTTGTGGTCAATTTTAGAGTATGTGCCCTGTGGCGGTGAAAACATTGTATATTATGTGGTTTTTAGATGGAGAGTTCTGTAGATGTTTACTACTATTTGGTCAAGTGTTGAGTTTAGGTCCTAATATCGCTGTTAATTTTTCTGCTTCAGTAATTTCTTTACTAGTGTCTGTGGCGTGTTGTAGTCTCCCACTATTTTTGTGTAAGAATCCAACTGTCTTCATAGGTCTCTAAGAAGTTGCTTTATTTATGTGGACCCATGGATTTTTTATAGCACCTTTTTCTCTTCTGCTTTTTTCCCCATAAACATTCTCTCAAGTGAATACAGTGCGTCGAGTGCTACTCCTTAGATGCCTGAATCCAGTATCTACTAAAATTAAGATGTCCAAGAGTTCAACATATCCAGAGACCTGGCTGTTGTAAGAGAAAATATAAGTTAGAAATAAGAGGCTCTTTTCTTTTTTTTTCTTTTTTCTTTTTTTTGTTTTTTGAGATGGAGTCTCGCTCTGTCACCCAGGCTGGAGTGCACTGGCATGATCTTGGCTCACTGTAACCTCTGCCTCCTGGGTTCAAGTGATTCTCGTGCCTTAGCCTCCCAGGTAGCTGGGATTACAGGCAAGTGCCACCATGCCCAGCTAATAATTTTTGTATTTTTAGTAGAGACGGGGTTTCCCCATGTTGGCCAGGCTGGTCTTGAGCTTCTGACCTCAAGTGATCCACCCACCTTGGCCTCGCAAAGTGGTGGGATTACAGGTGTGAGCCACTGCACCCAGCCAAAAGGCTCTATTTTTATACCTGAAAATAAGAAAGAATGTTTTGCTCATCTCTCTCCTTTTTTTTTTTTGAGATGGAATCTTGTTTTGTCAACCAGGCTGGAGCGCAGTGGCATGATCTCAGTTCACTGCATTGGCCTCCTGGGTTCAAGTGATTCTCCTGCTTCAGCCTCCCGAGTAGCTGGGATTACAGATGCCCGCCACCACGCCTGGCTGATTTTTGTGCTTTTAGTAGAGATGCCGTTTCCCCATGCTGGCCAGGCTGGTCTTGAACTCTGGACATCAGGTGATCCGCCCACCTCAGCCTCCCAAAGTGCTGGGATTACAGGCGTGAGCCACCGTGGCCTGACCATCTCTCTCTTCTTCAAGCATTTAGGTTATATGTAGATATTTTTCCCTGCTTTTTAAAAATATATGTATACCATATTAACAGCTAAATAAACCTTTTGGCATTCTTTGTGACTCAGGATTTTATTTTTGTTTTTATTTATTTATTTTTTTGAGATAGAGTTTTGCTCTTGTCGCCCAGGCTGGAGTGCAATGGCTTAATCTCGGCTCACTGCAACCTCTGCCTCCTGGGTTCAAGCAATTCTTCTGCCTCAGCCTCCTGAGTAGGTGGAATTACAGGTGCCCGCCACCATGCCCAGCTAATTTTTTTTTTTTTTTTTGAGACGGAGTCTCGCTCTGTCACCCAGGCTGGAGTGCAGTGACCGGATCTCAGCTCACTGCAAGCTCCGCCTCCCGGGTTTACTCCATTCTCCTGCCTCAGCCTCCCGAGTAGCTAGGACTACAGGTGCCCGCCACCTCTCCCGGCTAGTTTTTTTTTTTTTTTTGTATTTTTTTGGTAGAGACGGGGTTTCACCATGTTAGCCAGTATGGTCTCGATCTCCTGACCCCGTGATCCGCCCGTCTCGGCCCAAAGTGCTGGGATTACAGGCTTGAGCCACGGCGCCTGGCAATTTTTGTATTTTTATTAGAGACAGGGTTTCACCATGTTGGCCAGGCTGGTTTCAAACTCCTGACCTCAGGTGATCCACCCACCTCAGCCTCTCAAAGTACTGGGATTACAGGTGTGAGCCACTGTGCCCGGCCAACAGTTTTCTTAATGTTCTATCATTGTCGAGTTTCTCTGGGGCTGGAGAAAATTTTTTCTTTGATTATTATTTTTTATTATACTTAAGTTCTGGGATACATGTGCAGAACGTGTGTGCAGGTTTGTTACACAGGTATGCATGTGCCATGGTGGTTTGCTACACTTATCAACCTGTCATCTAATTTTAAGCCCCGCATGCATTAGATATATGTCCTCATGCTCTCCCTCCCCTTGCCCCCCACCAGAAAAATTTTCTTTTAATGGTATTTCCCAAACACTGTCTAGAATTAACAGATATGATAGAAACATACAAGGTGCTAACCAGGATCTACTCTAGAGTAACTCTCAGGCTTCCAGTCAACTCCCAAATTTGCTGCAAAGTGCATGCTATCACCTAAATATGCAGGCAGAATTGTCTCTCCTATTTTGTGTCTATAGTCCTCTACAGTGACTTCTAGGGGGCTAGGCCAGATTTCTACAAACTTCACAGGGCAGCAATCAGCTGTTTTACCTCTTTCAATTACTCTTGTATCTTCAGACCTGAAACTGATTTAGAGACCATGGGGCCCACAAATCCAATTAGAATAACAGTTGTGCATTGAGTATACACATAGACATGAGAATCTCCACTTTCCACTTCCTCCTGTTACTGAAATGCTCAGCTCCAAATTCTGAATCTAGGTCTTGAAATTTTGGAAATTAAAAAACCTAGATCTGAGAAATGCAGATCCTTTTAGTTGTCAAACTTGAAGAGACATTAAAATGAGAGCACGATTATGTCTTTCTCCCCACTTTCAACTATATGTATTCATCCCTTGAAACTGTTTGCTATTGCCACCAGTAGTTGTGAATTAAATTAATAATGCCACACTGGGCACTCTAAACCTTAGCGATGTACATCCAATCAATAATTAATGTTATTCCTGTAAATAAGAATTTGACAAACAAGTTTGTACCAGCCCAAAGAGGGACCATCCTCTGTCCTCTTTTTACCTTTACAAATACCCTTGTAACTGGTGGTAAACAAAGTGTAGATTCCAGGCAACTTGAATCTTTCCTTTCATGTTATAAATCTCAAGCTTGGTAGCCCCAAAACTGTCTGTCTGTGTTGCCTCAGCTTTTTTCTTTTAGGTAGAAATATCATTTAGAATGAGCTAGAGCAGCCTCTATGAGTGGACCTCTTCTTTGATTGTACTCCACTTTCTGTGACACACAAGAATGCAGAGCCAGGTTTATCTGATGTAGAATCTGCACATAAGGTCTAACCTCTGTCTGGGATTCACAAGTCAAGGTTAGGCTTTGGATTAAGAATGTACAGAAAACATACAGGAGACATTTTCTCTATCGTGAGATGTCAGCATAGAAATGTAAAACCCCTTTTTGAGAGTGCAGTGTTTTGAACTTCTCAGATCTCGTCCAGTGACTTTCTACAGTTATGTGAGGGGCTCCAGGTATAAATAGAATCTGACTGCAGAATCTGTAAGTGTAAACAAGCATCTTCAGAGTAAGAGATTGAGACTACAAGGTATCCAGTGCCGTGACCAAACTATATGTACCCATAAAATGTGATACTGGAGTAGAGTATTCTAATCCTTTTTTTTTTTTAACCCAAGAGCAAACTAATCAGGACATGCAATTCAAGTTCTGGAGCTCCACCAGAACAGTTCCATTCTTCATTTAGCCTGAGTCTCTCCTCCCTAGCTTATCATTGGGCCACCAGCTCAGGGGCACTGAGAACCCTCTCACAATCACCTAGGCATCTTTGAGAAATTTGAAAATGTCCAGAACAGAATTGTGTAAGGCTGACATGAGTGGTTAATTCTGCTTCTGTCTCAATGCAAGAGAAATAAGTCATCCTGTGTTTGTTCCTCCCCCCATACAAGAGAGATCTTTGGTTGGTACTCAGATGAGAGTTTCTCTAGTTTCCTGGTACTTAGGTGAAAAACAAGGAAGAGGTCTGGAGACTCAAACAGATAAACTAATTGCTTCCATTTCATATGACCATTAGAAAAATAGATAAAGCAGTGATGGTCCCTATCATCCAGGAACTTTTAGTCTAGAGTAGCAACTAGATAAATGGCTGAATTGGGCATGATATGGTTGCTACGATGTTCCTAGACAGGGGCAGTGAGGAAAACCCCAGGACCCTTCAGTCTTCATCTAATTCCTCCTCCTGCACTGCTAGAGTTTTGTCTGACACAACCCCATGGTGGCACAGGGGCAGTCAGTTCTCCAGGGGTAATGACTGGTACCTTTGCATTGACAGCAGGGGACTGGCCGGGGCTTAGTACATCCCTTTGCCCAATGCCCACTTTTCTTGCATTTGAAGCAAGAGTCTCTGCTAGCTTTATCTTTATGACCCTTCAGATTTTCCTTAGATGCTCTTTGGGCATCAGGATATCGCCAATGATGGCTGCCATAATTTTGACTTGCCGTTTTTCTTCACTCTGTTTCCTTTTTCCTTCCTTCAGATCACAAGTGTTATACACCATAAACACAGTATCAAGAATCTGGTTTTGATTAGTCTGTGGCCCCATCTGTAGCTTGTGGAGCTTATGTCTAATGTCAGGGGCAGATTGGCTAATAAAATGCTTTGCCATTAATATTTTCCCTTCAGGAGAGGAAGGGACTAGATTAGTATATTTTTTAAAAGGCTTCCTCCAACCTGCTGTAAAACATGGCTAGATTTTTCTTCTTGCTCTGTGTAACCTTCTGTACTCTATCATAATTTTCTGCCTTGGTTGTTCCCTTTCTCATTCCTCCAAGGACAGCCTCAAGAAATTTAACCTGGTTGTTTCCCACAGTAGTGTTACAGTTTCAATGAGGATCAGTAGTGGGAACTGTTTCTGGTCCTGAGTGATTGCCCTGAGGGTTTCAGGTGAATAATCCATCTGCTTCCTTGTGGGTGGCCTCAAAGATGTGTTCTTTTTCTGAAGGGATGCAACAGGTTGCTAGAATAAATTGAACATCCCTTCATGAGAGATCAAAATTTGGTCTCAAAGAGACCAAGATTCTCAGAATAGCTTTCTAGCCTCTCCTTACATTTTTGTGTATCAGTTATAGAGAAGGGGACCTTCACTAGGACTGGCCCCTCAGCTCCTGCTACCCTAAGAGGTAGCAGGGCTGGAGAGAGGGTTCAATACAGTGTTCCCCCTTGAGTATGAGGGGAACGTGTAGGATCACCAGTGTTTGCTCCTGAGTTTTAGCCTCAGAAGCATTTGGCAAGGGACTATGTAAGGATGGTCGCTGCTCACCCTGGGAACCAGGTGGCCCTGTGAAAGAAGGTTATCTATAATATCAACTTCTGCTGTAGAACTTTCCTTTACAGGGTAGGTTCTGGTAGTTTCACAGATTATTAGGTTTTGATATAGGGTCATGAAGGGCTGTACATAGATTTCTGACCATTTGCCCTGCCTCTTGCAAAATAGGCCTGATTGCAGGATAGTGTCATAATTAATGCTACCATTGACTGCCCACTATTCTGAACTGAGCAGCTCATAATAGGGCCAGACAGTATTGCAGAAAAATATACATTTTCTCTTGAGATTGTCAGGGTCAAATTGATTCTAATGGTGGAGGTTATAGCCAAGCAGGGAATCAGAATTGGAAATAGAGTTGCCCACAGTGGAATCAGGTGAAATAGATTGAGAGTTGCTCATAAAAAGAAAAAAGAAGAGGACCTTGCAAACTAGAGGGCTTATTAGTGACCCAAATTTTTCCTGGGGCATCTCTCTGGAAAAATTCTTGACCCAGACTGAGGTCTCTGGGAGCATCCCCTCTTTAGGCCTCAGACTTAGTCTGTCAGATGGCTCTGACCTTAGATAGGTGCCAGCACCACTATAGAATGGTTCCCTCCACCACTGATGACCTACTACGAGTTTTTGTTTTTTTTTTTTAAATTTTTTTTGAGACAGTCTCGCTCTGTTGCCCAGGCTGGAGTGCAGTGGCGTGATCCTGGCTCACTGCAACCTCTGCCTCCTGAATTCAAGCGATTTTCCTGCCTCAGCCTCCTGAGTAGCTGGTGTTACAGGTGCGTGCCACAATGCAAGGCTAATTTTTTTGTATTTTTAGTTGGTCAGGCAGGTCTCGAACTCCTGACCTCATGATCCGCCCGCTTTGGCATCCCAAAGTGCTGGGATTACAGGCATGAGCCACTGCACCCGGCCTACTATGAGCTTATTTTAAGGTTTATCTATCCCATTTAAAGCAACCCTTTCTCTCTCTCAACTTAGGCAATAATACATTTTCTTTCATGAAATCCCCCCTCCATCACTCACCTCACAGACCACCTGCAACATGCTTGGATCCTCTGACTTATATAACCTTTTTGCATAGCTAGGTGGGTTTTCTGTCCATAGTTAGTTAAGTAGGGGAAGGGAAGAATTTAGCATAAGAAAAGAAGGTTTCAGTCACCTCAAACGTGTGAGTTCACCCTGGGCAAACTGCCACTGCCAACTGTGTCACATGTAGGGATCAGGGACTGTAACCACAAAGGATAGAAAATCTTTCCCCTTTCTCGACAGGACAGCCAGCCTGTTTGCCCCTTGGCCTTCCGAGAACATCAGAGAGTGGCTCTGGCTAGTTCCACTCAATTACCAACAGCTACTAGAAAATGGCTGCTGAAAGACTGAAAAAGGAGAAAAGGAAAAGATCTCAGAAAACAGAAAAAAACAATAGGACTCAGAAAAAGGAAAAAAAAAAAAAAAAAAGGTCTCAGGTCCCTCACCCAGACTGAGAGGTGGCAGTCAGGCACTTCCACATGGAAACCTTTCAGTTTCATCAAAAAGTGGCCGTGGCCAGAAACTTGCAGTTGTCTTCATGCTTAGGCACTGTCCACCAAGGGTCCTGAGTAGGAAAGGAAAAGAGAGAGAGAGAGAGAGAAAGAGAGAAAGAAAAAGACTTCCCTGTATGTAAAAGGAGAAAGGAAAAAATTAAGTCCCATAGTTTGGGCCTACCTCCTCTCCTGCCTGGCTCACCAAAATAAGTTACCAGTAGAAGGTCTTGACTGCAAGTTACCCAGGTTCTTGGCCTTTTGAACAAAGAATTGGATGAAACAGCAAAGCAAGAAAAGAATGAAGCAACAAAGGAACAAAACGGGTTTACTGAAAATGAAATTATACTCTGCAGTGTGAAAGTGGGCCCGAACAATGGCTTAAGGTCCCAGACACAGAATTTTCTTGGGTTCAAATATCCCCTAGAGGTTTCCCATTGGCCACTTGGTGCTCCCCTCATGTAAATGAAGTGGTGGCCCACAATTGCTCTGATTAGTTGCAGAAAGCAACCAATCAGAGGCTGAAGCGAAGTTACAAAGGTCACAGTCCTCTGCAAATATCTGATTGGTTGCAAAAACAACCAATCAGGCTAAGGTGAAGTTACAAAGTGTCACTTTTATTAAAGTAGAGACTCAGCCCACAATCAGTCTGATTGGTTGTGGACAGCCAATTTCCTATCTGCCTCACAGAAAAGGTGGGGATTTGCAAAGGCAATCCTGTGATCTTTTTGTTACTTAGGCATGGAAAGTTAGTTTTCCTTTCCATTTAGGTCTAGGAATTCGGTGTGAAATGGTCTTAGGTTCCCTGCCTCGAGACCCTATTCTCCTGCCTCATTAGTACATGTGTCCCTCATGGTTTCCAAATGCAGACTTATTTAGACGTTGCTGCTTTCTGTTTATTCTGTAAACTTTAAAGAGCCAGCAAAGAATATGAAAATCGGTAGTCTTCATTTGAGAAATATTTGTGTTGTGACAAGAGTGCTGAGTGTAAGGGACTCCATGCTGTGCCTGCTTTCTCTAATGCTAATCATGAGCCCCAGAGGAGCAATGTCAGCATTGATAGGGAACATTAATGGGTTTCAAATACCCGTTAATGGCTGACTGCTGTGGCTCATGCCTGTAATCCCAGCACTTTGGGAGGCCAAGTTGGGCGAATCAGTAGAGGTCTGGAGTTTGAGACCATCCTGACTGGTTGAAACTCTGCCTCTACTAAAAATATACAAAAAAATTAGCCGCTTGTGGTGGCAGGCACCTATGTAATCCCAGCTACTCAGAAGGGTGAGGCGGGAGAATCACTTGAATCCAGGGAACAGAGGTTGCAGTGAGTCGAGAGCGTGTCACGGCACTCCATCCTGTGCTACAGAGCAACACTCCATCACATACGCACACACACACACACACACACACACACACACAAAACCCAAACAACAAAGAAATTCATGAACGCTAAGTCTGCAGAATTACATCACAGAGAGTGGGGCCATAGTTTCCAAGTATTTTTTAAGCTCATTAAAGCTTTAAAGGCAATGCCCAGCTAAGTGGTTTCCAGCCCAGGTTTGATTTTTTTTTTTTTTTTTTTTTTTTTTTGAGGTGGAGTCTCACTCTGTGCCCAGGCTGGAGCGCATGGTGCGATTTCAGCTCACTGCAACCTCCACCTCCTGCGTTCAAGCAATTCTCCTGCCTCAGCCTCCTGAGTACCTGGAATTATAAGCAAGCACCACCACGCCCGGCTAATTTTTTGTATTTTTGGTAGAGACGGGGTTTCACCATGTTGGCCAGGCTGGTCAAAAACTTCTGACCTCAAGTGATTCCGCATCCCCCAGCCTTGGCCTCCCAAAGTGCTGGGATTACAGGTGTGAGCCACCATGCCCAGCCCAGGTTTCTAATTAAGATTACATGGCCAATTTGCAGAAATATCTACTTGTGCCCTATCCATGGGTCTGTTTATTCTTCTGGGCGGAGGTATCATGTTTTGTTTTTTGTTTTTGAGATGGAGTCTCACTCTGTTGCTCAGGCTGGAGTACAGTGGTCCGACCTCGGGTCACTGCAACATTCGCCTGCCATGTTTAAGCGATTCTCGTGCCTCTGCCTTCCAAGTAGCTGAGATTACTGGTGCATACCATTATGCCTGGCTAATTTGTGTATTTTTAGTAGAGATGGGGTTTTGCCATGTAGGCCAGGTTGTTCTCAAACTCCTGGCCTCGAGTGATCTGCCCACCTCGGCCTCCCAAAGTGCTGCGATTACAGGTGTGAGCTACTGTTCCCACCCATGTTGTTTTAATTAAGTGCCTCATGTGACTCTAACGTGAGGCCAAAATCAAGTATGAGGGGTTCAAGATACATTCATGAGAGTTAAGTTCCACCTTTGCTCTAAAGAATGGTCAAAGGGCTGGTTCTGTTTGGTTTGGTAGTGACAGGAAAGTGTGGCTCATATTTTCATTGCTGTAGCAGAAATTGCTGGTGTCCATGGCAGGGGAGGGCACCTGAGGGCAGAAGGAAAGAAACTTTTACTTTTATCTCCATGGAGCAGCTCATGGTTCCTGAATCTCTTCTGGTATGAAGGACAGAAATGGGTGGACTTTTTCTGTTAGTCTTGGTCCTTCTGCCTGTGGGTATGATGGGAGCAGGAAAACATGTGGTATTGATACCTTTAAAGGCATATTCTAAAGATGCAGGTGTAATTTGTCCAGAGAATCACATCTGAAAAGAATTTTCAGAGAAAGGAAAAAATGGCTTTTTTTCAGTTAAACATGTCTCAGATCAAGAGCTGTGTCTGCTCTGCCTCCTGGCATGCCATGCGTTTACTTTGACTTCTCTACTTGTTTTTTTTCTCCCTAATGAGTTTGTTTTAACTACTTCTAAAAACTCAAGACTCAAGATAGTCAAGACTCTGAAAAATATTTCTTTTCTATACACCAGAGCCTTCTCTACATCATGGCTTCTTATATATGTCATGCAGAATTCTCACCATTATTTTATAATCTGCAATATTAAAAATGTTGCCTGTGGCTGTTGAACATGGGAAGGTGTAGATACTCAAGATTTCTATTGGGAAAACCTGGGGTCCTTAGTAAAAATGGGGAACATCTAATGTTGAGGTTCCATCCGTGTTCTCAATTAGCTATTATTTAAACAAGATAGCGTTTTACACAGAAACTTCTGAAGCACTCAAAAAGGTACATGTTTGTGTTTATGTCCTTAATTATATATATATATCTTTTGTTGTTTTTTTGTTTGAGACGGAGTCTCACTCTTGTTGCCCATGCTGGAGTGCAATGGCACAATCTCAGCTCACTGCAACTTCCACTCACCATAGCCACCACCTCCCAGTTTCAAGCGATTCTCATGATTCTCCTGCCTCCGCCTCCTAAGTAGCTGGGATTACACACATGCGCCACCACGCCTGCCTGATTTTGTATTTTTAATAGAGATGGGGTTTCTCCATGTTGGTCAAGTGGGTCTTGGAACTCCCAACCTCAGGTGATCTGCCCGCCTCGGCCTCCCAAAGTGCTGGGTTTACAGGCATAAGCCACTGTGCCTGATCTATTGTATATATTATTATCCATAAAATTATTATATATACACTGGTATTGTGGCTCTTGTGCCACTGTTTTCTCAGGGTTAGAGAACACATAAGTAAATATTTCTCTGTAAAAAAATTGATTTTATTGGATAATTTCAGTCACTCCTGTAAATCAGAACCAATTCTCATTACTCTCTCATTTTACCTTGAGTCAAATTATAATCTCTGTTGGCTACCTGGTGAATATGTTTGTGTGTATGTGTTTTTCAGGGACTGCTGACATTTAGGGATGTGGCCATAGAATTCTCTCTGGAAGAATGGCAATGCCTGGACACTGCACAGCGGAATTTATATAAAAATGTGATTTTAGAGAACTACAGAAACCTGGTCTTCCTGGGTAAGGATAACTTCAACACACAGTTTCTTTTTGGTTTTCTTTTTGTTTTTCTGGCTCTGTCGCCAGGCTAGAGTGCAGTGGTGCGATCTTGGCTCACTGCAACCTCTGCCTCCTGGGTTCAAGCGATTCTCGTGCCTCAGCCTTCCAAGTAGCTGGGACTACAGGCATGAGCCACCATGGCTGGCTAATTTTTTTTTTGTATTTTTGGTAGATACACGGTTTCACCATGTTGGCCAGGCTGGTATCAAACTCCTGACCTCAGGTGAACCACTCGCCTCGGCCTCCCAAAGTGCCGGGATTACTGGTGTGAGCCACCATGCCTGTCCCAACACACAGTTTCTAATATACCGTAAAGGTTTCATTTCTCTTCTTTGTAGAATGTATTTTGGTAATGTATGCTTTGAATAAATGAGTTTCAGATCCCTGTTTTTGAGAAAATCTTAAGGATTTGTCTGTATTGAGAAGAATTTCTTCAGTATGTTTCATCTTGATCTAAACTTACCACATTCCTGAGCTGATCTGTGTCCTTCAATTAGTGGTAATTTCAGAAGTTTAGTGGCATAAAACATTGTTGCCCACACCTTAAAATCTAATTGCCAACACAAAGTTTTGATTCATAAGTACTGGGTAATGAAATTAAGAACCTGCAAATTTAGAATATTTTCTAAGTATTTAAAAATTTCTGTTATAAGTCAGTATTTTGGGATTAATTTGCTATTCTATTACATTCTCTTTACTGAGCACATTACTAGGTTGGTAATTGGAGAATATGAGCAAGATTCATGTTAGTTATTTTTAATAAAACAGGTATTGCTGTCTCTAAGCCAGACCTGATCACCTGTCTGGAGCAAGAAAAAGAGCCTTTAACTATGCAGAGACATGAGATGGTGGATGAACCCCCAGGTAAGTGAGAGTGAAAGTGAATACAACAGGTGACAAAGACGAGAGGTCCAAAGGTCAAAGAGAAAACCAGTCCTTAAAATGTGATTTGGGAAGCTGTGTTTTAAAGGAAATAGTTTCTGGAAAGCCTGAGTATTTTTTGCTCTCACATTTGAGCATTTTCTGTCTTATGCTATTAAATTCTCTAAGGTTTCTATTTATGTTTTTAGTAATTTTCCTTCAAGTTTTCAGTGAGAACCAATGTCCTTCATGGCATATAAGAGACTGCGCAATCTGAATCCTTACTCATTTGCTTTGGAGACACAGAAATATCTGCATAATTTTGAGAAACTCTGTTAAATGATTTTTTAAGTTCTTTTTTTCCATCATGTCTGAAACGTGTGAGAAGTGTTTTATTTTCTATTGTTTTCTTTTCTTCTTCTTCTTCTTCTTTTTTTTTTTTTGAGACAGAGTCTTGCTGTCTTACTCTGTGGCCCAGGCTGGGGTGCAGTGCTACAGTCTCGACTCACTATAACTTTTGCCTCTTGGGTTTAAGCAGTTCTCTTGTCTCAGCCTCCCAAATAACTGGAATTACAAGCACATGGCCACCACACCTGGCTAATTTTTTGTTTTTAGTAGAGATGGAGTTTCACCATGTTGGCCAGGCTGGTCTCAAACTCCTGCCCTCAGGTGATTTGCTTGCCTTGCCTTCCCAAAGTGCTGGGATTACAGGTGTGAGCCACTATGCCCCGCCCCCCTTTCTTTTTTTTCATTTTTCTACATATTTTATTTGTTTGTATTTCTATAGTCTTCAAATATAGTCTTGAAATTATAAAGGGCTGGGTGCAGTGGCTCAAGGGCCGGGCACAGTGGCTCACGCCTGTAATCCCAGCTCTTTGGGAGGCCCAGGCGGGCAGATCAGGAGGTCAGATAAAAACTAGAAAGAAGCTTTCTGAGAAACTGCTTTGTGATGTGTGCATTCATCTCACAGAAATAAATCTTTTGATTCAGCAGTTTGGAAACCTGGCTAATATGGTGAAACCCCATCTCTACTAAAAATACAAAAAATTACCTGAGTGTGGTGGCACATGCCTGTAATCCCAGCTACTCGGGAGGCTGAGGCAGGAGAATCACTTGAATCAGGGAGGTGGACGTTGCAGTGAGCCAGGATTGTGCCACTGCACTCCAGCCTGGCTATAGAGTGGTACTCCATCTCAAAAAGAAAAGAAAAGAAAATTATAAAGTATGATATTCTTCTCCTTTGTTTTTTTTTTTCTCAAGCTTGCTTTGGCTATTTAAAGTATATCATAGTTTCATTTACATTTTAGAATTACATTTTTTATTACTGTGAAAAACAAATGCCACTGGAATTTTGATAGGGAGTCTATTGAATCTATAGATCATTTTGGATAACATGGCACTTTAACAGTATTTATTCTTTCAATTCATAGACATAAAATATTTTCAAATTTATTTATGTCTTTTCTAATATATTTCACTGATATATCTCTCGCTGTAAAGATTTTATACCTCCTTGGTTAAATTTGTTCTCAGAAATTTATTTTACTGCTATTGTAAATAAGATTTTTTTTTCTCTATTTTATCAGACAGTTTAGATTTATGGAACCCTAACTTGTATATTAGTTTTATATTTTTGTAATTTACTGAGTGCATTTACAAGTTTTAATGTACTGTTTATGTTTATATATATATAATCGTATGAGCTATAGCTAGCAACTTTTTACTTATGTGTCTTCAATATCAATTGCTCTTTTTCATTTTTTGACTAATTCTTGTGCCAGTACTTTCAGTGTTATGTTAAACTAGCAGCATTGACAATGGGCACAATATAGTTTTGCATTGGCATCTGTATATAGAAGGAGAAAACAGCTCAAGTTTTTATAAACTGGTTTCAGAAGGTAAAGATCTTCTTTTGTTGGACCCTCAGGGTAATGGGATGCCCTCTGGTTTGTAGTGGAGAGGGCTTTGTCACAAGACTGCTGGGTCTGCACTAGGGTCTACCTTTAGTTGGCTTGTCCTAAAAAACTTGGGTAGTTTAAATTCCCATTTTAGACAGACTGAATTTTGACAGAGGATTTTGCTCTGTAGGACAGACACTAGGGCAGGTTTTTGCAGTAGGGTCTGCATATGGTGAGCCTTATATCAGAATGTGGATGACTACGGCTTTTAGCGGGTACCAGAAAGGATCTTTCCAGGTCACTGTGTGGGTTTCTATATAGGCAGAACTGACCATAAACTGTGGCTCAGCGAGCTGGAACTGAGTCATTGAACTGCTTCAGGGACCACAGTAAAGGCTAAGGTCTGTAGGCCAGCTGACATGGCTGTAAATGGGTATCTTCCTCCGGGCCTCTGGAAAAGCAGAATCTCTCCCAGACTTTGGCTGGGAGGAGTTTGGGATGATTACATAGTAGGTTCAGAATTCTAGTGGGACCAAGTTGAGTGGGCCATTTCGTAGACTGTAGTTAAGAACAGGGATCCTGTAGTTTGCACCTGAATGAGGGCCTGCCTTCTGAAAAGAAGACTTTTAAATCTTGGGCTTTATCAGAATTCCACAACTCCCTCTCTCTCTGGATCTCAAAGCTCTCAAAGGCACTTATTTTGAGATGGAGTCTTGCTTCATACATAATTCAGGCTGATTTTGAAATCCTAACCTGAAGCAATTCTCTAAACTTAATATACCATGTATCTTTCATTACAGGTGTGAGCCATGATGCCTGGCCATCTCCTAAAGGCATTTTTGTCAGGGATGGCTGACAAATTGTCTTGCTGTGCAGGAGATAACAAAATAGGGTACCTTTTATTCTCCCATCTTACTGATTTCACTCCTGCTATACATTTTTATTCTTCATTTTCTATTTCAATTTTGTCTGTAATTTTACATTTAGAAATTTAGAACAATATGCTAGAATTTACATGTAATGCCTGAAGTAAATTAGATAATTTGAAGGCACTCCATATTTACTAAAAACGTTACTTATAAATTTAGGTTTGATGTAGGAAAAAAGAATTCTATGATTTGCACCCATTTTGTCCAGCCTATATCTAAATAGTGTAATTTATTTGCAGATATTTGTTTTATATATCAGACACTCTAACTATATTCTGTAATATATATATTTTTATATATTTAACATTTATATATTTAGCATTATATATATTTATATATGTGTGTGTGTGTGTATATATATATAGCAATGTAAGGCTATTTTTTTGCTTCTAAAGTTAGATTACAGCAGTTTCATTTTGTGTAGCAATAGCATATATTTAAAACATAACATTTCTTTCTTTTTTTTTTTTGTGACAGAGTCTCACTCTGTTGCCCAGCCTGAAGTTCATTGGTACAATCTCTGCTCACTGCAACCTCCACCTCCCAGGTTCAAGCGATTCTCCTGTCTCAGTCTCCTGAGTAGCTGGGACTATAGGCACACACCACCATGCCTGGCTAATTTTTGTACTTTTAGTAGACAGGGGGTTTCACCATGTTGGCCAGGCTGGTCTTGAACTCCTGACCTTGTGATCCATCCATCTGCCTCGGCCTCCCAAAGTTCTGATACAGATGTGAGCCACTGAGCCTGGCCCAAAATTGTCTTTTTTTTTTTTTTTTGAGATGGAGCTTTGCTCCTGTTGCCCGGGCTGGAGTGCAATGGTGCAATCTCGACTCACTCCAACCTCTGCCTACTGCGTTTAAGCAATTTTCCTGCCTCAGCCTTCTAAATAGTTGGAATTACAGGCGCCTACCACCACACCTGGCTAATTTTTGTATTTTTAGTAGAGGCAGGGTTTTACCACGTTGGCCAGTCTGGTCTTAAACTTCTGACTTTGAGTGGTCCACCTACCTCGGCCTCCCAAAGTGCTGGGATTACAGGCATGAGCCATTGCACCTGGCCTTCTTGTTTTTTTAAATGCTTATTAAGTTTCTCATTAGTCTTTCATTTATGATAATACTGCATTTCCTCTGGAATTGTACTGCCATACAGTGCATGCCAACGATTCAGCATACCTGCCTTCCATGAGTAGAGTTACAATCAAATATTGCAGTTATCTGGACACATTATTATTTTTTAATTTATTTATTTTTCTTTTTCTGAGACGGAGTCTTGCTCTGTTGCCCAGGCTGGAGTGCAGTGGCACGATCTCAGCTCACTGCAACCTCCACCTCCCAGGTTCAAGAAATTCTCCTGCCTCTGCCTCTTGAGTATCTAGGATTACAGGTGTGCGCCACCACGCCTGGCTAATTTTTTGTATTTTTAGTAGAGACAGGGTTTCACCGTGTTGCCCAGGCTGCTCTCGAACCTCTGAGCTTGTGATCTGCCCACCTCGCCTCGCAGAGTGCTGGGATTACAGGCGTGAGCCACTGCGTCTGGCCTAGACACATTTTTAATGGTACATCAGTGTTGGCTGCAAGATTTTATGAGTAAACATTTAACATTTAACATTTATGTATATTATAGTTTTGCCATTCCATATTAGTGTGTTTTTTCAGTTTGACATCTGTTTAGTGTGTTTTTTTGTTTTACCATTTTAGACAATTTGCAATTGTTTGTATACTTTAAATCTGTGGGATTTAATTAAGAAATAAATCAGCCATATATCTATCCCAGTCAGATTACATATGTGTGTTAATAAATTTGACCCCAATTTTGGTTATGGCTTATCTTGTATGTATTCTTTCTTAGCTGATTTTCAATGGTCGTTTTATCTTGTCTAAGTGATTAGTCATGGAGATAGTCTTTTTTTTTTTTTTTTTTTTTGAGATGGAGTTTCACTTTTGTTGTCGAGGCTGGAGTGCAATGATGTGATCTCCGCCCATCACAACCTCTGCCTCCCAGGTTCAAGTGATTCTCCTGCTTCAGCCTCCCGAGCAGCTGGGATTACAGGCATGCGCCACTATGCCCAGCTAATTTTTGTATTTTTAGTAGAGATGAGGTTTCTCCATGTGGTAGGCTGGTCTCCAACTCCCGACCTCAGGTGATCCACCTGCCTCCCAGAGTACTGGGATTACAAGGCGTGAGCTACCACGCCCAGTGAGATAGTCTTATTTTCACCATGTGTTTAATAATAAATATATATTTCGTTTGTGTGAGAGAAACACTTTTGTGATTTGAAGATAATTTATGTAGAGATTTATAATTCTGTATTTTTCCCAGTTTTTCTTTTAAAATAATTAATTGTAAAACCACATAAAATAAATTTTACCATCTAAAATCTATTGAAGTGTACATTTCAGGGCCAGGCATAGTGGTGGCTCACATCTTTGATCCTAGGATTTTGGGAGGCCAAGACAGGAGATTTGCTTGAGCCCAAAAGTATGGGACTAGCCTGGGAAACGTATGGAGATTCTCTGTCTACAAAAAATTTTTAAAAATAGCCAAGCGTGGTGGTGTGAACCTGTGGTCCCCACTTTTTGGTAGATTGATGGTGCAGGATTACTTTAGCCTGGAAGTTTGAGGCTACAGTGAGCCATAATTGTTCCACTTTACTCAAACTTGGATGACAGTGAGAAACTTGGATGACAGTGAGAACCTGTCTCAAAAAAAAAACACTGTACATTTCAGGCATGGTTAGTATATTTGTATTCATCTTATGAAACTAAAACTCAATACCCATTAAGTAACAACTGCCCATTTTATCCTCTCTCCAGCCCTTGACAAACACCGTTGCACTATGAGTGTGACTAATTAAGATATCTCATATAAGTGGAATCATATAGTATCCATCATTTTGTTACTGGCTTACTTCAGGTGACATAATATTCTCAAAGTTTTATCTTAAAATGTGACAAGATTTATTTAAGGCTGAATAATCCATTTATGTGTGTGTGTGTGTGTGTGTGTGTGTGTACATATACTTTTTTTTTTTTTTTTGAGATGGAGTCTCACTTTGTCACCCAGGCTGGAGTGCAGTAGCACTATCTTGGCTCACTGCAACCTCTGCCTCCTGGGTTCAAGTGATTCTCCTACCTCAGCCTCCTATGTAGCTGGGACCAGAGGCACATGCCACCACACCCAGCTGATTTTTGTATTTTTAGTAGAGAAGGGGTTTTACCATGTTGGCAGGTTGGTCCCAAACTCCTGACCTCAGGTAATCCGCCCACCTCAGCCTCCCAAAGTGCTAGGATTATAGGCGTGAGCCACTGCTAATGGGATTTTTATAGAGATTATGTTGAATTTGTTCACCACTTTTGGTTGCTTTGACATTTTTGAAAAATTAGGTGTTTTGGCCTTTGAACCAAGAATATGTTGAAGACTGTGTTTTATTTTGATATATTTTTCAATTTGCCAATTTTACTTTTGCTTTTAATTTTTTGTTTCATTCACTTTTGGTCAGAAAATGTTTATAATTTTCATCTTCCTAAATTTATTTATTGTTGCTGTTTGAGAGAAGATTTTACTGTGTCACTCAGGCTGGAGTGCAATGGCATAATTTTGGCTCACTGCAGCCAGGCTCAAGTGATCCTTTTACCTCAGTCTCCCAAGTAGCTGGCACTACAGACGTGTCATGGCTACTACCATGCCTGGCTAATTTTTTGATTATTTGTAGGAACAGTGTCTTGCTATGTTGCCCAGACTGGTGTCAAATTTCTGGCCCAGCTGGGTCTTCCAAAGTGTTGAGATTGTAGGCATGAGCCACTGCACCTAGCCAGCATTCTTAAATTTAATAAGACTTGATTTGTGTCCTAACAGAATACACCAGGTGCAAATAAGAATATTGTGTATTCTCTTGATTTTGATTTAAAAGGTTTGTACAGGTCTGTTAAGCCTATATGGTCTGATGTGGCTTGGATGTCTATGTTCTCCAAACCTCATATTGCAATGTAATCATCATTGTTGATATGGGTCCTGATGGAAGGTGAATATGGGACCTACTGGGAGGTGCTTAGGTCATGAGGGAAAGTTCCTCATGAATGGCTTGGCACTGTCCTCCTGTTAATCGTTAAGTTTATACTCTGTTAATTCAAGTAAGAACTGGTTCATTAAAAAAAAAAAAAAAAACCTGGCTTCTTTATCACATTTGCTTTGTATCTTACCATGTGATGTGTTCAGTTAATCTGTGCATTCCACTATGATTGTAGGCTTCCTGAGACCCTCGCCAGAAGCAGATGCTGGCACACACTTTTTGTACAATCTGCCAAACTGTGAGCCAAATAAACTTTTTTCTTTATAAATTATTCACTCTCAGGTATTCCTCTATATGTAAGTAATTGAAGTTTGCAATTTACTTTTTTTTTTATGAGACAGAGTCTTGCTTTGTCACTCAGACTGGAGTGTCATGGTGCGATTTCGGCTCACTGCAATGTTAGCCTCCTAGGTGCAAGCGATTCTCCTGCCTCAGCCTCCCAATTAGCTGGGACTACAGGCTCCCGCCACCATGCCCAGCTAATTTTTTTTTTTATATTTTTAGTAGAGACGGTGTTTCACTATATTGGCCAGGCTGGTCTTGAGCTCCTGACCTCGCGATCTGCCCGCCTCAGCCCCCCAAAGTGCTGGGAGTACGGTTGTGAGTCACCAGGCCTGGCTGCAATTTACTTCTAAAAACATTATGTTATATCGGGGAGTAGAAAAAGCTGTGTTGGGTAAATGTGACAGAATTTTTTTTTTTTTTTTTTCTATGTGGCTCTTTGCATTGTGCTTACCTAGGGCAATGCATACACTTAATTATGGCCTGTGGTGTCATCTTGCTTATGTAGTTTGTGTAATTTTGTAAGTTAGGTTTGGAAAGTATATTTATCTGAGTCTGTAAAGTAATGTGTTGTTTTTATTTCTTTCAGTAATGTGTTCTCATTTTGCCCAAGAGTTTTGGCCAGAGCAGAACATAAAAGATTCTTTTGAAAAAGTGGCACTGAGAAGATATGAAAAATGTGGAAATGATAATCTTCAGTTAAAAGGCTGTAAAAATGTGGATGAATGTA
The DNA here is from genome assembly GCF_007565055.1 of Rhinopithecus roxellana. NCBI lineage: Eukaryota > Metazoa > Chordata > Mammalia > Primates > Cercopithecidae > Rhinopithecus > Rhinopithecus roxellana. The sequence goes on along the minus strand of NC_044560.1, from coordinate 79,884,057 downwards.
AGGTGTACAAAGGAGGTTATAATGGACTTAACCAATGTTTATCAACTACGCAGAGCAAAATGTTTCAATGTGATAAATATGTGAAAGTCTTTAATAAATTTTCACATTCAGATAGACATAAGATAAAACATGTGGAAAATAAACCTTTCAAATGTAAAGAATGTGGCAAATCATTTTGTATTCTTTCACACCTAACTCAACATAAAAGAAATTATACCAAGGTGAATTTCTGCAAATGTGAAGAATGTGAAAAAGCTTTTAACCAATCTTCAAAGTTTACTAAACATAAAAGAATTTATACTTGTGAGAAACTCTACAGATGTCAGGAATGTGACAAAACTTTTAACCAATTCTCAAACCTTACTGAATATAAAAAAGATTATACTCGAGAGAAACCATATAAATGTGAAGAATGTGGCAAAGCCTTTAACCAGTCCTCACACCTTACTACACATAAGATAATTCATACAGGAGAGAAACCCTACAAATGTGAAGAATGTGGCAAAGCCTTTAACCAGTTCTCAAATCTTACTACACATAAAAAAATTCATACTGGAGAGCAACCCTATATATGTGAAGAATGTGGCAAGGCTTTTACCCAATCCTCAACCCTTACTACACATAAGAGAATTCATACTGGAGAGAAACCCTACAAATGTGAAGAATGTGGAAAAGCTTTTAACCGATCCTCAAAACTTACTGAACATAAAAACATTCATACTGGAGAGCAACCCTACAAATGTGAAGAATGTGGCAAAGCTTTTAACCGATCCTCAAATCTTACAGAACATAGGAAAATTCATACTGAAGAGAAACCTTACAAATGTAAAGAATGTGGCAAAGCTTTTAAACACTCCTCAGCCCTTACTACACATAAGAGAATTCACACTGGAGAGAAGCCCTACAAATGTGAAGAATGTGGCAAAGCTTTTAACCGATCCTCAAAACTTACTGAACATAAGAAACTTCATACTGGAAAGAAACCCTACAAATGTGAAGAATGTGGCAAAGCTTTTATCCAATCCTCAAAACTTACTGAACATAAGAAAATTCATTCTGGAGAGATACCCTACAAGTGTGAAGAATGTGGCAAAGCTTTTAAACACTCCTCATCCCTTACTACACATAAGAGAATTCATACTGGGGAGAAACCCTACAAATGTGAAGAATGTGGCAAAGCTTTTAGCCGATCCTCAAAACTTACTGAACATAAGATAATTCATACTGGAGAGAAACCCTATAAATGTGAGAGATGTGACAAAGCTTTTAACCAATCTGCAAACCTTATTAAACATAAAAAAATTCATACTGGAGAGAAACTCTACAAAACTGGAAGGTGTGACAATGCTTTTGACAATGCCTCAAACTTTTCTAAATATAAAGGAAATCATACTGGTGAAAAATTCTAGAAATGTAAAGAATGTGTCAAAGACTTTAAACGGTTTTCACACTTCATTGTATGTAAGATAATTCATACTGGAGAAAACTACAAGTGTGAAGAATTTGGCAATACTGTTAATTAAGGCTCAAACCTTATTGCACAGGAAAGCATTTATACTTAAGAAACATTGTACAAATATAAAGAATGTAAAGTAGCCATTAATATCTGTTGACATCATAATATCAGAATGTTGGTACTTAATAAAAGCATTATAAATGCAATTACTGTCTAAAGATTTTAAGAAAATATAAGCCGTTAAAGTGAAGAAGAGTATTCATTTTGAAGACAAAAGTTATAAACATAAAGAGGGTTGTAGTACATGTACTGGTATCACAAATCGTACCATACACATTTTGTACTAGAGAAAAACTGAAGCAGTTGCTCAAACTTTTTTCAACGTCAGGGAATCTATATGGGAGAAAAACTCTGCAAATGTAGTACATTTAGAAAAGCATATTTTTTCAAAATCTGTAGCTTAGAAAACACCAGAGAGTTAATACTAAAATATGTTTTTGCAGGCCGGGCACTGTGGCTCACGCCTGTAATCCCAGCACTTTGGGAGGCCAAAGTGGGTGGATCACCTGAGGTCAGGTGTTCGAGACCAACCTGGCCAACATGGTGAAACCCTGTCTCTACTAAAAATACAAAAATTAGCCAGGCATGGTGGTGGGTGCCTGTAATCCCAGCTACTCAGGAGGCTGAGGCAGGAGAATTGCTTGAACCCGGGGGGCAGAGGTTGCAGTGAGCCAAGATCGTGACATTGCACTCTAGCCTGGATGATAAGAGTGAAACTCTGTCTGTCTGTCTCTCTCTCTCTCTCTATATATATATATGTATTTTTTTGCAGATGTAAATATAAAACTATTCTAAAATTAAGTCTATGTAAATATCAGATAACTCACAGTAGAAATATCTAAGGCACTTCAGACATTACAGTAAATCAGTGCTGAGTATAAAAAATAATCCAGAACTAGAGTTGGTAGATAAATTATTTGTGTATAACTTTAAAAGATGTAGAAAATTTCTTGAAAAGTTATAATTACATTGAAAGTATACTTTTTTCCTTAAAAAATACAGATCGTTTGCAACATGAATAATGTAATTCAACTCTCAAATTACTTCTTGCTCTTTCTTCATTTCTATTGTATTCACATATAAAAACTTATGACTAATTGTTGCTGCATCAGAGATATAATTTTTTTTATTAGGTGGGCGTTATCTTTATGGAAGGGTAAGGACATTAAAATGTAAGACACATGATAAAAATCTGAGTGGAGTGGCTCTTTATTAATATAAGTGACACATGAAGTAGGTGTTCAGAGTAATCTGCATTATAGTGAGAAAACATTTTAAATTTTAGTTAAAATTAGTAAATTTCTAATTGTACTTTTATGTAATAAAATGTACATTCTTAAAATTTTAAATTATATGTGAACAATATTAAAATTTTATTTAACATGTTTATAAAATTGTGCATTTAATAAAGTTGTTATGCCACTAATTTTAACCTATTTCACCTTACTCCAGGGTGTAGGCAAAAGATGGTACCATACTGTTTGGTAACATAATGGACTAACATTTCTAGTAATCCCCTTTGCCAGTGACTTTAAACTGCAAGGAGGTTAAAGAATATTGTTCCCATAGGTTAAATATTTATTTCTTATTTAAATTTATACTTTTTAATTTTTGTGGATACATTGTATGTGTATATTTATGCCATATATAGCATATTTTGATACAGACATATAATATGTAATAATTACATCAGGAAAAATTAATTATCCATCATCTCCAGCATTTATCCTTTGTATTATAAACCAACTCTACAGTTTTAGTTTTTTTTAAATGTACGATTGTTATTGACTACAGAGCTATTTTTATGGTTATACTAAAAATTATATAGAAGTGTAAATAAAGTCCATACCTTCTGAGTCCTAAATAAACATTAAAATGTTATATATTTTTGAACATGTGGCTTCTCTGCCTGCAAACACATACAGACTGTTGATTTACATAAAGTTAAGTATATACATACATTTCTCTTAAGTTAAACCCTAGGTGTAAGAAAATTATGGAGTAAGTAGACATGTTTGTGTGAATATAAATTTGTACCTATTTTCAGAAGAAAAGAGCAATATTGGAACAAAACATTTTAGTAAGTTAATTTACTAGAAAACTATAAACCTCAAAATTGCTGAAAGCAAATCTATACTCTTTCTACTGAATTACTGTAAAGTAGTATGGCTTATGGATTAAAATCTGCTTATGCAAATTTTGCTTTTGCTTGATTGGTACTCATGCTAAGCCCACTTTTTTTGTTGTTTCTTGTAATTTTTTTTCTTTCATAGTTTATGAGGTTTTCATTATGTGAAGTGGTCAAAGATATACCCTATTTTTATAAAATTTAGTAGGGCACACAAAATAATTGTAGATGTAATTACACGATTAGTGTATTGTTTCATTGAATCAAAACTTTATATTTTGTTCTTTTAATTGAAGAACCTTATATAAGCCTACTTTAGTTATTATTCCTTTCACTTTTTATAATTAACAGAAGTAAATTTATTTGTTGATTGAGCCAGTTCAGGTATTGGGGGAACCCGCCCCCAGTATTTCAATGTAGGTTCTTTCTGTTTTCCGTAAGTGTCAGCCGGCTGAGAAAGAGAGACAGTACAAAGAGAGGAATTTTATAGCTGGGCCGCCAGGGTTGACGTCACGTATCAGTAGGACCGTGATGCCCGTCTGAGCAGCAAGTCTTTATTAAGGGTTTCAAAAGGGGAGGGTGTGTAAGAACAGAGAGTAGGTAAAAAGATGACATGCCTCAAAGAGCAAAAAACCACTGATAAGGGTCTAACAAAGATCACGTGTTTCTGAGGGAACAGGGCAATGGGCAAAAGCAGAACCACTGATAAGGGTCCAACAAAGATCACAGGGCAAAGGGTAAAAGCAGAACCACTGATAAGGGTCTATGTTCAGCAGTGCATGTGTTGTCTTGATAAACATCTTAACAGAAAACAGGGTTTGAGAGCAGAGAACCGGTCTGACCACAAATTTACCAGGGTTGAGTTTTCCCAACCCTAGTAAGCCTGAGGGTTCTGCAGGAGACCAGGGCTTATCTCAGTCCTTATCTCAACTGCACAAGACAGACATTCCCAGAGTGGCCGTTTATAGACTTCCCCCCAGGAACGCCTTCTTTTCCCAGGGTATTAATATTCCTTGTTAGGAAAATAATTTAATGATATGTTTCTTACTTTCACATCCATTTATAGGCCCTCTGCAAGAAAAAAAAAATATGACTCTTGACCCAACCCTGCAGGCAGTCAGACCTTGTGGTTGTCTTCCCTTGTTCCATAAAAATTGCTATTATTCTGTTCTTTTTCAAGGTACACTGATTTCATATTGTTCAAACGCACGTTTTACAATCAATTTGTACAGTTAACACAATTATCACAGTGGCCCTGAGGTGATGTGCATCCTCAGCTTATGAAGATAACAGGATTAAGAGATTAAAGACAGGCATAAGAAATTACAAAAGTATTATTTGAGAACTGATAAATATCCATATTAAGATGAAATCTGAGCAATTTATGTTCCTCTGCTGCGGCTCCAGCTGGTCCCTCTGTTCGGGGTCCCTGACTTCCCGTAACATTCAGGTAAGTACTAAAGAGGCCTCATAAGTCATGAGGATGTTTTAATATATAAATGTAGCAAAAAACATGACAGTGCTTGCTGAGTAACAGATGTTTTATAATCTATAAATATTCCTGCTAGAGTTAGTTTGTAACTTTAAGTCAGAGACGTAAAATATAAATGATAAAGAAAAAACATTGATTCTTTATGTGGAGAGGATCTTTTTTAAAGGAGCAAACTGGAATCTTGCTGAATGTAAAGCAAAATTCTGCTTCTTTTATTTTCCAGTTATCTTCAGTTTTGTTTGTCTTATGTTGTTTTTCAACTATGTATGGCATCACAGCCCTTCTTTTTTTTCTCTCTCTTTTATAGCTGCAATTTTCTCACTTTTTTTAATGCCGTGTCATTTCACATGCTACTTTGTAGGTTTTGATGAGAATGTTGGTATTTTTAATACACTTGAAAAATTGTTTTTTTGGCCAGGTGCGGTGGCTCACACCTGTAATCCCAGCACTTTGGGAGGCTGAGGTGGGCAGATCATGAGGTCAGGAGTTTGAGACCAGCCTGGCCAATATGGTGAAACCCTGTCTCTACTAAAGATACAAAATAGGCAGGGTGGCATGTGCCTGTAATCCCAGCTACTCAGGAGGCTGGGGCAGGACAATCGCTTGAACCCAGGAGGCGGAGGTAGCAGTGAGCCGAGATTGTGCCATTGCACTCCAGCCTAGGCGACAAGGCGAGACTCTGTCGCAAAAAAAAAGAAAAATTAATTTTAACTGGAGAGTTTGCTTACCAATGTGTTTTGTTTCTTTTTTTGAGGAGTCTCGCTCTGTCGTCAGGCTGGAGTGCAGTGGCACGATCTTGACTTGCTGCAACCTCCACCTCCCTAGTTCAAGCGATTCTCCTGCCTCAGCCTCCCAAGTAGCTGTGACTATAGGCATGCACCACCACGCCTAGCTAAGTTTTGTCTTTTTAGTAGAGATGGGGTTTCACCGTGTTGGCCAGGATGGTCTTGATCTCTTGACCTCATGATTTGCCTGCCTCAGCCTCCCAAAAGTGCTGGGATTACAGGCATGAGCCACCATGCCCAGCCCAAACATCTGCCTTTTTAGTGTCTTTCATACCATTACCATCTGTAATAAATAAATGTGTATTTATTTTGTAAAACATTACATTTTGAAGTATATACACATTGTCAAATGCTTAAATTTATTTAATGCTTCATATAGTTAACTTTTTTTGTGGTGAGAGCACATGATACTGTCTTAATTTTTAAAAAAAATGCAAATACATTATTTTTAACTATAGTCACTATGCTGTAGAACATATTGTTTGAACTTATTTCTCCTGCCCAGCTATAATTATGTATTATTCAATAGATTCCCTTTCTGCATACCTTGGCATCTGGTGGTCACTATGTTACTCTCTGCTTCAATGAGATTAAGTTTTTTTTTTTTTTTTTTTTTTTACCGTAATCTTTCTCTTCTTCTTTATTATTATTATTATTATTATTATTATTATTATACTTTAAGTTCTAGGGTACATGTGCATAACGTGCAGGTTTGTTACATATGTATACTTGTGCCATGTTGGTGTGCTGCACCCATCAACTCATCAGCACCCATCAACTCGTCATTTACATCAGGTATAACTCCCAATGCAACCCCTCCCCCTCCCCCCTCCCCATGATAGGCCCCAGTGTGTGATGTTCCCCTTCCCGAGTCCAAGTGATCTCATTGTTCAGTTCCCACCTATGAGTGAGAACATGCGCTGTTTGGTTTTCTGTTCTTGTGATAGTTTGCTAAGAATGATGGTTTCCAGCTGCATCGATGTCCCTACAAAGGATGCAAACTCATCCTTTTTTATGGCAGCATAGTATTCCATGGTGTATATGTGCCACATTTTCTTAATCCAGTCTGTCACTGATGGACATTTGGGTTGATTCCAAGTCTTTGCTATTGTGAATAGTGCCGCAATAAACATATGTGTGCATGTGTCTTTATAGCAGCATGATTTATAATCCTTTGGGTATATACCCAGTAGTGGGATGGCTGGGTCATATGATACATCTAGTTCTAGATCCTTGAGGAATTGCCATACTCTTTTCTATAATGGTTGAACTAGTTTACAATCCCACCAACAGTGTAAAAGTGTCTTTATTTCTCCACATCCTCTCCAGCACCTGTTGTTTCCTGACTTTTTAATGATTGCCATTCTAACTGGTGTGAGATGGTATCTCATTGTGGTTTTGATTTGCATTTCTCTGATGGCGAGTGATGATGAGCATTTTTTCATGTGTCTGTTGGCTGTATGAATGTCTTCTTTTGAGAAATGTCTGTTCATATCCTTTGCCCACTTTTTGATGGGGTTGTTTGTTTTTTTCTTGTAAATTTGTTTGAGTTCTTTGTAGGTTCTGGATATTAGCTGTTTGTCAGATGAGTAGATTGCAAAAATTTTCTCCCATTCTGTAGGTTGCCTGTTCACTCTGATGGTAGTTTCTTTTGCTGTGCAAAAGCTCTTTAGTTTCATGAGATCCCATTTGTCAATTTTGGCTTTTGTCGCTGTTGCTTTTGGTGTTTTAGACATGAAGTCCTTGCCCATGCCTATGTCCTGAATGGTACTACCTAGGTTTTCTTCTAGGGTTTTTATGGTATTAGGTCTAACATTTAAGTCTCTAATCCATCTTGAATTAATTTTTGTATAAGGAGTAAGGAAAGGATCCAGTTTCAGCTTTCTACTTATGGCTAGCCAATTTTCCCAGCACCATTTATTAAATAGGGAATCCTTTCCCCATTTCTTGTTTCTCTCAGGTTTGTCAAAGATCAGATGGCTGTAGATGTGTGGTATTATTTCTGAGGACTCTGTTCTGTTCCATTGGTCCATAACTGTTTTGGTACCAGTACCATGCTGTTTTGGTTACTGTAGCCTTGTAGTATAGTTTGAAGTCAGGTAGCGTGACGCCTCCAGCTTTGTTCTTTTGACTTAGGGTTGTCTTGGCAATGCGGGGTCTTTTTTGGTTCCATATGAACTTTAAAGCAGTTTTTTCCAATTCTGTGAAGAAACTCATTGGTAGCTTGATGGGGATGGCATTGAATCTATAAATAACCTTGGGCAGTATAGCCATTTTCATAATATTGATTCTTCCTATCCATGAGCATGGTATGTTCTTCCACTTGTTTGTGTCCTCTTTGATTTCACTGAGCAGTGGTTTGTAGTTGTCCTTGAAGAGGTCCTTTACATCCCTTGTAAGTTGGATTCCTAGTTATTTTATTCTCTTTGAAGCAATTGTGAATGGAAGTTCATTCATGATTTGGCTCTCTGTTTGTCTGTTACTGGTGTATAAAAATGCTTGTGATTTTTGCACATTAATTTTGTATCCTGAGACTTTGCTGAAGTTGCTTATCAGCTTAAGGAGATTTTGGGCTGAGACAATGGGGTTTTCTAAATATACAGTCATGTCATCTGCAAACAGGGACAATTTGACTTCTTCTTTTCCTAACTGAATACCCTTTATTTCTTTCTCTTGCCTGATTTCCCTAGCCAGAACTTCCAACACTATGTTGAATAGGAGTGATGAGAGAGGGCATCCCTGTCTTGTGCCAGTTTTTAAAGAGAATTTTTCCAGTTTTTGCCCATTCGGTATGATATTGGCTGTGGGTTTGTCATAAATAGCTCTTATTATTTTGAGGTACGTTCCATCAATACCGAATTTATTGAGCGTTTTTAGCATGAAGGGCTGTTGAATTTTGTCAAAGGCCTTTTCTGCATCTATTGAGATAATCATGTGGTTCTTGTCTTTGGTTCTGTTTATATGCTGGATTACGTTTATTGATTTGGGAATGTTGAAGCAGCCTTGCATCCCAGGGATGAAGCCCACTTGATCATGGTGGATAAACTTTTTGATGTGCTGCTGAATCCGGTTTGCCAGTATCAAGGATTTTTGCATCGATATTCATCAGGGATATTGGTCTAAAATTCTCTTTTTTTGTTGTGTCTCTACCAGGCTTTGGTATCAGGATGATGTTGGCCTCGTAAAATGAGTTAGGGAGGATTCCCTCTTTTTCTATTGATTGGAATAGTTTCAGAAGGAATGGTACCAGCTCCTCCTTGTACCTCTGGTAGAATTCAGCTGTGAATCCATCTGGTCCTGGACTTTTTTTGGTTGGTAGGCTATTAATTATTGCCTCAATTTCAGAGCCTGCTATTGGTCTATTTAGGGATTCAACTTCTTCCTGGTTTAGTCTTGGAAGAGTGTCAGTGTCCAGGAAATTATCCATTTCTTCTAGATTTTCTAGTTGATTTGCGTAGAGGTGTTTATAGTATTGTCTGATGGTTTTGTATTTCTGTGGGGTCGGTGGTGATATCCCCTTTATCATTTTTTATTGCATCTATTTGATTCTTCTCTCTTTTCTTCTTTATTAGTCTTGCTAGCGGTCTGTCAATTTTGTTGATCTTTTCAAAAAACCAACTCCTGGATTCATTGATTTTTTGGAGGGTCTTTTGTGTCTCTATCTCCTTCAGTTCTGCTCTGATCTTAGTTATTTCTTGCCTTCTGCTAGCTTTTGAATGTGTTTGCTCTTGCCTCTCTAGTTCTTTTAGTTGTGATGTTAGAGTGTCAATTTTAGATCTTTCCTGCTTTCTCTTGTGGGCATTTAATGCTATAAATTTCCCTCTATGCACTGCTTTAAATGTGTCCCAGAGATTCTGGTATGTTGTCTCTTTGTTCTCATTGATTTCAAAGAACATCTTTATTTCTGCCTTCATTTCATTATGTACCCAGTAGTCATTCAGGAGCAGGTTGTTCAGTTTCCATGTAGTTGAGCGGTTTTGATTGAGTTTCTTAGTCCTGAGTTCTAGTTTGATTGCACTGTGGTCTGAGAGACAGTTTGTTATAATTTCTGTTCTTTTACATTTGCTGAGGAGTGCTTTACTTCCAAGTATGTGGTCAATTTTGGAATAAGTGCGATGTGGTGCTGAGAAGAATGTATATTCTGTTGATTTGGGGTGGAGAGTTCTGTAGATGTCTATTAGGTCCGCTTGGTGCAGAGCTGAGTTCAATTCCTGGATATCCTTGTTAACTTTCTGTCTCGTTGATCTGTCTAATGTTGACAGTGGAGTGTTGAAGTCTCCCATTCTTATTGTGTGGGAGTCTAAGTCTCTTTGTAAGTCTCTAAGGACTTGCTTTATGAATCTGGGTGCTCCTGTATTGGTTGCATATATATTTAGGAGAGTTAGCTCCTCCTGTTGAATTGATCCCTTTACCATTATGTAATGGCCTTCTTTGTCTCTTTTGATCTTTGATGGTTTAAAGTCTGTTTTATCAGAGACTAGGATTGCAACCCCTGCTTTTTTTTGTTCTCCATTTGCTTGGTAGATCTTCCTCCATCCCTTTATTTTGAGCCTATGTATGTCTCTGCATGTAAGATGGGTCTCCTGAATACAGCAGACTGATGGGTCTTGACTCTTTATCCAGTTTGCCAGTCTGTGTCTTTTAATTGGAGCATTTAGTCCATTTACATTTAAGGTTAATATTGTTATGTGTGAACTTGATCCTGTCATTATGATATTAACTGGTTATTTTGCTCGTTAGTTGATGCAGTTTCTTCCTAGCCTCGATGGTCTTTACATTTTGGCATGTTTTTGCAATGGCTGGTACCGGTTGTTCTTTTCCATGTTTAGGGCTTCCTTCAGGGTCTCTTGTAAGGCAGGCCTGGTGGTGACAAAATCTCTAAGCATTTGCTTATCTGTAAAGGATTTTATTTCTCCTTCACTTATGAAACTTAGTTTGGCTGGATATGAAATTCTGGTTTTAAAATTCTTTTCTTTAAGAATGTTGAATATTGGCCCCCACTCTCTTCTGGCTTGGAGAGTTTCTGCTGAGAGATCTGCTGTTAGTCTGATGGGCTTCCCTTTGTGGGTAACCCGACCTTTCTCTCTGGCTGCCCTTAAGATTTTTTCCTTCATTTCAACTTTGGTGAATCTGGCAATTATGTGTCTTGGAGTTGCTCTTCTCAAGGAGTGTCTTTGTGGCATTCTCTGTATTTCCTGAATTTGAATGTTGGCCTGCCCTACTAGGTTGGGGAAGTTCTCCTGGATGATATCCTGAAGAGTGTTTTCCAACTTGGTTCCATTTTCCGCCTCTCTTTCAGGCACCCCAATCAGATGTAGATTTGGTCTTTTTACATAATCCCATACTTCTTGCAGGCTTTGTTCATTTCTTTTTCTTCTTTTTTCTTTTGGTTTCTCTTCTTGCTTTGTTTCATTCATTTGATCCTCAATCGCTGATACTCTTTCTTCCAGTTGATCGAGTCAGTTACTGAAGCTTGTGCATTTGTCACGTATTTCTCGTGTCATGGTTTTAATCGCTGTCATTTCATTTGTGACCTCTGCATTAATTATTCTAGCTGTCAATTCTTCCACTCTTTTTTCAAGATTTTTAGTTTTTTTGTGCTGGGTAAGTAATTGCTCCTTTAGCTCTGAGAAGTTTGATGGACTGAAGGCTTCTTCTCTCATCTCGTCAAAGTCATTCTCTGACCAGCTTCAATCCATTGCTGGCGATGACCTGCGCTCCTTTGCAGGGGGAGATGCGGTCTTATTTTTTGAATTTCCAGCTTTTCTGCCCTGCTTTTTCCCCATCTTTGTGGTTTTATCTGCCTCTGGTCTTTGATGATGGTGACGTACTGATGGGGTTTTGGTGTGGGTTTCCTTCCTGTTTGATAGTTTTCCTTCTAACAGTCAGGACCCTCAGCTGCAGGTCTGTTGGAGATTGCTTGAGGTCCACTCCAGACCCTGTTTGCCTGGGTATCAGCAGCAGAGGTTGCAGAAGATAGAATATTGCTGAACAGCGTGTATACCTGTCTGATTCTTACTTTGGAAGCTTCCTTTCAGTGGTGTACTCCACCCTGTGATGTGTGGGGTGTCAGACTGCCCCTAGTGGGGGATGTCTCCCAGTTAGGCTACTCAAGGGTCAGGGAGCCACTTGAGCAGGCAGTCTGTCCGTTCTCAGATCTCAACCTCCATGTGGGGAGATCCACTGCTCTCTTCAAAGCTGTCAGACAGAGTCATTTGCATCTGCAGAGGTTTCTGCTGCTTTTTTTGTTGTTGTTTAGCTGTGCCCTGTCTCCAGAGGTGGAGTCTACAGAGACAGGCAGGTTTCCTTGAGCTGCTGTGAGCTTCACCAGTTCGAGCTTCCCAGCGGCTTTGTTTACCTACTTAAGCCTCAGCAATGGCAGGCGCCACTCCCCCAGCCTCGCTGCTGCCTTGAGGTTAGATCACAGACTGCTGTGCTAGCAATGAGGGAGGCTCCGTGGCCGTGGGACCCTCCTGGCCAGGTGTGGGATACAATCTTCTGGTGTGCCCGTTTGCTCAAAGCGCAGTATTGCGGTGGGAGTTATCCGATTTTCCAGGTGTTGTGTGTCTCAGTTCCCCTGGCTAGGAAAAGGGACTCCTTTCCCCCTTGCACTTCCCAGGTGAGGCGATGCCTCGCCCTGCTTCAGCTCTCGCTGGTTGGGCTGCAGCAGCTGACCAGCACCGATTGTCTGGAACTCCCTAGTGAGATGACCCCAGTACCTCAGTTGAAAATGCAGAAATCACCGGTCTTCTGTGTCGCTCGTGCTGGGAGTTGGAGACTGGAACTGTTCCTATTCGGCCATCTTGCTCCGCCCCTCGAGATTAAGTTTTTTAGAATCCATCTGTAAGTGAAATTATAAAATAATAATCTCTATGCCTTACTTCAACTAATGTCCTCCAGATTAATCATGTAATTGAAAACAATATTTTCTTTTTTAAAGATGAATAGTATTTCATTGTGTATGTATACCACATCGTCTTTATGTACTAATTATGTGTTGAACCATTGATTTTATGTTTTGGCCATTATGAAGAGTGTTGCAAACAACACAGAGTTGCAAATGTTTCTTCATTCCGATTTTGTTTTGGATATGTATCCAATATTGCACTTGCTGCATTTGATAGTTTGATTTTAAATTTTTTGAGATATCTCTGTTTTGTTTTTCATAATGGCTATCCTCATTTGCATTCAACCCAACAGTGTGCAAGCATTCCCTTTTCTGCACAGCTTTACAAACACTTTCTAATAAGAGTCATTCTAACAGGAGTGAGTTGATATCTCATAGTAATTTTTTTTTGCTTTCCTTTTCTGATAATTGATATTGAGCATTTTAAATTTATAGCTTGGCAATATGTATGTCTTGAAAAATATTCAAATATTTTGCTCATTTTTACTTTTTTTTGTGGTATAGTAATTTTAGTGTACAACAAAAAAACTTGTCGCACGTATGATTTGCCTGTATTTTCGTTGATTCTTTAGTTGTCTAATCCTGTTAATTGTATGAGAATTGTGTGCAGCAACTTTTTAATTTGAAGTAGTATGACTCATCTGTTTTTCCTTTATTTTCCTGGGGTTTTGAGATTACAACAAAAAAGTCACCATCCAGATCAATGTTATAGGGCTTTCACCCTATATTTTTTGTAGTAATTCCAGTTTCAAGCCTTACAGTTAAGTATCTAATTCATTTTGAATTGATTTATATATATGATGTGAGATACAGATCTTGTTTTATTGCTCTTCATGTGGCTATATAGTTTTCTCAACACCATTTGTTGAAGAAACTGTCCTTTCCCTAAGAAATTGTCACCTATTTCTAAAATCACTTAGCTATAAATGCATGAATATATTTCTGCTCTCTTCTGCTTAATTTGTGTGTGTGTTTATTTTTATTCAAGTACCATACCACTTTGGTTACTATAGCTTTGTAGTATATTTCTAAGTCAGGTAGGGTGATAATTTCAGTCTTTTTTTTTTCTTGGTTGTTTTGGCTATTTCTTGCGGGAAGTCAGGGACCCTGAATGGAGGGAGCAGCTGAAGCTGCAACAGAAGAACATAAATTGTGAAGATTTCATGGACATTTATTAGTTCCCCAAATTAATACTTTTATAATTTATTATGCCTGTCTACTGCAATCTCTGAACATAAATTGTGAAGATTTCATGGACACATCACTTCCCCAATCAATACCCTTGTGATTTCCTATGCCTATCTTTAATCTCTTAATCCCATTATCTTCGTAAGCTGAGGAGGATGAATGTCACCTCAGGACTCAGATAATTGCGTTAACTGCACAAATTGTTTGTGGAGCATGTGTGTTTGAACAATATGAAATCTGGGCATCTTGAAAAAAGAAAAGGACAACAGCAATGTTTAGGGAACAAGCGAGGCAACCTGGAACTGGCCGCTCGTGAACCAGACAGAACAAAGCCATATTTCTCTTCTTTCAAATGGAAGCAGGAGAAATATTGCTGAATCTCTATTTAGTGTGTCACTGGTACTTTGATAGTTTTTTGCAAATATTTGTAATTTTTTCATTTGTGTATTTATTTTCTGTAAGGTTCTTTATTCTATAATGTAACATGTTTCAACTTTTTAGTTAAATTTAATTCAAAGTCTAGTAACTACAGTTATTATAGATGGGATTGGTTTTTAATTTCATTTTCAGATAATCATTAGTATATAGAAATGCTACTCATTTTATATGTTGATTTTATATTCTGCCAGTTTAATAAATTTGTTTAGTGGTTCTCAGTAAAGTGTTAGGCTTTTCTATACTTAAGATGTCATCTACAAGCAGCAACAATTTAATTTTTTTCCAATATGGATGCTTTTGATTTTATTTTCTAATTTCTCTGCCATGTACATTTAGTACTATGTTTAGTAAGACTGAAGAAAGTGGGCATCCTTGTGTTATTCTAGCTCTTAGAGTAAAAACTCACAACATTTCACCGTCTAGTATGTTGTTAGCTTGCAATTTTTGTTATATGTGGCATTTATCGGCTTAAGGTGCATTTGCCCTATACCTAATTTATTCACGTATTTATCATGAGGGAATGTGACTTTTGTCAAACTTTTATTCTGCATGTATTTAAATGTTAAACATGTGAAAGCACAGCTAATCCCACATAAATATAAAACAAACTCAGAGACTACTATGGACATCTCTATGCATCCAAGCTAAAAAATTTACAGAAAATAAACTCCTGGATACACACAATCTCCCAGAATTGAACCACTAAGAAACAAAAATCTGGAACAGAACAAAAATGTATAATGAAATTGAATTAGTAATAAAAAACCGTAAATAGCCCTGAATCGGATAAATTCACAACCAGATTTTACCACACATAAAAAATATGAATCAGGCCAGGCACAGTGGCTCACTCCTGTTAATCCCAACACTCTGGGAGGCTGAGGTGGGTGGATCACACAGTCAGGAGTTCAAGACCAGCCTGGCCAATATGGTGAAACCCTGTCTCTACTAAAATACAAAAATCAGTTGAGGGTGGTGGTGGTGGACACCTGTATTCCCAGCTACCCAAAAGGCTGAGACAGGAGAATTGCTTGAACCTGGTTCAGGGAGGTTGCAGTGAGCCGAGATCGCACCACTACACTCCAGCCTGGGTGACAGAGTGTGACTCTGTCAAAAAAAAAAAAAAAAAAAACAGAAGGATGAACTGGTACTAATTCTACTGGATGTATATAAAAAAAGAAAGTGGAATTTATTCCTAATTCATTATATTAAACCAGTATCATCCTAATACCAAAATCTAGTGAAGACATACAAAAAAACTATAGGCAAATATTCTTGATGAACATTGAAACATCCTCCATGAAATACTAGCAAGCTGAGCTCATAAGCAAATGAAAAAGCTATTTTCCACAATCATGTGGGCTTTATGAATGCAAGAATGTTTTATGATATGCAGTCAATAAGTGAAATTCACCTTATAAAGATGATTAAAAGCAAAAATTATGTAATTATCAAAACATGCAGAAAGAGCATTCAAGAAAATTCAGTATTTATAAAAATACTCTCAAACTAGACATTGAAGAAATATACCTCAAAATAATGAGTCATCTATGACAAATCTTCATTTAACATCATACTGAACAGATGAAAGCTGGATGCATTCTCCATAAAAATAACAATGTTCAGTCAACACTCACACTCTATTCAACATAGTTCTGGAAGTCCTAGCCAGAGCAATCAAACAAATAAATAAAAGGCATCTAAATAGAAAAATAGGAAGTCAAATTATCTTCACAGAAGATATAATTCTCTACCTGTGAAACTTTAAAGATTTCATCAAAAGACTCCTAAGCCTAAAAAATGACTTCAGCAATGTCTCATGATACAAAATCAACATACAAAAATAAGTAACTTTTTTTTACGCTAATAACATTCAAACTGAGAACAAAATCAAGAACAGACTTTATGATAACCACAAACAAAAATATATATACACATTTAATCAAGGAGGTAAAATGTCTCTACAAGGAGTATGACAATACACTGCTGAAAGATATAAGAAAACACAAATAAATGGAAAAGCATTTTATGCTCATGGATTTGAAGAATCAATATAATTTAAATGCTCATGCTGCCTAAAGCTACGTACAAGTTAACTGCTATTTCTATCAAACCCTTAATGCCATTTTTATAGAATTAAAAAAAAATCTTCTAAAATGTATAGAAAAACAAGCCTAAATAGCCAAGGCAACGTTAACAAACCTGGATGCCTCACGTTACCTGACTTCAGAATTTACCAGAAGCTACAGTAACCAATATGACATGATTCTGGTATAAAAATATACATATGGACCAACGGAACAGAGAGGGAGCTCTGAAATAAAGCTACACTCCTACAACTAAGCTTTGTTTTTTTTTTTTTTGAGGGAGTGCAGTGGAAGGATCCCAGATCACTGCAACCTCTGACTCCTGGGTTCAATCAATTCTCATGCCTCAGCCTCCCGAGTAGCTAGGATTACAGATACACACGACCACGCCTGACCAACTTTTGTATTTTTAGTAGAGGTGGGGTTTCACCGTGTTGGCCAAGCTGGTCTCAAACACTTGAACTCAAGTGATCTGCACACGTTGGCCCCTGAAGTGCTGGGACTACAGACAGGAGCCACCACTCCTGCCCCCAACTTATTTTTGACAAAGTTAATAGAAATAAAAAGGAAATAACTACCTATGTAATAAATAGTATTGTGGCAACTGGTTAGTCATATACAAAAGAAGAAACTGAAACCCTACCTCTCATATATAAAATAAGATTAGTAACTGTGAGACTTTAATATATAAAAATTCTAGAAGACCAATTAGAAAGTACTCTTCTAGACACTGCCCTCTGGAAATAATTCATAACACCTTAAAAGTAAATGCAATGGAAAAATCTTGGAAATTCACACCTAATTAAACTAAATTGCTGCACAGCAAAAGAAACTACGGACAAATTAGACAACCTATAGTCTAAAATAAAATATTTGCAAACTACATACAACGAAGTATTAATATTTAGAATCTATCAGAAATTTTATAAGAAAAAACAGACAAATAATATGAAAAGTCATTTCTCAAAGAAAGACGTAAAAGCTGCCAATAAACATACTAAGAAAAATGTTCAACATCCCTAGTCATCAGAGAAATGTAAGTCAAAATAACAATGTGATACTATCTCACGCCAGTTAGAATGACTGTTATTAAAAGCCAAAAAGTGACAAATATTCAAGTTGTGGAAGAAAGGGCATCTTTATATACTGTTGATAGAAATGCAAATTAATTCAACCTCTATGGAACACAGTTTGAAGATTTCTCAAAAAACTAAAAATAGAATTGCCATTTAGCCCATCAACCAAATTACTGAGTATATACCCAAGGGAAAATAATTTTACAAAAAAACTTGCACTGACATGTTTACTGCAGCACTATTCACCATAGCAAAGACCTACAATTTAACCAGGTACTCATGAATTTTAGATTCACTTCCTTTTTCTTCTCTTTGTCTTTGTTTTCTTTTTCTTTTTTTTTTTTTTTTTTTTTTTTGGAGATGGAGTCTCCTGTCACCAGGCTGGAGTGCAGTGGCGCAATCTCATGTTCAAGTGATTCTCCTGCCTCAGCCTCCCAAGTATCTGGGACTACAGGCATGCACCACCACACCCAGCTAATTTTTGTATTTTTAGTAGGGACGGGGTTTCACCATGTTGGCCAGGATGGTCTCGATCTCTTGACCTTGTGATCTGCCCACCTTGGTCTCCCAAAGTGCTGGGATTACAGGCATGAGCTACCACACCCAGGCTTTAGATTCATTTTCTTTTCTAATTTGTTTATAATGAGAAAATTAACATCCGTATTGCTGCAAAGAACGTTACTTCTGATTCCACGTTGCTGCAAAAAATACTTTCTTTTCTGTGGCTGGATAGTATTGCATTGTGTGTAAGTATGTCATATACTACAAGTTCTCACTTATGAATGGGTGCTAAACATTGGGTTAACATGGAAACAGAGATGAAAACAATAAATGCGGAGTTCTAAAAATAAAAAAAGAAAGGAGAGAAATACTGAAAAACTACGTATCAGGTATGATGTACACGACTGCCGCAATGGAGTTATCAAGTTCCCAAACCTTAACATCATGCAGTATACCTATGTTACAAGTCTTCATCTGTACCTCTTGAATCTGAAATAAAAATGGTAAAATATTTTGTGCTATAATGAAATGTTACATTTCTCTAGATCTGGGTTATTAGTTGGAATTAGGAGTCAAACAAGACACAAAATTATGTTCCCTTTGAGCATAGGAGTGAATGTTTCAATACTAGGTCTCCCCACAGTCTATAAACTAGCATCTTTGAAAGCTCTCAGCCTGTAGGCAAAGAAGTGTTTTATTTCCAAGTGTACAGCTAAAATAAATGACTCTACATCTTTGTTTTTTATGAACTGTACACTAGACTATAAAGTTAACTTTTTACTCTGTTTTTGGAAAAAAATGCCGAATTGTTTAACCATACTTCTTTTAGAATAAACCATTTTTGAAAATGTGAGACTGAAAATTGCGTTAAATTTCTGAATTAGGAAAAGAAAGTATTTTTCTAAAGAAAAAAGTGGCCGGGTGCAGTGACTCATGCCTGTAATCCTAGCACTTTGGGAGGCCGAGGCGGGCAGATCACGAGGTCAAGAGATGGAAACCATCCTAGCCAACATGGTGAAAGCCCATCTCTAATAAAAAGATAAAAATTAGTTGGGTGTGGTGGCGCACGCCTGTAGTCCCGGCTGCTCCGGAGGCTGAGGCAGGAGACTCGCTTGAACACAGGAGGCAGAGGTTGCAGTGAGCTGAGATCACGTCACTCTGCACTTCAGCCTGAGCGACACAGTAAGACTCCGTCTCAAAAAAAAACAAACAAACAAACAAAAAAAAAATCTTATGGCCATAGCGCAAGGATGATGAAACGGAGTGTTGGCTATTTAAGACCACACTGATGCAACCATTCCATCACAACTATACTAATGAATAAAAGAATAATGGATCAGAAGGTATTTTTAGCAAACTTTCCTGATTCTATCACAGTGTTAAATTTTTACTTGTACTTATTATTTGCCACATAGATGTCCGTACTTCTACAAAAGATGCCATAAATTTCAAATTAATATTCATCCATATATTCTCCCTAGAAAGACGCCGTTGTGTTTGCAATCAAGGTGTATCCGCTCTGGCCTTTCTTGTGCTGCTTTGTTTCTCTAAAATAGGAAGGCAAAAAGTAAAGCAGAGTCAACCATGACATTTTCAGTTTCTACAGCCACAGCATGAAAATTGTTACATTATGTCAGCTAGAAATAATGACAGTGATCCACAACTCGGCCTTCCAAAGTGCTGGAATTACAGGCGTGCGCCATACCGCGCCCGGTCAACTTTGTGTTGTAAAAGAAAGAAGAGCACAGTAAAATTTTCTGTGACCTATTGAAGTCCATAAAATTTATCGAAGAATTTCACATACAACCTACATTTTTTGGTAATATTTAGTTCCAATCACGATAAATTATATCTGCAACTAACATCTATGATCAATCCCTTTTCTCTCTTTTTAATAAATACTTTGTCTTCCTCCCGGGTTCAAGCAATTCTCCTGCCTCAGCATCCTCGAGTAGCTGGGATTACAAGCATGTGCCACCACGCCCGGCTAATTTTGTATTTTTAGTAGAGATAGGATTTCTCCATGTTACTAAGGCTAGTCTCAAACTCCCGACCTCAGGTAATCCGCCCGCCTCAGCCTCCCAAAGTGCTAGGATTGCAGGCGTGAGCCACTGCGCCTGGCCAGAAAAAAGCCTTTTAATATACACACAGAAGACCACATTAAGTGAATATTTTTGATGCTATATATGCAAAATAAATATTTTATTTTTCTGATTTCACCAGTTCCACAGGGAAATAATGAACATGCTTATGGTCAGAATTTTTTCAATCAAGCTGTGTTAATAAGAATGACGTGTGGAAAATAAAATTTTACAATTCAAAAAAAAGTCTTTTGTTCATATAAATAGTGATTCATTTTTAAAACTGTATCCTAACAAGGACTAAGTATTTGTGATC
The DNA here is from genome assembly GCF_007565055.1 of Rhinopithecus roxellana. NCBI lineage: Eukaryota > Metazoa > Chordata > Mammalia > Primates > Cercopithecidae > Rhinopithecus > Rhinopithecus roxellana. The sequence continues at coordinate 79,863,542 of NC_044560.1, read as the reverse complement.
TAAGTATTTGTGATCAGATGTACTCTACTGATTATTTTAGTCTCATACCACATTCACCTGTTTTTTGTTTGTATGTTTGTTTGTTTTTTGAGATGGAGTCTTGCTCTATCACCGAGGCTGGAGTGCAGTGGCGCAGTCTCAGCTCACTGCAAGCTCAGCCTCCCAGGTTCATGCCATTCTCCTGCCTCAGCCTCCGGAGTAACTGGGACTATAGGTGCCCACTGCCACGCCCAGCTAATTTTTTTTCTTTTTTTTCTTTTTTTTTTTTTTGGTATTTTTTAGTAGAGACGGGGTTTCACCGTGTTAGCCAGGATGGTCTCTATCTCCCAACCTCGTGATCCGCTCGCCTGGGCCTCCCAAAGTGCTGGGATTACAGGCCTGAGCCACCGCGCCTGGCCTTAACCTGTAAAATTTACTAAAATATTTTTATCTAAAATATTTTGAAACTTATTGTAAATAAGGTTTGAAAACATTGTTGACATTTTTAAATTAAATTTAATTTAATTTTAGCTGGACCACGAATCAAAGGAATTCAGGTCTCTGAAGCACGGCTGAAACTGCATGTGCTGAGACTGACTTTTTAAATAAATTGTTTTTATTTCCAAAGGTTATTGGGGAACAGGTGGTGTTTGGTTACGTAAGTAAGTTCTTTAGTGGTGATTTATGACAGTCTGGTGCACCCATCACTTGAGCAGTATACACTGGACTTTATTTGTAGTCTTTTATCCCTCACCCCCTTTCCACCCTTTCTCCCTGAATCCCAAAGTCTATTGTATTATTCTTATGTCTTTGCATCCTTATAACATAGCTCCCACTTGTTAGTGAGAACATATGATGTTTGGTTTTCCATTCCTGAGTTACTTCACTTAGAATAATAGTCTCCAATCTCAACCAGGTCACTGAGAATGCCATTCATTCATTCCTTTTTAAGACTGAGTAGTATTCCCATCATATACATATACCACAGTTTCTTAATCCACTCAATTGATGGGCATTTGGGCACGATTTTGCAGCTGTGAATTGTGCTGCTATAAACATGCATATGCAGATATCTTTTTCATATAATGACTTCTTTTTTTCTGGGTACCCAGTTTTGGAATTGCTGGATCAAATGGTAGTTCTACTTTTAGTTATTTAAGAAATCTCCACACTGATTTCCATAGTGGTTGTACTAGTTTACATTCCCACCCACAGTGTAGAAGTGTTCTTTGTTCGTTGAATCCATGCCAACATCTACTATTTTTTTGATTTCTTGATTATGGCCATTCTTGCAGGAATAAGGAGGTATCGCATTGTGCTTTTGATTTGCATTTTCCTGATCATTAGTGATTTTGAGTGTCTTTTCCGTATGTTTGTTAGCCATTTATATATCTACTTCTGATAATTGTCTATTCATGTCCTTAGCCCACTTTTTGGAGGGATTGTTTTTTTTTTTCTTGTTGCTTTTTTTGAGTTCATTGTAGATTTTGGATATTAGTTCTTTGTCAGATGTATAGATTGTGAAGATTTTTTCCCACTCTGTGGGTTTTCTGTTTACCTGCTGACTTTCCTTTTGCCATGCAAAGGCTCTTTAGTTTAATTAAGTCCCAGCAATTTATCTTTGTTTTATTGCATTTGCTTTTGGGTTCTTGGTCATGGAGTCCTGCCTAAGCCAAGAAGGGTTTTTTCAATGTTCTAGTTTCAGGTCTTAGATTTAAGTCCTTAATCCATCTTTTTTTTTTTTTTTTTTTTGAGACGGAGTCTCGCTCTGTCACCCAGGCTGGAGTGCAGTGGCCAGATCTCAGCTCACTGCAAACTCCGCCTCCCGGGTTTACACCATTCTCCTGCCTCAGCCTCCCGAGTAGCTGGGACTACAGGCGCCCGCCACCTCGCCCGGCTAGTTTTTTGTATTTTTTTAGTAGAGACGGGGTTTCACTGTGTTAGCCAGGATGGTCTCGATCTCCTGACCTCGTGATCTGCCCGCCTCGGCCTCCCAAAGTGCTGGAATTACAGGCTTGAGCCACCGCGCCCGGCCCTTAATCCATCTTGAGTTGATTTTTGTATAAGGTGAGAGGCGAGGCAAGGATCCAGTTTTATTTTTCTACATGTGACTAGCCAATTATCCCAGCACCATTTGTTGAAGAGTGTCCTTTCCCCCACGTTATGTTTTTGTTTGTTTTGTTGAAAATCAGTTGGCTGTAAGTATCTGGGTTTATCTCTGGGTTCTCTATTTTGTTCCATTGGTCTATGTGCCTATTTTTATACCAGTACCATGCTGTTTTGGTGACTGTCATCTTATAGTACAGTTTGAAATCAGGTAATGGGATGCCTCTAGATTTGTTCTTTTTAGCTGGTCTTGCTTTGGCTATGTGAGCTCTTTTTCAGTTTAATATGAATTTTAGAATTGTTTTTTCTAACTCTGAAGAATCATGGTGGTATTTGGATGAGAATTGCATTGAATTTGTAGATTGCTTTTGACAGTATGTTCATTTTCACAGTATTGATTCTATCCATCCATGAGCATGGAGGTAATTCCATTTGTTTGTGTTGTCTATGATTTCTTTCAGCAGTGTTTTGTAGTTTTCTTTGTAGAGAGCTTTCACCTCCTTGGTTAGGTATATTCCTAAGCATTTAATTTTTTTTTGCAGCTATTCCCACCCACAGTGTAGAAGTGTTCTTTGTTCATTGAATCCATGCCAACATCTACTATTTTTTGATTTCTTGATTATGGCCGTCCTTGCAGGAGTAAGGTGGTATCACATTGTGGTTTTGATTTGCATTTTCCTGATCATTAGTGATGTTGAGCATTTTTTCCATATGTTTGTTAGCCATTTATTTATCTTCTTCTGATAATTGTCTTTTACAATAGTAAAAGGGATTGAGTTCCTGATTTGGTCGCTGTTGGTATATAGAAGAGCTACTAATTTGTGTATATTAATTTTGTGTCGAGAAGCTTTGCTGAATTCTTTTATCAGTTCTAGAAGCTTTCTGGAGGAGTCTTCACGGTTTTCTAAGTAAACAATTATATCATCAGCAAACAGTGAGAGTTTGACCTTCCTCTTTACCGATTTGGATGCTCTTTATTTCTTTCTCTTGTCTGATTGCTCTGGCTAGGACTTCCAGTACTATGTTGAACAGGAGTGGTGAGAGTGGGCATCCTTATCTTGTTGCAGTTCTCAGAGAAAATGGTTTCAACCATTCCACATGCAGTATTATGTTGGCTGTGTGTTTGTCATAGTATGTCCCTTACATGCCTATTTTGTTGAGAGTTTTAATCATAAAGGAATGCTGGATTTTGTCAAATGTTTTTTTCTGCATCTATTGAGATGATCATGTGACTTTTGTTTTTAATTCTGTTTAGGTGGTGTATCACATGTATTGACTTGCATATGTTAAACCATCCCTGCATGCCTCGTAGGAAACCCCACTTGATCATGGTGGATTATCTTTTTGATATGTTGTCAGATTCAGTTAGCTAGTATTTTGTTAAGGATTTTAGCATCTATGTTCATCAGGGATATTGGTCTGCATTTTTTTGTTTGTTTGTTTTTAGTTATATCCTTTCCTGGTTTTGGCATTAAAATGATACTGGGTTCATAGAATGAAGGGTTTTCTCTTTCTCCATCTTGTGAAATCCGAAATAGGATTGGGACCAACTCTTCTTTGTATGTCTGGTAGAATTCGGCTGTGAATCTGTTTGGTCCTGGACTTTTTTTTGTTTGTAATTTTTAAATTATCATTTCAATCTTACTGTTTGTTATTGGTCTGTTCAGGATATCTAATTATTCCTGATTTAAGCTAGGAGGGTTGTATCTTTCCAGGAATTTATCCATCTCTTACAGGTTTTCTAGTTTATGCACATAAAAGTGTTCATAGTAGCCTTGAATGATCTTTTGTATTTCTGTGGTGTCAGTTGTAATATATCTTGTTTTGTTTCTTGCTGAGCTTATTTGGCTTTTCTGTCTTCTTTTTTTGGTTAATCTTGCTAATGGTCTGTCAATTTTTTTATCTTTCCAAAGAAGCAGATTTTCGTTAAATTTATTTTTTGTGTTGTTTTCTTTGTTTCAATTTTATTTAGCTCTGCTCTGATATTGGTTATTTCCTTTCTTCTGATGGGTTTGGGTTTGGTTTGTTTTTGTTCCTCTAGTTCCTTGAGGTGCGACCTTAGATTGTCTGTGTTCTTTCAGACTTTGATGTAGGTGTTTAGGGCTATAAGCTTTCCTCTTTTCAACACCTTAGCTGTGTCCCAGAGGTTTTGATAGATTTTGTCACCTTTTTCATTCAGTTAGAAGAATTTTATAATTTTCATCTTAATTTCATTTTTGACCCAATAATCATTCAGGAGCAGGTTATTCAATTTCCATGTATTTGCATGATTTTGGTGGTTCCTTTTGGAGTTGATTTCCAGTTTTATTCCACTGTGGTCTCAGAGAGTGCTTGATATAATTTTAATTTTCTTAAATTTATCAAGGCGCATTATGTGGCCTATGATATGGTCTGTCTTGGAGAAAGTTCCATGCATTTTTGAATAGAATGTATATTCTGTGGTTGTTGGATGAAATGTTCTCTCTCTCCATGTCTCTCTCTCTCTCTCTCTCTCTCTCTCTCTCTCTCTATATATATATATATATATATATATATATATCTGTTAAACACATTTGTTCCAGTGTATAGTTTCAGTACATTGTTTCTTCATATACTTTCTGTCTTGATGACTTTTTTTTTTTTTTAAAGATGAAATCTGCTCCCTCACCTGGGCTAGAGTACAATGACATGATCTTGGCTCACTGCAACCTCCACCTCCCAAGTTCAAGTGATTCTTTCACCTCAGCCTCCCAAGTAGCTGGGAATACCGGCACCTGCCATCATGCCCAGCTAATTTTTTTACTTTTGTAGAGACAGGATTTCACCGTGTTGACCAGGCTGGTCTTGAACTCCTGACTTCAGGTGATCTGCCCGCTTCAGCCTCCTAAAGTGCTGGGATTACAGGCATGAGCCACCACACCCAGATGACCTTTCTAGTGCTGTCAGTGGAGAATTAAAGTCTCCCACTATTATTGTTTTACTGTCTATCTCATTTTTTAGGTCTACTAGTAATTGTTTTATCAATTTGGGAGCTCCACTGTTAGATGCATATATGTATAGAATTGTGATATTTTCCTGTTGGACAAAGCTTTTTATCATTATATAATGTCCATCTTTGTGTTTTTTAACTGCTGTTGCCTTAAAGTTTGTTTTGTCTGATTTAATAATAACTACTCTTGCTTGCTTTGGGTGTCCATTTGCATGAAATGTTTTTTTCCACCACTTTACCTTAAGTTTTTGCGAGTCCTTATGTGTCAGATGAGTCTCCTGAAGGCAGCAGATAGTTGGTTGGGGAATGCTTATTCATTCTGCAATTCTATGTCATTTAATTGGATCATTTAGTCTATTTACATTCCATGTTAGTATTGAGATGTGAGGCACCATTCCATTCATCGTGCTATTTGTTGTCTGTATACTTTGGTTTTTGCTTTTGTTTTTTTAAATTGTATTTTTGTTTTTTAGGTCCTGTGAGATTTATGCTTTAAAGAGGTTCTGTTTTGATGTGTTTTCAGAATTTGTTTCAAGATTCAGCTCTCCTTTTAGCTGTTTTTGTAGTGGTGACTTGATAGTGGCAAATTCTCTCAGCATTTGTTTGTCTGAAAACAACTATCTTTTCATCATATGTAAAGCTTAATTTTGCTGGTTACAAAATTCTTGGCTGATAATTGCTTTGTTTGAGAAGGCTGAAGATAGGTCCTCAATCTCTTCTAGTTTGTAGAGTTTCTGCTGAGAAATCTGCTGTTAATCTGATAGGTTTTGTTTTATAGGTTACCTGGTGCTTTTGTCTCACAGCTCTTAATATTATTTCCTTCATTTTAACATTAGATAACCTGATGAAAATGTGTCTAAGCAACAACCTTTTTGAGATGAATTTCCCAGGTGTTCTTTGTGCTTCTTGTATTTGAATGTCTAGGTCTCTAGCAAGGCCAGGAAAGCTTTTCTCAGTTATTCCCTTAAATGTGTTTTCCAAACTTTTAGGTTTCTCTTCTTCTTCATTCACACTGATTATTCTTGAGTTTGGTCACTTAACATAATTCCAGACTTTTTGAAGACTTTGTTCATATTTTCGTATTCTTATTTATTTATTTTTTGTCTTTGTTGGATTGGGTTAATTCAAAAACCTTGTCTTAGAGCCCTGAATTTTTCTTCTACTTGTTCAGTTATATTGCTGAGACTTTCCAGAGTGTTTCACATTTCTAAAATTATGTCCAAAGCTTCCTGAATTTTTTATTGTTTTTTTTTCTTGAGCTATCAATTTACTTGAATATTCCTCCCTTTACTTCTTTTTTTTTTTTTTTTTTTTTGAGACGGAGTCTCACTCTGTCGCCCGGGCTGGAGTGCAGTGGCCGGATCTCAGCTCACTGCAAGCTCCACCTCCCGGGTTCCCACCATTCTCCTGCCTCAGCCTCCCGAGTAGCTGGGACTACAGGCGCCCGCCACCTCGCCCGGCTAGTTTTTTTTTTTGTATTTTTTAGTAGAGACGGGGTTTCACAGTGTTAGCCAGGATGGTCTCGATCTCCTGACCTCGTGATCCGCCCGTCTCGGCCTCCCAAAGTGCTGGGATTACAGGCTTGAGCCACCGCGCCCGGCTCTCCCTTTACTTCTTATATGATTTTTTTTTATTTTCTTGCATTGGGCTTCACCTTTCTCTGATCTCTCCCTGATTAACTTAATAATTAACCTCCTGAATTATTTTTCAGGTAAATTAGGGATTTCTTCTTGGTTTGAATCCATTGCTGGTGAACTGTGTGATTTTTTGGAGTATGTTAAAGAGCCTTGTTTTGCCATATTGTTTTCTGACTTCTCATTTTGGTAGGCTCTGTCAGAGGGAAAGTCTAGGGCTGAAGGGTGTTCTTCAGTTTCTTTTGTCTCACTGGGTGTTGTAGTACTCTTCCCCTTTTCCTATGGAAGTGGCTCCCTGTGAGCCAAAATGCAATGATTGTTGTCTCTTTTCTGGGTCTAGCCACCCAGCAAGTCTACGTGACTCTGGGCTGGTACTGGGATTGTCTGCACAGAGTCCTGTGATGTGAACCATCTATGGGCTTCTGAGCTGTGGATACCAGCACCTATTCTAATGCAGGTGGCAGTGAGGTGCAATAGACTCTGTGAAGGTTTTCAGCTTTGGTGGTTTAATGCTCTAGTTTCATGCTGGTTTGTCTCCTGCTAGGAGGTGGTGCTTTCCAGAAAGCATCAGCTGTAGTAATATAGAGAGGGAGTCCTAGAACTCCCAAGATTATATGTCCTTTGATTTTTGCTACCAGGGTAGATAGAAAAGGACCATCAGGTGGGTGGGGATAGGTGTGCCTGAGCTCAGACTCCTCTTGAGCAGTTCTTGCTGTGGCTGCTATGAGGTATGGGGGTGAGATTCCCACGTCACTGGATTTGTGTACCTAGGAGGATTATGGCTGCCTCTGCTGAGTCAAGTATGTTGTTAGGGAATTTGGGGAAAACTGACAGTCACAGGCCCCATCCAGCTCCCACACAAACCAAAGGGCAGGTCTCCCTCCTACCATGTACCCTGCAACAGCCCTGAGTCTGTTTCCAGGCAGAGGGTATGATGGGCTTCAAAACTTGCCCCCAGCTACCCACCTCCCAAACGTGAAAGAAAAGGGCTTGGTTCTTCCCCTGCCTATGAAATCTGCACACCAGATTTGTGCCTTCTCCATAGAGATCTGGCCAGGAGGCTTCTTGCCCCATTCAAATTTTTACAAAGTTCAGCTAGAGATTTCCTTCTCCCTGTGGAGTTTTACCCCCTGCTCCTCTGGTCACCCTCCTGATGGATCCCTTTGGTGCCAGACAAAAATGGCCTGCTAGGGGATGCAGTGAGCTCCCAGGACCTTTCTGCTGCTTCCTCTATCCCTATATTTCGCTTGGCTATCTAAATTGACTCAGTTCCGTGTAAATTCAGAAACTTCTCCCACAAACAGACCTTTAGCTTCTCCAGTGGGGGCATGTGTTCAGGAGAGGAGACTCTCCCTTTCCCACTTCCACAGTTGGGACACTCACAGTATTTGGAGTGTCTCCTGGATCCTGCAGGAGCAGTCTGCTTTCTTCAGAGGGTCTGTGGGTCCTCTTGGGATTTCTGGCTTGTTCTTGCAGCAGATCTGGAGCTAAAATTCACCATGCAAGCTTCAGCAAGCTGCTCTGTCTGCAGCTGCAATCTAGTCCTGCCTCCTGTCCTCCGTGATGATCCAACACAAAAGTACAGTATATTTTAAATTAAAAAGAGTAAACTGGGCCTGGCACAATGACTCACTTTTGTAATCCCAGAACTTTGGGAGGCCAAGGCCAGCAGCCACTTGAGGTCAGCAGTTCAAAACCAGCCTGGCCAACATGACGAAACCCCATCTCTACTAAAAATACAAAAATTAGTCAGGCATGCTGGTGTAAGCCTGTAGTCCCAGCTACTCAGGAGGGTGAGGCACAAGAATTGCTTGAGCCTGAGAGGCAGAGGTTGCAGTAAGCTGAGATCACACCACTGCACTCCAGTCTGGGCGACAGAGCAAGACTCTGTCTCAAAAAAAAAAAAAAGGAATGAAGCCATGAAGCCATAGGTAATATGTACTGAAGACTTCTCATGTGCCAGGCCCAGTGCTTATTTAACTTAAATGATCCCATTGGATCCTTACATCATGCCAACAGAGACATATTATTACATGGATGTCTAGAAGTACAGTCTCCCCTTGCTATCCAAGGGGGATTGGTTTCAAGACCAGCCCTACTCCCCTCCATGGATACCAAAATCCAAGGAGTCTCAAGTTTCTGATATAAAATAGTGTAATGCTTGCACATAACCTATGTACATCCTACCATATACTTTAAATTGTGTCTAAATTATTTATAATACCTAATATTAATTTATAATACCTAATATAATATCTATGCATTACTTCATTAGCATAAACACAACATAGTACTTGGTGAGTTTTTACGTTTTGCTTTTGGGTACTTTGTGGGAATTTCTTCCCAAATATTTTCCATACGTGGTTGGCTGATTCCATGAAGGTGGGACCCATGGATAAAAAGGGTCTACGTGTTAGAGCCAGAGTAAACTGTATGTACTGGTGTTATATACTTAAGGCTCAGACTCACAAATAATGTTCCTGTTTATGATTTGAAAACTTCAAGTTTTTGTTTTCCATCTGTACATACACAGAACGGTGTATAGTGCTAAATTATTTGTTTCTTAAAATGACAGCCACAGTTCTTGTCTGTCTGGATATATTTTGGACTTTTTTTTGTTTAATATAACATAAAAAAGAAATTATGTTTTAGATAATCTAAGATTGGTATACATAAATAAACTTTGCAAATTACTGTAGGGTTTAACAAACTATGTATATATTATGACTTTAGTATCTTTACTTTTTGATGTCTAAGTCTTTTTTTTTTTTTTGAGATGGAGTTTCGCTCTTGTTGCCTAGGCTGGAGTGCAATGGTGCGATCTTGGCTCACTGCAACTCTCCAGGTTCAAGTGATTTTCCTGCCTCAGCCATCCTAGTAGCTGGGATTACAGGTATGCACCACCACACCCACTAATTTTTTGTATTTAGTAAACACTGGGTTTCACCAGGTTAGTCAGGCTGGTCTCAAACTCCTGACCTCAGGTGATCTCCCTGCCTTGGCCTCCCAAAGTGCTGGGATTACAGGCATGAGCCACCGCTCCTGAGCCACTGATCCTGGCCTAAATTTTTTTTTTTTTTAATAAAAGATGGGTTTTTTAAAAATGTCTCCATAAATTCAGGCTTATTTTATAAAATGGCAAAATAGTAAAGAAATGAGTGATTAGCATATATATATATACACACACACGTATATGCTGCCACTCAATTAAAATACCAAATATTTTAATCAAAATTTTTTAGACAGCAGATTAAATAATTTTTTGATTTTCTGACTACAGTGATAGACATTCACAAACATTTCATAAATTACACCTATCAGTATTAGGTTTTACTTAGTAGTAATATATATATATGTGTGTGTATATATATATTTATAAGAGATCTGTTCAAAATAAATATTTTTCACCAATAATTTAGCATTTTGAAATACCCAGAAGTCTTGCTTTAATCAGATTAAATCAGAGGATAGTTGAGTAATTATATTTCTTGTATGATGTGTTTAAAATTTTCTAGTTTAATTTGATATTGATTGATTATGGGTAAACAAATCAATTTTTTTTTTTTTTTTTTTTTTTTTTGAGACGAAGTCTCGCTCTGTCGCCCAGGCTGGAGTGCAGTGGCGGGATCTCAGCTTACTGCAAGCTCCGCCTCCCGGGTTCACGCCATTCTCCTGCCTCAGCCTCCTGAGTAGCTGGGACTACAGGCACCCACCACCTCGCTCGGGTAGTTTTTTTGTATTTTTTAGTAGAGACGGGGTTTCACCGGGTTCGCCAGGATGGTCTCGATCTCCTGACCTCGTGATCCGCCTGTCTCGGCCTCCCAAAGTGCTGGGATTACAGGCTTGAGCTACCGCGCCCAACCAACAAATCAATTTTATAAATATCTCATAGGCCTATTAAACTGTTGAATTTTTTTTTTCTTTTTTTTTAGACAGAGTTTCGATCTTGTTGCCTAGGCTGGAGTGCCTCCCAGGTTCAAGTGATTCTCCTGCCTCAGCCTCCTGGGTAGCTGGGATTATAGGCACCTACCACCACGCCAGGCTAATTTTTTTTTTTTGTATTTTTAGTAGAGACGGGGTTTTTCCATGTTGGCCAGGCTGGTCTGAACTCCTGACCTCAGGTGATCCACCCGCCTTAGCCTCCCAAAGTGCTGGGATTACAGGTGTGAGCCACCATGCCCACCTGAAAATGTTTTTAATTTAAAAATTCTGTCTTTCAGTGTTGTTTACAGGGATTTTAGTCAGTCCAATATGCTCCACCTGTTAATTAGTGACAGGTGCTAGATTTCAATTTATTTTCAGTGTGCCCATATGACTTTTCTATGCATATTTTTTGAATAAAATTTCTATTACTTGTTTGAATGTTTTATAATACAGCTGACACATTTAAAATGAAGCCACCAGGTAAAACAAGTTCTGGCTTAGAATAAAAAAGCTGTTACCAAGATAGAGTTATATATACAGATGGATGTGGCTCGACAAAAATTTAGACAAAAAAGAGTTGAATATGTTGCTATGACTTAGCCTCTAATGAGCTGATAAATAAATGCAGATTTCAGCACATTTATCCAGTTGCTTCCAGTACCTCTAAAGGTGGAATATCAATAATTCTTAAGCTGCTGTCTAAGAAAACAGATTTTGCTGTTACCTAAACAATCAACTGGAAGGATTTTTTTTTTTTTCTTTTTTTTTTTTTGAGACTGAGTCTTGCTCTGCTGTCAGGCAGGAGTGCAGTGGTGCAATCTTGGCTCATTGCAACCTCTGCTTCCCAGGTTCAAGTGATTCTCCTGCCTCACCCTCCTGAATAGCTGGGACTACAGGCACGTGCCATCATGCCCGGCTTCTTTTTTTTTTTTTTTTTTTTTTTTTTTTTTGACAGAGTCTTGCTCTGTCACCAGGCTGGAGTGCAGTGGCGCAATCTTGGCTCACTGACACCTCCATCTCCTGGGTTCAAGTGATTCTTCTGTCTTAACCTCCTGAGTAGCTGTGACTACAGATGCACGCCACCATGCCCAGTTAATTTTTATGTTTTTAGTAGAGACGGGATTTCACCATGTTGGCCAGGATGGTCTCGATCTCTTGACCTCATGATCTGCCTGCCTCAGCCTCCCAAAGTGATGAGATTATAGGCGTGAGCCACCGTGCCCAGCTAATTTTTGTATTTTTGTAGAGATGGGGTTTCGCCATGTTGACCAGGCTGGTCTTCAACTCCTGACCTCAGTTTATCCACCTTCCTCTACCTCTCAAACTGCAGGGATCAAAGGCATGAGCCACCGCGCCTGGAAGGAATTTTTAAAACGTTACACCACATAAGGAAAAACTGAAATGTACTAATAAATGCAAGCTATATCAGTGAAAAGTAGTAATCCAAAATGTCACTTTCAATATTTAAACTTTGGTTAAAAAAATTGGTAAAATAAAGCTTTTGGTAAGCTTTCTGTAGCTTAACATGAGCTCTAAAGTAGGCAAAAATCTTTAAAAATGAAAACAAAAACTTAAACCAAAAAAAGCTAACATTCACCAATGCATACATATGAGTCTTTGTGTTTGGAGAGTCCAAAAGAAAACATTTGGTGAACCTGATGCAGTTAATTTTAATATATTGTCATACTGATAAATCATTCATATTTAGAGTGAAACAGGTTCACATCTTAAAAATACTGCTTTGTACTATGAATAATAAATGTAAAGTGTTTATCCTCAAGAAGACCCTTATTCTCAACTCAACATATGTGGCAACATATATGGCAACCCATTCCACTGTTTCCTCCAAACCATTGAGTCTTCATTAAAGCTCCAATATGGAGTGAGAGGGACTCAACAACAGAGAATGTGCAACAAGATGGGTAAGGTAGGATGGTCACTCTAAGGCTCAGGGATTGCTTGGGGGATTCCAACATAATAATGTCAACTATGAAGATTACTGGGTAAAAATAAACATAAGAACCTGAAAACCCCGTGACTTGAATTTGGTGGAAAGGAGTCTCTGGAGTCATAAAGAGTTGTGCCCAAAGAATTGAGCCAGAGTGGCATGTATCTAAGGAATATTAAGGCAAATGTTTACAAGCACATTAGTATTTGTTCCTAATGTTATTAATGTAGCAATATCCTTTTCTGTAATGTCAACTTCTCCAAGCTACAATGCCATAAACAAACTAAGGCAAGTGCCTAGTATGTTACAGGCAATTAGATTTGAAATTTAACAAACTTGCAATAATTTTATTGAACTCTGTTTCATGTACAAATCTCACTGAAAGGTGCTATCAAGTAACTCTTTTCCACAGTCTTTTCTGGGATTTTCTGTTGCCTGACTGCAAATCAACCTTATTGAATCCTAGTCATTTCTAAAGCTCCAGATGTAATAACAGAAGGACAGCAGAAATCAAGCCAAGTTACCCCAAACAATCCATGTCTAATATATTTGGTTCCCCAAATGAACTAAAATCACACAAGCTAGACAACAGTGGGTTTAAAATTCAACCTACATTCAACAGTAGCAGTCAAAACCATATGCGAAAATTAGCAAAGTCACAATGTAGAAACCCTTAATATGTTATTCCAGGAAAAATAATAAAATTCTAATTTTGGTATTTTTTAGAAAGAATAAATACATTAAATATGACAAAATATACCCACTCGATTAGAGTATCTTTAAACATGAATAATTTTATTTTTATTGTTAAATATTTAATAAACTTATATAAAAAAGACTTTCAGTGAAAGGACGTACAGCTACCATGTGTGAATTAAAGCAGCCCTGTGGAAAATAGAATGTTTTACTAATAATGAAAACTGAAGCTCCAAGGATGTAAAATAATTTCTCTTGGGCACACAGCTAATGACCCAAAGCAAGCTCAAATATGTTTGATTTTAAAATTTTGGTTTTCCCAGCCAGGTGCAGTGGCTCACACCTGTAATCCCAGCACTTTGGGAGGTTGAGGCAGGTGGATCACCTGGGGTCTGGAGTTTGAGAACAGCCTGGCCAACATGGAGAAACCCCGTCTCTATTAAAAATACTAAAAATACAAAATTAGCCAGGCGTGGTGGCACATGCCTGTAATCCCAGCTACTTGGGAGGCTGAGGCATGAGAATTGCTGAAACCTGGGAGGTGGAGGTGGCAGTGAGCTGAGATTGTGCCACTGTACTCCAGCCTGGGCAACAAGAGCAACTCTGTCTCAAAAAAAAAAAAAAAAAAAAAAAAATTTTTTTAAATTTTCCCATTGTTGACAATGACGACATAACAGTTGAATCTTATCTCAAAGTTGATAGTTAGGAATAAATAAAGACAAGTATTACTGAGACAGGAGAGGTAGTCAAGAAAGTGACCATGTCCTCAGGATGCAGCAACCATGGCAACTGTATGGTGACTGCATATTGTCAACACAATAAGCCCCAGCATTTGCATTGTATTTCAGGTAATTCAAGCAAAACTATCTGCAGTAGGAAAATTTCTCTGTAGAGAGCATGCGCATTTTGATTTTACCTGTTCTCAAACTGATCTTTTACTCATGATAACAGTAGAAAAGACATCCATGGTGGAGAATTATTTTTTTTGTTTTGTTTTCGTTTTTGTTTTTTGTTTTTTGAGACAGAGTCTCACTCTGTCGCCCAGGCTGGAGTGTAATGGCATGATCTCGGCCCACTGCAACCTCCACCTCCTGAGTTTGAGCTATTCTTCCACCTCAGCTTCCCGAGTAGCTGGGATTACAGGCACACGCCACCACGCCTGGCTAATTTTTTGTATTTTTAGTAGAGACGGGGGTCTCACCATGTTGGCCAGGCTGGCCTTGAACTCCCAACGTCAAGTGATCCGCCTACCTTGGCCTCCCAAAGTTCTGGGATTACAGGCATGAGCCACTGCGCCAAGCCTTTTATTTTATTACATGTGTTCCACATTGCTGTGATAATGCTGTTGAAGTGCACTGTTTCAACCAGAAGATCATCTGTGTGAATTTGAGTAGACTGACACTGTTGAGGACCGGCTCAGCACACTCACTTGAACTGTAACCCTACTTTTCAGGTAGCTAAAATGCCTTTGAAGTGTGAAAATAAGGTGGCCGCTGATTAAGCAGAGCAGAGAGTTTTTATTTGTTTGTTTCTTTTTTTCTTTTCTTTTTTTTTTTTTTGACATGGAATTTCGCTCTTGTTGCCCAGGCTAGAGTGCAATGGCACTGTCTCAGCTCACCGCTACCTTCGCTTCCCAGGTTCAAGCGATTCTCCTGCCTCAGCCTCCCGAGTAGCTGGGACTACAGGCATGCCCCACCACGCCCAGCTAATTATATTTTTAGTAGAGATGGGGTTTCTCCATGTGGGTCAGGCTGGTCTGGAGCTCCCGACCTCAGGTGATCCACCCGCCTCAGCCTCCCAAAGTGCTGGGATTACAGGCATGAGCCACTGGGCCCGGTCAAAAGACATAATTTATATTTTAAAGTTATAATGACCTGGCTCAGTTGCTCACGCCTGTAATCCCAGCACTTTAGGGGGCCGAGGTGGGCAAATTCCTGAGGTCAGGAGTTTGAGACCAGCCTGACCAACATGGAGAAACCCTGTCTCTACTAAATATACAAAAATTAGCTGGGCGTAGTGGCACATGCCTGTAATCCCAGCTACTTGGGAGGCAGAGGCAAGAGAATCGCTTGAACCCAGGAGGCGGAGGTTGTGGTGAGCCAAGATCGTGCCATTGCACTCCAGCCTGGGCAACAAGAGCAAAATTTCGTCTCTAAATAAATAAATAAATAAAGTTAAAATACTTCTAGAAATTAAAAAAGTAAAGAAAAAAGAGATATAAAAACAAATTAAAAAAAGAGGAAAGTGGATTACTCACAAGAGCTAAGATATTGAATCAGTCAAGTGTTCTTCAACAGGTGAATGAATATAGAAAATGTCGTATATTTACACAATGGAATGTTATTGGGCCCTTAAAAAGAAGAAAGTATTGTCATTTGCGACAACACTGATGAACCTCGCGGACATTATGCTAAGTAAAATAAGTTATTACCCTCTCAGCTTTGATTCACCAGGCAATTGAATTATATCTTGATGAGTCAGAACTGAAGGACTAATCTATTTGTTAAAGCAATTTGGGTTGCATATTACAATTTCAGAGGATTAACAAAATAATTTATTTTCTGCTCATGTCACTATCTCCTGTGTAAGTTTTTTTTTTTTTTTTTTTTTTTTCCCTGAGACGAAGTTCCACTCTTGTTACCCAGGCTGGAGTGGAATGGTGCCATCTCGGCTCACTGCAACCTCTGTCTCTGGGGTTCAAGTGATTCTCCTGCCTCAGCCTCCCGAGTAGCTGGGATTACAGGTACCTGCCACCACGCCCAGCTAATTTTTGTATTTTTAGTACAAATGGGGGTTGGCCATGTTGGCCAGGCTGGTCTCGAACTCCTGACCTCAGGTGATCCGCCTGCCTTGGCCTACCAAAGTGCTGGAATTAGAGGCATGAGCCACTGCTCCCGGCCTCCTAAGTTTTTGTTGTTGTTAAGAGGACTTCAAAGGCAGGCATGGTGGTTCACACCTGTAATCCTAGCACTTTGGGAGGCTGAGGCGGGCAGATCATGAGGTCAGGAGATCGAGACTATCCTAGCTAACGCAGTGAAACCCTGTCCTACTAAAAATACAAAAATTAGCCAGGCATGGTGACACAGAGCCTGTAGTCCCAGCTACTCATGAGGCTGAGGCAGGAGAATCGCTTGAACCCGGGAGGCTGAGGTTGCAGTGAGCTGAGATCTCCAGCCTGGGTGACAAAGTGAGACTAAGTCTCAAAAAAAAAAAAAAAAAAAAAAAAAAAGAAAAAAGAAAACAAACAAACAAAAAAGGACTTCATCATTTTTCAGGGATTACATTTTCTTTTGTTTTCTCTCTACATCCTTCTCGTTCTTCAGCCAATGGATGAGAAAAGAGATGCAGAGAAGACGCATTTGCTTCTTATCCACACATCACTTCCATTCACTATTAGTCAATATGGGTGTTGCTGAAAATAGCAGTTTCCTAGCAGGACAGCCACTTCTCAGCAATAAACAACACACTGAAAGAAAAGTATAAATCTTTCATCAAAAGATACTATATTTTAAGCAAAATAAACATATGCGTCAATAATAAAATGCTTGTGGTAAAATAAAGAATTTTTTTATGGCCAAGGGCGGTGGCTCAAGAGTGTAATCTCAATACTTTGGGAGGCTGAGGGGGGGCGGATCACTTAAGGTCAGGAGCTTGAGACCAGCCTGGCCAACATGGTGAAACCCCGTCTCTACTAAAAAATACAAAAGTTAGCTGGGCCTGGTGGCATGCACCTGTAGTCCCAGCTATTTGTGCAGCTGAGATGGGAGAATCGCTTGAACTCAGGAGGCAGAGGTTGCAGTGAGCCAAGATTGCCACTGCACTCCAGCCGGGGCAACAAAGTGAGACTCTGTCTCAAAAAAAAGATAAAAAGAAAATAAACACAAAATAATATATTTTTAAATTGCTATTGAAGGCAGGTAATATTTGACCAAAAGTTCTCATTCTATAGCTGTACATTAAATGCTACTTTTATTAAAAATTGTATTTTATATGTAAGTACTCAATTTATATCACTGTTTTTCGCTATTTCAATACCTTCTTCACTTTGTATCAGTGAGATGCAATCAGGAACTCCCTGATAATGAGTTTCAGTCTTAACCATTAGGCCCAACACCCTCTCACCCAATACTTGTTTTTATTCCTGACATAACATTTTTGACTTTGAATTTTCTAATTTCGTAGAAATAAAGAGAAATTTTAAAACAAGGGGTTTTTTTTTTTTTCACCCTTAGATAGTATGTAGAACCTGATATTTGGTTTAAAGTTCTCATTACTAGGCCTAACACAAATACTTCAGTAAATGGATTCTAACAATGACATCCCTTTAGTGCCTTAAAAGAGACACTAATTGGCCAGGCACGGGGACTCTCGCCTGTAATCCCAGCACTTTGGGAAGCCCAAGCAGACAGATCACCTGAGGTCTGGTGTTAAAGAGACCAGCCTGACAAACATGGTGAAACCCCATCTCTACTAAAAATACAAAATTAGCCGGTCGTGGTGGTGTGTGCCTGTAGTCCCAGTTACTCGGGAGGCTGAGGCAGGAGAATAGCTTGAACCTGGAAGGTGAAGCTTGCAGTGAGCCAAGATCACGCCACTGTATTCCAGCCTGGCAACAGAGCGAGACTCCGCCTCAAAATAAATAAATAAATAAATAAATAAATAGCACGTCACTGCATTCCAGCCTGGTGACAGAGCGAGACTCCGCCTCAAAATAAATAAATAAATAAACAAATGAATGAATGAATAAATAAATAAAAGACCCGGTCCAGTGGCTCATGCCTGTAATGCCAAGACTTTGGGAGGCCCAGGCAGGCAAATCACGAGGTCAAGAGATAGAGACCATCCTGGCCAACATGGTGAAATCCCATCTCTACTAAAAATACAAAAATTAGCTGGGCGTGGTGGCCCACTCCTGTAGTCCCAGCTACTTGGGAGGTTGAGGCAGGAGAATCGCTTCAACCCGGGAGGCGGAGGTTGCAGTGAGTCCAGATGGCACTACTACACTCCAGCCTGGTGATAAGTGAGACTCTGTCTCACACACACACACACACAAAAGCCACTAATTTTACTTTTGAATTTTTATATTAAAAGGTAGGATGAGGCCAGGCGCAGTGGCTCACACTTGTAATCTGAGCACTTTAGGAGGCCGAGGCGGGTGGATCACGAGGTCAGGAGTTTAAGACCTGCCTGACCAACACAGTGAAACCCTGTTTGTACTAAAAATACAAAAGTTAGCCGGGCGTGGTGGCAGGTGCCTGTAATCCCAGTTACTCGGGAGGCTGAGGCAGGGGAATCTCTTGAACCCGGGAGGCAGAAGTTGCAGTGAGCCAAGATCACGCCACTGCACTCCAGCCTGGGTGACAGAGCTAGACTCTGTCTCAAAAAAAAAAAAAAAAAAAAAAAAAAAAAGGCTAAGATGAGTCTATTATTATATGGAACATTTGTGTTCTGCATCTACATCATCATCTATTAAGTGGTCTATAGTTCCTGAAAGTTTCAGGAACACTAATATAAGAATACTCTTTTCCATTGAATAATTAAAGTATACTAAGTTTTCTCAGTGACTAAAATAAAGTTTGGAATTACTAATCTGTCACAATGTGGTTTTAAATGTTATTTAACAAACACATGTAAAGTTTCTTTTAAACACATTTTTTTTTAATTTTTATTTTTTATTGTTATACTTTAAGTTCTAGGGTACATGTGCATAACGTGCAGGTTTGTTACATATGTATACTTATGCCATGTTGGTGTGCTGCACCCATCAACTCGTCAGCACCCATCAATTCATTTATATCATGTATAACTCCCCAAGGCAATCCCTCCCTCCTCCCCCCTCCCCATGATAGGCCCCAGTGTGTGATGTTCCCCTTCCCGAGTCCAAGTGATCTCATTGTTCAGTTCCCACCTATGAGTGAGAACATGCGGTGTTTGGTTTTCTCTTCTTCTGATAGTTTGCTAAGAATGATGGTTTCCAGCTGCATCCATGTCCCTACAAAGGATGCAAACTCATCCTTTTTTATGGCTGCATAGTATTCCATGGTGTGATAAACACATTTTTAACAACATATTTATACTGCTGCTTTATTTCTACTAGAAAAAATGCTAAATTTTTTATTGCTAAAAACATAAATTTTATTCAAATCTAAAGAAAGTGCTAATCTTAATAAATCTGTATGCTTAAGATTATGAAAATCCTCTTCTCTGTTTATATTTAGAAGGTAAATAACTGCTTTACAGTAAACCCAATAAGGCAGTAGTGATTCACAATCATAAGATATTAAAATATTAATACTATCATCCAAATAGAACTTTTAGGTACCTGCATGTTCAACTTGTTTCACTTATAATTTAGAAACTATAAATTTTTATAAACTATTATAAATAAGCATATAAAGTATTTATCAATTTATGTCTTCAGCTTTGAAATATTGTCATTATTTCTAGTTGACATAATACTAGATTTCAGATGCTGTAGTTATAGAATCTAGAAATGTTATGATTAACTTTGCTTCACTTCTTGCCTATTTCACACAAACATATCAGCAAAAAAAAAAAAAAAAAAAAGCCAGAAATGCTGCACCTTGACTGCAAACACAGTAGTGCCCTTCTAGGGAGAACATATTTGTGAGCATATTAACTTTGAATTCATGGCATCTTTTGTGGAAGTAAAGACTTTACATGGCATATAATAAAGACAAAAAATTTAACACTACAGTAGAATCAGAAAAGTATTCTAGAAGTACCTGCTGAACTATTCCTTTTTTCACAAGAATGGTTGTGATGACCTGAGCATTTAGTAGTTGTGTGGTCCTAAATAT
Source organism: Rhinopithecus roxellana (assembly GCF_007565055.1). Lineage (NCBI taxonomy): Eukaryota > Metazoa > Chordata > Mammalia > Primates > Cercopithecidae > Rhinopithecus > Rhinopithecus roxellana. The sequence continues at coordinate 79,843,466 of NC_044560.1, read as the reverse complement.
CCCACACTCTCTGTTTCATCATATTTGGGCTATGGCTATAAAACTTGTATGCTTTTCTTTACAAAAACATTTTCTCTTTCCAATTCAGTAATTTAGCATGATTTCCATAGCCTCACATTTTCATAAATGGTTTATTCTAAAGAAGAAATGTGATTAAACCACTTATCATTTTTCCCCAAAAAAGCAGGGTAATACATTAACTCTGTAGTCTAGTGAACAGTTAAAACTTGAAAAATAAAGATGTAGAGTCATTTATTTTAGCTGCACACTTGGAAATAAAACACTTCTTGAGATATAGGTTTAGAGCTTTCGGAGAGTTTGGCTTATAGCATGTGGGGAGACTGGGTATAGAAACATTTACCCTTATGGCCAAAGGTGACATAATTCTGTTTTTCATCCTAATTTCAATAGTAACCCAGAACTGGAGAAGTGTAACATGTCATTATACCACAGAGCTTTCTATTATTTTTATTTTAGAGTCAGAGGGTACAGGTGCAGACCTGTAACATATCGCATGACGTTGAGGTTTGAGGACTTGATACTTCCATTGCTCAAGTAGCGTACGTCATACCTGATACACCGTTTTTTAATGTTTGTCTCCCTTCCTCCTTTTTTAGAATTTCCAGAGTTTATTTTTTCCATCTTTGTTTCCATGCGCATGCAATGATTAGCTCCCACATATAAGTGAAAACATGTTGATTTTTTCCTGTTCTGTGTTAATTTGCCTAAAATAATGGTCTTCTGCTGCATCCATGCTGCTGCAAAAAACCTTACTTCATTCTTTTCTGTGGCTGCATATTATTGCACGGTGTATAAGTACTTCATTTTTAAAAAATCCAATTTAACATGTATGGGTATCTAATTTAATTTTGTTTGACCAGGTGTGGTGGCTCACGCCTATAATCCCAGCACTTTGGGATGCTGAGGTGGGGAGATCATGAGGTCAAGAGATTGAGACCAGACTGGCCAACATGGTGAAACCCCATCTCTACTAAAAATACAAAAATTAGCCAGGTGTGGTCGTAGGCACCTGTAATGCCAGCTACTTGGGAGGCTGAAGCAGGATAATCGCTTGAATTTGGGAGGTGGAGGTTGCAGTGAGCCGAGATCGTGCCATGCCAAGCAACAAGAGCAAGACTTTGTCTCAAAAAAAAAAAAAAAAAAAGTTTTTGCCATTGTGAATAGTGCAGTAATAAACAATGAATGCAGATGTCTTTTTGATAAAATAATTTATTTTCCTTTGGGTATATACCCAGTAATATGACAGATGGGTCAAATGACAATTATATTCTTAGTTCTTTGAGAAACCTCCAAACTGCTTTTCACTGGGGATGAATTAATTTGCATTTTCACAGTGTTTCAAGATTTCCTTTTCTCCATGACTTAAACATCTGTTGTTTTTTTGACTTTCTAACAACAGCCAGTCTAACGGGTGTGGGATGATATGACATTGTCATTTTGATTTATGTCTCTCTGATTATTAGGAATGTTGAGCAATTTTTTGTATGTTTATTAACAGCTTTTTGTTTATTAACAGTACTTTTGTATGTTTATTAACAGCTTTTTATGTTTATTAACAGTACTTTCTTTGAGTACTGTCTATTTAGATCATTTGCTTTTTTCTTATTAAATTTCTTATAGATTCTATATATTAATCTTATGTTTTATTCAGTTTGCTAATATTTTATTTTATACTGTAGGTTGTCTGTTTACTTTGTCGATAGTTTGTTTCACTGTGCAGAAACACTTTAGTTTAATTAGGTGCCAATTTGTCAGTAGCATTTCTATACACTCATAATTAACTATCTCAATATGAAATTATAATGCAAAACAATCTCATCTACAATAACTGTAATAACTATAATTTGAAATAAATTTAACTAAAAAGTTGAAACACTTGTACATTATAATCTAAACAACATTAAAATAAAATCATATGCAAACAGAAAACATTACTCATTCATGCATTGGAGTTATTAATATTGTTAAATGTGTGTATTACACAAAATGATCTACATATATTATGCAACCTCTATCAAAATACCAGTGACATGTTTAATAGAAAATTTTAAAAAATCTACAATTTATGTGGTACCACAAAAGACTGAATAGTCAAAGAAATCCAGCAAATAAGAAAGACAGAAGTTACCACCCTATCTGACTTTGAAATATACTACAAAGCTACAGCAAATAAAACAGTATGTTACTTGAACAAAAACAGACACATAGGCCAATGGAGCAGAAAACAGAAATTAGAAATACATCTATGCACTTCCAGCTAACTGATTTTAGATAAAGGTAGCAATTTCTTAGAAAAAGAACAGTATCTTCAATAAATGGTGCTGAGAAAAATTTAATAGCCACATGAAGAGCAATAAAATGCAACCCTTATCTTACTTCATATATAAAAATCAAATAAAATAAATTCTTAAATGCAAGGCCTGAAACTCTCAGACTACTACAAAAAATATAGACTGAAAGCCCCATAACATTGGTCGGGGCCATGACTTGTTTTGATTTAAACTCAAAATCCCAGGGAACAAAAGAAAAAATAGATGAGTAAGATTAATGCAAATTATAAAGGTCCTGCACAGAATCTGACACACTTAAAATGAGGCAACTAAAAATGTTTTTTGAAAATTATACATTTGACAAGGGGTTAATACTAAGAATATGTAAGAAACTCAAATAATTATACAACAAAAAGCAAATAACTACCAAAATGAGCAAAGGGCTTAAATATTTTTTAAGAAAAGATACATATGGCAATAGATAAATTAAAAAAGACTCAATGTGGCCCGGATGCAGTGGCTCATGCCTGTAACACCAGCACTTTGGGAGGCCAAGACAGGTGGATCACCTGAGGTCAGGAGTTCAAGACTAGCCTGGCCAACATGACGAAACTCAGTTTCTACTAAAAATACAAAAATTAGCCAGGCATGGTGGTGGGCACCTGTAATTCCAGCTACTTGGGAGGCTGAGGCAGGAGAATTGGTTGAACCTGGGAGGCAGAGGCTGCAGTGAGCAGAGATTGTGCCACTGCACTCCAGCCTGGGCAACAGAGTAAAACTCAGTCAAAAGGAAAAACCTCAATGTCAATTATTATCAGGGAAAGGAAAGCCAAAAAATCTATAATATATCAACTCGCTCTTATTAGAATGACTCCTATTAGAAAGAAAAAGGAAAAAAAAAAGATAAATATGTGAAGAGAATGCTTGCATACTGTTGGTGTGAATGTAAATGAGGACAGCCATCATGAACCATAAAAACAAAGTAGAGATTTCTCAAAAAATTTAAAATCAAAGTACCCTATAATACAGCAATTTCACTATTGCATATGTATTTAAAAGAAATAAAATGAGAATGAAGAAACATTTGCACTTCTGTGTTGTTTGCAACAGTATTCACAATAGCCAAAATATAGAATCAACAGTTCAACATCTAATGAGTCAATAAAGACAGTGTGGTATATACACACAATAAAATACTATTTATTTTTAAAAAAGAAAATTCTATTATATTCAATTACATGGATTAACTTGGAGGACATTATATTACTTGAAATAAGCCAGGCACAGAAAGATTAAAATTTCATAATTTCACCTACACATGGATTCTATAAAACTTAATTTCACTGAAGTAGAGAGTAAAATGGTGACCACCAGATCCCAAGGTATTTAAAAGAAAGGGGTGTTTGGGAAGATGTCTGTCAGATAATAGATAATTATAGTTGGATAGGAAGAATACATTCAAGAGATATATTGTATAGCATGGTGTCTATAGTTAATAATAATGTATTATATTGCGAAGGGCCCAGATGGCCTAGAAGAAACAGCTCTGGTCTGCAACTCCCACCGAATGTAAACAGCAGGTGAATTCAGCATTTCTAACTGAGGTACCCAGATTCTCTCACTGGAACTGAATAGGCAGGTGGTGTGACCCACAGAGAGCAGGAAAAAGCAGGGTGGGACCATAGTTCACCCAGGACCTTCACAGGGTGAAAGGGAACTCCCTCCCCCAGCCAAGAAAGGCAGTGAGGGATTATGTTACTCAGGTGAAAAACTACACTTTTCCCATGGATTTTTGCAATTTGTCATTTAGGAGAGTCCCTTTTGCTCCCACACTACCAGGCCCTTGCATTCCAAGCATGAAGCTGTGCGGACCTGTGGCAGCTGCCAGGGTCAGCGGCCATTCAGACAGGCACTTAGTTGCAGGAATTTTTGCAAACTCCAGTGGCTTCCAGAACTCGTGAGGCAGGAGATTCATCCACTTATGTGGGAAGGGGGCTAAAGCCAATATGCCAAGTGGTCTCACTCGGCAGATCCCACTCCCATTGAATCCCACAAGTTAAGACCCACTGGATTGGAACCCCTGCTGGCCAGCAAAGCAGCCTGGAGTATGCATAATGCAACCAAGTTTATTTTGGAGGGAGGGGCGACTGCCATAACTGTGGCTCTAGTTGGTAGTTTTCCTCTGCCAGTGATAGAAAGACTGAGGTTTGGACTGGGTGAAAGTCCCGTCAGCACAGCATAGTGGCTGTGGCAGATCATGGCCAGACTGCTTCTTTAAGTGGGAACCAGATACATCTCTCCTTACTGGGCAGAGTCTCCCTGGACAAATTCCAGGAACTTCAGCCATAAATTTACAGACAGAACTTTCATCTCTCTGGGTCAGAGCACCTGGGGGAAGGGCGGTCATAATCTTAAGGTTTAGTGGACACAATATTTTCTGCCTGCTGGCTCTGAAGTGTCCTGGTGATCTGGACGAGGGAGAGATTCCCCACAGCACAATACACTGACACCAGTGAGGGGCATCCAATCTGCTTCTTTAAATCAGTTCCTGAATCTGTGCTTCCTGATTGGGTGAGACCTCCCAACAGGGGTTCCCAGACACCTCATACAGGAGAGTTCAGGCTGGCATCAGGTCAGTGTCCCTGTGGGAAGAAGCTTCCAGAGGAAGGAGCAGGTGGCAGTCTTTGCTGTTCTGCAGCCTTCACTGGTGATACCCAGGTGAACAGCATCTGGAGTGGACTGACCCCCAGCAAACTGCAGCAGGCCTGCAGAAGAGAAGACTGTTAAAAAAGAAAGAAAAAAGCGACAACATCAAGAAAGACCCCACTAAAACCTCATTCAAATCTCAAAGGTAGATAAATCCACAAAGATGAGGAAAAACCAGTGCAAATATGCTGACAATTCCAAAAGCCAGAATGCCTCTTCTCCTCCAATTGATTGCAACAAACCTCTCCAGCAAGGACACAGAACTGGGCTGAAGCTCAGATAAATGAACTGACAAAAGTAGGCTTCAGGAGGTGACTAAGTAATAATGAACTTCACTGAGCTAAAGGACTATGTTGTAACCCAATTCAAAGAAGCTAAGAACCATAATAAAAGATTACAGGAGCTGTTAACTAGATAACCAGTTTAAAAAGGAACATAAATGATCCGATGGAGCAGAAAAACAGAGCATGAGAACTCCATGAAGCAAACACAAGTATCAATAGCTGAATTGACCAAGAGAAAGAAAGACTGTCAGAGCTCGAATACTATCTTGCTGAAATAAGGCAAGCAGACAAATTAGAGGGAAAAAAATAAAGAGGAATGAACAAAAACTCCGAAAATTATGGAACTTTGTAAAAAGACCAAACCTACGACTGAATGGCATACCAAAAAGAGACGGGGAGAATGGAACCAAGTTGGAAAACACACTTCAGGAGATCATCCAGGAGACCTTCCCCAACCTGGCAAGACAGGCCAACATTTAAATCCAGAAAATCCAGAGAACCCTAATAAGATACTCCATGAAACACTGACCCCCCAAAACATAATCATCAGATTCTCCAAGGTTGAAAAAAAAAAAAAAGTTAAGGGAAGCCAGAGAGAAAGACCAGGTCGCTGACAAAGGGAAGCTCATCAGGCTAACAGCAAACCTCTCAGTGGAAACCCTACAAACCAGAAGAGATTGGGGGCCAATATTCAACATTCTTAATGAAAAGAATTTTCAACCCAGAATTACAAATCTGGCCAAACTAAGCTTCATAAGTGAAGAAGAAATAAAATCCTTTGCAGACAAGCAAATGCTCAAGGATTTCATCCTGCCTTGCAAAAGCTCTTGAAGGAAGCACTAAGCATGGAAAGGAAATCCGTTACCACCCACCACAAAAAGACACTGAAGTACGCAGACCAATAACAATGAAGCAACTACGTTAACAAGTCTGCAAAATTAACCAACCAGCATCATGATGACAGGATCAAATTCACATATAACAATATTAACTTTAAATGTAAATGAGTTAAATGCCCCAATTAAAAGACACAGAATGGCATGCTGGATAAACAGACAAGACTCACCACTGTGCTGTATTCAAGAGACACATCTCACGTGCAGAGAACACACAGGCTCAAAGTAAAGGGATGGAAAAAAAATTTACCAAGCGAATGGAAAACAGAAAAAAGGACGAGATGCAATCCTTGTTTCTGACAAAATAGACTTTAAACCAAAAAAGGTAAAAAAAAAGTTCATTACATTACAGAAAATGGTTCAATTCAACACAAAGTGCCAACTATCCTAAATATATATGCAACAAATTCAGGAGCACACAGATTCATAAAACAAGTTCTTAAAAACCTACAAAGAGACTTAGACTCCCTCACAATAATAGTGGGAGACTTTAACACCCCAGTGTCAATATTAGACAAATCATTGGGAAGAAAATTAACAAAGATAATCAGGACTTGAACTCAGCTCTGGATCAAGTGAACCTGATAGATATCTACGGAATCCTCCCCACAAAAGCAACATAATATACATTTTTCTTGGTGCCACATGGCACTCACTCTAAAATATATTACACAATTAGAAGTAAAACACTCCTTAGAAAATGCAAAATAACTAAAATCATAACAGTCTCTCAGACCACAGTGCAATCAAATTAGAACTCAAGATTTAAAAACTCACTTAAAACCACAAAACTACATGGAAATTGAACAAACTGTTCCTGAATGACTTCTGGCTATATAATGAGATTAATGCAGAAATATGAAAAAATCTGAAACTAATGAGAACAAAGAGAAAACATACCAGAATCTCTGGCACACAGCTAAAGCAGTTTAAGAAGAAAACTTATAGCACTAAATGCCCATATCAAAAAGCTAGAAAGATCTCAAATTGAAATCCTAACATCACAACTAAAATAACTAGTGAGCCAAGAGCAAACAAACCCCAGAGCTAGCAGAAGAAATAACCAAGCTCAGAGTAGAACTGTAGAAGATAGAAACATTAAAAATGACTCAAAAAAATTAATGAATCCGGAAGCAGATTTATGGAAAAAAATCAATAAAATAGATAGACTGCTAGCTAGACTATTAAATAAGAGAAGAGAGAAGATTCAAATAAACATAATCAGAAATGAGAAGGGGGATACCACCAGTTACCCTGCAGAAATGCAAATAACCATCAGATAATACTATAAACACTTCTATGCAAATAAACTAGAAAACCTAGAAGAAATGGATAAACTCCTGAACAAATACACCCTCCTCAGACTGAACCAGGAAGAAGTTGAATCCCTGAATAGACCACTAACAAATTCTGAAATTGAGGCAATAATAGCTTACCAACCAGAAAAAGCCCAGGACCAGATGTATTTACAGCAGAATTCTACCAGAAGTACAAAGAGGTGCTGATACCCTTTCTTACCCACTATTCCAAACAATTAAAAAGGAGGGACTTTTCCCTAACACATTGTATGGGGCCAGCATCATCCTCATACAAAAACCTGGCAGAGACACAATAAAAAATGAATACTTCAGGCTATAATCCCCAATGAACATCAATGTAAAAATTACCAATAAAATACTTGCAAACTGAATATACCAGCACATCAAAAAGCTCATCCACCATGATCAAGTTGGCTTCATTCCCAGGATGCAAGGCTGGTTCAACATATGCAAATCAATAAATATAATTTATAATATAAACAGATCTTAAAAAAAAAAGAACCCACACGATTAACTCAATAGATGCAGGAAAGTCCATCAATAAAATTCAATATCCCTTCATGTTAAAAACTCTTAGTAGGCCGGGTGTGGTGCCTCATGCCTATAATCCCAGCACTTTGGGAGGCAGAGGTGGGTGAATCACCTGGTGTTGAGAGTTTGAGACCAGCCTGACCAACATGGAGAAACCCTGTCTCCACTAAAAATACAAAATTAACTGGGTGTCGTGGCACATACCTGTAATCCCAGTTACTCGGTAGGCTGAGGCAGGAGAATTGCTTGAACCCAGGAGGTGGAGGTTGCAGTGAGCCGAGATACTGCCATTGCACTCCAACTTGGGCAACAAGAGTGAAACTCCATCTCAAAACAACAACAACAACAACAACAACAACAACAACAACAACAACAACAAAACTCTTAATAAACTAGGTATCGAAGGAACATACCTCAAAATAACAAGGGCCATTTGTGACAAACTCACAGCCAATATCTTACTGACTGGGTAAAAACTGGAAACATTTCCCCTTGGAAACCAGCACAAAGAAAGAATGCACTCTCTCACCACTCTTATTGAACATAGTATTGGAAGTTCTGGTCAGGGCAATCAGGCAATAATAAAAAATAAAGAATTTTCAAACTGGAAGATAGTAAGTCTAATTGTCTTTGTTTTCAGATGATATGATCCTATATTTAGAAAACCCTGTATACTCAGGTCTTAAGCTTCTTAAGCTGATAAGACCACTTCAGCGAAGTCTCAGTATACAGAGTAAATGTGCAGAAATTACAGGCATTCCTATTCTCCAACAACAGACAAGCAGAGAACCAAATCATGAATGAATTCTCGTTCACAATTGCTACAAAAATAGTAAAGTACCTAGGAATACAGCTAACAAGGGAAGTGAAAGACCTCCTTAAGGAGAACTACAAAACACTTCTCAAGGAAATTAGGGGACAAAAATAGATGAAAAAACATTCTATGCACAGGGACAGGAAGAATCAATATTGTGAAAATGGCCATACTGCTCAAAGCAATTTATTCCCATTAAACTACCATTAACATTCTTCACAGAATTAGGAAAAACCATATTAAAATTTGTATGGAACCAAAAAAGAGCCCATAGGCTGGGTGCGATGGTTCACACCTGTAATCCCAGTGCTTTGGGAGGCTGAGGCAGGCAGATCACCTGGGGTCAGGAGTTCGAGATCAGTCTAACATGATGATACCATGTCTCTACTAAAAATACAAAAATTAGCCAGGCATAGTTGCGGGCATCTGTATTCCCAGCTACTCGGGACACTGAGGCTGGAGAATCACTTGAACCCAGGAGGCAGAGTTTGCAGTGAGCTGAAATAGCACCATTGCACTCCAGCCTGGGTGACAGGGTGAGACTCTGTCTTAAAACAAACAAACAAACAAACAAACAAACAACAACAACAACAACAACAACAAAAAACAGCCCATATAGCCAGGACAATCTTAGGCAAAAAGAACAGAGCTGGAGGCATTACATGACATGACTTCAAAGTATACTACAAGGCTACAGTAACTAAAGCAAGAATGGTACCGGTTCAAAAACAGACACATAGGCCATATAGAACAGAATAGAGAAATCAGAAATAAAACTGCATGTCTACAACCATCTGATCTTCAAGAAACCTAACAAAAACAAGCAATGGAAAAATTTTTTTTCTATTTAATAAATGGTGCTGAGAGAACTGGCTAGCCATATGTAGAAAACTGAAACTGGACCTCTTCCTTATACCTTATAGAAAATAACTCAAGCTGAATTGAAGACTTAAATATAAGCCCAAAACTATAAGAACCCTGGAAGAGAATCTAGGCAATACAATTCAGGACATAGGCATGGGCAAATATTTTATGATGAAATCACCAGAAGCATTTGCAGAAAAAGCAAAAACTGATGAATTGGGATCTAATTAAACTAAAGAGCTTCTGCACATAAAAAGAAACTATCATCAGAGTGAACAGACAAACTACAGAAAGGGAGAAAATTTTTGCAATCTATTTTACAAAGGTCTAATATCCAGAATCTAGAGGGAACTTACACAAATTTATAAGAAAAAAACAAACAACCCTATAAAAAAGTGGGCAAAGAACATGAACACCTTTTTCTTTCTTGAGATGGAGTCTCGCTGTTGCCCAGGTTGAAGTGCAGTGGCATGATCATGGCTCACTGCAACCTCCACCTCCTGGGTTCAAATGATTCTCCTGCCTCAGCCTCCTGAGTAGCTGGGACTACAGGCACATGCCACCACGCCTAGCTAATTTTTGTATTTTTAGTAGATATGGGGTTTCACCATGTTGGTCAGGCTGGTCTCGAACTCCTGACCTTGTGATCTACCCCGCCTTGGCCTCCCAAAGTGCTGGGATTACAGACATGAGCCACTGCACCTGGCTGAACAAACACTTTTCAAAAGAAAACATACATGCAGCTAACAAATCTGTGAGAAAAAACTCACCGTCACTAATCAACAGAGAAATGCAAATCAAAACCACAATGAGATACCATCTTATGCCAGTCAGAATGGTGGTTATTAAAAAGTCAAGAAACAACAGATGCTGGCTATGTTGCAGAGAAACAGGAATACTTATATACTGTTGGTGAGAGTGTAAATTAGTTCAATTATTGTAAAAGACAGTGTGGCAATTCCTCAAAGATTTAAAACCAGAAACACCATTTGACCCAGCAACTCCATTACTTGGTATATACTCAAAATAATATAAATCATTCTATTATAAAGATACATGCACATGTATGTTCATTGCTGCACTATTCACAATAGCAAAAACATGAAATCAACCCAAATGCCCATTAATGAAAGACTAGATAAAGAAAACTTGGTACATATAAACAATGGAATACTATAGAGCCATAAAAAGCAGTGAGATCATGTCTTTCACAAAGACATGAATGAAGCTCGAAGCCATTATCCTCAGCAAATGATCACAAGAACAGAAGGCAAAACACCTCCTGTTCTCACTTGTAAGTGGGAGCTAAACAATAAGAACACATGGACACGGGGAGAGAAGCAACACACACTGGGGCCTATCAAAGGAGGGCAGGGTAGGAAGAGCATCAGGAAAAAATAGCTAATGCATGCCGGGCTTAATACCTAGGTGATGGGTTGATAGGTGCAGCTGACCACCATGGCACACATTTACCCATGTAACACATTCACCTGTGTAACAAACTTGCACATCTACTCTGGAATATAAAATAAGAAAAAAATAATAATTTATTATATATTTTTAAAATGCTAGGACAAGGTCATGTGGCCTCACCACAAAAAATTTTAACTACGTGAGGTAAAGCATTAATTACCTAAAATTAAGCATTTGACAGTGTATATATACTTCAAAACATCATGTTTTACAGAATAAATACACATATCTGTCAAGTTAAAAAGATATTTTTAAAATATTACAGAAGAATACCAATGTGTAAAATACTGTCTCTTTGTCATTAATTTGGCTAAATAGCATCAAAAACATATGGTTTCTGTGCTGCTTCTGCCATTTAAGTTCTCAGTCACAATCATAGAAACTCTGATATTTAGAGCATGTTCCGAACCCAGTACAGTGCATGGGAAGAGCCCATGTACATTAGGGCTTTTATTTTAAACTTGAGGGCACATGAGGCTTCTGGTGCTGATCATAAAGGTATAAAAGATACTAAGAAACGAGATGTTGCTTATGGCCACATCACAGGGCACTCTGTGACTACAGTAAACAAGTTTGCGTGCAAAATAACAGAAAATGTTTTAATCCAAAAGCTGCCACAATCTTTAAAATTTTTCCAGAAAAAAGAAAGACCAAGGAGTTAACTACAGATAGGTGACTAAGAATAAAAGCTGTAGACTGAACTTCATCCACTAAAAATATTATATACAATAAGAGCAATTCCTTAAAATTGTAGTATCAAATGAAACAGAAATATTATTTTGAATTTCAAATCCACAGTTCATTTTATTATTTTGCAAAAGTTAACATTATTACTTAAAAACAAAAAATTCTGCATGAGAACATAAGTTGTGCTATGTGATAAAAAATTAAATTTTTTTACTTATGAATAAGTCTTAAAAACTTAATTTGTAAGATATATTTTCTTTTTTCTTTTTTTTACTTTTATTATTATTATTATTATTATTATTGTACTTTAAGTTCTAGGGTACATGTGCATAACGTGCAGGTTTGTTACATATGTATACTTGTGCCATGTTGGTGTGCTGCACCCATCAACTCATCAGCACCCATCAACTCATCATTTACATCAGGTATAACTCCCAATGCAATCCCTCCCCTTCCCCCCTCCCCATGATAGGCCCCAGTGTGTGATGTTCCCCTTCCCGAGTCCAAGTGATCTCATTGTTCAGTTCCCACCTATGAGTGAGAACATGCGCTGTTTGGTTTTCTGTTCTTGTGATAGTTTGCTAAGAATGACGGTTTCCAGCTGCATCCATGTCCCTACAAAGGATGCAAACTCATCCTTTTTTATGGCTGCATAGTATTCCGTGATGTATATGTGCCACATTTTCTTAATCCAGTCTGTCACTGATGGACATTTGGGTTGATTCCAAGTCTTTGCTATTGTGAATAGTGCCACAATAAACATACGTGTGCATGTGTCTTCATAGCAGCATGATTTATAATCCTTTGGGTATATACCCAGTAATGGGATGGCTGGGTCATATGGAACATCTAGTTCTAGATCCTTGAGGAATCGCCATACTGTTTTCCATAATGGTTGAACTAGTTTACAATCCCACCAACAGTGTAAAAGTGTCCCTATTTCTCCACATCCTCTCCAGCACCTGTTGTTTCCTGACTTTTTATTTTTTTTTATTTTTATTTTTTTATTATACTTTAAGTTCTAGGGTACATGTGCATAACGTGCAGGTTTGTTACATATGTATACTTATGCCATGTTGGTGTGCTGCACCCATCAACTCGTCAGCACCCATCAATTCATCATTTATATCATGTATAACTCCCCAATGCAATCCCTCCCTCCTCCCCCCTCCCCATGATAGGCCCCAGTGTGTGATGTTCCCCTTCCTGAGTCCAAGTGATCTCATTGTTCAGTTCCCACCTATGAGTGAGAACATGCGGTGTTTGGTTTTCTCTTCTTGTGATAGTTTGCTAAGAATGACGGTTTCCAGGTGCATCCATGTCCCTACAAAGGACGCAAACTCATCCTTTTTTAAGGCTGCATAGTATTCCATGGTGTATATGTGCCACATTTTCTTAATCCAGTCTGTCACAGATGGACATTTGGGTTGATTCCAAGTCTTTGCTATTGTGAATAGTGCCACAATAAACATACGTGTGCATGTGTCTTTGTAGTAGAATAATTTATAATCCTTTGGGTATATACCCAGTAGTGGGATGGCTGGGTCATATGGTACATCTAGTTCTAGATCCTTGAGGAATTGCCATACTGTTTTCCATAATGGTTGAACTAGTTTACAATCCCACCAACAGTGTAAAAGTGTTCCTATTTCTCCACATCCTCTCCAACACCTGTTGTTTCCTGATTTTTTAATGATTGCCATTCTAACTGGTGTGAGATGGTATCTCATTGTGGTTTTGATTTGCATTTCTCTGATGGCGAGTGATGATGAGCATTTTTTCATGTGTCTGTTGGCTGTATGAATGTCTTCTTTTGAGAAATGTCTGTTCATATCCTTTCCCCACTTTTTGATGGGGTTGTTTGTTTTTTTCTTGTATATTTGTTTGAGTTCTTTGTAGATTCTGCATATTAGCCCTTTGTCAGATGAGTAGGTTGCAAAAATTTTTTCCCATTCTGTAGGTTGCCTGTTCACTCTGATGGTAGTTTCTTTTGCTGTGCAAAAGCTCTTTAGTTTAATTAGATCCCATTTGTCAATTTTGGCTTTTGCTGCCGTTGCTTTTGGTGTTTTAGACATGAAGTCCTTGCCCATGCCTATGTCCTGAATGGTACTACCCAGATTTTCTTCTAGGGTTTTTATGGTATTAGGTCTAACATTTAAGTCTCTAATCCATCTTGAATTAATCTTTGTGTAAGGGGTAAGGAAAGGATCCAGTTTCAGCTTTCTACCTATGGCTAGCCAATTTTCCCAGCACCATTTATTAAATAGGGAATCCTTTCCCCATTTCTTGTTTCTCTCAGGTTTGTCAAAGATCAGATGGCTGTAGATGTGTGGTATTATTTCTGAGGACTCTGTTCTGTTCCATTGGTCTATAGCTCTGTTTTGGTAGCAGTACCATGCTGTTTTGGTTACTGTAGCCTTGTAGTATAGTTTGAAGTCAGGTAGCGTGACGCCTCCAGCTTTGTCCTTTTGACTTAGGATTGCCTTGGCAATGCAGGCTCTTTTTTGGTTCCATATGAACTTTAAAGCAGTTTTTTCCAATTCTGTGAAGAAAGTCATTGGTAGCTTGATGGGGATGGCATTGAATCTATAAATAACTTTGGGCAGTATGGCCATTTTCACGATATTGATTCTTCCTATCCATGAGCATGGTATGTTCTTCCACTTGTTTGTGTCCTCTTTGATTTCACTGAGCAGTGGTTTGTAGTTCTCCTTGAAGAGGTCCTTGACATCCCTTGTAAGCTGGATTCCTAGGTATTTTATTCTCTTTGAAGCAATTGTGAATGGAAGTTCATTCCTGATTTGGCTCTCTGCTTGTCTGTTACTGGTGTATAAGAATGCTTGTGATTTTTGCACATTAATTTTGTATCCTGAGACTTTGCTGAAGTTGCTTATCAGCTTAAGGAGATTTTGGGCTGAGACGATGGGGTTTTCTAAATATACAATCATGTCATCTGCAAACAGGGACAATTTGACTTCTCTTTTCCTAACTGGATACCCTTGATTTCTTTCTCTTGCCTGATTGCCCTAGCCAGAACTTCCAACACTATGTTGAATAGGAGTGGTGAGAGAGGGCATCCCTGTCTTGTGCCAGTTTTCAAAGGGAATTTTTCCAGTTTTTGCCCATTCAGAATGATATTAGCTGTGGGTTTGTCATAAATAGCTCTTATTATTTTGAGGTACGTTCCATCAATACCGAATTTATTGAGTGTTTTTATCATGAAGGGCTGTTGAATTTTGTCAAAAGCCTTTTCTGCATCTATTGAGATAATCATGTGGTTCTTGTCTTTGGTTCTGTTTATATGCTGGATTACATTTATTGATTTGCGAATGTTGAAGCAGCCTTGCATCCCAGGGATGAAGCCCACTTGATCATGGTGGATAAGCTTTTTGATGTGCTGCTGAATCCGGTTTGCCAGTATTTTATTGAGAATTTTTGCATCGATGTTCATCAGGGATATTGGTCTAAAATTCTCTTTTTTTGTTGTGTCTCTGCCAGGCTTTGGTATCAGGATGATGTTGGCCTCATAAAATGAGTTAGGGAGGATTCCCTCTTTTTCTATTGATTGGAATAGTTTCAGAAGGAATGGTACCAGCTCCTCCTTGTACCTCTGGTAGAATTCAGCTGTGAATCCATCTGGTCCTGGACTCTTTTTGGTGGGTAGGCTATTAATTGTTGCCTCAATTTCAGAGCCTGCTATTGGTCTATTCAGGGATTCCACTTCTTCCTGGTTTAGTCTTGGGAGAGTGTAAGTGTCCAGGAAATTATCCATTTCTTCTAGATGTTCTAGTTGATTTGCATAGAGGCATTTATAGTATTCTCTGATGGTTGTTTGTATTTCTGTGGGGTCAGTGGTAATATCCCCTTTATCATTGTTTATTGCGTCTATTTGATTCCTCTCTCTTTTCTTCTTTATTAGTCTTGCTAGCGGTCTGTCAATTTTGTTGATCTTTTCAAAAAACCAACTCCTGGATTCATTGATTTTTTGGAGGGTTTTTTATGTCTCTATCTCCTTCAGTTCTGCTCTGATCTTAGTTATTTCTTGCCTTCTGCTAGCTTTTGAATGTGTTTGCTCTTGCCTCTCTAGTTCTTTTAATTGTGATGTTAGAGTGTCAATTTTAGATCTTTCCTGCTTTCTCTTGTGGGCATTTAGTGCTATACATTTCCCTCCACACACTGCTTTAAATGTGTCCCAGAGATCCTGATATGTTGTATCTTTTTTCTCATTGGTTTCAAAGAACATCTTTATTTCTGCTTTCATTTCGTTATGTACCCAGTAGTCATTGAGGAGCAGGTTGTTCAGTTTCCATGTAGTTGAGCGGTTTTGATTGAGTTTCTTAGTCCTGAGTTCTAGTTTGATTGCACTGTGGTCTGAGAGACAGTTTGTTATAATTTCTGTTCTTTTACATTTGCTGAGGAGTGCTTTACTTCCAAGTATGTGGTCAATTTTGGAATAAGTGTGATGTGGTGCTGAGAAGAATGTATATTCTGTTGATTTGGGGTGGAGAGTTCTGTAGATGTCTATTAGGTCCGCTTGGTGCAGAGCTGAGTTCAATTCCTGGATATCCTTGTTAACTTTCTGTCTCGTTGATCTGTCTAATGTTGACAGTGGAGTGTTGAAGTCTCCCATTATTATTGTATGGGAGTCTAAGTCTCTTTGTAAGTCTCTAAGGACTTGCTTTATGAATCTGGGTGCTCCTGTATTGGGTGCATATATATTTAGGATAGTTAGCTCTTCCTGTTGAATTGATCCCTTTACCATTACATAATGGCCTTCTTTGTCTCTTTTGATCTTTGATGGTTTAAAGTCTGTTTTATCAGAGACTAGGATTGCAACCCCTGCTTTTTTTCTGTTTTCCATTTGCTTGGTAGATCTTCCTCCATCCCTTTATTTTGAGCCTACATATGTCTCTGCATGTGAGTTGGGTCTCCTGAATACAGCAAACTGATGGCTCCTGACTCTTTATCCAGTTTGCCAGTCTGTGTCTTTTAATTGGACCATTTAGTCCATTTATATTTAAGGTTAATATTGTTATGTGTGAACTTGATCCTGTCATTATGTTATTAACTGGTTATTTTGCTCGTTAGATGATGCAGTTTCTTCCTAGCATCAATGGTCTTTACATTTTGGCATGTTTTTGCAATGGCTGGTACCGGTTGTTCCTTTCCATGTTTAGTGCTTCCTTCAGGGTCTCTTATAAGGCAGGCCTGGTGGTGACAAAATGTCTAAGCATTTGCTTATCTGTGAAGGATTTTATTTCTCCTTCACTTATGAAACTTATTTTGGCTGGATATGAAATTCTGGGTTTAAAATTCTTTTCTTTAAGAATGCTGAATATTGGCCCCCACTCTCTTCTGGCTTGGAGAGTTTCTGCTGAGAGATCTGCTGTTAGTCTGATGGGCTTCCCTTTGTGGGTAACCCGACCTTTCTCTCTGGCTGCCTTTAACATTTTTTCCTTCATTTCAACTTTGGTGAATCTGGCAATTATGTGTCTTGGAGTTGCTCTTCTCAAGGAGCATCTTTGTGGTGTTCTCTGTATTTCCTGAATTTGAATGTTGGCCTGCCCTACTAGGTTGGGAAAGTTCTCTGAAAACCCTGAAGAGTGTTTTCCAACTTGGTTCCATTTTCCCTCTCACTTCCAGGCACACCAATCAGACGTAGATTTGGTCTTTTTACATAATCCCATACTTCTTGCAGGCTTTGTTCATTTCTTTTTCTTCTTTTTTCTTTAGATTTCTCTTCTTGCTTCGTTTCATTCATTTGATCCTCAATCGCTGATACTCTTTCTTCCAGTTGATCGAGTCGGTTACTGAAGCTTGTGCATTCGTCACGTATTTCTCGTGTCATGGTTTTCATCTCTGTCATTTCGTTTATGGCCTTCTCTGCATTAATTATTCTAGTTATCAATTCTTCCACTCTTTTTTCAAGATTTTTAGTTTCTTTGCGCTGGGTACATAATTCCTCCTTTAGCTCTGAGAAGTTTGATGGACTGAAGGCTTCTTCTCTCATCTCGTCAAAGTCATTCTCCATCCAGCTTTGATCAGTTGCTGGCAATGAGCTGCGTTCCTTTGCAGGGGGAGATGTGCTCTTATTTTTTGAATTTCCAGCTTTTCTGCCCTGCTTTTTCCCCATCTTTGTGGTTTTATCTGCCTCTGGTCTTTGGTGATGGTGACGTACTGATGGGGTTTTGGTGTGGGTGTCCTTCCTGTTTGATAGTTTTCCTTCTAACAGTCAGGACCCTCAGCTGTAGGTCTGTTGGATATTGCTTGAGGTCCACTCCAGACCCTGTTTGCCTGGGTATCAGCAGCAGAGGTTGCAGAAGATAGAATATTGCTGAACAGTGAGTGTACCTGTCTGATTCTTGCTTTGGAAGCTTCCTCTAAGGGGTGTACTCCACCGTGTGAGGTGTGGGGTGTCGGTCTGCCCCTAGTGGGCGATGTCTCCCAGTTAGGCTACTGAGGGGTCAGGGAGCCACTTGAGCAGGCAGTCTGTCCGTTCTCAGATCTCAACCTCCATGTTGGGAGATCCACTGCTCTCTTCAAAGCTGTCAGACAGAGTCGTTTGCGTCTGCAGAGGTTTCTGCTGCTTTGTTGTTGTTGTTGTTGTTGTTGTTGTTGATTAGCTGTGCCCTGTCCCTAGAGGTGGAGTCTACAGAGACAGGCAGGGCTCCTTGAGCTGCTGTGAGCTCCCCCCTGTTCGAGCCTCCCAGCATCTTTGTTTACCTATTTAAGCCTCAGCAATGGCAGGTGCCCCTCCCCCAGCCTTGCTGCTGCCTTGCAGTTAGATTGCAGACTGCTGTGCTAGCAATGAGGGAGGCTCCGTGGGAGGGCGTGGGACCCTCCCAGCCAGGTGTGGGATATAATCTCCTGGTGTGCCCGTTTGCTAAGACCCTTGGTACAGCACAGTATTGGGGTGGGAGTTACCCAATTTCCAGGTGTTGTGTGTCTCAGTGGCTAGGAAAAGGGATTACCTTCCCCCTTGCGCTTCCCAGGTGAGGCAATGCCTCACCCTGCTTCAGCTCTGGCTGGTCGGGCTGCAGCAGCTGACCAGCACCGATTGTCTGGCACTCCCTAGTGAGATAAACCCAGTACCTCAGTTGAAAATGCAGAAATCACTTATCTTCTGTGTTGCTCGCGCTGGGAGCTGGAGACTGGAGCTGTTCCTATTCGGCCATCTTGCTCCACCTCCCGTAAGATGTATTTTCTAACAAATTTTATATTTGTCACACTTTGTGTAGGAATCTCATGAGATTTTTCTGTTACAAAGAAAAACGATGCTGATTTATTTCTCTCACCTGTGGATGGTGTATGTGGGTTATTTATTTATTTATTTATTTATTTATTTTTGAGACAGAGTCTCACTCTGTCACCCAGACTGGAATGCAGTGGCCCGATCTCGGCTCATTGCAACCTCTGTCCCCTGAGTTCAAGCGACTCTCCTACCATGGCCTTCCGAGTAGCTGGGATTACAACCTCCTGCCACTGAGCCCGGCTAATTTTTGTATATTTAGTAGAGACAGGGTTTCAGCATCTTGGCCAGGCTGGTCTTGAATTCCGACCTCATGATCCACCCACTTCAGCCTCCCAAAGTGCTGGGATTACAGGCATGAGCCATTGTGCCCTGCCGCCTCTTAATTAACTGATCTGAAAGTTATATTGATAAGCTAATTCTTCAGTTAAGACGAATTTTTCAGTGCATTAATAAAATACCAACTTTCTTATTAAAATCTACAAAGTACAATGTGAAATGACATGGCAGGAAGACAACAGTGAGGATACTGTAGCTGTAACAGGGATAAAAAAAAAAGAAGGTCTGTGATGCATACAGTGTTGGAATGCCAATAATGAGACAAACAAACCTGAGATAATTTGGTAATATAAGAAGCAGAATTGGCCAGGCATGGTGGCTCACACCTGCAATCCCAGCACTTTGGGAGGCTGAGGCAGGTGGATCACCTGAGGTCGGGAGTTCGAGACCAGCCTGACCAACATGGAGAAATCCTATCTCTACTAAAAATACAAAATTAGCCAGGCATGGCGGCACATGCCTATAATCCCAGCTACTCAGGAGGCTGAGGCAAGAGAATAGCTTGAACCCGAGAGGCAGAGGTTGCAGTGACCCGAGATCATGCCTTGCACTCCAGCCTGGGTAATAAGAGCAAAACTCTATCTGAAAAACAAAAATAAAAAAGCAGAATTTCTCTTTAAATTCAGCAAGAGTCAGTTTTGCAGCCAAAATAAATAAATAAATAAATAAATAAAGTAAAATAAATAACAACAAAAAAAATCCTCTTCGCATGACAAATCAACGTTATTTCTTCACTACTGATATTTTCTCTCTCTGACTTGAAGTTACAAACTAACTCCAGGAGGAATACTTATGGTTTATCATGAAGCATCCACTACACAGCAAGCACTATGATGTTTATTTGCTGCATTTATACACAAAAACATCCTCTTGACTTATGGAAGCCTCCCTAGTACTTACCTGAGCAAATTTGCTCAATAAATAAATAAATTAACATGACAATTTTAAAATCTGAGAGGAACAGTAACTAAAGTGGGCTTATATAGTATTCTTCAAGCAAAAGAACAGAATGAAATCTTCTAATTAAATACAATATAACTTCATACACTAATTGTAAAATTATATCTACAAATTATTTTGTGTGCATCACTAAATTTCATAAAAATCATTATTATAATCCCTGACCAGCTCACATAATGAATACTGCATAAACTACAAAACAAAAAAATATATGAAACAAGGAAATTATGGGTTTAGCAAGAGTACCAGACAAGTAAAACCAGACGAATTGCATGGGGGACTCTGAACCATAAGCCATAAAATTTTAAAGATTTCAATACAAAGCAGACAGTATAGAATTGCTTTTCACATTTTTTAGGTTTCTAGTTTTCTACCAAATTAGTTACCTTAATAAAAAAATTTACTGTTATCTTCTGAAAATATGTCCTAACTCATACACATTCATCATAATTTGCATATACCTAGTGTTGTCTTTGGAATAATATATGTGTATATTTAACCCGAGTTAAATCAAAACTAAAATTCTGTATATATGTGTTTGCAGGCAGAGTTGTCACATCTTCAAAAAAATATATATATATACATATAACAAATTTTTGGAAGTTTTTTTTAGGACTCAGATATGTATGAATTTTATTTACATAATTTTAATTATGATCATAAAAATAATCCTGTACTCAATGACAATTGTACATTTAAAAATAGCTAAAAGTGTAGAATTGGGTTATTTGTAACACAAAGAACAAATGCTAGTGGTGATGGATACCTCATGTACTCTAACGTTATTATTACATATTATATGCCTGTATCAAAATATGCCATTTATGCAGATCACTTGAAGTGAGGAGTTCAAGACCAGCCTGGCCAACATGGTGAATCCCCGTCTCTACTAAAAATACAAAAATTAGCTGGGCATGGTGGCAAGTGCCTGTAATCCCAGCTACTCGGGAGGCTGAGACAGGAGAATTGCTTGAACCTGGGAGGTGAAGGTTACAGTGAGCAGAGATCACACCACCACACTCCAGCCTGGGTGACAGAGCGGGACTCCATCTCAAAGAAAAAAAAAAGCACTTCATTGAATGTACAATAGATGTAACATTTTAAACAATGTTTAACTAGAAAAATTAAGTTTACATATAATTGAAAAATTTTTAAATGTACTGCATATTGCATAAAAGTACAATTAATGTAATTAATTTTAACTAAAACTTAAAAAAAATTTTTTCACTATAGTGGACAAAAATATGACTCAGAACACCTACCTCACACATCACTTAACATTATAAGTGAACCACAATGAGCCTCTCTACTTAAATTTTTGTTATGTATTTTACATTTTAATGTTCTTACTCTTCCACAGAAAAGGTCATAAATAATGCCTACCTAATAAAAAAGAATCCTTATATCTGCGATGCAGCAGTATTTGATCACATGCTTTCACATGTAAATACAATAGGAATGGAGAGCATAAAGTAATTTGAGAGTTAAATTACATCATTATTTGCTTTTCAAAAAAATCTGTAATAATAAAAAAGTATACTTTGAATGTAATTATAACTCTCCAAACAATCTTCTACTTCTTTTGAAGTTATATACTAGTAACGTATCAAATAATTGCAGTTTGGGATTATTTTCTGTACTCGAAACTCTGATTTAGTGTAATGTCTGAAGAGTAAGTGCCCTATTATTTCTACGGTCTATTCTCTGTGATTTACATAAAGTTAATTTTGAAGTATTTTTTAATATTTACTTCATTTACAAAAATATCTTAGTATGAACTCTATGATGTTTTCTAAGTTGTAGTTTTTGAAATGTGTTTCTTTCAAATTCATTACATTTGCAGGGTTTTTCTCCAGTATGAATTTCCTGACACTGAACAAAGTTTGAGCAACTTCTTTAGGGTTTTCTTCTAATACAAAATGTATACAATGAGATCTGTGATACAAGTAAAGGTACTACAATCCTTTTTATAGTTGTAACGTTGGTCCTCAGAATAAATACTTTTTCACATTATAGGCTTATATTTTCTGAAAGACCTTTTCAGAATAATTGCATTTATAATACTTTTATTAAGTATGAACTCTCTGATATTGAGTAAGATGTGAGCAGATACCAATGGCTTTTCTATAGTCTTTACATTTTTACAATTTTTCTCTAGTATAAATGGTTTCCTGTGCAATAAGGTGTGAGCATTGGTTAAAGGTTTTCCACATTCTTCACACTTGTAGAAGTTTTCTCCAGTATGAATTATCTTACCTACAATACAGCATGACCATTTAAAGGCTTTGTGATATTCCTCACATGTTTAGACTTTCTCACCAGTATGAGTTCTTTTATGTTTAGAAAGGTTTGAGGTGTTGTCAAAGCATTGTCACATCGTTCAGGTTTGTAAAGTTTTTCTCCAGTATGATCTGGAGACTTGTTAAAGGCTTTGCCACATTCCTTCACATTTGTAATTTCTCTTAAGTATGACTTATGTGTAGTAAGATGTGAGGAATGGTTACAGGCTTTGCCACATTCTTTACATTTGTAAGTTCTCTCTCCAGCATAAAATTTTCTCTCCACCATGCCCAGCTAGTTTTTGTATTTTTAGTAGAGATGGGGATTCACCATGTTGGCCAGGTTGGTCTCAAACTCTTCACCTCAATCCATGTTTAGCATTGAGAAATGAGTTAAAGCTTTGCCACATTCTTCACCCTTGTAGTTTTTCTCAAGTATGAATTCTTTTATGTTCAGTAAGTTTTGAGGACCACTTAAAAGCATTGCCACATTCTTCAAATTCTAGAGTTTCTCTCCAGTATAAATTATCTTCTGTTTAGCAAGGTTTGAGGACTATTTAAATGCTTTGCCACATTCTTCACATTTGTAAGGTTTCTCTTAGTATGAATTCTCTTATGTACAGCAAGGTGTGAGGACCAGTTAAAGGCTTTGCTACATTCTTCACATTTGTAGGGTTTCTCTCCAGTATGAATTATCTTATGTTCAGTAAGGTTTGAGGACCACTTATAAGCTTTGCCACATTCTTTGCATTTGTAGGGTTTCTCTCTGGTATGAATCATTTCATATAAGGTAAGGTTTGAGGGGCAGTAAAAGGTTTTGCCACATTCTTCACATTTGTAGAGTTTCTCTCCAATATGAATTATCTTATGTCTAGTAAGGTTTGAAGACTACTTAAAGGCTTTGCCACATTCTTCACATTTATAAGGTTTTTCTCCAATATGAATTATCTTATGTTCAGTAAGATTTGAGGACCACTTAAAATCTTTGCCAAATTCTTCACATTTGTAGTGTTTCTCTCTAGTATGAATTCTCTTATGTTCGGTAAGATTTGAGGACTGTTTAAAAGCTTTGCCACATTCTTCACATTTGAACAGTGTCTTTTCAGTGTGACTTCTTTTATGTTGAGTAAAGGTCAATGGCTGTTTAAAGACTTTGCCACATTCTTCACATTTGTAGGAATTCTCTCTGGTATGAATTTTCTTATGTTGAGTTAGGTGTGAAAGCATGCAAAATGATTTGCCACATTGTTTACATTTGAAAGATTTTTTTTAGTATGTCTTATTTTATTATTATTTGAATTTGGATATTTATAGAAGACTTTCACATATTCATCACACTGAAATATTTTGTTCTGGGTAGATGTCAAACATTGATTAAGTCCATTATAAACTCCTTTGTGCATCCTACCATCATCCAAACTTTTACAGTTTTTTTCTTAGTTGTAAATTCTTATCTCCACACTTTGCATATGTTCTCAGTATCAAGTTTTGGAAGGATTCTTTTATGCCCTGCTCTGGCCACAGGTCTTGAGCAAAATGAGAACACATAACTGAAAGAAATAAAAATAACAAGTTAATCCAGTTGTTAGACTCAGATAAACATACCTTACTAATCTAACCTACAAAGTTGTACAAACCACATAAGCAAGATGGCACAGCAAAATGCCACAGGCCCTAATTCTTTCATAGACATATACATGTAGCAAAAACATACTGACCAAAATACACTTGCAGAAAATTTATAAATGGGTTAACTGTGTGCAATGCCCAGGTAAAAACAGTGCAAAGAGCCACACAGAAAGACTGTGTTACAGTTACACAACACAGTTTTTCCTGATCCCTAAGATAACAAAGCTTTTTAAGCAGTAAATTGCTGGCTGGGCATGATAGCTAACACCTGTAAATCCCAGCCCTTTGGGAGGCAGAGAGAGGTGGATCACCCAAGGTCAGAATTTTGAAACCAGCCTAGCCAAAATAGCAAAACCTCATGTCTACTAAACATTTGCCAGGTATGGTGGCACACACCTGTAATCCCAGTTACTCTGAAGGCTGAGGCATGAGAATCACTTGAACTTGGGAGGTAGAGGTTGTAGTAAGCCAAGATCTCACCACTGCACTTCAGCCTGGGTGACAGAGCAATATTCTGTCTTAAAAAAAAAAAAAAAGTAATTGCCAACTCCTGGTTTCTTTTTTAAAAGATGAGAAAAACACTGGTACATACATATTTATTTCTGGCCTCAAGGGGCCTTTCCAGACACTAGTTTCTTTCCTGCATTACATAAAGTGGTGAAAGAAATGGTGGGATACTTTGGATTGACAGTTTGAGTCTGCTGAGACCAAATGTAAATGTTATAGCAGCAGAGAGACTGCAGTATCACATACAGGAAACACGTGTAGCAAGTAGTTACTGACTATTAAAAGAAAAATAAACATTTTTTTCTTTTGTTTGAGACGGAGTCTTGCTCTCTTGCGCAGGCTGGAGTGCAGTGGCATGATCTCGGCTCATGGCAGCCTCCACCTCTTGGGTTCAAGCAATCCTCCTGCCTCAGCCCTCAGAGTAGCTGGGACTATAGGTATGTGCCACCACACCCAGTTAATTTTTGTATTTTTAGTAGAGACGGGGTTTCACAGTGTTAGCTAAGGTGGTCTTGATCTCTGAACCTCATGATCTGCCCGCCTTGGCTCTCGAAGTGTTGGGATTACAGGCATGAGCCACTGTGCCCGGCTGAAATAAACTTTTTAAACTAAAAAATAAATACAAAATTTTAGACAGGACACATCCCAAGTACATGTGTGAGAGACTCCCAGAGACTGTAGCAAAGACAATTGGTTTCAGACTGTGCCCGGACAAAGCTACATTATAAGGATAGTTAGAGGTAGCTTTTTTAATGCTCAAATCTCAATCAAAGATTACAATGTATACAAAATATTAAGGCAACATGGCCCAATAAAAAAAATATAAAATATTTAGAAGGCAACCATAGCCAGGTGCGGTGCCTCATGCCTGTAATCCCAGCACTTTGAGAGGCTGAGGTGGGCAGATCATGAGGTCAGGAGTTCGACACCAGCCTGGCCAACATGGTGAAACTGTTTTTCCTAAAAATACAAAAATTAGGCGGGCATGGTGGCATGTGCCTGTAATCCCGGCTACTCAGGAGGCTGAGGCAGAAGAATTGCTTAAACTGGGACGCGGAGGTTGCAGTGAGCCAAGATCATGCCAGTGCCCTCTAGCCTGGGTGACAGAATGAGACAACCTCTCAAAAAAAAAAAAAAAAAAAAAAAAAAAAAAAGAAAAAGAAAAGAAAGGAACCATAAAGAGGGGGCACCCAAGATGGCCAAACAGGAACAGCTCCAGCCTCCAGCTCCCAGTGTGAGCAACACAGAAGATGAGTGATTTCTGCATTTTCAACTGAGGTACAGGGTTCATCTCACTGAGGCATGTCGGACAGTCAGTGATGGTCAGTAGATGCAGCCCGACCAGCAAGAGCTGAAGCAGGGTGAGGCATCGCCACACCTGGGAAGTGAAAGAGGAAGGGAATTCCTTTTCCTAGCCAAGGGAAATTGAGACACACAACATCTGGAAAATCAGGTAAATCCCATCCTAATACTGTGCTTTACCAGGGGTCTTAGCAAATGGCACACCAGGAGATTATATCCCACACCTGGCCCAGAGGGTCCCACGCCCATGGAGCCTCCCTCATTGCTAGCACAGCAGTCTGAGATCTAACTGCAAGGTGGCAGCAAAGCTGGGGGAGGGGCGCTCGCCATTGCTGAGGCTTAAGTAGGTAAACAAAGCAGCTGGGAAGCTTGAATTGGGTGGAGCCCACCACAGCTCAAGGAAGCCTGCCTGCCTCTGTAGACTCCAACTCTGGGGACAGGGCATAACTAAACAAAAAGCAGCAGAAACCTCTGCAAATGTAAATGTCCCTGTCTGACAGCTTTGAAGAGAGCAGTGGTTCTCCCAGCATGGAGGTTGAGATCTGAGAATGGACAGACTGCCTGCTCAAGTGGGTCCCTGACCCCTGAGTAGCCTAACTGGGAGACATCCCCTACTAGGTCCAGACCGACACCTCACACCTCACAGGGCTGGATACACTTCTGAGACGTAGCTTCCAGAGCAAGAATCAGACAGCAACACTCACTGTTCAGCAATACTCTACCTTCTGCAGCCTCTGCTGCTGATACCCAGGCAAACAGGGTCTGGAGTGGACCTCAAGCAAACTCCAACAAACCTGCAGCTGAGGGTCCTGACTGTTAGAAGGAAAATTAACAAACAGAAAGGACACACACACCAAAACCCTATCAGTACATCACCATCATCAAAGACCAAAGGCAGATAAAACCACAAAGATGGGGAAAAAGCAGGGCAGAAAAGCTGGAAATTCAAAAAAACAGAGCACATCTCCCCCTCCAAAGGAACACAGCTCATCGCCAGCAATGGAACAAAGCTGAATGGAGAATGACTTTGATGAGTTGAGAGAAGAAAGCTTCAGTCAATCAAACTTCTCATTTCTCACAGCTAAAGGAGGAACTACGTAACCAGCGCAAAAAAACTAAAAACCTTGAAAAAAGAATGAATGAATGGATAACTAGAATAGTCAATGCAGAGAAGACCATAAAAGAACTGACAGAGATGAAAACCATGACATGAGAACAACGTGACAAGTGCACAAGCTTCAGTAACCGACTCGATCAACTGGAAGAAAGAGTATCAGTGATTGAAGATCAAATGAATAAAATGAAGTGAGAAGAGAGGTGTAGAGAAAAAAGAGTAAAAAGAAATGAACAAAGCCTCCAAGAAATATGGGATTATGTGAAAAGACCAAATCTACATCTGATTGGTGTGCCTGAAAGTGACGGGGAAATGGAACCAAGTTGGAAAACATTCTGCACGATATGATCCAGGAGAACTTTGCCAACCTAGTAAGGCAGGTCAACATTCAAATTCAGGAAATACAGAGAACGCCACAAAGATACTCCTTGAGAAGAGCAACTCCAAGACACATAATTGTCAGATTCACTAAAGTTGAAATGAAGGAAAAAATCTTAAGGGCAGCCAGAGAGAAAGGTCGGGTTACCCACAAAGGGAAGCCCATCAGACTAACAGCAGATCTCTCAGCAGAAACTCTCCAAGCCAGAAGAGAGTGGGGGCCAATATTCAGCATTCTTAAAGAAAAGAATTTTAAACCCAGAATTTCATATCCAGCCAAACTAAGTTTCATAAGTGAAGGAGAAATAAAATCCTTTACAGATAAGCAAATG
The DNA here is from genome assembly GCF_007565055.1 of Rhinopithecus roxellana. Lineage (NCBI taxonomy): Eukaryota > Metazoa > Chordata > Mammalia > Primates > Cercopithecidae > Rhinopithecus > Rhinopithecus roxellana. Next base: position 79,815,512 of record NC_044560.1, on the reverse strand, counting down.
CTTAGACATTTTGTCACCACCAGGCCTGCCCTACAAGAGATCCTGAAGGAAACACTAAACATGGAAAGGAACAACCGGTACCAGCCATTGCAAAAACATGCCAAAATGTAAAGACCATTGATGCTAGGAAGAAACTGCATCAACTAACGAGCAAAATAATCAGCTAATATCGTAATGACAGGATCAAGTTCACACATAACAATATTAACTTTAAATGTAAATAGACTACATGGTCCATTAAAAGACACAGACTGGCAAATTGGATAAAGAGTCAAGACCCATCAATTTGCTGTATTCAGGAGACCCATCTCACTTGCAGAGACATACATAGGCTCAAAATGAAGGGATGGAGGAAGATCTACCAAGCAAATGGAAAACAAAAAAAAAAAAAAAAAAGCAGGGGTTGCAATCCTAGTCTCTGATAAAACAGACTTTAAACCATCAAAGATCAAAAGAGACAAAGAAGGCCATTACATAATGGTAAAGGGATCAATTCAACAGGAAGAGCTAACTCTCCTAAATATATATGCACCCAATACAGGAGCACCCAGATTCATAAAGCAAGTCCTTAGAGACTTACAAAGAGACTTAGACTCCCATATAATAATAATGGGAAACTTTAACACCCCACTGTCAACATTAGACAGATGAACGAGACAGAAAACAAGGATATCCAGGAATTGAACTCAACTCTGCACCAAGCAGACCTAATAGACATCTACAGAACTCTTCACCACAAATCAACAGAATATACATTCTTCTCAGCACCACATCACACTTATTCCAAAATTGACCACATAGTTGGACATAAAGTACTCCTCAGCAAATGTAAAAGAACAGAAAGTATAATAAACTGTCTTTCAGACCACAGTGTGATCAAACTAGAACTCAGAACTCAATCAAAACCACTCAACTACATGGAAACTGAACAACCTGCTCCTGAAAGACTACTAGGTACATAACAAAATGAAGGCAGAAATAAAGATGCTCATTGAAACCAGTGAGAACAAAGAGACAACATACCAGAATCTCTGGGACACATTTAAAGCAGTGTATAGAGGGAAATTTATAACACTAAATGCCCACAAGAGAAGGCTGGAAAGATCTAAAATTAACACCCTAACATCACAATTAAAAGAACTAGAGAAACAAAAGCAAACACATTCAAAAGCTAGCAGAAGGCAAGAAATAACTAAGATCAGAGCAGAACTGAAGGAGATAGAGACACAAAAAACCCTCCAAAAAATCAATGAATCCAGGAGCTGGTTTTTTGAAAAGATCAACAAAATTGATAGACCACTAGCAAGACTAATAAAGAAGAAAAGAGAGAAGAATCAAATAGGTGTAATAAAAAATGATAAAGGGGATACCACCACCAACCCCACAGAAATACGAACTACCATCAGAGAATACTATAAACACCTCTACACAAATAAACTAGAAAACCTAGACGAAATGGATAATTTCCTGGACACTTACACTCTCCCAAGACTAAACCAGGAAAAAGTTGAATCCCTGAATAGACCAATAGCAGGCTCTGAAATTGAGGCAATAATTAACAGCCTACCAACCAAAAAAGTCCAGGACCAGATGGATTCACAGCCAAATTCTACCAGAGGTACAAGGAGGAGCTGGTATCATTCCCTCTGAAACTATTCTAATTAATAGAAAAAGAGGGAATCCTCCCTAACTCATTTTATGAGGCCAACATCATCCTGATACCAAAGTCTGGCAGAGATACAACAAAAAAAGAGACTTTTAGACCAATATCCCTGATGAACATCGATGCAAAAATCCTCAATAAAATTTTCACAAACAGCATCCAGCAGCATATCTAAAAACTTATCCATCATGATCAAGTAGGCTTCATCTCTGGGATGCAAGGCTGGTTCAACATATGCAAATCAATAAACATAATCCAGCATATAGACAGAACCAAAGACAAAAACCACATGATTTTCTCAATAGGTGCAGAAAAGGCCTTTGACAAAATTCAACAGCCCTTCATGCTAAAAACTCTCAATAAATTCGGTATTGATGGAACTTATTTCAAAATAATAAGAGCTATTTATGACAAACCCACAGCCAATATCATACTGAATGAACAAAAACTGGAAGCATTCCCTTTGAAAACTGGCACAAGACAGGAATGCCCTCTTTCACCACTCCTATTCAACATAGTGTTGGAAGTTCTGGCTAGGGCAATCAGGCAAGAGAAAGATATAAAGGTATTCACTTAGGAAGAGAAGAAGTCAAATTGTCCGTTTGCAGATGACATGATTGTATATTTAGAAAACCCCATTGTCTTAGCCCAAAATCTCCTTAACCTGATAAGCAGCTTCAGCAAAGTCTCAGTATACAAAATCAATGTGTAAAAATCACAAGCATTCTTATACACCAGTAAGAGACAAACAGAGAGCCAAATCATGAATCAATTCCCATTCACAATAGCTTCAAAGGGAATAAAATACCTAGGAATCCAACTTACAAGGGATGTCAAGGACCTCTTCAAGGAGAACTACAAACCACTGCTCAGTGAAATAAAAGAGGACACAAACAAATGGAAGAACATACCATGCTCATGGATAGGAAGAATCAATATTGTGAAAATGGCCATAGTGTCCAAGGTAATTTATAGATTCAATGCCATTCCCATTAAACTACTGATGACTTCCTTCACAGAATTGGAAAAAACTGCTTTAAAGTTCATATAGAACCAGAAAAGACCCTGCATTGCCAAGACAATCCTAAGCCAAAAGAACAAAGCTGGAGGCATCACGCTACCTGACTTCAAACTATATTACAAGGGTACAGTAACCAAAGCAGCATGGTACTGGTACCAAAACAGAGCTATAGACCAATGGAACAGAACAGAGCCCTCAGAAATAATACCACATATCTACAACTATCTGATCTTTGACAAACTTGACAAAAACAAGAAATGGGGAAACGATTCCCTATTTAATAAATGGTGCTGGGAAAATTGGCTAGCCATAAGTAGAACACTGAAAGTGGATCCTTTCCTTGCTCCTTATACAAAAATTAATTCAAGATGGATTAGAGACTTAAATGTTAGACCTAAAACCATAAAAACCCTGGAAGAAAACCTAGGTAATACCATTCAGGACATAGGCATGGGCAAGGACTTCATGTCTAAAACACCAAAAGCAATGGCAACAAAAGCCAAAATTGACAAATGGGATCTAATTAAACTAAATAACTTCTGCACAGCAAAATAAACTACCCTCAGAGTGAACAGGCAACCTACAGAGTGGGAGAAAATTTTTGCAGTCTACTCATCTGACAAAGGGCTAATATCTAGAACCTACAAAGAACTCAAACAAATTTACAAGAATAAAACAAACAACCCCATCAAAAAGTGGGCAAAGGATATGAATAGATACTTCTCAAAAGAAGACATTCATACAGCCAACAGACACATGAAGAAATGTTCATCATCACTCGCCATCAGAGAAATGCAAATCAAAACCACAATGAGATACCATCTCACACAAGTTAGAATGGCTATCTATAAGAAGTCAGGAAGTAACAGGTGCTGGAGAGGATGTGGAGAAATACAAACACTTTTACACTGTTAGTGGGAATGTAAACTAGTTCGATTGTGGAAAACAGTGTGACGATTCCTTAAGGATCTAGAATTAGAAATACCATTTGACCCAGCCATCCCATTACTGGGGATATACCCAAAGGATTATAAATCATGCTGCTCTAAAGACACATGCACACATATGTTTATTGCATAAACACTATTCACAATAGCAAAGACTTGGAATCAACCCAAATGTCCATCAGTGACAGACTGGATTAAGAAAATGTGGCACATATACACCATGGAATACTATGCAGCCATGAAAAAGGATGAGTTCGTATCCTTTGTAGGGACATGGATGCAGCTGGAGACCATCATTCTCAGCAAACTATCACAAGAGCAGAAAACCAAATACTGCATATTCTCACTCATAGGTGGGAATCGAACAATGAGATCACTTGGACACAGGAAGGGAAACGTCACACACTGGGTCCTATTGTGGGGAGGGGGTAAGGGGGAGGGATAGCATTAGGAGATATACCTAATGTAAATGATGATTTAATTGGTGCAGCACACCACCAACATGACACATCTATATATATGTAACAAACCTGCACGTTGGGCACATGTACCATAGAACTTAAAGTATAGTAATAATAAAAAAAAGTTTTTTTAAGAAAACAATTATTTTTAAAAATTTCAATAAGATGCAAAGAACACAGATAACTAAAAAATTTTAGGAAACAACACAGAAACAGAATTAGAAGTATAATATATAAGTAGGCCAAGCATGGTGACTCACACCTATAATAATAAAACTTTGGGATGCTGAGGCAGGAGCATTGCTTGGCACCAGGAGTTCAAGACCAACCTGGCCAAATAGCAAAATGACATCTGATTTTTTAGATAGATAGATAGATAGATAGATAGATAGATAGATAGATAGATAGATATAGGTATAAATATAGATAGATAGAAAGAGAGAAATGAAAACCATAAAAACAACCACATAAAAATCCTGCAGTTAAAGTAAACAATGGCAGAACTGAAGAACTGTAATAGAAAATTTTAACAAGAGACTCAATTATAAAAAAGAAAATTCAACAAACTCAAAAACACGTCATTTGAAAGTGATCAATCATGAAGCGGACAAATCGACACATTTTAGAATTTTCAGAAGAAGACAGAGAGAAAGAATAAAAGTGACTTTAAGACGAAATGTCCGAAAACTTTCGAAATCTGTGCTGAGCATGGTGGTTCACACCAGCACTCTGAGAGGCCAAGGTGGGTGAATGGCTTGAGCTCAAGTGTTTGAGACCAGCCTGGAAAATATGACAAAATCCCATCTCTACAAAAACATACAAAAATTAGCCAGACAGCATGACACATGCCTTTAGTTTCAGCTACTTTGATGGCAGATGTGGGAAGATTGCTTGAGTCTGAAAGACAGAGGTTGCAGTGAGCTGAGATCATGCCACAGCACTTCAGCTTGGGTGACAGAGTGAGACCCTGTCTCAGAAAAAACCTTTCCAAATTTAGAAAAGGATATGAACATCCAGTTTTATGAAGCTCAGTTTATTACAGAGAAAAATATATAAGCCTAATAAAGATTACCCTAGAACACATTATCATTAAATTGCCAGCATTCACCGATAAAGCACAAATCTTGAAAACGGGAAGAGATAAGAGATTCTTTACATACAAGAGAACCTTTATGTAATCAGTGGATTTTTCAGCAAAAATATTGCAAGCCAGAATATTCAATTATATATTTAAAATACTGAAAGAAGAAAAGAAAAATCTGACAGCTAAAAAGAATATATCCAGTAAAGCTGTCTTTTAGACATAAAAGAGATCAAGACATTTCAAGACAAAGGGAAAAGGTGAGGAAATTTATCACCACTCAACGTGTCTTACAAGAAATGATACAGGGAATTCTTCACATTAAAAGGGTGGAATGATAACTAACAATAAGTATAAATGTCACCAGAAATGTTAAGTATGTAGTGAAATTCAGAATATTGTAATGGTTTTGTAAAAATACTTTAAAATAAGATCTATACAAAAAGTATTAAAAATAAAGATTGTGACAATAATTTTTTAATAACTATACAACATAAAAAGTTATAAAGTATGACTATATAGCATTAAGTGTGTAAAAGAAGAAAATGTGTACAGTTTTTACATACACAGAAGTTAAATTGTTATCATCCTAAACTAGACTGTTAAAATCCCAGCATTTTGGGAGACTGAGGTGGGAGAATTACTTGAGCTCAGGAGTTTGATACTAGCCTGAGCAACATAATGAGACATTTCTCTATGAAAAAAAAACAAATAGCTGGCTGTTGTGGAGCATACCTGTAGTCTCATCTACATTGGTGACTGAGATGGGAGGACTGCTTGAGCCCAGGAGGTTGAGGCTACAGAGGGCTGTGACCATGCCACTGTGTTCTAGCTTGGGCAACAAAGCATAACCCTGTCTTGACACAAACTAACACAACCATAGGAAAGACGGGACAAGAATAAAATATTTTTTAAAAATTTAAATAAACAGAAAAAACCAAAATCACAATAGTAACTTATTAATAGTAACCTATCACTATTTTACATATAAAGAGAATAAATTATCCAATAAACAGACACAGCTACTATACACAATGTCATCTCCACATTTTAGGTTAAAATTAAATAGCTATTGTAATAGAATTAAAAGGTGGGAACTTTAAGAATTGATTAGGCCATAAGCAACCTAACCCTCATGAATGGATAAAGGTTCTTATCATGAGATGGGTTAATTATAACAAGAGAGGGTCTCTTATGAAAGGCAGCTGTCTCTTCCTCATGCTTTTGGCTATGTTATTATGCAGAACAAGGCCTTCAACAGATGCGAGTGTTATATTCTTTGCCATCCCAGACTCCAGAATCATGAGGCAAAGAAATTTTTGCTTTTCATAAAATACTTAGCCTGTGATACACTGATATAGCAACAAACAACACACTGAAGCTAAGTGGTTGAATTATTTTTAAAAGTCCATTGATATGCTGCCTAAAAGAGACTCCCTTTTGATTTAAGGACAAGCATAGGTGGAAAGTGAAAGGATGAAAAAAGATATTCCATGAAAATGATAATCAAAGGTATGTAATGGTAGCTATTGTTAAATTATACAAAAAAGACTTCCTAGCAACATCTATCACAAGAGTCAAATGAGTTTACCATGCAATAATAAAGAGGTTAATTTGTCAAGAGGATATAGGAATTAAAAATATGTATGCTCCCAACACTGGAGCTTCTAAATATATAAAGCAAATATTCACAAAACTGTAGGGAGAAGTAGACAGAAATACAATAAAACTTTAATACCTTACTCAAAACAACAGACAGATCATTCAAACAGAAACCTACTAAGAAAACAGTGATACCGCTATAGACTAAATAGATGATATACATATAACATTTCATTCAACATTATGAGATACACATTCATCTCAAAAATACATGAAATATTCTCCCAGTCTGGCCAACGTGGTGAAACCTCATCTTCCTGAAAATACAGAAATTGATTGGGCTTGGTGGTGGACACCAGTAGTTCCAGCTACAAGGGAGGATGAGGCAGAAAAATCGCTTGATCCAGGGAGATGGAGGTCACAGTAAGTCATGACTGCACCCATGCACTCCAGCCTGGGCAACAGAGCCAGACTGAACAACAACAACAAAAATAAGAAAATGAAAATAAAAACAAAAAAATACACAAAATATTTTTCAGGAGAAATTATACTTTGAGAAATTATAATTTCAGGAGTTGACAGTGAGTCAAGACTGCACCCATGCACTCCAACCTGGGCAACAGAGCAGGATAGAGCAAAGAAAAAAATAACAAAATGAAAATAAAAATAAAAAATACATAAAATATTTTTCAGGAGAAATTATACATTAAAGCAGAAATAAATAAACAGGCTTTTTCAAATTTAACAAGGTTAAAATTATGTTATTTTTATTCTGATCACAATGGCATAAAACTAGAAAAAAATAGCAAGAAGAAAGTTAGAAAACTCAAAACATGTGGCTATTAAACATCATGCTTCTAAACAACAAATGACAGTCAAAGAAGAAAGTAGAGGGAAAATAAGAAAGCTCCCTGGGCCAGGCATGATGGCTCACACATGTAATCCAGCACTTAGGGAGGCCAAGGTGGGCGGATCATGAGATTAGGAGATCAAGACCATCCTGGCTAACATAGTGAAACCCTGTCTGTATTAAAAATACAAAAAATTAGCCAGGCGTGATGGCATGGGCCTGTAGTCCTAGTTACTGGGAAGGCTGAGGCAAGAGAATTGCTTGAACCCTGTAGGCAGAGGTTACAATGAGTCGAGATTGCACCACTGCACTGCAGCCTGGGTGACAGAGTAAGACTCTGTCTCAAAAAAAAAAAAAAAAAAAAGCACCCTGATATAAATCAAATTCAACACACAAGGACCCAAAACTTCTTGGATACAACAAGAGCAGCTTTTTTTTTTTTTTTTTTTTTTTTTGAGGCAGAGTCTTACTGTGTCACCCAGGCTGGAGTGCAGTGGCATGACCTCAGCTCACTGCAACTTCCTCCTCCCAGGTTCAAGCAATTCTCCTGCCTCAGCCTCCCAAGTAGCTGGGATCACAGGTGCCTGACACCACATCAGGCTTTTTTGTGTTTTTTTTTTTTGGTATTTTGGTAGAGACAAGTTTTCACCACGTTGCCCAGACTGGTCTCGAACTCCTGAGTTCAGGTAACCCGCCCATCTCAGCCTCCCAAAGTGCAAGGATTACAGGCATGAGGCACTGCGCCTGACCCAGACTGGTTTTTTTTTTTTTTTTTTTGAGACGGAGTCTTGTTCTGTCGCCCAGGCTGGAGTGCAGTGATGCGATCTGGGCTCGCTGCAACCTCTGCCTCCTGGGATCAAGCAATTCTCCAGTCTCAGCCTCCTGAGTAGAGTAGCTGGGACTGTAGGCACATGCCACCATGCCCAGCTAATGGAGTTTCACCATGTTGGCCAGGTTGTTTCAATATTCTTATTGAAACAGTTTACAGTGGAAACCACTAATCACCATCCCAAAAGATCACGTTTTTTGCCAACTATTTGAAGTCTACAGAAGGCTGGAGAACGCAGCAATGCCTAAGTCTGCATTTTGAAAACGTGTACATATGTGTTAATACGATGTTTATTGATCTCATACTATGTGCTGCCAAGTATGCTGTGGTGTGTTGTGCTGGGAAACTCACCTGGTGTGAGTTAAACCTCAAAAAATTTTGTGAAGTAGGTATTAAGTGTCCCATAATTTCTAGCAGAATTTAGATGATGATTCAGGCTTTCTGTTTGTTTTCTTTTTTTGAGATGGAGTTTCACTCTTGTTGGCCCAATGGTGCAATCTCAGCTCACCACAACCTCCTCCTCCCAGGTTCAAGCAATTCTCCTGCTTCAGCCTCCCAAGTAGCTGGGGATTACAGGTATGTGTCACCATGCCCGTCTAATTTTGTATTTTTAATAGAGACAGGGTTTCACCATGTTGATCAGGCTGGTCTCGAACTCCTGACCTCAGGTGATCCACCCGCTTCCACCTCCCAAAGTGCTGGGATTACAGGTGTGAACCACCGTGCCCAGCTCTGTTTGTTTTCTTATCACTATAAAACCTAAATACAGACAGATAAAAGGGAAACAAAAATGAAGAGTTAAATAGGGTTCCGAAAGACTTTTAATTGTTGTGTTTAGATTTTCTTTCTCATAACATGTAGAAAAACTATTGGATTTGCAGAAGTGTAAAAGAGGTTGCTGTATGAAATGTCTCTAGAAGCACTGGTTTCAATAAGAAAGAAAGAAAGAAATTAAGCCTCCAAATTATTGGGGGAACCCACCCTCAATATTTCAACGTGGGTTCTTTCTATTTTCCATAAGTGTCAGCCGGCTGAGAAATAAAGAGAGAGAGTACAAAGAGAGGAATTTTACAGCTGGGCCTCCAGGGATGACATCACATATCTGTAGGACCATGATGCCCACCTGAGCCACAAAATCAGCAGGTTTTTATTAAGGGTTTCCAAAGGGGAGGGGTTGTTCAAATGGGGAGTAGGTCACAAAGATCATATGCTTCAAAGGGAAAAAAGGAGAACAAAGATCACATGTTTCTGAGGCCAATAAAGATCACAAGGCAAAGAGCAAAGCAAAGATTACAAGGCAAAGGGCAAAATCAAAACTCCAGAGGGTCTATGTTCAGCTGTGCATGTACTGTATTGATAAACATCTAAAACAACAGAAAACAGGGTTCAAGAGCAGAGAACTGGTCTGACCTCAAATTTACCAGGGCAGGGTTTCCCAATCCTAGTAAAACTAAGGGTACTGCAGGAGACCAGGGCATATCTCAGTCCTTATCTCAGCCATGTAAAACAGACACTCCCAGAGCTGCCATTTATAGACCTCCCCCCAGGAATGCACTTCTTTTCCTAGGGTCTAAATATTAATGTTCCTTGCTAGGAAAAGAATTTAGCAATGTCTCTCCTGCATGCATGTTCATTTATAGGCTCTCTGCAAAAAGAAAAATAGGACTCTTTTTCCCCGACCCCGTAGGCCATCAGACCTTATGGTTGTCTTCCCTTGTTCCCTAAAATTGCTGTTATTCTGATCTTTTTCAAGATGCACTGATTTCATGTTGTTCAAACACACATGTTTTACAATCAATTTGTACAGTTAACACAATAGCAGTCCTGAGGTGACATACATCCTCAGCTTATGAAGATAACAGGATTAAGAGATTAAAGTAAGACAGGCATAAGATATTACAAAAGTATTAATTTTGGGAACTGATAAATATCCATATTAAAATGAAATCTTCACAATTTATGTTCCTCTGCCGCGGCTCCAGCCAGTCCCTCCATTTGAGGTCCCTGACTTCCCACAACACCAAATAAGTAATCCTCTGCTCCCATTTATTCGTTTTTGGGTCTGGGAAAATTGTGAGATCCAGCTCTGAAGAGACACCAAGAATTAGCACACAGAAATCCGATCTCCTCTAATCAGTTCTGTGAGGGAAATTTCAGGATGAGGCCAGACCTGGACAAGGCTCAGAAGAGGGTAGAGCTGGGTAGGGCCAGGGCAGGGAACTGGCCCTCAGCTTCTCATCTCTATGCTGCTGGCTTATTTTCAGTTCTCTATTCTAAGTCTGACCAACAAGAACTTGACTCCCAGAACTTTTCTCATTTGAATGATTTAAGCCTCATCCCTATCTATTTTGCATGATACAATAGCAAACAATTTATCTAAATCGTGTAGGTCTTTCTAAAAAAAAAAATTACATTGCTGGGCACGGTGGCTCACACCTGTAATCCCAGCACTTTGGGAGGCCGAGGCGGGCAGATCACAAGGTCAGGAGATCGAGACCATCCTGGCTAACATGGTGAAACCCCGTCTCTACTAAAAATACAAAAAATTAGCCAGGTGTGGTGGTGCGTGCCTGTAGTCCCAGCTACTCGGAGGCTGAGGCAGGAGAATGGTGTGAACCCAGGAGGCGGAGCTTGCAGTGAGCCGAGATGGTGCCACTGCACTCCAACCTGGGTGACAAAGCAAGACTCCATCTCAAAAAAAAAAAAAAAAAATTACATTGAAACCGGGCGTGGTGGCTCATACCTGTAATCCCAGCACTTTGGGAGGCCAAGGCAGGTGGATCACAAGATCAGGAGTTCGAGACAAGCCTGGCCAATACAGTGAAACCCTGTCTCTATTAAAAATGCAAAAATCAGCTGGGCGTGGTTGTGGTCATCTGTAATCCCAGCTCCTTGGGAGGCTGAGGCAGGAGAATTGCTTGAACCCAGGAGGCAGAGGTTGCAGTGAGCCAAGATCATGCCACTGCACTCCAGCCTAGGCAACAGAGTGAGACTTCATCTCAAATAAAAATAATAACAAAATAAAGAAAAATACATAGAAAATTATTTATTCTTGACAAGTGAAAATAAATAGAAATAATAATTGTAACAACTTTTCTGTCCATGGGTGGCCCTTCAGGTACTGACATCAGAACTCATAACCACAACATACAATTAGAGTCCCAAATGAAGCCCAGGTTCTCTATACAACTCCCTTTGTTCTGATCACATTACTCTAATTTAAATCATGTATCCATTGACTCTAGAATAAAAATTCCTTGATGGTAGGGTCCATGACTGCTTCACCTGTTCTTCTCATGGCCAAATAAAATAGAAACAATTTGTTTACCTATCAGTTTGGGCCTCCAGACCTACTTGTTCTTCACCCAAGTATCAGGAAATTGGAACAACTCCCATTTGGACACTAAATAAGGAGATACCTTCTGTGAGGGAGAAAGAAGCCCTGGATTACTCATTATTTTATGAGATGGGATGAAGATTGGACTTGTCAGCCTGACCCTTATCTGCACAGTACATCCCTAAATGTTTCAAAGACAAAAGCTGATTTTTGCATTTTTAATAGAGACAGGGTTTCACTGTATTGGCCAGGCTTGTCTCGAACTCCTGATCTTGTGATCCACCTGCCTTGGCCTCCCAAAGTGCTGGGATTACAGGTATGAGCCACCACGCCCGGTTTCAATGTAATTTTTTTTTTTTTGAGATGGAGTCTTGCTTTGTCACCCAGGTTGGAGTGCAGTGGCACCATCTCGGCTCACTGCAAGCTCCACCTCCTGGGTTCACACCATTCTCCTGCCTCAGCCTCCGAGTAGCTGGGACTACAGGCACGCACCACCACACCTGGCTAATTTTTTGTATTTTTAGTAGAGACGGGGTTTCACCATGTTAGCCAGGATGGTCTCGATCTCCTGACCTTGTGATCTGCCCGCCTCGGCCTCCCAAAGTGCTGGGATTACAGGCGTGAGCCACCGTGCCCGGCAATGTAATTTTTTTTAGAAAGACCTACATGATTTAGATAAATTGTTTGCTATTGTATCATGCAAAATAGGTGTTAGTGAGAGGGTCTGCAGTGGCCCTGGGCTGATGCTCCAACAGTTATTCAAACAGAGGAGACTCAGGCTAACTCTGTGGGGCCAGAATAAAAAATAGAGCAATCCCTGATTCTCAATTCAGATCTGATATTACGTATACCTGTTGAGTTAACTATTGGGTACAAGAACAAGAATACCCTTCTCCAGTAACACAATTCACATATAGGAGATGTAGTTGTCTTCATGGTTCTGGACAGTTGTGGCCCTGCCTTCCCTCTGCTAAGGTGCTTCTGTACACCTATAGATTCTGCCACCAAATTTACTTTACACCAGGAGTCCCTCACACAACCACAGTAGCTCACTGCACCTGATGTAAAGTCTGACCCTGTCTTGTGAACTCCAGGTGGATATCAGCCCTTATGTGTAGATACTAGGTACCATTAACTTGGCTCTGTATTCTGAGCATTACAGTAAGGAGAGAAAAACTGGAGAAGAAATTCCAACATGAAGGCTGCTCTAACACATATTGGAGAACCCTAGAAGCTGGACTCAAAATTTGGAACTGCAGATTTAGGTTTTGGAGGGGCAGGAAAGCAAGCCACAAGGACACAAGAAATCTGGTCAAAGTACACTATTAAGAATGTTAGATCCCAAACAGGAAGAACATTCAGCCTTCAGACTTTGAAGGCAGTGTGAACTTTGCTGCACGACTGTGGGTTGTGACTGGAAGCCCAAGAGAAAAGGGTCCATACAGAATGAAGCCTGGTGAACACATTATGTGTTCATAACATGTCTAGTAACTATAGAGAAATATAATTAAAAACAGAGGCCAGGTGCGGTAGCTCATGCCTGTAATCCCAGCACTTTGGGAGGCCGAGGCAGGTGAATCACGAGGTCAGGAGTTCAAGACCAGTCTGACCAACATGGTGAAACCCCATCTCTACTTAAAATATGAAAATTAGTCAGGCATGGTGGTGTGCACCTGTAATCCCAGCTACTCAGGAGGCTGAGGCAGGAGAATCACTTGAACCCAGGAGGCGGAGGTTGCAGTGAGCAGAGATCAAGCCACTGCACTCCAGCCTGGGCGACAGAACGACACTCCATAACTGCCCCCACCCCACCCCCCGCCAAAAAGAAAAAAAAAAAAGACAATGATTGTTGTTGTTGTCAGCAACAGCCAAATGGAAGAAATGTACACGGCAAAAAAAGTGATGGGGAAAAATGGGGTGGGTAGATAACAGCTGTGATTAAAGTAATCCCCCATATTTCATGTTTTCCAAGATCATCTTACTGCAAAGAACACTCTTCCTGTTTTTGATATCACAAAGCCCCAGACTCTCTAAATTATCGTTTTTTGTTTTTTTGCCTCATAAATGATTGAATAATAAATTGTTAACCAAACTTTGCTTAAGTTTCTTTCCTTCCTCAGGCCTCCTAACTTAGACCCAATCTTACTCTAAGCTAATATACAAGCCCTTTTCATGACCCTCTTAAGAACAGTCTGACTTCTGGGTGAAATATTCTCTCATCTAGAGTCTGATTTCACCATGTTTTATCTCTCCCTTCCCCTCCCACCTTTTTTTCTGACTTTGTTTGCGCCTCCTTATGATTCATACTAAATAATTTAATAGACAACCATATGTAAACACTTTTAGAAGGTGCCAAGATTCATCTCATAAAATTTAGCATTAAACTTGGACATCCAGAGAATACAGTACAGAATAGAGATATCCACTGTTACAAATTCTAGATCCTATAAAAAAGGGGATCTGATGTTTTGACAAATATGTGAAATTCATCAATTAATCTTTCACATTTGCTTGTGGAAATGTATTCATTTTCTATAGTCATAGTTGAAGAAAGATTTTCTCAATTTCTTTTCCCTAGTAGCATTCCCAAAGCAAAGTCAAAGAATTCTTTATTTGAAATCACCCCCTAAAAATAACGGACATGAAAAACTATGACTGGGTGTGGTGGCTCACACCTGTAATCCCAGCACTTTGGGAGGTCAAGGAGGGTGGATCACGAGGTCAGAAGTTTGAGACCAGCCTGGCCAACATGGTGCAACCTCATCTCTACTAAAAAAAACAAAAATTAGCTGAGCGTGGTGGCGAGCACCTGTAATCCCAGCTACTTGGGAGGCTGGAGCAGGAGAATCACTTGAATCCCGGAGGTGAAGGTTCCAGTGAGCTGAGATTGCTCCACTGCCCTCCAGCCTGGGCGTCAGAGTGAGACTCTGGAAAAAAAAAAAAGAAAAAGAAAAAAAAAAAAGGAAAAGAATAACTACACTCACTCTGGAGAAGATAAAGGAGGTAAATTATATATATATGTATATATATATTTTTTGAGTTGGTGTCTCACTTTGTTGCCCAGGCTGGAGTACAGTGTCATGATCTCAGCTCACTACAACCTCCTCCTCCCGGGTTCAAGTGATTCTCCTGCCTCAGCCTCCTGAGTAGCTGGGATTACAGGTGCTTGCCACCACCCCCAGCTAATTTTTGTATTTTTAGTAGAGACGAGGTTTCGCCATGTTGGTCAGGCTGGGCTTGAACTCCTGACATCAAGTGATCTGCCCGCCTCAGCCTCCCAAAGTGCTGGGATTGCAGGTGTGAGCCACCGTACCCAGTCAAGAATCTTTAACAAATAAAATATATCACTAGATTTTTTTTGAAACCCACCTTTTATGGTCTGTGACTTTTTAAACATCTTTTAAGCTCTACTGAGAAAATATAATTTACAGTTATTGAAAAACTGAAGTTGAAATAAGTTAAAAAATCTTTTCAGGACACAAACTCAGGAAGTGGCAGTGGTAAATAGAACACAAACATGTCTGACTCAACTGTCAATTCACACCATAATATCACTCAAAACATCCTCCCATCCCCATCTTGTCCATTAAATTACTCAATGACCACCTTGCCAGGAGACACTGTGTGGGCCTCAGGTAAATTTTGCTTCAGGTTCTTGCATTGCCTTACTGGGATGGGATCTTCTTGTCCTTTGGGAAAAAATTTATTTCTTCACAAATCTGAAAGAATACAGAGAACAGAAATCCTTTCTACCTTTTCTCATCTATACCAACATCTGACTGGCTCATCACCGATGTGTTTACAAAGAATAAAAATTAGGTTGAGAAAAAAACATTTATTTTTACCTGTTTCCACACTTGCACATTTTAATGTCATTGGGAAAAACTCCTCAATACATTTCAGAGACAAGGGGTAACATTAAAAAAAATAATAATTTCTTCAAAGGGGTATACTTGGCATCAGCACTCACACAAAAACTTCTATTAAACTCTGACACCAACTCAAATGTCACCTTTTCTACAAAGCCCTCCTTGATTTTGCCACTGCTATGTCAGTGGCAGAATTGATTACTACTGCCATTCATTTCTTGAATACCCTTTGTCTTTTTATGTACAAGCATTACTCTCCAGAATAAATTAATCATTTACACATCAATCCATGCTAATAAACTACAAACTGCTATAGCGTAGATATGATGAACCCTGTTCATCTGTGTAATCCAAATGTCTGATACATAATAGGTGTTTTATATATATATGGAATTCATGCTTTCAGGGTGTTGCTGGAAAAGCTACCAAATTCTTTTTTTTTTTAACTTTTAAGTTCAGAGGTACATGTGAAAATTTTTTACATAGGTAAATGTGTGTCATAAGGGTTTGTTGTGCCGATTATTTCATCATCCAAGTATTAAGCCTAGTACCCACTAGTTTTGTTTGTTTTTTTTTTTTTTTTGAGACAGGGTCTCACTCTATCACCCAGGCTGGAATGCAGTGGCATGATCTCAGCTCACTGCAACCACTGCCTCCTAGGTTTAAGCAATTGTCCTGCCTCAGTCTCCTGAGTACTGGGATTACAGGCGTGCACCACAACACCGGTCAATTTTTGTATTTTTGATAGAGTTGGGGTTTCACCATGTTGGCCAGTCTGGTCTCGAACTCCTGACCTCAAGTGATCCACCTGCCTCAGCCTCCAAAAGCACTGGGATTACAGGCCTGAGCCACCTAGCCTGGCCTAGTTATTTTTTCTCATCCTCTCCCTCCTGTCTCTAATAGGCCCCAGTATGTTTTGTCCTCTATGTGTTCATGTATCCCTGTCACTTAACTTCCACTTATAAGTGAGACCATGTATTATTTAGTTTTCAGTTCCAGTGTTAGTTTGCTAAGAATAATGGCCTAAAGCTCCATTTATGTTTCTGCAAAGGATAATATTTCATTCTTTTTCATGGCTGCACAGTATTCCATGGTGTATATGCACCATATTTTTTCAAATCCAGTCTATCACTGGTGGACATTTAGGCTGATTACATGTCTCTGCTATTGTGCATTGTGCTGCAGTGAATATACACATGCATGTCTATTTACAGTAGAATGATTTATGTTGCTTTGGGTATATACCCAATAATGGGATTGCTGCATCAAATAGTATTTCTGTCTTTAGGTCCTTGAGGAATTGCCACAGTTTTCTGCAATAGTTGAACCACCAACAGTGTATAAGAGTTCCTTTGAGAAAAAAAAATCTTAATGTTCTCAGAGGTTAGCTTTTGAGACACATGTTATACCAGGAAACTGTCCTCAGGCCCAGGCCACCCAGCTGCTACTCTGAGAGGCTACACTCTCATTCCTCAGGCTGTCCTCTAAGGGATTACCGAGGGGATGATATTCATTAGACACTCCCAGAGACATGAAGTGTCTAATATGGGCATCTTGGGTTATCCCAGACAAGTTTGAAACTCATAATCAAGAAAAGGCCAGAAAGTTGCTGTAAAAGGCCCTGCAGTCTCTCCAAAGCAAAACTTTAACCCAAATACATACTAATAAGGTGTGTGTGCCTAGGAAAGATAAAAGGAGAAAAGGCACATTTTTTTTTTTACAGTAGAGTGTTAGAGGATTATTTGCTATTTTTTTCTCTCATGTGAAATGTTTACAGACAGAAAACAAAACTTTAAAAACCTGCCATCTACTGCTGTCTAAAATCATGATTAGACTGTAGTAAAGTTCAGCTCAAGTTTGAGTCAAGACTCAAGTCTCGAACTCTTGACTTTGTGATCTGCTTGCCTCCCAAAGTGCTAGAATTACAGGCGTGAGCCACTGAGCCTGGCAAAAAAAAAAAAAAAAAAAAAAAAAAAAAAAAAATTAGAATACTGTGTCTGCCAGGTGCTTGGTTCACACCTGTAATCCCAGCACTTTGGGAGGCCAAGGTGGGTGAATCACCTGAGGTCAGGAGTTCAAGACCAGCCTGACCAATATGGTGAAACCCCATCACTACTAAAAAAAAAATACAAAAATTAGCTGAGCGTGGTGGCATACCCCTGTAATCCCAGCTACTCAGAAGGCTGAGACAGGATTATTGCTTGAACTTTGGGAGTGGAGGTTGCAGTAAGCTGAGATCATGCCACTTCACTCCAGCCTGGGTGACAGAGTGAGACTCCATCTCAAAAAATAAAATAAAATACGGTGCCTGGAATGTACAGTAAAGGACAAATAGTTGATAGTATTGTAAATTGGAGATGAGAAGTTGGGCTAATTTCCTACATTTGAGAATGTAGGAAGGAAAGTGGAAATTTATAATTTTACTATAAGCCTGAGTTTGGCCAGGGACAAATGGCCAACCATACATTAGCCTACCATACATTAGCAAGGCTCAGAGGAAATCATTTCTCCTGTAGAGTGTTAAAAAAATTAGAAAGGCCTGGCATGGTGGCTCACGCCTGTAATCCCAGCACTTTGGGAGGCCGAGGCAGGTGGATCACCTGAGATCAGGAGTAAAAGACCAGCCTGGCCAACATGGTAAAACCCCATCTCTACTAAAAATACAAAAATTAGCTGGGCGTAGTGGTGTGTGCTTGTAATCCCAGCTACTCGAAAGGCTGAGGCAGGAGAATCACTTGAACCCAGGAGGCAGAGGTTGCAGTGAGCCGAGATCATGCCTTTGCACTCCAGCCTGGGCAACAGAGCAAGACTCCATCTCAAGATAAATAAATAAATAGCTGGAAAGTAGACTGAAGTGGCTCTAGTGCCCTGTGCTCATAAGTAAAAAATCTGAAACCTAACTCAAATGCATTTCTTATAAATTACTATCTTAGGGCGAAAAAAATTCAGGTTTGGCTAGTCATAAACCTACAATTAACCTCTAATTATATAACCAGGAAATTTCCACCTGGAACATAAAACTAAGGTGACTCCATAACTGTAACCAGTTCTTGAATCTGGTTTGCCTTCTCAAGCATGTTATGAAACCCTTTCCTTCATGCCCCTCACATGAACCACTCATGGTTGGGTGCTTTCCATTTCACCAATCACCATTTGCTCAAATGAACTCATTAATGTTTAAACATTGATGCTCTTTAACTTTTAACAGGGGGGACCATATGTGGTGGCTCACTCCTGTAATCACAGCACTTTGGGAAGCTGAGGTGGGCAGATCACCTGAGGTCAAGGAGTTCGAGACCAGTCTGGCCAACAGGGCGAAACCCCATCTTTACTAAAAATACAAAAATTAGCTTGGTGTGGTGGTGCACATATGTAATCTCAGCTACTCTGGAGGCTGAGGCATGAGAATCCCTTGAGCCTCAGAGGCAAAGGTTAGAGTAAACCGAGATTATGCCATTACACTTTAGCCTGGGAGACAGAGCTAAACTCCATCCTAACAAAAAAATTTAATAGGAGAGACTGGGGACCCCAGGGCTGCAGCTCCTCCCATGCATACATGAAGTCCGCGTTCTGCCCTGATGACCCGCCTGGCATCCCTGAACACTCTGGGAAATATTTGGGACTGCAGGTGCAGAGCTACTGTTAGAAACAAATGCTCAGTGCAGCAAAGAAGAATAAGCACTCTGGCAAAAAGCTTTCTCAGCAAGGCAGTTTACTTCTGTAGAAGGCTGCAGCTTGCGCCAGTCACAATCACAAGAGCAGATGGAACAAGGGAGGGAAGGGGCTTTTATCCCTAACGTGGTCAGTCCCTTTTGCTGTGTCCTGCTCCTATTGATTGGGCCTGGAAGGCACAATCTAAGCTAATCCCGATTGGCTATTTCAAACGGGGCAGGGGTGTGGGTTACAGTGGCAGGACCATCAGTTAGGAGGGAAGGTCAGTTACAGAGTGGGTAATCAAGGGAATAGATGTGAGTTATACATTAGGACTGGCGGGAAGGTTGTTTACCGTAACTAGGGGCAAGGAGGCACAAAGAACGAGGAAGTTAGGCTTTCAAAATCGAGATCAAAGAACAAGGAAGCTGAACAAGCTGACTCTTTGAAGAGGAACCCACTGTACCTAACACCGCCCAGAGTGTTCCAGAAAGGGCGGCGGTGCAGGGACGGGGTGGGACGCAAGGGTCCAGGCTGCGGGCCCAGCCACCATCTTGCAGCCAGAGGGGCCTGGGGCAGAGCTTTGCCACCGGGGACTCAGGTCACGTCTGGGAGCTGACTGCCGGGAGGCCGGTCCCGCTGGTTTCACAGCCCAGGCTGGAGTGCAGTGGTGCGATCTCGGCTTACTGCAACTTCTGCCTCGTGGGTTGAAGCGATTCTCCTGCCTCAGCCTCCCAAGTAGCTGGGATTACAGTCGCCAGCCACCAGGCCCGGCTAGTTTTTGTGTTTTTAGTGGAGATAGAGTTTCACCATTTTGAGCAGGCTGGTCTCGAACTCCTGACTTCATGATCCGCTTGCCTCAGCCTCCCAAAGTGCTGGGTTTACAGGCGTGAGCCCCTGAGCCTGGCCACAAAAAAAAAAAAAAAAAAAAAAAAAAAAAAAAAAAAAAAAAAAAAAAAAAAAAAAAAAAACCCAACCAAAAAAACAACTTTTTAAAAAAGTCTAAACGTTCCTCTTCTTACATTAATTAGCTAATAAGGTGCATCATACAAGCCGACCCAGGTAAGGAAAAAAGCAAGTACATTTCAGGTCTCAGCTCTCTTCTTAATTAGTTGCAATACCCTGGGCACGTGACCTCGCCTACTTCAGCCTGTTTCCCAGTGGGTAAAATGCACTAATAGTGGGGAGGATGGGGGCGGGAGGTGGGTCCTGGAACTTTATCCAGTCAGTGGTGCTGGCATGGGAACTGCCCAATCAGGCGCTCAGTTGGAGAGGAGGGCGTGGCTTCCAGCATTTGGCCGGGTCTTTGTCTTGCTACCTCGGGAACTTGGGATTCGTTTCCACTGTTCTGCGTCCTCCTCTTCGGGAGACCCCGGTAACTCTGTCACAGCCCCTGTTGCCCTGTGATCCGCAGGTCCTGGGAGACGCATAGCTAAGATGCCAGGACATCCTGGAAGCTGGGAAGTACTGAGTATGCGGAGTTGGGCATCCTGAGAGGGGAGACCCGGCTGTGAAAGCCGCGGAACTGGCGTCCCCACAGCCCGCTCCCTTGTCGCAAACCTAAGTCCCCACTGGCTCAGCTCCTTCCCAGGCCCTCCGGCCGCAAGATGGCTGGTGGGCCCGCAGCCGGGACCCCGGCATCCCGCCTGGTCTCTGAGGGCCGCCCTGTCTGGAGCTCTCTGGGCAGCTCTGCACTCGCAGCCCTGAGTATTTCCCAGAGTGTTTAGGGATGCCCGGGGAGTCATGGGGCAGAATCGCGACTTGGTGTGTGCGTGGGAGGAGCTGCGGCCCATGGGGTCTTCAGTCTCTCTTGTTAATTTTTTTTGTTAAGACGGAGGCTAGCTCTGTCTCCCAGCGTCAACTTTAGTGGCGCGATCTCCTCCCAGGCTCAAGCGATTCTCGTGCCTCAGCCTCTCGAATAGCTGGGATTACCTGCGCCACCACGCCTGGCTAATTTTTGTATTTTTAGTAGAGACGGGGTTTTTCCATGTTGACCAAGCTTGTCTCAAACTGCTGGCCTCAAGTGACCTGCCCACCTCGGCTTCCCAAAGTTCTGGGATTACAGGCCTGAGCCCCCAGGCGCATGGTCTCTTCTGTTAAAATTAAAGGGAGTCAATGTTAAAACGTTAACGAGTTTATTTGACCAAATCATGATTGGTGAAATGGAAAACACCCAGCCCTCATTTGTGGTCCACCTGTGGAGCATAAAGAAAAGGGTTTTATGAAGTAATGAGGAAGGCAAACCAGGTTCAAGAATGGGTTACAGTTATGTAGTTACCTTATTTGTAAGATCCAGGTGGAAATTTCCTGGTTATGCAACCAGAGGTTAATTGCAGGTTTATAATTGCTTAAGCTTGAGTTTTTTCTTTTTCTCCGTAAGATAGTAATTTATAAGACATGCATTCGAGTTAGGTTTTAGATGTTTTACTTATGAACACAGGGCACTAGAACCACTTCAGTCTGATTTCCCGCTGTTTAATTATTTTAACACTCCACAGGAAGACTGGTCTTTCTAATGTATGACAAGCAGGGCCTCTAATCCACCATCGTTTTGCCCTGGCCTAACTCAGGCTTGCAGTAAAATTGTAAATTTCCACTTTCATTCCTACATTCTCAGATGTTGGAAATAAGGCCATCTTCCTCTCTCCAACGTACAACACTATACCATAAGTGTATTTTGAGTTTCAGGAAATCCATAAGTGCATTTCTTTTCTTTTCTCTCCTCTTTTCTTTTTTCTTTCTTTTCGACAGAGTTTTGCTCTTGTCGCCCAGGCTGGAGTGCGATGGCACGATCTTTGCTCACTGCAACCTCTGCCTCCTGGGTTCAAGTAATTCTCCTACCTCAGCCTCCTTAGTAGCTGGGACTACAGGCATGTGTCACTATGCCCGGCTAATTTTTTGTATTTTTAGTAGAGACAGTGTTTCACCATGTTGGCCAGTCTGGTCTCTAACTCCTGACCTCAGGTGATCCACCCGCCTCAGCCTCCCAAAGTACTAGGATTATAGGTGTGAGCCACTGTACCCAACCCCATAAGTGTATTTCAACATACCATAAGTGTACTTTGACTCTCAGGAATTATGTGTATAGTGCCTTTGCCCCTAGAATTTCTCACCAAAAAATTATACAAGTTCGTAGAGACTACTGGCTAATCTCTATTCCAGACCCTGAAACCAGCACAACCTGATCTCTTCATCAACCTGGGCTTGTGAACCACCAATCGTAATCTCATCTGCTGCATGGACACAGGAATACATCAGACTATAGCTCTGCCTGGGTTAGTATCTGTAGCACAAACCAGTCCTCCCAGCTACCATGCACTGTCCCCCACTAATGAGCTATTGATAGCACCTTTCCCTCTTCTGTCTTTTACTTCCCCACTTTTTGATGTGCAGAGTGTGCCCAAGGCCAGCCCTCAAGTTCCTGAATCTAGCACCTACTAGAATTCAGATGTCCATGAGTTCAAGATTATGGCCCTAGACCTCGATGTTGTAAAAAAAAAAAAAAAAAGATACAAATTACAAATACAGGCCTCACCCTTCTTGAAAATGAGGGCAGAAATTTTTCTCTTTTCTTAAATCACTTTCTGTACAAAACTTTTGTATGTAAATTCTTTTCCTGCCTACTTGAAAGGTATACAAATTATTCTAACTGCTAAATAGGTCTTTTGTGTGTATTTTTGACTCAAGACTGATTTTCTCTAGGACCTTGGAATTTATATATATATATATGTATTTTTTTGAGATGGAGTCTCGCTCTGTTGCCCAGGCTGGAATGCAGTGGCATGATCTTGGCTCACTGCAACCTCTGCCTCCCAGATTCAAGCGATTCTCCTGCCTCAGCCTCCTGAGCAGCTGGGACTACAGGCGCCCGCCACCACGCGTGGCTGATTTTTGTATTTTTAGTAGAGACGGGGTTTTACCATATTGGCCAGGCTGGTCTCGAACTCCTGACCTAGTGATCTGCCCACTTCAGCTTCCCAAAGTTCTGGGATTACAGGCGTGAGCTACTGCACCCAGCTGACCTCAGAATTATTTACTTATTCATTCATTTTTGGGGGGATGGAGTTTCACTCTAGTTCCCCAGGCTGGAGTTCAATGGTGTGTTCTTGGCTCACTGCAACCTCCACCTCCTGGGTTCAAGTGATTCTCCTGCCTCAGCCTCCTGAGTAGCTGGGATTACAAGTGTGAGCCACTGCGCCCAGCCTCCTTTTTAAACTTTTATTATTATTGTTCAATGGAGGTCTCATCCACCACATTACCCCCAAGATAGTCTCCAAATCCTGGGCTCCAGATATCCTCTTGCCTTGGCCTCCCAAAGTGCTGAGATTATAGGCACGAACCATCGTGTACGGTCTGGTCATATTTTTAATGTGTTGATTCTCGCCAGTCCAGATGCCTAATCTCATCCCTAAATATTCCTGCTGGTGTGATTATGACATCACTTTACCCAGCACCAGAGTGATTCGATGCTCTTCCCTGGGCCCAGGCCATAAATGGGATTATGGCATATCCCTGGACCCAGCACCGAGGTGATGTGACTATTCTACTGCCTTGGCACTGCCCACAGAGGACACTGTGACGTATCACTGGGTTTGTACCCAGCTGGTGTGAATCTTCTCTCCAGCCTTGCCTCTTCCACAGGGGGCATTGTGTCATATCGCTGGGCCCCACACCTGGGTTATGTGACTCTTCTGCCTGTGCCCTGCCTATGTGGGCCATTGTGACATATTGTCGGTCACACACACAGGTGAGGTAACTATACTGCCTAGGTCCTGCCTACAGAGGACATTGCAACGTCCCTGCACCCATCCCACAGGTAATGTGACTCTTCTCCTACCTGGCTTCTGCTCACAGAAGGGATTGTGACATATCACTGGGCTTGGCACCTAGCTGACTTAACTCTCCTCCTTGTCCTAGGTTCTGCCTGCAGGGGATACTGTGACATGTCACTGGGTCTAATACTAAAGTGGCATTACTCTTTAGCCTTGCCACTGCCCTCAGAAGAGAAGGCGTGGTGATGTATTGCTGGGCCCAGAAGCACTGTGATGTGAGTGTCCTTCCTGACCCTTCCTGCAAGGTGCCTACAAGACACATCTCTGGGCCCTTTACTATTTTATGTGACTCTTCTCTCTACCTGAATGTTGCCCAAAAAGGGATTGTGACATAACTTTGGGCCCAGAACCGAGGTAATGTGACTCTCCTCTCTTGCCTGTGCCTTGACCACAGAGGAGAGAGTGACTTACTGCTGAGTTCAGCACACAGGTGATGTGATTCTCCCGGCTCACAGAAGTCATTGTGACATATATCTGGGCCCATCACTGACATTATGCGACTCTTCTTCCTGGGACCTGTCCACAGTGGGGAGTGTGACATTGCTTGGCCCTTCACCTGCATGATTTGACTCTCTCATTCCTGGGCTCCACCCACATGGATGATTTTGACATGTAGTTGGGCCCACCTCCAAGGTTATGTGACTCTATGGTTCTTCCTGAGCCCTACCCACAGTGGGAATTGGGTCATATGTCTGAGACCCTCAGTTAGGTGATGTGAATCTTCTGTTTGGACCCTCTTCTCAGGGTGTTGTGATACATAGCTGGGCCCAGCATCTAGGTGATGTGATTCTTCTCTGTTGTTTGGTCTCTGCCCGAAAAATGATTGTGATGTATCACTGGGTCAATAACCTAGATGAGGTGACTCCTCTCCAGCCTGGGACCTGCACACATTGTGTATTAACACATATCACTGACTCCACCACCTAGGTAATGCAGCTCTCCTGCATGGGCCCTGCCCATAGGAGTATTATGAGCTATCATTTTAGCAATCAGCTAGGTGATGTGACACTCCTCTTCTGCCTGGGCCCTGCCGAAAAGCTTTGTTACATATCACTGAGCCCAGCACCTAAGTGATGTGACTCTTCTCTCATGCATGGGCCCTGCCAACTAGGGAGTTTGTTAAATATAGCTGAAATATAGCTGAACCCAGCCCTTAGGTCATGTGATTTTTTTTTTTTTTTTTCCTGGAGCCCTACCCACATAAGACATTTTGACATATTTTTGAGCCCAGAGGTGTTATAGCATATTTTTCCTTTTTTTTTTTTTTTTTTTTTTTTTTTTTGAGAAGGAGTCTCGCTCTGTTGCCAAGCTGGAGTGCAGTGGCGCGATCTCAGCTGACTGCAACCTGCACCTCCCGGGTTTAAGCGATTTTCCTGCTTCAACCTCCTGAGTAACTGGGACTACAGGCACCCGCCACCACGCCCAGCTGATTTTTGTATTTTTAGTAGAGATGGGGTTTCATCATGTTGGCCAAGATGGTCACGATCTCTTGACTTTGTGATCCACCTACCTCAGGCTCCCAAAGTGCCGGGATTACAGGCATGAGCCACCGCGCCTGGCCATAACGTATCTTTTCATTCATCACCTAGGTAATGTAATTGTCTTCTGCCTAGGCCCTGCCAAAAAGGGGTATTGTTGCACATCACTGGACCCAGCACATAAGTGATATGACTCTCCTGTTTTGCCTGGGCCTCCCATATTTTGGTTATTGTAAAATATCATTAGGCCCAACACCTATAGGATAGCATGTTCCTGCCTGGGCTCTGCCCACAGGGACCTTGTGACATAAATCTGTGTTCATGACCTAGAAGATAATGACATTTTATAATTACCTGCACCCTCCCCCTCACAGGAAGGATTGTGACATATCCCTGGAAGCAGACACCAGGTGATGTGGCTCTTCTGCCTCTGTCTTGCCCCCAGGGAGCATTGTGACATAGTGCTGAGCTCAGCACCCAGGTGATGTGAGTCTGTTGCTTGTGCTGTGCTTTCCAGAGAGAATTGTAACATATTCCTGGCTGAGCACCCAGGTGATGTGACACTCCTGCTTGGTTCCCTCCCTCAGGGAAGATTGTGAGATATCCTTGGCTGAAATTCCAGGTGATGTGACTCTCCTGCTAACTCCCTACCTAATTATGACATATACTGTGGTCAGCTTACATATGTGATGATGGCTTTTATTCATCAAATCAGTGTTAGAAAAAATACTGTCTTTCATAGCTTGACTTACAAAAATGAACAACATCCTGGGTCTTCTCTTTGTATGAAGGTCATATAGGATTGCCACAACCCCACCTATCAAGTGTTACAGAGAATGTGTGTGATCACAGGGCACAGCACATAGGTGAGATTTTGTTTCTTATATGCACACCTCACCAGCCATTAGGATTATCCCCCTCACGCATGGAAAGAGCCCATTGCTGAAGTCTTGAATTTCCCATGCAAACAGAGTCCACAGTTGGAATTGTGACTGTCATATGTGAGCATCCAGCCACTGTTCAAATGATGACACATTTCTAAACCCAGAACGTAAGCAGTGAGGACTCTACTATCTGGACTTAGCCAATTGGAGAGATGTTGACTCTAATATCTGGGCTTAGGGCCACAGGAATGGTTGTGGTTGCATACAAAGATGAAGATCTGGCCAGACATGGTGGCTTACGCCTGTAACCCCAGCACTTTTGGAGGCCAAGGTTGGGGGATCACGAGGTCGGGAGTTCAAGATATCCTGGCCAACATGGTGAAATCCTGTCTCTACTAAAAATACAAAAATTAGCTGGGCATGGTGATGGGTGCCTGTAATCCCATCTACTTGGGAGGCTGAGGAAGGAGAATTGCTTCAACCTGGAAGGCAGAGGTTGCAGTGAGCTGAGATCGTGCCACTGCACACCAGCTTGGGTGACACAGCAAGACTCCAACTCAGTAGTGGGAAAAAAGATTCTCCCTTGGGAAAAGAAAGATGAAGATCTCAGACTGAATTGTGATGCTCATTAACACTGTATAAAGCCTTTGGGTAGTACAGAGAGTGTACTAACAAGACCCAGCTCACAGGGAAAACTGTGACAGTTGTATGCACACCCACACTGTACATTGTCATTTTCCCATATGAACACAGCCTACTTTTGAGGTTCTGAATCTCACACCTATAGGCAGTCAAAGGTCGGAAACTTGACTCTCAGATGTGAATCCAGTCCACAGGTGAGTTGGTGATGCTCAGAGCAAGATTCAGCACACCTATGAGGCTGTGACTTCTCTAATTAGACAGTCCGCAGGAGGAGTTGAGGCTCTCATGCACAACTTTAGACAATCATTGCGATTGTAACTCCTGTTCTTAGACACAATATATAGGAAGTGTTAACCTCCTATACCTAATACCAGGACATGTGTGGGATTGTTAATTTCATTGCTGAGCCTTCCTGCAGGTTTAATTGTGACATTTTTCTCTGTTCATCAGCTGAGTGATCTGACTCTTGCATGGGTTCAACTCACAGATGGGATAGTGACATATTACTGAAACCAGAACTGAGGGTATATGACTCTATTCTGCATTAGTGCTGCTTGCAGGGGACATTGTGACACCTTGCTGTGCCTTGTGCTTAGGTGATGTGAGTCTCCTCTCCTGCTTGGCACTGCCCACAGGGGGCATTGTGACATATCTCTGGACCCCACACCCAGGTTATGTGACTCTCATGCCTGTTTCCTGACCATGTAAACAATTGTAAAATACTGCTGGGTCCAACACCCTGGTAATTTAACTCTACTGCCTGGGTTCTGCCATCAAGAGGCGTAGTGACATATCTTTCCACCCATCACCCAGGTGATGTGACTGTCTTCTGCCTGGTTTCTCCAAAAACTAGGGATTGTGACATATCACTTGGCCCACTACCAAACAAGGGTGACTCTTCTTTTCATCATAAGTTTTGCTTGAATGGGAGATTGGGACATATTGTGGAGCTCTACACCAATGTGACATTACTGTTTTGTCTTGGCCTAGACCTCAAAAGGCATTGTGACATATTTCTGGGCCCAGTAACAAGGTGATGTGAGTCTCCTGCATCAACCTTGACAACAGAGCATTGTGAAATACCTTTGGGAAAATCAACTATTTGTTGTGACTCTCTAAACCAAGGCTTTTTTTTTTATAAGAAGAAGAAGTTGTGACATATTTTTTGGCCCAGAAGTCAGGCGATGTGTTTCTCCTACCTGGGCTTTGCTCACAGGGAGCATTGTGACATATCACTGAGCCTGGCAGCCATGTGACGTGACTCTACTGCCTCTGCTCTTGTTTCTCTTCTTTTTCTTTTCTTTTTTTTGGGGGGGTAGGGGAAGACGGAGTTTTGCTCTTATCGCCCAGGCTGGAGTGCAGTTGCGTGATCTAGACTCACTGCTACCTCGCTTCCTGGGTTCAAGTGTTTCTCCTGCCACAGCTTCCCAAGTAGCTGGGATGTACCATCACACCCAGCTATTTTTTTGTATCTTTCGTGGAGATGGGTTTTCACCATGTTGACCAGGCTGGTCTCAAACTCCTGACCTCAGGTGATCCGCCCGCCTGGTCCTCTCAAAGTTCTGGGATTACAGGCGTGAGCCACCATGATCAGCCACAATTTCTTCTTAAAAGAAGGACAGGCCTGGCATGGTGACCCACGCCTGTAATCCCAACACTTTGGGAGGCCAAGTTGGGCGGACCATGGGGTCTGGAGATTGAGACCATCCTGGCTAACACAGTGAAACCTCATCTCTACTAAAAATACAAAAAATTAGCTGGGCATGGTGGCACGTGCCTGTAGTCCCAGCTACTTGGGAGGCTGTCGCAGGAGAATTGCTTGAATCTGAGAGGTGGAGTTTGCAGTGAGCCGAGATTGCACCACTGCGCTCCAGCCTGGGTGACAGAGTAAGACTCTGTCTAAAAAAAAACGCAGAAGGCCAGGTGCAGTGGCTTACACCTGTAATCCCAGGACTGTGGGAGGCTGAAGCGGGTGGATCACCTGAGGGGATTATCACACATAGCCTAGCCCCTAGGTCATGTTACTCTTCTCTTTTCTTGAACCCTTCCCATAGTGGGCATTGTGACATGTCTTTTGGCTGCTAACCTAAAGTAATGTGAATCTCCTGCCTGGGCCCTCCCCTCAAGGGGTACTATGACATATTGCTGGACTAAGAGCCTAGGTGATGTGACTCTCTACTGCCAGAAAAAGATTTTGATATATCACTGGGCCAGTATCCTAGGTGATGTTACCTTCTCCTGCCTTGGCCCTGCATACATTATGTATTGTGACATCACTGGGGCCAGCACCTAGGTGAAGTGACCCTCCTGTGTGGGCTTAGCCCACAGGGATATGATGACATATCTTTTCATTTATCACTCAGGTAATGTGACTCTCCATTTATGCCTGGGCCTTGACAAAACAGGGATTGTGACATATCTCTGGACCCAGCACCTAGGTAATATGGCTCACCTCTATTGCCAGGGCATGGCATATTGTGAGTATTGTGATATATCTCTGGGCCCAACACCTAGGGGATGAGAGGCTTCTGCCTGTGCCTTGCCCACAGGAGGCTTGGTGGCATGTCTCTGCCTTCATTACCTAGAAAGATGTGACTCTCCTCTTTTACCTGTATTCTTCCCACAGAGAAGATTGTGACATATCACTGGGCCCAGCAATTAAAAGATGTTTCTCTCCCACCTGAGCCTTTCTTTCAGGAAAATTGTGACGTATCCCTGGACTCAGCACCCAGGTGATGGCTCTTTGCCACCTATGGCCTGCCTACATAGGCCATTGTGAAGTATAGCTGCTTTCAATACCCAGCTGATGTAACCATTCTTCCAGGGCACTGCTTTCCAGGGAAGTTGTGATATATCTCTGTGTGGATCACCTAGGTGATGTGAATCTTTTCACTGGCCTGATATCTGCTCACTGGGGGATAACAATATGTATTGCTGGTTTCAGCACTGAGCCGATGTGACTCTTCTCTTCTGCAAGAAAACTGACATATTGCTGGGCCTGACACCAAGGTTATTTTGTCTGGCCCTGCCCTCAATAGACATTGTGACATATTGCAGGGCCTGGCATGAATGTAATTTGTCTCCTGCTCAGACCCTGCCTACTTGGGGCACTGTGGCATATTTCTTGGCCCATCAACTATTTGATGTGACTCTCCTTTCTTACCTGGGCTTTGCCCATAGTAGAGATTGTGACATATCTCTGGGCCAAGCACCTAGATGATGTGACTCTCCCCTCCTGCCTGGGCCATGCCCACAGAAAATAGTGACTTATTGCTACACCCAACACACAGGTGATTTCTTCCTTCTGCATGATCTCTGCTCACAGGGACTATTGTGACATACCTGTGGTCCTGTCACCTAAATGGTATGACTCTTTTCTTCCTGAGAACTGTCCATAGTGTGGATTGTTACATATGACTTGGTCCAGGCTTTATGTGATGTGATTTTCTTCTTGTGCCCTGTCTACAAGGATGATTATATCATATAGCTTCACCCAGCTGCTAGGTTATGTGACTTTCCTATTTTTCATGAGTCCTACTCACAGAGGTTATTGTGACATATGTCTTACCCCATAACTTAGGACATTTGACTCTCTTGCCTTGGTTCTCCCCTCAGTGATTATTGTGACACACACATACACACAGGTGTGTGTGTGTGTGTATGTGTGTGTGTGTGTGTGTGTGTATATATATATATATATATATATATATTTTTTTTTTTTTTTTTTTTTTTGAGATAGAATCTCACTCTATTGCCCAGGCTGGAGTGCAGTGGCATGATCTTGGCTCACTGCAACCTCTGCGTCCCATGTTCAAGTAATTCTCCTATCTCAGTCTCCCAGGTAGGTGGGATTACAGGCATGTGCCATCATGCCTGGCTATTTTTTTATTTTATTTTTGCAGGGGTCTGTCCTGCAGACCCTGACCCAATGACAGATGAATAACGTACACTGACACAGATATTATGCTTGTCAGACCGGCTGAGGGGCTAGGCCATTTACAGACTCCAAGGAGAGAGCTGTAAAGTGTTGCAGCTGTGATCCTGACTCACTGGCCCTGCCGGCATTTATTCAGCACATATTAAATGACAAAGGCTTTAAGTCAACACCATTAGAGGGTAATCAATCTGGTTGCCCTCCCCCAACCCTGAGAGAACCATTATGCCTGCGAACTATCAAAGGTTAGTTTTAGGACCACATGAGTAAACAAATTATTTAGATAAACTACATTTCTATGTATCTATGCCCTAAGCTTTTAAGAGAATTCAGCTGCCTTCAGCCCAACATTTTATGCAAACCCCTAGGCCTTTCACAAGGGTTTGTGATTATTTCCTATAATTTTACAATTTCTCCCACCATCCTGACTGAATCCCCCACAGCTCCTCCTTTTTCTGTTCTTTGCATCAGGTTCTGTTGACTGAAGAGTACAGAAGTGTGAAGCAACAGGTCTGTCAGGAGAGGTGGTCATTGCTCTTATTCCAACTTTACATTCTAGAATTAGCAAATAACATAAGACAATCATGAGTATAATTAGCAACATTCTTTTCCAGTCGAAGAGTGACCTATAGTGTTATTTGACACTTCGGTTCTATGTGTGCTGTTACTAAGGAGCCCTACTGGGGTAAATCTATCCCTCTTAGCCAAGCAGTTACATTATTAAAGGCTGGGAAGGGGGTGTCTGCCCAGGTGACAGGGCAAAAGAAAGGTGGGTCCAAGTATGAGCTTAACAGAGTGTAGCAGGTACAGGTTGCCAACAAAGCAAGAACATAAAAAGGATCAATACCATGTGTGAGTTGCAATGTACAACAGAAAGCATAGCAAGAAACAAATTATCTGGAGTAATTGGTGTCTGTGTCTGGAGCAGGATTCGTTCAGCCTCCTGAGTTGTTCTCTTCAGCATCCCCCAGTCCAGGGCTTGTGTCATCTGTGGAAGCTGCATTGTTCGGGGCTGTGAGTTCTGTAAGGTCACTTTCTTCATTTCTGGTACCAAGCTGGGTCCTAGGCATGCCATGGTATGGTTTGATGCATCGTGCTGGAATCCAAAGAGGACCCGAGGGGGTATGAACACAAGCATATCCTCTTCCCCACATTAACAAAAACTGCAGGTTTTATGTCTTGAGAGGTTTTAGCAAAGTGCTTTTCTACAGTTGATTGAAATTTATCATCTAAATTTAGAAAATTAAGGGTAAATAAGGCTTGTGCCAATAGTGTTGCAGGGTCTTTACCCATACTCCCCCTTTTTTGTTTTTTTGAGCATATTTTTAAGAGTGGAATGGGCATATTCTACTATGGTTTCTCCTTGGGGGTTATATGGGATGCCTGTGGAATGTTGGATATTCCATATGTGACAAAATTGTTGAAATTGTGAGCTGGCATAAGCCGGACCATTATCAGTTTTAATTGTAGGCTGACCCATAAACACAAAAGTTAAAAGATATTTAATGACATAGCAAGTGGATTTTCCAGGAAGGGTGTGTGCACTAATTAGATGAGTGTTGGTATCAGTGGATACATGTACATATCTAAGTTTTCTAAATCCAGGGATGTGTGTTACATCTGTTTGCTATAACTGATTAGGTTCTAGTCCTTTAGGGTTAACACCTGTTGAAAGAGGGGCTATGCCTGCGAGCTGGCAATCTGGACATTGCAGGATAATTTGTTTAGCCAGGCTCTGGGTAAGTTGAAATTGTTTAGATAAGTTTCTCTAATTTTGGTGGAAGAATTGATGTGATTTGGTGGCTTGGTTAAACAGTGATGTTATAACCAGAAGGTCTGCTTGATTATTGCTAAGTTAATGGGCCAGGCAGTGAGCTGTGGGCTTGAGTGTGTGTAATAAAAATAGGATATGCACATTGATCTAGCAATTGCTGAAGTCAGAGAAAAAGAGCACATAGGGCGGACTCTAGAGTGGACTTAATTAGGGCTGTCTCAAGATTCTGCAGTAAATAAACAGAGAAAGCAGAGTCACTCACAATATTGATGGACTGAGTGGAAAAAGTTTCCAAGGCCAATGTCAGGGCCCCAATCTCAGCTCTCTGAGTGCAAGTAAGCCCAGAGTGAGTGAGTGAATTTTATGGTGTCCACCAGACTGCCACTTTTCCATGTTTACCTGAATCAGTAAACAGTGTTAAAGCATTAGGTATGGGGAAGTGAACTATTTTTGTAGGCAAAATCACAGGAGTGCAAGATAAGAAATAAAGGAGTTTATTAGCAGGAAGGACTTGCTGTTTGTCCTGTGTCATCAGAGAGAGCTATTTGCAGATCGATAGATGCTGGCAATACTGCTTTGAATTGCCTTTTACTTAAAGGAATCCTGATGATATCAGGATCATAATCTAGCAACTGACTGCATCGTTTGTGGCCTGAATAGATGACTTTACTGAGTAGTTGGATGTAGGAAGAGAGTGTTTTAGTCCCAGTATGTGAGCAAAAAACCTATTCTAGGAAGCACAGTTCCGGGGTTATCTGTCCTATTAACCCTGTAGGGGAGTGTTTTACTGAATTGAGTAGCCTGGATATATACAATCTAGCTGCCTCTGAGAGATGGCTTGTTCTATTTCCTCAATTTCCCTGTTTGCTGCAGGGGTTAAATATCTGGGATAATCTAGGGTTGTATTGCCTTTTAAGATAGAAACCAGGTTTTGTAACTTATCAGTAGGAATCCTCAAAGTGGGGTAGAGCCCATTAATATTGACTAGTAAATTCTGATAATCATTTAATGCATGTAAATTGCTAGTATTTAGTTTAACCTTTGGAGGTCTTACTGACTGGGAAGTTAGTATGTACCCAAGGTATTTCCAAGGAGAGGACATTTGTACTTTCTCAGGTGCTATGATTAAACCTCTTAACTGTATTCTTTATGACAGAGGTAAATAAATTTAAAAGTAGCAGCTCTATTGGGACTGCTAGTAATATATCATCCATAAAATGAATAAACTTGCAAGCAGGAAATTCTTTTCCACTGGGGAACAAAGCTTTATTTATAGGATGCTGACACATTGTAGGACTGTTTAGCATTCCTTGAGGAGGCACTGTCCAATAAAATTGACAAGCTGGCCTTTCATTATTGACAGCTGGTATTGTAAATGCAAATTTTTCTTTGTCCTGTTCTGCTAGGGGAATCATTTTAAAATAGTCTTTTAAGTCAATAATGATTATAGGCCAATCTTGAGGAATTGCCATGGGGGAAGGGAGCCACTGCTGAAGGGGTCCCATAGGTTGCAAATTGGCATTAATAACATGTAGGTCATGCAAAAGCCTCCATTTACCTGACTTTTTTGGGGATGACAAAAATGGGTGAATTCCAAGGACTATTATTCTGCGTGCCTAACTTTTAATTGCTTTTCAAGTAATTCATGAGCCCTTTGTAATTTCTCTCCCTTCAGAGGCTACTGTTTTACTTAAATTGGAATTGGAGAGTGTCATGTTAGGGATAAGAGAGAGATAGCAATATGGCCATTATTAGATCTTTTAAATTATTAAATTTTACTTAAATCTTAGCAGAGAATTATAACCTGGGATGTCACTTATGTCATGCATGTCCATTTGAAGAGATGATCAAACAGGCTTTGTGTGAGCAATAAAGCTTTTTAATCACCCGAGTGCAGGCAGACTGAGTCTGAAAAAGGAGTCAGCAAAGGGAGATAGGGGTGGGGCAGTTTTATAGGATTTGGGTAAGTAGTGGAAAAATTACAGTCAAATAGGGCTTTTCTCTTGCAGGCAGGGACAGGGTTTAAAGGTGCTTGGTGGGGAGGTTCTGAGACTCATTGTCCAGGAGAAGGAATTTCATAAGGTCAATTGATCAGTTAGGGTCACACAGGAACAAATCACAATGGTAGAATGTCATCAGTTAAGGCAGGAACCAGCTATTTTCACTTATTTTGTGGTTCTTTAGTTGCTTCAGGTCATCTAGATGTATACGTGCAGGCTTGGGCTCAGAAGTCCTCTTATATTAATAAGAAAAGCAAAACAAAACAAAATATTGATGAAGTGTTGGGGTGGCAAAAATTTTGGGGGATGGTATGGAGAGATAATGGGCAATGTTTCCCCAGGCTGCTTCAAGCGGGATTAGGGGTAGCATGGGAACCTAGAGTGGGAGAGATCAAACTGAAGAAATATTTTGGGGCAAGAGTTGATATTGTTGGGTTGTTAGAAGGAACATTTGTCATATAGAATGATTGGTGATGGCCTGAATGTGGTTTTGTGTGAATTGAGAAACTAAATGGAAAACACAAGGTCCAAATAAGAGAAGGAGAGAAACAGGTATTAAGGGGCTAAGAATTGGGAGGACCCAGGATATCCAATTAGAGAGTACCCAAGGGGGTACAGTGTAATTATTTGCCTGGTTGGCAAGTTTTGGGGCTCTATCATTGAGTTTTTTTTTTATGTTGTCATACACCAGGCCAGATTGATTTAGGTCAAAACAACACTCTTCATTTAAAAACATACAGAGTCCTCCTTTTGCAGCAGTAAGTTGAGGCCTAGTTCTGTCTTCTTATATTAATAAGAACAATAAAATAGTGGTGAAGTGTTGGTGTCATGAGGGGAACAGGAAGCTGTTCAGTCCTATTTGCAAAATTATTTTTGGTAGTAAAGAAAACTAGTGTACATGTGCCTGTCCAATTAATAGGTAGACACATGTAGATGGAGGAGCGACAGAGGAAGAAGAGACCTTTGTAAGGCAAAACTGGAAATGTAAAGTGAAAAGATGAGAAGGAGAAAAACTGGCCATGAGGGACAGAAGTTGGAGTGCTAGCTGCTTCTTTAGTTACTTTATCAGCATAAGCTTTTCCCTGAGCAATGGGATCTGATGCCTTTTGATAGCCCTTGCAGTGAATGACCTTTGCTTCCTCGGAAGTAGAGCAGCTTTAGGAAGAGTTTTTATTAAGGAGGCATTAATGATGGAGGATCCTTGTGTAGTGAGGAAACCTCTTTCTGCCCATGTAACAGTATGGTGGTGAAGGATGTGGAAGGCATACTTGGAATTGGTATAGATATTGACATGTACTCCCTTTGCAAGAATGAGGGCTCAAGTTAAGGCAATAGTTCTGCTTGCTGAGAGGTAGTGGAAGGGGGCAGGGCTGTAGCCTCAATGATAGATGTGGAAGACATTATAGATAGCCTGCTTTTGCCAATGATTGGCGACTGGACCTGGAAGAACTACCATCAATAAACCAAGTGCGGTCTGGGTGGGGAATAGGAAAGAGGGAAATAGATTTTGAAAGCTATGGGAACTGTAGAGAGTAAGTGGAGCATAGCTGTTGATTTCGAGGGCATCTAAAAGTATTAAAGCAGTGGCAGCTGCTGTACATAGACGTGAGGTCCACCCCAGAATTGTGAGGTCAAGTTGTTTTGATAGAAAGGCAACAGGTCATGGACCTGGCTCCTGTGTGAGGACTCCAGCAGCACAGTCTTGTATTTCAGCTGTGTGTAAGGAAAAAGGATGGGATGAGTCAGGGAGTGCTAGTGTGGGAGCTGTCTCCAGGGCCTTTTTAAGAGAGCAAAAAGAAGAATGGGGAAAAGACTTAGGGTCTATGGGATCAGTTAAGTGAGTTTGTAAAGTGGTTTGGTTAGGAGAGCAAAACCTGGTATCTAGAGTCAGAAATATCCAACAGTGCCTAAGAAGGAAAGGAGTTGTTTGGTGGTGGGATTGGAGTCTGGAAGATTAACTGAACATGCTCTACAGGAAGGCACGTGTATGTTGATGGAAGATTACACTGAGATAGGTAATGCTAGGGGAAGAAATTTGTGTCTTGGAGTGGGATACTCGGTATCCCTTTGAGGAGAGATGTTGAAGAAGCAGGATAGTGTCCTGCTGGGAAGATTGGTAAGAGGGGGACAAAGAAGATCATCAAAATATTGAATAAGGTGGAAGGCAGATGAGCAAAAAGAAAGCAGACTATGAGAAAGGGCCTGGCCAAAGTAGTATGGGCTCTCCCTGAAGCCTTGGGACAGAACAGTCCAGGTGAGTTGCTGAGACTGATGGGTGTCAGGGTCAGCCCAAGTGAAAGCAAAAAGAAGCTGGGATGAAGGGTGTGAAAGAATAGTAAAGAAAGCATCTTTGAGATCCAGAACAGAATAATGGATTGTGGAGGGAGGTATTGAGGATAGGAGAGTATATGGATTTGGTACCATGGGGTGGATAGGCAAGAAAATTTGGTTGATAAGGTGAAGATCCTGGACCAGCCTGTAAGACTCGTCTGGTTTTTGGACAGGTAGGATAGGAGAGTTGTAGGGAAAGTTTGTAGGCTTTAAAAGGCTATGCTGTAACAGGCAAATGGTAACGGGATTTAGTCCCCTTAAAGCCTGTTGTGGGGTGGGATACTGGCATTGAGCAGGGTAAGGGTGATTAGGTTTTAATGGGATGGTAAGGGGTACATGATCGATCACTAAGGAGGGAGTAGAGGTAACCCATACTTGTGGATTAAGGTAGGGAGACACAAGGGGAGGATGTGAAGAAGGCTTTGAACTGGGGAAAACAGTGGCAATGTGGTGTGGCTGTAGCCCAGGAATAGTCAGGGAAGCTGATAATTTAGTTAAAATGTCTCGACCTAACAAGGGAACTGGGCAGGTGGGGATAACTAAAAAGGAGTGTATAAAAGAATGCCCAAGTTGGTACAAGAGCTGGGGAGTTTAAAGAGGTTTAGAAGCCTGGTCATCAATACCCACAACAGTTATGGAGGCAAGGGAAACAGGCTCTTGAATGTGGAGTGGGTAGCCTCTGTATTGATTAAGAATGAGACGACTTACCCTCCACTGTAAGATGTTACTCAAAGCGTTTGTGATGGTCCAGGAGGCTTCTGAGGCGATTGAGCAGCTTCAGTCTTCAGCTGCTAAGCCAAGAAGATCTGGGAAGGAGTCAGTCAGAGAGCCTTGGGCTTGAATTCCAGGGGCTCTGGGAGCAGCTGCCGGGCAAGTTGGACAATCCAATTTCCAGTGAGGTCCTGCACAGATGGGACATGGCTTAGGAGGAATCCTGGGCTGCGGGCATTCCTTGGCCCAGTGGCCAGATTTCTGGCAATTAAAGCAAGATCCTGGGGGAGGAGGTCCTGGAGGAATACCTGGCCCCTGCAATTTAGGCGTTTTGAAGTTCTTGTGTGCTGGAGATATGGTTGGGGTTTCTCTCACAGCAGAGGCAAGTAATTGCAACTCAGAAATACATTGCTGCTTGGCTGCCTCTTCTCCATTCCTGTACACCTTGAAGGTGAGATTAATTTAGTCCTGTTGTGGAGTTTAAGGACCAGAATCTAATTTTTGGGGCTTTTTTAAATGTTGGGAGTGGATTGGGTAATAAAATGCCTATTGAGAATAAGATGGCCTTCTGGCCCCTCTGGGTCTAGGGCAGTAAAATATCTAAGGGTGTTGCCAAATGGGCCATGAACTGGGCTGGGTTTTTATATTTGATGAAAAAGAGCCTAAATGCTAACTGATTTGGGAGAGATCATATGAAGAAAAGGAACATTAACCTTGACTATGCCTTTAGCTCCAGCCACCTCTTTGAGAGGATATTGTTGGGTGGGTGGGGGAGGACTAGTTGTGGAATGAAGTCATAAGCTGGACAAAGTGTGAGAAGGGGAGGTGATAGAAGGATTCTAGGGTGAGGGAGTGGAGACCGAGAAAGAATTGGGACCTGACTCCTCCTGGTGAGGAGCAGCCTGAAGAGGAGAGGAGAGGTCTGATGGGTCCTTAGAAAAGAAAGATTTAAAGGGCTCAGAACTTGGGGTGGAGACAGAAGGAACAGTCAAGAGAGAAAGAAGAAAGATTTGGGATGAGTCACATTGGGAGCAGAGACTGGGGAGAGACTGATGTGTAAAAGAATGTCTGGACATCAGGTACCTCAGACCATTTGCCCATTTTTGACAAAAATCATTCAGGTCTTGTAAGATGGAGATATCAAAAGTGCATTTTCTGGCCATTTGTAACCATTTTTGAGTTTGTATTGGGGCCAAGCAGTGTTGCAGAAGAAAATAAGGCATTTAGGTTTTAGGTCAGGTATGAGTTGAAAAGATTTTAAGTTCTTGAGAACACAGGCTAAGGGAGAAGAAGGGACATGGAGGGCAGAAGTTTGCCCATAGTGAAGTTTGAAGGGAAGGGTAGAGATGCGGAGAAGAGGGTGGGGTGAGCAGCCCTGGGCTGTAATGTGAGCAGCCAAAGCAGGCATCCCTGCAGTTGTCTTGCCACCAAGGCAATGTGGGTGAATGACCAAGGCAGGCATCCCTGCAGTGATCAGACACCAGTGGAATGTGGGTGAATAATCAGGTCAGGTATCCCCATGATGATCAGACACCAAGAGAAGACTGTCTTCCCGAGTCCATGACCGGTGCCAGAGTTTTGGGTTCATGGATAAAATGTGTCTCCTTTGTCTCTACTAGAGATGAAAAAGAACTGGAATTGGAAGGACAAGGAGATTGAAGGGTGGTGAGAGAGGCTGGAGAAGAGAGTTAAAAGAATGCTTACCCGATTTGAAATTGGTGAGATCTTCCTTGGGCTGGTTGGACTGAGGACCCAAGGTCGTAGGTGGATCTCCTCATGGAGTGAGGGTGAGGACATGGGATCAGTCTCCTGAAGTAGTTCCCTGTCCTGGGTCTTCAGCGCCAAATGTCATGCACGTCTGTGTGAAGAGATGACCAAACAGGCTTTATGTGAGCAATAAAGCTTTTTAATACCTGGGTGCAGGCAGACTGAGTCCAAAAAGGGAGTTAGCAAAAGGAGATAAGGGTGGGGCAGTTTTATAGGATTAGAGTAGGCAGTGGAAAATTACAGTCAAAGGGAGTTTTTCTCTTGCAGGTGAGGTGGGGGTTCCAAGGTGCTTAGTGGGGAGATTCTGAGACTCATTGTCCAGGAGAAGGAATTTCACAAGTTCAATTGACCAGTTAGGGTGGGACAGGAACAAACCACAATGGTGGAATGTCATTAGTTAAGGCAGGAACTGGCTATTTTCACTTCTTTTGTGGTTCTTTTGTTGCTTCAGGCCATCTGGATGTATACACGCAGGCTTGGGCTCAGAGACCTGACAGCTTGTATACAAGGAACACATGAAGCAATTGTGGGCCGCCCGCAGAGTCAGAGGGCAGCAGCGCAGGTCCTGGGGTGGCTGTCATGTTGCACTTGCCTAGGCGCCACTTTTTGCCTTTGCTGTTTTTCACTTATGCTGCTCCCTTCCCCCACCGCCAGGCTGGTGCTGGCTCGGCAGACTTTCCTGCACATGCCTTCCACCCCTACTTAGCAGGCTAGCTCTGGCACGCTGGTCCTGGCTCCCCAACCCCGCCACCACCACCACACTGGCTGAATTTTGGGGAGCATTTGCTGGCTCTGTATCTGCGAGCTTCCCTGCTGGTGAACCTTTTCTTCTGCCCACTGACTCCTTGGCTGCACAGCTCTGGCCTCTAGTGTCTTTTCTTAACTCTTTTTTTTGTTTGTTTTTTGTTTTTCTTGAGACAGAGTCTTGCTCTGTCACCAGGCTGGGCCAGGTTGAAGTGCAGTGGTGCAATCTGGTTCACTGCAACCTCTGCCTCCCAGGTTCAAGTGATTCTGCTGCCTCAGCCTCCTGAGTAGCTGGGATTACAGGTATGTGCCACCACTCCCAGCTAATTTTTGTATTTTTAGTAGAGACAGCATTTCATCATGTTGGCCAGGATGGTCTCAATCTCTTGACCTCATGATCTGCCTGCCTCCCCAAATGCTGAGATTACAAACGTAAGCCACTGTGCCTGGCCTCTCAACTCTATGTAACTGATTGCCTCATTGATTTTGCATTAGTGGGCAGGCTAAGTGCTCCCATTCTAATGCTAATTGCTTAAGACAGGGTTGCATTGCTTTAGTGTATCCCTCATCTTTTTTCCTATTTATTTGAGGAGGCCATTTAGGCAAAACCTCTGTTTCTTCTTTGTTATTTCAGCCCAGTGATATCGGGGCTGAGGGAGAAGGAGGTGGTAAGGCAGGTGACAACTCCTCCTTTTTCCCTTTTTTAGGCTCTTCTGTGTATAAGGGGACCAAGGTCACCCTCACTAGAGCCCATAGTATTAAAGATGATACTGGGACCCGTTGCCCTTGCACATGGTGTTGCTTAAGATTTCTCACCACTGGTTCCCAGAGCTGTACATCTAGCATGCCTTCTTTTGGGAACCATGGGTTATGGGTTGCAACAGTTTGCATTGAGTCCCTTAATTGAGCCTTCAAAACTGAGGTTCCACTTGCTTTAAGCAGCTATTTCAATACTTTTATATACTATTTCTGTTGAGCTGGTAACTGTTGTCCCATGATGAAACCTCAGCTTGAAAAATCCCTGTCGAACTTGGAAATCCTGTGTGGGCACCAATGACTTACTGATTACTCACTGACTGTGCAGTTCCTTTTTTACCATTGTTTGGGGGTCTGTCGTGCTCCCTGTACAGCATTCCTTACATGGGTCACCAGCTGCAGGGGTCTGTCCTGCAGACCCTGACCCAATGACAGATGAAAAACGTACACTGACACAGATATTGTGCTTGTCAGACGGGCCACTTACAGACTTCAAGGAGAGTGCTGTAAAGAGTTGCAGCCATGGCCCTGACTCACTGGCCCTGCTGGCCTTTATTCAGCACATATTAAATGACAAAAACTTTGAGTCAACACCATTAGAGGGTAGTCAACCTGGTCACCTTTGCTCTAAAGGAGCCATCCTGTCCACAAACTATCAAAGGTGAGTTTTAGGACCACATGAAGGAACAAGTTATTTAGGTAAACTACTCTACATTCCTATGTATCTGTGTCCTAAACTTTTAAGAGAATTCAGCTGCCATCAGCCAAACACTTTATGCAAACCCCCAGGCCTTCCATGAGGGTTTGTGTTTATTTCCTATAATTTTACAATTTCTCCCACCATCCTGACTGAACCCCCACATAGTTTTAGTTAGAGATAGGGTTTTACCATGTTGGCCAGGCTGGTCTCAAACTCCTGACCTCAGGTTATCCACTGGCTTCTGCCTCCCAAAGTGCTGAGATTATAGTCTTGAGCCACTATGCCTGGCCGACATATTTTTTGACTCAGCACCTCGGTGATGTGACTTCTCCACTGCTTGGACTCTCAAGAAGGTATTGTAATGTGTCACTGTGCCTGACACCTAGGTGATGATACTCTCTTCTCCTGCCTGGGGCCTGCATAAATTGTATATTTTGACATGTCACTGGGTTCAACAAATAGCTGATGCAACTGTCCTGCATTTTCTCTGTACATGGGAGTATTAGGACATATATGTTCATTCATCACCTATGTGATGTGACTCCTCTTCTCCCTGGTCCCTGCCAAAAGGCAAGATGTGACATATCACTGGAACAAGAACTGAGGTCATGTGACTCTTCTGTTCTGCCTGAGAACTGCATATTGGGTACTGTGACATTTCACTGAGCCAGACTCCTAAAATGGGAGGCTCCTGCCTCAGTCCTGGTTAGGGCTGCAAATCAGGTTAGATCATGTTTTGTTTCTTTTTCCTTTTTTTTTCCTTTGAGACAGAGTCTTGCTGTGTCACCCAAGCTGTAGTGTGGTGGCACGATCTCAGCTCACTGTGACCTCCACCTCATGGGTTCAAGCAATTCTCCTGGCTCAGCCTCCTGAGTAGCTGGGACTACAAGCGCGTGCCACCACACATGGCTAATATTTCATATTTGCAGTAGAGATGTGGTTTCACCATGTTAGTCAGGATGATCTCGATCTCCTGACCTCGTGATCTCTCCACCTTGGCTTCCCAAAGTGCTGGGATTACAGGCATGAACCACTGTGCCCAGCCTAAAGATCATGTTTCTTGTAAGCACATTCTGCCAATTTTTAGAATTGTCACCTACACACATAGACAGAGCCCACTGATGAGGTCATGATTTGCACATGCAGATCCAGTCCACTGTTGAAATTGTAACTATCATATCTGAACACCTGGTCAGTTGAGATGCCGACTCTTTTTTTTTTTTTTTTTTTTAACGTGGAGTTTCCCTCTTGTTGCCCAGGTTGGAGTGCAATTGTGTGATCTCCATTCACTGTAACCTCTGCCTCCCATGTTCAAGCAATTCTCCTGTCTCAGCCTCCCAAGTAGGTGGGATTACAGGCATGTGCTACCACACCTGGATAATTTTTTTTTTTTTTGTATATTTAGTAAAGGCGGGGCTTCTTCACGTTGGTCAAGTTGGTCTTGAACTCCAGACCTCAGGTGATCTGTCTGCCTCAGCCTTCCAAACTCTTGGGATTACAGGTGTGAGCCACCATGCCCAGGTGAGATGCTGGCTCATTTCTAAACCCATCTCATTGGGAGGTGAGGACTCTCCTGTCTGTACCCAGGCAATTTGAGAGATGTTGACTCTCATAGATTTAGGACCAAACAAGATTATGGATCTATAGAAGTACAAAGGTCTCAGAGCAGATTGCAACTCTCCTGCATACCATATAAAGCACCCAGGTGGTACAGAGAGTGTCCTGGCAAGGCTGAGCACACAGGTGAGATTGCGACACTCATATTCACACCCAGTTAATAGCAAAGATTGTCATTCACTTAAATGAACACCACCCACTTTTGAGGTTCTGAATCTTACTTTTGGAGGCAGTTGAATGTTGGAAAATTGACTCTTGGATTCTTTCCACAGTTGGGTTGGTGACTCTTTAACCAAGATTCAGTGTACCTTTTGTCTGTAACTTTAAGGCACAGAGTTTGCAATAGAAATTGAGGCTCATGCACAAATCCAGTCCACCATTGAGACTGTGACTCCTGTATTTAGACCCAAAATGCAGGAGGTGTTGACTGTCATCCCTTCACTCAGGACATGTGTGTTGTTGTTAATGTCATCAAAAGACCTTCCTACAGGTGTGATTGAGACATACACCTTAGCCCAGCATCTGAATGGTTTGACTCTCTTGCCTGGGCCCAACTCACAGTGACATATCACTGGAACCAGACTCTATTCTGCCTTGATAAAGCCCACAAGGGTCATTGTGACATATTGCTGAACCTTGCACCCAGGTAATGTGAGTCTCTTCTTTGGCCTTGGTATTGCCTACATGTTTCTGTGACATATTGCTGGGCCTCACACTGTAGTTATGTGACTCTCATGCTTGTGCCCTACCTACATAGGCCATTGTGACATATTGTTAAGTCCATCAGCCAGGTGAGGTGACGCTTCATCCTGGACCTGTCTACAGAGAATATTGTAATATATATCTTCTCAATCACCCTGGAACTGTGACTTACTTTTCCTGTCTGTTCCCTAATCACTTGGGGTATTGGGACATATTGTTGGGCCCAGCACCTAGCTGATATGACACTTTTCTTTCCTCTTTGTTCTTTTCTTTTTCTTTTTCTTTTTTTTTTTTTTTTGACAGAGTCTCACTCTTCTTGCCCATGCTGGAGTGCAATGGTGCGATCTCAGCTCACCACAACCTTTGCCTCCTGGATTCAAACGATTCTCCTAGCTCAGCCTCCTGATTAGCTGGAATTAAAGG
This sequence comes from Rhinopithecus roxellana, assembly GCF_007565055.1. Lineage (NCBI taxonomy): Eukaryota > Metazoa > Chordata > Mammalia > Primates > Cercopithecidae > Rhinopithecus > Rhinopithecus roxellana. The sequence continues at coordinate 79,770,906 of NC_044560.1, read as the reverse complement.
CATGTGCCACCATGCCCAAATAATTTTGTATTTCTAATAGAGACACAGTTTCTCCATGTTGATCAGGCTGGTTTTGAACTGCCAACCTTAGGTGATCTGCCTGTCTTGGCCTCTCAAAGTGCTGGGATTACAGGCCTGAGCCATTGTGTCCGGCTGACACTTTTCTTTTTTTAAGTTTTGGCTCACAAAAGAGATTATGAGATATGACTTTGCATAACACTAAGGTGATGTTACTTTTTTTGCTTTGGCTCTGCCCTTAGAAGGCTTTGAGACATACTACTAGGCCCAGTACTAAGATGATGTGAGTCCTCTGCCTGAACCCTCACCCAGGGAGCACTGTGACATATTTCTTAACCCATTACAATCTCTCTTATGGGCAAAGCTCAGGTAAATGCCCTTTATACCTATGTGATGTGACATTCCTCTTCTGCCTGGGCCATGCCCACAGAATACAGAGTGACTTATTGCTGGGGTAAGCAAAACAGTGATGTAATTATTCTGCCTGGTCCCTGCGCACAGGAGTCACTGTGATATATGTTTGGGCCTCCCACCTAGATGATGTGACTCTTTTCTTCTGGGGTTTGTCCACAGTGGGAATTGTGATATGCCACTTGACATAGCTGCTATGTGATGTGACTCTTCCTCATTCTTGGCTTCTTCCCACTGGGGTGACTGGACCATAAAGCTGAGCCTAGCACCTAGGCTATGTCTCACCTCTTGTTTATGAGCCCTACCCACAAGGGACATTGTGACATATCTCTAGGCTTGTCACCTAGGTAATGTGACTTTGTGCCTAGGCCCTCCCCTCAGGGGTATTGTGAAATACTGCTGGACCAAGAACTTAGGTGATGTGACTCTCTGCTACTGCTTGGGGTGTGCTTAAGGAGAAATTGTGATATGCATTTAGGTGCACCCTGCATCTAGGTGACCTTACTCTCTTCTCCCGCCTGAGACCTGCATACATCATGTATTACAATGTATCTCTGGATCCAACAACATGGTGATGCAACTTTCCTGCATGGGCCCTCACACAGAAATATTCTAACACGTGTTTTTGTTCATTATCTTGGTGATGTGACTTTTATATTCTGCTTGAGCATTGCCAGAAAAAAAAAAAAAAAAAGATTGTGACAGATCACTGGACCTAGCACCTAGGTGCTGTGACCCTCCTCACTTGCCTGAGACCTGCATATTTTGGTTATTGTGACATATCACTGAAACAGACACCTAGGGGTTGGAAGGCTTCTGCCTGTGCCCTTCCCACAGAGTGCTTTGGGATGTAATTTTTTGCCCATCACCTGGGAGATGAAATCCTTTACTGCCCGCATTCTGCCATAGAGACAACTGTGACATATTGCTGGGCCCAGCAACCAGGTGTTTTGTCTGTCCTGTCTGGGCCTTGCCCACGGTGAGCCTTGTAACATATCTCCTGGCCCACCATCTGGGTGATCTTACTCTTCTTTCTGTGCCCTGCTTTCAGGAAAGGATTGTAACATCTCTGGTTGAGAACCCTTGTGATGTGACTCTCCTCCCTGGTGCATGCTCTTGGGAAGATTGTGATGTAACCCTGTCCCAGCACACAGTTGATGTGATTCTAGTGCTTGTTCTTTACTCACAGGTGTAATTGTGACATATAACTTGGCCAATCACATACATGTACTGATGACTTTCATACCTTGAAGAAGCCAATAGGAGAGATAATGTTGCTCATAGCTATGCTTAGGAAAACAAAGAAGATCCTGCATCTTCTTTCTGTACAAAAATCATAGAGAATTACCGCTTTCTCACATCTGTAAAGCCCTAGTGTGTTACAGAGAATGTCATAACAGGGTGTACCATACAGATGAGATTGTGTTTCTCCTATGCACACCCCACAAACCTTTAGGATTGTTACCTTCACACATGGACAGAGCTCACTGGTGAGGTCCTGAATCTCATATGAATGCACTTCCCAGTTGGAACTCTGACTGTCATATGTGAACATCTGGCCACAGTTGAGATGGTGACTTTTTTTTTTTTTTGAGATGGAGTTTCCCTCTTGTCCAGGCTAGAGTGCAATGACACAATCTTGGCTCACTGCAACCTCTGCCTCCCAACTTCAAGTGATTCTCCTCAGCCTCCCAGGTAGCTGGGATTATTAGGCACCTGCCACCATGCCTGGCTCATTGTTTGTATCTTTAGTAGAGATGGGCTTTCACCATGTTGGTCAGGCTGTTCTCAAACTCGTGACCTCAGGTGACCCAACAGCCTCAGCCTCCCAAAGTGCTGGGATTATAGGCGTGACCCATCACGCCCAGCCGATGGTGACCCATTTCTAAACCCAGTTCATCGGAAGGTGAGGACTCTCTTATCTAGACTTAGCCAATTAGAGAGATGTTGACTCTGGGCTTAGAACTAATGAAAAGAATCTGGATTTCCTTCTTCTTTGAAGGTCACAGAGGATCACCACTCTTGCATATTGTATAAAGCCCTCAGGTGACACAGCGTGTCATGGGAGTACACAGCACACAGGTGAGATAGTGTCTCTTGAATGCACACTCAGGCAACAATAAAAATTGTCATTCTCCCATATAAACTTATCTCACTGTTGGGGTTCTGAATCTCACACATGGAGTCTGTTGAAGGTTGGAGAATTGACTCTCATATGTGGATCTGGTCTACAGGTGGGCTGGTGACTCAGACCAAACTTCAGCACACATACGAGGCTGTGCCTACTGTGAAATGACACAGTCTGCAGAAGAAATTGTGGCTCTCTTGCAAAAATTCTGTCAGCTCTTGAGATTGTTACTCATGTATTTAGACCCAACATACAGGAGGTGTTGACTCTCATATCTGGAACATGGACATGTGTCGAATTTCTAATCTTATTCCTGGACTTTCCTTCAGATATGATTGTGTCTGCTATGCATTTTAGTGATTTGACTCTCCTGCCTCAACCCAGCCCACAGATAAGCTTGTGACATATGTCTTGATTCTGCACCTCAAAGATATGACCCTCTTTTCCAGCCTTGGTCCTGCCCACAGGTGTCATTGTGACATATGCCTGGGTCTTCCACCCAGGTGATGTGAGTCTTTTTTCTTCCCTTGGCACCGCCCACATGGTGCATTGTTACATATTGCTAAGTTCTGCACTCAGGTTATGTGATCCCTTTTTTTTTGCCTAAGCCCTGAATATTTTCCATGTTAGGACATATTACTAGATCCAATAGCTATAAAATAAGAGGCTTCTGCCTAGACCCTTTCTACAGAGGGCCTTCTGACATATCTATGCATCAGTCACCTAGGAGATGTAACTCTCCATTTCTGTCTGCCCTCTGCACACAGGAAAAATTGTGAATTATCACTAGGCCCAAGTACCAGGCAATGTGTCTGTCCTGCATGGGTACTGACATTGGAAAGCGTTGTTACCTGTTGCTGAACTCAGCACCCAGGTGATGTGACTCTGCTGCCTGTGTCCTGCTTTTAGGAGAAGGTTGTAACATATTCCTGGCTGAGTATTAAATTGATGCAACACTCCTGTTTGGTCCTGCCCTCAACCTAGGTGATGTGACTTTCCTTCTCTTTGCATATTCACAGGTGGGATTGTAAAATATATTTTGGCCTAGCTCACAGATGCAATGGTGATTCTCATACCTCAATCCATCTAATAGGAGAGATGCTGTCTTTTATAGCTAGGCCTAGTGTTGTAATTATGATCCTGGTTCTTCTTTTTTGTACAAAGTCATAGATAATTGCCACTTTCTTGCATACTATATAAATCTCTTGTGGTACAGAGAGTGTCATTCCAGGGTTCAACACCCAGGTGAAATTGTGGCTTTCATGTGTGCACCCCACCAATTGTTAGGATTGTCACCCTCACACATGGACAGAGACCACTGGTGAGACCCTGAATTTCACACAGACACAGTCCACAGTTAAAATTGTAACTGTCATATGTGAACATCCAGCCAAAGTTGGAATGATGACTTATTTCTAAACTCAGTTCATTGGCATGTGGGAATTCTATCTGAATCCATGAAAATTTTATCTGGGCTTAGGGCCAGAGTGAACACAGTTTACAGGAGGAATGAAGGCTCTCATGCACTGATCCAGTTCACTGGTGAGATTTTCACTACCATACTTAGACCCAACACAGAAAATGTGGTGACTCTCATACCTAGAACTGGGACCTGTGTGGGATTGTTGAATCATTACTGGACTTTCCTGTGGGTGTGATTGTTACATATGCCTATGTTCAGCACCTGAGTGATTTGATTTTGCTGCCTGGTTCCAGTCCAAATGTAAGATTGTGATATATCACTGGATCTAACACCTTGGTGATTTGACTCTCCTCTGTTTTGGGGGACCCCCACAACTTTTGGGTATTGTCATTTGTTGCTGAATCCTGCACCTGTCAACATGAGCTCAGTCATGGAGACCGTAACCCAGTAACACCAGAGGAATTAAAGACACACAGAAATATAGGGTGTGCAGTGGGAAATCAGGGGTGTCACAGCCTTCAGAGCAGAGAGCCTCAAACAGTTTGACCCACACATTTATTGACAGAAAGCTAGTGATAAGCAAGATTAGCTAAAAGCATTCCTTATGGGAAACAAAGCATTCTCAGTGAGGAGCAGAGAAACAGGCTCTGGCTGATTATCTGCAGCAAAAACATGCTGTCAAGGCACAGGCCACTCCTGTTATCATTTGTGGTTTGAGCAGTTTTTCGCTCTGGGCAGGGCCAGGTGTTCCTTGCCCTGCTCCACTAAACCAACAACTTTTAGCAGTGTGCATGACAGCCATCATGAGCATGTCACATTGCTGCAGAAATCCTGTTTCTGGCCAGTTTCTTTAAGGCCTGTTTATGATAGACTTAGGTCTGCTACCATGTCCCCCTTTATGTTTTTGCAAAGTGATAAAGGCATAGGCAGTTTTGTCACGGTGGGCTACTTCTTGCAGGATTTGGGATCTGCGTCTGCAGACTATACAAAGACAACAGATTAAAAGCACAATCATCACTGAAATCACAGAGCTTCCAAGTTTCTTGATCCATTTTAATGGGTTAATAGCTGCTAATCTGCCCACCTTAAAGCTTCTTCAAGCACTTTAGTTCCTGGCATTAGCATCAGATGTGCCTGAGCGGCTTCAAATACTTGTTCCTTCAGTTTTGCAATATTCAAAGACAAATTTCCAGTATGACCTTTTAAATGTTTCTTAATTCTTTCCTGCTCATGCTGTGATTCATTACAAGGGTGAGGAGTGATACAAAAGTCAGAATTATTCCATTCACTTTTTAGCTGCATTCCATATTCTAAACTAGCTACTTGATCTCTTAACCACATTACAGTTTGTCAGAGATTGTTGATTTGATTAACTATCTTTTGGTCTATTTTAGTGTGAGAGTCAGACAGCAGAGTAGACTTCTTTTGTCATGTATTTACAAAATCTGCTGTTTACACTGATGAATGTAGCATAATTCCAGCTGCTGCACAGTAGCTGTGACAGCGATCAGTCTTATAATAATCAAGATTAAAGTAACAATGAAACACCGAGAGCATCTCAGAATTTTCTGAAGAATTTCAGTAACATGTACAGAGGGAGAGGCTTCCTAAGGACGAGAAAGCTTCACTGGTAACCATATCCTTCTTGAGCTCTCACTACTAGGATAGAATGATTAGTATTAAACAAGGAAGAGTTCACAGAAGAGAACAATCTACATTCCTGGTCATTTACACGATAATTAGGGATGTCAAACTTTAGATCGCCCATTGCCAACAGAAAAGGATGGTGAACACAACTTTCTATCCACATTGTATTGTTTTCAAAAAGTTCTAAAATGTAGTTAGGATTATATTGTGATGGCATAGTATATTTTCCTTCCCAAATATTGATCTTATTAAGAGCTGTTAATTGTTTCCACAAATCCTTATATTTAGCTACCAGAGTGGGTCATATCATTTGAGGTTGAGGTGCCACTATACTGCCATGTTTCCAGATAATAGGAACTCTTGCCGCACTTCTTACCATTTCTACCATCTGACCATTTTGCTCAGACCAGCTGAACATAGTGTGGCCATGGCACACAGACTGAGAGGTGCATTTCAAGCTAAACATCCCCTTAGGGGACCAATCAATAATGATTCCATAGGAATCATTGAGCATCACCTCTGCCTGTTCTGCAATGCAATCTTCCCAAATAAGTACATTCATTTCTTCTGGCCAGGTTTAATTCTGCTTACAAATAGGTTTTTGAGGGTGGTATGTTTCAATTATAGGAGCAGATTTATTATGGTAAATACTGAGACCAGAAAGCATGCATAAATGCATCATGGAGTGATTATATCCAGGCATTATTGCCAGCCAAGATTGATAAATATGCCCAATAAGTATAATTGTTCTCTGTGTCAGCCCTTGCTGAAGGAATCCTCATGGCAATGGTGATCACTGCTATCATAACTTTCATTAAATTACTCATCGTGCCTGGCTTCCTCAGGTTTTCTTCTGCCATCTCTGACAGCTTCTAGATCTGTCCCCAGGTAGGTGGCTGTATTTGACGGGTGTTGCTCATGAGAGTTGGGGTCCTCTTCAGCTTCAGTCTCAACATGGCTGCAACCGGGGAGTTCTCAGGATCCTCCCAGAATCTCTTCCTTGGCATCTGGCTAATGATAAGGTTTCAGGTGTCTTGATCATATCCAAATCAGTTGCTGGTTTTGGCCTGGAGAAAGACAAGCATACACTCTACCCAAAGTTATTATTTTACCTATTTTCCAACTTCTTGTTATCGAATCTCTCCACCAAACCAATTGTTCTGCTTCTGTCTTTGCAGCTGGTTTCTGTAGATGCTGTTCAGCTGCTGATAACATCTGGCCTTTAGGTAGGCTCAAAAAATTTAAAGTTAATAATGCTAGATTCAATTGCATATATGTGGTGTCCCATAGTCCCTATTTACCCCCTTTTTTGCTTTTGCAACAGCTGTTTCAGTGAGAGATTCATTCTTTTCACTGTGGCTTGTTCTTGAGAATTATGTGGGATACCAGTAATGTGTTTAATATTCCATATAGAGAAAAATGTAGCTACAGCTTGGCTAGTATAGCCTGGGGCATTCTACATTTCAACTGAAGCTGGAATGCCCATGACTGTGAACATTGCAGGAGATGCCATTTAACACAGGCAGAAGATTCACCTGTTTGGCATGTAATCCAAAGTGAGAAAATATATCTACACATACATGTACATAAGCCAATTTAGCAAAAGAGTGAACAGGATTGACATCCACCTGCCAAAGAGAATTAGGTTCCAATCCTCAAGGATTAACTCCTCCTGTAAAAGATGAGGAATGCACCATTTGGCAAGTTGGACATTGTTGAATAATGGCTTTAGCCTCTTTCCAAGTAATGCTGTACCTGCGTCTGAGACCAGAGGCATAAACATGGGTTAAATTGTGAAAGTGTCTAGCATTAGATATTGCAGTACCAACTAGGTGATTAGCCATTTGATTCCCTGCAGTCACAGGTCCTGGAAGAAGTGTATGAACTCTAATATGAGTAATGTAAAAAGGGTGCATTCTATTCCTAACTGCTGTTTGCAATTGGGTAAAGGAAGTCATCAGTTGTTCATCTGTAGGAAATCGTAACTGAGCATTTTCAATTAATTGTGTGGAATGAACCACGTATGAAAAATCAGAAATTACATTGACAGGCATCTCAAAAGCAGTCAGCACCTCAATTATAGCTACAAGCTCCACTTTTTGAGCTGAAGTATAGGGCGTCTAGAAAACTTTACTTTTTGATCCAGAATAAGAAGCTTTACCATTACTAAACTTATCTGTAAAAACATTTTCAGCACCTTCAAGTGGTTTAAATTTAGTTATTCTAGGGAGAATCCAATTAGTTAATTTTAAAAATTAAAATAATTTTGTCTTTGGAAAGTGACTATCAAGAACACCTATGAAATCAGCTAAATGGGTTTGCCAATTAAGACTATTTATAAAGACTTGTTGTATTTGTGCCTCTGTAAGAGGGACAATAATTTTTCCAGGATCATATTCATGCAATTTAACAACTTGAATTCTCCCATTTCCTATCAGAGTAGCAGTTGATCCAAATAATGAGTTAGAGTCCGTGAATTAGTATGTGGAAGAAAAAGCCATTCTACAAGATCTTGCTCTTGAATAATATCACCAGTAGGTAAATGCTGAGTTGGAAAAATCAATAAGTCTAAAGGCTTTTCTGGATCTATTCTATTTATTTGAGCTTTATGCACTTGCTTTTCAATCAGCTGTAACTCTCTCTCAGCCTCATTTGTTAATTGCTGAGGGCTAGTGAGATTAGAATCTCCTCTAAGGATAGAAAATAGATTACTCATGGCATAGGTAGGAATGCCTACAGCAGGTTGTATCTAATTAATGTCTACTAGTAATTTTTGAAAGTCATTCAATGTTTTTAATTGATCCTTATGTATGGTTACTTTCTGTGGCACTACTGCAGCGTCATTTACTAAGGTCCCTAAGTAGGAGTAAGGAGTAGTAGTCTGAATTTTGTCAGGAGCTATAATTAAACCAGCTCAAGAAATTGAGTTTTATAAGTGATAACATTGGAATAATACTTCCTGAGTGGGACAGCACAAAGTATATCATCCATATAATGAATAACAGAACACTGTGAAAATTTTTTACAAGTAGGTTCAATTGCTTGTCCTACATAAGTCTGACAAATTGTTGGACTGTTTAACATGCCTTGTGGAAAGACTTTCCAATGAAAACTCTTAGCAGGCTGTAAACTGTCTACCACAGGAATTGTAAATGCAAACCGTTCACAGTCTTGCTCTGCTAAGGGGAAAGTAAAGAAACAGTATTTTAAATCTATGACTATTAAAGGCCAATTTTTTGGAATCATAGCAGGAGTAGGTAATCCTGGCTTTAACGCTCCTATAGGTTGTATAAATGAATTAATGGCTCTAACATCTGTCAGCATTCTCCATTTACCTGATTTTTTTCTTAATAACAAAGACTGGAGAATTCCAGGTGGAAAATGTTGGAGCTATGTGTCCTTTTTCTAATTGTTCAGTAACTAAGTTCTCTAAAGCCTCCAGTTTCTCTTTACTCAGTGGCCATTGTTCTGTCCAAATTGGCTTATTTGTTAACCATTTTAAAATATAGGTTCTGGAGGCGTAACAGTGCCCACCATCAAAAATGATATCCTAAACCCTGATGAGAGTTTTGTCCTTCCACTTGCAGCAGTTTCTTTAACCCTTGTAAATTTTTTCTTAATCCGGTGTCAGGCACATACCCCATTTCTTGCATCATATGCTGACTTTGAGGGCTATATAATTGTTCTGGAATTAGAACTTGTGCTACCCATTCCTGTAATAAATCTCTCCCCCATAAACTTATAGGTACAGAAGTTATAATGGGCTGAATAGTCCCAGATTGTCCATCAGATTCTTCACAATGTAAAATATAACTACTTTGATATACTTCAGGGGCTTTACCAACTCCAACCATGTTACATTGAGCGGGTTGAATTGGCCATGCAGATAGTCAGTGCTGTAGAGAAATGATTGAAATGTTCACTCCTGTATCTACTAAACCTTTACATTTCTTTCACTGAATAGTTATTTCACAGGTAGGAAATTACATTTATTAGTAATTTGATTTACCCAGTAGGCAGCTTTCCCTTGTTTATTTGTTCTGCCAAATCCTCCTGTCCATCTAGTTTCATTTTTCCCTTTTCCAGATATGGCACAATCAGGAGCTGTGCTATGCACTCTCCTGGCCCTGCTTTCCAGGGAACAGAAGTAGATATAACAATTTGAATTTCCCCATTGTAATCTGAATCAATGACTCTTGTATGTACTACTTCTCCTTTTAAACTTAAACCAGACCTACCTAAAAATAATCCTACTATCCCCCCTGCTGGCAACATCTGACTGGAGACAGCAAAATTCTTTTTTTTTTTTTAAGGAAAATTTGTATTTTAATTATTTTTATGTACAGAAAACTCAACAGTATACATTTAACCCAGTTTAGTGGCAAGTTCTTTAGCCTTTGCCTTTTCAAGCTTGGTGATATGAGCCACAGACTTGGGACCCAGGACATTGCCGCCCCAGTGACAGTGGAGCTCATCGTATCTGTCATTGTAATTGGTCCTGATAGCTTCCACCAGCTTAGCCAAAGCGCCTTTGTCTTCTGAGTTCACTTGCGTAAAGGTGACAGTGGTGCAGGTCTTCCTGTGGACTAGACATCCCAATCTTGCCTTCCCCTTGATAATGCAGTAAGGGACCCTCATTTTACGACACAGGGCAGACAAGAAGATAACCAGCTCAATGGGATCCATGTCGTGTGCAGTCACCATCAGCTGAGCTTTCTTGTTCTCCACCAAGGTGGTGACAGTGTTAACTCCTGCTCGAAGGACAGGTGGTCTCTTAGTGGGGATGTCCCCTTTGCCAGCAGCTTTCTTCTCAGCCCGGGCGAACAGCCTCTGCTTCTTCTCTTGCTTTGTCTCTGGTCTGTACTTGTGGGCCAGCTTAAGCAGCTGAGTAGCTGTTTGGCAGTCCAGGGCCTGGGTGAGCTGGTTAATAGCAGGAGGCACTTTCAGCCACTTATAGTGGATGGCTCTCTGCTGCTGCAACCTGATATAGTGAGGCCATTTCACAAAATGGGTGAGGTCTCTTTTGGGCTGGATGTCCTGTTCAATGCCAAAATTCTTAGGTCTTTTCTCAAACAGGGGATTCACTACTTTCTTGGCCTGCTTTTTCATGACAGCAGGGGCTGGAGCCACCTTCTTTCCCTTGGCCTTCTTTCCTTTCGGCATCTTGGGCGGCAGGAGGAGAGCGACAGCAACATTCTTTAACAGTCCCGTTACAAAAGGAGAACCTGGTCCATACTGATTAATACCTTGTTTAAATTCTTCAAGTATTTTAAAAGGAAAAGCCTCAAACATAGCCATAATATTTCCCTATTGATCAAGTGGGTGTATTCTAACAGGGAACTGCAAAGCATCCATATCACCCTCTCATCTAGCTTGCTGGATTCCTGCCTAAATAGAACTGAAGTGGTCATTCAAGGCACTGCTTGAACAGTCACTGGGGCAACTACTTTTTGCCCAGTGTCCTCTGGAAAAGAAAGATCTGGAGGACCAGGCCACTCTTTTTCTTCAAAATAATGGGGTGCAGAAGGATAGGGATGAACCTCTTCCTCCTTTGCTGCTTTTGCTTTACCTGGCAAACAAACCTGCTCTATTACCTCTTCTGTTACTTTGTTATACTTTCCTTCCTCCTCATCATTAGTGTGAAAAGATTCCAAAGTGGAATGAACCAGAACCTACACTTATCCCATTGTTATCCTGATGCTTCCCAGCTCCCCTTCTTACTCACCACAGGGATTGCTTAAGAGTACTCGGGTGTCCTCCAACTTAGTTCTACTTTCTCCAACCGTCACTCTGGTGACACTTTGACCTGGATTTGAGTCTCCACGTTGGGCACTGCTTGCCATGACCAGCTTGGTTGTGGAAACCCTAACCCAACGGTGCTAGAGGAACTAAAGACACACACACAGAGATATATAGGGTATGGAGTAGGAAATCAGGTCTCACAGCCTTCAGAGCTGAGAGCCTCGAACAGAGTTTGACCCACATATTTACTGACAGAAAGCCAGTGATAAGCATTGCTTCTATTGATTTTAGATTAGCTAAGAGTATTCCTTATGGGAAACAAAGCATTCTCAGTGAGGAGCAGAGAAACAGGCTCTGGCTGATTATCTGCAGCAAAAACATGCTGTCAAGGCACAGGCCACTCCTGCTATCATTTGAGGTTTGAGCAGTTTTTTGATCTGGGCAGGGCCAGGTATTCCTTGCCCTGCTCCACTAAACCAACAACTTTTAACAGTGTGCATGACAACCATCAAGAGCATGTCACATTGCTGCAGAAACCCTGTTTATGGCCAGTTTCTTTAAGGCCTGTTTGTGATAGGCTTAGGGCTTGCTATCAACATTGCACTCATGTTATATGACTCTCCCAAATGTGTCTTACATGTTGTGTCATATTGGGGCTCAATATGTCAAATTAGACATTGTTACATTTTGCTGGGTTTAACATCAGCAAACATTTTTTTTTCTGGGCCTGCTTACAGGGGACCTTGTGCTCAATATATCACATTAGACGTTGTTACATATTGCTGGGTTTAACACGCAGGTGATACAACATTTTTTTTCTGGGCCTGCCTACAGGGGACCTCATTACATAACTCAATGCCCATCACCGTGGTGATGTTACTGTCTTCTTCTGCCTGGTCTCTGCTCGCAGAGAAATTGTGACACATCATTGGCCTCGCATCTAGGTGATGTGACTCTCCTCTTTTTCTCAGGCTCTTCATATTTGGGTATTGTGACATATTGCTAAACTCAACATCTAAGGGAGGGGAGTCTCCTACCTGTGCTCTTCCTACAGGGGGCATTGTGACTTGTCTCTGCATTCCTCACCTAGGAGATGTGACTCTCCTGCCTGCACCCTTCCTACACTGAAAGTTGTGGCATATTGCTGTGGTCAGCAACCAGATAATGTGTTTCTGCTACCTGAGTCTTTATTACAGGAAAGATGGTTGACATATCACTGGGCCCAGCATCCAGGTAATGTGACTCTCTTCTTCGGCTGGTCCCTGCTTACAGGAAAGTTGTAGCATATTGCTACACCCAACACCTAGCTTATGAGACTCTTCACTTCTTTTAGGTTTTGGCTTCAGGGGACATTGTGACTTACTGCTGGGCCCTGTACTGACAATTTGTGACTCAATTACCTGCAATTTGCCCACTTGGGCCACTGTGACATACTGCTGAGTTTAACACTCAGGTGATGTAACTTTTATGCCGGGGCCTTGCCTACAGGGGGCTTTCTAAAATGCCTGTATGGCCGGGTGCAGTGGTTCACGCCTGTAATCCCAGCACTTTGGGAGGCTGAGGCGGACAGATCACAAGGTCAGGAGTTTGAGCCCAGCCTAGTAAATATGGTAAAACCCTGTCTTTACTAAAAAAGAAAATTACAAAAAGCAGCTGGGCATGGTGACGGGCACATGTAGTCCCTACCACTAGGGAAGCTTAGCCAGAAGAATTGCTTGAATTCAGGAGGTGGAGGTTACAGTGAGCCAAGATCGTGCCACTGCACTCCAGCCTGGGCAACAGAATGAGACTGTCTCAAAAAAAAGAAAAAAGAAAAAAAGAAGGTCTCTCTGGCACCAATCCCACAGGTGATGTGACCCTCTTGTGTTACCTGGTCTCTGCTCACAGGGAGAATTGTGACTTTTCACAGCATACATGCTGATTTTTTTCTGTAATTTTTTAGTTTTCCCTGTGGGAAAGGTTGTGTGATATTACTGAACTAAGCACCAAAGAGATATTACTTTTTTTTTTTTTTTTTCTTGAACCTGCCCACGTAAGACATTGTGACATATTGCTGGGCCCTATCCCTGATGATGTGAGTTTTCTGCCCATCAGCTATTTTATGTGACTCCCCTCTCTTATCTTCACTTTGTCCATGGTTAGATTATAATATATCTTTTGGGCCTGGGTCATGCTAACGGAAGTGAGAGTGAGTTACTCCTGGGCCCAGCACACAGGGGATGTGATTCTTCTGCTTGGTTCCTGTGTAAGTGGTCATTGTGACATATCTCTGGACCAATTGCCTAAGTGATAGGTCTCTTCTTATCTTTCTGGACCTGTCCACAGTAGGAAATGTAAGATATCATTGGGCCCAGCACTTAGATGGTGTAACTCATCTTTTGACTGAACCTTGTATATTTTGCATATTGTTATATATCACTGAGTCAGACATTAGAGGATGAGAGGCTCCTGCCTGGGTCCTGCCTACAAGCAGCCTTGTGACATATTTTGGCATCCATCACCTATGAAGTGTGACTCTCCTCACCTACATGCACGTTGCACAAAGAAAAGATTGTAGCATATCAATGGGATCAGCAACCAGGTGTGTGTCTCACCTCTCAGGGTGTTGCTCAAAGAGAGCGTTGGAACATATCACTGGGCACAGCACCCAGGTGATGTGACTTGTGGCCTGTGCCCATCTTTTCTTTCTTTTTTCTTTCCTTTTTTTCCTTTTTCTTTTTCTTTCTTTTTTTTTTTTTTGGAGACAGAATCTCACACTGTCATCCAGGTTGGAGTGCGGTGATGTGATCTCAGCTCACTTCAACCTCTGCCTCCTGGGTTCAAGCAGTTCTCCTGCCTTAGCCCCCCAAGTAGCTTGGATTAAAGGCATGCATCACCACAACAGGCTAATTTTTGTATTTGTAGTGGATGTGGAGTTCCAGCATGTTGGCTAGGCTGGCAGGTGATCCACTTGCCTTGGTCTCCCAAAGTGCTGGAATTACCAGCATGAGCCATGGCACCCAGACTGCCTTATAGGAATTTATTGTAATGTATCCCTGGCCAAGCACCTAGGTGATGTGTTATGACTCTCCTGTCTGGTTCTTGCCCTCAGAAGAGATCGTGACATACCTTTAGACCAGCCCCAGGTGATGTGACTCTTCTGCTCATTCCTTACTCACCAGTGTAATTGTGACATATATCTTGCCCCAGCTGGTAGTTGCTATGATGATTCTCACACCTTAAACCAGGCAATAAAAGAGTTACACTCAGCTGGACACAGTGGTTCATGCCTGTAATCCCAGCACTTTGGGAGGCCAAGGCAGGTAGATCATGAGGTCAGGAGTTTGAGACTAGACCAACCAAGATGGTGAAACCTCATCTCTACTAAAAATACAAAAATTAGCCAGGCACGGTGGCAGGTGCCTGTAATACCAGCTACTCAGAAGGCTGAGGCAGGAGAATCTCTTGAAGCCAGGCGGTGGAGGTTGCAGTGAGCCAATATCATACCACTGCACTCCAGCCTGGGTTACAGAGTGAGATTCCTTCCCCCTCCCTCAAAAAAAAAGTTACACTCCCTCCTAGCTAGGCTTAGGAAAACAAACACTATCCTGTCTTTTCTTTTCATCAAGTTCATAGAGAATTACCACTCTCTCAAATGTATTGTATAAAGCCTTTGGGTGTCACAAAGGGTGTCATCAAGTGACAAAAACACAGATGATATTGTTTCTTTTATTTATTTTTTTATTTTTTGGAGATAGAGTCTCACTCTGTCACCCAGGCAAGAGTGCAGTGGCATGATCTCTGCTCACTGCAACCTCTGCCTCCTGAGTTCAAGTGATTCTCCTGCCTCAACCTCCCAAGTAGCTGGCACTACAGGCATGTGCCCCCAAGCCCACCTAATTTTTTAGGGGTTTCACTCACCATGTTGGCTACACTGGTTTCAAACTCGTCACCTTAGGTGATCCACCTGCCTCAGCCTCCTAAAGTGCTGGGATTACAGGTGTGAGCAACCATGCCCAGCCCAAGGCTGTGTTTCTTAAAAGAAGATCTTGCCACACATTATAATTGTAACCTCTACATAGACAGAGCCCACTGGTGAGGTCCTAAATCTCATATGCAGATGCAGCCCACGGTTGGAATTGTGACAGTGATGTGCAAACATACAGCCAGAAATTGCTCATTTCTAAAGCTACAAATGATGACTCACTTCTAAATGTAGCTCGTAGGCAAGTGAGGCACCTCCTATATGGATCAGCCAATTGGAGAGATGTTGCCTCCATTCCTGGACTTAGAGCCACATGTACTATCATGGGTCCATACCATCACAAATGTCTTAGAGTAGATTGTGACTCACAAGCATATTGCATAAAGTGTACGGGATCAGTCAGAGTGGTGGAAAAACTATAGGAAAAGGATGTAAACCTTCTGAAAGGACAGAAGGTACTGCAGAGCACCAGGGATGAATAGCTGAAGTCAGCTACTTTATAATCCTGAAGCAAAGGAGGAGTAGATACAAGGGAGTGTGAGGGAATTTATCTTAAACAGGCTTGTTTACATACTTACTTATGTTCACCAGGAACTGACCTTCAATCATCTGCATTACATTCTCTGAAAGGGGAACAATAAATATTAATTACCTGCAGGTTGTGCTGGCTCCAGGTTGTCAGTATTGTGCCTGCATGGAATAAAAGCAAGCAGCTCCAGTTTTTCGGGTTGCACTCTGGCCACTAGAGCTGAGCAATCCCCTAGCTGTTCTTACACTGCATACCTATGTCTGAGTACTCATTTTATCTGTCAGCCAGGATCTGTGGGACAGACCCAGCAGGTGGTGACCCATATAAGAAGTGACACAATACATCATGATGGAACCCTCAGAAATGAAAATGAAGTTACTGCACAGTAAATAATTGATGCCCAATGGGGATTTCCAAGTTTGGGGGGGATTTTTTAACCTATGGTTTCATCAAGAGACAACAGTAATCAGCTCAACAGCAACAGTATAAAAGTATTGAAACAACTGCTTAATACTAGTGAAGCCTCAGTTTCAAAGGCTCAATTAAGAGACCTAATGCAAACTGTTGTTTTCTGTAACCAATAATTCCTAGAAGGCGGCACACTAGACCTAGAGCTCTGGGAACAAGTGGGAAGAAATCTTAAATGACATTATGCACAAGGACAACAGGTCCCAGTAACATCTTTAACACTCTTTAATGTTGTGGGCCTTAAGTTAGTACTGCTTTGGCCCTGCTCTACACAAAGGAGCATAAAACTGGAAAGTAAGAAGAATCATCATCTATCTTACTATCTCCTCCTCCTCTCTCAGCCCCGCCATTACCGGGTAAAGGTGCCACAGAGGAGACAGAGATTTTCCCTGAGCCTCTCCCCCCGTAAATTGAAAAAAAAGACAAGGGATACACTACAGTTATGGGATCCTGTCTTAGGCAAGCAGCATTAGAAGGGGAGCTCTTGGCTTGCCCAATGATGGAAGATCAACAAGTCAATCATGTACATGAACCCATTACTTTCAAGACTTATAAAGAAATAAGAGCATTAGAGAAAACAGTCACTAGCCCATTTATGAAAGGATTAATTGAGGCCATAGCCTATAACTACCATATGACCCCATGGGGCTGGTCAGTGCTAGCTAAAACAACTTTAGAGGCCAGTCAATACCTCCTCTGGAGGGCATAACATGATGCGTTATGCAAACAATGAGCTAACCAGAATCAATTGGCTGGGCAAAACCTAACGGGTGCTATACTCCAGGGGAGGGGTCCCTATGCAAATGTACAACAACAATTAAATTTTCCCCCCTAGCCAATGCACAGTGTCTACACTCGCAGGGCCTGGGACCTAATTCCCAAAGGCAGAGTTCAACAGGGATCTTTTGTAAATGCACGACAGGGGCCCCAGCAGCCATTTGTTGAATTTATCAATCATTTAATTTAAGTCATAGTGAAACATGCCCATTCCGCCCTTAAGAATAAGCTTAAAATCAAAAAAGGGTGAATATGAGTAGGGACCTTACAACACTACTAGCATGAGCCTTATTTACTCTTAATTTCTTCAATTTAGATGATGCATTTCAATCAGCCATAGAAAAGAACTTTGCAAAAACCTGAAAATACAAAACCTTCAGTTTTATGGAAAGATGTAAATAGTAATGTACGGTGTGGTCCAAATGATTTGCTAACGTGGGGAAGAGGATATGCTTGTGTTCACACCCCCTTAGGTCCTCTTTGGATTCCAGCATGATGCATCAGACCTTACCACGGCATGGCTAGGGCCCAACCCGGTAACAGAAATAAAGGAAATGACCATGCAGAACCCACAACTCTGGATGATGTGGCTTCCTTGGATGACACAGGCCCCAGACATTACCTGGGGAATACTGAAGAAGACAACTCAGAAGGCTGAGCAAATCTGTTCCAGACACAGATACCATTCACTCCAGATAATTTGTTCCTTGCTATGCTTTTTGTTGTACATTGCAACTATTGCAGAATATTGATTCTTCTTCTTCTCTCTCTTTGCCTGCAACCCGTACCTGCTATATACTATTGGGCCCATCTTCTAGATCTGCCTTTCTTACCCCCTTTTACTTGGCAGACATCCCCTTCCCAGTCTCTGACAATGTGACCAATTGACTGGGAGGTATTGACATACCCCTGGTGGGGTCCCTCAGTAATGGCACACATTGGGCTGAGGTGCCAAGTAACACTACATATCAGCCCTTGATTGGAAAAGAATAATATTGATTATACTCATGTTTGTCTTATGTGATTTACTGGTTCTAGGATGCAAAGCTGGAACATGAGCTGTAACTGCTGCATGAGTCAAACCTGTCACTGCTCACATCTGTATTCTTCAATCAACAAAACCTGATGCAAAAAAATAGGAAAAGGGGAGATGTGGGAGATCGGTCAGAGTGGTGGAAAAACTATAGGGAAAGAATGAAAATTTTCTGAAACGTTGGAAGGTCCTGCAGAGCCCCAGGGGAGAATAGCTGAAGGCAGCTATTCTGTAACCCTGAGGCAGAGGGCAAGCTGTAGGTACAAGGCAGTGTGGAAGAATTTATCTTAAACAGGCTTGTTTACTTATGTTGATCAGGAACTGACCTTTGATCATTTACATGTGTGACATTCCCTGAAAGGGGAACAATAAATATTAATTACCTGCAGGTTGTGCTGGCTCCAGGTTTTCAGCATTGTGCCTGCACTGAAAAAAGCAAGTGGCTTCAGCTTCTTGGGACTTCACTTTGGCTACTAAAGCTGATATTCCCCTAGCTGCTCTTACACTGCATACCTGTGTCTGAGTACTCATTTAATCCGTAGACCAGAATCTGTGGGACACACCTGTCAATAAAGCCTTCAGGTAATACATTGAATGCCCTTACATGGCCAAGCACACTGGTGACATTGTGATACTGGTACTCACAACCAGTCAACAGTAACTGTGCCATCCTTTTAGATAAACACAACCTTCTTCTGAAGTTCTGAATCTCAACCCTGGCAGTGGAAAGTTGCAACATTGACTCTCATATGTGGATCTGGTCCACATCTGGGCTGGTAACTGAGACCAAGATTCAGCACAACCCTATGATTTTACTGAGAAGACACAGTCTGAAGGAGAGATTGAGGCTCTTATTCAGTAATCCATCCACATTGAGATTGTGATTTGTGTACTTAGACCCAACCTCCAAATGGTCTTGACTCTCCTACCTAGAATGGGAATATGTGAAAACTTATTCATACTATCCCTGAGCCTTTCTGCATGTGTGATTGTGAAACATGTCTCTGCACATAGCCTGAGTGATCTGACTCTCCTGCCTGGGGCCAGCACACAAATGGGATTGGGACATATTGTTGGAACAAGTATGTAGATGATGTGACCCTGTACTCATGCCTTGGTGCTGCCAAAGAGGGCATTGTGACATATCACTGGCCCCTGCACCCAGGTAATGTGTTTGTCCTTTCTGTGCCCTGTCCACATGGGTTTTTGTAACATATTGCTGGGTCTAACATCCAGGTGATGTGAATCTCCTACCTAGACCCTGGCTACAGGAGGGATTTTGCCATATTCCTGGACCCATCACCTATTTGATATTACTCTCCACTTTTACATGGGCTTTTCCATAGGAGACATTGTAACATATCTGGGCCAAGCACCTACATGATGTTACTCTTTGCTCCTGCCTGGGCCCTGACCACAGAAGGGAGAGTGACTAATTCCTAGGCACAGTGTATAGGTGATGTAATTTTTCTGTCTCGTACCTGTCTACAGAGGACATAGTGAATGTCCCTGGCCCACTAAACTAGATGGTATGACATTTTTTTTTTTTTTATCTCTGAGATCTGTCAACAGTGGGGATTATGACAGATCACTTGTCTCAGCACCTACCTAACATTTTCCCCATGCCTGGGCATTGCCCACTGGGGTGATTGTGACGTATAACTAGGTGAAGGCCCGGGGTTATGTGACATTTCTCTTCGACCTGAATCTCACCCACATAGGGCATTCTGACATACCTCTGAAGCTCTAAATTAGGTAGACTGCTGCATGGGCCTTTTGTTTTTTTAGGAAGTTTCATTCCATATTTTATTGACCTAGCAATAAGCTGATGTTACTCTCTTCTAGTGCTTGGGCTCTGCCCAAGGAGGGATTGTGATATACCACTGGGCCCAGCACCTTGGTGATGTGACTCTCCTCTCTTTCTACAGGGTTCAGGTCAGAAAGAAGAGTTACATCACTTAGGTGATAAATAAAATAATATGTCATATTTCCCCTATTAGCAGGGCTTATGCAGGAGAGTCACATCAGCTAGGTGTTGGACCCAACCATATTTCAATACAGAAATTGTATGTTGTATATATTTAAAATTGTATATATTGAAGTATGGCTCTGTCCAACACCTAGGTGATGTGACTCTCCCCCATGAGCCCTTCTGATAAGGGAATTATGACATATTTTGTTTATCACCTAGGTGATTTAACTGTCCTTTTCTACTTGAGCCCTGTATAAAGGGGGATTGTGACATCACTAGACCCAGCTTTGGGTGATATCCCTCTTCTCTTTCTTCTTTTTTTCTTTTTTTGAGATGGAGTCTCACACTGTCACCCAGGCTGGAGTGCAGTAGCATCAACTTGGCTCACTGCAACCTCTGCCTCCTAGGTTCAAGTGAGTCTCCTGCCTCAGCTCCTGAGTAGCTGAGATTACAGGGCTGTGCACCCACAACTGGCTAATTTTTGTATTTTTAGTAGACATGGGGTTTCACCATGTTGGCCAGGCTGGTCTTAAACTCCTGGTCTCAAGAAATCTGCCCGCCTCAGCCTCCCAAAGTATTGAAATTACAGGTGTCAGCCATTTTGCCAGGCCTTATCATTCTCATCTTTCAAATTGGCCCCGTGTATTTTGGGTATTAAGACATATTGCTGGGTCAAACCAAATGGGTGAAAGGCTCTTGCCTGGGCCCTGCCTACAAGAAGCCTTGTGACATATCTCTTCATCCATTACTTTGGAGGTGTGACTCTCCTCTTCCCTCTGCACCATGTCCATACAGAAGATTGTAGCATGCCTCTGAGTTCAGCAACCAGGTGGTGATTTTCTTGTACCCAGGTCTTACCTGCAGAGAAAATTGTGACATATAGCTGAGCCCAGTACCCAAGTAATGTGACTTTGCTTTTGGAAGAGAATTGTAACATAACCCTGGCCAGGTAACCAGGTGATATGAGTCTCTGCTTGGTCCCTGCCCTAAAACATTTGTAACATATTTCTGTCTCAGCACCCAGGTGATGTTACTCTTCTGTTTTCTGTCTACTCACAGTTTGGGTTGTGACATATACCTTAGCCAAGCTCACAGCTGTGATGATGACACTAATACCATGAATCAGCCAAAAGGAGAGATACTGGCACTTGTAACTAAACTTGGAGAAATGGGTATATTCCTGGGTCTTCTCTAGATAATAACATCATAGAGGATTACTATTCTTTCATATTTTATATAAAGTCTTTGGATGGTACAGAGTGTGTCAAGTCCACTGGAGAGATCCTGAATTTTGCATGTGAATGCAGTCCACAGTAAAAATTCTGACTGTCATATGTGATCATGACATCACAGTTCACATGGTGACTCAGTTCTAAACCCAGCTCATAGGCAGGTGAACACTCTCCTCTCTGGACCCAGCTACTTGGAGAGATGTTGAGTCTTATACATGGGCTTAGTTCCACAGGTACAATTATAAGTCCATACTAGGAAAAAGTCTCAGAGAAAATTGTGACTATCATGCATATTGTATAAATACCTCAGGTGGTACAGAGACTTTTATAATGAGGTCCATCACAGGTGACATTGTGACACTTATAAGCACACCCACCAAATAGTAGATTGATATCTTTCCACATGAACACAGCTCACTGTTGAAGTTGTGATTCTCACACCTAGAGGTAGCCAAAAGTTGAAAATTGATTCTCACACATGGATTCAGTCTATATGTGGGCTGGTGAGTCTCAGATCAAGATCTAACATACCAGTGAGGCTTTGACTTCACTAAGAGGACACAGTTCACAGCAAAGATTGAGGCTCTTATACATGTAT
Organism: Rhinopithecus roxellana; assembly: GCF_007565055.1. NCBI lineage: Eukaryota > Metazoa > Chordata > Mammalia > Primates > Cercopithecidae > Rhinopithecus > Rhinopithecus roxellana. The sequence continues at coordinate 79,748,964 of NC_044560.1, read as the reverse complement.
TCAGTCCACCATTGAGATTGTAACTGATGTACTCAAACTCAATATACAAAGGGTGTTGATTTAATACCTAGAAAAGGGATATGTGCAGGATTGTTAATTTTATCCCTATATTTACTGCAACTATAATTGTGAAATACACCTCTGACCAGCACCTGAGTAATTTGATCCTCTTGTCTAGTGCCCGGCCCACAGATTGGATTGTGACACATTGCTGCACTGAACACCTAGGTGGTGTGACTGTACATTTGCCTCGGCACTGCCCACAGGGGGCTTTGTGACATACAGCTGAGACCCACACACTGCTTATGTGACTCTCCTGATTGTGCCCTGTAATTATGGAGTATTGTGACATATTGCTATGCCCAACATCCAGGTGATGTCACTCTCCTTGCTGGGACCTGCCTATAGGAAGCATTATGACCCATCTCTGTACCAATAGCTGAGGTAATGCGACTCTCTTTTTCTACTAGGTCCCTTCACACATCAATGATTTTTTCCTATTACTGGGTCCAACACCTAGCTGAAGTGACTCTTCTCTTCTAAATAGGTTCTGCTCACAATGTAGATTGTGACGTACTGCTGGACGGAACAAGGTAATGTGAGCTGTCTGTCAAAACTCTGCTCACAGCAGGCATAGTGACATCTCTGTGAATCCATCATCTTAGTGCTATGACTCCTTTACTTGGGTCTGGCCTAGAGGAGAGATTGTGACATATCTCTGGGGGCAGCACTTAGAAGATGTGATTCTCTTTTCCTCTCATGGCCGTGCTCCCAAAACAGAGAGTGACTTATCCCTGAGATCAGCACACAGGCTATGTCATTCTTCTGTCTGGTCCCTGTTCACAGAAATTATTCTGACATATCTCTGGGCCCACCACCTAGATGATGTGACTCTACTCTCTTTCCTGGGGCCTGTCCACAGTGAAGGTTGTGACTTAACACTTGGTCAAGTACTTACGTGATGTTGACTCTTCTCATGCTTTGGCCCTGCTCACTGAGGTGACTGTGACATGCCGCTGGGTCCAACTCTTAGGTTGTGTGATCTTTCTCTTCTTTCTGAGCCCTACTCACAGCGTGCATTGTGACATATCTCTGGGCCTCTCACCTGGATGATGTGACTTTTCTCCCAGGGCTCTTTCCTCAGAGGGTACTGTGACATTTCTGTACCCAGAACCTAGGTGATGTGACTCTCTTCTACTGCTTTGGCTCTGCCCAAGATGTGACTCATTTTTTTGCCTGGTCTCTGCATACATTGTGCATTGTGATGTATGGCTGAAACCAGCACCTACACAATACGAGTCTTCTACATGGACTATCTCCAGAAGGATATTATGAAACATCATTTTACTTATCACTTAGGTGTTGTGACTCTCTTCTTATGGCTGGAATCTGCCACAAAGGGCAATTGCAACATATCACCTGACCCAGAACCTTGATGATGTGATTCTCTTTTTTTTTTTTTTTTTGCGGGGGGGTGTGTTTCACATATTTTAAGTATTGTGATATATTGGCAAGCCCAACACCTAAGGGATAGAAAGCTCCTTTCTTGACCCTACCCCCTGGGGACTTTGTGACATATCTCTGCATCCATGACCTAAAATGTGACTCCTCTATTGTGCCTGCACCCTGCTTACAGGGAAGATTGTGACATATTGCTAAATATAGTGTATGTTGTGCTGACCTCCTATCTTATCCTGTGACTAAGAATGCCTAACCTGAGGATGCAGCCCCATAGGTCTCAGCCTCATTTTACCTGACACTGTTCAAGATGGAGTCACTCTGGTTTTAATGCCTCTGACACAGAGATCCACTACAACATTCTGAAAAAAATTTATTTTAATTATAATGAATAAGAAATGGAAGACCTAGGATGGGCTATTCTGAAAGATTATAAAGAGAAATAGTTATATTTGTTTTATAAGTTTTCCATCAACCTCTATTTGTTACTTCTGAATAGATACATTGTTTTATTCTGTCAAATTTAAACAGATACACTTGATAATAGAAAGGTCCCTGCTGTGAAAGAAAAATAAATCTCAGGATGTCAAAATTACTAATCCAATAGAAAAATCAAGCTGGAAACTACGTCAGGCAAACATATCTTCTATTTTATTCTTAAGTAAGATAGCTATGCAGATAAAAAAGCTATATACCTACCTCACAATTTGCTCATAAGAATATTTCTACTGAGTAGATGACAGACAGAACTCAAAGTCATCTCTCTGAGGCTCACCTGAGACAAATGCATATCTGCTTACTTCCTGTGCTCTATTGTTAATATTAAAAATGCGGATTCGCTGAGCCAGAGTAAATTGTGTATTCAGTGGAAGACTTATCAAGGACTCAAATAAATTTATTCTTTTTTCTCTTATCTACTTATGATGTGGAAGCCCCAACCTCAAGTTTTCCCGTCATACCTGACTAAACCAATGTACATCTTAAACATATTGATTGATGTCTCATGCCTTTCTAAAATGTATAAGAAACTGTATCCCAACCACCCTGGGAACATTTCATCAGGACCTCCTGAGGCTGTGTCACAGGCTCCTACTTAACTGTGGTGAAATAAACTTTCTAAATTAATTGATATTTGTCTCAGATACCCTTTGGTTTACACAGCCAAGGCCCTGCTAGCTGTTCACTAATGCACCCCAGACTGATCCACCACCATTGCAGGGACTCTGGTTTCTTGATAAAAATTGTTTCATTTAAATGGTTGATGGGCAGGTTTGTACCTGAGGCTGCAGCACTGAGATCCTGGGGGATGTGGGATGTTCCAAGCATCAGCTTTCAGCCAGTTTATCTTGTGACTCTTGAAGGTTATTTAGTATACTGTGAAGATGAGAATAAACAGCTCCTGGATGCTAACAATGCTTTTCTTTCTAGGGTGGTCCAAGGGGGCCCTGCAGTGGTTCTGGGTTCTTCTGTGGCTTCTCTCTCAGTGGCTGATGGAGTGGGGTTTTGTTGGTCTTGTGATCCAGGCTGTGTGTGTGTGTAAGAGGAGTGGAGGGTAGGGTGGGAAAAGAAGGTGACAGCCAGGTTCCTGGAGGTCACCTCCTGGCATTATTCTTGTGGCTTGCCAAGATTCTTATGTGAATTTTTTATTGTTAATAGTTCATGTATCCTGAGCAAGGAGGTGGAAATAAAAATAGCTCAGAGCAATCTGAGCTCTGCAAGTTCTGCACGATTTATCAAGACCAGAGAGATGAAAGTGTGGAACTTTACCCAGGGACAATTCTTTTTTTGTGTGTTTGTTTGTGATGAAGTCTCACTTTGTCACCCAGATTGGACTGCAGTGGCATGATCTTGGCTCATTGCAACCTCTGCCTCTCTGGTACATGAAACCACACCCAGCTTATTTTTGTATTTTTAGTAGAGATGGGGTTTTACCATTTTGGCCAGGCTGGTCTCCAACTGCTGACCTCAGGTGATCCGCCCACTTAGGTCTCCCAAAGTGCTGGAATTGGGGGTAATTGTTTTTTTTTTTTTTTTTTTTTTTTTTTTTTTTTTTTGAGACGGAGTCTCGCTCTGTCGCCCGGGCTGGAGTGCAGTGGCTGGATCTCAGCTCACTGCAAGCTCCGCCTCCTGGGTTTACGCTATTCTCCTGCCTCAGCCTCCCGAGTAGCTGGGACTACAGGCGCCCACCACCTCGCCCGGCTAGTTTTTTGTATTTTTTTTAGTAGAGACGGGGTTTCACCGTGTTAGCCAGGATGGTCTCGATCTCCTGACCTCGTGATCCGCCCGTCTCGGCCTCCCAAAGTGCTGGGATTACAGGCTTGAGCCACCGCGCCCGGCCGGTAATTGTTGATAGACATTTTGTTTCTGACTAGCATCTCACCCATTCTTTCCGGAATTTGTAAAACAAAAGAATATATATAGCCAATCAATAGCTTATGCATTTAAATAAGAATTCTTGGTTAACAATTTAGGAACTGCCTTCTCATTTTTTTGAAAAGACTTGCTTTGAATGGCTGTTAATTTTGAGCTTTAGCTGCCTCTTGGTCACCAGCTAATAAAGGACTCCTTAATTTGTCTCCAAGTGTGGCGTTTCTCTAACTCGCTTGGTTACAACAGGAGTACACATGAACAAAGGAAAGTAGGGGGGTTTATTACCTCTACTGCAGCTTTTTCTTGTTACTGTGTCCTGCCTCCACTGGCTGGAGTTGGACAGGATAATCTAAAGTAAACCCAGTTGGCTAACTTGAAAAATGCAGGAATGCGGTTGTACCCTTGGGAAGGCAGGAAGAATCAGTTTCGGCGGAAGTAGCCGTTGCGATGGGAAGGGTAATTCACATCGTCAGTAATAGATTTGGAATGCGGGCTCCATAGATTAAAAACTGGGAGAAGGTTGTTTACCAGGGCAGGGGGAATATACAGAGTAAGAGTCTGGCCTTGAAAACAGGGAACAAAAGGGCAAAGAAACGCTAGCCAAACATTTGAAGAATAATTTCTTATACTGTATTCAACATCTATGCATTACATGGTTAAGAAAATGCTCATTTAAACAGGATGGCATTTATTACCTGGAAAGTTCTGAAAAAATATCAGGAGATAACTGCTTATTAAGGTGCTAAAGAAAGACTACTTAAAATCACTATTAAAATGTTAGAACATAGGCCGGGTGCAGTAGCTCACGCCTGTAATCCCAGTACTTTGTGAGGCCAAGGCGGGCGGATCATGAGGTGAGGAGATCGAGACCATCCTGGCTAACACGGTGAAACCCCGTCTCTACTAAAAAATACAAAAAGTTAGCAGGGCTTGCTGGCCAGCACTGGTGGTCCCAGCTACTCTGGAGGCTGAGGCAGGAGAATGGCGTGAACCCGGGCGGTAGAGCTGGCAGTGAGCCCCGATCATGCCACTGCAGTACAGCCTGGGCAACGGTGCGAGACTCCGTCTCAAAAAAAAAAAGAAAAAAAAAATTGTAGAACATGGAAGATATTTGTATCTTGTACTTTCCATAAAAATGATGTTTTCTTATGGTTAAATTCAGACTGTAATTTAGTAGGGGCCATATCTCAGTAGTGACATTGTATCCTTCTAGGTGGATCAGCACACTATAAAACCTTTTTCTAGTGCAGTTGATGTTAATAACTCTCTTACAGATGTTAATAAGCTCTCTTACAGATGTTTTCATGTTTTCACTATAGAGTTATTTTTGTCTTCATTAAGTATCTTTATGTAGCTGATGTGCATAAACTATCACATTTCATCTGGAAGCTTTTTTTCTTTTTTTTTTTTTTTTTTTAGGTTTTCTTTACATTTATCTTTGGTAAATGAAACTCTCATCTTTGTTTACAGGCCAGAAAAACTGGAAAAAAAAAAAGAAAAGAAAAACACAGGCTCTTCCACTTACTGGATGTTTAACAAAATAGTCTTTTGGTGCCAAAACATTGGCATTACTGGTGAGCTTCGTAGAGCTTGGTACCTCAGACTTTATTTCAGATCTCCTGAAAAAATAATCTGCCTTAATAAGATGTCCAGTTTATTGTACACATTAAAATTTGAGTGGTACTGTCTAATGCAACATGTCTATTTTGTCTGAAATATATAAACCATGTCTTTTTCTTCTGAAAAATATACACAACTAATTCTCTATTACATAAATATAGCATTCAAAATGTACATGTTAGTGATATGCCCTCAATTTTACACTTTATCATTCAGACAAGTATCATATATACACTGATGTTGTGGATATTATGCCACTCTCTTATCTCATAGTTAGAGAATACTTTAGAAAAAGTTTGTGTGTTGACAATTATTTTATTGGATAATTTCAGTCATTTTTTTAAGTCAGAATCAGTTCTATTCACTTTCTGATTTTACCTTGTGTCAAATAAAAAATTCTATTCATAGCCACTTTGTAAATATGTGTGTTTTCGTGTGTTTTCCAGGGACTGTTGACATTTAGGGATGTGGCCATAGAATTCTCTCTGGAGGAGTGACAGTACCTGGACACTTCACAGAATTTATATAGGAAGGCGATGTTAGAGAACTACAGAAACCTGGCCTTCCTGGGTGAGGATAACTTCAATACAAAATTCCTCAATATAAAATAAAAATTTCATTTCTCTTTGTAGAATGTTTTCTGGTAAATATGCTTTCATATTTCTGTTTTCAAGAAAATCCTGGGGATTTGTCTGTTTAGAAAAAATTTCTTCAAGAGACCTGAACTTTCTACATTCCTGAGCTGATCTGTGTCCTTCACTTTAGATTAGCAGTAATTTCAGAAGTTTAGTGGCATAAAATATTGTTACTCACACCTAAAAATCTACCTGCTTCACCAATTTTTTTATTCAGTAGTGCCAGGTAGTGAAATTAAGAACATACAAAATTAAAATATTTTCTAAATATTTTAAAATTTCTGTTATAAATTAGTACATTGGGATAAATTTATTAGAATAATCTATTATATCCTTTTTACTGAGCACATTACTAAGTTGGCAATTGGAGAATATGAACAAGATTCATGTTAGTTATTTTTAATAAAACAGGTATCGCTTTCTCTAAGCCAGACCTGATAACCTGTCTGGAGAAAGAAAAAGAGCCCTGGAATATGAAGTGACATGAGATGGTGGATGAACCCCCGATAGGTGAGAGTGAATACAACAGACAACATGGATGAGAGGTCCAACGTCAAGAAGAAAGCCTGTCTTTAAAGCGATTTGGGAAGCAGTGTTCCAAAGGAAATAGTTTCTAGGAAGCCTGAGATTGTTTACAAATTACACTCTCACATAGGTGCATCTTCTGCTTATGCTTATAAAATCTCTAAGAATTCTACTTTTCCTTCAGTGATATTCCTTCAAGTTTACAGTGACAGCCAATATAAAAGAGTGCACAATCTGACTTCTTTTTTGTGTGTGTGGACAGATAAATATCTGCATAATTTTGAGATACTCTATGTTAAACTATTTTGTTTTATATTATTTTATTTCATTTTATTTGAGAGGCAGCTTTGCTTTTGTTGCCAAAGTTGTAGTGCAATAGCACAATCTCATCTCACTGCAACCTCCGCCACACAGGTTCAAGTGATTCTCCTGCCTCAGCTTCCTGAGCAGCTGGGGCTACAGGTACACGCCACCACACCCGGCTAATATTTTGTATTTTCAGTAAAGACAAAGTTTCATCATGTTGGCCAGGCTGGTCTCAAATTCCTGACCTCAGGTGATCTGCCCACCTTGCCCACCAAAGTGCTGGGAATACAGGCGTGTGCCACCGTGCCTGGCTTAAACTATTAATTTTAAATCCTCTTTGTACATCACATCTGGAATTTTGATAGGGAGTTTATTGAATCTAGAGATCACTTTGGATAATATGGCATTTTCACAATTCTTATTCTTTCAATAGAAATAAAATATTTTAAAATTTGTGTCCTAATTTTTTTATTGATGTATCTTTCATTTAAAAGATTTATGAGGTCCTGGCTGGGCACGGTGGCTCACGCCTGTAATCCCAGCACTTTGGGAGGCTGAGGTGGGTGGATCATGAGGTCAGGAGTTCAAGACCAGCAAGATGGTGAAACCCCATCTCTTCCAAAAATACAAAAATTAGCTGGGCGTGGTGGTGGTCACCTGTAATCCCAGCTACCCGGGAGGCTGAGGCAGGAGAATCGTTTGAACCTGGGAGGTGGAGGTTGCAGTGAACCGAGATTGTGCCTCTGCACTCCAACTTGGGTGACAGAGCAAGACTCAGTCTCAAAAAAAAAAAAAAAAATTATGAGCTACTTAATTAAATTTGTTCTAAAATGGATTATTTTATTGCTATCATAAATAACATTGTTTTTTCCTCTATCAGAGAGTTTGTTTTAAGTGTATAGAATGATTACTTAGAATTGTATGTTAATTTTATATTTTGCTAATTAACTGAGTGTATTCATTAGTTTAAACAGGTTTTTATTTACTGTTTATTTTTTATATATTTAAGATTACATGATCTACAAACAAACGTTTTACTCATTGCTCTTCAACTTCAATGACTTTAAATTTTTCTTTTTACTATTTCTTCTTTCACATACTTTCAGTGCAATGTTAAAATAGAAGCATTGACAATAAGAAACAATAGTTTTGCATTGGTGTGTGTAATTTGAAGGAGCAGACACCTCTTCAGGATTTTATAAACACCTTCAGAAAGGAAATATATATTTTTGTTGGGCCCCCAGAGTGATAGAATGCTCTGTGGGTTTGTAGTGAAGAGGGGTTTTAGGTTGGCCTTAAGCCTGCTCAATTTGCACGAGAATCCATTTAAGTGGTCTTGTTAAAAGGGGCGTGGATAGTTGTAGTTCTCATTTAATTTTTGGACAGAGTGAATATCCTTGAGGACTTTGCTCTGCAGGGCAGACCCAAGGGTAGGTTTCTGCAGTCAGGCCTTCATATGGTGGGCTTTATATCAGGATGTGGATGAGCATGGCTTTCACCCAGTGAAGAGACAATTTTCCTGGGTCACTTTAGGTTTCTACATGGGCAGAACCGGCCATGAACTGTGTGGCTCATGGAGCTGTAACTGACTCATGGAACTGCTTCAGGGATCACAGAAAAGGCCAAAGTCTGTGGGCCTGCCAACATGGCTATAAATGTGTGTCTTCCTCCAGGCCTCTGGAAAGGCAGGACCTCCCCCAGACTGTGGCTGGGAAGAGTTTGGGATTGTTACAGAGTAAGTTTAAAATTCTCACTGGAACCAAGTTAGGTGGAACATTTTCTTGTCTGTAGCCAATAACAGTAGTCCTGTAGTTTGCCACCTGAATGAGGGCCTGCCTTCTAAACAGAATTACCTTCAATCTTGGGCTTTAGCAGAGTTTCACAGCTCCCTTCCTGGATCTCAGAGCTTTCTTAAAGGCACTTATTTTTGAAATGGGGGTCTTGCTACATAACCCAGACAGGTCTTAATATTTTGATGGCAAGCAGTTCTCCAACTTTATTTTACCACGTAGTTGTCATTACAGGTGTGAACAATGATGCCTGGTTCGCTCATAAAGGCATTTTTATCAGGAATGGCTGACAAATTTTCTTGCTGTTGGGGGATAAGTAAGTAGGGCACCTTTTAGTTTTTTATCTTATTAACGACACTCTCCATATACATTTTTACTTTCTATTTTCTACTTGAAATTTGTCTGTAATTTTAGATTCAGAAATTTAGGGTAGTATACTAGAATGTACATGTTGTGCCTGAATTAAATTAGATAATTAGTATACTGGCAGGCAAAAAGGAATTATAGAATTTTCAACAACTTTTATCAGCCTATATCTAAATAATAACATAATTTATCCCCCAAATATTCATTTTCCATAGGAGGCTCTAATCGTATTCTGATATATATATATATGTGTGTGTGTGTGTGTGTGTATATATATAATTTAGCAATGTAAGAATTTTCTTTGTTTTTTTTTTTTTGTTTTTTTTTTTTTGAGACGGAGTCTCGCTCTGTCGCCCAGGCTGGAGTGCAGTGGCCGGATCTCAGCTCACTGCAAGCTCCGCCTTCCGGGTTCACGCCATTCTCCTATCTCAGCCTCCCGGGTAGCTGGGACTACAGGCGCCGCCACGTCGCCCGGCTAGTTTTTTGTAGTTTTTAGTAGAGACGGGGTTTCACCGTGTTAGCCAGGATGGTCTCGATCTCCTGACCTCGTGATCCGCCCATCTCGGCCTCCCAAAGTGCTGGGATTACAGGCTTGAACCACCGCGCCCGGCCTGAATTTTCTTTGTTTCTAAACTTGGATTACAGTAGTTATATTTTGTGTAAAAATAGCATATATTTAAAACATAAAAATTGGCACTAGTTTTTTGTAAATGCTTTAATCTATTAAAAGTTTCTCATTAGCATCTCCCATTTATGATTATTCTGCATTTTCTCTGAAATTTTATTGCCATAACATGGATACCAGTAATTTCAAATGCCTTTCTCCCATGAATGCACAGTTACAGTCAAACATTGCAGTTATCTAGATGAATTATTTGTTAATGTACATTAATGTTGCCAACTAGATTTTGAGTAAACATTTCTTTCATTATTGTCTTGCAGTTCTATGTTAGTGTTTTTTTAGTGTATGTTTCTTAACATCAGTTTATTGTGTCTATTGCTTTTACTTAGGTATTATAATTTTAGACAACTTGCAGTTGTTTATATACTTTAAGTTAATGTAAATTTTAATTGAAAGATAAATGAGCCACATATATCACAATCAAATTATATATACGTGTGTGTTTTTTTCCTCCAAATATCACCCTAATTTTGGCTATACCTTATCTTGTATACATTCTAGCTCATTTTCTTTCTTTCTTTTTTTTTGGATATGGAGTTTTGCCCTTGTTGCTGAGGCTGGAGTGCAATGCAGGATCTCGTCTCACTGCAACCTCCGCCTCCCTGGTTCAAGTGATTCTCCTGCCTCAGGCTCCTTATTAGCTGGGATTACAGTCATATGCCACCACAACATACCCAGATAATTTTGGATTTTGTATTTTTTTTTTTTTTTTTTTTAAGTAGAGATGGGGTTTCTCCATGTTTGTCAGGCTGGTCTGAAATTTCTGACCTCAGATGACCTGCCCACCTTGGCCACCAAAACAGCTGGGATTACAGGCATGAGCCACCTTGCCCTGCCTCTTAGCTCATTTTCAATGTTGGTTTTATCTTTTCTGAGTGAGTGGCCTTGGAAACAGTCTTATTTTCACCATGCATTTAATGATGAGTATATATTTCCTTTGTGTGAGATAAACACTTTTGTGATCCAAAGGTAATTTTTAAAAGGATTTATAATTCTGTATTTTTTCCAGTTTAAAAAAATTGTTGTAAAAACATATAACATATAATTTACCTTCTTAAATCTATTTCAATGTACATGTCCAGGCCAGGCATGGTGGTGGCTCACATCTGTAAAACCAGGATTTTGAAAGGCAAGGACAAGGGGATTGCTTGAACCCAAAAGTTTGAGATCAGCCTTGGCAAAATATGGAGACACCCTCTCTAAAAATATTTTTTTCTAAGAAATACCTAGGCATGGTGGTGTGCACCTGTGGTCCCAGCTACTTGAGAGATTGAGGAACAGGATTACTTGACCCTGGGAATGTGAGGCTGCAGTGAGCCACAATTATACCATTGCACACAAGCTTGGGTGACAGATCGAGACCCTGTCTCAAAACAAAAACAAAAACAAAGCAAACTATATTTTAGGCGTGTCATATATTTTCACATTGTTATGCAAAAGACTTCTTGAAATTTTACATCTTGTAAAACTAAAACCCAATATCCATTAAATAACATTTATCCTTTTTATACTCTCTCCAACCCTTGAGAACCACCCTTCCACTGTCTGTTTTCAATGAGTGTGACTATTTTATATATCTTATATAAGTGAAATCATAACATCCATCATTTCATTACTGGCTTATTTCAGTTGACATAATATTCTCAGAGTGTATCTTTAAATGTGAGAAGATTTTTTTTAAGGCTGAATAACATTTCATTGTATCAGATATGTCTTCAAGGTCCTGTGTTGCATATTTTAGATATAGATTAGTAAATGGGATTGCTTTATTTGATCATTTATTTTTAATTATTTGAAGTACATTTATAACATTATAAAATAATGAGTGCATCCTTGCTTTCCACGGACAATCAACCCAAGTAACTTTTGTGTTTTTAGTAGTGACGGAATTTCACCATGTTGGTGACGATGGTCTCGAACTCCTGACCTCATGATTTGCCTGCCTCAGCCTCCCAAAGTGCTGGGATTACAGGCTTCAGCTACCGCGTGCAGTCAAGGGTTTCATTTTTATTGCATCATCGACAGGTTTGATTTTTTAAAAAAAATTGATAGTGGCCATTTAAATGAGTGTGAGGGGATTTTGTTTTTCATTGTGATTTTTATGTATTTCTCTATAAATTAGTTTTGTGTGTCCTTTCAAATGTTTTGATGAAAATTTATTTCAATTATTGGACTATTTCTAAATAAAGTTATTCAACTTTATTTTGTTTGTTTGTTTGTTTTGAGCTAGAGTCTTGCTCTGTCTCCTAGGCTGTAACCTCCGCCTCCCGGGTTCAAGCGATTCTCCCACCTCAGTCATCTGAGTAGCTGGGAAAACAGGTGCATGCCATCACACCTGGCTAACTTTTGTATTTTTAGTAGAGATGGAGTTTTGCCATGTTGGTCAGGCTGCTCTTGAATGCCTGACCTCGTAATCTGCCTGCCCTGGCCTTTCAAAGTGCTGGGATTACAGGTGTGAGCCACCGCGCCTGGCTGCTGTTCAGTTTTAAAAGTTGTTCATATTTTTTGAATATTGACTCCTATCACATGTGATTTGTAAATATTTTCACCCATTTTCTAGGAGGCATTATTCCCCTATTAAATATTTATCTGTATTTATTTGTGCAGAAATGGTGAAGTCATTATTTCTTTATAAATTATCCACTCTCAAGTATTCCTCTATATGCAAAATAATTAATACAGTCTATAATGTTGTTTAGGTTTTCTGTTTTTTCATTGATTTTTTATGTGAGTTTTCTATTATGGAAAATGGGGTCTTGATGTCTACAATTATTATGTTGCTATGTATTTTTTGCTTTACTTTTGTTAATATTTGCTTCATATATTTTGGAGGTTGATGTTATATATATGCATACATATAGAAAGAAAGATAGATAAAATAGTTATAGATTTGTGGTAAATCAATTCATTTTACCAATATATACTATCAATGTTTGTCTCACATTAGCACTTGACTTAAAGGATAGTATGTCTAATCCCCAATTATAGTTACTATTTTCATAAAATAAAGTATTTTTTTCACCATCTGGTTTTCAGCCTATTTAACTCAATGCTAAAATGAGTCCCTTGTAGGTGGCATGTTGCTTGCTTTTTCTTAAGCCACTAAGGCATTTTATTTTTTTCTTTTTATAATTTCATTTAATTACTTGTTTATTCATTTATTTTTGAGATAGGTCTCACTCTGTCAACCAGGCTGATTTGCAGTGTGGTGATCATGGCTCACAGAAGCCTCAACCTCCCAAACTCAAAAGATTCTGTCATGTCAGCCTCTCAGATAGTTTTTCGTATTTATGGTTGAGGCAAAGTTTTGCCAAATTGCCGAGGCTGGTCTCAAACTTCTGAGATCCAGTAACTAGCCCACCTTAACCTCCCAAAGTCCTGAGATTACATTTCTTTCTATTAAGTAGTTTAGTTATTATATACTTAAAATTATATATTAAAATGAAGTTATTAGTTTTATCGTTATTGTTTTATGTATTCCTCAGCGGGTTTTTAATATATTGTTTTATTGCCTTAAATTTTATTTTAATTGTGTACTGATGTGCTTCAATTATTTTTTACATTTTGCTTTGCATAGTTTCTATAAATATTATCTTCATAACCATCTTGTGTATTAGTTTGTTTTCATGCTGGTAATAAAGACATAACCCAGGACTGGGCAATTTACAACAGAAAGAGGTTTATTGGACTTACAGTTTTGTATGACTGGGGAGACCTTACAATCATGCTGGAAAGTGAAAGGCATGTCTTACCTGGTGGCAGATGAGAGAGAGCTTCTGGAGGAAAACTCTGCCTTATAAAGCCATCATATTTCATGAGACTTATTCACTATCATGAGATCAGCACAGAAAAGACCTGCCCCCATGATTCAGTTACCTTCCACCATGTTCCTGCCACAACATGTGGGAATTAAAGATGAGATGAGTTGGGACATGGCCAAACCACATCATCTTAAAAAATGGAGTTTACATGAAACATCTTAAAATTAAAACAATATATTTAAATCTCATGACAACTTCAACTGAATATAAAAATTATATCTCTATAATTTCAGTTTGTAATTAATATTAAAAATTATTTTATATTGTGCATTAACATTTATGCAGGTTTTTATTCTGTTTTAAATATTCTACAGAATAGCTTTAAGAGTTGTATGCATCATCATTATGATAGTAAAGATTTCTATATTTGTATATTTACATTTAATAGAGAGTTCTATTTTGTATATGGTTTTATGATGCTGTCCAGTATTTTATTTTTAAACAAGATTGACTCATTTTAGCATTTTTTTTTTTTTTTGTTATATGCAGAGTCTCACTGGATTACTCAGCATGATCTGAAACTCCTGGTCTCTAGTGTTCTGACAGCCTTGGCCTCCTAAAATTGTAGGATTACAGTCATGAGCCATGGTGCCTGGCCCCCATGTAGAATTTTTTCATAGAGCTGTGACAGTGGTGATGAACACCCTCACCCTTTATGTTGGATTTTTTTTTATTTTCATCTTCTTTTTAAAGTGAAATAAATTTAAATCAAATGTTATTGGTTAGAAATTTTTTTCTTTTATTACACCAAAATTTGGAAAGTTCTCACCCTTTTTTATCTTCAAGTAACCTCTGTATTATTTTTTTTCTCATAGCCTTCTTCTAAGATTTCCTTAATGAATATTTTGATCTAGTTGATGGTATCTAATAAGTTTTACATTCCATGTTTTAATTTTATTTTGCAACTTTATATTTTTGTATATAAAATGTGTATATATATATATATATTTGAGGGTATGTCATGACACATCTGTTAATTGTGTTTTGATTTTTTAGTATATATTCTAATTGTGCATGCCAATATTTAACTTTGTACAATTTAAGACATCGTGGAGCAAAATCATATATGAATTAGCCATATGTCTTTTTCCAATAGAATTATCTCTATTTGCCTGGAAAAATGTTATCCTTATATTTTTTTATAACTTGTATATTTATTGTGAAGGCTTGTTGTGAATGGTTTTTTAATCCTGTGTAGATGAGAAGTCATAAAATTCTTGTAATTTCAACATCCTATTAATTTGTGAATCTATATGATTTTTGTATGGGAGAAACACATTTGGATTTGAATATAATTTAAAACTATCATTACTATATATCTTTTAGGTATTATTGTTTATTTTTACTTGTCAATAAAATATAACAATATTTACCACAACATTTTAAAAATATTCAGTTTATCTTGACATTGTCATGCAACATATTGCTAAAACGTTTTTATCTTGTAAAGCTAAATCTTAATACATGTTAAACAATTGCCAATTTTTCCATTTTTGTGTTCTTTTTTGAGATGGAGTTTTGCTCTGTCACCCACGCTGGAGAGCAGTGGCATGATCTCAGCTCACTGCAACCTCCACCTTCCAGGTTCAAGCAATTTTAGTGCCTCAGCCTCCTGAGTGGCTGAGATTACAGGTGTCCACCACCATGCCGGGCTAATTTTTGCATTTTTAGTAAATGTTGGTTTTGCTATGTTGGCCAGGCTGGTTTCAAACTCCTGACCTTGGGTGATCCACCTGCCTTGGCCTCCCAAAGTGCTGAAATTACAGGTGTGAGCCACCATGCCTGGCCCCAATTTTTTCTGTTTTATGACACTTTTCAAATACCACTCTGTTCTTTGTTTCTAAAAGTGTAACTCCATATATCTCATGCAATCTCTGTCTTTTTGTGGCTGGCTCATTTGATTTTGCATAATGCCATCAATATTTACATTTATAGTTGGTAGAATATTTCTTGCTTTTTGAATACTGAGTGATAGTCCAGAATTTTTTTTTCTTTCTTCTTTTTTTTTTTTTTTTCTTTTCTTTTTTTAGGTAGAGTTTTGCCATTGTTGCCCAGGCTGTAGTGCAATGGCGTGATCTTGGCTCACTGCAACCTCTGTCTCCCAGGTTCAAGCGGTTCTCCTGCCTGAGCCTCCCAAGTACCTGGGATTGCAGGCATGTGTCTCCACGCCTGGCTAATTTTGTATTTTTAGTAGAGACTGGGTTTCTCCATGTTGGTCAGGCTGGTCTTGAACTCTCAATCTTAGGTGATCCACCCGCCTCACCCTCTCAAAGTGCTGGGATTATAGGCTTGAGCCACCGCACCTGGCCTCACAATTTTTATATTTCAAATTATATCTGCTGAATGATTTGGTGAAATAAATTTGCACTGCTTTCACCTATTGGCTTACAGTAACAATGTTGCAATAATATGAGTATGTAAATGACTCCTTATATGACCACATATGTGAAAGTTTATATATGTGCTGCATTCCATTTTATTAGTCTATTTTTTACCTTTATATTAATATCAAATTGTTTTAACTCTGTAGCTTTGTAATGTATTTTGAATTAAGAGCTTAAATGTCTCCAGCATTGTTTCTTTTTTTCTTTTTATTTTGAAGATTGTTGTCTCTTGGGATTCTATATACTTTTGGGGTTGCTGTTTCTATTTCTTCAAAAATGCAATGAGAAATTTGGAAACCATTGCACTAAATATGCAAACTGCATTGAGCATGATGGACCTCTTCACAATTTAACTATTTCAACTTTGTATAAGAGCACACTCAAGAGTGTGTTAATTTCTATATATTTGTAAATTTTTCATTTTTTTCTCATTGCTATATACTCTCATGTAATTTTGGTCATAGAAAGTAGTTCATGGAATTTTCCTTTTAAAAATGTTAGTTAGACTTCATTTGTGGCCTAAGATGTGGTCTATCAAGGGAAATGTTGTATGAGCTATTGAGAAGGGTGTGTATTCTGATGTTGTTGAGGAGTGTTCTCCATAACTCTCTTTGGAATGATTGTTTTATACTGCCTTTAAGTAGTCTGTTCCCTTATTAGCGTTCTTTCTTGTTTTATTTTTGTTACAGAAAGTGTGGTATTAAAACATCTTTCTTTAATTATGCTGCTTTCTTTTGTTTCTTCCATTCTGTCAATATTGGCTTTATATATTTGGAACTCTAATGTGAGACACACACACACACACACACACACACACACACACAGAAATTTGTAATAGGCTCCCAGTTAATGAATCTATTATTTTTTGATGTTCTTCTTTGTTTCTTTGGAGTTTTAATTTCAAGTACGTTTTATAAAATATTGTATTTTGTGACTTAAGATGTAGCTTGTGTGTGATTATTTTGACTGTTTATGCTGTCATCTGATTAATGTTTGCATGGAATGTCTACTTCCAGTCTTTTTTAATCATTAAATTTCTTTTTTGAGATCAAGTTTTGTTCTTTCACCCAGGTTGGAGCACAGTGGCATGATCTCGGTTCACTCCAACCTTTGCCTCCTGGGTTCAAGTGATTTTCCTGCCTCAGTCTTCTGAGTAGCTGGGACTTCAAGCATCTGCCACCACGCCCAGCTAATTTTTGCATTTTTAGTAGAGACAGGGTTTCACCATGTTGGCCAGGGTGGTCTCAATCTCTTGACCTCGTGATCCACCTGCCTCGGCCTCCCGAAGTGCTGGGATTACTGGCATGAGCCATAGCGCCCAACCTCTTCTGTGTATTTATTCAAATATGTTTATGGTACTTTGGGGATTACGTATAACCTCTAAAAAATACAACAATATATTTTAATCTGGTAAAAAAAAATATGTTGCATACAAAAATTCTTTTTATTACATCTTCCCTCAAATTTGTCACTGACGTTGCTAGTTATGTCTTTTTGTGTTATATATTCATTAACAGATATTTATCATTATTTCTATGCCTTTTTCTTTCAAATTTCAAAGAATAGTTAAAAATGTTTTCTGCACCACTAGGATAATGCTCAGAAATTCTACTTTTGTTTATTTGCGTATGTTTTCCAGAAAATTATTTTTATATGATTATGTGATTATGTGGGTTTTTTTTGAATCATGTTCTTTTCAGTAAAAGAAACTGTTTTCAGCACCCTTTATATGTAGGACATAAGCAGTACCAATACACTTTTTTAGAATTTGTTTACTTTGGAAAATTTTTATTTTTTTATTTGGCAGGACAGATTCACTGATGATATTATTCTCACTTAATAGCTGTTTTTTTCACAACTTTTTTTTATGACTACATCACACAGTTCCATTATGGCCTGGAAAATTTATGTTAACTGTTCACAGATTATCTCATAAGACTATGTTTGTAAATGGCACATCACTGTTTTCTTTTAATTTTTATTTTTTGGAGACAGAGCTTCACTCTATCCTCCAGGCATGCTGGAGTGTACTGGTGCGACCTCAGCTAACTGCAACCTCCACCTCCCAGGTTCAAGTGATTCTCCAGCCTCAGCCTCCTGAGTAGCTAGGATTACAGGCACATGCTTCCACACCCAGCTAAATTTTGTAGTTTTAGTAGAGACAGGGATTTGCCATGCTGGCCAGGCTGCCTTCTCTAAAGGCATTATGTTGCAGTGGGAAGCAGGAAAAGCTGTGTTGGGTAAATTTAACAGACTTCTCTTTTTCTCCTTTGCGGTTTTTCACATTGTGCTCATCTGGGACACTGCACACAATTAAGTCATTTATACATTTTCCACAGATGTATTTTGGTCTATGTTTTTGTTACATTTATATGTCTATGAAAGAATCAGGGCCTGTGGTATTTTGTGAAGCTATTTTATTTATGTAGATGGTATACATTTATAGGTAAGATTTTAAAACTATATTCATGTGAGTTTAGTAAGTGGAGTAATTTATTTTAAAAATTCTTTTCAGACGTATGTTCTCATGTTGCTCAAGACCTTTGGCCAGAGCAGGGCATGGAAGATTCTTTTCAAAAAGTAATACTGAGAAGATATGAAAAATGTAGACACCAGAATTTACAGTTAAGAAAAGGCTCTAAAAGTGTGGATGAGTTTAAGGTGCAGAAAGAAGGTTATAATGGACTTCACCAGTGTTTCACAACTACCCAAAGTATTTCAATGTGGTAAATGTTTGAAAGTCTTTTATAAATTTGTAAATTCAAACATACATAAGATAAAACACACTAGAAAGAAAACTCTGAAATGTAAAAAATGTTTCAAATCATTTGGCATGCTTTCACACAAAACCCAGCATAAAAGCATTTATACTACAGGGAAGTCCTACAAATGTAAAAGATGTGGAAAAACCTTTACTTGGTCTTCAACACTTACTAATCATAAGAAAATTCATACTGAAGAAAAACCCTACAAATGTGAAGAACATGGAAAAGCTTTTAATTGATCCTCAAATCTTACTACACATAATTAGCTCATATTGGAGGGAAATCTTCTAAGTGTGAAGAAAGTGGCAAAACATTTAACAAATCCTCAACCCTAACCATACATAAGAGGATGCACACTGAAGAGAAACTCTACAAATGTGGAGCATGTGGCAAAGCTTTTCATCGATTCTCAAATCTTAGTGCACATAAGATAATTCATACTGGAGAGAAACCTTACAAGTGTGAAGAATGTGGCAAAGCATTTATATGGTCCTCAAGCCTTTCTGGACATAAGAAAATTCATACCAGAGCTGGGCGTGATGGCTCACACCTGTAACCCCAGCAATTTGGGAGGCCTGGGCGGGTGGATCATGAGGTCAGGAGTTCGAGACCAGCCTGGCCAAGATGGTGAAACCCTGTCTCTACTAAAAATAAAAAATAAATAAAAAAAAATAGCCAGATGTGGTGGCACATGCCTGTAGTCCCAGCTGCTTGGGAGGCTGAGGCAGGAGAATCACTTGAACCCGGGAGTTGGAGGTTGCAGTGAGCCGAGATCGTGCCATTGCACTCTAGCCTGGGCGACAAGAGTGAAACTCCATCTAAAAAAAACAAAAAAAGGAAAAGAAAATTCATACTAGAGAGAAACCCTACAAATGTGAAGAATGTGGTAAAGCATTTAGCCAATCCTCAACCCTAACTACATGTAAGAGGATGCACACTGGAGAGAAACTCTACAAATGTGAAGAATGTGGCAAAACTTTTAGACAATCTTCAACCCTTACTGCACATAAGATGATTCATACTGGAGAGAAACCCTACAAATGTGAAGAATGTGGCAAAGCCTTTAAATGGTCCTCAAATCTAACTAAACATAAGATAATTCATATTGAAGACAAACCCTACAAATGTGAAGAATGTGGCAAAGCCTTTAAGCAGTCTTCAATCCTTACTAACCAAAAGAGAATTCATATTGGAGAGAAACCTTACAAGTATAAAGAATGTTGCAAAGCTTTTAATTGTTACTCAAATCTTATGAAATATACAGTAGTTCATACTGGAGAAAAACCCTGCAAATGTGAAGAATGTGGCAAAGCCTTTAAATGGTCCTCAAATCTAACTAAACACAAGATAATTCATACTGAAGACAAACCCTACAAATGTGAACAATGTGGCACAACCTTTATCCAGTCTTCAATTCTTACTAACCATAAGAGAATTCACACTGGAGAGAAACCCTGATAATATGAATAATGTGGCAAATCTTTTAACCTGTCTTCAACTTTTACTAAATATTGAGGTAGTTTATACTGGAGTAAAACTGTACAAATGTGAAGAATGTGGGAAAGCCTTTTTCTCATCCTCAGCCCTAACTACACATAAGAAAATTCATACTAGACAGCAACCCTACAAATGGAAAAAAGTTGGCAAAACCTTTAACCAGTCCTCACATTATTACTACAGATAAGTCATGTTGGAGAAAAATCTTACAAGTGTGATAATATGGAAAGCTTATAAAAAGTCTTCAATTCTTAGCAGGCATAAGATTATTCATATTGGAAAGAAACTCTACAAACCTGAAAGATGTGACGATGCTTTTGACAACACCTCAAACTTTTGTAAACATAAAAACATGTGCTGACAAGTTCTAGAAATGTGAAGCATATGACAAAGCCTTTAAATGATTGTCACACTTGATTATAGGTAAGATAATTCATACTGAGAAAATGGACAGTGTGAACAATGTGGCCAAGCTTCTAACCAATACTCACATCTTACTGCACAGTAAAGAATTTAGACTTGAGAACCAATGTACAAATATAGACAAAGTAAAAAAAAAATACCTGCTCACATCTTACTCAAAATCAGAGTTCATACTAAATAAAAGCATTAAAAGTCTAATTACTGTCAAAAGATCTATCAGAAAATGTGTCTATAAAGTGCAGAAGAGTATTTGTTTTATAAAATCATTACCAATATGAAGAGTGTTGTAATACCTTTGCTTGTATCACACATCATATTGTACACATTTTGTACTAGAGGAAAATCTTGAGGCAGTTGTTAAAATTTTGTTCAACATCAAGGAGTTTATACTGAAGAAAACTCTGCCAATGTAATAAATTTGGAAAAACATTTTTTCAAAAACTGCACATTATAAAACACCAAAGAGTTTATACTAAAATATATTTTTGCAGATGCATTAAATATGAAAGATGTTCAATCCAAAATTAGTTCTATCCAAATATCAGGGAATAATTCACAGTAGAAATATCTAGGGCACTCAAACTTTAGACATTACATTAAATCAGAATGCTGAGTATAAAAAATAATACAAACTAAAGTTCATGTAAACATTATTTGTATGTAACTTTTAAAAAAGAATATTTTTTGGAGAGTTATAATTACATCAATTATACTTTTTGTGAAAAGATGGAATTTTAAAAATGTGAATAATAATGGAATTAATGTTTTAAATTACTTCATGCCGTTTCATCATTCCTGGTGTATTCACTTGTGAAAACATGTGACTAATTGTTGCTGCATAAAAGATACGAGTCTTTTTTTTATGTAGGTGTTATTTATGACCTTTTCTATGGAAGGGTAAGGACATTAAAATGTAAGGTACATGATGAAAATGTAAGTAGAGAGGCTCCTTGTTGTTAACTTATAATATTGAGTGATGCATGAGGCAGGTGTACAGAGTAATCTGCATTATTAGGAAAGAAAAACATTTTTAAATTTTGTCTAAGTTAGTATGTTATCTTATTAATTGTACTTTTATGGAATAATATGCAGTATATTTTTAAATTATAAATTTTATGTCAACTTAACTGTCCAATTAAACATTTTTAATGGTTTAAATACTATCATGAATTCACTGAAGTGTTCTGCCACTAACTTTAACCTATTCCACCTTACTCAAGGGTGTAGGCAAAAGATGGTAACAATATATTATTTGGTGAGATAATGGACTGAAATCTCTACTAATCTTTATTGCCAGTGGCTTTAAATTGCCAATAAGTTACAGAATATTGTTCTTATAGGTGAAATTTTTATTATTATTTTCACATTTAAATTTATTTTTCTTTATTTTTGTGGATACATAATATGTGTATATGCTTATGCCATATATGGCATATATTGATACAGGCATGCAATGTATAATAATCATATTAGAGGAAAATATGTATCCATTATCTGTAGCATTTATTTTTTCTGTTGAAAGCAATTCAGTCCTACAGTTTTAGTTAGTTTTAATTGTACAATTAAATTGTTATTTACTACAGGATCATTTTTATGGTCATAACGAAAATTATATAGAAACATAAGTAAAATTCATGCATTTCTGAGTCCTGAAGAAATGTTTTTTAAAATTTTAATACATTTTTCTTTGGACATGTGGCCTCTGCCTGCATGCACATATGGACTGTTAGTATTGATTTATATAGAGTTAAATATACCTATTAGTCTAAAGATAAATCTTAGGTGTAAATAAATTTTGGAGTAAATGTGTTTGTGTTATTGTAAGTTTGAAACTATTTTTAGCAGAAAAAAGCAATATTGGAACAAAATAAATCATTTTAAGAAGGTGTCTAATTTACTAGAAAAAAAATTTCAAAAAGGCTGAGAGCAAATCTATGTTCTCTGCTTTGTACTGAATTTATTACCATATAATCCTTGGCTTATGCTTCAGAATCTTCCCATGAAAATTCTCTGTTTTAAGTTGACTGTCACTCATGTTAGACCCATAATTTTCTTTTTGTTTGTTTGTTTAATAGTTTTTGTTTTGTTTTGTTTTTGTTTTGAGACGGATCTTGCTCTATAGCCCAGGCTGGAGTGCAATGGTGCTATCTTGGCTCACTGCAACCTTGGCATGTCAGTTTCAAGCAATTCTTCTACCTCAGCCTCCCAGGTAGCTGGGATTACAGGTGCCTGCTAATTTTTGTACTTTTAGTAGAGACAGGGTTGGTCAGGTTGGTCTCAAACTACTGACCTCAGGTGATTCACCCACCTTGGCCTCCCAAAGTGCTGGGATTACAGGCGTGAGCCACCGTGCCCAGCCTGTGTAATAGTTTATGAAGTATTCATTATGTGAGCTAGTCTGTAACTATAAGAATAATTTTTTAAAAAATTTCATCGTTCCATAATTTAATGGGGTACAAGTGATACTTGGTTAGATGAGTAAGTTCTTTAGTGGTGATTTGTGAGATCCCGACGGACCCATCAGCTGAGCAGTATACACTGCACCATATATGTTGTCTTCTATCCCTCCTTTTTCCCTCTCTTCCTGCCAAGTCCCCAAAGTCTATGGTATCATTCTTATGCCTTTGCGTCCTCCTAGCTTACCTCCCACATATCAGCAAGGACATACACTGTTTGGTTTTCCATTCCTCAGTTACTTCACTTAGAATAATAGTCTCCAATCTCATCCAGGTCATTGCAAATGCTGTTAATTCGTTCCTTTTTGTGGTTGAGTAGTATCCCAACATACACACACACACACACACACACACACACACACACACACATATATATACACATGCATATACACATCACACCTTATCTACTTGTTGATTGATGGGCTTTTTGTTTGGTTCCACGATTTTGAAGTTGTGAACTATACTCCTAGAAACATGAATGTTTAAGTATATTTTTCATATAATCAGTATTTGGGTTTATTTTTGAGTTCTCTGTTTCATTGTTCTATGTTTCAAATAACGACTTCTTTTCCTGTGGGTAGATACCCAGTGGTGGGATTAAATGGTAGTTCTACTTTTAGTTCTTTAAGGAATCTCTATACTCTTTTCTATAGTGGCTGTACTAGTTTACATCCCCACCAGCAGTGTAGAAGTGTTTCCTGATTGTCGCATCCACACCAACATCTACCATTTATTGATCTTTTGATTATGGCCATTCTTGCAGGAATAAGGTGGTATTGCATTGTGGTTTTGATTTGCATTTCCTTGATCATTAGTGATGTTGAACTTTTTAAAACATATGTTTGTTGGTCATTTGTATATCTTCTTTTGAGAATTGTCTAATCAAGAGCCCACTTTTTTATGGGATTTTTTTTTTTTTTTTTTTCTTACTGAGTTGTTTGAGTTCATTGTAGATTCTGGATATTAGTCCTTTGTCATATGTGTAGATTGTTAAGATTTTCTCCCATACTGTGAGTTGTCTGTTTGCTCTGCTGACTGTTCCTTTTGCCATGAAAAGCTCTTTAATTTAATTAGGTCTTAGGTATTTATTTTTGTTTTTACTGCATTTGTTTTTGGGTTTTTGTAATGAAAATTTTGCCTAGCCATTGCCTAGAAGGGTTTTTCCAATGTTATCTTCCAAAATTTATACAGTTTCAGGTCTTAGATTTAAGTTCTTAATTCATCTTAAGTTGATTTTTGTATAAGGTGAGAGATGAGGATCCAGTTTTACTCTCCTACATGTGGCTAACCAATTATTCCAGCACCACTTGTTGAAAAGGGTGTTCTTTCCCCACTTTATGTTTTTGTTTGCTTTTTTGAAGATCAGTTGGCTGTAACTATTTGGGTTTATTTCTGGGTTCTCTGTTCCATTGGTCTATGTGCCTATTTTTATACCAGTACTATGCTGTTTTGGTGACTATGACTTTATAGTATAGTTTGAAATCAGGTAGTGTGGTGCCTCCAGATTTTTTCTTTTCACTTAGCCTTTCTCTGGCTATGTGGGTTCCATATAAATATTAGAATTGTTTTTTCTAACTCTGTTTTTCTAACTCACCATCTTCAGAATGTTGGTGGTATTTTGATGGGGATTGTGTTGAATTTGCAGATTCCTTTTGGCAGTATGGTCATTTTCACAATATTGATTCTACTTATCCATGAGCATGGGATGTGTTTCCATTTGTCTCATCTGTGATTTCTTTCAACAGTGTTTTGTGGTTTTCCTTGTAGAATTCTTTCGAGTCCTTCATTAGGTATGTTCCTAAGTATTTTATTTTTGTTGAGCTATTGTAAAAGGGGTTGAGTTCATGATTTAATTCTCTGTTTGGTTGCTATTGGTGAATAAAAGGGCTACTTATTTGTGTAGGTTAATCTTGTATCCAGAAACTTTTTTTTTTTTTTTTTTTTTTGAGGCGGAGTCTCGCTCTGTCGCCCGGGCTGGAGTGCAGTGACGGGATCTCAGCTCACTGCAAGCTCTGCCTCCTGGATTTAGGCCATTCTCCTGCCTCAGCCTCCCGAGTAACTGGGACTACAGGCGCCCGCCATGTCGCCCGGCTAGTTTTTGTATTTTTAGTAGAGACGGGGTTTCACCGTGTTAGCCAGGATGGTCTCGATCTCCTGACCTCGTGATCTGCCCGTCTCGGCCTCCCAAAGTGCTGGGATTACAGGCTTGAGCCACCGCGCCCGGCATGTATCCAGAAACTTTGCTGAATTCTTTTATCAGTTCTAGGAGCTTTCTGGAGGAGTCCTTAGAGTTTTCAAGGTAAATGATTATATCATCAGCAAACAGGGACAGTTTGACCTTTTGTTTACTGAGTTAGATACCCTTTATTTCTTGTCTTATTGCTCAGGCTAGGACTTCCAGGATTGTGTTGAAAAGGAGTAGTGAGAGTGGGCATCCTTCTCTTGTTGCTGTTCTCAGAGGGAATGCTTTCAACTTTTCCCCATTCAGTATTATGTTGGCTGTGGGTTTGTCATAGATAGCTTTTATTATATTAAGCTGTGTCCCTTGCATGCCAACTTTGCTGAGAGTTTTAATCTTAAAGACATGCTGAATTTTGTCAAATATTTTTTCTGAATCTATTGAGATGATCGTGTGATTTTTGTTTTAAGTTCTATTTATGTGGTGTATCACATTGCTTTTCACCTGTGTATGTTAAACCATCCCTGCATCCCTGGTATGCAATCCACTTGAACACAGTGAATTATCTTGTTGACATGTTGTTGGATTTAATTAACTAATGTTTTGTTAAGGATTTTAGTATCAATGTTTATCAAAGATATTGGTCTGTAGTTTTTTTTTTTTTTTGGTTGTGTCTTTTCCTGGTTTTGATATTAGGGTGATGCTGGCTTCATAGAATGAATTAGAGAGATTTCCTTCTTTCTCTATCTTGTAGAATAGTGTCAAAAGTATTGGTACCAATTCTTTGAATATCTGGTAGAATTCTGTGTGAACCTGTCTGGTCCTGGACTTATTTTTTGTTGGTGATTTTTAAATTACCATTTTCATCTCACTGCTTGTTATTGGTCTGTTCAGGGTATGTAATTCTTCCTGATTTAAGCTAGAAGAGTTGTATTTTCCCAGGAATTTAAATACCTCTTCTAGGTTTTCTAGTTTTTTTAAAGGTGTTTATACTAGCCTTGAATGATTTTTTTGTGCTTCAGTGGTGTCAGTTATAATATCTCCTGTTTCATTTCTTAGTGAGGTTATTTGGATTTTCTCCTTTTTTGTCTTTGTTAATCTTGCTAATGGTCTATCAGTTTTATTTATTTTTCCTAAGGAGAAGCTTTTTGTTTCATTTACCTGTTGTATTTTTTTTTTCAATTTCATTTAATTCCTTTCTTATCTTGGTTATTTCTGTTTTTTCTGCTGGGTTTGGGTTTGGTTTGTTCTTGTTTCTCATTTCTCTAGTTTCTTGAAGTATGACCTTAG
The DNA here is from genome assembly GCF_007565055.1 of Rhinopithecus roxellana. NCBI lineage: Eukaryota > Metazoa > Chordata > Mammalia > Primates > Cercopithecidae > Rhinopithecus > Rhinopithecus roxellana. Next base: position 79,722,397 of record NC_044560.1, on the reverse strand, counting down.
ATTGTCTGTTTCTGCTCTTTCAGACTTTCTGATGTAGGCATTTAGGACTATGAACTTTCCTTTTAGCACCACCTTTCCTGTATCCCAGAGGTTTTAATATGTTGTGCCATTATTGTCATTCAGTTAGAAAAGTTTTTAATTTCCATATTGATTTTGTTTTTGCCCCAGTGCTCATTCAGGAGCAGGTTACTGAATTTCCATGTTTTTGCATGGTTTTGAAAGCTTTTTTGCGTGTTGATTTCCAGTTTTATTTCATGGCGGTCTGAGAGAGTGCTTGAAATAATTTTGATTTTCTTAAATTTATTGAGGCTTGTTTTATGACCTATCATATGATCTATCTTGGAGAAAGTTCCATGTGCTGTTAAGCAGAATGTGTGTTCCATGGTTGTTGGATGAAATGTTTTGTGTATGTCTGTTAAGTCTAGTTTTTCCAGGGCATAGTTGAATCCATTGTTTCTTTGTTGACTTTCTGTCTTGATGACCTGTGTAGTGCTGTCAGTGGAGTATTGAAGTCTCCCACTATTATGATCTTGGTGTCTATCTCATTTCTTCAGTCTATAAGTAATTGTTTTATAAATTTTGGAGCTCCAGTGTGATGTTTATATATTTAGGATTGCATATATGTTTAGGATTGTGATGTTTTCCTGTTGGATCAGGCCATTTACCATTATACAATGTCCTTCTTTGTCTCTTTTAACCACAGTTGCTTTAAAGTTTGTTTTGTGTGATATAAGCATATCTACCCCTGCTTACATTTGGTGTCCATCTGCATGAAATGCCTTTTTACACACCTTTACTTTATTTGAGTCCTTATGTTAGGTGAGTCTCCTGAAGATGGCAGATAGTTGGTGAGTTCTTACCTATTCTGCAGTTCTAAGTGGAGCATTTAGGCCATTTACATTCAATGTTAGAATTGAAACGTGAGGTACCATTGCATTCATCATGATCTTTGTTGCCTGCATACTTTGGTTGGGTTTTTTGTTTGTTTGTTTGTTTTTGTTGTTGTTTGGGGATGGAGTCTTGTTCTGTCATCCATAGTGGAATGCAGTGGCTCGATCTTGGCTCACTGCAATATCCGTCTTCCAGGTTCAAGTGATTCTCCTGCCTCAGACTCCTGAGTAGCTGGTACTACAGGTGCCCACTCCTACACCTGGCTAATTTTTGTATATTTAGTAGAGACAGGGTTTCACCATATCAGACAGGGTGGTCTCGAACTCCTGACTTTGTGATCCACCCACTTCGGCCTCCCAAAGTGTTTACTGGGATTACAGGCGTGAGCCACTGCATCTGGTATTTTTTTTTAACTTGTATTTTTATTTTATAAGTCTTGTTTGATTTATGCTTTAAAGAGTTTCTGGGCCAGGCACAGTGGCTCACTCCTATAATGCCAGCACTTTGGGAGGCTAAGGCGGGTGGATCACCTGAGGTCAGGAGTTTGAGACCAGCCTGATCAACATGGAGTTACTCCCTCTCTATTAAAAATAAAACTGTTTCTTTCCTTCATATATGATGCTTAGTTTCACTGGATGCAAAGTTCTTGGCACATAACTGTTTTGTTTGAGGAGGCTGAAGATAGGGCTCCAATCCCTTCTAGTTTGTATGGTTTCTCCTGAGAAGTCTGCTGTTAATCTGGTAGGTTTTCCTTTATAGGTTACCTGGTGCTTCTGTCTCACAACTCTTAAGATTCTTTCCTTTGTCTTTACTTTGGATAAGCGGTGACAGTGTGCTTAAGCGAAGATCTTTTTGCAATGAATTTTCCAGGTGTTCTTTGTGCTTCTTGTATTTCTTGTCTAGGTCCCTAGCAAAGCCAGAGAAGTTTTCCTTGATTATTCCCTCAAATATGTTTTCCAAGCTTTTAGAATTGTCTTCTTCCTCAGGAGCACCAATTATTCTTGGGTTTGGTCATTTAACATAATTCCAGACTTCATGGAGGCTTTGTTCATATTTTCTTGTTCTTTTTTCTTTGTCTTTGTTGGATTTGGTTAATTCAAATATCTTGTCTTTGAGCTCTGAATTTCTTTCTTCTACTTGTTAACTTGTACTCCTGAGACTTTCCAGAGCACTTTGTATTTCTAAAAGTCTGTGCAAAGTTTCCTGAATTTTTTATTGTTTTTTTCTTTAAGCTATATATTTTGTTGAATATTTCTTCCTTCACTTGTATGATTTATTTTTTTTAATTCTGTTACACTGGGCTTCACCTTTCTCTTGTCCCTCCCTGATTAGCTTAAGAACTAACCTCCTGAATTCTTTTCTTAGATAAATCAGGGATTTCTTCTTGGTTTTGATTCATTGCTGGTGAACTAGTGTGATTTTGGCGGTGGGGGGGGTGGTGGTGTTGACAAACCTCCTTTTGTCATATGACCTGGTTTGCTTTTCTGGTTCCTTCTCATTTGGGTAGGCTCTTTCAGAGGGAAGGTCTAGGGCTGAAAACTGTTGTTCAGATTTTTTTTATCCCACAGGGTGTTCCCTTGATGTAGTACTCTCCCCCTTTTCCTGTGGATGTGGTTTCCTGTGAGCTGAACTGCAGTGATTGGTTGTCTCTCTTCTGGGTCTAGCCACCCAGTGAGTCTTCCCAGCTCCAGGCTGATACTTGGGGTTGTCTGCACAGAGTCCTGTGATGTGAACCATTTATGGGTCTCTCAGCCGTGGATACCAGTGCCTGTTCTGGTAGAGGTGGCTAAGGGTGCAATGGATTCCATGGGTGTCCTTAGCTTTGGTGATTTAATGCTTTATTTTTGTACTGGTAGACCTCCTGCCAGGAGATAACACTTTCCAGAAAGCATCAGATGAAGTAGTGTTGAAAGGGACCAGCAGTGGGTGGGACCCTAAGTCTCCCAAGATTATATGTCCTTTGTCTTCCACTACCATAGTGTGTAGGGGAGGACCATTGGGTGCAGGAGGTGCTAGGTGTGTCTGAGTTCAGAGTCTCCTTGGGTGGTTGTTGCTGCAGCTGCTGTGGTGGATGGGGGTGAGATTCCCAGGTCACTGGAGTTGTGAAACTAGGAGGATTATGGCTGTCTCTGCTGAGTCATGCAGGGTGTCAGGGAAGTGGGGGAAACCTGGCAGTCACAAGACTCACTCAGCTTCCGTGCAAACCAAAGGGCTGGTCTCACTCTCACTGTGCCCTTCATAACAGCCCTGAGTCTGTTTCCAGGTGGAGGGCAAGTTGGGCTTGAAAATTTCCCCAGGTTTTCTGTCTCTCAGCTGCAGGAAAAAAAGGACTTAAGTTCTTCCATGCCTGTGATGTCTTCAAGCCAGATTCATGCCTTCCCCGAGTTCTGGTCAAAAGGCTTCTTGCCCCATTCAAATTGCTACAAAGTTCAGCTAGGGAAGTCCTTCTCCCCTTGGAAGTTTTACCCCCGCTCCTCTATCCTCCCCTCAATGGATCCCTGTGGTGCCAGGCACGAATGGGCTCCTTGGTGATTCAGTGAGCTCCCAGGGCCTTCCTGTTGCCTCCTGCACCCCTGTATTTCACTCAGCTTGGCTCTCTAACTTGACGCAGCTCCAGGTAGTTAGAAACTTCTCCCACAAACAGACTTCCAGCTTCTCCAGTGGAGTTGTGTGTTTAGGAGAGGAAGGCCTCCCTTTCCCATTTCTGCAGATGTGGCACTCTCAGTATTTGGGGTGTCTCCAGGGTCCTGCAGGAGCAGTCTGCTTCCTTCAGAGGGTCTGTTCTAATGCGTTTAAAGACACCTTCTCAAGATGAAGGTGGTGATTTGTTCAGATAATCTCTCCTGAGAAGGAATCAGAGAAGAGAGGAAAAAATGGTTGATTGTCAGATAAGTGTGTCCCAGGTCAAAACTGTGTCCACATTTTCTTCTAGAATGTCATGTATTTAGAATTGCAATCATTTACATTTCTACTTCTGATGCTTTTGCCTAACAAGATTATTTCAACTACCTTTTCTCTTTTCTTCTCATGACAGTGAAAGGACCTCATTAAAATAATTCACCCCTATATATCAGAGCCTTATATTTATTCTCTCCCTCCAGGCTTCTAATATATCGCAACTAATACTCACCTTGAATTTATACCCCAAAATATTGAAAGTATTCCGTTTGTTGACAGATCAGCCTGGGAAGGTGGGGATATAAAACTTTCTTATTGGGGATGGTGCTGGGTCCTCAGTTATCAGTGAGGGAGAAAACCACACCTTTTAGGTTCCATCAGAATGCTCCATGAACTCTATGAAGAACATAATTTTTAAATGCACACTAAAAAGAATGGAATTAATAGCCTGGAATAATTTAGAAAGATATGTAAGGGAATGAATTCAAATAAGTTTGCCTTCTAGAATGCTAAAGAGAGAGTATTTAAATACACTATTAGAAATTACAAAACATGGGCAACATATGTGGCTTGAACTTTACATAAAACACTTTTTCATGATTAGATACAGATTATAATTTATGGTTTTTGGTCAGTAGTCTCACAGACGTTTTGTTGCGTCTGCCTATATGTATCAGCACCTAATGCCAATCTGTCCCATTAATTTTATTCACTTGGTTAACGTGTTTTGTGAATAAATTCTTCACTACAATGTTTCTTTTTAAAATCTGTATTATTAATAGGTATTTTGGAGAGTTAACTAATGTGTATAAACAATCACATTTAATCTGAAAGCTCTCCTGTCATGCCAGGTGTCAGGTTCCAGTCTAATTTGAGGTCTAACAGGAGTGGTGGGTTGCTGGAAAAACAATCAAGGAACTGTGGAAAGTTTTGAGATGGCTTTTTTTCTTTCTAGGCACAAGCCTGAGCATGAGCCCTGTGTACAGGGTGAGCAGTTTTACTCTCCCTCTCCCTCCTGTCCACCTGTCTGTGTACTCCTTACACTCAATAGTAGCTCAGAGCCAAGTATGAGCTTACATGGCCAGGTTACATAATGAGCAGAATTGTGCACATGCACTCCAAGCTAACTGAGTCATGCTGAACCAGATGTTTACCATGGCCTATTCTTGACCACAGAACATCCATTTTTCTTACACTCTTTTTCTTAATAGTTTCTCTTTGTTTATACCTTGCTTTGGAAAATGAAAGTTGTCATCTTTGTTTACTGGTCATATACACTGGGATAAAACCCAGGTTCTATCACCTACTAGATGTTTTACAAAGTATTTTTCTGAAGCTAGAAACATGGACATCATTGGTGAGTTTGTTAGCAATACTGTAACTCAGGTCTCATCCCAGATCTCTTGAATTAGAATACGTATTTTAACGAAACCTCCAGTTTATTGATGTATGCATTAGAATTTGAGAGGTACCTTCTAACTTACTGTAACTTATCCATATGAGAACAGGACACAACTTACTCTGTATAATGTATATGTGGAATTCAAAACTGTATATGCTTGTGTTTATGCCATAAATTTTATGCTGTATCATTCAGAAAACGATAGTACCTACACTGGTTTTATGGATCTTGTTTCATCCTCTTTCCTCAGAATGGAGGAATGCATTAGAGAATCTTTCTCTATTGAACAATATTTTACTGGATAATGCCAGTCTCTTAAGTAAAACAGAGCCAGTTCTCTTAACTCTCAAACACTTAGAGTAAAGTTAACAATTCTGCCTATGGCCACTTGCTAAGTATGTGTGGGTGTTTGGGTTTATTTTAGGAGATGTTAACTTTCAAGGCCGTGGCCATAGAATTCTCTCAGGAGGTATGGAAATGTCTGAATACTGCTAAGTGAAATTTGTATAGAGATGTAATGTTAGAGAACCATTGAAAACTGGTCTCTCTGTGACAATAAAATTTCCCCAGATTTTCTAATATACCCTAAGGCTTCTGTTTTCTCCCTTTGTAGAATAATTTTGGGAGTTTTTCCTCTGCATAAATTATTTTAAGATCAACACTTTTAAGGAAAACTTGAAGGTTTATTGGAACAAAAAAGAAAATCTTCAAGATGTTTTAACAGGAACCTTCCCCTTTCTTGAGCTAATCTGTATTCCTCACTCTAGATTAATAGTAATTCTAGAAATTCAGTGGCATTAAATATTCTTGCCCAAATATTAAAATTCTATATCCAGCACCAATTTTAAATTCAATAATGTTGGATAGTAGAGCTAAGGGCCTAGAAATGAAAAATATGTTCTAAATATTCTAAAGTTTCTATCAGAAAACAGTATTTTGGAATTAAATTTTTAGAATCGTTTATAACATTTTCTCCTCTCTACTGAACATGGCACAATGTTGGTAACTGTAGAATCTCAGCAAGTCATGTTACTTTTTTCTAACAAAACAGGCCTTGCTTTCTCTAAACTTGATCTGATCTCCTGTCTTGAGCAAATAAAAGAGCCGTGGAATGTGAAGAGACATGAGACAGTATTCAAATAAGCAGGCAGGTAAGCATGAATGAAGCAGATAAGAATGAACAGACAAGAGGTACAAAGGTCAAAAAGAATTGCAGACCTTAAAATGTGGTATGGGATGCTCTGCTTCAATGGAAAGATTTCCTAAAAAGCCATTTTTTATTCCATAGCTTTTATATAGGAGCATCTTTTGTCCCATACCGTTAAATTCTCTATGGACTCTACTTGCTATTTAGTGATTTTTCCTTGAAGGTACCGTGAGAGCTAAAGTCCTCTTTATGGTTTATACTGCATGATATGCCTACTCTTCCGTTGCTTCAAGGGGAATGTAAGAATATGTCTGGGTATTTTGAGGACCTGCATGTTAGATTATTTCTGAAGTTTTCTTTTTCCGTCATATCTGAAATGTGTGAGAGCAGTGATGACATTAAGATTTGTTTCAGAAATCTCAGGAACATCAATGACAGATGTTACTTGCTATTTCTTTCTCTTCTTTTTTCTTTTCTTTTCTTTTCTCCTCTTCTCTTTCTTTCTTTTTTTTTTTTTTTTTTTTTTTTGGAGACAGAGTTTTGCTCTTTTTGCCCAGGCTGGAGTACAATGGCATGATCTCAGCTCACCGCCATCTTCTCTTCCTGGGTTCAAGTGATTCTCCTGTGCATTCAAGAGATTCTCCTGCTTTCATCTCTGGAATAGCTGGGATTGCAGGCATGCGCCACCACGACCAACTAATTTTGTATTTTCGGTAGAGATGGTGTTTCCCTATGTTAGTCAGGCTGTTCTAGAATTCCCACACTTAGGTAATCTTCCCACCTTGGCATCTCAAAGTGCTGGGATGACAGGCATGAGCCACCATGCCCACTTCCTATATGTTCTTTTTGATATTAGTAATTTTAACAGATCTGAAGTGATAGCTCATCATTGTTTTCATTTGCAGTTGCCTATTTGTAGGTGACATTAGGTATCATTTTCACATAATAAACTACTTTTCTTTGAGTAGATACCAAATGATGAGGTTTCTGAATCAAATGGTAGTTTTATTTTTAGTTATTTGAGATTGAGCATTTTTTCATATGCGTGTTGGCTATTTGTATGTCTTTATTGAAAAATGCTTAGTAGTATTATTTGCTCATTTTTCAATGGGATTTCTTATTATGATATTTTTGAATTGTTTGAGTTATTTGTAAATTATCAATATTAGTTTCATGTTGGCCCATAGTTTGCAAATACATTCTTTTTATTCTGTAGGTTGCCTATTTACCCTGTTGATTTTTTTTTTTTTTTGCTATGCAAAAATTCACTTGTTTGAGTCCCATTTGTCTATTTTTTATAATATAATAATAATAATATAATATAATAGTTTTCTTTGTTGTGTCCTTGGCTAGTTTTGGTATCAGAGTGATACTGACCTCAGAGTGACTTGGGAAGAATTTCATTATCCTCAATTTTTGGGAAGAGTTTAAGGAGGATTATTATTCTTCTTATATTTGGTAGAATTTGGCTGTGCATTTTTCTAGTCCTGAGCTTTTCTTTGTCGAGATATTTTTCATTACTGACTCAATCATGCTATTCATTATTGGTTTGTTCAGGTACTGTATTTCTTCCTGGCTCTATCTTGGGAGGTTGTATGTTTCCATGAATTTATTCATTCTTTTTAGGTTTTCAGGTTTATTAGTATCTAGTTGTTTATAATAGTTTCTAGTGATCTTTTGTATTACTGTTGTATCCACTGTAATGTCTCCTTTATATCTGATTTTATTTAGATTTCTATTCTGTTTGTGGTTAATCTACCTAGCAACTTACCCTTTTTGTCTTTTTGGAAAACCAACTCTTTATTCTCTTAATCATTTTTATTGTTTTTCATCTTTATTTCATTTGGTTCTGTTCTGATTTTTGTTATTTTTTTCTTCTAACTTGGAATTTTGTTTGTTATTTTGTAGTTCCTTGAAGTGTGTGTGATGTCAGGTGCTTCATATGTAAGCTTTCTACTTTTTTGATGCAGGTTTTTAGGCTGTTAACTGACTTTTTAGTATATATTTGCTTTATCTCACAGGTTTTATTATATTGTGTTTCTCTTTCCATCTTTTTTCCCACATATTTTTAATTTTTATCTTAATTTTCTTTTTGAGACGGGTTTTAATCTGTCATGCAGGTTGGAGAGCAGTAGAACAATGTTGGCTCACTGCAACCTCCACCTTCCAGGCTCAAGCCATCTTTTTATCTCAACCTGCTGAGTAACTAGGACCATAGGTGCGCACCATTACACCTAGCTTTTTTTTTATATTTGTTGTAGAGATACAGTTTTGGCATGTTGCCCAGGCTAGTCTCAAAGTACTGACCTCAGGTGATTCACCTGCCTCAGCCTCCCAAAGTGCTGGGATTACAGAGATGAGTCACCACCCTTGGCTGGCCATCTTAATTACTTCATTTATGGTGACTGTTAGGAGCATGTTGCTTTAATTCTTTGTAAATTTATAGTTTCTGAAATTTCTCTTGATATTGATTTGTAGTTTTATTCTACCATGGTCTAAGTAAGTAGTTGATATAATTTTGGTTTTGGGGGGTACTTTGTTGATTTACCAACTTTCCTATCTCAATGGTTTCACTAATGCTGTGAGGAGAATGTTGAACTTCCCCACTCTTATTATGTTACTGTCTATCTCTTTTTATAGGTTTAATAATATTTCTTTTTAAAATCTGGGTGCTTTGATGTTGGGCGCATATATATTTAGAATTGTTATATCTTCTTGCTCAAATGATTTCTTTACTATTGGATGATGACCTTCTTTATCCTTGTTGTTACCACTTTTTATTTAGTCTGTTTTATTTGATATAAGTATAGATATTCCGTTTGCTTTCGGTTTCTGTTTGTATTAATATCTTCCCCCTTTACTTTTAATTTATATGCGTTTTACAAGTAAGGTGGATTCTTGTAGGCAACATAGATTGGATCATTTTTTTCTTAATCATTTCATGCATCTATACATTTCAATGAATAATTTTTATATTCAAGGTTAATATTAATATGTAATGTATTGTTGCTGTCATAATATTAAATATTTTCTTGTCTTTTTTTCTTTTTATCTATCTTTGTGGTTTAACAAATTTCTGTCATGTTGTGATTTGATTTATTTTTTCTCTTTTGTTTTATAATACTTGTTAGCTTTATGCTTTTATATTTTTTAATGATGGTGAATATCAATCTTTTGTTATTATATTAGAAATCCCTGGAACATCTTTTGCAGAACCAGTCTACTGGTAGTTAGTTTCCCCAGCACGCATATCTAACAACTCCTTCCTCTTGCATTTTCCTTACAGCTCTTTCTCTTCAAACTTCTTTAACATGTCTTGGCTTAATTGTTCTGCTTGATTTTCCAAAAGAAGAAGCTACTCTGGATAAGGTGGAGGATAGTGAAGGGCTGTTTTAGTAAGTGCTGTTTGTGTGAGCCTCTGCACCAACCCATGGATGCGTAGTGTGACACAGCATCCAACAAGAATAAGTACACCCATTATGGCTGCGAGGGAAGTAAGAATTGAGGCTATTATTCTTTTCCATTTACTGAACCACTTTTCTAGCCATCCTGTAAAGGGGTCATTTATCCCTGAGTTGTTGGTTAACTTATTGGACAGAGCAGTCAGACCTTGCAATGCCTTTGTTATACTTTCATCAGGGCAGTGTTGTTTGGGATGAAGGTAAAACATTGAGTTTTAATTATGACACAAACTCCTCTTTTTTCTGCTAATACCATGTCTAGGGCTATCCTATTTTTCCCAAGTCATCTGGCTAATAGCCCCTAATTCCTCAGCGATTCCTTTATCAGCATCTCCAGTGTAGTTAATAGATTGATGTTGGTTGTAGTAGATGTAGTTTATCCAATTTACATTTTATTAATTGTCACCCACCAAAATATTGACTCAAATCCTGGAGCTATTTGATTTTGATCTTTAAATTGATGTGGTATTCCTCATGGGACTCTAATTGTGTCTAAATAGACGTGAGAGTCAAAAGACCCATAAGGGGCTGCTTTTGCTTTACAATGTCTTATTTTTCCTTTCTCTGGTTGATGAAATGCCAGGGTGAAAGGGATAGCCAATTGGACTAAAGCATAAGTGCCACTTTAGTTACTCGGCAGAGTGTTCAGTAAAAGTCCACCATAATACCACTACACATCCGCTCAGGGATGAATAAGGGCTGACTGATTGGTAAGCTTTTGAAAATTTTTAAGCTTACTGCATTCCTTCAGGTCTCCAAGGAATGCTAACTTCTCTACCTGTCATGAAAGACACGAAGTGAATTTAGTGTTTGGAGAGAGAAACTGGATTGCCCTCAGGGGCTGACTTGCAGAGTGTCGAACTTCAGGATATAGCTGAGAGAGAGCTGGACACAACTTGTTACCCAGGCTGTAGAATCCTGGAAAAGAGCTACCGTGCAGCCCATTCCCTGTCGACTGGAGGACCACCCTAGTGGAAAGGGGACAATCTGGGCCTCCAGCCTGCCATGCGCACAAGCATAACAAGCATAAACAATTTGTTTAACGTGCTGACAGAATATTTAATATGGCATTTACATTTTTATACCCTGTTTCAATGGCTGTGGTTTGCCTTAGGCCTCCTATTTCTACTACTGAAAACTTGCTTTTTTCATTTAGCATGAGGTGAGTCATAGTTTGATTTCGTAGGTTTGGTAAAGGGGCAGCTGTAGGAGGTGGAGGTGGGAGAACAAAGAGCACCTTAAAGAAGCCTATAGGATCCTTTCCAGTGACCTCTGCTCCTTAACCATAGAAGTGCTCTAAAGTGAGGTTAGAGTTGCTGGTGGTAGGAATAGTAATGGATATAAGCATTGGGTAAGGGAAGAAAAGGAAAAGATAGATAAACAAGCTTTCCTTAGCTTTATTTTGGTAGGGCTTGGTCCAGGAAAAATGGGCCATGATTCTGATGATAATGGCACTTGCTTGACTCGGGTGAGATGTGTCCATCCCTTTCTGCTGTATGAACAGCAGTCTCAGTGGTTAGCAGCACAAGGTAGGGTCCTTCCCAGGCTGGCTTGAGTTTCCCTTCTTTCCACCCTTTGATGAGAACATGATCCCCAGGCCAATGCTGATGTACTGGAAATTCCAAAGTCGGCGCTTGTGCTAAAAGACCTCTTGTTTTAAAAGAAGAGAAGGTGAAGGATAAACCAAGTATGTAATTTCTAAGAAATTGATCTTTTGTTTTAAATTTGGGGACATCAACAGTGTTCTTGGTGCCTTCTTGCTGAGAAATTTTCTTTAGCACCTACTTTTGTTACTTTTTAGACCAAAGAAAGTCAAACATAATTTTATATTTAACAGTGCTTTCTGCATGATTTTTATACCAGATAAGTTAAATTTCACCTTTATTTTGGTGTGTTATTAATGTTAAACTTAATTTTAATAAAAATTGGCGACATATTTATTCAATTTTGTCCGATCATAAGGTAAGATTTTTATAGACTCTTTGTAACCTTTTATAATTTTTGTTAAAGAGCAGATTAGTGCTTTAAGAAAAACATGTTGTGCTTTTATTTTAATGTCCAGTTCACAGAAAAATTGGATGATACCCCTTTAAATTTAGTCAATATGTTTACACACAGAATTTTCTTTACAATTAGTTGCAAAACTTGCTTAGACCCTTAAAACAAAATATGTTTTTAACCTTTTAATGTAGGTAAAAATCCACATTCTTATGCCTCCTTATAATCTTTTTACCAAAAGTGTATTTTACTTTCCTTACACACCTTGCACGTAAACTGTTTTCTCAATAGTTTTACATTCAGGAGGCCTAATTACTTTTAAATTATACAAAATTTCTTGCATAAATTCCCTTTTATAACTTTTTTTTGCAACTTTCACAGGCAATTCTTTGACATGCGTAAACTTTCTGACTTGTTGCAAACATCCATTTCTTTAAACAACGAGTTAATTTAGGACTAGAATTTACCATCTAACATTCTTTTTACATAAATCCCCCTACCCCCCTTTTAAAAATGATAACCATTCTTTTCCAAAGTGAACTTTCTTCATGTCTGTGCACTAGACTGTCTAAGGCCACAAGATTAGCAGTTAGGATAATACATGTTACACTGTAAACTTTTAGCAAAGTTTGCTTTTGCTGAAAACCTTGTAAGTTTGGGATTTCAATTATCCTTTTGCTATTAGTAAGACCTCGTTCAGTTCATATTAACTTAGGAATAGTATAGATGGCTCCTTCCTGATTCTGTAAGTACTTTAAGGCTTGGCTGAGTGCAAACAGCTCACACAATTGAGCAGACCAGTTATTAGGCAATTTTCCTAACTTTGCTTCTACAAGAGTTTCCTTATCCCTTAATAATGTCCACTGTATCTTCTTCCCTCAATCACCAGGGAGGAACCATCTATCATTCTGTCCCCACGGGAGTTCCTCCTAGGTCTGGTCTGACCTTTGTACAGTAATTAATAAGATTTAGATTCCCTGTTAGGAAACCTGCTAGGTTAAGGGAATTTTTAGTGGTTAATGTCCAATCATCTTTTTCTAACAGAGTAGCCTCATACTTCAAGGTTCTTGAGTCAGTAAGCTACATTTTTGCTTATTATTATTATTTTTTACTTAGGATAGTTCTGACCTGATGAGGTGTGCTCACAATGATGTTTCCTCTAGGGGTCTACTTTCTTTTGTTAGCAAAGCAGTTGCCGCTACAGATTGAATGCATTTGGGCTATCTGCTGGTTACTGGGTTAGGGATTTTTCATTAGGAAGCCTATCGTTTGTCAGTGACCTCAGTGCTTCCAGCCTGCACCCTTGTTTACACTGACAACAAGGTGGTATTGGAGTATTACAGGGTCACAGAGAAAATCTTCAATTATCAATTATAGGTTTTACATTTACCCTGACTTTTAAAGGAATAGGGTACACTGTTTTTACTACTTCTATACCTCTTTTTTTCTCTCTCTCTCTTTGACTCTCTGTCTCTCTCTTTCTTTCTTTGTCTCTGTCTCTTTCTCTCTTTCTCTGCCTCTCTCTTTTTGACTCTCTGTCTCTTTCTCTCTTTTTCTCTCTTTCCCTCTGACTTCTTCTCCCAGTTTCTCTTTACTCTCTGCTGCTCTTTCCCTGGCTCTGACAGCCATTTATGCTGTTGTTCTCCCCTCTCCTTCCCCTTCCCCTAGGGGAGGGACCAGTGGGAGGGACCTGAGAAGAAAGGAAAGGGGAGTTCTGAAATTTTTCTTACTACTGGAGGTTTGTGTGAGGTTCAACCCCCTGAAATTTGTGGAAGGCTCAACCCCTCAGACCAGGGTTGTCTTGCCTGTCCTGGAAGGCTCAACCCCTCAAACCAGGGATATCTTGCCTTGCCTGCCCCAGAAGCCTCAACCCCTCAAACCAGGGATGTCTTGCCTTGCCTGCCTCAGAAGGCTCAACCCCTCAAATCAGGGGGTGTCTTGCTGCCCTGGAAGCTTGACCTGCTTCCCCCCTTTCCCCCTCTGAAGTTCCCTTGCACACTTCCCACTCTGTTGTTCTATCTGGCTTCTCCCCAAAGGGAGAATTTGGACCCTCTTAGCATTGGCATGCTGGTATAAATGCCACTGCAGGATCCACCCTAAGCCATGTGAGTTAGCTGCAGAATCACGGAGGGGACCCACTCATTCCATCCAGCAGTAGGACTTGTAACCATCTGGCGCAGGCCATGCAGGAGAGGGACGGCCCGGACCCTGATCGCATAAGGCTGCTCTCGAGCAAGGCTCAGAGCCCTCTGGATGTTGGCAAGGCCACTTCCAAGGCCTGTGCAGCAGGTGGCGCTGGTGGGCTCTTCTGTATCGCTGGAATAATCTATGCTATTTTGCTTTGCATTTGGCTGATCATATATATGCAGATAACTATTGGAGGGGATTCACGGTGAGGTCTGGGGAGTGTTACTCATTCGGTAATGGTACTGCCCACCCCCACTCCAGATCTTGGAAAATGGGGCAATACCCATGAGCTGGAAAGATAGAAGAGAGATCTTACCACATTACCCTCGGAAAATTTGGCCCTGGGCCTGTCCCTACAATATGGGTTAATGGCCAGTGGGGGTATGTGATGGAAACACATAAGGGAAAAAAGGAAATATGGTATTTCCCTAAAGGCAAAAATTCTATGCAAAATTTGTCATGGTTAAGTTCCTAACTTATTTCATATTCTGGGGATTATATAAATGGTGAAAAAATGGTGTGGATAGATGGGAGGTTAATTCTATAAAAAGATTTAAGTTTGTGGGACACAGTAAGACGACAAGGATATTAAATTTGGTGCCCTAAACAAAAATAAAAGTAAAATACTAAACTTACAAAAAAGAAAAATTGTTGTACATAGTTATATAATCAATGTTAAAGTATAACCTTGCACTTAATAGAGACTGCTGTGCCAGTTCTAAGCCTATAACCAATTGTGCTGCTATAATTGTCCCTATGACCATTTCCTCAAAGACCACACAATAGTCCCTTCTAGCACCTGTAACCGCAAGAGCCACCAAGTCTAATATAAGACTTTGTTATGTTAACCATTAAGCTTGCTTATTCCCCAAAAGGGTAACCAAGGAAAGAAGAACAAACTGACCATCTATGAAGAGAACTGTTCTTGATGTACTTCTGAGACTATCCTAATAATCAATATATAATTATGTAATCACCTGATGCTCTGCTGATTGACAATTGTTCTATAATTATGTAATCGCCTGATGCTCTACTAATTGACAATTGTTCTATAAGATACTATATAAGCTTGTAGTAAAAATCATTCGGGGCTGTCAGCCCTTTGCTGGGCTGCAGCCTTGTCTGTGTCCTCTTGCATGTTGTGTCTGGTGTCTTTATTGTCTTTCGCCACCTTGCCTCTCCCCTTTGGGGTACCTTGGACACGCTAGGGCTGGACCCCGGCAACCATCCAGACAAACAACACCACAAGTAGGGTTGTTTGTGATCATTCATGCACACACACATTTAGCACTCCAGAAACTGACCACCAAGGAAGTACTTTACTGGCTTCCATGGTTCTCCTTCCTTGGTCTGTGCACAGTAGACACCATAGTGTATGAGGATCCTTTACCCTAGGTTGGCTGCCGGTTTCGTTCCATGTTGCTGAGAGCTTGGGTTATTCCTTGCACTGGGTGTGTACTAATTTCTCACCGCTGAGGCTGCCACAAGGGGGTGGGGCGCACCTTCTTACGAGAGAGAACCAGAGGGGAATGTAATCCTGGGCAAGCCCCCAAATTGTTATAAATAAAGTTTCAGTGCTGCAAGAGAAATAGCACTTGAATATAAAATTTTCTTTTTTTCTTCCCAGCAAGGCAATTTACTTATATAGAAGGGTGTGCCCTCACAGATGGAGCAATGGTCAGTGGACACCTGGACAAGGGAGGGGAAGCAATTCTTATTCTTGATGCACGTGGTCCCTGCTGCTGTGTCATTCTTATATTGGCTAGGGTTAGACCACACAGGCTAAACTAATCCCAAGTGGCTAATTTAAAAAGAGTGGTAGTGTGAGTGGTTTGGTGGGAAAAATGGTTATGTCAGAGGAGGAAATAAGAATATGTCAGGTTGGAGAATAAGCAGGTAATTGGAATGAGTCAGGGTGGAGCAGGTAATCGGAATAAGTCAGGGTGGAGCAGATGATTGAAAAAGGTTGCTTTACGAGGAAGTTAGGTTTAAAAGTAGAAGACAAAGAATTGAACATACTGACGTATTTATTCTTTGAAGAGAAATTTAGAACTCATATATAACACAAATATGGCATCGAATTATACTTCCAGTAACTGTTAGAAGGCTCTTGTTTACCTACACTGACCATTTGTGAATAGTTTAATGGAACATGTTATTTTAAAACATATTTTCCAGGCCAGGTGCAGTTCCTCATGCCTCTAATCCCAGCAGTTTGTGAGGCAGAGGTGGGAGGATAACCTGAGGTCAGGAGTTCAATACCAGCCTGACCAACGTGGAGAAACACCATCTCTATTAAAAATACAAAATCAGCCAGGTGTGGTGGCACATGCTTGTAATCCCAGCAGAAGGCTGAGGCAGGAGAATCACTTGAATCTGAAAGGGGAAGATTTCAGTGAGCTGAGCTTGTGCCATTGCACTCCAGTCTGGGCAACAAGAGTGAAATTCCATCTCAAAAACAAAAGAAAACAAAACAAAACTGAATTGCTTAGTCATGTCTTCTGCTTATTTTGCTAATGAAATGTTTAACTTTTTACTGATTCATGTAAGCTTTTGATATCCCCATTATGGCACTCATTTGTCCAAAATTATTTTACATATATCTCTATTCGGCTCCCAGTGTCCATCTTCAATGCTTTTGAGAGAAAAAGTTTCGCCATTATAAAGATGTCTACTCTTTAAAGAGTTTAAGTACCAATTAGTAAAACACAATTAGAAAAGTGTAAATATTGTCTAATTGAATTTGATTTGTGGAAAATTAATGTCTCACTTTTCCATTATTATTTAATCATGTACGGGAAGGCAGCCTATACATTCTTGTCTGAAAAGTCTCTTTTAAAAAAGGGAAAATATATTCTATCAAAGAGGGAACCAAATTTCAAGTGTGCACTACACTTTGCTGAACACATGTGCTTTTTCAAGCTTAAACTTTTAAAAAGGTTAGCAGTGTTCTCTCTGAAACACAGCGTGGCTCACATTACAGCCCTGCTCCAAAACGTTTGATGGCTCATAACAGCTTACACAGCTGAGTCTCCATTGATGATTCTAAGCCCCCAATTATGTTTCTAAATCTCTTATCATCTCAACTCTACACAACACTCGCAAACTATATTATTTTGTCATTCTCCACTTCTTGTCCTGCCTTGTCCTCAAATAAGTCTCATATTTTTATACTTCAAGTCCTGTACTTAAACTGCTTTTTTGCATAAATGTACATTTCTCCTTTACCACATTCTCCTCCTCCACCTGAAAACCTGCACATTTGAGGATATCACCTTTTCTTTCCACTGCAAATTCTCACTTGCCAGTTCTCCACTTGTTATTGCTGGTTGTTAGGCACTGGTGAATTTTAGAAATGGAACCAAATTATATCCATCTTTGCAGTGCTGGAGCCTGGTACCAGGTGTAGGTACAAAGAAATTGTTCCCAATGCAAGCTTGCTGATAGTGTTATTCAACAGATGAGAATAGAAAGGAGCCAGAACGCTCATCTACTAATTCAGATTGCTTTCCACTATTATTTTGCAGAAACTCTCCCAGTGTCATGAGAAAAATAACAATGACAATAATATTAGTAGTAAATACAAAAGATAAGTCAGTTTAAATTGAGCTGGTAGCATGCATGACTTCAATTATCTATTTATTAGTAGTTTCAAAATAGTCCTTATCCACAGATAGGAAGAAACAGGAAACAGACTCTCAAGTGCCTATCACAATGCAAGATTTGCCAACTTTATAACTTGCTCAGGCACCCACATAAAAGAAGCTAGGCACACTGGTGATCCCATCTCAAACACACTCAAAGGAGACAGAACATCTTCCTCTTACTGTCCACCAGTACATGTGGCTCCTCCTGCTTAAAAAGCAAAACAAGAAAGAAATAATACCTCCCAGAGACTATCACACTTGATCTTGGACAAATCTTTAGAATAGATTAGTAATCAAGTTAATTCAGTTGTTTCCTTTAAATGGTTCATATCACATGCTGTGAACCTTGTAGGATCACCCCAATGCAGATTCTGAGGCAAAACCTTGAGTTTTATGTTATGGAAAATAACAGTAACCTATAATAACATAAAACAACAATAGACCTGTTCTCAAGGCATTGGCCCTACCCAAAGCAAAACAAAATTTCCCAAATATTTATGAGTTTACAGTTTCAAATCTCTTCAAAAGTAGACTTTATATGAGTCTTTAAACAGGGCTCAGCACTTTCAGTGAGGTTAAAAGTGGGTGCTCACAAGGAAGGTTTTAAGAGATAAGAGAGCCCCTCACTACCCACCACACAGAAGACCAGCAGAATCGTAGAGTCCATGCCCACCCATTTTCACTTCTGGAATATCTCCCACCATGTGAAAGACCACCTCCCTTCCACATGCTATCCTTTCCAATGAGAACATCACAAAAATTTCATCCTTGGCAGGATTTGTTCAGGGTTTCACTCTACCACTGGTGTCAGTCTGCCAGCATTCTGCTTTAATGTCTTGTTGAACCCCCCCTTTTTAAGGGCACACAAATCCCGCTCAACCAGTTCATGTACTAACACGACCTCTGCAAGCCCCTTACTCCACAAAACACCAATCTCCATTCCTGACCATCACAGAAGGGAAGGTCTAGCTTATGTGGTCAAATATTAGCTAAAATGAGTTGTCAAATAGGTAAGCTGTAATTTACTTCTGGAAGCCAGAACCCTGTCCTGGCACACTTATATTTTTCCTCTGGCATGCCCATCTTTTCCCTTGATGTGCCTAATAGGGAGAACTCTGCACACAGGATGTTTTCAGCTAGTATTTGTTTAGTGAACAGATCATTTCTTTACGGTAGGTAGTCTGGCAGGGTTCAGAAGCACAACCCTGGAGACAAGCTTAACCATTTGAGTTCTAATAGCTGGCAGCCTCTTTGGGTCTCTATTTCTTCATCTTAATCTGAGGATAATTACATCTACATCCCCTTTTGCTTCTTTCTTTTTTCTTTCTTTCTTTCTTTTGTTTGTTTGTTTGTTTGTTTGAGATGGAGTTTTGCTCTGTTGTCAGGCTGGAGTGCAATGGCACAATCTTGGCTCACTGCAACCTCTGTATTCCAAATTCTCCTGCCTCAGTCTCTGAAGTAGCTAAGATTACAGGTGCCCACCACCACGCCCCGCTATTTTTTTGTATTTTCAGTAGAGATAGGGTTTCACCATGTTGGCTCTTGCTTTGAATTCCTGAACTCCCCAATAATGTCTTGATCTCAGGTTATTCACCAGCCTGGGCCTCCCAAAGTGCCGGGATTACAGGCATGAGCCACTGTGCCCTGCTGGAAACTGCATTTATTACCAGCCATTTATTACCAAGGCACCTATGTTGTATGACATATACCAGGTAGTTAATAAACAGCTATTGACCTAATGTAGCACTAATAAAGTTTATTTTTTCTCCTTCAACATGCTGTACCTGTGTCAGATGCAAATAAGACCTCAGGAGTCTGCCTGAAGTAATCGAAAATAAAAGATCCTTTCATCAGTCAGTTGGATGTTGTAACAAGTTAGGTAGGAATGTATCACCTGTACCAGCTAAGTGAGATGTATGTTTACCATCATATAACAAACACGTGTTTGCCACGCTAAGGGCTTAGAGTCTGAATTTCTGATGAGAAATAAAGTGGTATCTAGAAAACCTCAGAGAATGATATTCCATATATCCATTATCATCAGTAGCATTTCTTAAAAGTATCACACATCCTTCTGGGCACAGCGGCTCACTCCTGTAATCCCAGCCCTTTGGGAGGCCAAGGTGGGAGTATTACCTGAGGTCTGGAGTGAGTTTGAGACCAGCCTGACCAACAAGGAGAAACCCCATCTCTACTAAAAATACAAAATCAGCCAGGCGTGGTAGCGCATGCTTGTAATTTCAGCTACTCGGGAGGCTGAGGCAGGAGAATGCCTTGAACCGGGGGGATGAAGTTTGCGGTGATACGAGATAGCACCATTGCACTCCAGCCTGTTCAACAAGAGCGAAACTCTGTCTCAAGGGAAAAAAAAGTATCACATATCTAGTAAATTCTTTAAAAATAAGATATCCTAATGAGCAGCCAGTTTAGCAGTATTTTTAAGAATGATAAGACAGGAGTGCCACTTCATTTACCTGAAATGGAGCACAAGATCCTTTCAAAGGAATTCATACCCATTCCTGCAAAAAGTTCTGTCGACTCTTGAAGGTAGCACAGAACTAAGCGTGTGTGTGTGTGTGTGTGTGTGCTTGTGTCTGTGTGTGTGTGTGTTTCCAAAGAGGTTTTAGCCTAGACAGTGGTCTCTAACAGACTACCTGATTAAAATATGGCTTAGAAACTCTACCTGCCTACTTGTAAAAGCATCAAGTCTAGAGAATGCTTGTCATGGGTGTGAAAAAATGAAAACAAAATCACATTCTTATCTTTGCAATTCCCTTTCCCTCACCTTCCACTTCTATTAAATATATGTCAGCATCATTGTGCACAGGTGCAGGGACCACTACATATCTAAAAAAGGAAAAAAAAAAAAAACCCCTCATATATAGGGGGATGCACTGGCAACTTCGCCTTTGCAGAAATCATTTTGTTTCCACCAGACAGAAGTGTCTCACTATTTTCAGCTTTGTCTTCTAACAGGCAAACTTTGTTTTTATTGACTTTGAAAGGGATAAGCTTGAGTCTAAATTCTTAAGCAAGAACGAGAGTTTAATTTTTCTATTAATGAAAATCCCAGACAGGATTTTTGGCATACCAAATCGTTATACTTTTTATTCACTCTTCTATCTCTCTCCACAACCACTAACATCACCACCCACAAAAGAAGAAGACAATCCTTCCAATGTTCCCCGAATGTGTGCTGCTGCTAGCTCCGAAGCTCTGTAGTTTTGTAATGGAGTGTGAACTGCTGCCCCGGATCTGGGCTCGTGTTCTATCTCCTACCCAGTAAGGAGAGAGGCAGGACAAATCCGCTGAGCCGGAAAAAATTATTTCCATCTCATTTACAACCTGTCATGGATGCAGCGCTGACGAGGGTAGCCAGGTGCCCAGGGCGCTTGCCAAGTCGCCCACTGGCCAGCGCGTTCTGCGCCGGGCAGGGTCCTCGAGCTCTGCAGGTCTCCGCCCTGCCTGGAAAGGAAGTGGAACGGACGCTGTGCTTCGTCCTCACGTCAAGGAGTGGGTGACATCCTAGGTGTGCCCTCGGCCCAGAAAACGCCCCTCTTCCCAGGAAGGGCGTCGGCGACGGGAAGGACCTCGCCTGCTCCTTAGCCAACGTTAGGGTGGCAGTTTTATAAGACACACCAGTGGGAAATGGAGGAGGGGGCCCAGGCAGAGGCGAGTGTTGGGGACAGAGGAAGCGACACTAGGCTGCAGGCTGGTTTGGGAGGAAAAAAAAAAGCCCCGGAAATAGCCACAGATTTTTCCAGTGGGAGAAGGCCCCTCCGCCTTTTTCCTGGACTCATGATGGCACCCGGCACCCAGCCCGCAACTCGTGCAAGGAAGATGCAGTCCATACCGACGGATCCCTGTAAAACACACACCCCGTCAACGGAAGAGTGAGGAACGATAGGCGTCTCCATGGCCAGGCCCTGGCCCCCTTCTTTCCTGGGCGCCTTAGGTTGTAGTCCAGCACACCACCACCACCAGCCAGGAAAGGGCCAGGATGCAGGGCTGCCTGCTGCCCCCTCGACGCTAGTGTCCTCTGCCCAGGAATTTCAAATCTGCAGAGCAGGGTGCTGCAGTGGCTTCCACCGAACACTCTGGCGACAGCACCCCAGGAGGCCACCTTCTGGCCAGCAACCCCATGCTTTGCGGCTGCAGGGGAAAGCAGGAGCCCTAGTTTTCAGGCTTTCCTGCCAGAGAGGTACTGGAAAGGCCATAGAAGGAAAGTCCCTCATTCCACAGGGAAAGAATGCAGGGAGACAGAGGGCAGAAGTAGGGGAGCAGCGTTGGAAAGATGTTTCTGGCCTAGGAGGCTTGCACCATCCGAGTCCCGGCGGCGCTATAACAAATAAATTCACCCCAGTATTCCGGGAGGCCAAGGCAAGCAGAGCACTTGTGCCCAGAAGTTTCAGACCAGCCTGGGTAACGTGGTTAGACCCCGTCACTACAAAAGACATTTAGACAGCTGTGGCAGGCCACACCTGTAATCCCAGCTACTCGGAAGGCTGAGGTAAGAGGATCCCTTAAGGCTACAGTGAGTCATAATCTTGTGCCACTGCACCCCAGCCTGGGTGACAGATCAAGGCCCTTTCGTGAGCTCTCTCTCTCTCTGTCTATCTCTCCCTCTCTCTATATATATGTATATATAGACACACACACACACATACACACACACACACACACACACATATAGAGAGAGAGAGAGAGAGAGAAAGAGAGAGAGTCCACCTGGGTTGGCCAGATTCCTATCCTGTAAAAGTTAATATAGATGCACAGCAGGTCTTGCTAGCACAGTGCAGCAGAGATTGTGGCTAGGTGTTCTGAGTGCTGCTTGGAATGGCCAGTGGCTCGGTAAAAGGAGGAATAGGGGTGGAGGGTGGAGAAAGAAAAGGAGGAACAAAGAAGATGAGGAGAAGAGGAAAAACAAGAGAAAAGGGGAAGAGAAAGTGAAAGAAGAACAAATGAAGAGGAGGAGAAAATGAGAAGAAGATAGTAAGAAGACAGGAAGTAGAGAAAACAAAACAGAAGAGTAGAATAATGGGACCAGAAGAGGAGAGGAGAAAAAAGAAGCTGGGAGAAGGAGATAAGATGGAGAAGAAGAGGAGAAAAAAGAGAAAGAGGAGGAGAAGAGGAGGAGGAGGAGGAGAGGAGGTAAAGGGGGGGAAGGAAGAAAGAGAAGAAGAGGAGGAGGAGGAAAAGAGAAGAAGGAGGAGGAGAAGAGGAAAAGGAGAAGAGAATGAAAAGAGGAGAAAAAACAGAGAAGAGAAAAGAAAAAGGAGGAGAGGAGAAAAATAGGTAGGAGAGTAGGAGGGGGAAGAGACGAAAAAGAAGGAGGAGAAGAGGAGAAGGAAAAAGAGGAGAGGACAAGAAGGAGAAAAGGGGGGAGAAAAGGAGGAGGAGGAAAAGAAGAGGAGAATGAGAAGAGGAGAAAAAGAGTAGGAGGAAAGGAGGTGGAGAAAAGCAGGAGAGATATAGGACAAAGAGGAGAAAAGAAGGAGGAAAAAAGAAAAAGAAGAGAAGGAGCAGCAGGAAAAGAAAAAGCAGGATGAGGAGGTGAAGAGGAGACTGACAAGGAGAAGAAGGAGAGGAAGAAAAAAGAAAAGAAGAGTAAAAGGAGAAATAAGAAAAGGAGGAAGAGACGAGGAGGAGAAGAGAAGGAAGAGAGGGAGGAGGGGGAGGAGGAGGGGGAGGAGGAGGGGGAGGAGGAAGGGGAGGAGGAGGGGCAGGAGGAGGGGGAGGAGGAGGGGGAGGAGGAGGGGGAGGAGGAGGAGAAGAAGAAGAAGAAGAAGAAGAAGAAGAAAGAAAGAAGAAGAAGAAGAAAAAGAAGGAGGAGAAGGAGGAAGAGAAGGAGGAGGAGGAAAATAGAGGAAACAAATAAAAGAAAGAGGTGGAGGAGAGGAGAAGGAGGAGAAGAAAAAGGAGTGCATTACAAAAAAGGGGGAGAAGAAGGAGGAGAAAAAGCAGAAGGAGTAGAAAGAGGAAGAGAAGAGGAGAAGGAAAAGTAGAGGAGGAGAGAAGGAGGAAAGAAAGAAAAGGAGAAAAGAAGGAGGACAGGAGGAGAAGGAGGAGAAGAATAAGAGAAGAATAAAAGAAAAAACAGAAGAAGAGGAAAAGGAAAAGAATGAGAAGGAGGAGAGGAAAACGAGGAAGAGGAGAAGAGGAGAAGGAGTAAGAGGAGGCATGGAGAAGAAGAAAAAGAAAAGGACAAGAAGAGAAAAAGAGGAGAAGCAAAAAAGGAAAACAAAGAGGAAGAAAAGTAGAGTAGGAAGAGGAGGAGAGGAGGAGGAAAGAAAAAAAGGATGAATAGGAAAGAAGAAAAAGCAGGAGGAGGAGAGAAGTAGGAGAAGAGGAGATGGAGCAAAAGGAGAAGGAGGAGGTGAGAAGAGAAATGAGGAAAGGAAGAAAAGAGGAGGAATGAAGGAGGAGAAGGAAAGGAGGAGGGGAGAATAAGCAGAAGAAGGGGAGAAGAAGAAAAAGAGGAGGAAAAAAGGAGAAAGAGAATTGGTGGAGGAAAAGGACAGTAGGAGGAGAAGGAGAGGAGAAAAAAGAGAGGAGGAGAAAAAAGGAGAAAGTAGGAGCAGAGAAAAAGGTGAAAAAAGGAGGATAGGAGAAGGAGAGGAGATGAAGGAGGAAGAAAAAAGAAGGAATAGGAGGAGGAGACAAAAAGGAGGAAGAGAGAAAAAAGAAAAGAAAAAACAGGAGGATGAGGAGAGAAAGAAAAGAAGTAGATGGGGTGGAGGAGGAGAAAAGAAGGAGGACAAAAACGGGAGAAGAAGGAGAAAAGGGAGAAAAAGAAGAGAAGAAAAAGAAGAAAGAGGGGGAGAAAAGGAGATGGAGAGGAAGAGAAGAAGATTGGGAGGAGAAAAGAAAGAGGAGGAGGAGGAGGAGAAATGAAGGAAGAAGAGAAGAGAAGAAAAGAAAAGAAGGAGGAGAGAAGGAGAGGAGAAGAAAGAGAAAAAAGGAGTTTAGAGGGAAGAGAGGAGAAAAAGGAGGGGAGAGGAAAAAAAGGAGAGGAGAAAAAGGAGAAAACAAAAAATGAAAAAAGGAGAAAAAGAAGGAGGAGAGAATAACTCAGAGAAGGAGAAGAGGAGAAGGAGAGAAGAAGGAGGAGAGGAGAAATAGGAGAATAAGAGAAATGGAAGAGGAGAGAAGAAGAAGAGGAGGAGGAAGAAAAGAAGGGGGTGAGGAAAAGAGGAGGAGGACAAAAAAGGAAGAGGAGAGGAGGAGAAAAATGAGGAGAAGGAGAGAAGGGCTAGGAGAAGTGGAGAAGGAGGAAGAGGAGAAAAAGAAAAGAAAAAGGAGGAGAGCAGCAAGAGGAGGAGAAGGAAAGGAAGAGGATGGGGAGGAGGAGGAAAGGAGGAGGATAGAAAAAGGAGAAGAGGAGAAGAAGAGGAGGAAAAAAGAAAATGACAGAGGAGGGAAGAAGGAGTAGGCAAAGAAGGAGAGAAGAAAAAGAAAAACAGGAGAAAAAGAATAAAAAAAGGAGGAGGAGAGTAGAAAGAAAAAAAGAAGGACAGAAGGAGGAGGAAGAGAAAAAGAGGAGAAAAAACAGGAGAAGAAGAGTAGAAAAAAGAGGAAAAGAGAGTAAGAAGAGGAGGAAGAGAAGAGGAGGAGGAGATGAGAAGGAAGAAAAAGAGGAGAAAAAGAGGAGGATGAAGACTGAAAGAAAAGAAAAAGGAGTCTAAAAGGAAGGAGAAGGAGTAAGAGAAAAGAGGAGGAGGAGGAAGAGAAGTTGGAGAGGAGAAGTAGGAGGAGGAGGGTTGGAGGAGAGAAGAAAGAAGAGAAAAAAAGGAGAAAAGGAGGAGGCAGAGGAAAAGGAGAGAAAAAGAGGAAGAGAAGGAGAGAAGAAGGAGGAGAAAAAGGAGGAGTAGAGGAGAAAGAGGAGGGAGGAGAGGAGAAGGAGGAGGAGAAGCAAAAGAAGAAAGGGAAAAGAGGAGGGGGAGAGAAGGAGGAGGAGAGGAGAAAAAGGAGGGAAGGAATGAGAGAAGAAGCAAAACAGAAGAAGGAGGAGAAAAATAGAGAAGGAGACGAGGAGGAGGAGGGCAGCAGAAGAAGAGGTGGAGAGAAGAAAAAGGAGAGGAAGAGGAGAGAAGGACCAAGAGGACAGGAAAAGGATATGGAAAGGAGAAAAAGGAGGAGGGCCAGAGGAGAAGAGAAAAATAAGAGGAGGAAGAGAAGGAAAAGAGAAGAAGGATAAAGAGAAGTAGAGGAGAAAAAGGAAGAGGAGGAGAACAAGCAGGAGAAAAGGAGAAGAGGAGATGGAGAAGACAAAGGATGAGAAGGAGAAAGGAAGAAAGAGATAAGAACAAGGAGGAAAAGAGGAGGAATGGAAGAGGAGAAGTTGAGGAGAAGGAGAAAAGGAGAAGGAGAGGAGAAGGAGGAGAGGAGGAGGAAGAGAGAGGAGGAAAAGCAGGCGAAGAGAAAGAAAAAAGTGGGGAAGAAGATTGAGGAGAAAAAGGAAGAGGAGTAGAGGAGGAGGAGAAGTTGCAGGAGGAGAAAGAGAAAGAGTAAAAGAGGAGGAAGAAAATGGGGAGAAGAAGAGGAGAAGAAGGAGAGGAGAAGGAGTAGGAATAAAAGGAGAAGAGGAAAGGAATAGGAGGAGGAGAGGAGGAGGAAGAAGGGAGGAGAAGGAGGTGGAGTAGGGGGTGGAGAAAAGGGGAAGAAGAGAAAAAGGAAAGAGAGAAGAAGAAAAGGAGAGGAGGATAGGAGGAGAAGGAGTAGTAGAAGAATAGAAGGAGGAGGGTAGAAGGGGTCGAGGAGAAATAGATGATAAGGATGAGGAAGAGGAGGAGAGAGGAATAGGAGGAGAGGAGGAGAAGGAGAAGAGAAGTAGGAGGAGAGGAGGAGAAAAAAAGAAGAGGAGAAGATGAGGCAGAGGGGAGGAGGAGGTGAAAAATAGAAGAAACAGGGAGAACAGAATAAGAGAAGGAGAAAGAAGAGGGAAGGAGAAGGAGGAGGAGGGGAAGGAGGAGAGGAGGGGAACAAGGTGGAAGAGAGCAGAAATAAAAGGAGGTGGAGAGGAGAAGGAGGAGGAGAAAAAGAAAAAAGGAAGAAGAGTAGAGTAGAAGGAGTAGGAAGATGAGAGAAAAAAGAAGAAAAGGAGGAAGGAAGGAGGAAGGGAGGAGGAGGAGATGAGAAGGAAGAGAGAAGGAGGAGAAAGAGGAGGAGAAAAAGAGAGAAAGAGGAGAGGAGAAGGAAAAGAAGGACAACAGGAAAAGGAGGAGAGAAGAAGGAGAAGGAGAGGAGGAGAAAAAAGGAGAAGAGGAAAGGAGGATGAGAGAGGAAAGAGGAGAGGAGTAGAAAGAGAGGAGAGAAGGAAGAGTAAAAGAAAAGGAGGAGGAAGAGGAGGGGAGGAAAAAGAGGACTAGAGCAGAAAAGAGGAGGAGAGGGAAAGAAGGAGGTGGAAGAGAGGAGTAAAAGGAAAAGGAGGCGATGAGGGGGAGGAGAAGGAGAGAAAGAGGAGGAGCACAGAAGGACGAGGAGGAAGGAAGAAAGAAAAGGAGGAAGAAGAGAGTAGAAGGAGGAGGAGAAGAGGAGGAGGAGAGGAGAGGGAGGAGAAGAGGAGGTGGAAAAAGGAGAAGGAGAAGGAAGAGGAGGAGAGAAGGAGATAAGGATATAAGGAGGAGAAAAGGAGAGAAGGAGGAAGAGAGGAGGAGAAAAAGGAGAGGAGGATAGAAGGAAGAGGAAAGAAGGATGAGGAGAAAAGAAAGAGGAGAAAGAGGTGGAAGAGGAGAGGAGAAGTAGGAAGAGGAGAGGAGGAGAAGGAGTAGGAGGAGAGGAGGAAGAGGAAAATGGGAGAAGAAGGAGGAGCAGCAGCAGAGGAGAAAAGGAGAAGAGGAGGAGAAGAAATGCAAGGTGAAGAAGAGGATGGAGGAGAAAAAAGGAAAAGGAAAAGAAGGAAGAGGAGAGAAGGTGGAGGAGGAGGAGAGGAGGAGGAGGAGAGGAGGAGGAGAGGAGGAGGAAGAAGAGAGGAGGAGAAGGAGGAGGAACAGAAGAGGAGAGGAGGAGGAGGAGCAGGAGAGGAGGAGGAAAAGAAGAAGAGTGCCAGGTCTGTCTGGCAGACCCTGGCAGATCGACAGATAAAAGGAGTACTCAGACATAGGTATACAGTGTAAGAGTAGCTAGGGGTTCTGCCTGCCTCTAGTGGCCAAAGTGCAGCCCAAGAAGCTGGAGCTGCTTGCTTTTATTCAATGCAGGCACAATGCCAAAATCCTGGAGCAAAGCAAACACAATCTGTAGGTAATTAACACTTATTTTTCCCCTTTCAGGGAACATCATGCTCAGGGAACCAGGATGTTCAAAGGTCAGTTCCTGCACAACTTCAGACAAATAAGCCTGATCAAGATAACTTACCCCTCACTCTCTTGCACATTCTCCTCACCCTCTGCTTCAGGGTTAGAGAACAGCTGCTTTCAGCTATTCTCCCCCATAGCTATGCAGAGCCTTCTGGCTTTTCAGAAGGTCTGCCCCTTTTTCTATAGTTTCTCTCACCACTTTAACCAATCTCCTACATCTCCCCCTTTTCTGTTATTTGCATCAAGTTTTGTTGATTGAAGAGAATAGATGTGTGCAGTGAAAGGTTAGACAGGCACAGTGGTTACAGTTCATGTTACGGTTTTGCATTCTAGAATTAGTAAATAACAGAAGACAAACATGAGTATAATCAGTAATATTCTTTTCCAATCAAAGAGTGACCCCCAGGAGTGGGGGTCTATCCAGGAGAGGTGTTTTTGCACATTTTTCTATAGGGCCGTTACTTAGAAACTCCACTGGGGGTATGTCAATCCCTCCTAGCCAGGCAGTCATGATGTTAGAAGCTGGGAAGGGAGTGTCTGCCCAAGTAACAGGGAGGAAGAAAGTCGGATCTAGAAGATAGGCCTAATAGAGTGTAGCAGGCACCGATTGCAGGCAAAGTGAGAGAATAAGAAAAACCAATACCCTACGTGAGTTGCAATGTACAACAGAGAGCATAGCAAGGAACAGATTTTCTGGAGTGAATGGGTTTTTTTTCCAGAGCACGATTCCCTCAGCCTCCTCAGTTGTCTCCTTTGGCATAATGGCTGGGGCCTGTTTTGTCCAAGGAAGCCCCATCGTCCGGGTCTGCGGGTCCTTCAGGGTCATTTCCTTTATTTTTGGTACCAGGTTGGGTCCCAGCCATGCCATGGTATGATTTGATGAGTTGGGCTAGAATCCAAAGATGACCTGAAGGGATGTGAACATAAGCATATCCTCTTCCCCACGTTAACAAATTATTTGAACTATACCATACATTACTATTTACATCTTTACATGGAACTGAAGGTTTTATATCTTGAGTGATTTTTGCAAAGTGCTTTTCTATAGCTGATTGAAATTTATCATCTAAATTTAAGAAATTTAGAGTAAATAAGGCTTGTGCCAATACTGTTACAGGGTCATTACTCATATTCTCCCTTTTTTGTTTTCGGAGCATATTTTTAAGGTTGGAGTGGGCACATTCTACTATGACCTGTCCTTGGGGGGTTATGCGGGATATACTTGTGGAATGTTGGACATTCCGTGTGTGACAAAATTGTTGAAATTGTGAGCTGGCATAACCCGGACCATTATTAGTTTTAATTTTTAATGTTTGGCAAACATTACCAAAAGATGTTTAATGACATATTGGGTGGACTCTCCAGAAAAAGCATGAGTGCTAATTAGGTGGGAATTGGTATCAACAAATACATGTACATATCTTAGTTTTCCAAATTCAGAGAAGTGAGTAACATCTGTTTGGCATAACTCATTAGAATCTAGCCCTCTAGAGTTAACACCTGTTGAAGGGGAGGATGTGCCTGTGAGTTGGCAATCTGGCCATTGTAAACAATTTTTTAAGCTAGTCTTTGGGTAAGTTGAAACTGTTTAGTTAAGTTTCTCCAATTTTTGTGGAAACATAAATGTGATTGAGTGACTTGGTCAAGCAGTGACATCATAGCCTGCAGGTCGGCTTGATCATTGCCATAAACTAGTGGACCAGGTAGCCAGCAAGCTGTGGTCCCGAATGTTTGTACTAAAAATAGAATTTGTTCATTGATCCAGCAATTGCTGAAGTCGAAGATAAAGAGCACACAGGCTGGGCTCAAGAGTGGACTTAATGAGAGCTGTAACAGGTTCTGTAACTTATCAGTAGTTTTGTCCAAGGTGGGGTGAAGCCAGTTAATATCACCTAGTAATTTTTGATAATTGTTTAAGGTGTGTAAGTTGTTAGTATTCAATTCAACATTTTGAGGTCGTATTGACTGGGAAGTTAGTATGTATCCAAGATATTTCCAAGGGGAGGACATCTGTACCTTTTCAGATGCTGTGATTAACCCTCTTAACTGTGTATTCCTTTTGACAGAGGCATATAAACACAAAAGTATTGGCTGTGTTGGGGCTGGCAGTAAGATGTCACCCATATAACGGATGATCTTGCAATTAGGAAATTCTTTTCTACTGGGGAGAAAAGCCTGTTCTCCCTTTTGCCCTTTGAAGCACGTGATCTTTGTGACATACTCCCTATTCATACATCCCCTCCCCTTTTGAAACCCTTAATAAAAACTTGCTTGTTTTACAGCTCAGGTGGGCATCACAGACCTACCGATACATGATGTCTCTCCCAGCGGCCCAGCTGCAAAATTCCTCTCTTTGTACTCTTTCTCTTTATTTCTCAGACTGGCCAACGCTTAGGGAAAATAGAAAAAACCTACGTTGAAATACTGGGGTTGGGTTCCCCCGATGATAAGTGTTGAAAGTAATGGATTAATGTACCAGATTGCCTTGTTGATCTTCTATCACTGTGCAGGTCAAGAGCTGCCTTTTTTTCTTTTACTTATTTATTTTTTTGTGAGACAAAGTCTCACTCTGTCACCAGGCTGCAGTGCAGTGGCATAATCTTGGCTCACTGCAATTTCCGCCTTCTTGGTTTAAGCGATTATCCCACCTCAGTCTCTGAGTAGCTTGGACTGCACGTGCATGCCACCATGTCCAGCTAATTTTTGTATTTTTAGTATAGACAGGGTTTCAACATGTTTGCCAGGCTGGTCTTGATCTCTTGACCTCATGATCGACTCACCTTAGCCTCCCAAAGTACTGAAATTACAGGCATGAGTCACTGCACCTGTCCAAGAGCTACCCTCTAATGCTGCTTGCCTAAGGCAAAGTCCCATAAGTGTAGTATATCCTCTGCCTTCTTCCCAATTTATTGGGGGAGGGGCCTAAGGGAAAATTTCTGTCTCCCCTTGGCACCATTACCCAGTAACAGCAGGGATGAGGGAGAAAAAGGAGATGGTAAGGTAGATGATGGTTCTGCCTCGTCCCTGCACACAGGAGTCACTGTGATATGTTTGGGCCTCCCACCTAGATGATGTGACTCTTCTTCTGGGGTTTCTCCAAAGTGAGAATTGTGATATGCCACTTGACATAGCTCCTATGTGATGTGACTCCTCTTCATTCTTGGCTTCTTCCAACTGGGGTGTTTGGAACATGAACCTGAGCCCAGCACCGAGGCTATGTCTCTCCTCTTGTTTATGACCCCTACCCACAAGGGACATTGTGACATATCTCTAGGTTTGTCACCTAGGTAATGTGACTTTTTGCCTAGGCCCTCCCCTCAGGAATATTGTGAAATACTGCTGGACCAAGAACTTAGGTGATGGGACTCTCTGCTACTGCTTGGTGTGTGCTTAAGAAGAAATTGTCATGTGCATTTAGGTGCATCTAGCACCTAAGTGATGTTACTCTCCTCTCCCGCTTGAGACCTGCATACATCATATATTTCAACATATCTGTGGGTCCAACAACATGGTGATGCGACTTTCCTGCATGGGCTCTCACACAGAAATATTCTAACACATGTTTTCATTCATTATCTTGGTGATATGACTTTTCTATTCTGCTTGAGCGCTGCCAAAAGAAGATTGTGACAGGTCACCGGACCCAGCACTTAGGTGATGTGACTCTCTTCACTTGCCTGAGACTTGTGTATTTTGATTATTGCAACACATCACTGAAGCAAACACCTATGGGTTGGAAGGCTTTGCTTGAGCCGCTCCCACAGAGGTACTTGGGATGTATTTTTGTATCCGTTACCTGGGAGCTGAAACCCTCTACTTCTGCCTGCAGATTATGACATATTGCTGGGTCCAGCAACCAGGTGTTTCGTCTGTCCTGTCTGGCTTTGCCCACAGTGAGCCTTATGATATATATCTGAGCCCAGCACCCAGGTGATCTTACTCTTCTTCCTGTGCCCTGCTTTCGGGAAACGATTGTAACATCTCTGGTTGAGTACCCTGTGAGGTGACTCTCCTGCCTTGTGCATCCTCTCAGGGAATATTGTGACATAACCCTGGCCCAGCACACAGTTGATGTGACTCTTGTGCTTGTTCTCTACCCACAGGTGTAATTGTGACATATAACTTGGCCAAGAACACAGATGTAATGATGACTTTCACACCTCCAAGAAGGCAGTAGGAGAGATAATGTTGCTCATAACTACGCTTAGGAAAACAAAGAAGATCCTGGCTCTTCTTTCTGTACAAAAGTCTTGGAGTATTACCATTACTCTCTCACATACATAAGGCCCCAGTGTGTTAGAGAATGTCATAACGGGGTCCACCATGCAGATGAGATTGTGTTTGTCCTATGCAGACCCCACCAACCAACCTTTAGAATTGTCACCCTCACACACGGACAGAGCCCACAGGTGAGGTCCTGAATCTCACATTAATGCACTCTACAGTTGGAACTTTGACTGTCATATGTGAATATATGACCACAGTTGAGATGGTGACTCATTTCCAAACCTAGCTCATAGGAAGGTGAGGACTCTCTTATCTGGACTCAGCCAATTAGAGAGATGTTGACTTTGGGCTTAGAATCACAGAAAAGGTTCTGGATTTCCTTCTTGTACAAAGGTCACAGATGATTACTACTCTTGCATATTGTATAAAGCCCTCAAGTGACACAGAGAGTGTCATAGGATTACACAGCACACAGGTGAGATAGTGTCTCTTGAATGCACACTCAGACAACAATAAAGATTGTCATTCTCCTACATGAACATATCCCACTGTTGTTCTGAATCTCACACGTGGAAGCTGTTGAAAATTGGAGAATTGACTCTCACATATGGGCCTGGTCCACAGGTGGCCTGGCAACCCTCAGATAAAATTTCAGAACACATTTGAGGCTTTGACTGCACTGACAGAACACAGTCTGCAGAAGAAATTGTGTTTTTTTGCAAAAATTCTATCAGCTATTGAGATTGTTACTTCTGTACTTAGACCCAACATACAGGAGGTGTTGACTCTCATATCTAGAACCAGGACATGTATGGAATTTCTAATCTCATCCTGGACTTTCCTTCAGGTGCAATTGAATGTGTCTGCTAAGCATTTTAGTGATTTTATGCTCCAGCTTTGGCTCAGCCCACAGATGAGACTGTGACATATCTCTTGACTCTGCACCTCAAAGATGTGACTCTCTTTTCCAGCCTTGATGCTGCCCACAGGTGTCATGGTGACATATGGCTGGGCCTTCCACCCACATG
Organism: Rhinopithecus roxellana; assembly: GCF_007565055.1. Classification (NCBI taxonomy): domain Eukaryota; kingdom Metazoa; phylum Chordata; class Mammalia; order Primates; family Cercopithecidae; genus Rhinopithecus; species Rhinopithecus roxellana. The sequence goes on along the minus strand of NC_044560.1, from coordinate 79,689,216 downwards.
TCAGGTGATGTGAGTCTTTTTTCTTGCCTTGGTACTGCCCACTGCATTGTGACGTATTGCTAAATTCTGCACTCAGATTATGTGACTCCTTTCTTTTCCCTAAGCCCTGAATATTTTGCATGGTAGAACATATTACTAGGCCCAACACCTGTAAAATGGGAGGCTTCTGCCAGGGCCTTTTCTATAGAGGACCTTGTGATATATCTTTGCATCAATCACCTAGGAGATGTGACTCTCCATTTTTGCATGCACTCTGCCCACAAGAAATGTTGAATTATCATTAGGCTCAGGTACCAAGTGATGCATCTCTCATGCACGGCCCTTTGCAATAGAAAGTGTTGTTACCTATTGCTGTGCTCAGCACCCAGGGGATGTGATTCTGCTGCCTGTGTCCTGCTTTCAGGAAAAGGTTGTAACGTATTCCTGGCTGAGTATTAAAGTGATGTGACAGTGCTGTCTGGTCCCTGCCCTCAGTAAAGATTGTGATGTATTCCTGGCCAGAAACCCAGGTAATGTGACTCTCCTCCTCTCTGCCTATTCACAGGTGGGATTGTAAAATATATTTTGGCCTAGCTCACAGGTACAATGGTGACTCTCATACCTCCACCCATCTAACAGGAGAGATGCTGTCTTTTATAGCTAGGCCTAGCTATAAACACACCCACAGGAAGGTCCAGTAATGAATTAACAATCCCACACAGGTCCCAGTTCTAGGTATGAGAGTCACCACATTTTCTATGTTTCAGTGTAAGGTAGTGACAGTCTCACCAATGTGAGATTATGATCCTGGGTCTCCTTTTTGTACAAAGTCACAGGGAATTACCGATTTCTTGCATACTATATAAATCTCTCATGGCACAGAGAGTGTCATTTCAGCGTTCAGCACACAGGTGAGATCGTGGTTCTACACTCCACCAATTGTTAGGATTGTCACCCTCATACATGGACAGAACCCACTGGTAAGGCTCCGAATTTCACACAGACATAGTCCTCAGTTGAAATCGTGAATGTCATATGTGAACATCCAGCCAGAGTTGAAATAAAGACTTATTTCTACACCCAGTTCATTGGCAGGTGAGAATTCTGTCTGAACCCATGAAAACGCTACCTGGGCTTAGGGCCAGAGTGAACACAGTTTACAGGAGGAATGAAGGCTCTCATTCACCAATTCAGTTCATTGGTGAGATTGTCACTACCTTACACTGAGCCAACATAGAAAATGTGGTGACTCTCATACCTAGAACTGGGACCTGTGCAGGATTGTGAATTCATTACTGGACCTTCCTGTGGGTGTGATTGTTACATATGCCTATGTTCAGCACTCGAGTGATTTGATTTTGCTGCCTGGTCTCAGTCCAAAGGTAAGATTGTGATATATCACTCCATGAAGCACCTCGGTGCTTTGATTCTCCTCTTCTTGGGACTCCACAAAGTTTGGGTATTGTCATTTATTGCTGAATCCTCACCCATGTTTTTTGACTCTGCCAAACATACCTTACATGTTGTGCCATACTGTGGCACAATTTATCACATTAGACATAGTTGCTTATTGCTGGGTTCAACAGCCAGGTGATGTAACTTTTTATTCTGGGCCTGCCTACAGCGGACTTTGTGACATAACTCAATGTCCATCACCATGGTGATGTACTCTTTTCTCCTGCCTGGTTTCTTCTCACAGAGAAATTGTGACACGTCACTGGCCTCACATCTAGGGGATGTGATTCTCCTCTTTTTCTCAGGCTCTGCATCTTTGGGTTTTGTGACATATTGCTGAACTCAACACCTAAGGGGTGGGAGTCTCCTACCTGGGCCCTTCCTATACGTGGCATTGTGACATGTCTCTGCATTCTTTACCTAGGAGATGTGACTCTCTTCTTCTGCCTGCACCCTGCCTGCATGGAAAGTTGTGCCATATTGCTGTGGTCAGTAAGAAGATGATGTGTTTTTCCTGCCCGGGTCTTTATTACAGGACAGACTGTTGACAAATTATTGGGCTCAGCATCCAGGTGATGTGACTCTCTTTTTCTGCCTGGTCCCTGCTTACAGAGAAACTCTAGCATATTGCCATGCTTTGCACCTACCTTATGTGACTCTCTTCTTTTAGGTTTTGCCTTCAGGGGACATTGTGACATATTGCTGGGCTCTGCACTGACAATTTGTGACTCTTCTGCCTGGGATGTGCCTACTCGAGCCATTGTGACCTATTGCTGGGTTCAACACTCAGGGGATGTAACTTTTATGCCTGGGCCTTACCTACAGGGGACATTTTGAAATGTCTTTGCACCAATGCCACAGGTAATGTGACTCTCTTTTGTTACCTGGTCTCTGCTCACAGGAAGAATTGTCACCTTTCACAGCATTGAGCTGACTTGACTTTTCTTTTATTTCTTAATTTTTCCTGCAGGAAATATTTTGAAATATTACTGAACTAAGCAACAATGGGATATTACTTTTTTTTTTTTCTTGGACTTGCCCACATATGACATTGTGACATATTGCTGGGCCCTAAACCTAGATGATGTGAGTTCTCTGCCAATCAACTATTTTATGTGACTCTCCTCTCTTATCTTCACTTTGTCCATAGGTTAGATTGTAATATATCTTTGGGCCTGGATCATGCTAATAGAAGCAAGAGCACTTATTGCTGGGCCCAGCACACGGGAGATGTGACTCTTCTGCTTGCTTCTTGCCCAAGTGGTCATTGTGACATATCTCTGGGCCAATCGCCTAAATGATAGGTCTCTCCTTATCTTTCTGGACCTGTCCACAGTAGGAAATGTGACATATCTCTAGACCCAGCACCTATCTGATGCAACTCTCCTCTCATGCCAAGGCCTTACCTACTGTAGTGATTGTGCCACATATCTATGTGCCATAGATAGATAACGTAGGCCCAGCTCCTACGTTATCTGACTCCTATTTTCTGCCTGAACCTTACAAAAAGATCACATTATAAATTATTTCTGGCCGGGCGCGGTGGCTCAAGCCTGTAATCCCAGCACTTTGGGAGGCTGAGACGAGCGGATCACGAGGTCAGCAGATCCAGACCATCCTGGCTAACACGGTGAAACCACGTCTCTACTAAAAAATACAAAAAAACTAGCCGGGCAAGATGGCGGGCGCCTATAGTCCCAGCTACTCGGGAGGCTGAGGCAGGAGAATGGCGTGAACCCGGAAGGCGGAGCTTGCAGTGAGCTGAGAGATCCGGCCACTGCACTCCAGCCCGGGCGACAGAGCGAGACTCCACCTAGGAAAAAAAAAAAAAAAAAATTCTGGGCCTTTTACCTAGGTGATGTGACTTTTCTTCCTCGGTTGTCCTCTCAGGGGATATTGTGACATGTTGCTGAATGCAGCATGTAGGTGATGTGACTTCCTCTACTGCTTAGACTCTTATTAAATAGGAATTGTGATGTATCAGTGGGTCCAGCACCTATGTGATGAGACTCGTTTTCTCTGGCCTGGGCCCTATAAACATTTTGCTTTGTGACATATAGCTGGGGCTGCCACCCAGGTGATGCGAGTCTTCTACATAAGACCTGGCCACCAGAGTATTATGAAATATCTTTCTTTCTTTTCTTTCCTTCTTTCTCTCTTTCTCTTTCTTTCTTTCTTTCTTTCTTTCTTTCTTTCTTTCTTTCTTTCTTTCTTTCTTTCTTTCTTTCTTTCTTTCTTTCTCTTTCTTTCTTTCTTTCTTTCTTTCTTTCTTTCTTTCTTTCTTTCTTTCTTTCTTTCTTTCTTTCTTTCTCTCTCTCTCTTTCTTTCTTTTTCTTTCTTTCTCCTTCGTTCCTTCCTTCCTTCCTTCCTTCCTTCCTTCCTTCCTTCCTTCCTTCCTTCCTTCCTTCCTTCCTTCCTTCCTCTTTCTCTCTTTCTCCTTTTCTTTGAGATGGAGTTTCCCTCTTGTTGACCAGGCTGGAGTGCAATGGTGCAATCTTAGCTCATCGCAACCTCCGCCTCCTGGGTTCAAGTGATTCTCCTGCCTCAGCCTCCCAAGTAGCTGGGATTACAGGCATGTGCCACCACACCAGGCTAATTTTGTATTTTCAGTAGAGATGGGGTTTCTCCATGTTGGTCAGGCTGGTCTTGAACTCCCGACCTCTGGTGATCTGCTCACTTTAGTCTCCCAAACTGCTGGGATTACAGGACTGAGCCACTGCGCCTGACCATGAAATATTTTTTCATTCATCACTTAGGTAGTGATGTAACTATTCTTCAGCCTGTACCCTGCCATAAGGGAATTGGGATATATCAGTGGACTCAGCACCTAGATGATGTAACTCATCTCTTGACTGGACCTTGCATATTTTGCATATCATTACATATCACTGTGTCTAACATTAGGGGATGAGAAGCTCTGTCCTGGGCCCTGCCCATAGGTGGCCTTGTGACATATTTTGGCATCCATCACCTATGAAACATGACTGTCTTTACTTACATGCATTATGCACAAAGCAAAGATTGTAACATCTCACTGGGATCAGCCACCAAGTGTGTGTCTCACCTCTCAGGGTGTTGCTCCCAGAGAATGTTGTAACATATCTCTAGGCCCAGCACCCAGGTTATGTGACCTGGACTTGTGGCCTGTGCCCATCTTTCCTTTTTTTTTTTTTTTTTTTGAGTCATACCACATCACCTAGGCAGTTGGCCAGGGATGCATTAAAATCTATTCCTATAAGATGGCCACAGGCAGACTGGGTGAAGAGGCTCATGCCGATAATCCCAGCACTTTGGGAGGCCAAGGCAAGTGTATCACCTGAGTTCAGGGGTTCGAAACCAGCCTGGCCAACATGGTGAAACCCGGCCTCTACTAAAAATACAAAATACAAAAATACAAAAAATACAAAATACGAATTTCACTGGTGCCTGCACCCAGATAATGTGTTTGTCCTTTCTGTGTCCTGCCCACATGGGCTATTGTAACATATTGCTGGTGTGAATCTACCTAGACCCTGAGTACAGGGAACATTTTGCCATATTTTGGGGCTCATGATCTATTTGATGTTACTCTCCACTTTTACAAGGCCTTTTTCCTAGGAGACATTGTGACATATCTGGGCCATGCACCTACATGATGTTACTCTTCGCTCCTGCCTGGGCCTTGACCACAGAAGGGAGAGTGACTAATCCCTAGGCACAGTACACAGGTGATGTAATTTTTCTGCCTTGTCCCTGTCCACAGGGGACATGGTGAATGCCCTTGGCCCACTAAACAGGATGATATGACATTTTTTTTTTTTTTGGTCTCTGAGATCTGTCAACAATGGGGATTGTGACAGATCACTTGTCTCAGCACCTACACAACTTTTTCCCCATGCCTGGGCATTGCCCACTGGGGTTATTGTGACATATAACTAGGTGAAGGGCCTAGGTTATATGACTTTTCTCTTCTATATGAGCCTCACCCACATAGGGAATTCTGACATATCTCTGAAGCTCTAATTTAGGAAGACTGCTCATGGGCTCTTTGTTTTTAAGGAAGTACTGGGCCATATTTTTTTGACCTAGCAATAAGGTAATGTTACTCTCTTCTAGTGCTTGGGTTCTGCCCAAGGAGAGATTGTGCACCTTGGTGATGTGACTCTCCACTCCTTCTACAGGGTTCAGGTCGGAACGGAGAGTCACATCACTTAGGTGATGTGACTCTCCCACATGAGCCCAGCTAATAGGGTAATTATGACACTTCATTTTGTTTATCACCGAGGTGATGTGACTCTCTTTTTCCACTTGAGCCCTGTTTAAAGTGGGGATTGTGACATATCACTGGACCCAGCATCTAGTGATATCACTCTTCTCTTTTCTTTTCTTTTCATCTCTTTTCTTTCCCTTCCTTTCCCTTCCTTTCCCTTCCTTTCCCTTTATTTCCTTTCCCTTCCCTTCCCTTCCCTTCCCTTCGCTTCCCTTCAGTTCCCACCTTTATATATATATATATAAGATAGACTCTCACTGTGTCACCCAGGCTGGAGTGCATTGGCGTGATCTGGGCTTACTGCAACCTCCACCTTTTGGGTTCAAGAGATTCTCCTGCCTCAGCCTCCCGAGTAGCTGAGATTACAGGTGTGTGTCAAAATACCTGGCTAATTTTTGTATTTTTAGTAGAGATGGGGTTTTGACATGTTGTTCAGGCTGGTCTCAAACTCCTGACCTCAAGTGATCTGCCCTCCTCAACCTCCCAAAGTGCTGGGATTACAGGTGTGAGCCACTGCACCAGGCCTTATCACTCTCCTCTTTCAAATCAGCCCTCTATATTTTGGGTATTAAGACATATTCCTGGGTCAAACCAAATGGGTGAAAGGCTCTTGCCTGGTCACTGCCCACAAAAGGCCTTGTGACATATCTCTGCATCTATTACTTTGAGGTGTGACTCTCTTCTATCTGCATTATGCCCACATAGAAGATTGTGACATACCTCTGAGTTCAGCAACCAGGTGGTGGTTTTCTTGTACCCAGGTCTTACCTGCAGAGAAAATTGTGACATATAGCTGAGCCCATTACCCAAGCAATGTGACTTTGCTTTCTGTGCCTTACATTCAGGAGAAAATTGTAACATAACCCTGACCAGGCAACCAAGTGATATGACTCTCTGCCTGGTCCCTGCCCTGGAAAAATTGTGACATATTTCTGATCCAGCACCCAGGTGATGTTACCATGTTACTCTTTCTACTCATAGTTTGGTTGTGACATATACCTTAGCCATGCTCACAACTGTGAAGATGACACTAATAACATGAACCAGCCAAAAGAAGAGATAATGGCACTTGCAACTAAGCGTAGAGAAGTGAGTATATTCCTGAGTCTTCTCTAGATAATAAGGTCATAAAGGATTACCGTTCTTTCACACTTTGTACAAAGTTTTTGGATGGTACAGAGAGTGTCATTACAGGACCAAGCACACAGGTGAGACTGTGATTTTCATATGCACAACCTACCAAATGTTAGCATTGTCACTGTCACACATGGACAGAATCCACTCTAGAGATCCTGAATTTTGCAGGTGAATGCAGTCTACAGTAAAAATTGTGACTGTCATATGTAATCATACCACCACAGTTAACATGGTGACTCATTTCTAAATCCAGCTCATAGGCAGGTGAAGACTCTCCTCTCTGGACTTAGCCAGTTGGAGAGATGTTGACTGTAATACATGGGCTCAGGTACACAGGTATGATTATGAGTCTATACTAGGAAGAAAGTCTCAGAGCAAATTGTGACTATCATGCATATTGTATAAAGACCTCAGGTGGTACAGTGTGTTTTATAACGAGGCTCAGCACACAGCTGACATTGTGACACTTACATGCACGCCCAGCCAACAGTAAAGACTGTCATCTTTCCACATGAATACAGCTCACTGTTGAAGTTCTGTTTCTCACACCTGGAGGTAGCCAAAAGATGGAAAATTGACTCTCATACATGGATTTGGTCTATATGTGGGTTGATGACTCTGAGACCAAGATTCAACATACTGGTGAGGCTGTGACTCCACTAAGAGGACACAGTCTACAGCAAAGATTGAGGCTCTTATGCATATATTCAGTCCACCATTGAGATTGTGACTGATATACTCAGACTCAACATACAAAAGGTGCTGACTCCAATACCTAGAAATGGGACATGTGCAAGATTGTTAATTTTATTCCTACATTTTCCTGCAACTGTGATTGTGACATACACCTCCACCCAGCACCTGAGTAATTTGATTCTCCTGCCTGGTGCCTAGCCACAGGTTGAATCATGACACACCGCTGGACCCAACACCTAGGTGGTATGATAGTACAATTTTTTTGCCTTGGCACTGTCCACAGGGAGACATTGTGTCATATGGCTGGGCCCCACTCCCTGGTTTTGTGTCTCTCCTGCCTGTGCCCTGCCATTATGGGTCACTGTGAAATATTGCTATGTACAACATCCAGGTGATGTAACTGTCTTTGATGAAACCTGCCTACAGGAAGCATTATGATCTGTCTCTGTACCAATTGATGAGGTAATGTGACTATTTTTCTACCAGGTCCCTGCACACATAAATGATTTTTTCCTATTACATAAATGATTTAGCCCAGCATCTAGCTGAAGTGACTCTTGTAGATTGTGACATACTGCTAGGCTGAACAAGGTGATGTGAGCCTTCTGTCCAAACCCTGCTCACAGCAGGCATAGTGACATATCTGTGAACCCATCATCTTTGTGCTGTGACTCTGTTACTTGCATTTCTTCTATAGGAGAGATCGTGACATATCTCTGGGGCCAGCACTTAGATGATGTGACTCTGCTTTCCTCCCATGACCGTGCTCCCATAAAAGAGAGTGACTTATCCCTTGGATCAGCACACAGGCTATGTCAATCTTCTGACTAGTCCCTGTCCACAGGGGTTATTGTGACATGACTCTGGGACCATCACCTAGATGCTATGATTCTACCCTTTTTCCTGGGGCCTGTCCACAGTGGGAATTGTGATGTATCACCTGGTCCAGCACTTACATAATATGACTCTTCTCATGCTATGGCCCTGTCCACTGGGGTGATTGTGATATGTAGCTGGATCCAGCTTTTAGGTTATGTAATCTATCTTTTCTTTCTGAGACCTACTTCCAGTGGGCATTGTGACATATCCCTGGGCTTCTCAACGAGATGTTGTGACTTTTTTTGGCCAGGGCTCTTTTCTCAGAGGCTATTGTGGCATTTCTGGACCCGGAACTGAGGTGATGTGACTCTCATTTACTGCCTTGGCTCTGCCCAAGATGTGACTCATTATTTTTTTTTTTTTTTTTTTTTTTTTTTTTTTGTCTGGTCTCTGCACACATTGTGTATTGCGATGTATGGCTGGAACCAGCACCAACATAATAGGAGTCTTCTTCACGGACTCTTTTCAGAAGGGTATTACGAAATATCATTTTGTTTATCACTTAGGTGTTGTGACTCTCTTCTTATGACTGGAACCTGCCACAAACGGTAATTGTGACATCACCTGACCCAGCGCCTACATGATGTGGTTCTCTTTTTTTAAGGGGTCTCACAAATTTGGGGTATTGTGATATATTGGTGGGGCCAACACCTAGGGGATAGAAAGCTCCTTTCTTGACCCTGCCCATGGGGGCTTTGTGACATATGTCTGCATCCATTACATAAACAGGTGATTCCTTTATTCTGCCTGCACCCTGCTTAGAGGGAAGATTGTGACATATTGCTAAGCGCAATATGTCTTGTGCTGACTTCCTATCTTATTCTGTGACTATGAATGCCTAACCTGGGGATGCAGCCCAGTAGGTCTCAGCCTCATTTCACCCCCACACTTTTCAAGATGGAATCACTCTGGTTTGAATGCCTCTGGCATAGAGATCCAGTATAACATTATGAAAATTTTTTATTTGAATTACAGTGAATAAGAAATGGAAGACCAAGATGGGTTATTCTGAAAAATTTAGCAATGGTTATATTTGTCTTTATAAGTTTTCTGTTAACCTCTGTTTGTTACTTCTGAATATATACATTGTTTATTCTGTCAAGTTTAAACAGATACACTTGATAATAATGGGTTCCCCACTATGAAAGAAAAATAAATCTCATGATGTCAAAATTACTAATATAATAGAAAAGAAAAGCTGAACTATGTCAGGCAAACCTGTCTCCTATTTTATTCTTAAATAAGATAGCTACAAACATAAAAAAGCTACATACCTACTTCACAATTTGCCCACAAGAAAATTCCTATGGAATAGATGACAAAGAGAACTCAAAGTCATCCCTCTGAAGCTCACCTGAGACAAATGCATATCTGCTTACTTCCTCTGGCCTATTGTTAATTTAAGAGTGCAAATTCACGCTGGGCTTGGTAGCTCATATCTGTAATCCCAGCACTTTGGGAAGCTGAGGCAGGTGGATCACAAGATTAGGGGTTTGAGACCAGCCTGGCCAACATGGTGAAACCCTGTCTCTACTAAAAATACAAAAATTAGCAGGGCATGGTGGCAGGCACCTGTACTCCCAGCTATTCAGAGGCTGAGACAGGAGAATCATTTGAACCCAGGTGGTGGAGGTTGCAGTGAACCGAGATCGCACCATTGCACTCCAGCCTGGATGATAGGGCAAGACTCCATCTCAAAATACTGAGCCAGGCTGAATCATGTATTCAGTGGAAGACTTATCAAGGGCTCAAATAATATTTTTCTTTCTTCTCTTACCTACTTATGACGTGGAAGCCCCAACCTCAAGTTTCCCCACCTTACCTGACCAAACCAATGTGCACCTTAAACATATTTACTGATGTCTCATGACTTTCTGAAATGTATAAAAGAAAACTATACCCCAACCACCTTGGGCATGTGTCATTAGGACCTCGTGAGGCTGTGTCACAGGCTCCTACTTAACCTTGGCAAAATAAACTTTCCAAATTGATTGACATTTGTCTCTGACACCTTTTGGTTTACACAGCCAAGGCCCTGCTAGCTGGTCACTAATGCACCTCAGACTCATCCACTACCATTGCACGGACTCTGGTTTCTTGATAACAATTGTTTCATTTGAATGGCCGATGGGCAGGTGTGTACCTGAGACTGTAGCACTGAGCTCCTGAGGGATGCAGAATGTTTCAAGCACCAACTTTCAGCCAGTCTATCTTGTGACCGTTGAAAGTTAGTGTAGTGTGAAGGTGGGAATAAACAGCTCCTGAATGCTCATAATGGCTGTTCATTCTAGGGTGGTTCAAGGGGGCCGTGCAGTGGTTCTGGGTTCTTCTGTGGCTTCTCTCTCAGTGGCTGATGTAGTTGTTTTGTTGGTCTTGTGATCCAAGGTGTGTGTGTGTAAGGGGAGCGGAGGGCAGGATGGGGAAAGGAGGTGACAGCCAGGTTCCTAAATGACACCTCCTGGCATTATTCTTGTGGCTTGCCAAGTTTCATATTTGAATTTTTTCTTGTTAATAGTTCATGTGTCCTGAGCAAGGAGGAGGAAAAAAAAAATAGCTCAAAGTAGTTTCAGCTCTGTGAGGTCTGCACAATTTATCAGGCTCAGAGAGATGAAGGTGTGGAACTTTATCCAGGGACAATTATTTTTTGTTTTTTGTTTGTTTGTGATGAAGTCTCATTCTGTCATCCAGGCTGTAGTGCAGTAGGATGATCTTGGCTCATTGCAACCTCTGCCTCCTGAGTTCAAGTCATTCTCCTGCATCAGGCTCCCAAGTAGCTGGGATTACAGGCACTTGCCATCACACCAAGATAATTTTTGCATTTATAGTACAGATGGGGTTTCACCATGTTGGCCAGGCTGGACTCAAACTGCTGACCTCAGGGGATCTGCCCACTTTGACCTCCCAAACTTCTAAGATAAGGGGCAATTGTTTATAGACATTTCATTTCTGACTAGCAGTCTCACCCATTATTTCTTTTTTCTGGAATTTGTAAAACAAAAGAATATGTATTTAGCCAATGAATAGCTTATGTTTTTAAATATGAATTCTTGGTAAACAACTTAGAAACCGCCTTCTCACTTTTTTAAATGACTCACTTTCAATGGATGCTAATTGAAAGATATATTCAGGGCAACTAAAATCTATCCTCCTGGTGCCCATCCTCAATATCCGACCTTGATTAAATGTATTTCAGATTATATTTTAACCTTTTTCATTTTTTTTTCTTTTTTCTTTTATTTTGTTTGTTTGTCTGTTTGAGATGGAGTCTTGCTCTGTCACCCAGGCTAGAGTGAGGTGGCGTGATCTCAGCTCACTGCAAGCTCCGCCTCCCGGGTTCACGCCATTCTCCTGCCTCAGCCTCCCCATTAGCTGGGACTACAGGTGCCCACCACCACACCTGGCTGATTTTTTTGTATTTTTAGTAGAGACGTGGTTTCACCATGTTAGCCAGGATGGTCTCGATCTTCCGACCTTGGGATCCGCCCGCCTCGGCCTCCCAAAGTGCTGGGATTACAGGCACGAGCCACTGCACCCGGCCCCTTTTTCGTTATTTTACATTGACTGAGAGCTGGCCTGGAACATTCTCCTGGGTATAAATACTCCAACTATAAGCTACCTGCTCAGTAGAGGAAACTAATCAACAGCAGGGCCCAGCATAGTTCAAAGACACATATAGTGAGAAGCTCATTGGGGCCTGGCTCCTAATTGCAAGGACAGTTGCACAAGTGTCTCTGAATGCTTGGAGAGCCTGGCCTTTCCTCATCCAATGCCCCTCACCAGCATTTTCAAGCACATCTTGGCCTTTTGTCATTCTGTTCTTCAGGGCTGTCTACAACAAAAAAGAAACATCATGTTACTGAAACCTCAGGAACAGAGATTACAGATTGGGTTAAGAGTGTGCCCTTTCTTAATGATGGTATGCATAGAAAAGCAGCAAACAATTTCCAAATGATACAAGAAAAAATGCCTCTAATGGGTACTTATTCTATAGTTCAACTCGACTTGTTCTGTAAGTGGTAGGGAAAATGGGATAAAATACCATATATTCATGCATTTTTGCTGCTCATTCAGAATGAAACTGTGCAGCAAGTATGTGCACGTTTCATGAGAGACACAGAAGAAAAAGAGTTACACATACAAAATGATCCTTTACTGTAAGCCCCTCTGCCACTTGGTTCATTGGGCATGTTTGGATGAAGCAGAACCTCTTTCTGTCAGCTCTGACAGTTCAGATGTGTTGGTCCTTTCTCCTCCTAGTCCACCCAAAAGTTCTATTGAGAACCCTTTGTCCCTCCTCCTTACCTATCTAGTCCCACTCTACACCCACCACTCCCTGAAGAAGAGCCCAGAGAGTACTACTCATAGTGGAGCTGCCTATCAACCTCCAAAAAGAAATCTTTGTCCATTTAGGCCAGGCACGGTGGCTCATACCTGTAATCCCATCACTTTGGGAGTCCGAGGCAGGTGGATCACCTGATGTCAGGAGTTCGAGACCAGCCTGACCAAAAAGCCTGACCAACCCGTCTCTACTAAAAATACAAAAATTAGCCAGGTGTGGTGGTGTGCACCTCTAATCCCAGCTACTTGGGAGGCTGAAGCAGAAGAATTGCTTGAAACTGGGAGGTGGAGGCTGCAGTGAGCCAAGATGGTATCATCGCATTCCAGCCTGGGTAACAGAGTGAGACTCCATCCCCACCCTGCTTAAAAAAAAAAAAAAAAAAAAAAAAAAGGAAAGAAATCCTTGTCCACTTAGACAGGTTGCAAATGGGGAAGAAGGCACAGTGAGAGGACATGTCCCCTTTTCTATGTCTGGTTTGACTCTATTATAAGACAAATTTGATCATTTCTCAAGATCCAGGAAAATTCATAGATGAGTTCAAGAAGTTAACTCTGACATATAGTTTAACTGGGCAGGATCTGTATGTTTTGTTGTCTCTGTGTTGTGTGGTGGAAGAGAAACAATGCATCTGGGGTACAGCTAGGACCCATGGAGATGAGGTATAGCTCACAATCCAAACCATAATATATATCAGAAAGGAGGTATAGCAGTTCCAGATCAAGATCTAGAGTGGAACTATCAAAGGGGCAGTGAGGACTTGGGAGAAGAGATCATATGGTCACTTGTTTGTTACAGGAGATGAAAAAATGAATGAAAAAGGAAGTTTCTCAGTGCAAAGATGAGAATCCAGCTTTGTTTCAATAGCATTTAGTTGAGGCAATCAGGAAATATACTAACACTAATCCTGCCTCAAGGAAAGATAAACCCTTCTGGGAGTATATTTTATAACCCAGTCTGCCCTTGATATACATAGAAACTTGTAAAAGCAGCTATTGGTCGCAAAACTTCTACTAAACAGCTTTGGATATGACATTTTTAATTTTTAATAACAGGGACAAAAAAGAGGAAGCAGAAAGAGCAAAAAGAACCTCCCACAAGGTGCTGCTCTTGGTTGCAACCTTAAGCTAACCTCCCACGTAGGGTTGCCTCCTGGGATTGACCTCAACAAGGGAAGCTGAAAGATGGGAAGCCCAAAGCTGGGAACCCAAATCACAATGCCTTGGGCATAAATCAGGGTGCACACTGTAAGAAAACTGGCCACTGGAAGAGGGTTTGTCCAGTTTTCTGAAGAGAGCCATTGGCACCCGAAATAATGATAGGTGAAACAGCTAGGCAAGTGCCCAAGAGTGATGGGGCCTGAGACCTTTCACCACAGCTTCCATAAGACAACTAGCCACATAACAGAAGAAGCCTTGGTAACCTTTGCCATGGCAGGTAAGAATATTAACTTTCGCTGGGCATGGTGGCTCATGCCTGTAATCACAGCACTTTGGGAGGCTGAGGTGGGTAAATCACTTGAGGTCAGGAGTTTGAGACTAGCCTAGCCAACATGGTGAAACCCCGTCTCTACTAAAAATACAAAAAAAAAAAAAAAAAAAAAAAAATCTGGAAATTGCTTGAACCCAAGAGGCGGAGGTTGCAGTGACATGAGATCATGCCACTGCACTCCAGCCTGGGCAACAGAGCGAGACTCCGTCTCAAAAAAGAAAAAAAAAAGAATATTAATTTTCTTCCGATTGGTTACTCTGTTTTGACCCATTATAATGGGTCTCTGTCGTCCCAAAACTGTATGGTCACGGGGGTAGACTGACAAGCCCATAGATGCCATTTTATCTAATCTCTAAGCTGTTTTTCAGAGACTTTGGTTTTCCTACAAAATTTTCTTATCATGCCTGAATGACTCAGGGCAGTCACAGCAACTTCTGCTTTGGTAGATGAAGCCAACAAACTGACTTTAGAACAACACCTGGAAGTTAAAACCCACACCAAGTACAAGAAGTCCTAGAAGCTAAAGGACACCAGTGGGTGACAGAGGGACGCTTATTGAAATATCAGGCATTTTGCTAGGCACTCCTGATAAACTGTTAACACGAGGTGCTAATCAGTGAAAAATAGTTAAACATTTGCATGACTCTACTCACTTGGGAAGAGATTCCCTGTTTCAATTAATGTCTTGGCTTTTTATAGAAAAAGGGTTACTTAAAACAGTAAACCACATAACTCAAGCTTGTGAACTATGTGCCTGGAATAACCCAAATGACCAATGTTTACCTCCTCTTTTAGTAAGGCTTGTTCAGCATAGAGGAATGTACTGTGGTGAAAACTGGCAAATAGACTATACTCAGATGTCCCTATGTCAAAAATTTAAGTGTTTATTAGTATTCATTGACACCTTCACCATTTGGATCAAGGTTTTTCCTACCCGGTCTGAAAAGGCAATGGAGGTTCCTAAACTCCCACTAAAAGAATTAATTCCGCGGGGCATGGTGGCTCATGCCTGTAACTCCTGCACATTTTGGGGCTGAGGCAGGTGGATCACCTGAGGTCAGGAATTTGAGACCAGCCTGGCCAACATGATAAAACCCCTGTCTCTACTAAAAATATTTAAAAATTAGCTAGCCATGGTGACGGGCACCTCTAATCCCAGCTACCTGGGAGGCTGAGAAAGGAGAATTGCTTGAACCTGGGAGGTGGAGGTTGCAGTGAACTAAGATTGGGTCACTGCACTCTAGCCTGAGCAACAAGAGTGAAACTCCCTCTAAAAAATGAAATAAAATAAATAAATAATTCCTAGTTTGGGGCTGTCTAAGAGCTTAGAGAGATAATGGCCTTTCTTTTCTTTTTTTTTCTTAGAGTCTCACTCTGTCACCCAGGCTGGAGAACAGTGGTATGATCTCAGCTCACTGCAACCTCCACATCCCAGGTTCAAGCAATTCTTCTGCCTCAGCCTCCCAAGTAGCTGGGATCACAGGCACATGCCACCATGCCTGGCTAATATTTGTATTTTTAGTAGAGATGGGTTTTCACCATGTTGGTCAGGCTGTTCTTGAACTCCTGACCTCATGATCTGCCTACCTCGGCCTCCCAAAGTGCTGGGATTACAGGCATGAACCACTGTGCCCAGCCCAATAATGGCCTATCTTTCACAGTGACAATTAAACAAAATATATCTTCAGCCCTAGAAATTTAGTATCGCCTTCACTTAGCATGGAGGACACAGTCTTCAGAGAAAGTAAAAAGAGCTAATCAAATTCAAAACAGGACTCTTGCTAAGCTCTGCCAAGAAACATTGAAGACCTGACTGTCTTTGTTATCTGCAGCCTTATTACAAGTTCCAGTGGCCTCTAAGGGAAATCTGCAGCTCAACTTTTTTGAAATAATGTATGGAAGGCCTTTGTTAGCTACATACCTTCTAATAAACACAGATAATTTCAAGCTACAGAATTATGTGACAAGTGCAAAATGCACTCTTTGAATATAGAAATCAAAGATTCCCTTCCCCAGCTAAGGAAGATAATCCTGTTACAACCCAGCTGGGAAATTTGGTCCCATTAAAAACTTGGAAAGAAGGATCCCCAGCAGATCAACTTTCCCCAAAGTGGAAGGGACCCTATCAAGTTCTCTTTAGTAACCCAACAGCAGTTTAAATTCTGGGAATAAATGGCTGGGTCCACTTATTTCAAATTAAACCTGTCTCTTATGAAGTCCTACAGGCCAGCAGAACTCAAGAGACTGATCTGTTTATTCCCATGAGCAAGTGACCTCCAATTCCTGTTCAGAAGATGAGACAGGGATGGGTAACATAAAAGATATGGATTGACATTCTACTTTTGGGTATAAGTTGGAATCATGCAGAGAGTAACTTATTTACTGAGTGGACACAGACTTCATCCTCTCTACATAATCAAACAAACTGTTGGGTATGTAGACATTTTAACAGAGACCGAAAAGGGATCTTGTGCTTTGCTCACAACCGAATGTTATGTGTATGCTCCAGACTATTCACATAATATTACCCAGGCTATACAAGTTTTAGACACTCTTACCATTTACGCATTATCATTCAATCCTATATCAGCTTGGTTCCAACAACCGTCTACTTCTTGAAAAGCCTTCCTGTTTAGTTTACTTGGAATAATTTTATGAGTTTTGCTTTGCTGTTGTGAAACATATTGTGGTTGTACTCTTTGTGTAGTCCCAACTACTCTGGAGGCTGAGGCAGGAGAATCGCTTGATCCCGGGAGGCAAAGGTTGCAGTGAGCTGAGATCGCATATTACATATAAGTTTTTAATTTCTCTTCAAAAATCAATATGTCAGTATGTTCAATTCTTTGCCTTCTACTTTTAAAATTCACTAAATGAATTTTTTTAAAAGCTCACTAAATGCTTTCTTAAATTGGACACTTATTAGTCTTTCAGATATCACCCTTTTTCGAAACTCGAAGTTATGAATGACCTTCACCATACCAGCACTGTCTGACTTTCTCTACCCTGAATGCAAGAGACCCCAGTAGTGAGGCAGGAATGTCATCGCCCCTATTCAGCCTGAAAAAGTTACAGAAGACTAATCTTTGTCTCTCTGCAACTCTTAGGATTTAGGGTCCTCTTGTAAAAGAAGGGAAAAAATATGTCAGAAGCGTTTGAACCAGAGTGACTTCATTTTGAGAGAGGGCCAGGAAAATGATGCTGTGACTTGCTGGGCTGCATTCTCAGCAAGTTAGGCATGCCTAGCCTCTAGATGTTTATGGTTAAGGAAATGAATTAATAATGTTTACTAAGCAGAACCAGACTTAGGAGTGTCCAGATATCCCAACATCTGGAGAACAAAGGCATTCCTAATTTTGCTTTAAAGATAACATTGAGTTGGCCAGGCATGGTGGCTCACGCCTGTAATCCCAGCACTTTGGGAGCCAAGGCAGGTGGATCTTCTGAGGTCAGATGTTCGAAACCAATGTAGCTAACGTGGCGAAACCTAGTCCCTACTAAAAATACAAAAATTAGCCAGATGTGGTGGTGTGCACCTGTAGTCCCAACTACTCTGGAGGCTGAGGCAGGAGAATCACTTGATCCCGGGAGGCAAAGGTTGCAGTGAGCTGAGATCATGTATTACATATAAGTTTTTAATTTCTCTTCAAAAATCAATATGTCAGTATTTTCAATTCTTTGCCTTCTGCTTTTAAAATTAACTTCCTCGTAAAGCAACCTTTTTCCATCACCTGCTCCACATTAACTCATTCTGATTACCTGCTCTGCCCCGACCTGCTCCACCCTGACTCCCGCCAAACCACTCACCCCATCACTCTATTTAAATTAGCCAATCTGAATTAGTTTACTGTGCGGTCTAATCCTAGCCAACAGGGTAAGGACACAGCAGCAAGGGCCACGTGCTTCAGGGATAAGAACCCCTTCCCCGCTCTTAAGTGTGCGCTCATTGTTGCTCCATCTATAACGGCAAACACTTCTATAAAATTAAATTGCCTTGCTAAGTAGAAAAAAAAACAAATTTTATATTCAAGTGCTATTTATTTTGTGGCACTAAAAGTTTACTTACAACATTGCATCTTTGCACTCCAGCCTGGGCAACAAGAGAGAAACTCCGTCACAAAAAAAAAAAAAAAAAAAAAAAAAAGTTCACATTTTGGATACATTGAAAAAGACAGCAAAGAAGAGATAGAGTTTTCCAGTGCTCTGGGATGGGCCTGGTTCAGCTCAGGGAGGAAGACCTGCCTGAAAAGGCTGCAGCTGAGGCTGTGAATCTTTCTTCATTCAGCCCAACCTCTAATCACATCTGCTGTCACTCAGGGCCCGAGAAGGCGGGGTCTTAAACGTTATCCAATCAGGGACGCTGTCCTGGGAACTGTCCAATCAGGCACACAGCTGGAGCGAACAGGGCGGCTTCCGTGATTTGGCGGTGGCCTTTATCTCTCACTGCAGCAGGAGGTCCAAGTCTAGTGCTCACCGCTCTGTGTCTTCTGCTTCTAGAGGCCCAGCCTCTGTGGCCCTGTGACCTACAGTTATTGGAGATCCACAACTAGGAAGTCAGGACCCCCTGGAAGCCTAGAAATGGTGAGAGGGCCGGTCCGACATCCCGAGAGAGGGAACGGGGCTGGTTGGAACCGGTGGGAAGCGGCTGTGGCCGGACTCAGGCCTCCCTGCAGTCAGCTCCACAATGTTCGCCCCGAGTTCTTGTCCAGCTCGGCCTCAGTCCCCTTCAGCCATGAGATGGCGGCTGCGCTGGCAGCTGGGCCTCCGGGCGTCCTGTCTCTTCCCTGTGTAGTGATTGTGCCCTGGCCTGGAGTCCTCTCTGGGCAGTTCTGCACCAGTAGCCCCGCGTCTCTCCTAGATTGTGCAGAGACCATGGAGGAGGAACGTCAGGGCAGAATCCTGACTCGCGGTGCGGGTTCATGAATGGGAAGAGTTTTTGTCCATAGGCGTCCCAGGCTTTCTTTTTTCCTGTTAAAAATTTATGGTGTCACCGCGAAAATGTTAAATAATTTAGAGCACCCGGCTGTGGTTTGTAATTTGTAATCCATGGAAGGGGCTTGAAGGAAAGACTTTTATAAGGTTCGTGATAAAAAGCAAATTGAGTAATTGGCTAGGTACTGTGATGTACTTTTTGTTGTTGTTTTGTTTTGTTTTTCTTTTTTTTTTTTTTTTTGAGACAGTCTCAACTCTGTTGCCTACGCTGGAGTCCAGTGGCTTAATCTCGGCTCACTGCAACCTCTGCCTCCGTAGTAGCTGGGACTACAGGCGCCCGCCACCACACTTGGCCATTTTTTAAATTTTTAGTAAAGACGGAGGGAGGGGTTTACCATGTTGGCCAGGCTGGTCCTGAACTCCTGACCTCAGGTGATCCACCCACCTCAGCCTTTCAAAGTGTTGGGATTACAGGCGTGAGCCCCGCGCCTGCCCTAGTTTCTTAATTTTTAAAATCAAGGTGGAAATATCCTGGTTATGTAATCAGAGCTTAATTGGCAGTTTATAGTTGGTTAAACCCGAGGCTTGTTTCCGCCAATGTAGTAATTTACCAGAAAATGCTCTTGAGTTTAGACTTTTTTTAGAAGTAGAAATCCGGGCCGGGCGCGGTGGCTCAAGCCTGTAATCCCAGCACTTTGGGAGGCCGAGACGGGCGGATCACGAGGTCAGGAGATCAAGACCATCCTGGCTAACATGGTGAAACCCCGTCTCTACTAAAAATACAAAAAACTAGCCGGGCGACCTGGCGGGCGCCTGTAGTCCCAGCTACTCGGGAGGCTGAGGCAGGAGAATGGCGTGAACCCGGGAGGCGGAGCTTGCAGTGAGCTGAGATCCGGCCACTACACTCCAGCCTGGGCGACAGAGCTAGACTCCGTCTCAAAAAAAAAAAAAAAAAAGAAGTAGAAATCCGGGGACTAGAGCCACCTCAATCTAATTTCCTGCCACTTAATGATTTTCACACTCCACAGAGGACTGATTTTTCCCTGAAATTTTCACTAGTATCCCAAGAAGGGCCTCAGGTCTACCCCTTATCCCCTATTCCTCCAGTCTAACTCTGGCTTGCAGAAAAATACTAAATTTCCAGTTTGGTCTGACATTCCCAAATGCCAGTCTTCCCACCTTAATGCACTCTATCAACTATTTATCCTTTAGTATACATTTTGATACCTATTTTAAGTAATTCTTTTTATTTTTAATTTTTGAGATGGAGCCTTGCTCTGTTACCCAGGCTGGAGTACAGTGGCACAACCTTGGCTCACTGCAGGCTTTGTCTCCCAGGCTCAAACGATTCTCTTGTCTCCTCCCAAGTAGCTGGAATTACAGTTGCCCACCACCACGCCTGGCTAATTTTTGTATTTTTAGTAGAGATGGGGTTTCACTATATTGGCCAGGCTGGTCTCGAACTCCTGGCTTTAAGCGATCTGCCTGCCTCAGCCTCCCAAAGAGCTGGAATTACAGACATGAGCCACCACACCTGGCCTATTAATCATTTTTTGACAAAGCATTTGATGGCACATTTAAAAAGATTTTTTAAAAAAATATTTCCTATGAGAGAAAAGCAAAGAATAATCTCCTGACACTGTATAGTAAAATATCTCTATGCATTTTTTTCTTCTATTTTCACTAGACACAGATATCAGAATGTTTTTGGGTCAGGTTTTCCTTTTGAAACTTTATAGGGTGATGTGTCTTCAGTCACCCTTCAGTATTTTATTTTTATTTTTTATTTTTTGTGAGACAGAGTCTTGCTCTATCACCCAGGCTGGAGTGCAGTGACCCGTGATCTCAGCTCACTGCAAGCTCCACCTCCAGGTTCAGGCCATTCTCCTGCCTCAGCCTCCCAAGTAGCTGGGACTACAGGGGCCTGCCACTACGCCTGGCTAATTTTTTTTTTTTTTTTGTATTAGAGACAGGGTTTCACTGTGTTAGCCATGATGGTCTTGATCTCCTGACCTTGTGATCCGCCCACCTTGGCCTCCCAAAGTGCTGGAATTACAGGCGTGAGCCACCGCGTCCGGCCCACCCTTCAGTTTTTCTTGGACCTGGGTTTCAGTACTGTATGGGGATAAACCTCGACACCCACCATGGCTATATCTGCTAGAGTGTCTAGTGAATATCAGCTACTGGGTCATTTTCCCTCATAGGACAACCTGAGGTATTGAGTGTAGCTTCTCAAGTGTGCAAGTGGATGCCCTGAGGCTAAGAGGCATTTCCTGCT
This sequence comes from Rhinopithecus roxellana, assembly GCF_007565055.1. Taxonomy (NCBI): domain Eukaryota; kingdom Metazoa; phylum Chordata; class Mammalia; order Primates; family Cercopithecidae; genus Rhinopithecus; species Rhinopithecus roxellana. The sequence goes on along the minus strand of NC_044560.1, from coordinate 79,667,787 downwards.
GCTTTTTTTTTCTTTTTTAAGTTAACCCCTTGAGACATTAATATTGTCTTCACCCAACTTAACTTTCGTTTCTTGGAGACACATTGCTGGTCAGCCAATCAGATACTAGTATTGAGGAGAAAAATAATTTCTGCATTCTGAATTCCTTTAGGGGACAGAAAAATAGTGCAAGAAAAATAGTAAAAAAATCTCCAGGAAAAAAAAAAAAACTACCAAACCCCAGAAATCTGACTCCATTGAGATGGTGTAAGAACTTGCGGAGTAAAATGTGCCCAAGGCACTCACTGGGGCATAGTTCAGAGTCTTCTGAGAGGGGTTATTGAGTAATTAAGTGAGCAGGATGGGGTGGGACACTCAAGTAATTGAATGGCCTGACTTGACACTTGAGTAAGACATATCTGTATCTTGAAAAGATTTGTTCACTTATTTTGACCTGAGGTTTATTATTATTATTTTTTTTAAAGATAGCCTTTCCCTCTCTCACCCAGGCTGGGGTGAAGTGGTGCCATCTTAGCTCACTGCAACCTCCAAATCCCAATTTCAAGTGATTCTCTTCTTCAGCCTCCCAAGTAGCTAGGACTACAGTGTGCACCACCACTCCCAGCTAGTTTTTGTATTTTTAGTAGAGACGGAGTTTCACCATGTTAGCCAGGATAGTCTCAAGCTTCTGACCTCAAGTGACACATGCCTGGGCCTTCCAAAGTGCTGAGATTACAGGCCTGAGCCACTGTGCTCAGCTGACCTCAGTTTTTTAACTATATGTTGCGTTTTATTAGTAGAGCTTGAAAGATAAGAAAATATAAGAGCATAAAAGAGGTGAGTTTCAAAAACATTAATATCTAATAATATATTTTATTTGTTGAAAATTTTCACTTCCTTTTTTTTTCCTCAGAGTGGGTTTGGAAATATTCTCAGGTGTGTTTTTTTATGGCTGAGTGATTTCAAACAGAATTCCATCTAGCTTTTAGAATGGTAGCTACCAAGAAAAAAAAAGAAAAATCCCTCTTCAATTTCAGCTGTAGACAGTGAATATATTTCCACAAAAAAATATGGTAGATAATTGGTGAGTTACATAGATTCCTGAAAACTTCAGTTCCTTTTTGCAGCAGTGTAAATTTTTGACAGTGAATATCTTTGTTCTATATCCTGTTTTATTGTGTGTGTGTGTTTAAGATAGTCTCACAGCAACGCCCAGGCTGAAGTACAATGATGGAACATGGAAGATAGCCATTATCTTGAACTTTCCACAAAAATGATGTTTTCTTACGGTTAAATTCAGACTGTAACTGACTTTAGTGGGGGCAATATTTCAGTAGTGATGCTTTGTCCTTCTGGGTGTATCTGCACACTATAAAAACTTGTCCTGGTGCAGTTGATGTTAATAACTCACTTAATAAGCTCTCACAGATTTTTTCTCTATAGATTTTTCTCTTTATCATTAGGTATCTTTATGCAGCTGATGTGCATAAACCATCACATTTAATTGGCAGCTACCCTTTTTTTAAAGTTTTTTTCGCATTTATCTTTCTTTGGTAAACGAAAGCTCTCATCGTTGTTTATAGGCTAGAAAAAAAAAAACACACACAAACACAGGCTCTTCCACTTACTGGATGTTTGACAAAATAGTCTTTTGGGGCCAAAACATTGGCATTACTGGTAAGCTTCATAGAGATTCAGTAACTCAGACTTTATTTCAGATCTCCTGAAAAGATAATCTGCATTAACAAGATGTCCAGTTTATTGTACACATTAAAATTTGAATGGTACCTTCTAACTCAACATATCTGTTTTGTCTGAAAAATAAAAACAACTATGTCTTTTTCATCTGAAAAATATACACAACTCATTCTGTATTATGTAAATATAGCACTAAAAAATGTACATGTTTGTGTTTATGCCCTCAATTTTACACTTGATCATTCAGACAAGTATCATATATACACTGATATTATGGATATTATGTCACTCTTCTCTCAGAATTAGAGAATACATTAGAAAACATTTGTGTGTTGACAATTATTTTATGGAATAATTTCAGTCACTCTTATAAGTCAGAACAAGTTCTATTCACTTTCTGATTTTACCTTGAGTCAAATAAAAAATTCTGCCCATAGCTACTTTGTAAGTAGGTGTGTTTGTGTGCATCTTCCAGGGACTGTTGACATTTAGGGATGTGGCCATAGAATTCTCTCTGGAGGAGTGGCAATGCCTGGACACTGCACAGAAAAATTTATATAGGAATGTGATGTTAGAAAACTACAGAAACCTGGCTTTCCTAGGTAAGGATAACTGTATGTCTGTATGTATTGAGATGGAGTCTTGCTCTGTCGCCAGGCTGGAGTGCCGTGGCATGATCTCAGATCACTACAACCTCTGCTTCCAGGTTCCAGCAATTCTCCTGCCTCAGCCTCCTGAGTAGCTGGAACTACAGGCAAACACCAACATGCCCGGCTAATTTTTGTACTTTTAGTAGAGACGGGGTTTCAACATGTTGGCCAGGATGGTCTGGACCTTGTGATCTGCCTGACTCAGCCACCCAGAGTATTGGGATTACAGGCATAAGCCTCCACACCTGGCCATGCAAGATCCGCCTCCCAGGTTCAACCAATTCTCCTGCCTCAGCCTCCTGAGTAGCTGGGATTACAGGCATGTGCCACCACACCTGGCTAATTTTGTATTACTTTTTTTTTTTTAGTAGACACAGGGTTTCCTTTTATTACCTCAAAATTTGGGAAGTCCTCACCCTTTCTTTATCTTCGAGTAACCTCTGTATTATTTTTTTCCATATTCTTTTTCTAAGATTTCTTTAATGAATATATTGATCTAATTGTATCTAGTAAGTTTTACATTCCATGTTTTAATTTTGTTTTGCAGTTTTACTTTTTTTGTTATATATTTGAGGGTATGCCACCACACATCTGTTAATTTTGATTTTTTAGTACAATAATTGTGCGTGCCAATATTTAACTTTGTACAATTTACAACATTGTGGAGCAAAATCATATATGAATTAGCCATGTCTTTTTCCAATAGAATTATCTCTGTTTGCCTATATAAATGTTATCCCTGAGTTTTTTTTATAACTTGTGTATTTGTTGTTTAGGATTGTTTTGAATGGTTTTCTAATCCTGTGTAGATGAGAAGTCAAAATTCTTGTAATTTCAACATCCTATTTGTGAATCTTTATGAATTTTGTGTGGGAGAAACACTTGGATTTGACTATAATTTAAAACTATCATAACTCTATCTCTTTTAGGTATTATTGTTTATTTTTACTTGTCAAAAAAATAACAAAATTTACCAGAAAATATTTTTAAATATTCAGTTTAGTCATGTTAATTATCTTGACAATGTCAGGTAACATATTGCTAAAATGTTTTCATCTTGCAAAGCTAAATCCTAATACATATTAAACCACTACCAAGTTTTCCTTTTTTTTTTTTTTTTGGAGATGGAGTCTTGCTCTGTCACCCTAACTGCATTGCAGTGGTGTGATCTCAGCTCACTGCAACCTCCACCTCCCAGGTTCAAGCAATTTTAGTGCCTCAGGCTCCTGAGTAGCTGGGACTACAGGTGCCCACTACCATGCCTTTCTAAATTTTGCATTTTTAGTAGATATGGGGTTTCGCCATGTTGGCCAGGCTGGTTTCAAACTCCTGACCTTAGATGATTCACCTGCCTCAGCCTCCCAAAGTGCTGGGATTACAGGTGTGATCCACCATGCTTGGCCCCAATTTTTTCTGTTTTATGGCACTTTGCAAATACCACTCTCTTGTTTCTAAGAGTGTAGCTTCTTCATATATCTCATACAATCTCTGTCTTCTTGTGGCTGGCTCATTTCATTTAGCATAATGCCATCAAGATTTATATTTATGGTTGGTAGAATATTTCCTGCTTTTTGAATACTGAGTAATAGTCCAGAATTTTTTTTTTTTTTTTTGGATGGAGTTTCACCTTTGTTGCCCAGGTTGGAGTGCAATGGTGCAATCTTGGCTCACTGCAACCTCTGCCTCCCAGGTTCAAGCGATTCTCCTGCGTCAGTCCCCCAAATACCTGGGATTACAGGCATGTGGCTCCAGGCCCAGCTAATTTTGTATTTTTAGTAGAGATGGCGTTTTGCCATGTTGGTCAGGCTGGTCTTGAACTCCCAACCTCAGGTCATCTGCTAGCCTTTCAAAGTGCTGGGATTACAGGCTTGAGTCACTGCGTCCGGCCTCAGAATTTTTATATTTCAAATTATGTCTACTAAATGACTTGGTGAAAGAAATTTGCATTGCTTTCACCTATTGTCTTAGAGTAACAATGCTGCAATAATTATGGGTATGTAAATAACTCCTTATATGACCATATATGTGAAAGTTTATGTGCTGCATTCTATTTTATTAGTCCACTTTTTTACCTTTATACTCATACCAAATTGTTTTAATTTTGTAGCTTTGTAATGTGTTTTGAATTAAGAACTTTAATGCCACCAGCATTCTTTTTTCTTTTCTTTCTTTTTTCTTTTTTTTTTTTTTTTTTTGAAGATTATTGTGTACTTTGTCTCTTGGGATTCTATATACTTTTGGGGTTGCTGTTTCTATTTCTTCAAGAATGCAATGAGTAATTTGGAAAACATGGCATTAAATATGTAGATTGCACTGAGAAGGATGGACCTCTTCACGATTTAACTATTTCAACCTTTGTACAAGAGCACACTCAAGAGTGTGTTAATTTCTATATATTTGTAAATTTTTCAGTTTTTTTCTCATATGGGTGTGTGCTCTCATTCCATTTTGATCATAGAAAGTAGTTCATAGAAGTTTACTTTTAAAAATTTTGATATGACTTCCTTTTTGGCTAAAGATGTGGTTTATCAAGGGAAATGTTGTATGAGCTATTGAGAAGGATGTGTATTCTGATGTTGTTGAGGAGTGTTCTCCATAACTCTGTTTGGAATAATTGTTTTATACTGCCTTTACGTAGTCTGTTCCCTTATTTACCTTCTTTTCTTGTTTTATTTTTATTGCAGAAAGTGTGGTATTTGTTTCTATAATTATATTGCTTTCTGTGTGTTTCTTCCACTCTGTCAATATTTATTTGCTTCATATATTTGGAACCCTAATGTGAGACACACACACACACACACTCTCTCTCTCTCTCACTTACTTGTCATAGGTTCCCAGTGAATGAATCTATTATTTTTTGATGTCCCTCTTTGTTTCTTGGGAGTTTCAATTTCAAGTACATTTTATAAAATATTACACTTTTTGACTTAAGATGTAGCTTGTGTATGATTATTTTGACTGTATCTGCCCTCATTTGATTAATGTTGCATGGAATGTCTACTTTCATCCTGCCACTTCCAGTCTTTTTTAATCATTAGATTTCTTTTTTTTTTTTTTCTTTTTTCTTGAGATGGAGTTTTGCTCCTTCACCCAGGTGGAAGTGCAGTGGCACAATCTCGGCTTACTGCAACCTCCGCCTTCCAGTTTTGAGTGATTCTCCTGCCCTAGCCTTTTGAATAGCTAAGATAACAGGTACCTGCCACCACGCCCAACTAATTTTTGTATTTTTAATAGAGATGGAATTTCAGCAGGTTGGCCAGGCTGGTCTCAAACCCCTGACCTCATGATCCATCTTCCTCAGCCTCCCAAAGTGCTGGGATTACAGACAAGAGCCCCCATGCCCAGCCTTTATCATTAGATTTCAACTGACTCTTGTAGAAAGGCAAGATGTATCTTGGCTTAATAAAACTATTTGTTGAAAGTATGTCTGAATTTAAAAGTTAACTTTATATATATATATATGTATATATATATAATTTTCTGAAAGAGAAAGACTTACTATTTTGTTAAGTATTTCATTTGATTCTTGCATCTGTGTCTCTTATTCTCTTTCCATCTTTGTCTTTTTGATGTTTGTATTTATATGATTTCATTTATTTTCTTTTGTTTTCTTTTTTTCTTTCCTTCTTTTTTCTTTTTTTTTTTTTTTTTTTTTTTTTTGAGATGGAGTTTTGCTCTTGTTGTCCAGGCTGGTGCAATGGTGTGATGTCAGCTCACTGCAGCCTCTGCCTCCCACCACACCCAGCCTCTTTTGTGTATTTATACAAATATTTTCGTGGTACTTTGGGGATTACATATAACCTTAAAATATACAACAACATGTTTTAATCTGTTAAAAAAAAATAAACTTAAGTTGCATACAGATTTTTTTTTTTTTTTTTGGACGGAGTCTCGCTCTCAGGCCCAGGCTGTAGTGAAGTGGTGGGATCTTGGCTCACTGGAACTTTGCCTCCTGGGTTCAAGCGATTCTCCTGCCTCAGCCTCCTGAGTAGCTGGGACTACAGGCGTGTGCCACTATGCCTGGCTGATTTTTGCATTTTTAGTAGAGATGGGGTTTCACCATGTTGGCCCAGGGTGCTCTCAAACTTTTTTTTTTTTTTTTTTTTTTTGAGACAGTCTCGCTCTGTCACCCAGGCTGGAGTGCAGTGGCGCGATCTCGGCTCACTGCAAGCTCTGCCTCCCGGGTTTAAGCCATTCTCCTGCCTCAGCCTCCCGAGTAGCTGGGACTACAGGCGCCCACCACCTCCCCAGGCTAGTTTTTTGTATTTTTTTAGTAGAGACGGTGTTTCACCGTGTTAGCCAGGATGGTCTCGATCTCCTGACCTCGTGATCCGCCCCTCTCCGTCTCCCAAAGTGCTGGGATTACAGGCTTGAGCCACCGCGCTCAGCTGTTCTCAAACTCTTGACCTCGTGATCCACCTGCCTTGGCCCCCGCAAAGTGCTAGGATTATAGGCATGAACCACAGCACCCAGCCTCTTTTCTATATTTATACAGAAACTTTTTTAGTACTTTGGGGATTACGTATCACTTCTGAAAAATGCAACAGTATATTTATTTTGGCAAAATAATAAGTTGCATATAAAAATTCTTTTTTATTACATCTTCCCTCAAAGTTGTCATTGATATTGCTAATTATATCTTATTATGTTGTATATCCATTAACAGATGTTTATAATAATTTCTATGCTTTTTTCTTACTAATTTCAGAGAATAATTAAAAATGTTTTCTGCACCACTAGGATACTGTTAAGAAATTCTACTATTGTGTATTTGCATATTTTTTTCTAGAAAATAATGTTTTTTTATATGATTATATGGTTTTTTTTAAATTAATGTTATTTTCAGTAGAAGAAACTATTTTCAGCACCCTTTATATGTAGGGTATATGCAGTTCCAATACACTTTTTTAGAATTTGTTTACCACGGAAGGTTTTTTTTTTTTTTTTTTTTTTGGCAGGACAGATTCGCTGATGGTATTCTCAATAGCTGTTTTTTTCACAACTATTTTTATGACTACATCACACAGTTAGTTCCCTTATGGCCTGCAAAATTTTGTTAACAGTTCACTGATTATCTCATAAGACTATGTAAATGGCACACTACTTTTTTCTTTTCTCTTTTTTAATTTTTTTTGGAGACAGAGCCTCACTCTATACCCCAGCCATGCTGGAGTGTAGTGGTGTGACATCAGCTAACTGAAACCCCCACCTCCCAGGTTCAAGCGGTTCTTCAGCCTCAGCCACCTGAGTAGCTGGGATTATAGGCACGCACTTCCACACCCGGCTAAATTTTGTAGTTTTAGTAGAGATGGGGTTTCTCCATGTTGGCCAGGCTTGTCCTGAACCCCTGACCTCAGGTGATCTGCCATCCTCAGTCTCCCAAAGTGCCTGGATTACAGGTATGAGCCACTACACCTGGTTTGGCACATCCCTTTTATCTTGCAGCTTCAAAGATAATCTTTGTGACTTTTGAAATTGTGCTTATGTATGTGTTTGTTGTAAGTATCTTTCTTTGATCCTAGTTTGTTGAGCTTCTTTGCTTTTACATCATTTTTTCTTGCTTTTGGGATCTGTCAGTTTTCATCTGTATTTTTTACCTCCACTTTTTTGTTTTCTTTGAAATGTTAAATATTTTTGTTCTCATCCTCATTTTTCTGATTTTCCATAGTTGTCTCTGTTCCTGTTTTAATCAGTGAGTATTATTCAATTTATTGCCAATTCTTGATGTATACGTCTAATATTTTTATGTTTTCTTTCAGAAGATTTTATGATATTTCTGTTGGGATGATATTGCCCTATTTTGTACATATAATAATCTTTCAGTTTTTTACCTTAGAAGCTACCTGTCAAAATCTTTATAATGTAGTTTTGTCCTGACATTGTCCGAAAACAATTGTCTTGGATCATGATTATGGGAGTTTCTCAAACATGTTCTTATAATATATGTTGTCTGACATTTTCTGTTTATTTTTTAGTTAAGAAAGCTTACTCTTGTTACTTTGTAGGAGTTAGTAATCAAATGCTACACCTGTTCCTTTTCTGTGGTACTGCGGTCTCTGCTGCTGTAACATTATTCTTTAGTCTCAGCAGACTCAAACTCTCATTTCAAAACATACCACCATTTCTTTCAGAACTTTATGTCATGAGTGACAGAAACCAGTTTCAGGAAAAGCCCCTAAAAGCCAGAAATGACAAAGAATGTGTCAGTATTTTACCTTTCTTTTAAAACAAAAACCAAGAGTTGGTAATTTACTTCTAAAGGCACTATGTTATAGTGGGAAGCAGGAAAAGCTGTGTTGGGTAAATTTAACAGACTTTCTTTTTCTTCTGTGTGGTTTTTTGTGTTGTGCTTTTCTGGGACACTGAACACACTTAATTCATTTATAAATTTACCACAGATGTACTTTGATCTCTATGTTTTTGTTACATTCATATGTCTGTGAAAGAATTAGGGCTTGTGGTATTTTGCAAAGCCATCTTGTTTATGTAGTTTGTATAAATTTAAAGGTAAGATTTTAAAACTATATTCATGGGAGTAAGTGGAGTAATTTATTTATTTTTCAGGTATATGTCCTCAGTTTGCTCAAAACCTTTGGCCAGAGCAGGACATGGAAGATTCTTTTCAAAAAGTAATACTGAGAAGATATGAAAAATGTGAACATGAGAATTTACAGTTAAGAAAAGGCTGTAAAAGTGTGGATGAGTGTAAGGTGCACAAAGAAGGTTATAATGAACTTAACCAGTGTTTCATAACTACCCAGAGAAAAGTATTTCAATGTGGCAAATGTTCAAAAGTCTTATATAAATTTTTAAATTCAGACAGACACACTGGAAAGAAAACTTTCAAATGTAAAAAATGTGTCAAATCATTTTGCAGGCTTTCACACATAACCCAGCATAAAAGCATTTATACTACAGAGAAGTTTTGCCAATGTAAAGAATGTGGAAAAACATTTAATTGGTCCTCAACCCTCACTAATCATAAGAAAATTCATACTGAAGAGAAACCCTACAAATGTGAAGAATATGGCAAAGCTTTTAATCAAACCTCAGATCTTACTACACATAAGATAACTCTCACTGAAGAGAAGACTTACAGATGTGAAGAATGTGGCAAAGCTTTTAGCCAATCTTTAACCCTAACCAGACATGAAAGGATGCACACTGGAGAGAGACCCTACAAATGTGAAGAATATGGCAAAGCATTTAGCCAATCCTGCGTTCTAACCAAACATAAGAGAATACACACTGGAGAGGAACCTTACAAATGTGAAGAATGTGGCAAAACATTTGTATGGCCCTCAACCCTAACTATACATAAGAGAGTGCACACAGGAGAGAAACCCTACAAATGTAAAGAATGTGGCAAAGCATTTAGCCAATCCTCAGCCCTAACCAGACATAAGACGGTACACACAGGAGAGAAACCCTACAAATGTGAAGAATGTGGCAAAGCATTTAGCCAGTCCTCAGCCCTAACCATACATAAGACGATGCACACTGGAGAGAAACCCTACACATGTGAAGAATGTGGCAAAGCATTTGTATGGCCCTCAACCCTAACTAGACATAAGAGGCTGCACACTGGAGAGAGACCCTACAAATGTGACAAATGTGACAAAACTTTTAGCCAAGTCACATACCTTACTGGACATAAAATAATTCATACTGGAGAAAAACCCTACAAATGTGAAGAATGTGGCAAAGCATTTACCCAATCCTCAGCCCTAACCATACATAAGACGATGCACACTGGAGAGAAACCCTACAAATGTGAAGAATGTGGCAAAGCATTTGTATGGCCCTCAACCCTAATTAGACATAAGAGGCTGCACACTGGAGAGAGACCCTACAAATGTGACAAATGTGACAAAACTTTTAGCTAAGTCACATACCTTACTGGACATAAAATAATTCATACTGGAGAAAAACCCTACAAATGTGAAGAATGCGGCAAAACATTTATATGGCCCTCAACCCTAACTAAACATAAGAAGATTCACACTGGAGAGAAACCCTACAAATGTGAAGAATGTGGCAAAGCATTTGTATGGCCCTCAGGCCTTTCTGCACATGAGAGGATTCACACTGGAGAGAAACCCTACAAATGAGAATAATGTGGCCAAGCATTTAGCCAATTCTCAACCCTTATTACACATAAGATAATTCATACTGGAGAGAAACCTTACAAGTGTGAAGAATGTGGCAAAGCTTTTAATCATTACTCGAATCTTACTACACATACGATAATTCATACTGGAAAGAAGCCCTACAAATGTGAAGAATGTGGCAAAGCCTTTAAATGGTCCTCAAATCTTACTAAACATAAGGTAATTTATACTGAAGAGAAACCTTACAAATGTGAAAAATTTGGCAAAACCTTTTACCAGTCTTCAAACCTTACTAACCATAAGAGAATTCATACTGGAGAGAAACACTAATAATGTGAATGTCTTAAAATCTTATTACTAATAAAAATCTTCTGTCAAAAGATCTATCAGAAAATGTCTTTAAAGCACAGAAGAGTATTTGTTTTGAAAAAGCATTAACAAATATGAAGAGGATTGTGATCCCTTTACTTGTATCACAGATCTTATCGTACACTTTTTGTACTAGAGGAAAATCCTGAGGCAGTTGTTAAAATTTTGTTCAACATCAGTGAGTTTATATTGAGGAAAACCCTGCAGGTGTAATGAATTTGGGAAAGTATTTTTCCAAACACTACAAATTATAAAACACCAGAGAGTTTATACTAAAATATATTTTTGCAGATGCAGTAAATATGAAAGATATTCAATCCAAAATTAAGTCTATGTAAATATTGGAATAATTCACAGTAGAAATATCTAGGGCACTCAAACTTTAGACATTAAATCAGAATGCTGAGTATAGGAAATAATATAAACTAAAGTTTGTGTAAACATCAGTTATATATAACTTTAAAAGGAGTAGAATATTTTTTGGAATTACAATATTCAAAGTAAACTTTGTCAAAATACAGGATTTTTAAAAAGTGAATAATGGAGTTAAACTTTTTTTTTTTTTTTGAGACAGAGTCTCGCTCTGTTGTCCAGGCTGGAGTGCAGTGGCCGGATCTCAGCTCACTGCAAGCTCCGCCTCCCGGGTTTATGCCATTCTCCTGCCTCAGCCTCCGGAGTAGCTGGGACTACAGGCGCCCGCCACCTCGCCCAGCTAGTTTTTTGTATTTTTTTTAGTAGAGACAGGGTTTCACCGTGTTAGCCAGGATGGTCTCGATCTCCTGACCTTGTCATCCGCCCATCTCGGCCCCCCAAAGTGCTGGGATTACAGGCTTGAGCCACCGTGCCCGGCTGGAGTTAAACTCTTAAATTACTTCATGCTGTTTCATCATTCCTGGTGTATTCACATGTGAAAACATGGGACTAACTGTTGCTGAATAAAATATTTGAGAGATTCATTTATATTTGGTAGGCATTATTTATGACCTTTTCTATGGAAAGGTAAGGACATTAAAATGTAAGATACATGATGAAAATTTAAGCAGAGAAGCTCTTTGTGGTTAACTTACAATATTGAGTGATGCATGAGGTAGGTGTTCAGAGTAATATGCATAATTATGAAAGAAAAACATTCTTTAATTTTTCTGAAGTAACCTCAAATTACTTCTCTGAAGTAAAGTCAAATTTCAAACATGTATTTCTTTATTAACGTATTTGATTGTTTTCCTCAGGGACTTCACAGAAAGTATACATAACTTTCATTCAGTTAATCTTACCACAGTAGATGGTCTAACATATCCAGAAGACAGCCATATGTAAGACATGCCCATAATCCAAATCATAGAAAAGTTAACACACCAGGTTCTTGAAGAAGCAACAGTATAACCGTGCAAATACACAAATGTTTCAGAAAAAATAACATCACCCTACGGACAACATGTAAGGTGACAACTATCCAGGGCTCTCCAAAATCAGTCACTATGAACGGCTTATCTAAAAGTTGGCTTATATATACTTGTCACCACAAATTGGTTCTAAACATACTATTGATTCCAATTTTGGATTTTCTGGTAAGATATATTTATAACTAACTTGTAATTAGACTTCTAAATGCACACATATGCTTGGGTCCAGTGAGGCAAAAAAAAAAAGAGTTATTTGTAGAGTACCTTAACATTTAAATTTTCAAAAAACATACTTAAGCTTAGTTTTAGAAGTATTCTTCCCAGCATCTCTTCACCAAGGGATTTCAGTTTTAAAAAGAGGTAAGGAGGGCTTTTAAAAGTTTTACTCTTTTGTATTCAGTTTATCTTGTCCTATACAGAAATGGAATAAAGTGTGGTATCTGTCCAAATGTTATTTATGGTTCTGGTGATGCAGAAATATCCGTTCTCCCCAAAATGAAGAAACCAGTGCTACCTGGGCCCCAAAGGGATGTTTAGGTTACATCTGTCAGGATTGATACTATAAGAGAGAACCATTTTTGGAGCACAGTGGGGTTCAGCTGAGATTTTGGTGAGTCATGTGGGTGGACATCAGAGACAACCATTACCCAAAATGAGAGTCTCAATAAGACTTTCATGTGAGATGGTCTTAGAATATGGTGCCCCAACTCACACAGAAGAGGATGGCTGTGCAATCAAGAGACAGATATTTTTTCTCAGGAGCAGAAGTCTGAATGTTATTTTTCTCTTTTTTCTTGTCCTTTTTTTTTTCTTGAGACAAAGTTTCACTCTTGTTGCCCAGGCTGAAGTGCAATGGTGTGATCTCGGGTCACTGCAATCTTTGCCTCCTGGTTTCAAGGGATTCTCCTGCCTCAGCCTCCTGAGTAGCTGGGATTACAGGCATGCACCACCACTCCTGGCTATTTTTGAATTTTTAGTAGAGACGGGGTTTCTCCATGTTGGTCAGGCTGGTCTTGAACTCCCGACCTCAGGTGATCCTCCCGCCTTGGCCTCCGAAGTGCTGGGATTACAGGTGTGAACCCACCTCGGCCTTCCAAAGTTCTGGGATTACAGGCATGAGCTACAGCTCCCGGCCTCATCACACTACTTTTTGGCCCAACACTTTTTACCACTTTTCAGAGTTTTTACAAGCCTGCTCTAGCCCCTACCTACTTCATCATGACTGTCATTCACCTCATTCAGTGTCTTTTCTTCTTCCAAATACACTATTCTTCTCCCCCTTCCCTGGACACATCCACCTTTTCAACCTCAGGGCTTTTGTACCCACTGTTCTCAGAAGCATTCTTTCTCCTGTCACTCATCCTTCAGATATTAGCTCAAGTGTCACTTCCACAGGATACCTTCCTTAACCTGCATCCTGGCTTCCTCCATTCCTCTCCCATACACAAAGGCCAAACTTTACTTCATAGGTTCTTGTCATACTTTGAGCAGTTAACACTGATAGAAGTGACCCATTTATGGCTGGATGAGTCTCTTTCAATGTGATCTATCCTCTATGAGATTAGGAACTGTCTTTGCCACGCCAGTAGGCTTGGTGATAAAGACAGAACCTTCACAAGCAGATATTTAAATATTTATGGAATAAATAAAAATCTGTAAATGTCAAAACATCATGGGAATGGTAAAGGTAGTGAAAAACTATTTTCTAAAATTACTTCTCTGAAGTAAACTCGAATTTAAGCATGTATTAATTTATTTCATTAATTTCCTCAGAGACTTCACAGGAAATATATTCAACTTTCTTTCACTTAATCTCACCACAATAGATGGTCTAACATATCCAGAAAACAGCCATATGTAAGACATGCCCATTCCCCAAAGCACAGAAAACTTAACACATCAGGGTCTTGAGAAAACAGCAGTATAACAGAGCAAATATACAAATACTTAAGGAAAAATACACCCAACAGACAGCATATGTGGTCACCATTATCCAGCACTCTCCAAAATAAGTGCCTATGAGTGGCTTATCCAAAAGCTGCCTTAAATATGCTTGTAACCACAAATTGGTTCTGAGCATGCCATTGATTCCAATTTTGAATATTCACAAGGTAATTATCTGGTAAGATATATTTATAACTGACTTGTAATAAGACTTCTAAATGCACACATATGCTTGGGTCACAGTGAGGCAAAGAACTCTGAATTATTTGTAGAGTACCTTAAGATTTAAGTTTTCAAAAAACATACTTAAGCTTAGGTTTAGAAGTATTTTTCCCAATATCTTTTCATCAAGCTATTTCAATTTTTAAAAGTGAAGATTAGGGAGGGCTTTTAAAAGTTGTATTCCTTTCTATTCAGTTTATCTTGTCCCATACAGAAATGGAATAGAGTGTGGTGTCTGTCCTAATGATATTTATGGTTGTGGTGATGCAGAAATATTCATGCTCCCAAGCAAGAGATGAAAAATCATGTTCTCCATAAAATGGGGAAACCAGTGTTACCTGGGGCCCAAAGGAATGTTTAGGTTACATCTGTCAGGATTGATAGCAGAAGAGAGAACCATCTTTGACCACAGTGGGGTTCACCTGAGATTTTGGTGAGTCATGTGGATGACATCAGAGACAAGCATTACCCAAAATGAGAGTCCCAATAAGACTTTCATGTGAGATTTTCTTAGAAAATAGTGGCTCACGCCGGGCGCGGTGGCTCAAGCCTGTAATCCCAGCACTTTGGGAGACCGAGACGGGCGGATCACGAGGTCAGGAGATCGAGACCATCCTGGCTAACACAGTGAAACCCCGTCTCTACTAAAAATACAAAAAAAAAAAAAAAAAAAAAAAAAAAACTAGCCGGGCGAGGTGGCGGGCGCCTGTAGTCCCAGCTACTCCGGAGGCTGAGGTAGGAGAATGGCGTAAACCCAGGAGGCGGAGCTTGCAGTGAGCTGAGATCCGGCCACTGCACTCCAGCCCGGGCGACAGAGCGAGACTCCGTCTCAAAAAAAAAAAAAAAAAAATAGTGGCTCAACTCACACAGAGGAGGAGGGCCATGCAGCCAAGTGAGACAGATATTTTTTCTCAGGAGCAGAAATCTTAGTGTAGGAGATGGTCACTCACTGAGTAGTTGAAGCATGCCCTGATGGAACTCTCTGGGGGTCAGATTGCACACTGTCTCCCTGATTTGTATAAAGCATGGAACACAGAAAACACATCATTGTCTATTTTGTTTCAAAAGTACTTTGTTTGCCATTTTTAAAAAAAAGTGAATTAATATAATAGAAAACGAAAGAGTGCCTAGGGGTAGGTAGCAGGTCTGTCATCACCAGAAGTATTTAAATGCAGGCTAGACAAACACTGTGGAAATAAGTTTCACTCTTTGCAAAAGGGGTAAAATAAATCTTTTTCTTTGGCACTGAAAGATCTAGTGAAGATCCAAGCATACAGTAGATAAACAGCAACTTCTGTTTACTAAATAAATGTTATTTTCATAGATTACAGGTGAAGCAAAATATTGATATGACTCTAAGACATTAAGGGTATCACAAACCACTTATGTTCTTTATGGGATTTCAGTTAAAAAATGAATTGAAAAATCAGGCCATAAAAGAAGTTTGGATCCTTCTAAGTGGCATCATGTGCATAAGCCATCGTGAGAGTCCTAACTTGGTTCCTACCCAAAGTCTCTTCTCATGAATTCTATCCTTAAAAGTCAAACATATAAAGCATCATTAAACACAAACTGCAACACTCTTAACTTTTAGGTTTACATCTCATCCGAAAATTGTTTAAAAGCCCAGGCCATCTACAAGAAATCTTTCATTTGCATTTTAGTAACAACAAATTAAAAGGAAAGAAGAAAAAGGATAGAAGAAAGCCATTTAATTATTTTTTAGATAAGAACATAGCATTAGTTTATCAGTTACATAAGTATTTTCCTTCCTTCATCCATGCCATACATAAATTTTAGCCAACTCAAACACTTTACAAGTAGAGACATGGCTAAAAACATGGAAAACATAAGCATAGCTCATTAAGGGGTAGGGAACATGCCCTGTTCATGTACATTGCTTAATCCAGCATGCCAGTCTCAGTGAGGCACCACCATCCACCCAGCTATAAAATCCAAGATCAGAAAGTTATCTATCCCTTCCCTACACCATCCCATCAGCAAGCCTCTCCTAACTCTTAATCCTCTATCAATTCATCTGAGCTCCCATCTCCACTGCCACTATGCTAAAGGCCACCACTGCTTTTCAAAGTTTTCATAAACCAGCCTTCTAACTGATGTTCTTCCAAACAGAGGGCCAATCATTATTTCCTTCTACCAGGTCTATTTACTACTATGGGTAAAAATAGTTTCAACATGCAAATCTCATCACACTACTTTTTGGCCCAACACTTTTCACCACTTTCCAGAGTTCTTACAAGCCTGCTCTAGCCCCTGCCTACTTCATCATTCTTGTCATTCACTTCATTCAGTGTCTTTTCTTCTACCAAACACACTGCACTTCTCGCCTTCCCTGGAAACATCCACCTTTTCACCCTCAGGACTTTTGTACCTGCTGTTCTCAGAAGGATTCTTTTCCTCTTGTCACCAATCCTTCAGATATTAGTTCAAATCTCACTTCCATAGGATGCCTTCCTTGACCTGCATCCTGGCATCCTCCATTCCTCTGCCATACACAAAGGCCAAACTTCATAGGGTCTTGTCATACTTAACTGCGAGCAGTTAACACTAATAGAAGTGACCTGTTCATGGCTGGATGAGTCTCTTTCAGTGTGACCTATCTTCTATGAGATTAGTGACTGTCTTTCTTTGCCATACCGGTAGGCAAAGACAGAACCTTGGTGGTAAAGACAGAACCTTTACAAGTAGATATTCAAACATTTATGAAATAAATAAAAATCTGTAAATGTCAAAAAACACATCATGGAAATGGCAAATTCAGTGGTGAAAAACTGTCTCTTTTCTAAGAGGAAGTTAAATCTGATACAGAATTGTACTTAGGAAAATTAAGTTGTGAAACCTTTATTTTTGTTGTTATCTTTTTTTTTTTTCTTTTATTATACTTTAAGCTTAGGGTACATGTGCATAACGTGCAGGTTTGTTACATATGTATACTTGTGCCATGTTGGTGTGCTGCACCCATCAACTCATCAGCACCCATCAATTCATCATTTATATCAGGTATAACTCCCAGTGCAATCCCTCCCCCCTCCCCCCTCTCCATGATAGGCCCCGGTGTGTGATGTTCCCCTTCCCGAGTCCAAGTGATCTCATTGTTCAGTTCCCACCTATGAGTGAGAACATGCGGTGTTTGGTTTTCTGTTCTTGTGATAGTTTGCTAAGAATGATGGTTTCCAGCTGCATCCATTTCCTTACAAAGGACGCAAACTCATCCTTTTTGATGGCTACATAGTATTCCATGGTGTATATGTGCCACATTTTCTTAATCCAGTCTGTCACTGATGGACATTTGGGTTGATTCCAAGTCTTTGCTATTGTGAATAGTGCCGCAATAAACATGCGTGTGCATGTGTCTTTATAGCAGCATGATTTATAATCCTTTGGGTATATACCCAGTAGTGGGATGGCTGGGTCATATGGTACATCTAGTTCTAGATCCTTGAGGAATTGCCATACTGTTTTCCATAATGGTTGAACTAGTTCACAGTCCCACCAACAGTGTAAAAGTGTTCCTATTTCTCCACATCCTCTCCAACACCTGTTGTTTCCTGACTTTTTAATGATTGCCATTCTAACTGGTGTGAGATGGTATCTCATTGTGGTTTTGATTTGCATTTCTCTGATGGTGAGTGATGATGAGCATTTTTTCATGTGTCTGTTGGCTGTATGAATGTCTTCTTTTGAGAAATGTCTGTTCATATCCTTTGCCCACTTTTTGATGGGGTTGTTTTTTTTTTTCTTGTATATTTGTTTGAGTTCTTTGTAGATTCTGGATATTAGCCCTTTGTCGGATGAGTAGATTGCAAAAATTTTCTCCCATTCTGTAGGTTGCTTGTTCACTCTGATGGTAGTTTCTTTTGCTGTGCAGAAGCTCTTTAGTTTAATGAGATCCCATTTGTCAATTTCGGCTTTTGCTGCCGTTGCTTTTGGTGTTTTAGACATGAAGTCCTTGCCCATGCCTATGTCCTGAATGGTATTACCTAGGTTTTCTTCTAGGGTTTTTATGTTATTGGGTCTAACATCTAAGTCTCTAATCCATCTTGAATTAATCTTTATATAAGGAGTAAGGAAAGGATCCAGTTTCAGCTTTCTACTTATGGCTAGCCAATTTTCCCAGTGCCATTTATTAAATAGGGAATCCTTTCCCCATTTCTTGTTTCTCTCAGGTTTGTCAAAGATCAGATGTCTGCAGATGTGTGGTATTATTTCTGAGGACTCTGTTCTGTTCCATTGGTCTATATCACTGTTTTGGTACCAGTACCATCCTGTTTTGGTTACTGTAGCCTTGTAGTATAGTCTGAAGTCAGGTAGCGTGATGACTCCAGCTTTGTCCTTTTGACGTAGGATTGTCCTGGCAATGTGGGGGTCTTTTTTGGTTCCATATGAACTTTAAAGCAGTTTTTTCCAATTCTGTGAAGAAAGTCATTGGTAGCTTGATGGGGATGGCATTGAATCTATAAATAACCTTGGGCAGTATGGCCATTTTCACGATATTGATTCTTCCTATCCATGAGCATGGTATGTTCTTCCATTTGTTTGTGTCCTCTTTGATTTCACTGAGCAGTGGTTTGTAGTTCTCCTTGAAGAGGTCCTTTACATCGCTTGTAAGTTGGATTCCTAGGTATTTTATTCTCTTTGAAGCAATTGTGAATGGAAGTTCATTCCTGATTTGGCTCTCTGTTTGTCTGTTACTGGTGTATAAGAATGCTTGTGATTTTTGCACATTAATTTTGTATCCTGAGACTTTGCTGAAGTTGTTTATCAGCTTAAGGAGAATTTGGGCTGAGACAATGGGGTTTTCTAAATATACAATCATGTCATCTGCAAACAGGGACAATTTCACTTCTTCTTTTCCTAACTAAATGCCCTTGATTTCTTTCTCTTGCCTGATTGCCCTAGCTAGAACTTCCAACACTATGTTGAATAGGAGTGATGAGAGAGGGCATCCCTGTCTTGTGCCAGTTTTCAAAGGGAATTTTTCCAGTTTTTGCCCATTCAGTATGATATTAGCTGTGGGTTTGTCATAAATAGCTCTTATTATTTTGAGGTACGTTCCCTCAATACCGAATTTATTGAGCGTTTTTAGCATGAAGGGCTGTTGAATTTTGTCAAAAGCCTTTTCTGCATCTATTGAGATAATCATGTGGTTCTTGTCTTTGGTTCTGTTTATATGCTGGATTACGTTTATTGATTTGCGAATGTTGAACCAGCCTTGCATCCCAGGGATGAAGCCCACGTGATCATGGTGGATAAGCTTTTTGATGTGCTGCTGAATCCAGTTTGCCAGTATTTTATTGAGGATTTTTGCATCAATGTTCATCAGGGATATTGGTCTAAAATTCTCTTTTTTTGTTGTGTCTCTGCCAGGCTTTGGTATCAGGATGATGTTGGCCTCATAAAATGAGTTAGGGAGGATTCCCTCTTTTTCTATTGATTGGAATAGTTTCAGAAGGAATGGTACCAGCTCCTCCTTGTACCTCTGGTAGAATTCAGCTGTGAATCCATCTGGTTCTGGACTTTTTTTGGTTGGTAGGCTATTAATTATTGCCTCAATTTCAGAGCCTGCTATTGGTCTCTTCAGGGATTCAACTTCTTCCTGGTTTAGTCTTGGGAGAGTGTAAGTGTCCAGGAAATTATCCATTTCTTCTAGATTTTCTAGTTGATTTGCGTAGACGTGTTTATAGTATTCTCTGATGGTAGTTTGTATTTCTGTGGGGTCGGTGGTGATATCCCCTTTATCATTTTTTATTGTGTCTATTTGATTCCTCTCTCTTTTCTTCTTTATTAGTCTTGCTAGTGGTCTGTCAATTTTGTTGATCTTTTCAAAAAACCAACTCCTGGATTCATTGATTTTTGGAGGGTTTTTTGTGTCTCTATCTCCTTCAGTTCTGCTCTGATCTTAGTTATTTCTTGCCTTCTGCTAGCTTTTGAATGTGTTTGCTCTTGCCTCTCTAGTTCTTTTAATTGTGATGTTAGAGTGTCAATTTTAGATCTTTCCTGCTTTCTCTTGTGGGCATTTAGTGCTATAAATTTCCCTCTACACACTGCTTTAAATGTGTCCCAGAGATTCTGGTATGTTGTGTCTTTGTTCTCATTGGTTTCAAAGAACATCTTTATTTCTGCCTTCATTTCGTTATGTACCCAGTAGTCATTCAGGAGCAGGTTGTTCAGTTTCCATGTAGCTGAGCGGTTTTGATTCAGTTTCTTAGTCCTGAGTTCTAGTTTGATTGCACTGTGGTCTGAGAGACAGTTTGTTATAATTTCTGTTCTTTTACATTTGCTGAGGAGTGCTTTACTTCCAAGTATGTGGTCAATTTTGGAATAAGTGCGATGTGGTGCTGAGAAGAATGTATATTCTGTTGATTTGGGGTGGAGCGTTCTGTAGATGTCTATTAGGTCTGCTTGGTGCAGAGATGAGTTCAATTCCTGGATATCCTTGTTAACTTTTGTCTCGTTGATCTGTCTAATGTTGACAGTGGAGTGTTGAAGTCTCCCATTATTATTGTATGGGAGTCTAAGTCTCTTTGTAAGTCTTTAAGGACTTGCTTTATGAATCTGGGTGCTCCTGTATTGGGTGCATATATATTTAGGATAGTTATCTCTTCCTGTTGAATTGATCCCTTTACTATTATGTAATGTCCTTCTTTGTCTCTTTTGATCTTTGATGGTTTAAAGTCTGTTTTATCAGAGACTAGTATTGCAACCCCTGCTTTTTGTTGTTCTCCATTTCCTTGGTAGATCTTCCTCCATCCCTTTATTTTGAGCCTATGTATGTCTCTGCATGTGAGATGGGTCTCCTGGATACAGCAGACTGATGGGTCTTGACTCTTTATCCAGTTTGCCAGTCTGTGTCTTTTAATTGGACCATTTAGTCCATTTACATTTAAGTTTAATATTGTTATGTGTGACCTTGATCCAGCCATTATGATATTAGCTGGTTATTTTGCTCGTTAGTTGATGCAGTTTCTTCCTAGCCTTGATGGTCTTTACATTTTGGCATGTTTTTGCAATGGCTGGTACCAGTTTTTCCTTTCCATGTTTAGGGCTTCCTTCAGGGTCTCTTGTAAGGCAGGCCTGGTGGTGACAGAATCTCTAAGCATTTGCTTATCTGTAAAGGATTTTATTTCTCCTTCACTTATGAAACTTAGTTTGGCTGGATATGAAATTCTGGGTTGAAAATTCTTTTCTTTAAGAATGTTGAATATTGGCCCCCACTCTCTTCTGGCTTGTAGAGTTTCTGCCAAGAGATCTGCTGTTAGTCTGATGGGCTTCCCTTTGTGGGTAACCCGACCTTTCTGGCTGCCCTTAAGACTCTTTCCTTCATTTCAACTTTGGTGAATCTGGCAATTATGTGTCTTGGAGTTGCTCTTCTGGAGGAGTATCTTTGTGGCGTTCTCTGTATTTCCTGAATTTGAATGTTGGCCTGCCCTACTAGGTTGGGGAAGTTCTCCTGGATGATATCCTGAAGAGTGTTTTCCAACTTGGTTCCATTTTCCCCCTCACTTTCAGGCACCCCAATCAAACGTAGATTTGGTCTTTTTACATAATCCCACACTTCTTGCAGGCTTTGTTCATTTCTTTTTCTTCTTTTTTCTTTTGGTTTCTCTTCTCGCTTCATTTCATTCATTTGATCCTCAATCGCTGATACTCTTTCTTCCAGTTGATCGAGTCGGTTACTGAAGCTTGTGCATTTGTCACGTATTTCTCGTGTCATGGTTTTCATCTCTGTCATTTCGTTTATGACCTTCTCTGCATTAATTAGTCTAGCTGTCAATTCTTCCACTCTTTTTTCAAGATTTTTAGTTTCTTTGCGCTGGGTACGTAATTCTTCCTTTAGCTCTGAGAAGTCTGATGGACTGAAGGCTTCTTCTCTCATCTCGTCAAAGTCATTCTCTGACCAGCTTTGATCCGTTGCTGGCGATGGGCTGCGCTCCTTTGCAGGGGGAGATGCGCTCTTATTTTTTGAATTTCCAGCTTTTCTGCCCTGCTTTTTCCCCATCTTTGTGGTTTCATCTGCCTCTGGTCTTTGATGATGGTGACGTACTGATTGGGTTTTGGTATAGGTGTTCTTACTGTTTGATAGTTTTCCTTCTAACCGTCAGGACCCTCAGCTGTAGGTCTGTTGGAGGTCTGGTCCACTCCAGACCCTGTTTGCCTGGGTATCAGCAGCAGAGGTTGCAGAAGATAGAATATTGCTGAACAGCGAGGGTACCTGTCTGATTCTTACTTTGGAAGCTTCCTCTCAGGGGTGTACTCCACCCTGTGAAGTGTGGGGTGTCAGACTGCCCCTAGTGGGGGATGTCTCCCAGTTAGGCTACTCAGGGGTCGGGGACCCACTTGAGCAGGCAGTCTATCCCTTCTCAGATCTCAACCTCCGTGTTGGGAGATCCACTGCTCTCTCCAAAGCTGTCAGACAGAGTCGTTTGCATCTGCAAAGGTTTCTGCTGCTTTTGTTGTTGTTGTTGTTAACTGTGCCCTGTCCCCAGAGGTGGAGTCTACAGAGACAGGCAGGTTTCCTTGAGCTGCTGTGAGCTCCACCCAGTTCGAGCTTCCCAGCAGCTTTGTTTACCTACTTAAGCCTCAGCAATGGCAGGCGCCCCTCCCCCAGCCTCGCTGCTGCCTTGCGGTTAGATTGCAGACTGCTGTGTTAGCAATGAGGGAGGCTCCGTGGGCGTGGGACCCTCCCGGCCAGGTGTGGGATATATTCTCCTGGTGTGCCCGTTTGCTTAAAGCACAGTATTGGGGTGGGAGTTACCCAATTTTCCAGCTGTTGTGTGTCTCAGTTCCCCTGGCTAGGAAAAGGGATTCCCTTCCCCCTTGCACTTCCCAGGTGAGGCGATGCCTCGCCCTGCTTCAGCTCTCGCTGGTCGGGCTGCAGCAACTGACCAGCAGCGATTGTCCGGCACTCCCTAGTGAGATGACCCCAGTACCTCAGTTGAAAATGCAGAAATCACCAGTCTTCTGTGTCGCTCGCGCTGGGAGTTGGAGACCAGAGCTGTTCCTATTCGGCCATCTTGCTCCGCCCCGCTGTGAAACCTTTATAAGCTTTTGAACACAAAATGGTTCTTAGAAAACTTACTTTCATAATTTAAATACAAATCAAATTCTGAGAGACACAAGTTAAGCCTACTTTAAGTTATTCTTTGTTTAAAACTTTTAAGTAGAATACATTAAGCAAATACATATTGATTTAACTAACCAAATTATAGAAAACCTGTTTGAGATGTTAATTAAACAGTTATGAAACAAACCACTAAACCAACAGTTAAAAGCTCTAAAGTAAAAGATAAAATGTCTTAAAAATTTTATTTTCTGTATTATAGAGGAAAATATACGATTCTCGCCAGAAATAAAACTAAGTTAGAATATTATATGGAAATGTATCTGCCAGATATGAGTCTAAATTCTAGTTAGCATGTAAGTGCTTATTAATAGACATTTGAAGTTAGTCATGTATCTTTAATCAATCAGAATTTCATCTTTTATAAAAGATAGTAAGAATTTTTTAACCAGATTTCAGACATTTTCTTCGCTAAAAATTTATTGTTTGAGGCCAGGCGCGGTAGCTCAAGCCTCTAATCCCAGCACTTTGGGTGGCCAAGGTGGGTGGATCACCCGAGTTCAGGAGTTTGAGACTAGGCTGGCCAACATGGTGAAACCCCGTCTCTACTAAAACTACAAAAAAAAAAAAAAAAAAAAAAATTAACTGGGCATGGTGGCAGGCACTTTAATCCAAGCTGCTTGGGAGGCTAAGGCAGGAGAATCACTTGAATCCACAAGGGGGAAGATTGCAGTGAGCCGAAATCGCTCCATTGCACTCCAGTCTGAGACTTCATCTCAAAAAACAAAACAAAACAAAATTATTGTTTGAAAAGAAATCAATTCAAATGGTTCACCTTGTGTTTCAGAAAACCTACCTTATCTTTTGAGTATCTCTCCCATTTCTGAAGACATATGTACCTCTTTTAAAAGGAAGTTGAAATTTTGATTTTGTGTATTTAGAGAAGTGTTTTGTTGTTGTTTTAACAATAAAGTATCAGGGTAAAGCACATTCACCTAAAACAGTACAAGTGATTGTTTTATAAATATGATATATAACCAATTATTATCAAGTATGTATATTGCACATACACACATCAAGCAAGATTTATACCCTGCAGGTTTCTGGTTTTGCATTCAATTTTAAAACCAAGAAGTCATGGAATAAAGGAAAGTTAAGTTATATACAAACCAAGACACCTATTAATTCAAACCACTAATGAAACAAAACTCTAAATAAGTAGAGAAAATGGGTTCAAACACTGGAGCTCTGAAATTATCCAGGTCTTTTATCTGTGCTTTTTTTTTCCCTATTAAATTAAAAGTTCAAACCAAAATCCATGAAAAATGTTTATGGATATTAAAGGGTACGGTGTGACAGGGTTTTGTGCAACCAGGCATTAACAAGCATTTTATCTTCTCTTTAAGCTGAGCCAACTTTTATTTTAAAATTTCTGTAATTCAACATTCTTTCCCACCCAAACACCTAAATCTTTTCCACCCAGCAGCAACCTACTGCATGACAGATGTGCCAAAGTTGTTCATGTTCACTTCCTTTGCTGAATGTGTAGTAATAGTTAGGCCTTAGCTTCCAATTTACATGTGGCTCTTCAAAAATCTCATTTTTATATTAGAAATCAACATGCAAATCTGCGCACGGTGGCTTATGCATGCAATCCCAGCACCTTGGGAGGCCGAGGCAGGCAGATCACCTGAGGTCAGGAGATCGAGACCAGCCTGACCAATGTGGTGAAACCCAGTCTTTACTAAAAGTACAACAATTGGCCAGGCGTGGTGGTGGGTGACTGCTATCCCAGCTAGTCGAGAGGCTGGACAGGAAAATTACTTGATCTTGGGAGGCGGAGGTTTCAGTGAGCCGAGATTGCACCAAAGCCCTCCAGCAGGGGCAACAGAGCAAGACTCCATCTCAACAACAACAGCAAAAAAGAAATCAACATGCAGTAGTCAGTGAGCACCAACGATGTAATTGTGCTAGGCATAGGAGATGGAAAAAATATTCTTGAGGTGGGAGAAACATGTTAACAGAGAAATTACAGCAGACAGACTTGACAGATGGGGGTAAAAGTTGTTAGAAATAGAAGACCTAATTCTCCCTAAAAATGGTAGTATTTGAGATGGGTCTCTACAGAAGAGTAAATGTTTGCTGGGAGAAGGGGATGCAGACACATCAGAAAGAACAACCCATGCAAAAGCAGAAGCAGTAAAGAACTATTCAGTGTGGCAGTGATGTGGAAGACAGAGCCAAGAGCCAAGACTAGAAATTTGGTTTGTCCCAGCACTTTGGAAGGCCAAGGTGGGAAGATCATGAGGTCAGGAGTTTCAGACTATCCTGGCCAACATGGTAAAACCCCGCCTCTACTAAAAATACAAAAAATTAGCCAGGCGAGGTGGCGGGTGCCTGTAGTCCCAGCTATTTGGGAGGCTGAAGCAGGAGAATGCTGTGAACCTGGGAGGCGGAGCTTGCAATGAGCTGAGATAGCGCCTCGGCACTCCAGCCTGGGGGACAAAGCAAGACTCCATCTCAAAAAAAAAAAAAAAAATTAGCTGGGTGTGGTGGCATGTGCCTGTAATCCCAGCTACTCCAGAGGCTGAGGCAGGAGGTCACTTAAACCCAGGAGGTGGAGTTTGCAGTGAGCTGAGATCATGCAACTGCCATTCAGCCTGGGTGACAGAGCAAGACTCCCTCTGAAAACAAAAAAAAAGAACGAAAGAAAAGAAATTGGGTTTGGAAACAGAAAATTAGGTCTTTGTAAACCACGTTAAGGAGTTTGGATTTTTCTTTTTATAGACAACAGGCAGACAAGAAATGTTATTAGGTAGGCAATCAACGAGAGCAACTTTAGTGTTTGAGGATGACGACTATGGCAGCAGGGTGGAAAAACAACAGCAGCAGGGAGAAACTGCTGGCAGAAAATTAACTTCAGAGGTGTTTAGGCCTCAATGAGGGCCTTAGGTCAGAAGTGATTAAACAGCCCACATCAGTGATGGAAGCATGGTTTTGGGGAGGGCCTGGTGACTGACTGGCCACGGGGTGAGATAGACGTGCATCAGGACAGCCAGCAGTAATGTTCCTGGTTTAGTAGGTTGTGTGCATGGCAATCACCTTCCAGAAGAGATGGAGATGACTTTCATTTTTACAAGTACCTGCAGGATGAGGGACTTGCAGTGTGATCTGGATGACAAAAGATTACAGCTTCAGAGAAGTTGTAAGTGAAAATATACTGTTAGAGTTGCCAGTTTATAGGTTAGAGGAAAGGGCAGAAAAACACCAGAATGCACAGGGCATTCTGTAGGAACAGAACTCACTCCCAGGTACAGGACTGGATGGTTACTGCAGAGAACAGGAATTGGGCACCTGGCCACTGACACCAATGGGATGCTTTCACTCTGTCCACTGATTTAAGAATCTTAAAACAACTATTTTCAAGTGTTGCACATGTCTCTAAGGTAAGTGGGAGCCCACACCACTTTGGAAGCAACTGTCTGGTTACTGCAGGCAGCCCTTTCTTTTCTGGAATTCAGTCTTCTCATCTTCCTGCCTTCTCCCTTGCATACCTCCTGCTTGTGTAATAGGGTGGAACATGGGAGGGCAGGACAAAGTTCAGACCAGTGGCACTGGTTGGCTAAAAGATCACTCCTTTCATTATACTAGACAGTTCTGGTCTGAGGCCTGGGTCTCAGAATATAAAAATTATTACTGTCTCCTTTATTGCATCCCTGTATTATCTGCATCCCTCTCAGCCATAGCAGCTGGCTGACATCCACCCTCTCAAGAGGACATGTATGGATAGAAGACCTGGCTCACAAACACTGCTCTATGAAAAGGGCAGATAGTTACGTAAGAAATTTGCAAAAACTGAGAAATTAAAATAAGGGAGCCTAGGAATGCAAAAACATTAACTGTCAAGCAAACAAGAGCTGGTTCAAAGAATTTTTTTAAAAGATACACTCCACATAACTGAAAGCATGAGGGAGACTGGCAGATGACAGCATCAGAGCGAATTTCCTAAATAACTGAGGAGGTGACTGGGAAAACTGAGCCACCTACCAAAACAGCTTTACAGAGCCAATGCATCTCATTTGTTGTAGAAGCTGATGAGTTCTAGAACTCTTATTTACTATGGAGTTTTCAAATGCATTCAACAGCACTTAATGTTTTCCTCAATCCCAAGCTTCTTGTAAAACTTTGACCCTGCCAACCATGGCACCTTAGAGGCAGATAAAAGCTTACCTACTTTATGGAATTTCAGATTTCTAAATATAGCACATGCAGTACAGGGAATGCACCCAGTGTGCTTGTGGATGCATTAAAGGCCACTACTATACCTTCAAGCAGGCTTCCTTGACTTCAGCTCTCCTGACATTTGGGGCTCTTATGCATTATAATATGAGAAGCAGCATTTCTGGTGTCTGTACACTAAATGCCAGTAGCACCCTTTCCCAAAGCAAGACAGTAAAAAATTTATCATTCTGGAAAGGAAATCCACAGTGGACACCCTCAAAACCTCCTGATCTCAAAATATGCCACTTTATTCCATATGTAGGTTTTGGGTTTCTGGAACAGTTATATTATCCTTACAACAATCCCATGAGGTAGAAAAGCTACTGACAAGATGCCTGTCATCATATTCATCAATGGTAATGCCACCAAAGGCTAAAGTTTCATTTTAAATTCCCTTATACCTTCAAAATCAACCGAATTTATTTTGAAAAAAACAATGGTCTTCTTTATTAAAAATAACAACACACATACACAGAGGTAAATAAGCAGCATACATTTAAAGCTCCATTGTTTTGAGATCAAGCCGACTCTATAAAGCAGCTGTTCCATGGGGCTAAGCGGTAGTTAGGAACTGTGGATTCTGAGCTTCATTTATTGCCAGCCCTTGGGTAGATCATAAAGCAGCTATAACAGGAGTCAATATATGCACCCAACCCTAATAGTTTTGCTCTGAGTAGAAATGTGAAATCTTTGCTGAATTCTTTTGAAAAAGCAGAGTGAAAATAAAACTTAGTCCAAGAAGGTACATCAAAATGAATAAGGAATATTTTAAGTAATTAAACCACCAGAAATATAAGACATTTTATATAATCCTACCCCATTGTCTCTGAGAAAAGAGAAAAAAGAGAAGAATACAAAGCAAGCTATTGAAAGACAAATACAGCTTTTAAGAGTTCTATCTAATTAACCCCACTGAGAAATTTTTGGCTACCTGGTGTATGCCAGGTACTGTACAATGTAGAACAGTGATTTCCAATCTTTTTAGCACCAGGATCGGGTTTTGCGGAAGACAATTTTTCCGGACATGTGGTGAGATGGTTTTCATTTGGGATGATTCAAGTGCATTACGCTTACTGTCCACTTTGTTGCTATTATGATTGCATTTAATATATAATGAAATAATTAAGCAACTCACCATAATGTAGAATCAGTGAGAGCCCTGGGATTATTATCCCACAACTAAATGTTCCCATCTGGGGGTGATGAGGGGCAGTGACAGACCCTAAAGCATTAGATTCTCATAAATAGTGTGCCACCTACATCTCTCACATGCACAGGTCACAATAGTGTTTGCCCTCCTATGATAATCTAATGCTGCTGCTGATCTGTAATGCAAGTGATGGGGAGTGGTTGTGAATAACATTGAAGCCTCACTCACCTGCCATTCACCTCCTGCTGTGCAGCCTGGTTTGTAACAGGCCACAAACTGGTATCAGTCAGTGCCTCGGTGTTGAGGACCCCTGATATAGGGTAACTACATCGATTGATTGAGTGAGTGAGTGGGTGAGTGAGTGGGTGAGTGCAATGGCACAGTCTCAGCTCACTGCAACCTCCACCTCCTGGGTTCAAGCAATTCTCCTGCCTCAGTCTCCCAAAATAGGTATGATTACAGGCATGTGACACCACGCTTGGTTTTGTATTTTTAGTAGAGATGGGATTTCACCATGCTGGTAACACTAGTCTCAAACTGGTGATCTCAGTTTATTCGCCTGCCTCAGCCTCCCAAAGTACCAGGACTATAGGCCTGAGCCACGGTGTTCTTCTGACTACATTTATTACCAGCCATTTGTTACCAGGGTACCCATGTTGTACAGTGCCTGGCATACACCAGGTTGTTAGTTAACAGCAATTGATCTAATGCAGTGCTAATAAGGTAAGGTTTATTTTTTTTTCCTTCAACATGCTGTGCCTGTTTCAGATGCAAATAAGACCTCAGGAGTCTGCTTGAAGTGACTTAAAAGAAAAAATGTTCCCCCAGATGGGAACATTTAGTTGCAAGAAAATCAAACAGTCACTTGGATGATGTAACAAGTTAGGTATGAATGTATCACCTGTACCAGCTTAGTGAGATGCATGTTTACATCACATAACAAACACGTGTCTGCCACTCTCAGGGCTTAGAGTCTGAATTCCTGATGAGAAATAAAGTGGTATCTAGACAACCCCAGAGAATGATATTCCATATATCCATAAGCATTAGTAGCATTTCTAAAAATTATCAAACATCCAACAAGTCCTTTAAAAACAAGATATCCTAACACGCAAGTAGTTTAGCAGTATTTTAAAAAAATGATAAACAGTGCAACTTCATTCACCTGAAATGGAGCACAAGACCCTTTTGAAGGAACTCGTACCCATTCCTGCAAAAGTTCTGTCGACTCTTGAAGGCACCACAGAACTAAATGTTTCTTTTGTGTGTGTTTCCAGAGAGGTTTTAGCCAAGACTTTGGCCTCTAACAGACTCGCTGATTAAAATATGGCTTAGAAGCTCTACCTGCCTACCTGAAAAAGCATCAAAACTAGAGAGTACTTTTCACCGGCATGAAAAAATGAAAACAACATCACATTCTTCTCTTTGCAATTCCCTTTCCCTCACTTTCCACTTCTATTAAATATACTTCAGCATCATTGTGCACAGGTGCAGGGACCACTACATATCTAAAAAAGGAAAAAACCCTCAAGTATATGGGGATGGTCTGGTAACTCTGCCTTTGCAGAAATCATTTTTTTCCTCCAGATGGAAGTGTCTCACTATTTTCAGCATTCTCATCTAACAGGCAAACTTAGTTTCCATTGACTTCGAAAGGGATAAGCTTGAGTCTAAACTCTTAAGCAAGAACAAGCGTTCAATTTTCTAATAATGAAAATCCCAGACAGGTTTTTCAACCTACCAAATCGTTACAATTTTATTCACCCTTGTCTCTCTTTCCACAACCACTAACATCACCACCCACAAAAGAAGAAGAAAATTCCTCCAATGTTCCCCAAATGTGTGCTGCTGCTAGCTCCGAAGCTCTATAGAGTTTTGTAACGGAGTGTGAACTGCTGCCCCGGATCTGGGCTCGTGTTCTATCTCCTAACCAGTAAGGAGAGAGGGAGGACAAATCCGCTGAGCAGAAAAATAAATAAATAAATAAATAAATAAATAAATAAATAAATAAATAAATAAAACTTTCCTCCTCATTTATAACCTCTCATGGATGCAGCGCCGACGAGGGTCGCCAGGTGCCCAGGGCGCCTGACAAGCGACCCACTGGCCAGCGCGTTCTTCGCCAGGCCGGGTCCCAGCACCCTGCAGGTCTCCGCCCTGCCAGGAAAGGAAGCGGCCCCGCCAGGCAATGGGATCGGCCGCCGCGTCCCATCCTCACCATTGGCCAGGGAGTGAGTGACATCCTCGATGTGCCCTCGGCCCAGAAAACGCGCCGCTTCCCAGGGAGGGCGTCGGCGAGGGGAAGGACCTCCCCTGCTCCTTAGCAAACATTAGGGTCGCAGTTTCCTAAGAGATGCGACTGGGATGGGGGAGGGGGCCCAGGCAGAGGCTGGTGCTGGGGGCAGAGAAAGCGACACTAGGTTGCAGGCTGGTGTGGAAGGGGCATAGGTGCCCCGGAAACAGCCACAGATTTTTCCAGCGGGAGGAGCCCCCCCGCCACCCGCCTTTTTCCTGGACTCACGATGGCACCCGGAACCGAGCCCCCAACTCGCGCGAGGAAGGTGCACTCCACACTGACGGATCCCTGTAAAACACACACCCTGCTAACAGAAGGACCAGGAATGATAGGCGCCCCCATGGCAAGGCCCTGGCCCCTTTCCTGGGCGCCTTAGGGGGTAGTCGGCCACACCAAAACCGCCAGCCAGGAAAGGGCCAGGGCGCAGGGGTGCCTGCTGCCCCCTCGAGGCCAGTGTCCTCTGCCCAGGAGTTTCAAATCCGCAGAGCAGAGTGCGGCAGGCACTTCCACCAAACACCCTCGGGAGAGCACCCCGGGAAGACACCTCCTGGCCAGCACCCCTGATACTTTGCGGCTGCAGGGGAAAGCAGGAGCCCTAGTTTCCAGGCTTCCCTGCCATAGGGGAAGGATGCCAGGGGAGAGAGGGCAGAAGTTGGGGAGCAGTGTCAGGAAGATGTTTCTGGCCTAGGAGGCTTGCACCATCCGAGTCCTGGAGGTGCCATAACAAATAAATTCACCCCAGTGTTCCGGGAAGCCAAGGCAGGAGAAGCACTTGTGTCTAGAAGTTTCAGACCAGCCTCGGCAATGTGGTGAGACCTCCCTCACCGCGGAAGACATTTAGTCAGGTGTGGTGGGCCATGCCTGCAATCCCAGCTACTCGGGAGGCTGAGGTGAGAGGCTCTCTTGACCCTACAGTGAGTCATAAGCTTGTGCCACTGCACTCCAGCCTGGGTGACAGAGCAAGACCCTTTCTCATAGAATAAATAAATATATAAATAAACTCTGTGCCTGGATTGGGCCGGATTCCTACCCTCCAAAAGCTAATATAGATGCATATCAGGTCTTTCTAGGGCAGCGCTGCAGAGACTGTCACTACATGTGCTGGGTGCTGCTTGACATGGCCAGTAACTCAGTAAGAAGAGGAGTAGGAGTGAAGGAGTGGAGAAAGAGGAGGAGGAAGAGAGGAGGAAGAGAGGAAAAAGTAAAGAGAAAAAGGAAGCAGGAAACAAGAAGAAGAGGAGAGGAGGCGAAAGTGAGAAAATAGTAAGAAAAGAGGAAGAGGAGAACATAAACAGGAGAAGAGGACAAGGGGACCAGGAGAGATGAGGAGATAAACAAAGCTGGGGGGAGGAGAGAAGGAAGAGGAGGAGGAGAGGAAGAGGAAGAGAAAAGAAAGATGAGGAGAGGAGAAGGAGAGGAGGAGAAAAAAGGAAGGGGAGGAGAAAAGGGAAGAGGAGGAGAGAAAAGGGAGGAGGAAGAGAGAAGGAGGAGAAGCAGGAGAGACAAAGGAGGACAGGAGGAGGAGGAGGAGGAAAAGGAGGATCAGAGGAAAATGAGAAGGAGGAGAGGAGACAGAGAGAGAGGAGGAGGAGAGGAAGAGTGGGAAAAAAGAAGGAGGCGACAAAGAGGAGGAGAGAAGAAGGAGGAGGACAGGAGAAAATGAGGAGGAGGAAAGGGGAGAAGGAGCAGAAGAGGAGGAGAAAAAGAAAAGGAAAAGAAGGAGGAAGAAGAGAGAAGGAGGAGGAAGGAGAGGAAAAGAAGGAGGAGGAGAGGAGAAGAGATAAAGGAGGAGGAGAGGAGGAGAATGAGGAGGAGGAAGAGAGGAGAAGGAGAAGAAAAGAATACAGAGGAACAGAGAAGGAGGAGGAGGAGCAGGAAAAGATGAGGAGGAGAAGGGGAGAAGGAGGAGGAGAGGAGAAGGACACAGAAGAGAGGGGAAAAGAAGGAGAGGAGGAGAAAAAGCAGAAGAAGAAGAGGAGAGGAGGGGGAGGAAGAGAGGAGAAGGAGGAGGAGAAAGAGTAGGAGAGGAAGAGGAGGAGAGGAGAAGGAAGAAGATAAAAATAGGAGGAGGAGGGGAAGAGGAAAAGAGGAGGAGAAGGAGAGGATGAGGAGGAGAGAAGGACGAGGGGAGGAAGGGAAATAGGAGAAGGAGGAGGAGGAGATGAGGAGAAAAAAGGAGGGGAAGGGGAGGAGAGAAAGAGCAGAAGAAGCAGCAGAGAAGGAGGAGGAGGAGAGGAAAAGAAAGGGGAGAGGAGGAAAAGAAAAAGGAGGAGCAGTTGGAGAGGGGGAGGAGGAAGTAGAGAGGATAAGAGGGGGAGGAGAGGAGAAATAGGAGGAGCAGGAAGGAGAAGGAGGAGAAAAAGAGAAGGAGAAGAGGAGAAGGGAGGAGGAGGAAAAAGAGAGGAAGACGAGGACAGAAGAAGGAGGAGGGGGAGGAGGAGTAGAGAAGAAGAATGAGAGGAGAGGAGAAGAAGAAAAGGAGGAGGAGATGATAAGAGAAGGAGGAGAGAAAGAGGAGAAGAAGAGGAGAGTAGGAGGAGAGGAAAAGATGAGGATGAGAGGAGGAGGGGGAGGAGAGGGGGGAGGAGGAAAAAGAGAAGAGAGGAGGAGAGGAGGAGAAGGCGAGGAGGTGGAGGAGAGGAAGAGGAGGAGGAGAGAAGCAGTAGAAGGAAAGGAGAAGGAGGAGGAAAAAGAGAGAAGAGAAGAAGGAGGAGGAGGAGAGGAGGAGGAAATGATGGGAGGTGGAGGAGAGTAGGAGATGGAGGAGGAGAAGAGGAGAGGAGGAGGAGAGAAAGATGAGAGGAAGAAAAGGAGAGGAGGAAGAGAGAGGAGAAAAGGAGGAGGAAGAGAGGAGGAAGTGAAGGGGAGAAAGAGGATATAATGAGGAGGATGAGAGGAGTGGGAGGAGGAAGAGGAAAGGAGGAGATGGAAAAGAGAAAGAGAAAAGGAGGAGGAGGAGAAAAATGTTATCACTTTGTGGCATTCAGTAATTATGACTATTGTCATGGCTTTTGGATTAAAGTTTAAACTCAATAGGAGAGATGGGAACAAAGATCAAAGATCCAGATTATTTCAGAGCTCAATTTCAGACTGAAAAAAAAAGATACGTGGTAATACACATGTAGATGTTGCCAATGCAAAAGAGTTGCATTATTTTGGTTTTGGATCCAGCCATATGTCAACATACACAATGTAGGCAGTGGCTAGGAGAGGGCAGAGAGCCACAACACTTAGGTGCTGGGCCTAGTGATACATCACAATCTCTTTTTGGTCAGAGCCCAAACAGTAGAGGAGAGCCACATCACCTAGGTTCTAGGTTCAGCAATACATCACAATACTTTCTGAGAGGAAGATCGAAGCAGGAGAGCCACATCACCTAGGTGAAAGCCCCAGAGATATGGCAAAATGTCTTCTGTGGGTAGGGATCAGGAAGAAGAGGAAAGTGACATAACCTAGGGGCTACAGCCAGCTATATGTTACAATCATCCCAAGGGGCAGGGATGATGCATGCGAGGAGAGTCACATCAAGTAAGTGCTGAGTAAAGCAATATGTAACAACTAGAGGAGAGTGTCATCTCCTACATGCTGGCCCATGAGATATGTTACAACATCCCCTATGGGCAAAACCCAGGTAAGAGAAGAGATTAACATCAAATAGTTGATGGGCTAAGAGATACTTTGCAATGCCCCCTGTAGAAAGAGACTAAGAGAAATAAATCAGATTGCCTGTGTACTTGACCCAGGGATAAGTCACTTTTTCATCTGTGGAAATGGCCCAGGCAGGTGAGGAGAGTTACATCACTTAGATGCTGGGAACAGAGATATGTAACAGTCACTTCTATAAGAAAGACCCTGGTAAGAAAAGAAAGATACATCAAATATTTATGGACCCACAGATGCCCCCTTTTTTGACAGAGTCAAGGCAAGAAAGTCATATCACCTTGGTCCTGGGCCCAGCAATAGGTCACATTACCTGCTGAAGACAGGGCCAAGGCAAATGAGTAACATCTTGGAGCTGGGCCCAGGATATATGTAACAATCTCCCCTGTGGGCAGAACCTAGGAAGAAAAGAAGTGTCACATTAGCTAGGTGCTGAGCCCAGAGATATGTCACCATCCCTCCAGGCAAGAGATGAGAGTACCTTACCTGGGTGAGGAGTGCAGGGAGGTATCACAATCCCCTTTTTAGGCTGTGCCCAGGCAGAAGAGTCACATTGCCTAAGTGTTAGAATGAGCAATGTGTCACAATGCCCCTTGTGTGCAGCACCAAAGTAGGCGAGAAAACTTATATCACCTGAGTGCAAGTCCCAGCGATATGTACCAGTGCCTCCTGTAAGAGGCACCAAGGCTTGAGAATAGAGTCATCTCACCTAGGTGCTGGGTCCAGCAATATATCACCATTCTATTTGTGAACCAAGCCCAGGCAGGAGAGTCAACTCTGGTGTTTGGCGTATGTCAAAATCACACCTTCAAAAACACCAGGCATGAGATTAGCAATCCCTCACATGTCATGGTTCTAGGTCTGAGAGTCAACATGTCTTGTATGTTGTGTGAAGTACGTGAGTCACAACCTCAACTGTGAACTGGATCTGTGCAGCAACTTCTCAATGTTTTCTGGGCATTGTGTCCCCTTAGATAAGTCACTGCCTGACACGTGTGCTAAATGATGGTTTGAGGGTCACCAAATCCATGCATAACAAATCCATGTATGAGAGTCAACACTGCAACTCTTGACTGCCTCTAGATATAAGATTCAAAACCTGAACAGTGGGCCATGCTCATGTGCGAGGACAACAATCTTTACTCTTGACTGTGTCTGCTTACTACTGTCACAATCTCGCCTTTGAGCTGGGCTCTGTTAGTGCACTCTCTGTACCACCCAAAAAATGTATGCGATACATGGTTTGGCTCTGTGTCCTCACCCAAATCTCATCTACAATTGTAATCTCCATGTGTCGAGGGAGGAAGG
This sequence comes from Rhinopithecus roxellana, assembly GCF_007565055.1. NCBI lineage: Eukaryota > Metazoa > Chordata > Mammalia > Primates > Cercopithecidae > Rhinopithecus > Rhinopithecus roxellana. Next base: position 79,631,634 of record NC_044560.1, on the reverse strand, counting down.
TAATTGGATCATGGGACAGTTTCCCCCATGCTGTTTTTGTGAAAGTGAGTGAGTTCTCAGATCTGATGGTTTTAAGTGTAGGAGGTTCCTCCTTCATTCACTTTCTCCCTCCTGCCACCTTGTGAAGAAGGTCCCTGCTTCCCCTTCTGCCATGATTATAAATTTCCTGAGACCTCCACAGCCATGTGGAACTGTGAGTCAATTAAACCTCTTTTCTATCTAAATTTCCTGGTCTTTGGCAGTTCTTTACAGCAGTATGAAAATGAACTAATACAATGTGATATGCATGAGAGTTGCAATCTGCATTAAGACCTTCATGCTGATATGGGCCCATGATTTTACATGTCACTCTAAGCTCAGGTATGAGAGTCAACACCTCCCCAGTTGACTGGGTCTAAATAGAAGAGTACTCATCTGCCTATGAGCTGGGTTTAGAAATGGGTCACATCTGTGGCCAGATGTTCACATATGACTGACACAATTCCGTCTGTAGACTGTGTCTACGTGTGAGGTTCAGCATCTCACCAGTGGGTTGTGTCTATTGTGAGGATGACTATTTTAAGGATTGGCAGGGTGTGTATACCAGAAACACAGCATCTCTTGTGTCCTTGGACCTGTGATGACACTCTCCGTACCACATGAGGGCTTTACACAATATGCAAGAGAGTGGTAAACTTCTGTGATCTTTATACAAAGAGGACACCCAGGATCTTACCTTTTCCCTAAGCCTAGCTATAAGAGACAGTATTTGGTTAGTTCAAGGTATGAGAGTCATCATCACACCAGTGAGCTGGGCCAGCATATATGTCACAGTCACTCCTCTGGATTAGCAGTAAGCAGAGAGTAACATTACCTGGGTTTGGGGCCAGATGTATGTCAAATCTTCTCTGAGGGCTCAGCAATATGTCACAATGATCTGTGTATTCAAGACTCAGTCAAAAGGGCCTCATTACCTTGTTGCGGGGTCCAGTGATGTGTCATAATCTTTTCTGTTAGGAGGGTGCAGGCAGAAAAGAAGAGTCACATTTCCTAGGTAGTGTATGCAGATACATGTCACAAGGCCCCCTGTGGGCAGGGCCCAGGCAGGAGCCTCTTATTTTCTAGGTGTTGGACCCAGCGTTATTTCACAATACACCAAATATGTGGGGCCTGGGAGAAAGGAGAGTCACATCACATAGGTGCTGGGCCAAGTGATATGTTATAATAACACTCTTTAGCAGGGCCCCGGCAGAAAAATAAATGTGTCACATCACCCAGGTGATAAACAAAAAGATATGGCATAACACCCCTGAGGTCAGGGCTCATGCAGAAGAGGTGCATCACATAGCTCTTAAGATAGGCCATATGTCACAATACACAATCTAGGTTGAGCTCAGGCAGGAGAAAAGAGTAACATTACCTATGTGCTGGGCTCAGCGATACATCACAATACCTCCTTGGTCAGAGCCCAAGAAGTAGAAGAGAGTTACCTCACCTAGGTGCTGAGTCCATCAACATGTCACAATACTCACTGAGGGAAGGCCCCAAGAATGAGGAGTACATCATTTTGGTGAAGGGCCCAGAGCTACGTACCAATGCTCCCTGTGGGTAGGGCTTAGGAAAAAAGAAGAGAGTCACATAACCTGTCACATAACCTAGACAGATGAGCCCAGCCCTATGTCAAAACTACAACAGTGGTCAGAGTCCAGACATGAGAGGAGAATCACATCACATAAATGTTGGTTGAAGGAATATGTCACAATCCCCACTGGGACAGAAGCAGAAAAATAAGAAGAATTACACCATCTAGGTAATGGGCCCAGAGATACGTTGCTGTGACCCCTGTGGGCAATGACCAGGCAGTAGAATCACATTGCCTGTGTATTGGGCCTAGGGATAATTCACTCTACCTTCGGTGGGCATAGCACAGGCAAACGAGGAGAGTCACAACACCTAGGTGCTGGAATCAGAGACATGTCACAATCTCTTCTAATGGCAAAGCCCAAGTAAGCGAGAAGAGTCACAGCAAATAGTTCATGAACTTAGAGATATGTCACAATGCCCCCTGTGGGCAGGGTCCAGGGAAGAGACTCACATCATCTTGGTGCTGAGCCCAGCAATATGTCACAAAGCTTCCTGAAGTCAGGACCAAGGCAAAAGTGTAACATCACCTTACCATTGGGTCCAGAGACACATCACAACTCTCCTGCAGGCAGAACCTAAAAAGAATATAAGAGTCACATCAACCCAATGCTGGGCCCAGTAATAGGTCACAGTGTTCCCTATGAGCAGAGATCAGGCAGAAGTGAGTCACATCACCTGGCTAATGGGTGCAGAGATGTCACAATGCCTCCTGTAGGCAGGGACCAAGCAGGAAAGTTACATCACCTGGGTTCTGGACCTAGCAATATATTACAATGGGCCATGTGGGCAGGGTACAAGCAGGAGAATCACATAACTTGGGTGTTGGGCCCAGTGATATGTCACAATGCCTTCTGTGCACAGTGACAAAAGAGAAGGGTAGACTCACATTAACTGGATATAAGGCCTAGTGACAGTGATATGTCACAGTGCTGTCTGTGGGCAGTGCCAAGGCAGTGGAATAGAGTCCCATCATGAAGGCGCTGGGTTTAGCAAGATGTCAAAATTCCATCTGTGGGTTGGGCCAAGGCAGAAGGATCAAATCATTTAGTTGCGGGACAGAGGCATATGTCACACAATCTCACATGCAGAATGATACAGGGGTAAAGTTAAAATTCTTGCACATGAGCCAATTCTAAGTATGGGAGTCAACATCTCCTCTATGTTGGGTCTAAATACATGAGTCACAATCTCAATGGTGGACTGGGTCTGTGCGTGAGAAGCTCGCTTTCTTCTGTGCACTATGCCTCCTTAGTAGAGTCACAGCCTCACAGGTGGACTGAATCTTGGTCTGAGTCACCAGCCCACCTGTGGACTGGATCCACATACAGCCGTCACTCTTTCAAGTTTCCACTGTCTCCAAATGTGACATTCAGAACCTCAAAAGTTGGCCAATGACCGCCTTTATTGTCAAGTGGATGTGCATACAAGTGTCAAAATATCACCTGTGCTGTGCCTTGTCAGGAAACACTTTGTAGCACCACAGGGCTTTATGCATGAGAGTCTCGATATGCTCTGAGATCTCCCTGCTGGTATGGAGCCATGGTTATAATTTTTACCCTAAGCCCTTGTCAGAGAGTCAACTTCTGTCCAATTGGCTGGGTCCAAATAGGACTGTCCTCACCTAACTATGAACTAGGTTTAGAAATGAGTCACCTGGCTGGGCGTGGTGGCTCACGCCTGTAATCCCAACACTTTGGGAGGCCAAGACGGGCAGATCACAAGGTCAGGAGATAGAGACCATCCTGCCTAACATGGTGAAACCCCATCTTTACTAAAAATACAAAAAAAAAAAAAATTAGACGGGCATGGTGGCAGGTGCCTCTAGTCCCAGCTATGCAGGAGGCTGAGGCAGGAGAATGGCGTGAACCCAGGAAGCAGAGCTTGCAGTGAGGCAAGATTGTGCCACTGCACTCCAACCTGGGCAACAGAGTGAGACTCCACCTCAAAAAGAAAGAAAGAGAGAGAGAGAGAGAGAGAGAGAGAAGAGAGAGAGAGAGAGAGAGAGAGAGAGAGAGAGAGAGAGAGAGAGAGAAAGAAAGAAAGAAAGAGAAAATGAGTCACCATCCCAACTGTAGCATATGACAGAAACAATTCCAGCTGTGGTCTGTGTCAGCTTGTGAGAGTCAGGACCTCACCTGTGGGCTCTGTCCACGTGTAAGGGTGAAAATCCTAATGGATGGTAGGGTGAGAATATGAGAAACACAATCTCATTTGGATGCTGGTCTCTGTGACGGCATTCTGTTCTACACTAGGGATTTACACAATGTGTGAGAAAGTAATAATTTTCTATAACCTTCATACAAAGAGGAGACATGGGATCTTACCCGTTTCTCTAATCCCAGCTAAAACAGACAGTATCCTTTCTGTTGGCTGATGTGTGGCATGAGAATCATTATTGCAACTGTTAGTTGGACCAAGATATATGTCACAGTCTTACCTGTGGGTAGGGAGAAAACAGGAGAGTCATATCACCTGTGATGTGAATATTGTGAAATATTCACCTGTGTTCTAGGCCAGGAATATATCACAATCTTCCCTGACACAAGGGACCAGGCAGAAGAGTCACATCACCTGGGTACTCAGCCAGGAATATGTTACAATCCCCTCCTGAAAGCAGGGTGCAGGCTGCAGAGTCACCTCACCTTGGTAATGGGCCCAGCGATATGTCAAAATGCTTTCTGTGGGCAAGGCCCAATTACGAGAGACTCATCATCTGTTTGCTGAGGCCAGCAATATGTCACAACCTTCCCTGTAAGCAGGGTGCAAGAGAAGAAGACAGCCACATCTCTTAGTTGATGAATACAGAGATATGTTACCAGGTCCACTGTGGACAGGCCCCAGGCAGGACCTTCCATTTTCTAGGTATTGGGCCCAGCGATATGTCACAAAACCCAAAACATGTGGGGACCAGGGGGAAAAAAAAGACTCACCTCACCTCAATGCCGGGTCAAGTGATATGTCACAATCTTCTTATTTGGCAGGTCCCAGGCAACAAAAATGTGTCACATCTCCTAGGTGATGAGTAAATTGTATCATCTAATACCCCTGTCTTCAGGGCTCATGGAGAAGAGTCGCATCACCTACTTGTTGGGTTCAGCCATATATTACTATACCCAATGTATGCTGGGCCCAGGCAGGAGAGGAGAGTAACATCCCCTAGATCCTGTGTCCAGGGATACATCACAATGCCTCCTTGAGCAGAGTCCAAGAAGTAGAGAAGGGTCACATTACTTAGGTGCCAGGTACAAAAAATTCCTACAATACTTCCTGAGAGAAAGGCCTAGCCAGAAGTGTCATATCACCTTGGTGAGGGGACAGGAAATATGTAGCAATATCCCTGGTAGGGCTAGAAAAAAAGAGAAGCATCACCTAACATAGAGTCAGTGCTCATTTATCTGTCACAATCACACCAGTGGGCAGGGCTCAGGCAAGAGTGGAGAGTAATATTATGTAGGTGCTGCAGCAAGCAATATGTCACAATTACCCACTGTGGGCAGGTCCAACAAAGAAAACAAGAATCACATCACCTAGGTCATGAGCCCAGAGGTATGTCACAGTGGCCCTTGTGGACAATAACCAGGCAGAGGAATGACATTGCTTGTGTGCTGGGCCCAGTGATGATTCATTATCCCTTCCGTGGGCCTGGCACAGGCAAGAGAAGAGTCACAACACCTAGCTGCTTGGCCCAGAGATACGTCACTATCTGTTCTATGGGCAAAGTCCACATAAAACAGCAGAGTCACATCAAATAATTGATGTAGCCAGAGATACGTCATAATGCCTTCTGTTGGCAGGGCCCTTGCAAGAGTCACATCACCTAGGTGTTGGACCCAGCCATATGTCACAATACACAATGTATTCAGGGCTCAGGCAAGAGATGATAGTTACATCATTTAGGTCTTGAATCCATTGAAACATTACAATTTTTTATTGAGCAAAGGCTAGGCAGCAGAGGAGAGTCACACCATCTGCTTTAGGTCCAGCAATACCTGACCCCTGAGAGGAGGGCCCAGGTAAAAGGGTAACATCATCTAGGTGAGCGGCCTAGAAATATGTCACAATTCTCTGTGTGGGTAAAGATCAGAATGAAAATGGAAGTTACATAACCAAATAGGTGGGCTGATCTATATGTCACAATCACTCTAGTGGGAAGAGCTCAAACACAAGAGGAGAGTCACACCACATAGGTGCTGCATATCTTGCAATACAGAATGTATGCAGAGTCCAGAAAGGAGAGGACAGTCATATCACCTAGGTGCTGTGCCCAGCAATACATTACAATCTCTTCTAGGGCAAAGCTCAAGCAGTACAGGAGTTATATTACCTTGCTGCTGGACCCAAAAATATGGCAAAATACACCCTGAGAAAAGAGCCCAGGCAGAAGAGTCACATCATCTGGGGAGAGTTCCAGAAATATGTCAGAATGCCTCCTGTGGGTAAGGCTCAGGATGAAGAGAAGAGAAAAATAACCTAGGGGCTGTGGCCAGCCATATGTTACAACAACCTTAGTGAGCAGGGTCCAGGCATAAGAGGAGGGTCACATAACATAGATGCTGTGCCAAGTGATATGTCACAAGTCACACTGTGGACAGGTCTCTGGAAATAAAGGAGAGTCACATAATCTAATTTATGGTTGCAGAGATACATCACAATGTGTGTATCTATTGTCCTTATGGACAGGAACCAGGCAGAAGAACCACATCTCCTGTGGGCTGTGTCCAGGGATAAGTTACCCTCCCTTCTGTGATCAGAGCCCAGGAAGAAAAGAAGAGTCACATTACCTAGGTGGGCCCAGAGATATGTCACAATGTCACCTGCTGGCAAATACCAAGTAAGAGAGGAGAATAACATCAAATAGATAATGGGTCCAGAAATATGTCACAATTCCCCCCATAGGCAGAATCTAGGTAGGAGACTTACATCACCTGGGTTTTAACCTAGCCATATGTCACAAGATGCAATTTGGGCAATGCCAAGAGAGAATAAAAAACATATACCCTAGGTGCTAAGGGCAGGAATATGTCACAATTCCATGTGACATTCCTGGACCTAACACCTAGGGTGTATGTCTTTATTGTGACATCCTCACTCAGGTGCTTGAAAGAAGTGTATGTCACAATCAGAGCCACAGATAGGTTCAAGGATAAGATTAAAAATCCTACACATGTCCCTATTCTGGGTACGAGAGCAAACACCTCTTGTATGTTGGGTCTGAGTACAAAATTTACAGTATCAGCAATGGACTGAATCTGTGCATGAGAACTTCAGTTCCTTCTGTGCACTGTGTCTTATTCATGGAGTCATAGTCTGAGATTCAGCAACCCACCTGTGAATTACATCCATGTATGCGAGTCAATTATCCAACTTTTAACTTCCTCCTAATGTGAGATTCAAAACCTCAGCAGTAAGCTGAGTTCATGTGCAAGAATGAAAATCTTTACTATGAGTTTTGTGTGCATAAGAGTGTCGCAATCTCACCTGGGCCAGAGATATGTTACAATCCCCTCCTGAAAGCAGGACATGGGCAGCAAAGTCACCTCACCTGGATGCCGAGCCCAGCAGTAAATCACAACGTTCTCCATTAGCAAGGAACATGAAGGACAGCCACATCACCTGGGCTTCCGGGCCCAGTGATACATCACAATCTCCCCTGAGGCAAGAACACAAAAAGAAGAAGAGGAGTCACATCAGCTCGGTGCTGGGTCAGTCATAGGTCACAATCCCCTCTGTGAGTAGGAACCAGGCAGGAGAAGTGAGTCCCAACAGTGTCCCCTGTGGGCAGTGCCAAGGCAGGATAATAGGGTCACATCACCTAGGTGCTGGGTCCAACAAGAAGTCACAATCCTGTATGTGGACTGGGTCCAGACTACAGATCAAATCACTCAGGTGCTAGCCAGAGGCCTATATCACATTTACACCTGTAGGAAGGTCATAGAATGATATTTACAATCCAGCATGTGTCCTGTTTCTAAGTATGTGAGTTAACACCTCATATATGTTGGGTCTAACTACATGAGTTCATCTCAACAATAAACTGGATCTATGCACTAGAGGCACAACCTTTCCTGTGTGCTGTTTTATCTGAGTGAGTTACAGCTGTACAGGTGTGCTGAATATTGGTCTTAGAGTCATCAACCTAACTGTGGACCAGATTCACAGATGAGAATCAATTTTCCAACATTTGACTGCTTTTGGTTGTGAAATCCAGAGCCTTAACAATGGGCTGTGTTCATGTGGGAAGATGACAATCTTTTCTGTCAACTTGGTGAGCGTCAAAATCTCACTTATGTGTCACCCTAGGACTTTATACCTTATGCATGAGATCCTCAATCTGCTCGGAGGCATTTGTGCTGGTATGAATCTTGATCATTTCTCTGCTTTTAAGCCCAAGTATGAGAATCAACATCTCTCCAATTAGCTGAGTCCAGAATGAAGAATCTTCACCTTCCTATGAACTGAGCTTAAAATGAGTCACCATCCCAACTGTGCTCACATGTTTACATATGATAGCCACAATCTCAACTGTAGACTGTGTCCACCTATAAGATTCAGGATCTCAATAATGGGCTTTGTTCAAGTGAGAAAATGATGAGAAACACAACCTTACCTGTGTCTTGGGCTCTGTGTTGACACTCTCTGTATCACCCAAGGGCTTTCTGTGAAATGTGAGACGGGGTAGTTCTCTATGACCTTCATACAAAAATGAGACCTAGGATTTGAGCCATTTTCCTAAACCCAGCTAAGACAGACAGTATCTTTCATACTGGCTGGCTCAAGTTATGAGAGTCATTGTGACACCTGTAAACTGAACTAAAATATATGTGACAATCCCACAATCGGGTAAGGAGGGAGTGAGCAGGAGAGTCACACCACCTGGGTGCTGTGCCAGAGATATTTACAACCTTCTCTGAGGGCAGTGACCAGGCAGGAGAGTCACATCACGTTGTTGCTGGGCTAGGGTTATGTCATAATTTTTCCTGACAGTAGGGACCAGCAAGAGAGTCACAGTACCTATGTTTTTAGCCAGGGATATGTTATAATCCCCTCCTGAAAGCAGGACTAAGGCAGCAGAGTCTCTTCACCTGGTTGCTGGGGCTAACGATATGTCACAATGTCTTCTGTGGCTAGGCCCAATCAGCAAAGGTACATTACCTATTGCTGGCTCCAGTGATGTGTCATAATATATTTTTTATTTTTGGCATGGCCTAGGCAGAAGACAAAATTTGAAATACCTAGTGATGAACAAAAGACACACCATAATAAACTTGTGGGCAGGACCCACACAGGAGAGTCACATCACCTAGGTGTTGGACCCAGCCATATTTCACAATACACAATATATGCGGGGCCCAGGCAGGAAAGGAGAGTTACATCACCTGCTTACCGGGCTCAGTGATATGTCACCATCTCCCCTGTGCACGGGGTGCAGGCAGAAGAGGAGAGTCACATTTCCTAAGTGATAAATGTAGAGATATGTCACAGGTCTCCTGTGGGCAGGGCCCAGGCAGGAGCCTTTTATTTTCTAGATGTTTAGTGTAAAAATATGTCACAATATCCTAAATATCCAGGGCCCAGACAAAAGAGGAGTGTCATGTTAACTAGAATCTGTGTCCAGTAATATGTCACAATCCCCGCTTTTGGCAAGGCCCAGGCAGAAGAGGAGAGACATATCACATAGGAAACAGACATAAAAAATATGTCATAATGCCTCTGTGAGCAGGGCTTATGTGAGAGAGTAGCATCACCTAGGTGTGATAACATGCAATATATCACAACACAGAATATGTGCAGGGCCCAGGCAGGAGAGGAGAGTCCCATTGCCTAGATGCAGAGCACACACCAACACATAAAAATTCCTTATTGGTCAGAGTCCAAGATGTTGAGCAGAGTCACATCACCTAAATGCTTGGTCCAGCAATATGTCACAATACCCTCTGAGCAAAGGCCCCAGGCAGGAGAGTGAGTAACATCCTAGGTAAGAGACCCACAGAGAAGTCACAATATTTTCTATGACTCAGGTCCTGGCAAAAGAAACACATCATCTGGTTTCTGGATCCAATGATATGTCACAATTATGTCTGTGGTCAGGGTGTAGGCAGAGGTGAAGAGTCATATTTTCTAGGTGATATGTCACAATGCCTACTGTGGGAAAGGTCCAAGCAAGAAACTCAAATCACCTTGGTAATAGTCCAAGCAATTTGTAATGATGCGTTTGGAAGGCAGCGCTAAGGCAAAAATGTGACATCACCTTGGTGTTGGGTCCAGCCATATGTCACAATGCTTCCTGTAGACATCACCAAGGCAGAACAGAAGACTCACATCACCTAGGGACAAGGTCTACCAGTATGTCACAATGCCCCTGTGGACATTGTCAAGGAAAGAGTAGAGTCACATCACCTAGCTTCTGAGTTCAGTGATGTGTCACAATCCCTTCTGTGGGCTGGTCCACACAAGGAGAGTCAAATCACTTGGGTTCTGGGAAGAGGCACATGTCACACCTACAAGAAGGTCTAAGGATGAGATTAAAAATTCCACACGTGTCCAAATTCTAGGTATGAGAGTCGATGCCTCCTGTATGTTGCTTGGAAATACATGAGCCACAATCTCTACAACGGACTGAATCAACTCATGAGAGCCTCAATGTTTTCTGTGTACTGTGTTCCCTTATTAGAATCACAGTCTCACGGGTGTGCTAGATTTTGGTCTGAGAGACAGCAGTCAACCTGTGGACCAGATCCACTCATGAGAGTCAACTTTCCAACTTTTGACTGTCTTCCAGGTATAAGATTCAGAACTTCAACAGTGGGCTGTGAAAGGATGATCATCTTTACTGTTTGCTGCATGTATGCAAGAGTATCACAATCTTACCTTTGTTCAGGGCCATGTTAAGACATGTTCTGTATCACCCAAAGGCTTTATATGGTATGCATGGGAGTCATAATTTCCTCTAAATCCTTTGTGCTGGTATGGACCCATGATAGTGTCTGTAGCTTAAAGCCCAGGTATGACAGTCGATATCTTTTTAAATGGCTGGGTCCAGATAGGAGAGTCCTCACCTGCCAGAGCCGGGTTTAGAAATGAGTCACCATCACAACTCTGAACAGAAATTCACAAATGAATGTCACAACTTTAACTGTGAACTGTATCCATGTGTGAGATTAAGTTCCTCACTGGTGGGCTTTGTCCATCTGTAAGGGTGACAATCCTAATGGTTGTCAGGGTGAACACACAAGCAACACAATCTCATCTGCATGCTGGGCCTTGTGATGACACTCCACTCTCTCTACCACCCAAGGGCTTTATACAACATGTGAGAGAGTGGTAACCTTTTTAACCTTCGTACAGAAAGGAAACCTAGGATCTTACCCATTTTTCTACACTTAGCTATGACAGACAATATTTGTCCTCTTAGCCAGTTCAAAATATTAGAGTCATTATCACACCTGTGCACTGAGCCAATATATATGTCAAAATCCTACCTGTGTATAGGGAGCAAACAGAAGAGTCACATCACATAAGTGCTGGGCAAGATATACGTGACAATCTTTTCTAAAAGAAGGAACCGGAAAAAAGAGACACATCACCTGGGTTCTCAGCCAGGGACATGTTACAATTCCCCACTGAAAGCAGGGCACAGCCAACAGCAACACATCACCAAGATTCAGGGCTCAGTGTTATGTCACACTGTGACCTTTAGGTAATACCCAGGTATGAAAGATACATCACCTCATTTCTGGGTTCCACGATATGTAGCAATCTTTCCTATAAGCAGCATGAATGCGGAGGAGGAGAGTCACATCTCTTAGGTGATGGATGCAAAGATATGACACAAGGCTTCTGGTGGACATCGCCCAGGCGGGAGTCTCTCATACACTATAAGTTGGGACCAGTATTAGGTCACAATACCCAACATATGCAGGGCCCAGGCAAAAGAGAAGAAAATCTCCTGACCCAAGGTCTGGGAAATAAACTGATAGCAAAGCCATGTAACACTTTCTGTGCAGGTTAGCATTTCTGAACCTTGCTTTCCTTCTCATTGTATGCATGAGCTATTCTCATCCACCACTGGGGGCCCATCTTGATTAATCTACAGTTGCAATTTAGAGAACTGGCTGATTGAATCCACCTGGGCTGATCTAACTGACTGAAATCACCTGAGCTGAGCTTATTGGCCAGTTAAAACTATGTGGGCTCAAATATTGGCTGACTGGAGTCACCTGGGCTAAACTAGTTGGCTGATTTTAATCTCCTGGGATCTACTAACTGACTGTAATAACCTGGTTTGAGTTAATTGACTGATTGAAATCAAAAGTGCTGACTTAATTGGCTGATTGAAATCACCTGGAATGAGGTAATTGACTGATTGGATTTACCTGATCTGCGCTAATTGGCTGATCAGAATTACCTAGACCAAGTTAATTGGCTAATTGGAATAAACTGGGTTGAGCTAATCGGCTGATTGAAATAATCAGGGCTGAGTAAATGGGCTGATTGTGTTCACCTCCCCTGAGAAGAATAAGTAGGGAAATGACCTCTGACTTACTTTTTTTTTTTTTTTTTTTTTACAAGACTTACTCATAAATGGACATTACATATATCTATTCCAGCCACTCCCCAGGAAGAGCATTGCACTTACCTGGGATGGGACAGAGTCCTGGAGGCAGGCGCAGGCTGCCATATTCGCTATTTGGATGACTCAGCCATTCCAGCCTGTGGGTTTAGGAAAGTCCAAACAAAACTGACAACCTATGAAAAGAAGCCCCCAGCACAGCACAGTGGCTCCACCAAAATGTGGTCAGACTGTTTCTTTAAGTGGAACCCTGACACTTTTTTTTGTCTCAGCGTGGGGCCTCCTATCAGGGCCTCTAGCTGGCCCCTCCCATATTCTCTGGTAGACAGGGTTTTGATTTCTCTCTGGGATGCAGTGCCCAATGGGAGGAGTGGGACACCATATTTGATGTTTGGACAACTCAGCCATTCTAGCCTGTGAGCTTAGGAGAGACCAAATCATCAAAGGTCAGAAGGAATCTCCCAGCATAGCACAGTGGCTCTACCATAATGTGACCAGACTGCTTCTTTAAGTGGGACTCTGATATGCTCCTCATCTCTGTGAGATAATTCCCAACCAGGACCTCCAGCTCCTCCCACTGATGTTCTCCGGGCAACAGAGGTTTGAAAATGTTTTGGGGCAGAGTTCCTAGAGAGTGGGGTGGGCCAACATCTTTGCTGTTTTGCAACATAGCTGTTTCAGCCTCCAGGCTTGGGAGTGCCCAACCTGATGAGGGGCAGAAATGGCACCCCAGCACAGCATGGCTGTTCTATGAAAGTGAAGCTGGACGGCTTCTTTAAGTGGGTCCCCAGTTCTGTTCCTCCTGGCTGGGTGAGACCTTCTAACCGGGATCTCCAGTCACCTCCTCCAGATGTGTTTGGGCCAGCAACATGTCTGCACCTCCCCTGGGGATGGAGCTCCCAGGGGAAAGAGTGGGCTGCTATATTTGTTGTTTTACAGCCTTCACTGGTGATATCTCCAGATACTGAAAAATCCAAGAACGAGGAACTGGGGCAGATGCCCAACTAACTGCAGCAGCTCTACAAAAAATGGCCAAATACAGACTGGTCTCGAACTCCTGATCTCAGGCAATCTGCTCGCCTCGGCCTCCCAATGTGCTGGGACTATAGGTGTGCGCCACCATGCCCAGCCTGGAGAGTGTTATTCTAAGTGAAGTAACTCAGGAATGGAAAACCAAACATTGTATGTTCTCACTCATAAGTGGTAGCTAAGCTATAAGGATGCCAAGGTATAAGAATGACACGATGGAATTTGGGGACTCAGGGAGAAAGGGTGGGAAGGGAGTGAGGAATAAAAGACTACACACTGGGTACAGTGTATACTCTTAGGGTGACGGGTGCACCAAAATTTCACAAGTCACCACTCAAGAACTTACTCATGTAATGAAACACCACCTATTCCCAATAAACTATGGAAATAAACAATTTTTTTGAAGTAACTTCATTTTTTAATAGAACATTAAAAAATGGCCAAATAGTTAAAAAGAAAGAAACAAAAACCTCCATTCATAGGTCAGCAACCTCAAAGATTAAAGGTAGATAGGCACACAAAGCTGAGAAAGAATCCGCACAAGAATACTAAAAACTCAAGAAGCCAGAGTGCCCTCCCTTCTCCAAATAACCATGTTACTTCTCCAGCAAGGGTTCAGAATGGGGCTGAGGCTGACATGGCTGAAATAACAGAAGTAGGCTCCAGAATGTGGATATAAATGAACCTCACTGAGCTAAAGGAGGATGTTCTAACTCAATGCAAGAAAGCTAAAAATTATAATAAAACATTGCAGAAGCTGACAAACAACATAGCCAGGATAGAGAAGAACTTAATCAACCTGGTAGAGCTGAAAAACAGAATACAATAATTTCATAATGCAATCACAAGTATTAATAGCAGAATAGACCAAGCAGAGGAAAGAATCTTGGAGCTTGACGACTATCTTTCTGAAGTAAGAAAGGCAGACAAGAATAGAGAAGAAAGAATAAAAAGGAATTTTAAAAACCCCTGAGAAAAATGAGATTATGTAAAGAGACCAAATCTATAACTGATTGGTGTACCTGAAAGAGCTGGTGAGACTAGAACTAATTTGGAAAACATATTTCAGAATATGATCCATGAGAATGTCCCCAACCTTCCTATACAGGCCAACATTCAAATTCAGAAAATGCAGAGAACCCCAGTAAGATACTCCATATAAAGATCATACCCAAGACATATAAAAATCAGATTCTCCAAAGTTGAAAAGAAAAAAAAAATGTTAAGGGCAGCCAGAGAGAAAGGCCAGGTCATCTACAAAAGGAAGCCCATGAGACCAACAGCAGACCTCTCATTAAAACCCTGCAAGCCAAAAGAGACTGTGCGCCAATATTTAACATTCTTAAAGAAAAGAAATTTTAACCCGAAATTTTATATCTTGCAAAACTAAGCCTAAGCTAGGGTGAAATAACATTTCCTTTAGACAAGCAAATGCTGAGGTAATTTGCTACCACCAGATCTACCTTTCAAGAGCTCCTGAAAGAAGCACTGATTTGGAAAGAAAAAATTATTCCCAGCCACCACAAAAACACACTGAAGTACACAGACCAGTGACTCTACAAATCAACTACACAAACAAGTCTGCAAAATAACCACCTAGCATCAAGATGACAGGATCAAATTTACATATAACAATACTAACTTTAAATGTAAATGGACTAAATGCCCCAATTAAAAGACACAGAGTGGCAAGTGGATAAAGGACCAAGACCCATTGGTATGCTGTCTTTGAGACACCCATCTCACATGCAATGACACACATAGGCTCAAAATAAAGAAATGGAGGAAATTTTACCAAGCAAATGGAAAACAGAAAAAAGCAGGGGTTGCAATCCTAGTTTCCAACAAAACAGACTTTAAACCAACAAAGATCAAAAAAAGACAAATAGAAGCATTACATAATGGCAAAGTGTTCAATTAAACAAGAAAAATGAACTATCCTAAATATATATGCACCAAACACAGGAGCAACCAGACTTCTATAACAAGTTCCAAGAGATCTTCAAAGAGACTTATACCACCACACAATAACAGTGGGAGACTTTAACGCCCCACTGATAATATTAGACAGATTATTGAGACAGAAAAGTAACAAAGCTATTCAGGACCTGAACTTAGCTCTGGATCAAATGGATGTGAAAGATATTTACAGAACTCTCCACCCCAAACAGCAGAATATACATTCTTCTCTTCACCACATGGCACTTTGTCTAAAATCGGTCACATAGTCACAAGGAAAACACTCCTCAGCAAATGCAAAAGAATTGAAATCATAATAAGCCATGTCTCAGACCACAGCACAATCAAATTAGAACTCAAGACTAAGAAACTTACTAAAAACCATACCCATGGAAATTGAATACCCTGTTCCTGAATGACTTTTGGGTAAATAATGAAATTAAGGCAGACATCAAGAAGTTCTTTGAAATTAATAAGAACAAAGACAAAATATACCAGAATCTCTGGGACACAGCTAAGGCAATGTTAAGAAGAAAATGTATAGCACTAAACGCCCATATCAAAAAGCTAGAAAGATCTCAAATTGACAACCTAACATCACAACTAAAGTAATTAGAGAAACTAAAGCAAAGAAATCCTAGAGCTAGGAGAAGACAAGAAATAACAAAAATCAGAGCTGAACTGAAGGAGATAGAGACATGAGAAACCATTCAAAAGATCAGCAAATTCAGGAACTGTTTGTTTGTTTTGAAAAATCTAATAATATAGATATACCACTAGATAGACTAATAAGGAAGAAAAGATAAAAAATTCAAATAAACACAATCAGAAATAATAAGGAGTATATTACCACTGACTCCACAGAAATAAAAATAACCACCAGAGAATATTATAAGCAACTCTATGCACATAAGATAGAAAATCTAGTAGAAATGGATATATTCCTGGACACATACACCCTCCCAAGACTAAACTAGGAAGAAATTGAATCCCTGTGGAGATAAATAACAGGCTCTGAAATTGAGGCAATAATAAAGAGCCAGCCAACTAAAAACACCCCAGGACCAGAAAGATTAACAGCTGAATGCTACAAGATTTACAAAGAAGAGCTGGTAAAATTCCTACTGAAACTATTTCAAAGAATTGAAACAGAGGGATTCCTTCCTAACTTTCTGTGAGGCCAGCATCATCGTGGTACCAAAACCTGGCAGAGACATACACACAAAAAGAAAACTTTAGGCCAATATTCTTGATGAACATTGATGCAAAAATTCTCAACAAAATACTGGCAAACCAAATCCAGCAGCACATAAATAAACCTTATCCACCACAATCAAGTAGGCTTCATCCATGGGATGCAAAGTTGGTTCGACATACACAAATCAATATGTGATTGATCATACAAACAGAATTAAAGACAAAAACCACATGATTATCTCAATAGATGCAGAAAAAGCTTTCAATAAAATTCAACATCCATTCATGTTAAAAACTCTCAATACACTAGGTATTGAAAAGACGTACCTCAAAATAATAAAAGCCATATATAACAAACCCACAGACAATATCATACTGAAAGGGCAAAAGCTGAAAGCATTCCCCATCAAAACTGGCACAAGACACTCTCACCACTCTCTCACCACTCCTATTTAAGATAGTATTGGAAGTCCTGGCCAGAGCAATCAGGCAAGAGAAAGAAATAAAAGGCATTCAAATAGAAAGAGAGGAAGTTAAACTATGCCTGATGGCAGACAATATGATCCTATATGTAGAAAACCCCATCGTCTCAACCCCAAAGCTTCTTAAGCTGATAAACATCTTTAGCAAAGTCTCAAGATGCAAAATTAATGTGCAAAACTTACTAGCATTCTTATACACCAACAGCAGTCAAGCTGAGAGCAAAATCCTGAATAAACTCCCATTCACAATCACCATATTGAATAAAACACCTAGGAATGCATCTAACAAAGGAAGTGAAAGGCCTCTACAAGGAGAACTATAAACCACTACTCAAAGAAATCAGAGCAGGGCATGGTGGCTCACCCCTGTAATCCCAGCACTTTGGAAGGCCGAGGCTGGCAGATCATGAGGTCAGGAGTTTGAGACCAGCTTGAGCAATATGGTGAAATATCTCTACCAGAAATACAAAAATTAGCCAGGCATGGTGGCACATGCCTGTAATCTCAGCTACTCAGGAGGCTGAGGAAGGAGAATCGGTTGAACCTGGGAGGCAAAGGTTGCTGTGAGCCAAGATCACACCACTGCACTTCAGCCTAGGTGACAGACCAAGACTCCAACTCAAAAAAAAAAAAAAAAGAGATGATATAAACAAATAAAATAAATTCTATGCTTATGCATAGGAAGAGTTAATATTGCTAGAATGGCCACACTGCCCAAGTAAACACATAGGGTTAATACTATTCCCATTAAACTATCACTGGCGTTTTTCACAAAACAAGAACAATGTATTTTAAAATTGATATGGAACAAAACAAGAGCCTGAATAGTCAACAGAATCCTAAGCAAAAAGAACAAAGCAGAAGACATCACGCTACCCAACTTCAAACTATGCTACGGTGCTACAGTAACCAAAAAAGCATGGTACTAGTACAAGAACGGAACAGACACACAGACCAATGAAACATAATAGAGAACCCAGAAATAAGACTGCATATCTACAACTATCTGATTTTTGATAAACCTGACAAAGACAAGCAACGGGAAAAGGACTCCCTATTCAATAAATGGTGCTGGGATAACTGACTAGCCATATGCAGAAAATTGAAACTGACACCCTTCCTCCATCATCCTCAGCAAACTAACATAGGAATGGAAAACCAAACACCACATGTTCTCACTCATAAGTGTTAGTTGAACAATGATAACACATGGACACAGGGAGGGGAACAACATACACCAGAGCTAGTCAGGGGATGGGGGGCGAGAAGAGGAAGAGCATAAGGACAGATAGCTAATGCATGCAGGGCTTAAAACCTAGATGATGGATTGATTGGTGCGGTAAACCACATGGCACATGTATACCTATGTAACAAACCTGCACGTTCTGCACTTGCATCCTGAAACTTAAAATTTGAAAAAAGAAACGGAACTCCTTCCTTACACCATATACAATAATTAAGTCAAGATGGTTTAAAACTTAAATGTAAAACCCAAAACTATAAAAACTTTGGAAGACAACCTAGGCAATATGATTCAGGACATAAGCATGGGCTAATATTTTATGAGGAAGATGCCAAAAACAATTGGAACAAAGGAAATATTGATAAATGTGACCTAATTAAACTAAAGAGCTTCTGCACAGCCAAAAAAAAAAAAAAAAAAAAATGTCAACAGAGTAAGTGGATAACATACAGAATGGGAGAAAATTTTTGAAAACTATGCATCTGACAAAGATTTAATTTCCAGCATCTATAAGGAACTTAAACTTACAAGAAAAAAGCAAACAACCCCATTAAAAAGTGGGCAAAGGACAAGAAGAGACACTTCTCAAAAGAAGACATACACACAGCTAATAAAGCACATGAAAAAACCTCATCACCAATAATTAGAGAAATGCAAATCCAAACCACAATGAGATACTGTTTTATACCAGTCAAAATGGCTATTATTAAAAACTCAGAAAATAACAGATGCTGGCAAAGTTGTGGAGAAAAAGGAACGTTTTTACCCTGTTGGTGGGAGTGTAAATGAGTTCAACCATTGTGGAAGACAGTGCGATGATTCCTCAAAGACCTAAAGACAGAAATATTATTCATCCCAGCAATCTCATCACTGAGTATACACCCAAAGGAATATAAGTCTTTCTATTATAAAGACACATGCATGCACACGTTCATTGCAGATCTAGTCACAATAGCAAATACATTAAATCAACCCACGTGTTCATCAATGATAGACTGGATAAAGAAAATATAGTACATATACACCATGGAATACTATGCAGTCGTAATAAAGAAGATCATGTCCTTTGTAGAGACATGGATGAAGCTGGAGGTCATTGCCTTTAGCAAACTAACAAAGATACAGAGAACTAAATACTACATGCTCTCACTTATAAGTGGGAGCTAGATGATGAGAACACACAGACACAGAGGGGAACAACATGTACTGAGGCATATTGTGAGGTGGAGAGTTGGGAGGAGGGAGAGAAGCAGAAAAAATAACTAATGGATAGGAAGCTTAATACCTGGGTGATAAAACAATCTGTACAACCAATCTTTATGACACATCTTTACCTATGTAACAAACCTGCACATCCTTCACGTGTACCCCTGAACTTTAAAGTTAGAAAAAGAAAAAAAAAATGTAGTAAAAAGATAGATTATTTTTGACTGCCTTGGTGAACAGTCTAGAGTCAGCATGGACTGTTCAGCTCTAAGATTCTTACTTATGAGAAAGAAAGCATTCTGTATCTTGTCTGCACTACTGTTACATTGGGTATTCTTCTACTTGTAGGCAAATGTAATCCTAACCAAAGGGCTAGCTTTGTCATGCAATCCCTGGTAATCTTCGGTAAGACATATCTCTTTCCAAGGACATTTTTTTTAAATCTGCATAGTGGTGGAGGCAGGAGTGTGGAAGATTCTCAAGTTCTAGTGCCTTCATATGACCCACATCCATAGTTCCTTGTACAGTTAATAGCATCTCAGATTCTCTTTGTGGCACTATTCCACCACGAAGTGTCCATCAGTCCATATGTTAAGTGAGGATGTCACCACTTTCTAGATGCAGAGGAGAAGAGACATATTGGGTATGCTCCACAGGGAGCTGCTGGGGGATAAAGGTGGGGCTCACATGCACGCATTGTCTGTGGGCCTTGAAGGATGCTGTGTGCATGACCTTTTTTCGACAGGTCCAGCTGCCCAGTGCAGAACTCATCTATTTCTGCCCAAGTGAGGAAGATCTGGGCACACCCTGATCACAGCCCTGCTACACTCATCCTAGTTGGTAGGGAGATTGCAGCATGTGTATGCTGAGCTGTGGCTTAAGTACTTTGACATCTGATATCTCACTGGATAACTGGGAAACTGAGGTCTGGAGAGAAGCAGAGAATGGCCCAGAGAACATAAAGTTGGCAGAGTCCAGAGGAGAAAAGCACATTCTGATCTCACAGGCCAGGGCTCAACCCTATCATAGGGTTTGCTTTGGGAATGAGAGTCCCTGAGATCTTGAGAATTTCTACCAATTTTCTCATATGGAGCAAACTCATATCTGCACCATTAAATTTGCACAGGTTTGCGTGCATAATGAGCATACACACACACACACACACATACACACACACACACACACAAAGACTTCTCAGGTTAAAGGTCAGAAGAGCAGTTAACACTGATGGAGAGACAAGAAGAAAGAAGATAGAGGATGAGGGCAGCTCTGCCATGGGGTAGGGGCACACAGTCTCCTGGTAATATGCCCAGGACCTATAACATGGAGAGGAAAAAAGACTTGGGAACTTCAAGGTTCCCATGGATCTGCCTGGGCTGTGGCCATCCACAGGAAAGATTTCAGAGGACAAAATCTTAGTGTCTGCATTCACTGCTCTGTGTAATTAAAATTGGGAGTAATTCCCCTACACTCAGTATGAAGGGGAATACAGTAGTGAAAAAGCTCAATTTTTTTCTCTATAAATTGAAGTAATTGACCTGGGTGGCCTCTATATTTCAAAGGCTTTAAAAAGTGAGTTGACTTTGCTATCAATTACCCGCTGTACTCTCAGATCCTTGGAAATTTCTCTACATCCTCTGGAGGTCTCTCAGAGCAGAAATTGGCTTGGGGGTTTGTGGGACTGAGCACTCAGGTTAGTGTAGAATGTGGCAGAGCATCAGATCACTGCTCTGAAGATCATCCCTGTCATAGCTTTGGGCTTCTTTTTTGGAAGTGGAACCAGAGTCATTTTCCAGACTGGGATGATGAAGCCTTGTGAGTTAACGGGATACCTCAGAACAGTGGAGGGAAACAAGGAAGTACAGGAGGCTTCTGAGGTCTCTTACATTGCCCTGGAACCTGTAGGCCTCATTCATTTGCCCTCCTGTATCATAGTTTATTTTTTTATTTGTTAAATTGTTTTAAATTTGGATTTAAAATTTTTGCTAGTCTGTTAAAGATTTGTCAATTTTTAACTTTTCAAAAAAGTCAATTTTTTTTCATTGATCTTTTGTATTTTTGTTCAATTATTTTTCTGCTCTAATCTTTATGATTTTTTCTTCTAATAACTATGGGTTTGGTTTGCTCTTGCTTTTCTAGTTCTCTAAGATACAGTATTAGGTTGTGTATTTGAGAATTTTTCTTTTTTGGGAATGTAGGCACTTACACCTATAAACTTTCCTGTTAGTACTGCTTTTGTGTTCCCATAGATATTCATATATGTAATGTTTTTATTATCATTTGCTTCAAGAAAATTTTTAATTTTCTTAATTTCTTCATTGACCCACTGATCATTCAGGAGCATATTGTTTATTTTTCATGTATTTGTATGATTTTTACAATTCCTTTTTTTGTTAATTTCTATTTTTATTCCATTGTGGACAAATAAAATGTTTGATATTATTTCAAGTTTTTGAATGTTTTAGGACTTGTTTTGTGGCCTAACATATAGTCTATCCTTGAAAATAATCCATGTGCTAAAGAAAAGAATGTGTGTTCTGCAGCCATTAGATAAAATGTTATCTAAGTATCTATTAGAAATATTTGGTCTATAGTACAGGTTAAGTCCAACATTTCTTTGTTGATATTCTGTCTGGAATACCAATTCAATGCTGAAAATGGAGTGTTGGAGTCTCCAGCTATTACTGTATTGGAGTCTGTCTCTCTCTTTGGTTCTAATAATATTTGCTTTATATATTTCAGTGCTCAAGAGTTGGGTGCATTTATATTTAAAATTGTTATATTCTCTTGTTAAATTTATCCTTTTATCATAATATAGTAACCTCTTTGTCTTTTCTTATAATTTTTGTCTTAACATCTATTTTTGTAATGTAAGTATAGCTACTACTGCATTTTTTTTGTTTTCATTGACATTGAATATCTTTTTCCACCTCTAAAACTTTTAGTCTATGTGTGTCTTTATAGATAAGGTGAATTTCTTACAGGCAAAGGATCAATATGTCTTGTTTTTATATACATTTATCCCCTCTGTCTTGACTGAAGAGTTTAGTCTATTTACATTCAATGTTATTATTGATAAGCAAGAACTTACTTTTGCCATTTTATTTGATTTATGGTTGCTTTGTGATCCTCTCTTTTATCTTTCTTTGCTTTTTGTCTTCCTTTTAGTGAAGGTAGTTTTCTCTGGTGATATGATTTAGTTTTGTGCTTTTTATCTTTTGTGTATTCCTTGTATGTTTTTTGGTTTGAGGTTACCATGAGGCTTGCAAATGCTATCTTATAACCTATTATTTTAATCTAACAACAACTTAACACTGTTTGAATAAACAAAGAAGCAAAAAGAATACACAACCCTATGCTTTAACTCTTTTCCCCTCACTTTTTGTTGTTTCTATTTATGTGTAATTTTACTGTGTATGTCTTGAAAAGTTGTTGTAGTTGTTATTTTTGATTGGTTTATTGTTTAGTCTTTTCTACCTTGCATAAGAGTAGTTCATATACCACAGTTACAGTGTTACAATATTATTTGATTTTCTGTGTACTTACTGTCACCAGCAACTGTATTTAACTATACGGTTTAAATGATTCCTCCATCAGCAGGTGTAAGCTGAGTTTGGTTTGGTTTTTCTTTTCTTTCTGTTATAACACGAAAGCACTGAGTTGAATGCCTCACAATTGCTGAACTCTCCCTTTCTGCACCATGCCACCATTGTTGGGGGATGTGGGAGAAATGGTGATTCAAGACTATTTTTCCTACCCGTTCAGTGCCTCTTTCAGCAATATGAAGTTAAAACCAGGTACCATGAGTGCTCACCTGATTTTTGGTTCTTATGAAGGTGCTTTTTAAATATAGATCATTGTTAAATTGGTTTGTGAAGCCTTCTATTCTGCTACCTAGATGTACCTATGAACCAGTTATAGCTTTTTTTTTTTTTTCTTTTTGAGACAGAGCCTTGCTTTGTCACCCAGGCTGGAGTGCAGTGGCGCTATCTTGGCTCACTGCAACCTCCACCTCCCAGGTTCAAACGATTCTTCTGCCTCAGCCTCCAGAGTAGCTGGGATTACAAGCACACACCATTACACCTAATTTTTATATTTTTAGTAGAGACAGGGTTTCGCCATGTTGGCCAGGCTGGTCTCGAACTCCCGACCTCAGGGGATCCGCCTGCCTCACCCTCCCAAAGTGCTGGGATTACAGGCATGAGCCACCGCGCCTGGCTGACATTTTAAATTAATTAGTTTAAAGCCACATACCCATATAAGTTTTCCATTGTCTCTAAATTACTAGAGGTGCCATTTTAAAACAAATTTTTGGCCTCTAAATTTCTTTATTATAACATTTAGTAAATAGAAAATTATCAAAGAACTATTCAAAGCATTTAGTCTGTAACTGTCATTGCTACTATATAATAAATTCTATGGCCGGGCACAGTGACTCACGCTTGTAATCCCAGCATTTTGGGAGGCCGAGGCGGGCAGATCACGAGGTCAGAAGATCGAGACCATGGTGAAACCCCGTCTCTACTAAAAATACAAAAAATGAGCTGGGCGTGGTGGCGGGTGCCTGTAGTCCCAGCTACTCGGAGAGGCTTGCCGTGTCTAAGGTGGACCAGATAGCTCTCACCAGCAGCAGTACTATTCAGGTAAGGCAGAGGGATGCAACTGTGAGTCACTGCAGCACTGATCTCCCTGGTCTTGCCCAGATGGTCGTCCCATCCATCTCGGCCTCCTGAGTACCTGAAACTACTTGGATCTTCCTGTTTTTTTTCCAACTCCACTTTCAGTCTGCTTCCACAGAGGGAGCTGCTGTGGTTTTTCTCCTTTGTTCTTTGCTCTTTCTTTTATTTCCTTATACTCCTTTCTGCATGCTGAAAGTGATGTTTTAGTTTTTTTTTTTTTTTTTTTAGCTAGGTCTTCTAACTCTGTCACACCCTGGCTGGAGTGCAGGTGAGTGATCAGCAATGAGCTGTGACCACACACATGCACTCCAGCCTGGCTGTGAAACGGTGACACATGGAGATCAAGGGAGAGAGAGACAGAGAGAGAGACAACAATTAATTGTGACATTAATTACCTTTTATCTTTGTTCCCTCCCACTTATGTGTCTTATTATTGCTTGTTATTATTTCTTTATTGTTGAATATTTACTGTTGGTTGTTTATTTATTTTGAGACAGACTTCAGCCATGAGCATTGGACTTGGCTGCCAGCTTGCCATGTCTAAGGTGGACGAGAGAGCTATCACCAGTGGTAGTACTCTTCAGGTCCAAAGGAAGGATGCGATTGTGATTCACTGCAGTCTCCATCTCCCCAGTCTTGCCCTGGAGGTCTTTCCATTCAGCCTCCCGAGTACCTGAAACTACTCAAACCTTCCTCTGTTTTTTTTCTAGCCCCACTTTCACTTGGCTTCAACAGTACTTACAGAGAGTTACTGTAGTTTTTCTTCTGTATTCTTTGTTCTCTCTCCCTCTTTTTTAAATCTTTTATGCTCCTTCCTGGATGCTGAAGTTGATGTTATATATATATTTCTATTTAGCTAGGTCTTCTCACTCTGTCAGACCATGGCTTGAGTGCAGGTGCGCGATCAACAGTGAGCTGTAACCATACACCTGCACTCTAGCCTGGGTGTGATAGTGTGACACACAGAGATCAAGGGAGAGAGACAGAGAAACAGAAAGGCAGAAACCAAGAGACAGAGAGAACAACTAATTGTGATATTCATTACCTTTACCTTTGTTCACTCCTACTTATTTATTGGACTTACTGCTTGTTATTATGTCTTTGTTATTGTTAAATATTTGCTGTTGGTTTTTTGTTTATTTATTTTGAAAGAGATGTTGGCCATGAGCTTTGGACCTGGCTCTCACCTTGCCATGTCTAAGGTCGACCAGATGGCTCTCACTGGTGCCAGTACCATCCAGGTCCACGTAGATAATGATTCACTGTGGCCTCGATCACCCTGGTCTCGCCCAGTTGGTCTTCCTATCTCAGCCTCCCAAGTACCTGGGACTACTCGGACCTTCTTCCTCTGTGTTTTTTTTTTTTTTTTTTTGAGATGGAGTCTCGCCCTGTTGCCCAGTCTGGAGTGCAGTGGCGTGGTCTTGGCTCACTGCAAGCTCTGCCTCCCGGGTTCACGCCATTCTCCTGCCTCAGCCTCCTGAGTAGCTGGGATTACAGGTGCCTGCCACCACGTCCAGCTAATTTTTTGTATTTTTAGTACAGACGGGGTTTCACCGTGTTAGCCAGGATGGTCTCCATCTCCTGACCTCGTGATTTGCCCTCCTCGGTCTTCCAAAGTGCTGGGATTACAGGCATGAGCCACTGCGCCCGGCCTTTTTTTTTTTTTTTCTAGCCCCACTTTCAGTTTGCTTCCATGGTACTCAGAGGGAGATTGAGGGAGAGAGACAGACAGACAAAGAGAAAGGGACACAGGCAGATAGAGACAGAGAGGCAGAGAGAGAGACAACAATTAATTGTGATATTAATCACCTTTTACTTTTGTTCACTTACACTTATTTAAATATTGGTGTTATTGTTTGTTATCATTTCTTTGTTACTGTTAAATGTTTACCATTAGTTTTATTGTTTGTTTATTTTGAGACGGGTGTTGGCCAGGAGCATTAGAACTGGCCACCAACTTGCCTTGTCTAAGGTCGACCAGATGGCTCACTGGCAGCAGCACTGTTCAGGTCCAGCAGAGGGGTGCGGTTGTGTTTCACTGTGGCCTTGATCTCCTTAGTCTCACCCAGTTGGTCTCCTCATCTCGGCTTCTCGAGTACCTGGGACTACTCGGACGTGCTTCCTTGTTTTTTTCCTAGCCCCATTTCAGTTTGCTTCCACAGTGCTTAGAGGGAAATCAAGGGAGAGAGAGACAGAGTGACAAAAAGAAAGAGACACAGATAGAAACAGAGAGACAGAGACACAGTCAGACAGAGATGGACAGAGACAGAGTGATAACAATCAATTGTGATACTAATCACCTTTTACTTTTGTTCACTTCCACTTTTTTGTTTATTGGTCTTATTTTTGTTGGTTAATATTTCTTTGTTTCTGTTAAATATTTACCATTGGTTTTATTATTTATTTATTTCAAGACACATGTTGGCCAGGAGTGCTGGAATTGGCCACCAGGTTGCCATGTCCAAGGTTGACCAGATGGCTCTTGCTGGCAGCAGTACCATTCAGGTCCCGCAGAGGGATGCCATTGTCACTGCAAGCTAGATCTCCCCGGTCTCGCCTGGGTGGTCTTCCCATCTTGGCCTCTCGAGTACCTGGGACTACTCACACCTTTTTCCTTTTTTTTTTCAACCCCACTTTAAGATTGTTTCCACAGTACTTAGGGTGACTTGCTGTTGTTTTTCTTTTTTCTTTTCTCTGTTTTCCTATGCTTCTTCCTGCATGCTGAATTTGACCTTTTAGTTTTTTTTTTTGTCACACTCCAGCCTGGGTGTGTCAATCAAAGAGGGAGAGAGAGAGATAGAGACAAGATCTTAATTGCAATATTAATTACCTCTTACTTTTGTTCACTCTCACTTATTTATTTCTTGGTCTTTAATGCTGTTTGTTATCAATTCTTGGTTATTGTTAAATATTTACTATTTTCTTTTTCGTGTATATGAGACAGATGTCAGCCACAGAGGTTGGACTTTGCCGCAAGTTTGCCATGACTGCGGCCAACCAGATGGCTCTCGCTGATAGCAGTCCTGTTCAGATCCAGCAGAGAGATGTGCTTGTGATTCACTGCGGCCTCAATCTCTCCGGTCTCACCCGAGTGGTCTTCCCATCTTGGCCTCCCAAGTATCTGGGACTACTTGGACCTTCTTCTTTCTTTTTTTTACTAACCCCACTTTCAGTTTCTTTCCACAGTACTTAGAGTGACTTGCCGCTGTTTTTCTCCTATGTTCTTTTTTCTATTTTCCTACACTTTTTCCGGCACACTGAAGTTGACCTTTTGTTTTTTGTTTGTTTGTTTATTTTGGCATACTGCAGCCTGGGTGTGACAAACGGAGTGAGAGTGAGACAGAGAGAGAAAGAGAGAAAGAAGATCTTAATTGTGATATTACCTTTTACCTTTCTTCACTCCCACTTATGTATTTATTGGTGTTTAATATTGTTTGTTATTATTTCTTTGTTATTGTTAAATATTTACTGTACTTATTTTGTTTATTTTGAGACAGGTATTGACTCTGAATATCGGACTCAAGTGCCAGTTTGCCATGTCTAAGGTCGACCAGATGGCTCTCTCCAGCGGCAACATCAACCAGATGGCCCTTGACAGTGGCAGTACTGTTTAGGCCCAGCAAAGGGATGCAATCATGATTTACTGCAACCTCAGTCTTCCCAGTCTCAGCCAGGTCATCTTCTCATCTCGGCCTCCCAAGCACCTGGAACTACTTGGACCGTCTTTCTTTTTTTTTCTAACCCCACTTTCAGTTTATTTCCACAGTACTTAGAGTAACTTGGTGTTGTTTTTCTTCTTTTTTCTTTCTCTGTTTTCCTGTACTTCTTCCTGCCTGCTGAATTTGACTTGTTAGTTTTGTTTTTGTCACACTCCAGCCTGGGTGTGACAATCAAAGTAAGAGAGAGAGAGGGAAGATTTTTTTTTTTTTTTTTTTTTTTTGAGAAGGAGTCTCACTCTGTCACCCAGGCTGGAGTGCAGTGGCCGGATCTCAGCTCACTGCAAGCTCCGCCTCCCAGGTTTACGCCATTCTCCTGCCTCAGCCTCCCGAGTAGCTGGGACTACAGGTGCCCGCCACCTCGCCCGGCTAGTTTTTTGTATTTTTTTAGTAGAGACGGGGTTTCACCGTGTTAGCCAGGATGGTCTCCATCTCCTGACCTCGTGATCCACCCGCCTCGGCCTCCCAAAGTGCTGGGATTACAGGCTTGAGCCACCGCGCCCGGCCGAGAAGATTTTTTTTTTCTTCTTCTTTTTTTTGAGTTGGAGTCTCACTTTTTTGCCCAGGCTGGAGTGCAGTGGCATGATCTTGGCTCCCTGCAACCTCCATCTCCCGGGTTCAAGTGATTCTCCTGCCTCTCAGCCTCCTGAGTAGCTGAGACTACAGGTGAGTACCATCACGCCCAAGTAATATTTTGTATTTTTAGTATAGGGTTTCACCATGTCAGCCAGGATGGTCTCCATCTCCTGACCTCATGATCCACCTGCCTCAGCCTCCCAAAGTGCTGGGATTACAGGCGTGAGCCACTGTGCCCTGCCAAAAGGAAATTTTAAGGTATCTCATACCTCAACAAGGAAAGCAAAAGCATCTATTTCCGTCAGACAATAAATGTATTATTGCATTATTTTCATGAAAAATCATGTAGTAAACAATTAGTCATGTGTGAACATTTCTGGGAGGTACCAAATTTTTTTTTTTTTTTTTGGAGATAGAGTCTCACTCTGTTACCCAGGCTAGAGTGCAGTGGTGCAATCTCAGCTCACTGCAACCTCCACCTCCCAGGTTCAAGCAATTCTCCTGACTCAGCCTCCCAAGTAGATGGGACTACAGGCACACGTCACCACGCCTGGCTAATTCTTTTACATTTTAGTAGAGACGGGGTTTCACCGTGTTGCCCAGGCTGGTCTCAAACTCCTGAGCTCAGGCAATCCGCCAGACTCAGACTCACAAAGTGCTAGGATTTCAGGCATAAGCCACTGTGCCTGGCCTCAAGTTTTATCTCAAAAAATTTAGTATGAAACTCAGAAATAAAAATCACAGGATATACAACAAAAATATTCACTGTCACGAATTTAACCTGTAAAAAGAGAAACTGATGTTTTAATGAATCTATGTGACTCACTAATTACCTACCACATTTTCTTGTAGAAATGTGTTTATTTTTTGCAGCCAAAATAGAAGAGAGATTCCCTTATTTTATCCTTGGTAGCTAGCATTGTAATAGCTATGACTTGGAATTCTGTTGGAAATCACCCAGCCAGAAACACACACACACACACACACACACACACACACACACACACACATACACACACACACACACACCTGAGAAAATTTCTAAATTCACCCTGGGAAAGAAAAAATGAGAATTTTTAGCAGGGCACCATGGCTCATGCCTGTAATCCCAGCACTCTGGGAGGTTGAGGCAAATGGATTACCTGAGGTCAGGAGTTCGGGATCAGCCTGACCCACATGGCAAAACTCCATCTCTACTAAACATTTAAAAATTATCCAGGTGATTGGGAGGCCGAGGCGGGCAGATCACGAGGTCAGGCCATCTAGACCACCCTGGCTAAAACGGTGAGACCCCTGTCTCTACTAAAAACAGAAAAAATTAGCCAGTCATGGTGGCGGGTACCTGTAGTCCCCGCTACTCGGGAGGCTGAGGCAGAAGAATGGCGTGAACCCGGGAAGTGGAGCTTGCAGTGAGCAGAGATTGCACCACTGCACTCCAGCCTGGGTGACAGAGCGAGACTCCGTCTCAAAAAAAATAAATAAATAAATTATCCAGGTGAGGCTGTGTGCCATGGCTCACACCTGTAATCCCAGCACTTTGGGAGGCCGAGGTGGGCAGATCACCTGAAGTCAGGAGTTCAAGAGCAGCCTGGCCAATATGGTGAAAGCCCATCTCTACAAAAAATACAAAAATTACCCAGGCGTGGTGGTGGGCACCTGCAATCTCAGCTACTCAGGGGCCTGAGGCAGGAGAATTGCTTGAACCTGGGAGATGGAGATTACAGTGAACCAAGATCACCCCACTGCACTCCAGCCTGGGAGACAGAGTGAGCCTTTGTCTCAAAAACAAACAAACAAACAAACAAACAAAATTAGGCCAGGTGCGGTGGCTCATGCCTGTAATCCCAGCACTTTGGGAGGCCGAAGAGGGTGGATCACCTGAGGTCAGGAGTTCGAGACCAGCCTGGCCAACATGGTGAAACCTGTCTCTACTAAAAAAAGAAAAGAAAAAAAAAAAAATTTGCCAGACGTGGTGGCAGGTGCCTGTAATCCCAGCTACTCCAGAGGCTGAGGCAGGAGAATCGCTTGAACTTGAGAGGTGGAGGCAGCCATGAGCCGAGATCACAGCCACTGCACTCCAGCCTGGGTGACAGAGTGAGACTTCATCTCAAAAAAAGAAAAAAGAAAAAGAAAAAAGAAAACAAAAAAAAAGAGGTAAATGAGAATTTTTAACCAAAGAAATATATTACTAGATTTTTCTGAAACTCATTCCTTATGTCCTTGTTAATACTTTACCTTTCAAGCTCTACTAATAAAATGCAATTTACAGTTAAAAAACTGATATTAACATGAGTGAGCAAATCTTTTCAAGGTGACAAACCCAGGGAGTGGCAGTACTGATTAGAAAACAGATGTAGCCAGGTGCAGTGGCTCATGCCTGTAATCCCAGCACTTTGGGAAGTTGATGTGGGCGGATCACCAGGTCAGGAGATGAAGACCATCCTGGCTAACACAGTGAAACACCATCCTTACTAAAAATACAAAAAATTAGCCGGGCATGGTGGCACGTACCTGTAGTCCTAGCTACTCAGGAGGCTGAGGCAGGAGAATGGCTTGAACCTGGGAGGTGGAGGTTGCAGTGAACTGAGATTGCACCACTGCACTCCAGCCTGGGCGACAGAGCGAAACTCTGTCTCAAAAAAAAAAAAAAGAAAAAAAAAATTACAGAAGCATTATGAAAGGACAAAATAATTTGGGAAAATAGCTGAGGGATGAGTTTAGAAAATCAAAGCCCAAGAACATATTATTCATTTTAATGATAGAAAAAAATTTGAGGATAATTTTTAAAATAAAACAAAAACTTTGGAGACATTAAATTCAACAGAGTTTAAATGAACAAAGAATGATTTGCAAATCGAATAGCCTGTGAATCCAGAGTAGGCCCAGAGAGATTTCAGCATAGCCACGTGGTGGAAAAAGACTTATGGATAGAAAAAGCAAAGTGACATACAAAAAATGGAAGTGAGGCACAGAAACAGCCAGATTGATTACAGCATGGGGTTCACCTTATTTGAACATGGTTTGAACAGTTGATATCCTTTTATTGGCCAAACCACAGTGGTTGGTATAAGAATGGGTACAGTCTATTCACATATCCAGTTAGGTTTCAGTTTACTATGTAAAACAAACAACTATTGACTGAAATTAAACAGGAAAGGGGGCAGCTTTAGGGTATAATTAATTTAATAATTTCTCCCTATTGGTCATCTTCTCAATTTTGAGAGATAGACCAAACTTTTTTTTTTTTTTTCTTTTTGAGAGAGAGTTTCGCTCTGTCACCCAGGCTGGAACCCAGTGGCACAATCTCGGCTCACTGCAACCTCCGCCTCCCGGGTTCAAAGAATTCTCCTGCCTCAGCCACTCAAGTAGCTGGGATGATAGGTGTTCACCACCATGCCCAACTAACTTTCGTATTTTTAGTAGAGATGCGGTTTCATCGTGTTGCCCAGGCTAGTCTTGAACTCCTGACCTCAGGTGATCTGTCTGCCTCAGCCTCCCAAAATGCTGGGATTACAGGAGTGAGCCACTGAGCCCAGCCTGCTCCTGTATCTTTAACTTTTCCCAAGCATTTGTGATTCCACTCTGGTTCTTCCCAGGTCCCTCACCCTGCCTATCCTCACTCCCTCACTGTGTGTTAGGCAGGTCCGGTTAAAACGGGAAGAATAATACATTCAGATTCCAGCCTCCAAGGTATTCCTATCTGGGGTACAGGAAGTAGGGAGGCAAGTCAGAGTCTGTGGTGGTACTTTTTGCTAGGTCTGAGGGCAGGAAGGCCAGGGCTGGTCACATGGATATCTGGGGAACCACCACTGCTGATTCCTTCTCCCACTGAGAGCTAAAACCAGGCCAGGCTAGTCACAATTAATAAAACCATTGCAACTCTCATTGTGCACACAACTAAAATGTACCCCAACCCCCAGCCCTACCACAGATCTCCAACTTCCCATCCCAGAACACAGGAAGCCCTCCACCGTTTTGACCTAAAGCCTGGACTTTAAGCCAGGTTGGGCCTCAGGATGGTGGCAGCAAAAGCAGCAGTCACAATGTCAAACCTACATATGGCCTGAGAAATCTCATCTGCACGTCATTCACTCAGAACTGGCGTAGAGTTGTGTACAAGTTAAGGACAGATCTACACACTCACGGGCATGCACACATTCCACATTTGCTGGGAAGCATGAGAGGCACCTGTTTCCCAGTTGCAAGGTGATGTCCACATACACCATTCACGTGTTTTCATTTAGGCCTCTGCATTGTATATTCATTGAACCAATGCAAATACATCTTCTTGTGGGGGGCATCATTTAGTGCAGCACCACCCCCCTCTTGTTCTGCGGGGCACTCAGGAGGTATCCAGTCAGCTCCTAATTCCCTAGGACAAAGGTGCCTCCCCTTTTCCAGCACTCACATCTAGCATCACCATCTCAGGATGGTTTTTTCGTTTTTGCTTTTTTTTTTTTTTTTTTTTTTTTTTTTTTTTTTTGAGACGCAGTCTCACTCTATTGCCAGGCTGGAGTGCAGTGGCATGATCTCAGCTCACTGCAACCTCTGACTCCGACTGCCTGGTTCAAGCGATCCTCTTGCCTCAGCCTCTCGAGTAGCAGGGATTACAGGCATCCACCACCACACCCAGCTAATTTTTGTGTTTTTACTAGAGACGGGGTTTCACCATGTTGGCCAGGATGGTCTCGATCTCCTGACCTCGTGATCCGCCCGCCTCAGCCTCCCAAAGTGCTGGGATTACAGGTGTGAGCCACCGCGCATGGCTAGGATTGTTTTTTTAAAAACATAAACAGCATGAGGAAGCAGGCATGGTAAGACAGGCTTAGGGCCACGGATAGCTGGCTGCTGGTGAAGCAGCACAGGGCAGGCACATCTGTGGGTGGGGCAATGACAAGCCAAGGTAGCCATAGT
Organism: Rhinopithecus roxellana; assembly: GCF_007565055.1. NCBI lineage: Eukaryota > Metazoa > Chordata > Mammalia > Primates > Cercopithecidae > Rhinopithecus > Rhinopithecus roxellana. The sequence goes on along the minus strand of NC_044560.1, from coordinate 79,598,440 downwards.
CCCTACCCCCAATAGCCCCAGCCCAGATAGCATTCAAATCTTCCTGGATGGGCCTGATGCCTGTCACTCACCCTCTCTCTAGCACTGCCTTGTGTTGGTTACTCAGGGCCTGGGAGAGGAGGTGGGGATTGTAGATCCAGGGTGGGATCCACTTCACACCCAGAGTTCACCTGGCCACAGGCCAGCAAGCAAGCCCATGAAGCACAGCTCTAGACACTGAGCCTCGGCACCTCCAGCTGCACTTTCTAGTTATATATTAGGTTTTTAAAAACCATAAATAAACAAGCAGACACAAAAACAGCCACTTTGAGGAGAAAGTGGGAGCTAAAACAGCTGACCCTCAAACAGCTCTGCCAAGCCCCAGGCCAGGCCAGGCCAGGCCATCTGGACTCCAAGGCCCACATGATAGTTACAGAGGATGACAGTTCCCACAGGTACTTGTCAAGCACTGTGCTAGCTTCTCACGGAGTCTCAGAATGCCTCCTCACCAATACCCTGTGAGGGGAGGCCTGCCTCACTAGAGCACAGGAGTTTCCTAAACTCTTTCCAGGAAATGGTTAGCAAAGTATAGAGCTGGGGGAAAGCCCACTCAGAACAAGTGACTCCCCAGGGTCTCCCTAGACTCCGTCCCCTTCTGCACATGGGGTCTGGAGGTGACGTGAACAGCCTCCTAACCCCCTCCATCCTGCGCTCTCCTCAATCAAAGTGGCTGTTTTTGTGTTTGCTTGTTTATTTATGGGATTTTAAAAACCTGATATTTTATTTATAGTAGTTTCAGGCTTATATGTGTGTATTTTTATAGACTTTATTAGAAGGAAGAGGGCTTAAGACAATAACATTTTTTTTTTGAGATGGAGTTTTGCTCTTGTTGCCCAGACTGTAATTCAATGGCGTGATCTCACTGCAGCTTCCACCTCCCGGGTTCAAGCGATTCTCCTGCCTCAGTCTCCTGAGTAGCTGGGATTACAGGCATGTGCCACCACTCTGACTAATTTTTGGCATTTTTATTAGAGACAGGGTTTCACCTTGTTAGCCAGGATGGTCTTGATCTCCTGACCTCAGGTGATCTGCCTGCCTTGGCCTCCCAAAGTGCTGGGATTACAGGCATGAGCCAGGAAGACAGTAACTCTTTTTTTTTTTTTTTTTTTTTTTGAGATGGAGTTTCGCTCTTGTTGCCCAGGCTGGAGTGCAATGGCGCCATCTCGGCTTACCGCAACCTCCACCTCCCAGGTTCAAGCGATTCTCCTGCCTCAGCCTTCCCAAGTAGCTGGGATTATAGGCATGTGCCACCAAGCCCGGTTAATTTTGTATTTTTAGTAGAGATGGGGTTTCTCCATGTGGGTCAGGCTGGTCTCGAACTCCTGACCTCAGGTGATCCGTCCACCTCGGCCTCCCAAAGTGCTGGGATTACAGGTGTGAGCCACTGCGCCCAGCCGACAATAACATTTCTAAAAGGTCTCAGTGGAGAATAGACTTCCATGTCACAAATGATGATATTGGCCTCCTTCTGCTGCCTTTGGGCAAAGTATAAATAGTGTGAGAATTGGTATGTTCTGGGTTGTGGTTTCAGTGTGGGAGGGCGGTTCCTCAAGATGGAAAAACAAATCTCACTGAGCTGTAGGAGCCACACTCACCTTTTATCACATTCCCCACAATGGTCTTTCACTTTTCTTCTGTGCTTATATTTCTTTAAACATACATATTATTTTGATTATATATATGTGTGTGTGTATATATATGTATGTGTGTATATGTGTGTGTACATGTGTACACATACAGGTCTCACTCTGTCACCCAGGCTGGAGTGCAGTGGCCGAATGATGGGTCACTGCAGCCTCAACCTCCAGTGATCCTTCCACCTCAGCCTCTCAAGCAGTTGGGACTATAGGCATGCAACATCACACAAGGCCAATTTTTAAAATTTTTCTAGAGACTGAGTCTCACTACATTGCCCAGACTGGTCTTGAACTCCTGGGCTTAAGCAATCATTCCATCATGGTCTTCGAAAGTGTTTCGATTATAGGTGTTAGCCATCAAACCCAGCCAAAAATATTTTTTAAAGAACTGTTACAACCAAATTATGAGCTATGGTTGTGCCACTGCACTCCAGCCTGGGCACTAAAGTGAGACCTTGTATCCAAAAACAAAGCAAAACAAAAAAATTTATGACCTCATTAAACTTCTAAGGTTGTGTCATCTGTGTCCCATTCCTGCCCTGTAAGCTATCACTGTTAAATATAATGGGTATTGAGAAGACTATTAGATGTTAAGAAATTCCTATATATTCTCTAAGTGAGAACAAGGTATTCTGATGTGTCCCAAGATTTCCTCACCCCTACCACCAGGGTCTAAACTAGCAAATCAAACAGGACACCCACAAAGGACAGTTGGCCATTTTCAAATAGAAAATGAAATACCCCCGTTAGTGAGAGTAATCCAGTGACTTTAAAAAAGAGAAGTCAGACTGAGATGCAGCGCAGTCAGGGCACAATTACCCTGGAATAGCCACTTCACACGGAATAATTGAGGAGCCTTTCTAAGATGAACAAATTGGAGTAACATAATTCTTTCTTAACCATTTTCAGCCTCGGCTGCCCCCAACCCCCACCCCATTCCTAATGGACATCCCACGATGTGGTCAGCAGTGTGGTACAGCATGGTGAGAAAGGGGCTCAGGGATGGGATGAAGGTCTTTCCTGCATTATCAAAATGATTAAAAAGTTGTTTAAAAAAAAAATGTCCAAATGGACCCGGCACGGTGGCTCACACCTGTAATCTCAGCACTTTGGGAGGTTGAGGCGGACAAATCACCTGAGGTCAGGAGTTCGAGATCAGCCTGGCCAACATGGCAAAACCCGGTCTCTATTAAAAATACAAAAAGTAGCAGGGCGTGGTGGCATGCGCCTGTAATCCCAGTTACTCGGGAGGCTGAGGCAGGAGAATCGCTTGAACCCGGGAGGCGGAGATTGCAATGAGCCAAGATCGCACCATTGCACTCCAGCCTGGGCAATAAGAGCGAAACTAGGTACCAAACCAAACAAAAACAAACAAACAAAAACCACAGTCCAAATGTTCTTTTCTTACCCTTAAGTAGTTAATAAGATGCATTATACAAGCAGACCCAGGTAAGGGAAAGAGCAAGTGCATCTCAAGTCTCAGCTCACTTCTTAATTAGCTGTAATTCCCGGTGCACGTTACCCTACCTACTTCTGCCTGTTTTCCTATCCGTAAAATGCACTAACGCTGAGAGGAGGGAGTGCTGGTGCTTTGTCCAATCAGTGGCGCTGGCATGGGAACCGCCCAGTTGGAGAGGAGGGCGTGGCTTCCGGCATTTGGTGGAGCTTTTGTATCTCGCTGGCGCCAGAGCTTGGGATAAGTCTCTGCAGTTCTTCGTCCTCCACCTCGGGAGCCCCCGGTGACTGTCACAATCTTTGTTGCCCTGTGATATGCAGGTTCTGGGAGACGCACAGCTAAGATGCCAGGACATCCTGGAAGATGGGAAAAGGTGAGAGTGCGGGGTTGAGCATCCCGAGAGGAGAGAGCAGTGGGACCCTCCTCCCCACAGTCCGCTCCCGGGTCGCCCACCTGAGTCCCCGCTGGTGCAGCTCCGCCCTAGGTCCCTCTCGCCGTAAGATGGCGGCTGGGCCCTCAGCCGGGACCCCGGCGTCCCGCCCCGACGAGACTGTGCGGCGCCTTGTCTGGAGCTCCCTGGGCAGCTCTGCACGCAGCCCGGAGTATTTCCCGGATTGTTCAGGGATGCCAGGTGGGTCATCAGGGCAGAATCCTGACTCGGTGTGTGTGCGTGGGAGGAGCTGCGGCAGGTGAGACTCCCAGTCTCTTTTGTTAAACATTTTGTTTGAGACGGAGTCTTGCTCTGTCAGCCAGGTTGGAGTGCAGTGGCGTGATCACTGCAACTTCCGCCTCCCAGGCTCAAGCGATTCCCGTGCCTCAGCACACGCTAGAAGCTGGGATTACAGACCTGCGCCACCACGCCTGGCAAATTTTTGTATTTCTAGTAGAGAAGTGGTTTCACCATGGTGGAAACTGGTCTGGAACTCCTGGCCTCAAGTGATCTGCCCGCCATGGCCTCCCAAAGTGCTAAGATTACAAGCATGAGCCACCGCGCAGCCTCTTCTATTAAAGGGAATCAATGCTAAAACGTTAACGAGTTTATCTGAGCAGTGACTGGTGAAATGGAAAGCACCCAGCCATAATATGTGCCTGAGCGACATAAAGGAAAGGGTTTTATGAAGGGCGTGTGGGAAGGCAAACCAAATTCAAAAATTGGTTACAGTTATGTAGTCATCTTATTTGTATGATTCAGGTGGAAATTTCCTGGTTATGTAATCAGAGGTTAATTGCAGGTTTATGATTGGTTAAGCCTGAATTTTGTTTCTGCCTAAAATAGTAATTTATAAGAAATCGAGTTAGGTTTTTTGTTTTTTACTTGTGAACACAGGTTACTAGAGCCACTTCAGTCTAATTTCCTGCTTTTTAATTATCTTAACACTCCACAGGAGGACTGGTTTCCTCTGTGACTTCCTAATGTATGGCAAACAGGACTTCAAATCCACTTTTTCTCCTAGCTTAACTCAGGAAATTATAAATTTCCACTTTCGTTCCTACATTCTCAAATGTAGGAATTGAGGACAACTTCCTCTCTCCAATTTACAACACTATCAACTATTTGTCCTTTATTGTACATTTCAAACACAGTGTTTTAATTGTTAATCATGTTTTTACACAGCAGTGAATGGCAGGTTTTTAAATATTTGTTTTCTGTCTGTAAACAGTTTTTTTTTTTTTTTTTTTTGAGACGGAGTTGTGCTCTCGTTGCCCAGGCGGGAGCGCAATGGCGTGATCTCAGCTCACTACAATCTCCACCTCCCAGGTTCAAGCGATTCTCCTGCCTCAGCCTCCCAAGTAGCTGGGATTACAGGCTCCCACAACAATGACTGGCTAATTTTTGTATTTTTAGTAGAGACAGGCTTTTGTCATGTGGACCAGGCTGGTCTCAAACTCCTGACCTCAGGTGATCCACCCACCTCAGCCTCCCAAGTCTTAACATTTTACATAAAAAAGGTAGAAAATAATCCTCTGGAACTCCACTGTTAAAAAAAAGAAAACATCTCTGTGCCTCTCCTCCTTTTATCTTCCCTAGGCACACATACCTTATTAGTACACATTTGGGTTGAAGTTTTGCTTTGGAGAAATTACAGGACCCTTTACAACAGCCCTCCAGCCTTTTCTTGGTCATGAGATTCAGAATGGTCTGGGATAACCCAAGATACCCACAGTGGCCATATCTCTTGGAGTGTCTAATGAATATCATCCCCTAGGTCATCTCTTAGAGGACAGCCTGAGGAGTAAGAGTATAGCCTCTCAGAAGAGCAGCTGGATGGCCTAGGCCTGTGGAAAATTTCCTTGTATACCATTTGTCTAAAAAGCTAACCACTTAGAAAATTAAAATGATTTTTCACAAAGGAACTCTTACGCACTGTTGGTGGGAGTGTAAATTAGTTCAACCATTATGGAAGACAGTGTGGCAACTCCTTGAAGACCTAAAGACAGAAATACCATTTGACCCAGCAATTCATTATTGGGTGTTTACCCAAAGCAATGTGAATCATTCTATTATAAAGACACATGCATGCGTATGTGCATTGCAGCACAATTCACAATAGCAAAGACATGAAATCAACCTAAATGCCTATCCGTGATAGACTAGATAAAGAAAATGTTGTACATATACTCCATGCCACTGTGCACCCATAAAAAAAAAATGAGATCATATCCTTTGCAGGAACGTGGATGGAGCCATAAGCCATGATTCTTAGCAAACTAACACAGGAATAGAAAACTAAATACCACTTGAACTTAAAAGAATTTGGTAGCTTTTCCAATAATGCCCTGACAGCATTTTGATTTTGTTTGTATATGACACCTATTATGTATAAGACATTTGGATTACACAGATGAACAGGGTTCAACATACCTGCCCTACAGGAGTTTATAGTTCATTGGCATGGATAGGTGTAAATGATTAATTTATTCTGGAGAATAATACTTGTAAATAAAAAGACTTGTATTGAGGAGCTGAATGGTAATAGTGATCAATTGTGCCACTGACATAGAGGGAAAATCGAAGAGGGCTTTATAGAGGAGGTGACATTTGAGTGAGTGTTAGGGTTTAATACAACCTTTTTTGTGTTAATGCTGCTGGTGCAGAGTATACTCTTTTTTTTTTTTTTTTTTGAGACTGAATCTCACTCTGTCACCCAGGCTAGAGTGCAGTAGTGCCGTCTCGGCTCACTGCAACCTCCGCCTCCCAGGTTCAAGGGTAGCTGGGATTACAGGCGTGAGCCACTGCACCCAGCCCCAGAGTAAAAAATTATTTGCAGCCTGGCCAACATGGTGAAACCCTGTCTCTACTAAAAATACAAAAAATTAGCTGGGCGTTGTGGCGTGTACCTGTAATCCCAGATACTCATGAGGCTGAGGCGGGAGAATTGCTTGAACCCGGGAGGCGGAGGTTGCAGTGAGCCAAGATCGCCACTGCATTCCAGCTTGGGCAGTAGAGCAAGACTCCATCTCAAAAAAGAAAACAAAACAAAAGCCTGGGCGTGGTGGCTCATGCCTGTAATCCCCGCACTTTGGCAGGCGGAGGTGGATGGATCACAAAGTCTGGAGTTTGAGACCAGCCTACCCAATATGGTGAAACCCTGTGTCTGCTAAAAATACAAAAATTCGGCAGGCATGGTGGCGGGCACCTGTTTTCCCAGCTACTCGGGAGGCTGAGGCAGGAGAATTGCTTGAACCCGGGAGGTGGAGATTGCAGTGAGCCGAGATCACGCCACTGCACTCCAGCCTGGGTGACAGAGCAAGACTCAGTCTCAAAAAAAATTATTAAAAAAAAAAATGTTACCCATTGACTCTGAAATATATTGAAGGGTCCTCCCCAATGACATAAAAATGAACAAGTGTGTAAACAGTTAAAAAGTTTCTTCTCAACCTTTTTTTTTTTTTTTTGAGAGACAGGGCTCTGTCGCCCAGGCTGGAGTGTGGTGGTGTGATCTGGGCTCACTGCAAGCTCCGCCTCCCGGGTTCACGCCATTCTCCTGCCTCAGCCTTTCAAGTAGCTGGGACTACAGGTGCCCGCCACCACACGCGGCTCATTTTTTTTTTTTTTTTTTTTTTTTTTTTGTATTTTTAGTGGAGACGGGGTTTCACCATGCTAGCCAGAATGGTCTCGATCTCCTGACCTCGTGATCCGCCTGCCTTGGCCTCCCAAAGTGCTGGGATTACAGGCATTGAGCCACCGCGCCTGGCCATACATTGGTCGTTTTCTTATTTAAAACTAAGTGAGTAACCCTGACTGGTAAGTAGAAGCCTGAACTCAGTGACTCCAAGCTAAGGATAGTTTTGCTTGTAAAGGGAGAACATTGAAGGAGCAGCCAGTTCTGCCTGAGGAGCCTCCCCTACAGATGTCCCAGCCTGTTCACAATAGCCATAGACAGAGCATTTATACTTAGAGAAGCCACGGAGCCCTGAAAACCTTGAAATCCACAGGCAGATGCAGTTGGGATTGGCACAGAAGTGGGGTTGGGAAGCTCTTTCTAGGAATAGAGTTGTTACTATTCTGAGATTGTTTCTAGATTTTGTAAAATATGACAAATTTAGATTTAGGTAATAAGTCACTTAATTTTTTTGAGTCTCATTCTCTCACCCAGGATGTATTACAGTGGTACAATCTCAGCTCACTGCAACCTCTGTCTCCCATATTCAAGCTATCTTCCCGCCACAGCCTGCCTAGTAGCTGGGACTACAAACGTGTGCCCCGATGCCCGGCTAATTTTGGTATTTTTAGTAGAGATGGGGTTTCACCATGTTGGTCAGGCTGTTCTCAAACTGTGGACCTCAGGTGATCCACCCATCTCAGCCTCCCAAAGTGCTGAAATTACAGGTATGAGCCACTGTGCTTGGCAAGAAGTTACTTAATTTTTTTTTTTTTGAAATGGCGTTTTGCTCAGTTCCCCAGGCTGGAGTCCAATGGTGCGATCTCGGTTCATTGCACCCTCTGCCTCCTGGGTTCAAGCAATTCTCTTGCCTCAATCTCCCAAGTAGTTGGGATTACAGGCACCTGCCATCATGCCCAGCGAATGAAGTTACTTAATTTTAAAGTAGTATTGCAACAAGGGGAAAGCACCAACTATAAGATGTTGGAGAATTTTAAAGGTTAGAGAGAAAAGGATTTTCTTTCATAAGGAAGAGAAAACAAGGTCAGAAAAAAACTGGGAAGGGGAGGGATAGAACATGGTGAAAGTAGATGCTAGATCAGGGAATATTTTACGCAGAAGTCAGCCTGGTGTTTTTTTTTGTTTGTTTGGTTTTTTTGAGGCGAGGTCTTGCCCTGTTGCCTAGGCTGGAGTGCAGTGGCACAGTCTCAGCTCACTGCAGCCTCCGCCTCCCAGGTTCAGGCAATTCTCTCACCTCAGCCTCCCGAGTATCTGGGATTACGTGTGTACTACCACGCCTGGCTAATTTTTTATATTTTTTTATTTATTGTATTTATGTATTTTTTTGTTTGTTTGAGACAAAGTCTAGTTTTGTTGCCAGGTAGAATGCAGTGGTGTGATCTTGGCTCACTGCAACATCTGCCGCCTGGGTTCAAGCCATTCTTCTGCCTCAGCCTCCTGAATAGCTGGGACTACAGGTGCAGGCCAGCACACCCAGCTAATTTTTGTATTTTTAGTAGAGACAGGGTTTCACCATGTTGGCCAGGATGATATTGATCTCTTGACCTCGTGATCTGCCCACCACGGCCTCCCAAAGTGCTGGGATTACAGGCGTGAGCCACCGCGCCAGCCTGAGTGCTATTTTAAATCATCCAGAATCAGCTGTGTATAATTCTCAGCAAAGTCAGTGATTTAGAAGCATACTTTGCAAATTGTGTCGTGTGCAACAATAAACTGGAGATCTTCTTGAAATGCAGATTCTCATTCAAGAGATCCGGGGTTGGTCTTATGTTTCTGCGTTTTTTTTTATTATTTATTATTATTATTTTTTTTTTGAGAAAAAGTCTTGCCTATTTCCCACGCTGGAATGCAGTGGCAATACTTCTGTCTCAGCTTTTTGAGTAGCTGGGATTACAGGTGTGTGCCTGTAATAATTCATGGAGAATATGAAATTGAGAGTTTTATAGGATTTGCAGGTTTATAGCATTATAGCAAGAATGGCAAAAATCTTTTTTTTTTTTTTTTGAGACTGAGTCATCTGTCACCCAGGATGGGGTGCAGTGGTGCGATCTGGGCTCACTGCGACCTCTGTCTTCCAGGTTTTAGTGTTCTCCTGTCTCAGCCTTTTGAGTAGCTGGGATTGCAGGTACGCACCACAAAGTCTGGCTAATTTTGTATTTTTGATAGAGACGTTTCACCATGTTGGTGAGGCTGGTCCTGAACTCCTCAATTTAAGTGATCCTTCTCCTTTGGCGTCCCAAATTGCTGAGACTACAAGCATGAGCCACCATGCCTGGCAACAATCTTTCTTGGACTATATTGACTATATACTAAATTTTATCCTAGCAAATTTTTATGTATTAATGAACAATACAACAAAATAATTTATGAGAAGTAATAATATTCGTCCCTGTTTAATATGTGTCCCTGAGCCAGACGCAGTGGCTCATGCCTGTAATCCCAGCACTTTGGGAGGCTGAGGCGGGTGGATCACAAGGTAAGGAGTTCAAGACCAGTCTGGTCAACATCGTGAAACCCCATCTCTACTAAAAATACAAAAATTAGCTGGGTGTGGCGGCGGGCGCCTGTAGTTTCAGCTACTGGGGAAGCTGGGGCAGAAGAATCGCTTGAACCCTAGAGGCAGAGGTTTCAGTGAGCCGAGATCATACCATTGCACTCCAGCCTGGGCAACAAGAGTGAAACTCTGTCTCAAAAAAAAAAAAATTTTTTTTGTCAAATATTTAGTACATAGTAGAGCTTTTTTTTTTTTTTTTTTTTTAATTGAGACAGAGTCTTGCCCTGTTGCCAGGGCTGGAGTGCAGTGGCACAGTCTTGGCTCACCGCAACCTCCTCCTGGGTTCAAGCAATTCTCCTGCTTCAGCTCCCAAGTAGCTGGGATTACAGGTGCCCACCACCATGCCCAGCTAATTTTTTATATTTTTAGTAGAGAGGGGTTCTTCCATGTTGGTCAGGCTGGTCTCGAACTCCTGACCTCAGGTGATCTGCCCGCCTCGGCCTCCCAAAATGCTGGGATTACAGGCATGAGCCACTGTGCCCAGTGACTCTTTTCTTACCTGGGCTTTGCTAATAGTAGAGGTTGTGAACTATCTCTGGGTCCAGCACTTGGATGTTATGACTCTCTTCCCCTGCCTGGTCCATGCCCACAGAAAAGAGAGTGACTTATCGCTAGGCTCAACACACAAGTGATTCGATTCTTCTTCATGATCCCAGCCCACACAGCTTATTGTGACATCTTTAGACCAATCACCTAGGTGATGTGACTCTCCTTTTCTTCCTGGGAACTGTCCATAATGAGGAATGTGACACATCACTTGGCACGGCACCTATGTGATATGACTCTCTTCTTTTGCCTGGGCCTATCAAATTAGGTGATTGTGTCATACGGCTTTATTCAGCACCTAGATAATGTGACTGTCCTGTTTCTCCTGAGTCCTACCCACAGAGGTCATTGCAACATATCTCTGAGCCCCTTATTTAGGTAATTTGACTCTCCTGCCTGGGCCCTCCCCTCAGTGATTTTTGTGACACATTTTTTGATTCAGCATCTAGGTAATGTGACTTTTCCCCACTGCTTGGACTCTGTCACAGAAGGTATTGTGATGTATCACTGGGCCTGACACTTAGATGAAGATACTGTCTTCTTCTGCCTGGGCCCTGCATAAATTGTATATTTTGACATGTCACTGGGTTCAACATATGGGTGATTCAACTCTCTCACATGTACCATGAGCATGGGGTTATTGGGACATTTATTTTTGCTCATCACCTAAGTGATATGACTCCTCTCCCCCCTGAACCCTGTCAAAAGGAAAGATTGTGACATATCACTGAAACCAGAACTTAGGTGATGTGACTCTTCTATCTAGCAACCACATATTTTGGGAACTGTGACATTTCACTGGGCCAAACACCTAAAAAATGAGAGGCTCCTGCCTCAGCCCTGTCCACAGGGGTTCTTGTGACATATATCTGCATCCATTACATAAAAGATGTGATGCCTTTTCTGCCTGCACTCTGCCCACAGGAATGATTGTGACACACTGCAGGGCCCAGCCACCAAGTGATGTGTCTCTCCTGCATGTGTATAACTTTCAGGGGAAAGTGGTAACATATCACTGGGTGAAAACCCAGATGATGTGACTCTCCTGCCTTGTCACAGCCCTCAGGGAAAAAATTTACATATCATTGGCCCAGCATCCAGGTGATGTGACTCTCCTGGGTGCTTTCTGCCAGCAAGTTGATTGGTAACATGTATCTCATCCCAGCTCACAGGTTTGATGATGACTCTAATACTTCATACCAGCCAATAGAAGAGATACTGTCTCTCACAGCTAGGCTTAGAAAAAGGAGTAAAATCCCGGGTCTCCTCTCTGCATGAAAGTTATAGAGAATCACCACTCTCTCGTATATTGTATAAAGCACTCGGATGGTACAGTGTACAGAGCATGTCATCATAGGACCCAGCAAACAGGTTAGATCATGTTTCATGTAAGCACTCCCTGCCAATTTTTAGAATTGTCATCCTCACACATGGTAAAAGGCCACTGATGAGTTCATAATTCTCATGCACAGATGCAGGCCACAGTTAAAATTGTGACTATCATATGTGAACATGTGTGTTCACATATCATATGTGGCCACAGTTGAGATGGTGACTCATTTCTAAACCCAGCTCATAGGTGGCTGAGGACTCTTCTCTCTGGAGCCAGCCAATTGGAGAGATGTTGACTCTCATACCTAGACTTAGGACCATGTTAGATCATGGGTCCAAAGCAGCGCAGAGTTCTCAGAGCAGGTTTCAACTCTCATGCACACCATATACAGTCCACAAGAGAGTGCCCTGACAGGGCCAAGCACACAGGTGAGATTGTGAAACATATTCACACCCAGTCAATACCAAAGTTTGTCATTTACTTAAATAAACACACCCTACTTTTGAGGTTCTGAACCTCACTTTTGGAGGGAGTTGAATGTTAGAAAATTGACTCTCATTTGTGGAGTTTGTCCATAGTTGGGTTAGTGACTCTTTAATCAAAATTCAGCACACCTTTGTGACTGTAACTTCACTAAGGAGCTTTATTTATTTACTTATTTAGAGATGAAGTTTCACTCTTGTAACCCAGGCTGGAGTGCAGTGGCCTGATCTCGGCTCACTGCAACCTCTGCCTCCTGGGTTCAAGCGATTCTCCTGCCTGATTCTCCTGAGTAGCTGGGATTACAGGTGCCCACCACCACACTGGCTAATTTTTTGTATTTTTAGTAGAGCTGGGGTTTCACCATGTTGGTCAGACTGGTCTTGAACTCCTGACCTCAAGTGATCCGTCCACCTTGGCCTCCCAAAATGCTGGGATTACAGGTATAAGCCACCGTGCCCAGCCTAAGGCACATAATTTGCAAAGGAAATTGAAGCTCTCACACAAATCCAGTCCACCATTGAGATTGTGACCCCTGTACTTAGACCCAACATGCCGGAGGTGTTGACTCTCATCCCTTGACTGAGGACATGTGTGTAATTGTTGATGTCATCACAAGACCTTTCGACAAGTGTAATTGTGACATACACCTGGGCCCAGCTCACAGTGACATATCACTGGACCTAGACCCTTGGTAATGTGATTCTATTCTGCCTTGATACAGCCCACAGGGGTCATTGTGACATCGCTGGGCATTGCACCCAGGTGATTTGAGTCTCCTCCTCTGCCTTGGTGCTGCCCACAGGTGTATTGTGACATATTGCTGGGCGTATGTTATGTGACTCTTTTGCTTGTACCCTAAACACATAGGCCATTGTAACATTGCTGAGTGCAACACCCAGGTGATGTAACCCTTCATCCTGGACCTGTCTACAGAGGGCATTGTAATATATGTCTTCACCAATCACCCAGGAAATGTGACTTTTTATTCCTGCCTGTTCTCCACTCACAGGGGATATTGGGACATATTGTTGGGCCCAGCTCCTAGCTGACGTGACTTTTCTTTTTTCTAGGTTCTGCCGACAAAGGAGATTATGACATATTGCTGGGCCTAACACTAAGGTGATGTTACTTACTTGCTTTGGCTGTGCCCTTGGAAGGCATTGAGACATACTGCTGTGCCCAGCACCAAGATGATGTGAGTTCTCTGCCTGAACCCTGACCACAGGAAGCATTGTGACCTACCTATTGACCCATTGCAATCTCTCCTATGGGAAAAGCACAGATAAATGCCCTCTTTTACCTATGTGATTTGACACTCCTCTACTGCCTGGGCCATGCCCACAGAATAGAGTGCTTTATTGCTGGACCAAGCAGTGATGTAATTATTCTGCTTGGTCCTTGCACACACAAGTCACTGTGATACATGTTTGGACCCATAACCTAGATGATGTGCCTCCTCTTCTAGGGTTTGTCCACAGTGGCAATTGTGATATATCGCTTGACGTAGCTCCTATGTGATGTAACTCTTCTTTCATGCTTGGGCCCTTCCCACTGGGATGATTGGAACATAAAGCTGAGCCCAGCACCTAGGTTATGTGACTCTCTTCTTCTTTATGAGCCCTACCCACAGGAGGCATTGTGACATATCTCTAGGCCTCTCACTTAGGTAATGTGACTTTTTTGCCTAGGCCCTCCCCTAGATGAACCTAGGTGATATGACTCTCCTCTTCTGCTTGGGACCTGCATACATTGCGTGTTGCAACATGTCTCTGAGTCCAACACCAAGGTGATGTGACTGCCCTGCATGGATGCTCCCACGGAAATATTATAACATCTCTTTATTCATTATCTAGGTAATGTGACTCTTCTCTTCTGCTTAAGGCCTGCCAAAAGAAAAGATTGTGACAGATCACCGGACCCAGCACCTAGGTGATGTGACTCCCCTCATTTGCCTGAGACCTGCTATATTTTGGATATTGTGACATACAACTGGGACAAACACCTAGGGGCTGGAAGGCTTCTGCCTGAGTCCCTCCCACAGGAGACCTTGTGATGTTTTTTGTTTTTTTGAGATGAGTTTTGTTCTTGTTGCCCAGACTGGCATGTGGTGGCACTACCTCGGCTCACCGCAACCTCTGCCTCCCGGGTTCAAGCGGTTCTCCTGCCTCAACCTCCCGAATAGCTGGGATTACAGGCATCTGCCACCATGCCCGGCTAATTTTCTAATTTTAGTAGAGACAGAGTTTCTCCATGTTGGTCAGGCTGGTCTCAAACTCCTGAAATCAGGTGATCCACCTGCCTTGGCCTCCCAAAATGCTAGGATTACAGTTTTGAGTCACCGTGCCCAGCTTTGTGATGTATTTCTGCATCCATCATGCAGGAGATAAAACCCTGTATTTTTGCCTGCATTCTGCCCACAGGGAAGATTCCGACATATCGTTGGGCCCAGCAACCAGTCGTTGTTGTGTCTGTCATGTCTGGGCCCAGTAGCCAGGAGATCTCACTCTTCTACCTGTGCCCTGCTTTCAGGAGGGGATTGTAACATCCCTGGTGAAGCCCCCAGTGATGTGATTCTCCTGCTTGATGCCTGCCCTCAAGGAGGATTGTGACATAGCCCTGGCGCAACACACAATTGATGTCACTCTTGCATTTGCTCTTTACATACAGGTAGGATTGTGACATATATCTGGCCAAGCATGCAGATATAATGATAACTGTCATACCTTGCAGAAGCCAATAGGAGAGAGAATGTTGCTATCAGCTAGGCTGAGGAAAATTAGGAAGTCTTTCTGTACAAAAGTCATAAAGAATTAGTACTCTCTCACATATATAAAGCCCTAGTGTGTTACAGAGAATGTCATAACAGGGTCCAGCACACAAGTGAGATTGTATTTGTCCTGTGCACACCAAACCAACCTTTATAGTTGTCACCCTGACCCACTGACAGAGTCCACTAGTGAGGTCCTGAATCACATGTGAACACAGTCCACAGTTGGAATTGTGACTGTTATATGTGAACATCTGGCTACAGTTGGGATGGTGAGTGATTTCTAAATCCAGCTCATAGGAAGGTGAAGACTCTCCTATCTGGACTCAGTCAATTAGAGAGACGTTGACTCTCATATCTGGGCTTAGAACCTCAGGAAAGATTCTGGAGCTCCTTCTTGTGCAAAGGTCACAGGGGATTACCAATCTTGCATATTGTATAAAGTCCTCAGGTGACACAGAGAGTGTCTGTCCAATGCACACCCAGGCAACAGTAAGGATTGTCATTCTCCCATGTAAACACATCCCACTGTTGAAGTTCTGAATTTCACAGAGGCTGTCAAAAGTTGGATAATTGCCTGTCGTGTGGATCTGGTCCACAGGTGGGTTAGTGACTTCTAGAACAAGAGTCACCACACGTGTAAGTCTGTGACCGCACTAAGAAGATACAGTCTGCAGAAGAAACTGGCTCTTCTGCACACATTCTGTCGATCATTGAGATTGCGACTCATGTACTTAGACTCAACATACAGGAGGTGTTGACTTTCATACCTTTAGAACCTGGACATGTTTGGAATTTCTAATCTAATCCCTGGACTTTCCTGCAGGTGTGATTGTATGCATCTGCAAGGCACCTTAGTGATCAGACTCTCCTGCCTTGGCCAAGCCCACAAATGAGATTGTAACATATGGTTTGACTCTGGACCTCCAAGATGTGACTCTTTTTTCCAGCCTTGGAGCTGCCCACAGGGTGCATTGTGACATATTCCTAAGCCCTGCATTCAGGTTATGTGACTCTCCTTTTTTGCTTAGGCCTGAATATCTTTCATGTTAAGACATATTACTAGGTCCAACACCTATAAAATGGGAGACTGCCACCTGGGCCCTTTCTACAGAGGGCCTTGTGACAGACCTCTGCATCAGTAACCTGGGAGATGTGACTCTCCATATTTACCTGTACTCGCCCCACAGAAAAAACTGGCTGGCCTAGGTACCAGGTGATATGTGTCTGCTGCCTGGGCCTGGACCACAGAGGGCATTGTTACTGATTGCTGGGCTCAGCACCCAGGTGATGTGATTCTGCTGCCTGTGTGCTGTTTTCAGGAGAGGGTTGTAACTTATTCCTGGCTGAGTATTCAGGTGATGTCACACTCCTGACTGGTCTCTGCCCTCAGAAAAGGTTGTGTCAAGCCAGGCCTGGTGGCTCATGCCAGTAATACCCAGCACTTTGGGAGACCGAGGTGGGTGGATCACCTGAGGAATTTGAGACCAGCTGGCCGACATGGTGAAACCCCGTCTCTACTAAAAATACAAAAATTAGCTGGGTGTGGTGGCAGCCGCCTGTAATCTCAGCTACTCGGGAGCCTGAGGCAGGAGAATTACTTGAACCTGGGAGGGGGAGGTTGCAGTGAGCCAAGATCGTGCCACTGCACTCCAGCCTGGGCAGCAGAGCAAGACTGTTTCGGGGGAAAAAAAAACTACAAAAATTAGCTGGGCATGGTGGCATGTTCCTGTAGTCCCAGCTACTTGGGAGGCTGAGGCACAAGAATCATGTACTTGAACCTAGGAGGCAGAGGTTGCAGTCAGCTGAGACTGTGCCATTGCACTCCAGCCTGGGCAACAAGAGCGAAACTCCATCTCAAAAAAAAAAAAGGTTGCGTCATATTCCTGGCTAAAAACCCAGATGATGCGACTCTCCTCTCTCCCTATTCACAGGCAGGATTGTAAAATAGATTTTTTTTTTTTTTTTTTTTTTTGAGACAGTTTCATTCTGTCCCCCAGGCTAGAGTGCAATGGCATGATCTTGGCTCACTGAAACCTCCACTTCCCGGGTTCAAGCAATTCTCCTGCCTCAGCCTCCTCAGTAGCTAGGAATACAGGCATGAGCCACCACACCTGGCTAATTTTTGTATTTCTAGTAGAGACAGGATTTCCCAATGTTGGTGACGCTGGTCTCAAACTCTTGAGCTCAGGTGATGCACCTGCCTCGACCTCCCAAAGTGCTGGGATTACAGGTGTGAGCAACTGTGCCTGGCCTGTAAAATATATCTTGACCTAGATCACAGATGCAATGATTACTCTCATACCTCACACTATCTAATAGGAGAGATGCTCGCTCTCTCTCTCTCTCTCTTTTTTTTTTTTTTTTTTTGAGACAGTTTCGTTCTTGTTGCCCAGGCTGGAGTGCAATGGCGTGATCTCTGCCCACTGCAACCTCTGCCTCCCAGGTTCAAGCGATTCTCTTGCTTCAGCCTCCCAAGTAGCTGAGATTACAGGCATGTGCCACCACACCCAGCTAATTTTGTATTTTTAGTAGAGATGGGGTTTCTCCATGTTGGTCACGCTGGTCTCGAACTCTTGACCTCAGGTGATCTGCCCACCTCGGCCTCCCAAAGTGCTGGGATTACAGGTATGAGCCACAGCACCCAGCCCAACCAAGATGCTTTCTCTTACAGCTAGCCCTAGAGTCATGAATATGGTTCTGGGTCTCCTTGTACAAAGGTCATAAAGAATTACCACTTTCTTGCATACTGTATAAATCTCTTGTGGTACAGAGAGTGTCATTACAGAGTTCAGCATACAGGTGAGATTGTGTTTCTCATATACACTCCCAGCCAACTGTTAGAATTGTCACCCTCACACGTGGACAGAGCCCACTGGTGAGGCCCTGAATCTCATACACATACACAGTCTACAGTTAAAATTGTGACTGTCATATGTGAACATCTGGCTAGAGTTGAAATAATGACGTATTTCTAAATCCAGTTCATAGGCAGGTGAGAATTCTATCTGTCTAAGCCCAGGTAGGAGAGTCAACATGTCCCTACCAGGTAGGAGAGTCAACATGGGGGACATGTTGACTTCCTACCTGGGCTTAGGGCCAAACAGTTCATGGAAGGGATGAAGGCTCTCAGCTCACATGCACAGATCCAGTTGGTAAGATTGTCACTAGCATACTTAGACCCAACATACAGAATGTGGTGACTCTCATGTCTAGAACTGGGATATGTGCAGGATTTTTAATTACTGGACCTTCCTGCAGGTGTGATTGTGACATATGTCTTTGTTATGCACCGGAGTGGTCTGATGCTCCTGTCTTGGTTCATCCCAAAGTGAAGATTGTGATGTATCACTGGACCCAGCATCTCGGTGATGTGACTCTTGTTTTTGGACACCATAAATTTTGGGTATTGTCAAATATTGCTGGATCCTGTACCTATGTTATGTGACTCTCCAACCCGTGTCCTGCATGTTGTGCCATATTGCAGCACAATGTTTCACATTAGACATCATTACATATTGCTGGGCTCAACACCCAGGTGATGGAACATTATTTTCCTGGGCCCTGACTACAGGGGGTTTGTGACATAACTGAATGCCCATAACCATGGTGATGTTACTCTTCTCCTGCCTGGTCTCTGCTCACAGGGAAATTGTGACATACCATTGGCCTAGCATCTTGGTGATGTGACTCTCCTTTTTTCTCAGGCCCCACATATTTGGGTAATGTGACATACTCAGATGTGACACTGGGCTCAACACCTAAGGGATGGGGAGTCCCCTACCTGGCTCCTTCCTCCAGGGGTCATTGTCATATACCTTTGCACAGGTATGTCACAGTTATTACCTAGGAGATGTGACTCTCCTCTTTTGCCTGCACCCTGCCTACAGTGAAAATTGTGGCACATTTCTGTGGCCAGCAACCAGGTGATGTGTTTCTCCTGCCTGGATCTTTATTACAGAAAAGATGGTTGACATATCACTAGGCCCAGCATCTAGGTGATGTGACTCTATTCTTCTGCCTGGTCCCTGCTTACAGGAACATTGTAGCATATTGCTATGCCCAGCACTTTTCTTTTAGGTTTTGCCTACAGGAGACTTTGTGACGTTGCTGGGCCCTGCACTGACATTATGTGACTCTTATGTCTCTGTTTTGTCCACTTGGGCCACTGTGACATATTGCTGGGTCCAACATCCAGGTGATGTAACTTTTACGCCTGGGGCCTGGCATCTGAGGACATTGTCTTTGCACCAATCACACAGGTGATGTGATTTTCTTCTGTTACCTGGTCTGTGCACACAGGAAGAATTGTGACCTTGGCCAGGTACAGTGGCTCACGCCTGTAATCACAGCACTTTGGGAGGCCGAGGTGAGTGGATATCTGAGGTCAGGAGTTTGAGACCAGCCTGGCCAACATGGTGAAACCCCGTCTTAGTTAAAACACAAAAATTAGCTGGGCATGGCGACAGGCACCTGTAGTTCTAGCTACACAGGAGGCTGAGGCAGGAGAATCGCTTGAACCAGGGAGGTGGAGATTGCAGTGAGCCGAGATCACGCCACTGCACTGCAGCCTAGGTGACAGAGCGAGACTCCATCTCAAAAAAAAAGGATCGTGACCTTTTGCAGCACACAGCTGATTTGACTGTGCTTTGTGGAGTATACCAAGCAGGTTGTCAAACTGATGGTCCCTTTACTGAAATTTTATTTCCACGATGGTGTTGGAGGGGCAGCAGCAGAATCCGTGCCTTTTCTCTTGGAGTGTGCGAGAGTCTGTAGTCCTGAGTATCTCACACAGATGTGGCAATTTATGTGATGTTCTAATTAAGACCATTAGTACAGAAAGAGATTCAGACGTCTTCTCGGAAATAATGCATTGTTTAGCAAAGTGCATTGAAGTAATGGGAGATGGATGCCTTAGTAATGAACACTTTGAAGAACACCTTTGCCACATGTCCTCAGGACCTTTTGAGGGCTGTGTCATGGGGCATGGTCACTCATATTTGACTCTGAATAAATTTCTTCAAATATTTTAAAGAGTTTAACTCTTCGTTGACACAGCTGATGTATGGAGCACGCTTGCTGTGCCAACCAGTGTTTCAAAGCTTTTTAGATATTTTTACTCATTAAATCTTCAACAGCAAAAACTCTGTAGGTAAGTTTAATGATTGCTCGTGTCACAGACAAGGTGACTGAAAGAAGAAAAAATTTAGGAACTTGCCCAAAGTCAGCCAGGTAGGAAGTGGCTGAGCTAAAGTGTGCTCTGACCTAATCCTTCCTGCTTCCCTTTTACAGACAGTGCTGTTGTGCATTGGTTAAACAACTATTCATTGATCACCTGCCATGGGCTGAGCACTGTGATTGGCACTGGGAATATAGTGGTAAACAAGACATAGCTCCCTGGAACAAAAGTATAAGGAAGTAAACAACAAACACCAAGATTATATCAAAGATGTGAAATGCCAGAACGTGCTGCTGCTATAAAGAATTCCACAGGGTTATTGGGGGGTAGATTGTAATTAAAAGGAGGTGGGTAAAGCAAAGCTTTCCAGAGAGGGCTAGAGCTGAGCCAGGTCTGGATGCTCTTATCAATGTGAGTACTTAGAGTTTGTCTCAGTTTATTTGTTTGCAGCCCCTAAAATCGAGAATTTGTCTCAGTTTCTTTGTATGCAGCCCCTAAAATCTTTGGAATGTCTGAAAAGAGAAGCATCTTTTGTATGTTAGTGAGATGACTTCTGGCTGGAGGCTTCTGGATAGCCTCAGAACCAGGATTGATTGCCAGAGAAACCAACTGTGTAACAGCGTTAAAACTCAGCTGGCGGGGCATGGTGGCTCCTGCCTGTAATCCCAGCACTTTGGGAGGCGGATCACCTAAGGTTGGGAGTTCAAGACCAGCCCAGCCAAAACGGTGAAACCCCCATCCCTACTAAAAATACACAAATTAGCTGGGTGTGGAGGTAAGTGCATGTAATCCCAGCTACTTAGGAGGCTGAGGCCGCAGTAAGGCAAGATCAAGCCACTGCACTCCAATCTGGGTGACAAGCAAGACTCCATCTCAAAACAAAACAAAAAAACACTTCTTACCTCCTTGGATGGTAGAGAAGCCACCTGGGCTTTGTAAAAGTAAAAAGAGTACCATATTTGATTCAACTAAATAAATAAATTGTTAAAGGGGAATATCAGTGAAAAGCTCTTCCACCCCAGCCTCACTAGTTAAGTACCAGTGAGGGGAAGTTTTTTTGGTATCCTTCTGAAATTGCTTTCTGCCTTTCCATGCATATCATTAAGAAAGGGCACACTCTTAAACCAATCTGTAACCTCATACCATTCTCAAAAAAAAAAAAAAAAAATTAAGATTAATTTTAAGTTTATACCAAAAGTGCACAATTTAGCAATTTAGCTGTTTTCATCAAGCCAACAATATTTTATAAGCATACCCAAGCCAAGATTATTCTGTCCTGTGCTGGGTTTTATCATTTATAACCCTTAGGGCAAATCTTAGAGTATTCTTGTAGGAATAATCATAAAACCACTTTTTTTTTTGAGATGGACTCTCACTCTGTCACACAGGATAGAGTACAGTGGTGCAATCTCGGCTCATTGCAACCTCTGCTTCCTGGGTTACAACCGTTCCCCTCCCTCAGCTTCCTGAGTAGCTAGGATTACAGGCATGCACAACCATACCTGGCCAACTTTTGGTATTTTTAGTAGAGACGGGATTTCACCATGTTGTCAAGGCTGGTTTCGAACTGCTGACCTCAAGTGATCCACCCGCCTTGGCCTCCCAAAGTGCTGAGATTATAGGCATGAGCCACTGCGCCCGGCCGAAACCCCCTTGATTAAAAAATTGTTGCTGGGCCCGGTGTCTCACAGCTGTAATCTCAGCACTTTGAGGGGCTGGGGCAGGTGGATCACAACAAGGTCAGGAGTTCAAGACTAGCATGGCCAAGATGGTGAAACCCCGTCTCTACTAAAAATACAAAAATTAGCCAGGCCTGGTGGCAGGCGCGTGTAATCCCAGCTACTCGGGAGGCTGAGGCAGAGGTTGCAATGAGCCCAGATCATGCCACTGCACTCCAGCCTGAGCGACAGGGTGAGACTCCATCTCAAAAAAAGTTAACAAAATGCTAACAATATTTAAGACATTGCTGATACTATTTTACCAATAATTTTAAAGTTGCCCTATTTGTTAAAGATTATACGTAAGTCACATAAACCTTTTTTTTTTTTTTTGAGACGGAATCTTGCACTCTCGCCCAGGCTGGAGTACAGTGGTGCCATCTCTGCTCACTGCAAGCTCCGCCTCCTGGGTTCACGCCATTCTCCTGCTTCAGCCTCCCGAGTAGCTGGGACTACAGGCATCCGCCACTACGCCCGGCTAATTTTTTGTATTTTTAGTAGAGAGGGGGTTTCACCGTGTTAGCCAGGATGGTCTCGATCTCCTGACCTCGTGATCCACCCGCCTCGGCCTCCCAAAGTGCTGGGATTACAGGCATGAACCACCGTGCCCAGCCTCTAATTTTTTATTTCTGATTTAAAGTTGGATGTCTGGCCCGGCGCGGTGGTTCACTTTGGGAGGCCGAGGTGGGCGGATCACGAGGTCAGGAGAAGGGGACCATCCTGGTTAACACGGTGAAGCACCGTCTCTACTAAAAATGCAAAAAAATTAGCTGGACGTGGTTGCACGCGCCTGTAATCCCAGCTACTGGGGAGACAGAAGCAGGAGAATAGCTTGAACCCGGGAGGTGGAGGTCGCAGTGAGCCAAGATCGCATTGCGCTGCTGCACTCTGGCCTGGGCGACAGAGTGAGATTCCGTCTCAAAAATAAATAAAAATAAATAAAGTTGGATGTCTTGTAAGATAATGCTGAGTAATGCAGAAATACATATAGACATTTATGCATGTGATTTGTCCTTATACTCACACAGACCCCCCACACCACAAAAGAAAACAGGTAACTACAGCCTGACCATTAGGGCCAAGATCAAATAGCAAAATGTTGGCCTTTAATCTGTTTTCTTCATATATAAACATCGGAGGTCAAGACTGTGGACAGGGCTGGGCTCCTGCCTGTAATCCCAGCACTTTGGGAGGCTGAGGGGGGTGGATCACGAGGTTAGGAGTTCAAGACTAGCCTGGCCAAGATGGTGAAACTCTTGTCTCTACTAAAAATACAAAAATTAGCTGGGCGTGGTGGTGGGCACCTGTAATCTTAGCTACTCAGGAGACTGAGGCAGGGAATTGCTTGAACCCAGGAGGTGGAAGTTGCAGTGAGCCCAGGTCGTGCCACTGCACTCCATCCTGGATGAGCGCGGTGGCTCACGTCTGTAATTCCAGCACTTTGGGAGGCAGGGGCGGGCAGATCACCTGAGGTCGGGAGTTCGAGACCAGCCTTACCTACATGGGGAACCCCATCTCTACTAAAAATACAAAAGATTAGCTGGGCGTGGTGGTGCATGACTGTAATCCCAGCTACTTAGGAGGCTGAGGTAGGAGAATCGCTTGAACCCCGGGGGTGGAGGTTGTGGTGAGCCAAGATCACGCCATTGCACTCCAGCCTGGGCAAAAAGAGCGAAACTGTCTCAAAAAAGACTGGACAGATATGAAGACATAGAGTTTTTTCTCCTGTCGCCCCATCAGTTTTTGTTCAGTGTCTAATCTCTGGAAGGAAGGTGGGCAACAGGTGGCCAGCAGTGGTCTGTGTGTGGCTATCTTATTCTTGCTGCTTTCTGCATTTTTTGTGACCACTATCTGTTCCAACCTGGGAACTGAAGAGAGATGTTGGTAGGAAGAGGCTTTCCCCCACCTCTGATGTGCAGGCCCTTCATTCAGCTGACATCTCAGCCACACTTCAATATGGCAGCTATTGGCCACGTGTGGCTACTGGGTGCCTGGAATGTCGCTGGTCTAAACTGCGGTATGCTAGAAAGGTAAAATACAGAGTTAGTTTCAAAGATTTAGTTTATATAACTTTATATTATATATATAAACTATATATATTTCATTAATTATTGCTCACGAACTGATAATATTTTGGATATATTGGGTAAATTAAATTGTTACATTAACTCCACCTTTTTCTTGTTTCTTTTTAAAGTTGGCTACTAGAAAGTTTAAAATTCACATGTGGCTTATATTTTATTTCAGAGGATTGCCTTTTAAAAAAAATCTCAGGCTGCTTACTCAAATGCCAGAAGCCAGGAAGATCATCAAAACTGAAATTTTAAAATTGTTATATATTTTTCATTTGTGAATAGCCATATAGTATATTATTTATAAATACATGAAACCTTATACACGAGGTTAAATGCAAATACCCTCCGGGGTGGGCCTGGCTCAGCTCAGGGAGGAAGGCCTGCCTGAAAAGGCTGCAGCTTAGGCTGTCACTCTTACTTCATTCAGTCCAGCATTTGGTCACGTCTTCTGTCACTCAAGGCCTGAAGGGGCCGGGCCTTAGACGTTTTCCAATCAGGGACGCTGAGCTGGGGACCGTCCAATCAGGCACGCAGCTGGAGCGGACAGGGCGGCTTCCGGGATTTGGCGGGGCCTTTGTCTCTCGCTGCAGCTGGAGCTCTAGGTCTCGTCTTCCCTGCTCTGAGTCCCCTGCTCCTAGAGCCCCAGCCTCTGTGGCCCTGTGACCTGCAAGTATTGGGAGATCCACAGCTAAGACGCCAGGGTTCCCCTGGAAGCCTAGAAATGGTGAGAGTGGCGGCTGCGACATCCGGAGAGAGAGGGAGGGGCTGGTTGGAACCGGTGGGAAGTGGCTGTGGCGGACTCGGGCCTCCCCTCAGTCATCTCCGCAAACTGCGCCCCGAGTTCTCCTTGCCCAGCTCGGCCTCAGTCCCCTTCAGCCACAAGATGGCGGCTGCGCTGATAGCCGGGCCCCCGGGCGTCTTGTCTGTTCCCAGCGCAGTGACTGTGCCCAGACCTGGAGCTCTCTGGGTAGTTCTGCACCCGCAGCGCCGCGTCTCTCCCGGATTGTGCAGGGACCACGGGTGGGTAGTCCGGAGAATCCTGACTCGGGGTGCGGGTTCATGAATGGGAAGAGCTTTAGTCCGCTGCGTTTCCAGTTCATCTTTCGCCCTATTAAAAATTTATGGGAGGCAGGGCGCGTTGGTTCACGACTGTAATCCCAGCACTTCGAGAGTACGAGGCAGGCGGATCGCCAGAGGCCAGGAGTTCGAGACCAGCCTGGCCAACATGGCGAAACCCCGTCTCTACTAAAATACAAAAATTAGCCTGGCGCAGGGGCCCATACCTATAATCCTAGCACTTTGGGATACTGAGGCACGCGGATCACGAGGTCAGGAGTTCAAGATCAGCCTGACCAACATGGTGAAATCCCATTTCTACTAGAAATACAAAAAATTAGCTTGGCGTGGTGGCGTGGTCCTGTAATCCCAGCTACTCAAGAGGCTGACGCAGGAAAATCACTTGAACCCGGGAGGCGGAGGTTGCAGTGAGCCGAGATCGCGCCATTTGCCCTCCAGCCTGGGTGACAGAGCGGGACTCCGTCTCAAAAAAAAAAAAAAAAAAGCCGAGCATAGTGGCGCATGCCTGTAATCCCAGCTAGTCGGGAGGCTAAGGCGAGAGAATCGCTTGGACCAGGGAGGAGGTTGCAGTGAGCCAAGATCGCGCCACTGCACTCCAGCTTGGGCGACAGAGTAAGACTCTGTCTCAAAAAAGCATAAAACAAACAAAAAAATGGCAGTCTCCGCAAAAATATTAAATAATTTCATCAAAGAATGGTTCAAAAAATTTAGATCACCCCTGTGGTTTGTAGTTTTTGGTTCATAAGAGGGGCTTGAAAGACTTATAAGGTGCATGATGCAAAAAATCCCAAATTCAATAATTGGTTAGGTGCAGTTATGTTTTTTCTGTCTTCCTGTCTTTGTTTCTCTCTTCTTTTTAGGGTTTTTTTTTTTTTTTTTAACGGAGTCCTGCACTGACGCCCAAGCTGGAGTGCAGTGGTAGGATCTGCAACCTTCGCCTCCCAGGTTCAAGCGATTCTCCTGCCTCAGCTTCCCGAGTAGCTGGAATTACAGGCTCCTGCCACCACGCTTAGCTAATTTTTATATTTTCAGTAGAGACAGAATTTCTCTATGTTGGACAGGCTGGTCTCAGCCTCCTGACCTCACGCGATCCACCTGCCTCGGCCTCCCTAAGTGGTAGGATTACAGGCGTGAGCCAGCGCTCCCCACCTCAGTTTCTTAGTTTCTTAATTTTCACTTTGAGGGTACTAATTTCCTCGTTATGTAATTGGAGCTTAATTGACAGTTTGTAGTTAGTTAAGCCTGAATTTTGTTTCCTCTAATGTAGTAATTTATAAAAAAAAAAAAAATACATTTGAGTTAGATTTTTTTCAAAGCAGGAATCCAGGGCCTAGATTTCCACCTCAGACTAATTGCCTGCCACTTAGCTATTTTCATACTCCACAGAGGACTGATTTTCCCCAACATTTTTTACAAGCGTTCCAAGCAGAGTCTCCCGTGTATTCCCCAGTTCTCCTTACCTCCAGCCTAACTCTGGTTTGAAGTAAAAATGCATAATAAATTTCCAGTTTTGACAATCTCAAGAACTGAAAATTTAGTATTTTACTTGAGGGAACAGTCAACTTTCTCTCCCTAATTCACATTATGAACTATTTGTCCTTTAGTGTACGTTTTTCATACTGTATTTTAATTATTTACCGACAACACATTGAAAACATTTTAAAAATTTATTTTCTGTTTTTAAATATTTTCCATGAGAAGAAAGCAAAGAGTAATCTCCTGACACTGTATTGTAAAAAATCTGTGCCTCTTTTCCTTTTATCTTCCTGAGCACAGAGATCATGTTTTAGGGGTCCATGTTTTTTGGAAACGTTATGAAGTGATGTGTCCTCAGCCACCCTTTAGTTTTTTCCTGGTCCTGTACTGTCAGAATAAACCAAAATACCCACCGTGTCTGTCTGCTAGAGTTAATATTAGCTCTTGGGTCATTTTCTCTTGTAGAACAAGCTGAGGTATGGAGTGTAGCCTCTCAAGGAAGCCGGTGAATGCCCTGGGGCTTAGAGGAATCTCCTGGTGTATTCTTCCTTTGAAAAGCTAACCCTTTGAGACATTAAGATTATTTTTATCCAAGCCAGCTTTCATTTCTTGGAGACACATTGCTGGTCAGTGATCAGATGCTGGTATTGAGGGGAAAACAAATAATTTGTGCCACCCGGATTCTCTTAAGATTTGTGAAAAAAAATCGTATCCCCAAAGACAGAAAAAAACCTGACCTCAGTGAGATAGTATAAGAACTTGCCAAGTAAAATGCATTTGGGGCACTCATGGGGCGTAATGCAGTGTCTCCTGAGAGGGTGGTCACTGGGCACTTAAGTGAGCAGGATGGGGTGGGAGAATCTCTCCAGGAATTGGATGGCCTGACTTGACACATGAGTCAGACACATTGGTTTTCTAATCAGCACTGCCACTCCTTTGTTTTGTCACCTTGAAAAGATCTATTCACTTATATTGACTCTTTTAAACTGTAAATTGTATTTTATTAGTAGAGCTTGAAAGGTAAGAAAATATTTACAAAAACATAAAATAGGCAGGTTTCAAAAAATATCTAATCATATATTCCATTGTTAAAAATTCTCTTTTTTTCCCCCAATGTGAGTTTAGAAATTTTCTCAGGTGTGTTTTTTATTTTTTGAAACGGAGTCTTGTTTTGTTGCCCATGCTGGAGTACGGTAGCATGATCTTAGCTCACTGCAGCCTCTGACTCCCGGGTTCAAGCGATTATCCTGCCTGAGCCTCCTGAGTAGCTGGGATTACAGGTATACGCCACCATGCCCAGCTAATTTTTGTATTTTTAGTAGAGACGGTGTTTCACCATGTTGGCCAGGCTGATCTTGAACTCCTGACCTCAGGTAATCCGCCCACTTCGGCCTCCCAAAGTGCTGGGATTACAGGGGTGAGTCACTGTGCCCAGCCTTCTCAGGTGTGTTTTTATGCCTGAATGTTTTCAAACAGAATTTCAAAAAGAGTTAGCTTTTAGAGAGCTATCAAGGAAAAGAATAAGGATAATCTCTCTTCCATTTTGGCTGTAGAAAATGAATACACAAGAAAATGTGTATTCATTCACATTTCACAAGAAATGTGGTAGATAATTGCTGAGTTACATAGATTCATAAAAACATCAGTTCCTCTTATTGCAGGGTAAGTTTCTGAGAGTGAATATCTCTGTTCTATATCTTGTAATCTTGATGTATGAGTTTCATGCTAATTTTGTTTTCCCCCGAGACAGAGTCTTGCTCTGTCGTCCAGGCTGGAGTGCAATGGCGCGATCTTGGCTTACAGCAACCTCCGACTCCCGGGTTTAAGCAGTTCTCCCTCAGCCTCCAGCATACCTGGGAATACAGGTGCACACCACCACTCTCAGCTAATTTTTGTATTTTTAGTAGAGACAGGGGCTTCAGCAGGTTGGCCAGGCTGTTTGTTATTGAACTCCTGACCTTGTGATCTGCCCACTTCGGCCTCCCAAAGTGCTGGGATCACACGTGTGAGCTACCACGCCTGGCCAATGCTAAATTTTATAAGATAAAACTTGGTAGGTACCTCCTAGAAGTGTCCCCATATGACTAATTGTTTACTACATGATTCATAATGGAGATAATAAAGTAGTACATGTATTGTCTGAAAGAAATGGATTCTTTTGCTTTTCTTGTTGAGGTATAAAATGTAAGCACCTTAAATTTTTTTTCTTTTGTATGAGCACTGTGTTTGAGTAATTTTACTGGATTTTTCAAACACTTAGTTTCAAAACCTGAGTGAATAACTCTTACTTGAAAATTAAAACTTGAGCCCAGTGACTCCAAGCTAAAGGCTCATATTGAGCCTGCAAAAGGAGGTTATTAAAGGCCCAGTTAGTTCTTCCTGGGGAGCCTCCCCTGCAGATTTCCCAGCCTGTTCACTCCAGCCATGGAAGAAGCCTTTTATCTGGAGAGAAGCTACAGAGCCCTGGAAAGCTGGGGACCCACAGACAGGTGCAGTTGAGATTAAGATGGAACAGGACCGAAAGGATCTTACTGAAGATAAAGTTGTTCTTGCTTTGAGACAGTTTCTAGACTTATAAAAATAAAACAAAGTTAGATTTGTATTAAAAAATTAAGTTCCAAAGGAGTATTGCAACAGGAGAAAGTACCAACTATAAGATCTTTAAGGATCGTAAAGGTTAGGCAGACAAGGGTGCCTTTTCTTCATAGAAAGGAACAACCAAGATTAGAAACAAAGTGGGAGGGGAATGGCAAACGGAGGGTGAAAAAATCAGATTCTAAGTCAGAGAATGTTTAGCATGTTCTTAGGAGGAGCATATAATGGGGTTGTACGTTGGCTCAGACTGAGGGTAGCTGAAAGCTCAGGAGCTGTGGGAAGGAGATAAACTTAAGTTTGATTAAGTAGTATTTTATTTTGATCACTGAAGACAAATTCAGCTGATTTTTCTAAGAGAAGAAGAAGAAAATGGGCAGAGTCTGTGTCTGGCTATGTGATAGGTAAGAAAAGAGTGCATCATCTAAGTCATAATGGGATGTGTGTTTCTTTCCATAAACTGTTTCTGGAGCACACAAAAGATGGAGAATTTTATTAATTATAGCCATTTACCAGGATTACTTATGTGCTTCATCTTTCCCCACCTCTTTTCTTTGTCTTACACATTTCTTTCATTTGACTTTTCTTGGGTTGTATCTTTTATAATAATCCAGTCAACATAACTACAGTGTTTTTCTGAGTTCTGTGTATAGCACTGTTAAGTTATTGAACTTGAGCAAGTTTATGGGAGTCCGGAATTTTTAAACAGTAGCTCATAATGGGCTCATAATTTGGAAGCATAAATGGGCCCATGGGGTTTGTTACTGGCATCTGTAGTAAGAACAGTATTTTGAGACCAAGCCCTGAATCAGGGTCTGTGCTGACTCTGGGTGGTGTCAGAATTTGAATGTTAGACAAAGAATTGGTGTTGGAGAGTTGCTTGGTATTCAGCAAACTCTATAGATTTTGTGCCAGAATAAAAATACCATAAAGGGCTGGCCTGGAGTAAAACTCAGAGTGTCTGGAAATGGGAGGCTCTACTCGCCTGTGTACTGGCTGTCACACTGCCCATTGTTTTCTGATTCCAGGTCTCCTCTTAGAGTGAGAGAGGACTGAAAATTTAGAGGAAAGAGAAGCTCTGATGACAGACCTTCTCTTTCCACAGCTGCCACCACAGGATTCCCACCGACTCACAATCATGCCCACTAGACACTGATGCATCCATACCCCTCTCAGGACAAGGCACCACCCTCAGGAACTTCCCAGCATTTTTGATTCTAGCATTTCTTGTAAAAATCCTACAAAAGTGTCTACAAGTCTCCTGGCATATTCCCGTTCCCCAGACACTGAATCTGCAGCAGCAACCTGTTTTCCCCACCAATTTAGGGTTCTGGGCCACTTGTTCATAATCTCACGTGCCTGCATGGACCTAGAAATAAATAGCACAAACCGATCTTTCAGCTTACATATTGCACTTACCCCCACCCATAGAGTTTTTTCCTTTCAACTTTTAATTTTAGTTCAGAGGTACACATGTAAGTTTATTACATAGGTAAAATTGTGTCATGAAAGTTTGATATAGATTATTTTTTCACTGAGGCACTAAGCATAACACCAAATGGGTATTTTATTATTATTATTATTTAATTTTTTAAATTTTTTTTTTGAGATGGAGTTTCGCTGTTGTCCAGGCAGGGGTGCAATGGTGTGATCTCCGTTCACTGCAGCCTCCGCCTCCTGGGTTCAAGTGATTCTCCTGCGTCAGCCTCCCAAGTAGTTGGGATTACAGGTGCCTGCCATCACGCCCAGCTAAGTTTTATATTTTTAGTAGAGATAGGGTTTCACTATGTTGGCCAGGCTGGTCTCGAATTCCTGACTCAGGTGATCTTCCCAACTCGGCCTTCCAAAGTGCTGGTATTACAGGCATGAGCCACCGTGCCTGGCCCAAATAGGTCTTTGTCCTGCCAACCTCAACTAGGCCTGTGTCTGTTTTTCCCCTCTTTGCATCCATGTGTTCTTATTTAGCTCTTACTTAAAAATGAGATAGTGCATTTGTTTTTCTCTTTCTGCATTAGTTTCCTTTTTTTTTTTTTTTTTTTTTTTTGAGGCGGACTCTCGCTCTGTCACTCAGGCTGGAGTGCAAGTGGCACGATCTCGCCTCACTGCAACCTCTGCCTCCCAGGTTCAAGTGATTCTTCTGCCTCAGCCTCCCGAGTAACAGATTACAGGCATGTGCCACCACGCCTGGCTAATTTTGTATTTTGTTGTTCATCAAGGATATTAGCCTGAAGTTTTCTGTGTTTTGTCTCTGCCAGGTTTTGGTATCAGAATGATGCTGTTATATAAAAAGCTGGGGAGAAGTCCCTTAATTTTTTGTAATAGTTTTAGAAGGCATTGTATCAGCTTTTCTTTTTACACTTGGTAGAATTCAGCTGTGAATTTTCTGGTGTTGGGTTTTTTTAGTTGGTAGCCTATTTACTACTAACTTAATTTGGAGCTTGTTACTGATCTATTTAGGGCTTCAACTTGTTTAGTCTTGAGAGAATTTATTTGTCTAGAAATTTATCCATTTCCTTTAGATTTTCTATTTTTGTGTATAGAGGTGTCTATAGTAAACTTCAATAGCTATTTGTTATTTTTGTGGGGTCAGTGGTAATGTCCCTGCCGTCTTTTTTTTTTTTTTTTTTTTTTTAATGAGATGGAGTCTCACTCTATTGCCCAGGCTGGAGTACAGTGGCGTGATCTTGTCTCTGCAACCTCTGCCTCCGGGGTTTAAGCAATTCTCCTACGTCAGCCTTTCAAGTAGCTGGGATTACAGGTGTATGCCACCACACCTGGCCTAATTTTTGTATTTTTAGTAGAGATGGGGTTTCACCATGTTGGTCAGGCTGGTCTCGAACTCCTGACCTCAGATGAGACACCTGCCTTGGCCTCCCAAAGTGCTGGGATTACAGGCATGAGCCACTGTGCCTGGCCCCTGTTGTCCTTTTTTTTTTTTTTTAGGCGGAATCTCACTCTGTCACCTAGGCTCAAGTGCAGTGGAATGATCTCAGATTACTGCAACTGTCACTTTCCTGGTTTAAGCAATTATGTGCTTAAATCTGCTGTTTACAAAATGAAGGGGGCCAGCCCCTCCACAATCTGTGGGTTCTCGTCAGGTGGGACCAGAGACTGAGAAAAGAAGTAAAATACAGAGACAAAGTATAGAGAAAGAAAAGTGTGCCTAGGGGACTGGTACTGCTCAGTATAAGGAGGACCCGCATCCTCCCTCTGGCACTGGTGTCTGAGTTCCCTCAGCATTTATTGATCATGATCTCTTCCAGGTAATGATATGGCAGGACAATAGGGTAATAGGGTAATAGTGGGGAGAGCCTCTGAACAAAGGTCTCTGTGTCATAAATAAGTTTAAAGAAAGGTGCTGTGCCTTGATGTGCACGCACACAAACATCTCGCATCTCAAACATTTCGCATCTTGGTGCAATAAAGAGCAGTATTGCTGCCAGCATGTCTCACCTCCAACCTTAGAATAAAGAGCAGGATTGCTGCCAGCTTGTCTCACCTCCAGCCCTAAGACAGTTTCTCCTGTCTCAGTGAATAGAACATACAATTGGGTTTTACACCAAGACATTCTATTCCCAGGGACAAGCAGAAGACAGATGCCTTCCTCTTATCTCAACTGCAAAGAGGCCTTCCTCTTTTACTAATCCTCCTCAGCACAGACTCTTTACGGGTGTCAGGCCGGGGGACGTCAGGCCAGGGGGATGGTCAGGTCTTTCCCTTCCCACGAGGCCATATCTCAGGCTATCACATAGGGAAAAACCTTGGACAATACCTGGCTTTCCTAGGCAAAGGTCCCTGTAGCCTTCCGCAGTGTGTTGTGTCCCTAGGTACTTGAGATTAGAGAACAACGATGACTTTTAACAAGCATACTGCCTTCAAGCACTTTTTTAACAAAGCACATCCTGCACAGCCCTAAATCCATTAGACCTTAAGTCAGCACAGCACATGTCTCTGGGGGTACAAGGTTAAGGCTAAGGTTACAGATTAACAACATCTCAAGACAAAAGAATTTCTCTTAGTACAAAACACATGGAGTCTCTTATGTCTACTTCTTTCTACATAGACACAGTAACAGTCTGATCTTTCTTTTCCCCACACAAAAGACAGAAAAAACCTGGTCTGTTTTAGGATCTACCTCTTTCCTTAAATGTTCAGTTCCATTATGTCACATTTAAGCATGAGTGACACCATTTTGGTTAGGTTTGTCTGTTTGAACCTAGTGCACAAGCTCAGTCCAGAATAATGTCCTCCAATAATTTTGTTTAAAATTGTTTCCCTTTTTGGTCAGAGTGTGACCAAAACTCTGGGCCTTAGTGCCATTCTCAGTTTTCATCCTTTTTGGGTTTGTCCTTCTCTTTTTTTTTTTTTTTTTTTTTTGAGACAGAGTCTCTCTCTCTCACCCAGGCAACCTCTGCCTCCCGGGTTCAAGTAATTCTCCTGCCTCAGCCTCCAAAGTAGCTGGGACTACAGGCGTGTGCCACCTCGCCTGGGTAATCTTTGTATTTTTAGTAGAGATGGGGTTTCAACCTGTTGGCCAGGCTGGTTGGTCTCGAACTCCTTACCTCAGGTGATCCACCTGCCTTGGCCTTCCAAAGTGCTAGGATTACAGGTGTGAGCCAAGGCACCTGACCCTCTGTCGTCATTTTTAATTGTGCTTATTTGGATCTTCTATTCTTCACTAATCTTGCTAGTGGTTTATCTTCTTAATTTTTTTTCAAAGATTTAGCTCCTGGATTACTTGATATTTTCTATGACTTTTCATATCTAAATCTCCTTCAGTTCAGATCTAATTTTGGTTATTTCTTGTCTGCTGCTAGCTTGGGAGTTGGTTTTCTCTTGCTTGCTTGCTTGATTGATTGATTGAAACAGTCTTGCTGTGTTGCCTAGCCTGGAGTGCAATGGCACAATCTTGGCTCGCAGCAACCTCTGCCTCCCGGGTTCAAGGGATTCTCCTGCCTCAGCCTCCTGAGTAGCTGAGATGACAGGCGAGTGCCACCATGCCTGTCTAATTTTTGTATTTTTAGTAGAGACAAGGTTTTACCTCCCAGGCTGGTCTTGAACTCAAGTGATTCGCCTTTCTTGGCCTCCCAAAGTGTTGGGATTACAAGAGTGAGCCACCGTACCCGGCCTCATTCATTTATTTATGATGTTAGGTATTTAAATTGATTTCTGAGTTTTTGATGTGAGTAGTTAGTGCTATAAATTTCCTTCTTAACACTGCCTTGGCTGTGTTGTAGCGATTCTGGTTTGTGTATCTTTGTTCTTATTTGTTTCAAAGAACTTACTGATTTCTGCTTAATTTTATTATTTATCCAAAAGTCATTCAAGTGAACGTTTTTAAATTGTTCATGTAATTGTATAATTTGAAGTGGTTTTCTTTGTATTCAGTGATATTTTTGCCAAGCTGTGGCCTAAGTGTGTGTTTGGTATGACTTTGGGAAAATTGAATTTGCTGAGGACTGTTTTATTTCTGATTGTGTGGTCAATTTTGTATGTGAGTATGTGACATGTGGTGATGAGAAGAATGTATACTGTGTTGATTTCAGTTGAACAGTTCTATAGGTGCCAGTTAGGACTATTTGGTCAAATGTTGAGTTTAGGTCCTGATATCTTTGTTATTTTTTTGCTCCAGTGATCTGACTAATAGTGTCTGTGGGGTGTTGTAGTCTCCCACTATTATGGTGTCAGAATCCAACTCTCTTCATAGGTCTCTAATTATTCATATGCATTCATGGATTTTTTTAGAACACCTTTCTGTCTTCTGCTTTTTTCTTTAGTGTGCCCAAGGCTGCTCCTTAGATGCCTAAACCTAGAGTCTACTGAAATTCAGATGTCCAAGAGATCAAGAACCTGTCCAGAGATTTAGCTGTTTTTGTTTTTGGTTTGAGATGGAGTCTCAAACGCCACTCTGACGCCCAGGCTGGAGTGCAGTGGCACGATCTCAGCTCACTGCAACCTCTGCCTCCTGGGTTCAAGCGATTCTCCTGCCTCAGCCTCCTTAGTGGCTGGGATTACAGGTGCACACCACCACACCTGGCTAATTTTGTATTTTTAGTAGAAACAGGGCTTCACCGTGATGGCCAGGCTGGTCTCCTGACCTCAAGTGATCTAACCACCTCGGCCTCGTAAAGTGCAGGGATTAAAGGCATGAGCTACCGTGCCTGGTCGAGATTTGGCTGTTATGGGAGAAAATATAAATTAGAAATTTATATTTCTATATTTTATTAATTTATTATTAATCATTAATAATATTAATAATTACTACTAATGTATATTAGTCTTTATTTTCTTACCTCATAATAAGGGAGGATATTTTGTTCATCTCTCTTTATTGAAGCATTTTGATTATATGTAGATATTCTCTGCTTTTTGAAATACACGTAAATCATATTTACAGCTAAAGAAACCTTTTGTCATTCTTTCTGTCTCAGGATTGTCTATCTAGGTATCTAGGACCACAGAACCATTGCAGTGTTTTTGCTTTGGCAAAGTTTTTTTTTTTTTTTTTTTTTTTTTTAAGGCGGAGTCTTGCTCGTCGCCCAGGCTGGAGTGCAACGGCGTGATCTCGTCTCACTGCAACCTCCGCTTCCCACGTCCACACCATTCTCCTGCCTCAGCCTCCGGAGTAACTGGGACTACAGGCGCCCGCCACCACGCCTGGCTAATTTTTTATTTTTAGTAGAGATGGGACTTCACCATGTTAGCCAGGATGGTCTCGATCTCCTGACCTTGTGATCCGCCCACCTCGACCTCCCAAAGTGCTGGGATTACAGGCGTGAGCCACCGCGCCAGACCCCAAAGTTGTGTTTTTTTTTTCAGTCTCTTAAAGTAGATACAGATTTGTTTAGAAACTTATTTTAAGAGCACACAAAAAGTGGAGCACAAAGATAGGATTAAACTTACCAATACAGAATGATAAAGACTAAAAGATGCTGAGGAAGTTTCTTTGACAAAAAAACTGATTATCCAAGGTAATTATCCAATATTTGCAGGCTGAAGTACTTACACTGCAAAAGAAAGAACAGTTCTGTGTATAAACTCAACAGTGGAGTCAGTGGTTATGCTTTGGTTCCTATTTACTACTTCAAAACAATTAGCATGGTTATGTGTAGTGTTTGTAGACAACTTGCCTTCATATGAATTATACAGTATTTTCTTTCTTTCTTTTTTTTTTTTTTAGACGGAGTCTTGCTCTCTTGCCCATGCTGGAGTGCAGTGGCATGATCTCAGCTCACTGCAATGTCCACCTCCTGGGTTCAAACGATTCTCCCACCTCAGCCTCCTGAGTAGCTAGGGTTACGGGCATGAGCCACTGTGCCCGTCCTAAATTGTGTGGTATTTTCTACAATAGTATGAATATAAGACCACAATATTTAGGATGAATGTCTTAGTCATTTTAATATTAGTCATACTTTTGAAATATAAAGTATTTTAACTAAATTATGGTTACAGAAAATTTTTAAAAATTCTACATTATTACTGGTACATTAAAATTATTTATGCTTAGATGTTTATGTCTAATATCCAAAAAAATTCACTACAAAATTGTTGTGGTAGATATTAGCCTGACATGCATATTAATTTACCCAATAGATGTAGGTAAGCATGATTTCAGTGTCTTTTATTTTACTAAACTTGAATACTGCTATTACAGTACAAATAAACGTGATGGGTAATGTGACCATGCAAGAAATGTAGTAGCTTTTCAGTTAGCTATGTTGTAAGCTCAAATATATTTTACTACATAAACAAAGTCAGATTCCAATTCTTCATCAAAAAGTGTTGGTGAAGACTGGGTGAGGTGGCTCACTTCTTTAATCCTAGCACTTTGGGAGGCCAAGGCAGACAGATCACTTGAGGTCAGGAGTTTGAGACCAGCCTGGCTAACATGGTGAAACCCTGTCTCTACTAAAAATACAAAAATTAGCGGAGGGTGGTGGTGGGCGCCTATAATTCTAGCTACTCAGGAGACTGAGGAAGGAGAATTGCTTCAACTTGGAAGGCGGAGGTTGCAGTGAGCTGAGGTCACGCCACTACACTCCAGCGTATGTGAGAGAGCAAGACTCTGTCTCAAAAAAAAAAATTAAAACTAAAAAGTGCTGTTGGAAATTGTCAGATGTATTCCAATATAAATCCCCCATTTAATGGCTAGGAGATAAGAGAGCAGCAGAGATAAAAGAGAAATTTTATAAAATTTTGCTGAGGATATGTCCCCTTTCTTCATAATACTCATGCTTATCATGCTGAGAGTGGCTGTGCAGTTTGGGTGTTTAGAGAGATGTTTATTTTAGGGGAACATTTTCTGGCCAACATGATCAATCTTATATCTAATCTGAGTTTTTTTTTTTAAAGATGGCTCTTCTTTTGTACTCTCAGTATAATTTGGCTAAGATGAAGAGCGATTTTTCTCTCCAGTGCTTTGGGTGTCTGTTTCAGAAGCCCTATTACTATCCCATGGTGTCTGTGAATGAGGTGGGCTGTCAAAGGGAGAACTCTTTATGTGGACTCATGCTGAAAATCCAGCAGTATTTTTTTTTCATGTCACCATTATAAATAGAAACTGAAGCTGAAACAATGCTCCCATTCCCATTATCATGAAGGTGCAATTTTACCTAGGAGGGCTGAAGGCTCTCCTGCAGCTCAGGCTTCGTTACCTGATGTGGGA
Source organism: Rhinopithecus roxellana (assembly GCF_007565055.1). Taxonomy (NCBI): domain Eukaryota; kingdom Metazoa; phylum Chordata; class Mammalia; order Primates; family Cercopithecidae; genus Rhinopithecus; species Rhinopithecus roxellana. The sequence continues at coordinate 79,560,719 of NC_044560.1, read as the reverse complement.
CTGGAGTGCTGCTCTGGCAGTTGGGGTTCATGTAAGATGTGAGCTGCCAGCTATGAGCCCTGTGGTAGGAGTCAAGAGAGGACACTGGCTGTCAGAAAAGGGCAAGCAGAGTCTAGTAAATTGCAAAATTACCTCCTGTCATGAGGATGTGAAAAGTTAATTTTGTCATTGAATATAAACAATTAGCATACACGGATCGCCTCCCCCATTACCAGGTGAATTTAGGATGAACCATGTATTACATGGTGCTGTGAATTCTTTTACTTGTGGACTAATTATGGGAGTGTCTTTTTGTCTTTGCAATCTCTTTTTTTTTTTTTTTTTTGAGACGGAGTCTCGCTCTGTCGCCCAGGCTGGAGTGCAGTGACCGGATCTCAGCTCACTGCAAGCTTCGCCTCCCGGGTTTACGCCATTCTCCTGCCTCAGCCTCCCGAGTAGCTGGGACTACAGGCGCCAGCCACCTCGCCTGGCTAGCTTTTTGTATTTTTTTTTTTTTTTTTTTTTTTTTTTTTTTTTTTTTTTTTTTTTTTTTGAGACGGAGTCTTGCTCTGCCGCCCAGGCTGGAGTGCAGTGGCCGGCTCTCAGCTCACTGCAAGCTCCGCCTCCCGGGTTCACGCCATTCTCCTGTCTCAGCCTCCCGAGTAGCTGGGACTACAGGCGCCCGCCTCGTCGCCCGGCTAGTTTTTTGTATTTTTTAGTAGAGACGGGGTTTCACCGTATTAGCCAGGATGGTCTCGATCTCCTGACCTCGTGATCCGCCCGTCTCGGCCTCCCAAAGTGCTGGGATTACAGGCTTGAGCCACCGCGCCCGGCCAGCTTTTTGTATTTTTTAGTAGAGACGGGGTTTCACCGTGTTAGCCAGGATGGTCTTGAACTCCTGACCTCGTGATCCGCCCGTCTCGGCCTCCCAAAGTGCTGGGATTACAGGCTTGAGCCACCGCGCCCGGCCTGCAATCTCTTAAGAAGATTGACTGTGATGCATGTCACATTCTGGTTTAATTGTGTAATGAAATAGTTTACTTTCTGTTCTATCATTTTGGAGTTTCTCTAGGGCTGGAGAAATTTTTTCTTTTAATTATATTTTCCAAACATTGTCTAGAATTACTAGACATAATATAAACACATACGGTTCCAGCCAAACTTTACTCTAGAGGGGGCTTTTCCTCTCAGGCTTCCAGTCACTTCAGATTTCTACAAACTTCACAGGGTAGCAGTCAGCCATTTTACCTCTTATTTTGTCTGGCCCCACCTTGAAGTCTGGCCTCACAGAACTGACTGATTGGAAGTTTTGACTGGTGAATCTGTTACATTTTTTAGAGCTGGTGCTCACAATTTTCTGAAACGCGAAAGCAGATAAAATTGGAAAAATAAAGTATGTATTTTAGCATCTTAATTTTTAAATTTTCTGTTAAACCAATACTTGAAGAGACATTTTGTTTAGCAATTTGTTTTCTATTCCTGCAGATCCAGTAGTTGCTCCACAAGTCACAAAGAAGTAAATATGAACACAATAAAAATTTCTTTAAACTACATTAAATTCTTTCTGTATCTCTCTCATCTGTCAATATTTAGTATTCTGTACATTTTTTTAAAAACCAAGGACAGAGAAACGAAAGATGAAATAACAATGCTGAGTCCTTAATCTAAATCCTGGGAATTATTAAACATCTGTGCTAACTCCCAGTTTGTTATGAGAATTAAATCACATAATGTGTTATTCCAAGCATAGTGCTCTGTGACATACTCTTGAGCACAGGCGTTGCTACTTTCTTTTGCCTCTGTAAACTTTACAGAACCAGCAAAGAGTATGATACTTAAAGATGGAGATTAGTTGTCTTCATTTGTGCCAGAAGTATTTGTGTTGTGACAAGAGTGCTGAGTGTAAGGGACAGTGCCTGCTTCTCTAACTAATTCTAATGATGAGCCTAGAAGAAACAACATCAGCATTGACTGGGGACTTATTTAAAACACACATTCATGAACCCTTTGTAAACCTACAGAATCAAATTACATAGGGAAGGTCCAAAGTTACCAAGTGATTTATATGCTTATTAAATATTACAAGACAACTGGGCATGGTGGCTCATGCCTGTATTCCAGCATTTTGGGAGACCGAGGTGGGTGGATCACCTGAAGTCAGGAGTTCGAGAGCAGCCTGTCCAACATGGTAAAACCCCATCTCTACTAAAAGTACAAAAATTAGCCGGGCATGGTGGCAGGTGCCTGTAATCTTAGCTAACTTGGGAGGCTGAGGCCGAAGAATCTCTTGAACCCAGGAGCTGGAGGTTGCGATGAGCAAAGATTGCGCCATTGCACTCCAGCCTGGGTGACAACAGCAAAACACCGTCTTAAAAAAAAAAAAAAAAAAAACATTGCAAGGCAATGCTTAGCTAAATGGTTATCAGCCGGATGAACTTCTATTAGGTTGGTGCAAAAGTTAATTGACATTTTTGCCATTCTAAGTAATGTGGATTACTTAGGTGTAGACACTCAGATTACATGTGTAATTATTAGAAATCCCTTTACTTGTGCCCTCTTCACAGGTTCTGTTTATTGTTTTGTGTGGACATGTTTATGTTGTTTTAATTAAGTTCCTCATGTGACTCTAAGGTAAGGCCAGAATCAACTATGAGGGAGGGGTTCAAGATACATTCATGTGAGTTATGTTTTACTTTTCCACTGAAGGATGGTCACAGGGCCTGTTCTGTTTGGGTTTAGTAAAGACAGGGCAGCATGGCTCATATTACCATTATTGTAGCAGAAATTGCTGGTGTCTGTGGTGAGGAGGGTACCTAAGGACAGGAAAGGAGAAACTTCTATTTTTCACTTCATTGTTTCTGAATCTTTTCTGAAGATTCACCCAGAAATGGGTGGACTTTTTCTGAGGATCTTGGTCCTTCTGCCTGTGGGTGTGGTCATAGCATGGAAACAGGTGGAATGTTCTCAAGATGCAGGTGTAATTAGTCCAGAAAATCTCATCTGAAAATAAATCCCAGAGAAGGAGGAGATAGAGGAAAAAGTGGCACTTTTTTTTCAGCTAAACATGTCTCAAATCAAGAGCTGTGTCCGCTCTGCCTCCTGGAATGCTATGTGTTTAGTACTTGCAAACCTTGCCTTCCATAGTTGTGTTTTTTTCTCTCTAATGAGTTTGTTTTAACTACTTTTAAAAATTCTTGTGATAATCAAGGGTCTCTGAAAAATATTTCTTTCCTATATATCAGAGTCTTTTATGAATTTTTTAAATTATGCCTTTTTATATGCCTTGCAAAATTCTCACCATTAATTCATGATCTGCAGTATTAAAAGTGTTCTTTTTGTGGCTGTTGAACATGGTAAAGTGTGGATACTCAAAGATTACTATTGGGGAAAAGCTGGGATCGTTAGTAAAGGTGGAGAACATGTAATGTTGAAGTTCCATTTGTGTTTGCTATTAGCCCTATGCAGAACAGAATTTAGAAAATGCTTATTTAAACAGGATGGCATTTATTACCCAGAAAGTTCTGAAAAAATATTATCAGGCGATACCTGTTCTCGAGGGTGCTAAAGAAAGATTACTTAAAATCACTATTAAACATTACAGAACATAGAAGATCTTGAATAGAAGATTCCTATATTTTGAGATATCCTGTATCAAGATAGAAGATACCTGTATCTTGAAATTTGCATAAAACTGTTGTTTCCACATGGTTGAATTTAGACTATAATTTACTTATTGGAAACAATATTTCAGCAGTGATGCTGTGTCCTTCTGAGTGTTTTAGAACATCATGAAAATTTGTCCTAGTGCAGTTGATGCTAATGATTCACTCGGTAAAGAGCTCTCTGACAGATTTTTTCACTGTAGTGTTATTTTTTTCTTCGTTATTAAGTATCTTTATGCAGCTGATTGGTATAAATTATCAAATGTAAGCTGGCAGCTGCTCTTCTTTCTTAAGGTTTCTTTCCATATATTTGTCTTTGGAAAATGAAGACTGTCATCTCTCTCTTATAAGCTATGAAAACCGGGGGGAAAAAACAGGTTATTTCACTTATTGGATGTTTGATAAAATATTTTTCTTTGGGGCAAAATCATTGGCATTTCTTGTGAGCTTATTAAAAATTCAGCAACTCAGACTTTATTCCAGATCTTCTGCAAAAAAAAAAAAAGCATAACAAGATTTCCAGTTTATTGTACACATTAAAATTTGAAATATACCTTGTAACTCAACATATCTTTCATCTCAACAGAACTCATTATGTATAATGTGAATATAGCACTCCAGAATGTACATGCTTGTGTTCTTGCCCTTAATTTTATATTTTATTATCCAGAAAAGTATCATATATAAATTGATGTTGTAGATCTTATTCTAGTCTTTTCTCAGAGTTAGAGAATACATCAGAGAATATTTCTGTCTTTAAAATTACTTCATTTGGGTAATTTCATTCACTTTTATAAGTCAGAACTCTTTAGTTATTCATTTCAACTTGAGTCAAATTAAAAATTTTGCCCATGGCCACTTGGTAAATATGTGTGTGTATACTTTTCAGGGACCATTGACATTTATGGATGTGGCCATAGAATTCTCTGTGGAGGAGTGGCAATGCCTGGACACTGCACAGCAGAATTTATATAGGAACGTAATGTTAGAGAACTACAGAAACCTGGTCTTCCTGGGTGAGAATAACTTCAATATACAATTCCTAATATACCCTAAAGATTTCACTTCTTTTTTTTTTTTTTTTTGTAGAATGTTTTTTGGTAATTGATCTTTGTATAAATGAGTATCAGATCTCTATTTCTAAGAAAGTCTTGGGGGCCAACCGCAGTGGCTCATGCCTGTAATCCTAGCACTTTGGGAGGCCAAGGCAGGACTTTGGATCACCTGAGGTCAGGAGTTCAAGACCAGCCTGGCCAACATGGTGAAACCCCATCTCTACTAAAAAAAATACAAAAATTAGCCAGGTGTGGTGGCGCACACCTGTAGTCCCAGCTACTTGGGAGGCTGAAGCAGGAGAATCACTTGAACCCAGGAGGCAGAGGTTGCATTGAGCCGAGATCGCACCACTGCACTTGAGCCTCGGTGGCAGAGTAAGACTCCATCTCAAAAAAAAAAAAAAAGAAAGAAAGAAAGAAAATCTTGGGGATTTGTCAGTGTAGAAAAAAAAAATTCAAGATGTTTCATTTTGATCTGGACTTTTTACATTCCTGAACTGATCTATATCCTTCCCTCTAAATTAGTGGTAATTCCAGAAATTTAGTGGCATAAAATATTGTTTTCTATATCTTAAAATCTAATTGTCATCTCCAGTTTTTGATTCAGTAATACTAAGTAGTAAAATTAAGAACCTACAAATTTAAAAAAGTCAAAATATTTAGAAATTTCTGTTTTAAATTAGTATTTTGTAATTAATTTACTATTCTATTAATTACACTCTCTTTACTGAGCACATTATTTGAAGAATATGAGCAGCATTCATGTTATTTATTTTTAATAAAACAGGTATTGCTGTCTCTAAGCCAGACCTGATCACCTGTCTGGAGCAAGGCAAAGAACCCTGGAATGTGGAGAGACATGAGATGGTGGCCAAACCCACAGGTAGGTGATAGTGAATATAACAGATGACACAGATGAGAGGTCCAAATGTCAAGGAGAAAGTCAGTTTTTGAAATACGATTTGGGGCCGGGTGCAGTGGCTCATGCCTGTAATCCCAGCACTTGGAGAGGCCAAGGCGGGCGAATTACCTAAGGTCGGGTGTTTGAGACCAGGCTGACCAACATGGAAAAACCCCGTCTTTACTAAAAGTACAAAATTAGCTGGGTGTGGTTGCACATGCCTGTAGTCCCAGCTACTCGGGAGGCTGAGGCAGGAGAATCGCTTGAACCCGGGAGGCAGAGGTTGTGGTGAGCTGAGATCGTGCCATTGCACTCCAGCCTGTACAACAAGAGTGAAACTCCATCTCAAATAAATAAATAAATATATAAACGAATAAAAATAAGAAATACAATTTGGGAGTTGTGCTCCAAGAAAAATAGTTTCAGGGAAGCCTGAAGTTTATTTTTTATTTTATTTTTTCTCTTACATAGGGGTATCTTTTGTCTTATCCTTCTAACTTTTCTAAGGAATATACTTTCCCTTCAGTTATCTTTCCAGTTTTCATTGAGAGCCAAAGTCCCCTTTTTGGCATATACAAGACTATAAAATCTGCTTTTTTAATGTTTTGGCAGACACGTAAATATCTGTGAAATTTTAAGAAACTCTATGTTGAACTATTTTTTAAAGTTTTCTTTCTACATCATGTCTGAAATATGTTGAGAATAGTGGTTTCTGTTTCATCTTTTTGTTCATTTTTTTCTGCACATTCCATCCTGTTTTTATTACTATAGTCTTGAAATATAGTTTGCAATTATAAAGTATGTTGTCCTCCTGCTTTGTTCTTTTTCCTCAAGATTGCTTTCATTATTCAGAGCTTATTGAAGTTTCAAGTAAATTTTATGATTGTATTTTTCATTACTGTGAAAACAAATACTGGGATTTTGATAGGGAGTTTATTAAATCTGTAGATCACTTTGGATAATATGTCACTTTAACAGTATTTATTCTTTCAATCCATACACACAAAATATTTTAAACTTTGTGTCTTTTCTAATTTCCTCCATTGATACATCATTTATTGTAAAGGTTTTTTAGATCGTTGGTTAAATTTGTTCTAAGAAATTTATTATTTTAATGCTATTGTCCATGAGATTGTTTTCCTCCTTTATTTTATCAGATAGTTTAAGTTTATGGAAGTTTAAATTTATGGAAGTATAAGTTTATCTTATAAATGTATGTTAATTTTATATTTTGCTAATTTACTGAGTATATTAATTAGTTTAGACATGTTTAAATGTACTGTGTATGATTTTTTATATATGAGATTTTATGATCTACAAACAGCAACTTTTTACCTATTTGTCTTCCATTTTAATGGCTTTAAAAAATTGTTTTGACTATTCTGCTGCATACTTCCAGTGCTATTTTAAAATAGAAGCATTGACACTGGGCACAATATAGTTTTGCACTGGTGTCTGTGAATTTCAAGAAACAAACACCTCTTCAAGTTTTTATCAACTGGTTTCAGGAGGTAAAGATCTTTGTTGGGCTCCCAAGATAATAGGATGCCCTCTGAGTTTGTAATGAAGAGGGGTTGTAGGTTGCTCACAAGGCTGGTATGTCTGCACAAGGGTTTACTTTAGTTGGCTTGTTACAAGGGGATTGTGTAGTTGTAATTTGCATTTTATTTTTGGACAGGCTGAATATCCTTCAGGACTTTGATCTGTAGGGCAGTCACTAGGCAGGTTTCTGTAAGTCATGTCTGCATATGGTAAGCATTACATCAGGATGTGATTGAGTATGGCTTTCACTGAGCATCAAAGAGGATTTTGCCAGGTCACTGTGTGGGTTTCTATGTAGGCAGAACTGGCCTTGAACTGAGTCATGGAACTGCTTCAGGGACCACAGTAAAGGCTAAGGTCTTGCAAACCTGCCTGCATAACTATAAATGGGTATCTTCCTCCAGCCCTGTGGAAGGGCAGGACCTCTCCCAGACTGTGACTAGGAGGAGTATGAGATTGTTACAGGGTAAATTTAATATTCTCAGTGGGACCAAGTTGGGTGGGCTCTTTGGTCTGTAGCCAGGAATAGAGGTGCTATAGTTTGCCACCTGAATGAATGCCTGCCTTCTGAAAAGGATGCGCCTCAGTCTTGGGCATTATCAGTTTCATAACTCCCTTCCTGGATCTCAAAGCTCACTCTCTCTCTTTTTTTTTTTTCTTTTGAGACGGAGTCTCACTGTGTTGCTCAGGCTGGAGTGCAGTGGCACCATCTCAGCTCGCTGCAGCCTCCGCCTCCCAGGTTCAGGTGATACTACTCCCTCAGCCCTCAAGTAGCTGGGATTACAAGCATGTGCCACGATGCCCGGATAATTTTATTTTTGGAAGAGGGGCATGGAGTCTCACTGTGTTACCCGGACTGGAGTGCAATGGCACAATCTCGGCTCACTGCAACCTCCACCTCCCAGGTTCAAGCGATTCTCCTGCCTCCACCTCCCAAGCAGCTGGTACTATATGCACATGCCACCACACCCGGCTAATTTTTGTATTTTTAGTAGAGACGGGGTTTCGCAGTGTTGGTCGGGCTGGTCTCGAACTCCTGACCTCAGGTGATTTGCCCACCTCGACCTCCCAAAGTGCTGGGATTACGGGTGCGAGCCATCCTGCCTGGCTGTGCCTGTATTTTTGTATTTTTAGTAGATATAGGGATTCGTCATGTTGGCCAGGCTGGTCTCGAACTCCTGACCTCAGATGATCCACCCACCTCAGCCTCCGAAAGTGCTGAGGTGACAGGCGTGAGCCACTGCGCCTGGCCTTTTTTGTTTTTTGTTTTTTGTTTTTTTTTTTTTTTGAGACGGAGTCTCATCTCTGTCACCCAGACTGGAGTGCAGTGGCCCGATCTCGGCTCACTGCAACCTCTGCCTCCCGGCCAGGTTCAATCAATTCTGCTGTCTCAGTCTCCTGAGTAGCTGGGATTACAGGCATGTGCCACCATGCCTGGCTAATTTTTGTATTTTTAGTAGAGGTGGGGTTTCACAATGTTGGCCAGGCTGTCTTGAACTCCTGACCTCAGGTGATCCACCCACCTCAGCCTCCCAAAGTGTTGAGATTACAGGCATGAGCCATCGTGCCCAGCTATGCCCAGATAATTTTTGTATTTTAGTAGAGATGGAGTTTCGCCATGTTGGCCAGACTGGTCTTGAACTCCTGAGCTCAGATGATCCACTCACCTCAACCTCTCAAAGTGCTGAGATTACAGACATGAGCCACTCACTACGCCTGGACTTTTTTCTTTTCTTTTTTTTTTGAGACGGAGTCTCATCTCTGTCACCCAGGATGAAGTGCAGTGGCCTGATCTCAGCTCACTGCAACCTCTGCCTCCCAGCCGGGTTCACTCAGTTCTGCTATCTCAGCCTCCCAAGTAGCTGGGATTACAGGCATGCACCACCATGCCTGATTTTTGTATTTTTAGTAGAGAGAATGTTTCAGCATGTTGGCCAGGCTGGTCTCAAACTCCTGACCTCAGGTGACCCACCTGCCTCAGCCTTCTAAAGTGCTGGAATTACAGGCGTGAACCACCGCGCCCAGCCTTTAAAGCCCCCTTAAAGGCACTTATTTTGGAGATGAGGACTTGCTGCATACCCCAAGCTGGTCTTGAACTTTTGACCTGAAGAAATTCTCCAACCTCAGTGTACCATGTAGTTGTCATTACAGGTGTGAATGATGCTTGGCTGTCTCATAAAGGCATTTTTGTTAGGGATGGCTGACAAATTTTCTTGCTCTCAGGGTGTAAGAAAATATGTCACCTTTTATTTTTCCATCAAACTAATGTCACTCTATTCATTTTTCTTTATATTTTGTGTTTCAAATTTGTCCATAATTTTGGATTCACACATTTAGGACAATATGTCACAATTTAAGTGTTATACATGAAGTAAATTAGATACTTAGTAGGCACTCCATATTTACTAAAATAGTTTACTTATACATTTGTTTGCTGCAGGCAAAGAGGAATTACAGGATTTGCACTCACTTTCTTCAGCCTATATCTAAATAAAAACATAATTTATTTCCAAATATTTGTTTTATATATATCAGAGGCTTTAATTATATTCTGCAAAAATATATATTTCTTTTTAATTTAGCAATATAAGGCTATTATTTTCTTCTAAATTTGATTTTTTTTTTTTTGAGTTGGAGTCTCACTCTGTTTTCCAGGCTGGAGTGCAGTGGTGTGATCTCGGCTCACCGCAACCTCCACCCCCTGGGTTTAAGTGATTCTCCTGCCTCAGCCTCCCAAGTAGCTGGGATTACAGACATGCACCACCAGGCCTGGCTAGTTATTTGTATTTTTAGTAGAGATGGAGCTTCATCATGTTGGCCAGGCTGGTCTTGAACTCCTGACCTCAAGTGATCTGCCCTCCTTGGCCTCCCAAAGTGCTGTGATTATAGACGTGAGCCACCATGCCCGGCCACAATTTTTTTAAGGCTAAATAAAATTCCATTGTGTATATATGTTACCTTTTTTATGTTTATGAATCAAGAGACATCTGGGTTACTTCAGCCTTTTGCCTTTTGTGAATGCTGGTACAATAAATATAGATGTTTACGTATCTCTTCTAGGTCCTGTGTTGCATACTTTGGATATAGATTCATAAATGGGATTGCTGTATTTAATTATAATTCCACTTTTAATTCTGTGTGAAACATAACATTTTAAAATAATGGCTGCATCCTTGTTTTCCATCAACAATCAATATAAGTTTCATTTTCATAGCATCGTCAACAGATTTGGTGGTGGGTTGTTTTTTTGGTTTTTTGTTTTGTTTTGTTTTTGGTTTGAGACAGAGTCTTGCTCTGTTGCCCAGGCTGGAGTGCAGTGGTGCGATCTCAGCTCACTGCAATATCCGTCTCCTGGGTTCAAGCGATTCTCCTGCCTTAGCCTCCCAAGTAGCTGGGACTACAGGCGCATGCCACCATGCCTGGCTAACTTTTCATATTTTTAGTAGAGACGGGGTTTCACCGTGTTAGCCAGGATGGTCTTTATCCAGCCTCCCAAGGTGCTGGTATTATAAGCATGAGCCACCGTGCCTAGCCAGATTTGGTGTGTTTTTTAGAAAAATGACAGTGGTCATTCTAATGGGTGTGGGGTGATTTTGCTTTTCCTTGTGATTTCTATGTATGTCTTCACAAATTAAATTTATGTGTCCTTTCAAATGCTGTTTCCCATTTTTGTATCTTTGTGTGTGTTTTTTTGTTTGTTTTTGAGACACAGTCTCCCTCTGTCACCCAGTTTGGAGTACAGTGGCGCAATCTTGGTTCACTGCAACCTCTGCTGCCCAGGTTCAAGTGATTCTCCTGCCTCAGCCTCCTGAGTAGCTGGGATTACAGGCGCCTGCCACTGTGCCTGTAGAGACTGGGTTTCACCATCTTGGCCGGGTTGATCTTGAACTCCTGACTTCGTGATCCATCCACCTCGGCTTCCCAAACTGCTGAGATTACAGGTGTGAGCCACCGCACCCCACCTGTTTGTGTTTTTTTAAGATGGAGTCTTACTGTGTCACTCCGGCTGGAGTGTAGTCATGTGATCTTGGCTCACTGCAACCTCCGCCTCCTGGGTTCAAGTGATTCTCCTGCCTCAGCCTCCCAAGTAGCTGGGACTACAGGCGTGTGCCACCACACCTGGCTAATTTTTGTGTTTTTAGTAGAGACGGGGTTTCACCATGTTAGCCAGGCTCATCTTGAACTCCTGACCTCAGGTGATCCACCAGCCTCGGCCTCCCAAAGTGGTGGGATTACAGGCGTGAACCACCACGCCCGGCAATGTATCTTTTATTTTTGTTTTGTTTTGTTTTTTTTGAGACAGAGTCTCGCTCTGTTGCCCAGGCTGCAGTGTGGTGGCATGATCTTGGCTCACTGCAAGCTCTGTCTCCTGGGTTCATGCCATTGTCCTGCCTCAGCCCCCCGAGTAGCTGGGACTACAGGTGCTCGCCACCACACCCAACTAATTTTTGTATTTTTAGTAGAGACAGGGTTTCACTGTTAGCCAGGATGGTCTCGATCTCCTGACTTCATGATCTGCCTGCCTCAGCCCCCCAAAGAGCTGGGATTACAGGTGTGAGCCACTGCACCCAGCCCAGCTATATATCTTTTAAATGAAAATTTTGTTCAATTATTCATCCTTTTCTAAATCAAGTTATTCAACTTTATTGCTCAGTATTAAGAGTTGCTTATATGTTCTGAGTATTAACTCCTATTATATGATTTGTAAATATTTTTACCAGTTTCCTAGGAGGCATTGGCACTTGAATTTTTTTTTTTTAATCTGCAGAAATTTTGAAGTATAGTGTGGTTAAATTTTCCTTTTCTTTTCTGTTCATACATTTAATTTTGTATCTAAGAAAATGGTGCCAAGACCAATATCATGTCTTTCCCCTATATTTTTTTCTAGAAGATTTGTTAGTTATTTTTTTAATGTTTAAGTATTTTATTTAAATTATTTTTGCATATGGTCAAAGGAAAGGATCCAGCTGTATTAGTGTAGATGTCCAGTTTTGTTTTTGATTTGCTTTAATGCGACCCCCAGGGCAAATGCCAGAGAAAAGGCAAGGCAAAAAAACTTTATTTACAAGCCAATGTGAAGGAGGGGGCGAGGTTCACCCGTCCTGGTGGTGGAGGCCAACGAAGTCGCTCGGGCCTTCTGTGGCTAGGTTCCTAGGTCCGCTTAGGAGCAGGGGCCAAGGAAGTTCGCATCGCACTGCACGTCCGCAGGGAGCGGCTTTTATGTCCTGGGCCCGGGAGTGGGCGGGTCGGGGGCGGGGCGGTAGGCGTGGCTAGGCGGGTTCCGGTTTTTCTCCGTTGGAGGTCGGGTTGCGCCTGCGCAGTCGACCCGTGTCTTTCCCAGGCGCGGGAAAGTTGAGGGTGAAGAACCTGGAACTGCGCCATCTTGCCTCCGTTCGTCCAAACAGTTTTCTCTTCCCTTTCCTTTCCTTTCCTTTTTCCTTTTTCCTTTATCCTTTTTCCTTTCCTTTTATTGAGATAGAGTTTCTCTCTGCCGGACTGGAGTGCAGTGGCACATCTCAGGCTCACTGCTACTTTCGCCTCCCATACTAAAGCAATTCTCCTGCCTCAGCCTCCTGAGTAACTGGAATTATAGGAGCCTGCCACCACACCCAGCTAATTTTTACTCCTGACCTCAGGTGATCGCCCTCCTCGGCCTCCCAAAGTGTTGGGATTACTGGCATGAGCCACCACGACTGGCAATATCCAGTTTGCAACATGATAGATTTTTCAGTTTTTGAGACGGAGTTTTGTTCTTGTTGCCCAAGTTGTAGTGCAATGGCACGATCTCAGCTCACTGCAACCGCTGCCTCCTGTGTTCAAGCGATTCTCCTGCCTCAGCCTCCCAAGTAGCTGGGATTACAAGTGTGTGTCACCACGCCCGGCTAATTTTGTATTTTTAGTAGAGACGGGGTTTCACCAGGTTGGTCAGGCTGGTCTCGAACTCCTAACCTCAGGTGATACACCCGCCTCAGCCTCTGAAAGTGCTGGGATTACGAGTATGAGAAACTGTGCCTGGCCTCATCATGATTTTTTGAAGAGATTATCTCTTCTTTACTGTGTGGTCATGGCAACTTTGTGAAAAATCATTTAATTATATACAAAAGGGTTCATTTCTGGGCTCTCTATTCTGTTCTTTCATCTGTTTATCTGTCTCTGTGTCAGTAGCACATTGTTTTTGTTATTGTAGCTTTTAATATGTTTTGAAATCAGGTAGTATGATGCCTCATCTTTTTCATGGGTGTTTGGCTAGTTATAGTTTGTAATAAAATTCAAAAGTTTTTAACAATGTTTCTGTAAAAATGTGCTATTGAGATTTTTATAGAAATCTCACTCCGTTGCCCAGGCTGGAGTACAGTGATGTTATCTTGGCTCACTGCAACCTCTGCCTCCTGGGTTCAAGCAATTCTTCTGCCTCAGCTTCCCAAGTAGCTGGAACTACAGGCGCATTTCACCATGCCATGCTAAGTTTTGTATTTTAGTAGAGACAGGGTTTCACTGTGTTGGCCAGGATGGTCTGGATCTCCTGACGTCATGATGCACCCGCCTCAGCCTCCCAAAGTGCTGGGTTTATAGGTGTGAGCCACCGAGCCTGGCCACAGTTTCTTTTTTTCTTTTCTTTTTTTTTTTGAAGATTGTTGGCCATGTTTTTAATTTATTATTCTTTAATTTTTAAATTTAATTTTACTTATTGAGACACGGTTTCACTCTTGTTGCCCAGGCTGCAGTACAATGACGTGATCTTGGCTCACCACAACTTCTGCCTCCTGGGTTCAAGCAATTCTCCTGCCTCAGCCTCCTGAGTAGCTGGGATTACATGTCCCTGCCACCATACCTGGCTAATTTTGTATTTTTAGTAGAGATGGAGTTTCTCTATGTTGGAGAGGCTGGCCTCAAATTCCCGACCTCAGGTGATCCGCCCTCCTCAGCCTCACAAAGTGCTGGGATTACAGGCATGAGCCATTGTGCCCAGCCTGTTGGCTATTTTATTGTCTCTTGAGATTCCTTATACTTTGGGGTTGTTTCAATTTCTTCAAGAGTGAATGAGAAATTTAAAAGAAACTTGCATTAATTCTATAATTACATTGAGCAGTATGGACATCTCTAAAATAATAATTATTTCAATCTTTGAACAGGAGTGTGCTCAAGAGTCTGTTGTTTAATTTCAATATATTTGTAGATTTTGCAGTTTTTTCTATTATTTTATTTTATTTTTTGGAGACAGAGCCTTGCTCTCTTGCCTAGACTAGAGTGCAGTGGTGCCATCTCAGCTCACTGTAGTTTCCAACTCCTGGGTTCAATCGATTCTCCTGCCTCAGCCTCCTGAGTAGCTGGGACTACAGGCGTGCGCCACCACGCCCAGCTAATTTTTGTATCTTTAATAGAGATGAGGTTTCACCACGTTGGCCAGGATGGTCTCAATCTCTTGACCTCACTCATGATCCGCCACGCTCGGCCTGTTTCTTTTTTATTTCTACATTGATATTCTTTTACTTCTTTCTTTTCTTTTTTTGTTTTTTGAAACAATCTTGCCCTGTTGTCACCCCAGCTGGAGTGCAGTGGTGCAATCTCGGCTCACTGCAACCTCTGCCTCCCGGGTTCAAGCAATTCTCCTGCCTCACTTTCCTTAGTAGCTGGGACTACAGGCATGCGCCACCATGCCTAATTTTTTTTTATTTTTAGGAGACACGGGGTTTCACTGTGTTGGCCAGGCTGGTCTTGAACTCCTGACCTTGTGATCTGCCTGCCTTGGCCTCCAAAAGTGCTGGGGTTATAGGCATGAACCACCGCCCCGGCCTATTTTACTTATTTCTTATTTTATTTTGTGTATCTGTGCAGATACATTATCTGTGGTATCTTGGGGTTTACATAATATTTCTAAAACATATAACAATATATTTTAATCTGGTAAAAAGTAAACTTAAGTTGCATACAAAAATTATTCCTCAGATTTTCAATTCCTTTATTCTCTAAAATTCCTTCAAATTTTAAAAACAATTAAAAAATTTCTGCACCATTATGATTATGCTGAGAAATTTTATTTTTGTGTATGTGCATATCTTTCTCAGAAAATAATTGTCATTTTCTGGAATCATGTTTTTGCTGTAGAAGAAACTGCTTTCAGAATCTTTTATATTTGGGCATATGCACTGCCCATATTCTTTTTCAGAATTTGGTTATTTAGGAAGGCTTTTTTCTTTTTATTTGGCAAGATAGATTTCCTGATGGTATTATTCTCATTTGATAGCTACTTTTTTTTTTTTTTTTTTTTTTTTTCAGAAGTTTTGACCATATTACACCATTGTCTTCTGGCCTGCAAAATTTTAGATGACAATCCACTGATTATCTCATAAGACTCTGTAAATGACACATCACTTTTATCTTGCAGCTCCCAAGATTGTCTTGTGTGACTTGAAATTGTGCTTAACCTGTGTTTCTTATAAATATCTTTGTGTATCATAGTTTGTTTGTTGAGTTTCTTTATTTTTACATTTTTTATTTTAGGATTTTTCAATTATAATTTTTTGTGTGTTTTTTACCTCCACAATTTTGGTTTTTTTATATTTGTAATATTTTTGTTCTTAACCTCATTTTTAAAAAATGTTTTGATAGTTGTATGTGTTCCTATTTCACTCATTGAGTATTCAATTTATTTTATTTTCTTTCTTTCTTTTTTTTGTTTCAGACGGAGTCTCGCTCTGTCACCCAGGCTGGAGTGCAGTGGCACTATCTCTGCTCACTGCAACCTCCACCTTCCAGGTTGAAATGATTCTCTTGCCTCAGCCTCCAGAGTAGCTGGGACTGCAGGCGCATGCCATCATGCGTGGCTAATTTTTTGTATTTTTAGTAAAGATGGGGTTTCACCATGTTAGCCAGGATGGTCTCGATCTCCTGACCTCATGATCCACCTGCTTCAGCCTCCCAAAGTGCTGGGATTATAGGCATGAGCCACCGCACCTGGCCTTATTTTCAATTTTAAAAAGTAATGTATACTTTATTCAAGGTTTTTTTCTGAAAACTTTATAATATTCTTGCGGGGACTTTATTGTCCTATTTTGTATACATGGTAATATTTAATTGAGATTTGGATATTAAAAAAAGCTATCTATCACAATTTTTATAATGTAGCTTTGTCCTGGCATAGTCTGAAAAATTTTCTCAGCTAGAAATTCTGGGAGTGTCTTAAACATGTTCCTAGGATGTGTCTTGTCTGAAATTTGTTTTTTAATTTAAAAAGTTTATTCACGTTTCTTCTTAATAATCAGTCACCACTTGCTAAACCTGTTCGCTGTCTGTGATACTGCAGTCTCTCTGCTGCTGTAACATTTAGCTTTGGTTTCAGCAGATTCAAACCGTCATTCCAAAGTATACCAACACTTTTTTCAGCACTTTATGTCGTGCAAGACAGAAACCAGTGTCTGGAAGGGCTCATAGAAATGAAAAAAAAGATGTATGTGCCAGTGTTCTACTTGTCTTTAAAAAACAAAGAAAGAAAGAAAAACGGGGTTGGCTATTCACTCTTTTTTTTTTTTTTTGAGAGGGAGTCTCGCTCTGTTGCCCAGGCTGGAGTGCAATAGCGCAATCTTGGCTTACTGCAGCCTCCGCCTCCCAGATTCAAGCAATTCTACCTTAGCCTCCCGAGTAGCTGGGATTACAGGCGCCACCACCACGCCTGGCTAATTTTTGTGTTTTTAGTAGAGACGGGGTTTCGCCATGTTGGCCAGGCTGGTTCCAAACTCCTAACCTCAGGTGATCCGCTCACCTCGGCACCCCAAAGTGCTGGGATTACAGGCGTGAGCCACCCTGCCTGGCTGGTTATTCACTTCTAAAGGCACTATATTATATTGGGGAGAGGGATGAGCTGTGTTGGGTAAACATAACAGACTTTTCTCATTATTCTTTATGACTCTTTGCATTGTCCTCACCTCCTGGGGCACTGTACACACTTAACTCATGTATAAATTTTTCACAAATGTATTTTGGTTTGTGTATTTTTCTTACATTTATATGTCTATAAGGAAATTAGGGCCTTTGGTATTTTGTTGTGCAGTTTTGTTTTGGTTGTTTTTGAGTCAAAGTATTGCTCTGTTGTCCAGAGTGGAGTGCATTGGTGTGATACCAGCTCACTGTAACTTGTGCCTCTCAGGTTCAAGCAATTCTCCTGCCTCAGCCTCCTGTGTAGCTGGGATTACAGGTGCATGCTATCATTCCTGGCTAATTTTTTTGTATTTTTTAGAAAAGATGGGTTTCACCATATTGGCCAGACTGGTCTCAAACTCCTGACTTCAGGTGATCTGCCCATCTCAGCATCTAAACGTGCTGGGAGTACAGGCATTAGCTGCCATGCCCGGCCTTCTTATCCAGTCTTGTTTATGTAGTTTGTATAATTTTGTAGGTTAGATTTGTAAAGAATATGTATCTGAGTCTAGTATGTGGAGTAAGTTGTTATTTTTATTTCTTTCAGGTATGTGTTGTTATTTCGCCCAAGACCTTTGGCCAGAGCAGAGCATAAAAGCTTCTTTCCAAAGAATAATACTAAGAAAATATGAAAAATGTGGACATCACAATTTACAGTTAAAAAAAGGCTATAAAAGTGTGGATGAGTATAAGGTGCACAAAGGAAGTTATAATGGATTTAACCAGTGTTTGTCAACTACTCAGAGCAAAATATTTCAATGTGATAAATATGTGAAAGACTTTCATAAATTTTCAAATTCAAATAGACGTAAGACTGAAAAGAATCCTTTCAAATGTAAAGAATGTGGCAAATCATTTTGCGTTCTTTCACACCTAACTCAACATAAAAGAAATCACACTACTGTCAATTCCTACAAACTTGAAGAATGTAGCAAGGCTTTTAATGTGTCCTCAACCCTTTCTCAACATAAAAGAATTCATACAGGACAGAAACACTACAAATGTGAAGAATGTGGCATAGCCTTTAACAAGTCCTCACACCTTAACACACATAAGATAATTCATACTAGAGAGAAACCCTATAAACGTGAAGAACGTGGCAAAGCTTTTAACATATCCTCACACCTTACTACACATAAGATAATTCATACTGGAGAGAATGCCTACAAATGTAAAGAATGTGGCAAAGCTTTTAACCAGTCGTCAACCCTTACTAGACATAAGATAATTCATGCTGGAGAGAAGCCCTACATATGTGAACATTGTGGCAGAGCTTTTAACCAATCCTCGAACCTTACTAAACATAAGAGAATTCATACTGGTGATAAACCTTATAAATGTGAAGAATGTGGCAAAGCCTTTAATGTGTCCTCTACCCTTACTCAACATAAGAGAATTCATACTGGGGAGAAACCTTACAAATGTGAAGAGTGTGGCAAAGCCTTTAACGTGTCCTCAACCCTTACTCAACATAAGAGAATTCATACTGGAGAAAAACCATACAAATGTGAAGAATGTGGCAAAGCCTTTAACACATCCTCACACCTTACCACACATAAGAGAATTCATACCGGAGAGAAACCCTACAAATGTGAAGAATGTGGCAAAGCCTTTAACCAGTTCTCACAACTTACTACGCATAAGGTAATTCATACTGGAGAGAAACCCTACAAATGTAAAGAATGTGGCAAAGCTTTTAAGCGGTCCTCAAACCTTACTGAACATAGGATAATTCATACTGGAGAGAAACCATACAAATGTGAAGAATGTGGCAAAGCTTTTAACCTATCCTCACACCTTACTACACATAAGAAAATTCATACTGGAGAGAAACCCTACAAATGTAAAGAATGTGGCAAAGCTTTTAACCAATCCTCAACCCTTGCTAGACATAAGATAATTCATGCTGGAGAGAAACCCTACAAATGTGAAGAATGTGGCAAAGCTTTTTACCAATACTCAAACCTTACTCAACATAAGATAATTCATACTGGAGAGAAACCCTACAAATGTGAAGAATGTGGCAAAGCCTTTAACTGGTCCTCAACTCTCACTAAACATAAGGTCATTCATACTGGAGAGAAACCCTACAAATGTAAAGAATGTGGCAAAGCTTTTAATCAATGCTCAAACCTTACTACACACAAGAAAATTCATGCCATAGAAAAAACTGACAAATATAAAGAATGGACCGGGCGCAGTGGCTCACACGTGTAATCCCAGCACTTTGGGAGGCCAAGGCTGGTGGATCATGAGATCAAGAGATTGAGACCATCCTGGCCAACATGGTATTTAGTAGTCTCTATTTAGTAGTCTCTACTAAAAAACACAAAAATTAGCTGGGTGTGATGGCGCATGCCTGCAGTCCTAGCTAAGGAGACTGAGGCAGGAGAATCCCTTGAACCCGGGAGGTGGAGGTTGCAGTGTGCCGAGATTGTGCCACTGCACTCCAGCCTAGTGACAGAGCGAGACTCCGTCTCCAAAAAAAAAAAAAAAAAAAAAAAGTGGCAAAGCTTTTAACCAATTGACAACTCACTATACAGAAGATAATTTATACTGGAGAGAAACCCTAGAAGTGTGAATAATGTGGCAAAGCCTTTAACAAGTCCTTAATTCTTAGCAGACCTAAGAGAATTACTGGAGAGAAATTCTACAAACCTGAATGATAACAATGCAGTTGACAACACCTGAACATTTCTAAACACCTTTAAATGGTTGTCACACTTGATTGTAGGTAAAATACTTTATACTAGAGCTAGAAACCTCTACAAGTGTGAAGAATGTGGCAAAACATTTAACCAGCGCTGACACTTTATTGGACAGGAAATGATTTATACTTGAGAAAAATTATGCAAATATAAAGAATGTGAAGAAGCCATTAATATCTGCTCACATCTTATTCAATATCAGAGAGTTCATACTTAATAGAAGCATTAAAAATGAAATTACTGTCAATAGATTTTTCAGAAAATACAAGCTTTTAAAGTGAAGAAGAGTATTTATTTTGAAGACAAGCATTAAAATATCAAGAGTGAGCTGGGCATGGTGACTCATACCTGTAATTTCAGCACTTTGGAGGCCGAGGTGGGTGGTTCACTTGAGGTCAGAATTTCAAGACCAGCCTGGCCAACATGGTGAAACTCCGTCTCTACCCAAAATACAAAAATTAGGTGGGTGTGGTGGTGCATGACTAATCTCAGCTACTAGGGGGTTGAGACAGGAGAATCGCTTGAACCTAGGAGGCAGAGGTTGCAGTGAGCTGAGTTTGTGCCACTGCACTCCAGCCTAGGCACTCCAACTGCACTCCATCTCAAAAAAAAACTAACATGAAGAGTGTTGTGGTACCATTACTTGTATTACAGATCTTATTTTACACATTTTGTACGAGAATATATCTTGAAGAAAATCGCTGCAAAGGTAATAAATTTGGGAAAACATTTTTTTACAAACTACAGCCTAGGAAACACCAGAGAGTTCATACTAAAATATATTTTTGCAGATGCAATAATATAAAAAATTGGTTATTTGAAAATTAAGTCTGTAAATATCAATTCAGAGTAGATATATCTAAGGAACTGACACTTCAGGCAGTGCACTAAATCAGAGTGCTGAGTTTAGAAAATAAAACAAATTTACATAAATATTTTGTATATAACTTTAAAAAGTGTGTAAGATATTTGGAGAGTTATTGCATTCAAAGTGTGCTTTTCTTTTTTTTCTTTTTTTTTTTTTTTTTTGAGATGGAGTCTTGCTCCCATCGTGCAGGATGGAGTGCAGTGGTGCTATCTCAGCTCACTGCAACCTCCACCTCCCAGGTTCAGGTGCTTCTCCTGCCTCAGCCTCCTGAGTAGCTGGGATTACAGGTGTGTACCACCATGCCTGGCTAATTTTTGTATTTTTAGTAGAGACAGGGTTTTGCCATGTTGGCGAGGCTTTGCTTTTTTTTTTTTTTTCAGACGAAGTCTTGCTCTGTCACCCAGGTTGCAGTGCAGCCTCTGCCTCCCAGTTCAGGTGATTCTCATGCTTCAGCCTTCCGAGTAGCTGGGATTACAGGCATGAGCTACCACGCCTGGCTAATTTTTGTATTTTTAGTAGAGATGAGGTCTTGCCATTGGGCAGGTTGTCTTGAACCCTGCCTCAGCCTCCCAAAATGCTGGTATTACAGGCGTGAGCCACTGTGCCCACCAAAATATACTTTTTTCTTGAAAAAAAATTTATAGGTTTTTTAATATGTGAATAATGATGGAATTCAACTCTCAAATTCATGCTGTTTCTTTATTCCTATTGTATTCACATGTGAAAGTATGTGATGAATGGTTCCTGCGTGAAAGATATGAGAGATTCTTTTTTATTAGGTGGGCATTATTATCTCTTCTATGAAAGAGTAACGACATTAAAATGTAAGATGTATGATGAAAATCTAAGTAGGGATGCTCTTTGTGGTTAACTTATAATATTGAGTGATGCATGATACTTATAATATTGAGTGATGCATGAAGTAGATGTTCAGTTAAATATTCTGCTTTATGAGAAAAATATTTTTAATTTTAGTTAAAATTTAATAGTGTTATTTTACTAATTGTACTTTTATGTGATACAATCTAGTACATTTAAAAACTTTGAAGTTATGTGTAGACTTAACTTTTTAATTTAACATTTTTAACATGTTAAATACTATTGTGCATTCAATAAAGCATTATTTTGCCACTAACCTTAACCCATTCCACCTTACTCAAGAGTGTAGGTAAAAGATAGTATTATTTGTTAACATAATAAAGTAGTATCTGTAGTAATCTTTTTTGCGAGTGGCTTTAAACTGCAAAGAAGTTAAAGAATGTTGTTCCTGTATGTTAAATTTTTATTTTTTCTTATTTAAATTTACTTAATATTTTTGGGTACATAGTATGTGTATATATTTAAACCACATATGGCATATTTTGATACATACAATATATAATAATGACCTCATGGTAAATTAGGTATCTATCATCTCTAGCATTTATCCTTTGTATTATAGAAAATTTAATTTTACGCTTTTTGTTAGTTTAAAATGTACAACTAAACTGTTACAAATGGCCTTACCTCTGGCATTTATCCTTTGTATTACAGAAAATTTAATTTCTCACTTTTTGTTAGTTTAAAATGTACAACTAAACTGTTACCGATGGCCGGGCACCATGGCTCATGCCTGTAATCCTAGCACTTTGGGAGGCTGAGGCAGGTGGATCACCTGAGGTCAGGAGTTCAAGACCAGCGCTGCCAACATGTTGAAACCCTGTCTGTACTATAAATACAAAAGTTAGCCAGGCATCGTGGTGAGCACCTGTAATCCCAGTTACTCAGGAGTCTGAGGCAGGAGAATTCACTTGAACTTGGGAAGTGGAGGTTGCAGTGAGCTGAGATCGTGCCACTGCACTCCAGCCTGGGTGGCAGAGTAAGACTCTGTCTCAAAATGAGTAAATAAATAGATATTGACTACAGGGTAATTTCTATTATTGTATTATTTAGAAGTATGAATAAAATGCATACATTTGTGAGTCTTATATACATATTTTTATAAATTTCTTATATATTTTTATTTGAACATGTGGCCTCTGCCTGCAAACACATAAAGACTTTTAATTTTGATTTACATGAAGTTAAAAATACACATGTATCACTCTAAAGATAAACCTTAGGAAAGAAATTATGGACTGAGTGTGTTTGTATGAGTATGAGTTTGTACCTATTTTCAGAAGAATAGAGCAATATTGGAACAAAACAAATTGTTTTAATGAGGTGATTAATTTACTAGATAAAAAAAAAACTCAAAAATGCTGAAAGAAAATTTTTGCTCTCAGCTTTGTATTAAATTCATTACTGTAAAACCGTATGGCTTATGGCTCAGAATCTCTCCATACAAACTCTTTGCCTGGTACTCATGCCAGACCTATAATTTTGTTATAATTTTTTGTTTTATAGTTTATGAAGTATCCACTATGTGAGCTGGTCATGATTATAATAATTTTTTATAAAATTCAGTAGTGCACACAATTTTCAGATATAATTCCATAACTAATGTTATATTTTATTTAGAACATTCCATTTTGTTCTTTTAGTTGCAGATGCCTATATAAGCCTACTTTTCTTTAGTTATTGTCCTTTTACTTGTTATAGTTGACATAAGTGAATTTATTTATTGAGTCATTTTTTTTTTTTTCATGTAAGTACTAGGGTACTAGGGAAGTTTCATAAGTCATGAGAATGTTTTCATATATAAATGTATCAAAGAAACATGACAGTGAGGCCGGGTAAGGTGGCTGATGCTTGTAATCCCAGCATCTTGGGAGGCCAAGGTGGGCAGATCACGAGGCCAGGAGTTCAAGACCAGCCTGTCAAACATGGCAAAACCCCATCTCTACTAAAAATACAAAAATTAGCTGGGTGTGGTGACATGCGCCTGAAATCTCAGCTACTCGGGAGGCTGCGGCAGGAGAATCAATCCCAGGAGGTGGAGGTTGCAGTGAGTTGAGATCAGGCCACCACATTCCAGCCTGGGTGACAAAGTGAGATTCCCTCTCAAAAAGAAAAAACAAAAAAGGAAACATGACAGTGCTTGCTGTGTAACTGATGCTCCATAATAAGCCATAAATATTTCTGCTGGAGTTAGTTTGTAAATTCAAGTCAGCGGTTTCTGGTCTTTTTTTTTTTTTCCTGCTCCATTGGAGTATGTGTCTGTTTTTCTTCAATTACCATACTGTTTTACCTAATAAAGCTTTTTTAGTGTATTTCAAAGTCAGGTAGGGTGATACCTTCACACTTTTTTTTTTCTTTTTTCTTTTTTCTCGCACTTTCTCCCAGACTGGAGTGCAGTGGCACAGTCTTGGCTCACTGCAAGCTCCGCCTCCCGGGTTCACGCCATTCTCCTGCCTCAGTCTCCGGAGTGGCTGGGACTACAGGCGTCCGACACCATGCCCAAGTAAATTTTTGTATTTTTAGTAGAGAGGGGGTTTCACCATGTTAGGCAGGATGTTCTTGATCTCCTGACCTTGTGATCCGCCCGCCTAAGCCTCCCAAAGCACCCCCCCCCCTTTTTTTTTTTTCCTTCATTGCTTTGGCTACTTTGGGTCTTCTGTGGTACAATATAAGTTTTAGATGTATGTTTTAAAATTTATACCAGTGTGTCACTGGTATTTTCCTAGAGATTGCATTATGTCTGTAGATTATTTTGTGTAATACAGATATTTAATGATAATAACGCCAATTCATTTATAGGTAATATTTTTCCATTTGTGTATTATTTAATTTTGTACTTCAATATTGTTTAGATTATAATGCACAGGGTTTTCCACTTTTTGGTTAAATTTATTTCAAAGTGTAATTACTACAGTTATTGTAGATTAGATTTTTTTTTTTTTTTTTTTTTTTTTTTTGAGAGGGAGTCTCTCTGCTGCTCAGGCTGGAGTGCAGTGGCACAATCTCAGCTCACTGCAACCTCTGCCTCCCAGGTTCAAGCTATTCTTCTGCCTCAGCCTCCTAAGTAGCTGGGACTACAGGCATGTGCCACCACATGTGGCTAATTTTTGTATTTTTAGTAGAAACTGAGTTTAACCATGTTGGTCAGGCTGGTCTCGAACTCCTGACCTCATGATCAGCCTGTGAAATTTTGCTAAAATTTCTGAATTAGAAAAAGAAAACATTTTTTCTAATAAATTAATAAACATCTTATGGCCATATCCCAAAAATGGTGAAGCAGAGGGTGTAGGTTATTTAAGATCATGCTGCAGACCAGGCACCTTGGCTCACGCCTGTAATCCCAGCACTTTGGGAGGCTGAGGCGGGCAGATCACGAGGTCAGGAGTTTGAGACCAGCCTGACCAACATGGTGAAACCCCGTCTCTATTAAAAATACAAAAATTAGCAGGGTGTTGTGGCACGTGCCTGTAATCCAACTACTCAGGAGGCTGAGGCAGAATAATCACTTGAACCCGGGAGGAGGTTGCAGTGAGCTGCGATCGCGCCATTGCACTCCAACCTGGGCTACAGAGCAAGACTCTGTCTCAAAAGTAAAAACAAGCTGCTGGAAATGCTCATTCCGTCACAACCATGCTAGTGAAAAAAGAAAATGGGTTAGAAGGTAGTTTTAGAGTATGTTTCTTACTCTTTTGCCCTGTAAAATTTTTGTCTTTATTACTTGCCATGTAGAAGCCTGTACTTCAACAAAAGATGTCATTAATTTCAAGTAAATATGCTCCCACATATATTCTCCCTAGAAAGGTACTGGTGTATTTCCAGTCATGTTGTAGCGTTTCTGGCCGTTTTTGTGCTGCTGTGTTTGTGTGAAATAAAGCAGGAAGTGAAGCGGAGTCAACCATGACATTTCTTGTTTCTAAAGCCACAGCTTCTAAAATTTAATGTTATGTCAACTAGAAATAATGACAGTATTTAAGAACTAAAAAAAAATTCTTTATATTTTTTATAGTTTATAAAAATTTATTTTTGAATTATAAGTTAAACAAGTTGAACATGCAGATACCTAAAAATGTCAGCTAGGTGATAGTATTAATATTTTAATAGCTTATAATTGTGAGTCACAATTGCCCCATCAGGTTTACTGAAAAGAAGTTATTTATCTTCTGTGTGTGAATGGAGAATAAGCTTTTTATAATCCTAAGCATACAGATCTTTTAAGATTAGCGCTATGTTTAGATCTGAATAAAATTTATAGGCTTGTAATAACAGAAATTTTAATACTTTTTTTCTAATAGAAGTGAAAAACAGTAAGAAGTCATTTGTTAAAATGAGTTTGAGAAACTTCACATGTATTAATTAAATAATATTTAAACCACATTGTAAGTTACTGATCAGTAATTCCAATCTATTTTATTTTAGTCACTGAGAAAGCGTAACGTTCTTTATTCAGTCAGAAAGAGTATTCTTATTAATGTTTCTGAAACTTCTAGCAACTGTAGACTGCTCAATGGATGACAAGGTTCATGCAGACAACAAATTTTCTATATAATAGGCTCATTTTAAGTTTAAATATAAACACTCATTATTTCAAAAGTAAAATTAATGGTTCTTATAAGAGGAATAATGTTGTAATTCATTTACTGAAGTGTTTGTCTCAGACTTTGTAATGAACACTTTAAACCAAAAATTAAGTTCTACATACTATCTATGGATAAAAAGAAGTGGTTTCTAAATTTATCTTTATTTTTACTAAATTAAAAAATTTAAAGCCAAAATGTTAGGTCAGGATTTAAAATAAGCATTGGGTGACAGGTTGTTGGGCATAATGGTTAAGATTGAAACTCCATATCAGCTGGTTGCTGATTGCATCCCTAACTTTAGGGTTTTGGTAAAATTAAAGCAATTAATGCAAATAAAGTTGCCCGAAGAGCACCCAGCATATAGCTCTCATTTGTTGATTCTGTTAGATCATGATCAATGTTAAGCCTAAAAACAAGGTGGCCACATCAGTGGTTTGTAACCCATGTTTATTCTAATCAGTCAGTGTGGGGCTATATATAATAGTAGTTGAATGTTTATAGTACTACCCTTGGAAAATTCCCATATATTCACACCCAGCATGGATATAAATATAGAAAGATTTCTCATTGAGTACTTCTCTTTGGCACTCCAGTAACACCAGGAAAAATAAGCACCTAAATGCCGAGTGTGTCAGTTTTAAAATTAGAAAAGAAGGCATGTTGTTTTCTTGTCTACTTGTTTAATAAATTTTTTATTGCCAAGTACATATGTTCATTTGATTTAATATGTTGAAATGTGGTTTAAAATACATATTCAAATAACTTTTCTCTAACAAATGAAGAAATAACTTATTTACGAATGTAGAAATAATGTTACTCTAAGCAGTTGCTTTAGAGTCTGTCTTTTATAGTATTGTATTCTTTTGAATATTAAAAATAAACATTTTATTCCTGAGTGTTGGGTTTAGACTATTCATTATATTAAAAGTTCACTTACGGCTGGGTGCAGTGGCTCATGCCTGTAATCCCAACACTTTGGGAGACCGATGTGGGCGGATCACCTGAGGTCAGGAGCTCAAGAACAGCCTGGCCAACATGGTGAAACCCAGTCTCTACTAAAATTACAAAAATTAGCCGGGCATGATGGCAGGCGCCTCTAATTGCAGCTACTCGGGAGGCTGAGGCAGGAGAATCGCTTGAACCTGGGAGGCGGAGGTTGCAGTGAGAGACCATGCCACTGAACTCCAGCCTGGGTGACAGTGAGACTCCGTCTTAATAAAAACAGAAAAAAGAGTTTACTTACATTACTAAAGGAGCAAGCCATTTGAAATATATATATATATGAAAAATATATGTATGTTTTCTAAGATTTTAAAATGAACACTTTTTTCTCGTCAAATTTCTTAAAGTTTATTTCTCTTTAAAGTATGAGTAGTATTTTTGATTGGCAAATCAAAGTTGAATGAATTTATGGGGTAAAATGTGATGTTTGAATATATGTATGTAATGTGGAATGATTGAGTTAAATAACATCTATCAACTCGCTTACCTATCATAAGCGAGTTGATAGGTAAGACATTTGAAATTTACTTAGTCATTTTAAAATACAATTACGTTATGGTTTACTATAGTCATGCTGCTGTGAAATAGATCTCAAAAACTACTTACCTTGTCTATTTGAAACTTTGTACCCTTCAATCAATCAAAAAACTCTGTAATTTCTTCCCACCACATCAAGTCTCTGGTAACCATTATTTCACTTTCTATTTTTTTTTTTGAGTTAAACTTTTTTTTTTTTTTTTTTTTTTTTGAGATGGAGTCTCACTCTGTCGCCCAGGCTGGAGTGCAGTGGCCGGATCTCAGCTCACTGCAAGCTCCGCCTCCCAGGTTTACGCCATTCTCCCGCCTCAGCCTCCCAAGTAGCTGGGACTACAGGCGCCCGCCACCTCGCCCGGCTAGTTTTTTGTATTTTTTTAGTAGAGATGAGGTTTCACCATGTTCGCCAGGATGGTCTCGATCTCCTGACCTCGTGATCCGCCCGTCTCAGCCTCCCAAAGTGCTGGGATTACAGGCTTGAGCCACCGTGCCCGGCCTTGAGTTAAACTTTATTAGATTCTACATATAAATGAGATTATGAAGTATTTGGCTTTCTGTGGTAGGCTTATTCCATCTAGCATAATGTCTTCAAATGTATATTGTTTCAGATGACAGGATTTAGCCCTTTCTAAGGCTAAGTACACAATAGTACTCCATTGTGTATCTATATTTTAAGAAATAATTTAAATATATACTTATTGGTCAAAAGACTTGTGTGTTATAAAAATAGTTCTGTGTTGCTGGGCACGGTGGCTCACACCTGTTGTAATCCCAGCACTTTAGGAGGCTGAGGTGTGGATCACCTGAGATCAGGAGGTCGAGACCAGCCTGGCCAACATGGTATAACCCTGTCTCTACTAAAAACCCCAAAATTAGCCGGACTTGGTGGCACACGCCTGTAATCCCAGCTACCCAGGGGGCTGAGGCAGCAGAATCGCTTGAACCCAGGAGGCAGAGGTTGCAGTGAGCCAAGATCCCGCCACTGCTCTCCAACCTGGGCAACAGGGCGAGACTGTCTCAAAAAACTTAACAAAAAACAACAAAAAGCCCAAAAAACAAAGGACAACAAACAAACCCTTCAAACAGAAAATAAATAATTTAACACTCATTTATAATATAAATTAACAAAAATTGAATAATTGGATACATTTTCATTGTTATATATGTGTGTGAATCTATAAAATGGTACATAAAGAAGAAATTAAGCCAGAAAAAAGATATTTGTAATGAATTAAGTTGGAAAGTAGTTAATTATTATTTGCAGGTATCTTTGTTTACTTAGATAACAAAAGCAACTGAAAGAATTTGAAAAGTCTATTCAGGTCCAGGCGCGGTGGCTCACACTAATCCCAGCAGTTTGGGAGGCCGAGGTGGGTGGATCACCTGAGGTCAGGAGTTCAAGACCAGCCTGGCCAACGTGGCAAAACCCTGTCTTTACTAAAAATACAAAAATTAGCTGGGCGTGGTGGTGGGCACCTGTAGTCCTAGCTACTCAGGAGGCTGAAGCAGGAGAATCACTTGAACCTGAGGTGGAGGTTGCAGTGAGCCGAAATCACACCATTGCACTCCAGCCTGGGTGACAAGAATGAAACTCCATCTCAAAAAAAAAGAAAAGTCTATTCAGGTAGATAGATAAAATTCTAAGATGATTCCCAGCTGTTGCACACCTGCGGTGTTACCTTTTTAGTGTAAAAAAAGTGTGACTGCCCGTATGTGGTGGTTCACGCCTGTAATCCCAACACTTTGGGAGTCTGAGACAGGTGGATCACCTGAGGTCAGGAGTTTGAGACCAGCCTGGCCAACATGGTGAAGCCCCATCTCTACGGAAAATAAAAAATTAGCCAAGCATAGTGGAGGGCGCCTGCAATCCCAGCTACGCGGGAGGCTGAGGCAGGAGAATCCCTTGCATCTGTGAGGTGTAGGTTGCAGTGAGCTGAGATCATGCCACTGCACTGCAACCTGGGCCACAGAGTGAGACTCCATCTCAAAAACAAGTGTGATTTACTGTGGTAGGGAATTAATTACTCATGAAATTAGGTTATTAATGTGTTGACTTTGTGTTTATCAAAAGGGAGATTATCCTGTTGGGCTAAACTTAATTAGAGCTGCTTTTAAGAGAAAAAGGCACATCAGAAAAACACTCCTGCTGGCCTGGAAGTAAGTGACTTCTAGATGGGTCATTTTGTAAGCTGCTTATGGTGGTCGCCTGGCAGGAAATATATTTGTATGTTGTCATAATTCCTGCCTCCCACATGTTGCTTCCAGTAGGGAGGACAGGAGGATCCCAAGGAAGAGGAAAAAAAGGGGGTCTCATTCATGCAATAAATAATCACCTCTCATCTGGGATGGCTTAAGATAAACAGAGGAAACCACAACATGACCACATCAATGAGAAAAGGAAATGTGGTTGAAAGAATTCACTGGGATTATGGAACATTTACTAAGTTGTAGTGAATGATCAGCTCCTGAGATACCAATATTGCACCATGAAGGCTGAACTCATTCTGATTAAATGAGCATGTCTGCATAAGTCTGGTGACCCAGTTTTACACTATCTATTACAGAAATACCATGGAGACCAGTGGGTACCCTTCTAAAATTGAACTTATCGTGAAAAGCATACCTGATTCTTTAACGATTGAAAATCCTTGAAAAAAAATTTTATTGATTGATTTATTTTATGTTTTTTGAGACAGAGCCTCACTCTGTTGCACAGGCTGGAGTGCAGTGGTGCAATCTCGGCTCACTGCAGCCTCCACCTCCCAGGCTCAAGTGTTTCTCCTGCCTCACCTTCGTGAGTAGCTGGGATTACAGGTGCACCACCACACCTAGCTAATTTTTGTATTTTTAGTAGAGACGGGATTTCACCATCTTGGCCAGGCCGGTCTTGAACTCCTGACCTCATGATCCACCCGCCTCGGCCTCCCAAAGTGCTGGGATTACAGGCGTGAGCCACCGCACCTGGCCTAATTTATTAATGATAAACTTCTCATTTTTGAGGATTCCACTCTACTGTCATATAATATTGAACATTAAATACCTTAATATGAAAATTTATTTGAGACAGAGTCTTGCTCTGTTGCTCAGGCTAGAGTGCAGAGGTGCCATCTTGGCTCACTGCAG
Source organism: Rhinopithecus roxellana (assembly GCF_007565055.1). Lineage (NCBI taxonomy): Eukaryota > Metazoa > Chordata > Mammalia > Primates > Cercopithecidae > Rhinopithecus > Rhinopithecus roxellana. The sequence goes on along the minus strand of NC_044560.1, from coordinate 79,529,974 downwards.
CCTCTGCCTCTCAGATTCAAGAGAATCTTGCGCCTCAGCCTCCTGAGTAGCTGGGATTAAAGACATGCTTCATTATGCCCAGATAATTTTTGTAGTTTCAGTAGATACAGAGCTTTTTCCGTGTCAGCCAGGCAGGTCTCAAACTCCGGACTTTATATGATCCTGCCTCCTTGGCCCTCAAAGTCCGGGATTACAGGTTTGAGCTACTGCATCCAGCTAAGATAAATATTTCTGGAATGCATGTAAAGTTATGTAGATAGATCCTCTTAAATTAACATAAAAGTAACAATTTTTGAAATGGGATAAAGTTAACTACATGTTTTCAATGGTTTGGCATAATTGCTGTGCTTTTTGAAATGATTAGATTGCTAACAAGAAGCAAAGACAGTATTTTGGCTTCACTCAATTATTCTTGACCTTTTGAAATCTAAAATTCTGGCTAAATAGTTTGAATGGAATATATTCTATGTAAAGAAGAATTATGGTGGGCAGGAAAATGCATTCTATCACGCCTGTAATCCCAGCACTTTGGGAGGCCGAGGCGGGGGGATCACGAGGTCAGGAGTCCAAGACCAGCCTGGCCAACATAGTGAAAGCCTGTCTCTACTTAAAAAAATTAGCTGGGCATGGTGGCAGGCACCTGTAATCCCAGCTACTTGGGAGGCTGAGGCAGGAGAATCTCTTGAACCCTGGAAGCAGAGGCTGCAGTGAGCCGAGATTGTGCCATTGCACTCCAGCCCGGGTGACAGTGTGAGACTCCATCTCAACAACAACAACAACAACAAAATGCATTCTACATGCATTGTGCTTCTCTGATTTGCTTTAACACTGAAAGATTGAAGATTGCAAATCTAGTCTCTCAATTTCAAGTAAATTAACAAAATATTTTTCAGCCAGTCAAATAATTGTATAGGACTAATGGGTAACAGATATCATTAGCTGCTAAAAAAAAAAAAAAAAAAAAAAAAATTATGATTAGGTTGAGTAGGTATCTAGCCATAGAAATGACAGTCCAATTAAATTAAGAGCCTGATAGGTGCATGTGGAAAGCATTGATGTGCAGTGTGGTACACCTCCACTCAGCAGCACCTTCCTCTGCCTGTTTACAAATACCAATTTCCCCTGAGTGACTCAGGGTGAATACTGGAAACTGAGAATGTTGTGGTCAGAGTGATTACTGGAAGCATGGTTAACATATTCCTTTTATATTATAAAGAAATTTTATGAATCTTACTTTGCAAAGGCTTTTAGTAAAAGATTATAGTTTTGAACTCAGTTTGAATTCATAAAGTCAATATTCAAGATAAGTCAGAGACTCTTAAATGTCAGCCATATTTCATAAAACATACTTGAATTAGATCAAGTCTTCTTAGCTAAGAATTTTATTTTATTACTAAATGTAGAGAAAAATAGAAAACCAGTACTTTGGGCCAAATAATGGTGTTTGGCACAGGAGTATCACCCAAACAAGTGCTCTTTATCATTCCCGGGACCAGCTGGCCTGTTTTCCACTAATACAGAGTGGAGAAGACATTGAAATGGTTTAAAAAGGTGATATAAGTTGCATATTTATACAAAATACAATTTTTAATAAAAAGAATTTGATGTACAAATATAGATGAGACTATTAGGATAAGGTTATAATTTTTTTGCTTCTATTGACAGAATAACTTCATTCACAGTATTCTTATTTCAAATAATATATTTTCTGCTGTATATTTGCTAGCTTTTGGTTTATAACTTGAGCTCTATAGAAATCAACAAAATGATTATTTTACCACAAGTGTTTTATTCATGCATATGCCTATTTTGCTTACCCACTTTGCCTAAAAGTGATGTGTGGGTAAGATGCCAATGTGTCTTCTCTGCATCGTTTTTTTTCATCCATTCGCTGAAGAAAGGAGAATACAGATTGAAGATGAAAGAAAATATGATCCCTGAAAGATCATGAAGACGTCCTCTTAACCAGAAAAAGAAAACCGACAGGGCATGGTGATCTAAGCTCCATGAGAACATATTTTGCTAAGCCTCTGAAATTTCGGTATACAACCATCATTGCTATAACAAATGTGTTATTTCTTCAGTATTGATTCTTCAGTCTATGATTCAATTCCCTGGTTAATCCAATTTGAGAGGAGAATAACTTATTTGTTAACTTAAGAGATGTAGACAAGACCTATTATTTTTTATCAACATCTCCTCCAGCCCCAGGCAATTATCATTATCAGAAAGTAGTTTCTGCTTCTGTGTATTTAAACTTTTTTACACTTTTTGTGTACACTTTTTTACACTCTACATAGAAATGAGATCATGTGATATACTTTTATTCTGTGCTGGCTTATTTTCCTTGGCATAATGTTCTCTAGGTTTATCAATGTTGTTGCAAATAACAAGACTTTCTAATTTAAAGAAATGGGTATCATTCCATTCTGTAAAGATACTACAATTTCTTTATTCATTCACCTGTTGATGGACACTTAGGTTGATTCTATACGTTAGCTATTGTGAGTAATCCACTTTCTTCCATTTCATTTGTTTTTATACCTCTTTTTTCCTCCCATTTTTATTTCTAGGAATAAAATGATAGATACATTTAAACATTTTTAGAAAATTAATGCTTAAAAAACATAGACACTGAAACTAAAAGTAATTTTAGATTCTTAGCTTCAAGTTACCTCACTCTGACAGTAGATACATACTTTTCTACATTGCTATATACAGATTTGGCTGTCCTTTGTGGCCAACTCCATCATTTCTATTTTGTTGTACAGTATTTATTTTATGCATTTTACATTTTAAAAGTTGTAGACAATGCAATGTAATTTTCAAACAATTGACAAGTTTTTTAATGTAAAACTTTACATAATCAGCAGTCAGTATATTTTCACTCTTCAAAGGCATTTTAACTGCCTGGAAAGCAAGACAGTTCAAGTGAGTGTGCTGAGCTGGTCCTCTCCAGTGTCAATCTATTCAAATTCACACAGGTAATCTTCTGAGGAAAGAGAGTGTACTTCAACAGCATCATTACAGCATTGTGAAACATACAATAAAAGATGAAACACTGCCTTCCAGGAAAAAAGGTTAATTATTCTGTGTATGTAAGTATGATATTTCTAAGATTGAGAATGAAGACTAAAGTTAGAGAGAAAACACTACATTAATCATGCAGTGCAGCTCCTATGTAACCTTCTTGTTTGTCAAACACACCCTGAATGGTTTTGTCAAGTATTATGTTGCTGTATCCATCACTTATTAGACTCTGATGATCACTTTCTATTTTATCCGATGATCACTTTCTATTTTATCCATTTAAATATTCCCTCAATATTATCCAGAGTCCTGTTCTTGATGTGTAAGTGCTCAGACATAAAACTTAAAATATTGATAAAAAGAGGAGGCTTTATTTTACTACAGAGCATTTGTGCTTCTAAGCTTGAGTCCCTTGAACCTTTAAAAACATGCTTTGGCAGGGCGCGGTGGCTTACACTTGTAATCCCAGCACCTTAGGAGGCCGAGGTGGGTAAAACATGAGGTCAGGAGTTTGAGACCAGCCTGGTCAACATGGTGAAACCTCGTCTCTACTAAAAATACAAAAATCAGCTGGGCGTGGTGACATCTGCCTGTAATTCCAGCTACTCAGGAGGCTGAAGCAGGAGAATCGCTTGATTCTCCTGGGAGGCGGATGTTGCTGTGAGCCAAGATTACCCCACTGCACTCCAGTCTGAGCAACAGAGCGAGACTCCGTCTCAAAAAAACAAAAACAAGAACATACTTTAGTTTTTTCTTAGTTTTCAAATCCAGTTTTGTCAAAAGTACATATAACAATAAACGAATTTAAATAATTCTAGAATTGAATCCTAATAATTAAATATTAAATTTGATTATTTGTGTTGGGAATCGTTTTAAGAAACTGAATAGTGTGATAAAGTCGAAATTTGTAATAACATACATGCTTTTATCACAAATCATTTTGTGATTATTTAAATTTTCTTATATATATATATATATTTTTTTTTTTTTTTTTTTTTAGAGGTGGAGTCTTGCTCTGTCGCCCAGGCTGGAGTGCAGTGGTGCGATCTCAGCTCTCTGCAAGCTCCGCCTCCCGGGTTCACGCCATTCTCCTGCCTCAGCGTCCAGAGTAGCTGGGACTACAGGTGCCCGCCACCACGCCCGGCTAATTTTTTGTATTTTTAGTAGAGATGGAGTTTCACCATGTTAGCCAGGATGGTCTCTATCTCCTGACCTCGTGATCCGCCCACCTCGGCCTTCCAAAGTGCTGGGATTACAGGCGTGAGCCACCGCGCTCGGCCTGATCATTTAAATTTTCAATTTAGTATTGTTATATAGTAGACTTCAATATAAGTTGGCTGTTTGAAATGTGAATATTGACGTATCAGAGAATAAAATGTTTATAATAAAAAATACAAAACAGTGCAATAGTGTCAGTGGCTGTTGTGAGACCTCAGTTTTTCTCTTCTAAGTTAAAAAAAAAAAAAAACTGAAACATGAGACAACAAAGGAGATGCAGCATAGGATAATTTATTGCAAAAGGGAAAGACTTAAAAGTTAGGTGCAGGCTCGGTGTGGTGGCTCACACCTGTAATCCCAGCACTTTGGGAGGGCAAGGCAGGCAGATTGCTTGAGGTCAGGAGTTCGGGACCAGCCTGGCTAACATAGTGAAACCCTGTCTTTACTGAAAATAAAAAAAATTAGCCTGACGTGGTGGCACACGCCTGTAGTCCCAAGTACCCAGGAAGCTGAAGCAGGAGTATCGCTTGAACTCGGGAGGCGGAGGTTGCAGTGAGCCGAGTTCACACCACTGCACTCCAGCCTAGGACAGAGTGTGACGCTGCCTCAAAAAAAAAAAAAAAAAAAAAAAAAAAAAAAAAAAAAAAAAAAGATGCAGAATAGCCAGTACACCCTGAGAGAAAGGGATTCAAGACAGGCTGTAAGAAAGACAGGAAAGAAAGGAACTAGTGAGACTCCACTTACCGGAGCCTTACACAATTATGAGGTAGGGAGAGGTGTTCCTAGTAGTAAGCATGTTCTGGGTGTTCCTCTTGGTGCACATTCACAGTGGCTGTACTTGCTTCTTCATATGTCACATGTCTCAATGACATTTTAAACTCTACCCATGGGCATGGTTTTTTACTATTAATAATGAGTAAGAGGTCAGGTCAGTCTGAGGACAGGTAAAATAAAAATGTGCATGCTCTTTATAGGAAAATTTTCCTATTGGAGAGAGCTTTGCTTGAATGAGCTGGAATACAAAGCAAACGCTGGGGTTTATTGTGTTGATAGTATGCAGTCACCATGCAATCACCATGATTGCTGCATCCCAAGGACATGGCCACTTTGTTGACTACCCATCCTCCCTCAATAGTACTTGTTGTGATTTATTCCCAAGCACCAACACTGAAACTATGAACAGTTTTGTCAACGTTGTCAACAGTGAGAGAATTAAAAATTTTAATATCAAACATATATGAGCCTGATTTGGGTCATTAGCTTTGTGCCTAGTAGAAATTATTTTACATCCTTGGAGCTTCAATCTTCATCATTAATAAAAAATACTATTTCCCCCAGGGCTGTTTTAATTCATACTTGGTAGCTGTAAGTACTTTTTACTGAAAGTCTTGTCTAAATATAGTAAATATTTAAGAATAACAATGCAATAACAGACTAAAGGTTTCTACATTGTGATTTGTTAATTTTTACGTATGGCTGTGACTGCTATTGTTGAATTCAGGTTGAATTTTAAACCCACTGTTGTTTAGCTTGTGTGGGTTTTTGGTTCGTGTGGGAAACCAAATGTATTAGACGTGGACTGTTTGCGGTAACTTGCCTTCATTTCTGCTGTTTTTCTATTCTTGCATCTGAGGCTTTAGAAATGACTGGGATTCAAGTAAGGTTGATTTGGAATCAAGCCACAGAAAAATTCCAGAAAAACTGAGAGAAATAGCTACCCGATAGTGCCTTTTAGTGAAATTTATACAGAGTTCAATTGAATTCATAAAATCACTGTAAGTTTGTTAAATTTTGAAACTAACTGCCTATAACATATTAGGCACTTGCCTTAGTTTCTCTATGGCATCTTTAGCTTGGGGAAACTGTCATTACAGAAAATAACATTACTACTGTAATAAGATTTGGAACAAATTTTTGTGTGCTTGTAAACCTTCCCCTTAATAATCCTTAGATACATGTCATTCTTGCTCAATTATTTTGGCACAACTGCTACAATTCCAGAGACTGTTTTTTTTTTACCAAATTCAAGCCATGGTGTTTTCAACTTTTTATGTTTATTTCTACCCAGTAAGCTTTATAGCTGCAATCATTATATTGGCATCCCCCAGTCAATCCCTGAGCCCTAGATCTGACCATCCTACCTCATCCTTTTTGTTTTGCATACTCTGTTGTTGAGTCCTTCTCACTCCATACTTGAGCCCTCATGAGGCCTCAGTTTGGAGGAAGCAGAGAAATGAGTTGCCATATATGCTGGGTTGAGAGTCAGAATCCTCTTGAGGATAAATACTTCACCTTTATGATTCATAATGCAAAGCAGTATTTTTAAGATATGAAAATGTTTCACTCACATTAAATACGAATGATTTAATCAGCATGCCAATATGGCAAAAATAACTATCAAGTTCACCAAATATTCTGCTTTAGACTCTCCCAACACAAAGAACAATATGTATGCACTGGTGGATGTTAGTTTTGGTTTTTTTTTTTTTTTTTTTTTTTTTTTTTTTTGAGTAGGTGTTTTTTGTGGGGGCGGGGTGGAGTCTCGCTCTGTCGCCAAGGCTGGAGTGCAATGGCGCGATCTTGTCTCACTGCAACCCCCGTCTCCCGGGTTCAAGTGATTCTCCAGCCTCAGCCTCCCGAGTAGCTGGGATTACAGGCGTGCACCACCGTATCCTGCTAATTTTTGTATTTTTAGTAGAGATGGGGTTTCACCATGTTGGCCAGGCTGACCTCAAGCTCCTGACCTCAAGTGATCTGCCCACCTCGGCCTCCCAAAGTGCTAGGATTACAGGCGCGAGCCACTGCGCCCAGCCTGTTTTCATTTTTGAAGATTTATTTTATTTATTTATTTGTGTATTTACTTTTGAGGCAGAGTTTTGCTCTTGTTGCCCAGGCTGGAGTACAATGGTGGGATCTCGGCTCACCGCAACCTCCGCCTCAAGCGATTCTCCTGCCTCAGCCTCCCTAGTAGCTGGGATTACAGGCATGTGCCACCACGCCCGGCTAATTTTGTATTTTTAGTAGCGTCGGGGTTTCTCCATGTTGCTCAGGCTGGTCTTGAACTCCCGACCTCAGGTGATTCGCCCGCCTCGGTCTCCTAAAGTGCTGGGATTACAGGCATGAGCCACCGCACCCCGCCAAAGATTTTTATTTTATTTTATATTTTATTTTATTTTATTTATTTTTTCTTCCCCGAGACGGGGTCTCGATGTATCTGTCGCCCAGGCTGTAGTGCAGTGGCATGATCTCAGCTCACTGCAGCTTCCGACTCCTGGGTTCAAGCATTCAAGCAATTCTCCCTGCCTCAGCCTCCTGAGTAGTTGGGGTTACAGGTGCCCGCCACAATGCCCCACTAATTTTTGGATTTTTTAGTAGAGATGGAGTTTCGCCATGTTGGCCAGGCTGATCTTGAACTCCTGACCTCAGGTGATCCCCCTGCCTCGGCCTCCCAAAGTGCTGGGATTCCAGGTGTGAGCCACTGCACCCGGCTTAAAGATTTATTTTCTATTGTATGCTACACAAAGCTTACCAAACGCTTCATTTTACAACATTCTTAAAATGAAAGTTCAAATACTTAAATATTGAAAGGCTTACCATTTTCTAGGTGATTTTGCTTGCATTTATTAGTACTACATACTAGTTTTTTCTTATGTGGTGCAAGGTTATAAAATGCTTTTCAGTTGATTTCTTAAGTAACAGCAGATTCTGTTTTCTCAGACAAAAGCATAAAAATTCTTGATATATAAACTTTAGAGGCACTAAAAGCAACTGGATAAATGTGCTGAAATCTGGATTTATTTATAAACTCATTAGAGGCTGTCATAGAAACACATGTTAGTTCCATTCAATTTTTTTTGTCTAAAATCTTGTTGAGCCACATCCATCCATATATGTAATTTGGTAACAGTTTCTTAAGTCAGAGCTCATTTTGCCTGGTGATTTTACTTTAAATATATAAACTGTATTATATATCATTCAAATAAGTAATAGAGCCCGGGTGCTGTGGCTAATGCAGGTAATCCCAGCACTTTGGGATGCCTAGGTATGAGGATCACCTGAGGTCAGGAGTTCAAGACCAGCCAGGCTAACATGGTGAAAACCCGTCTCTACTAAAAATATAAAAATTAGCTGGGTGTGGTGGTGCATGCCAGCTACTCTGGAGGCTGAGGCAGAAGAGTCACTTGAACCCGGGAGGCGGAGGTTGCAGTAAGCTGAGACCATGCCACTGCACTCCAGCCTGGGTGAAAGAGCGATACTCTGTCTCAACAACAACAATAACAATAACAACAACAACAGCAACAAAACAAATAAGTAATATAAATTTAATTTAAAGAATATGGAAAAAGACATACAGGCACACTAAAAATGAATTGGGATCTGGCACCTGGCACTGATTAACATGTTTAGTTAACATGTTTAGTTTAGACCTGACCTAAATTTCTGTGAACAATATTGAAAGACCAAATTTTTAAATTAAAAACATCGTGGCTGGGCGCGGTGGCTCACACCTGTAATCCCAGCACTTTGGGAGGCCGAGGTGGGTGAATCACCTGAGGTCAGGAGTTCGAGACCAGCCTGGCCAACATGGTGAAACCCCATATCTACTAAAAATACAAAAATTAGCCAGGTGTGGTGGCAGGCGCCTATAATCCCAGCTGCTTGGGAGCCTGAGGCAGGAGAATCGCTTGAACCTGGGAGGCGGAGGTTGCAGTGAGCCAAGATCGTGCCATTGCACTCCAGCCTAGGGGACAAGAGTGAGACTAATCTCAAAAAAAAAAAAAAAAAAAAAACTTCAACAATTTAATAGGCCTATAAGATTTTCGAAAACTTTGCTTACCCGTCATCAATCAATATTAGGTTACACTAGAACATTTTTAACACACCATACATAAAATAATATAAAGTTAGTCAACTATTTTCCAAAAAATTTGATTAAAGCAAGACTTCTTACTACTTGAAAACATCAAACTGGGCCAGGCGCGGTGGCTCACACCTGTAATTCCAGCACTTTGGGAGACTGAGTTGGGAGATCACCTGAGGTGAGGAGTTGGAGACCAGCCTGACCAACATGGAGAACCGTGTCTCTAGTAAAAATACACAAAAAAAAAAAAAGAAAAAAAAGAAAAAAAAAAAATTAGCTGGGCCTGGTGGTGCATGCCTGTAATCTCGTGTACTCAGGAGGTTGAGGGAGGAGAATTGCTTGAACCTGGGAGGTGGAGGTTGCGGTGAGCCAAGATCGCGCTATTTCACTCCAGCCTGGGCAACAAGAGTGAAACTCGGTCTCAGAAACAAACAAACAAAACACACCAAATTATTGATGAAAAATGTTCATTTTGAACAGATATTTGATCTCATATGTACATTACTACTAAGTAAAACCTAATACCAATAGGTTTGATTTATAAAATATTAGTGAATGTGTATCACTGTAGTTTAAAATCAATAAATTATTTAAATCTGCTGTCTAAATAATTTTGATTAAAACATTTGATATTTTATTTAAGTGCCAGTATTCATATAGCATGAAAAACCACCCATTTCTTTACTATTTTACCATTTTATAAAATAAGCCTGAATTTGTGGAGGCATTTCTTTAAAAAACTAATCTTTCCTTAAAAAAAATTAGAAATCAAAATATAGAGATATTGTCATATTACACACATCGTTTGCTAAACCCTACAGAAATCTGTAAAGTTTGTTTGCGTACACCAATCTTATATTACCTAAAACATGAAGTGTCTTTTTAATGTTATATTTAACATACAAAAGTCCAAAATACATTCAGACAAACAGAAACTGGCTGCCACTTAAAAAACAAAAAACAAACAAAAAAAAACTCATCGGCACGATACACTGTTCTGTGTATGCACAGATGGAAAACCAAACTTTGAAGTTTTCAAATAAAAAGCTGGAGCATTATTTGTGAGTAAGCCTTAAATATATAAAACAAATACATACAGTTTACTCTTTTTAATTAAAAGTATACTGCACTTTGAACAATTCAAGTAATGTAAGACTATCAAAAACTTTATAAGCCATACAAGTGTCAACTGCCCTTTTAAAATTATAAGAACTTAAGAAAATGTAAACTAAACTGTGACAATTTAGTATAAAAGGATGATAAATGACTTTTTATTTCCACTTATGATGAAGATCACCTTTATTCATTTTGAAAAACAAAACAGAAAATGATGCGGTTGTATCTTGCTGGGTGGGGACTGTGATGGTATTTACTGTCCTAGGAATGGTGGGATCCAGTGGACCAGAGTCGTCAGCACCTTGCCGTGGTCACTACTGTCCTTTCTGTGACTAAGATTTGTCGGCCGGGCCCGGAGGCTCATGCCTGATATCCCAGCACTTTGGGAGGAGGAGGCGGGTGGATCACGAAGTCAGGAGTTGGAGACCAGCCTGGCCAACATGGTGAATCCCCGTCTCTACTAAAAATACAAAAATTAGCCAGGTGTGGTGGCGCACGCCTGTAGCCCCAGCTACTTGGGATGCTGAGGCGGAAGAATCACTTGAACTCCGGAGGCGTAGGTTGCAGTGAGCTGAGACCACGCCATTGCACTCCAGACTGGGTGACAGGTGAGACCCCATCTCCAAAAAAAAAAAGAAAGAAAAAATAGATTCGTTTCTCAGACTCCTTCATCAACTCCGTTTCCATAGTGGTGTGAACAGTGTTGCACTGCTTTAAGCATCTGCCTTTGATTTCTGCTAATTTTCTTTGACTTTTCATTTTTCTTGTCCATCTCTGGTGGTTGCTTTGCTGCTCCACTTTGAGGAGTTTGGGCAGTTTCGTCCTCAGCAGCCCCAACAGTCCGTCCATTTGGCTCAAGCTCTAGGGCAGTTTCTCCCGGTTCTTCTGTTTCTGGCGTCTGAAATTTGTTTACAGCGCCCAGTTTTCAGAGATCATGGCTATTGCCTTCTCCCTCCTGAGAGGCGGCTCCTGGACTTCTGGCCTCCGGCTTCGATCCAGCCTTCCTCCAGCCTTGATCCAGCCGAGCACAGAAGGAAACGCAGCAGCAGCCGGAGCGCCAACGTCCAGGGTCGTCCAGCTCGCGGGACGCCTTGGCTCCAACCCTGGGTCTGGGCCCAGTTGCATGCGCAGAAATCCGAGGCCAACAGAACCTTTCCTGGGCGAGACCTCCCTGCCTGCAGAGGCAGTTCGTTCCTTCCACCAGCTTCCTGGTGCCACCTCGGCTTCCATCAGAGGAATGCTCAGGATTGTGCAAGGGCCCGGAGACACCGCGAAGAGTCCAAGGGAGTGAGGAGGGGCCGGGCCGGGCCGGGCAGCCTCGGGCCTAGCGCAGGGCGGCGCCTCTCACGCCTGAGCAGAGATCAGCCACTGCCACCGCGGGAAGGACAGAGGGACCCAGGCTCCCCAGCCAGCCTCTCTCTGGGTCAGGAGAGAAGGAAACATTTTTTTTTTTTCTTTCTAAGTATAAAGTAGAACTTGCAGATTTGACTCAATCAAGTTTTTATTCTTTTTTTTTTTTTTCCTGTTTGCCTTTTCATCTCAAATTACGCTCACCTGAAGTAAGATTTTATGTTCCATCTACATGTGGCAAATTAAATTTAATTATAATGGTTACAAATTTAGAAACTAAAAATTTTAATTTATTTCACCTACGAATGCTGGGGTAACATTGAACTTTCAATATTGCTTTCTGAATCCCACAGTTTATTGCCTTTCATTTGATTCTATTAACTAATCTATAGTAACTAATAATAATAAAGTCTTTTTTTGCATAGCTTGACAGTTTACAAAGGGGATGTATTCATTCATTTAACCTGGAAATATTTGTGGAGCACACACTTTGTGCCATACTTTTTGCTAGCCTTAGGAAATAAAATGAAAAAATAGAAGTATTGCTCTTTACTCTTTTAAAACTTTCAGTCTTGCTACATAAAATCCTCACACAGGCCGGGCGCAGTGGCTCATGCCTGTAACCCCAGCACTTTGGGAGGCCGAGGCGGGCGGATCACGAGGTCAGGAGATCAAGACCATCCTGGCTAACACGGTGAAACCCCGTCTCTAGTAAAAATACAAAAAATTAGCCGGGCATGGTGGTGAGCGCCTGTAGTCCCAGGTACTCGGGAGGCTGAGGCAGGAGAATGGCGTGAGCTTGCAGTGAGCCGAGATCGTGCCACTGCACTCCAGCCTGGGCGACTGAGCGAGACTCCGTCTCAAAAAAAAAAAAAAAAAAAAAAAGAAAAAAAAAAAAAAAAATTCTTCACACACTCCTGTAAAGTCAATACCTCTAAAGTCTTCTATTAACCTCCTACCCCAGTTTGACCACTACCTGAATTTTGTGTTATCATTTTCTTTCTTTTTTTTGAGACAAACTCTCGCTTTGAAATCGTCCAGGCTGGAGTGCAGTGGTGCTATCTCGGCTCACTGCAACCACTGCCTCCTGGGTTCAAGCCATTCTCCTTCCTCAGCCTCCTGAGTAGCTGGGTGCAGGGGCCATTGAAAATAATATGCTGAGAATAGATAAGGCTCAAGGACAGTATCTCTAGCTAGTTGCACTTTCAATGAACTCCAGTAGTCAAGGACAGTATCTTTAGTTGAACTTTTAATGAACTCTAGTAGGCGCCAAGAAGGCAGACAAAATAAGAAAGAACTTAGAGACAAGGAACTAAGCAGTAGGTTATATCTGGGTGCAGAAAGCTTGTTTTGCATTGTGTTATTTTTGCTGACGTGGGATTTATGGAGTATAAATAAAGTGAGGCGGAGGCTCTAGGTGCGGCCGCCATGTTCTCTGTTTGTCTTTGTCTCTTGTGTCTGTTCATTCTCCACCACCCCCGGCACGGGCCTCAATAGCTGGGCTTACAGGCGTGTGCCACCACGCCTGGCTAATGTTTTTTGTATTTTTAGTAGAGATGGGGTTTTACCATATTAGCCAGGGTGATCTTGATCTCCTGACCTGGTGATCTGCCCACCTCGGACTCCCAAAGTGCTGGGATTACAGGCGTGAACCACTGTGCCCAGCCTCTGTTATCATTTACTTTATGCAATTTTATGTATAAACACATATATTTCAGTGTTGCCTACTTTTTGCCTGTATATATTCTGCATAAGTTTTCATCTGCGACTTGCTTATGTTGTTTTTCTATTTTTTTCATGTTGCTTTGCATAGCTATAGTTCTCTCTCTCTGTTTTTTTTTTTTTTCTTTTTTTTTCTTTTTGAGACGGAGTGTCACTCTGTTGCCCAGACTGGAGTGCAGTGGTGATCTCGGCTGACTGCAACCTTCGCCTCCCGGGTTTAAGCAATTCTCCTGCCTCAGACTCCCAAGTAGCTAGGACTACAGGTGCATGCCACCACTCCTGGCTAAGTTTTGTATTTTTAGTAGAGACGAGGTTTCACCATGTTGGCCAGGATGGTCTCGATCTCTTGATCCCGAGATCTGCCTGCCTTGGTCTCCCAAAGTGCTGGGATTACAGGCGTGAGCCACAGCGTCCGGCCTGTAGTTCTCTATTTTTACTGCTGCATAGTGCAAATATACCTCAATTTATAAACCAAGTCTATTGCCAGTGGATATTTGAATTACTTCATATTTTTATCATCTCTTGAAACTACTAGACATAATTATTTGACAAAATGGTGAATTAGAAAGGTGTATCATTTGTAGTTTGAATTAGCATTTACTTGCTTACTAATAGAGTTAGCAATTTTTATAAGTTCTTGTTTTAAGATTTGCCATCTGTCCTATTTTAAATGTTTGTCATTTCCTTGTTTATGCATACATTTTCTGTAATGTATATTTTCTAAATGCTGATATTTTGCAACTTTTTTTTTAGATGGAGTCTTGCTCTGTCGCTCAGGCTGGAGTGTAGTGGCATGATCTTGGCTCACTGCAACCTCTGCTTCCCGGGTTCAAGTGATTCTCCTGCCTCAACCTCCCAAGTAGCTGGGACTACAGGCTCCCACTACCACGCCTGCTAAGTTTGTGTATTTTTAGTAGAGATGGGGTTTCACCATATTGGCCAGGCTGGTCTTAAACTCCTGACCTTGTGATCCGTCTGCCTCGGCCTCCCAAAGTGCTGGGATTACAGGTGTGAGCCACCGCACCCAGCCTGTAATATGTGTTTTTAAAACATTTTCTCCCAGTTATGGTTTGCCTTTCCACCATCTTTACTAAAACATGTTTTAATACGATTTTGATAATTAAACAGTCTTAAAATTGATATAGTCTAATTTATAAATATTTTCATGCTTTTTTTTTTTTTTTTTTTTTGCGATGAAGTCTCACTCTGTCACCCAGGGTGGAGTGCAATGGCACAATCTCAGCTCACTGCAACCTCTGCTTTCCCAGTTCAAGTGATGCTCATGTCTCAGCCTTCTGAGTAGTACCTGAGACTACAGGCATGTGCCACCACACTTCACTAATTTTTGTGTTTTTAGTAGAGATGGGGTTTCACCATTTTGGCCTGGCTGGTCTTGAACTTCTGACCAGAAGTAATCCACCCACCTGGAGCTCAAAGTGCTGATATTACGGGCGTGAGCAACTGTGCCCAGGCTATGCACCATTTCTCTATGTTTAATAAGTCTTTTAATCCCACAGTTACGATGGTAGCAGGACAAGCTGCAGACAGCAGACAAAACCCCTCAGACACCGAGTTAAAGAAGGAAGGGCTTTATTTGGCCAGGAGCTTCAGCAAGACTCATGTCTCCAAAAACCGAGTTCCCCGAGTGAGCAATTCCTGTCGTTTTTAAGAGCTTACAGCTCTAAGGGGGTCTGTGTGAGGGGGTTGTGATTGATTTGAGCAAGCAGGGGATACATGACTGGGGGCTGCATGCACTGGTAATCAGAACGGAACAGAACAGGACAGGGAGTTTTACAAAGCCTTTCCATAGAATGTCTGGAATCTATAGATAACATAACCTGTTAGGCCAGGGGTCGATCTTTAACTACCAGGCCCAGACTGTGGCACTGGGCTGTCTGCCTGTGGATTTCATTTCTGCCTTTTAGTTTTTACTACTTCTTTCTTTGGAGGCAAAAATTGGGCATAAGATGATATGAGGGGTGGTCTCCTCCCTTAATAAAAACAATGTTATCCTCTATTTTCTCCTAAGTTTTAAATCCTCAATCTATGTGAACAGTTTTTCTATGAGTTGCTTTGCAGAGATTCAATCTACCTAGCTAGAACCAGTTGTTTAGGTACTAGTTTATTGACTAGTTCTGCTTTGCCAATGTAATTGTAATACTAATTTCTCATTTTAATCTGTTGGCTGGAGCCATAAATGCAATTTTTAATAAAAACGTTGACAACAGCATCATTATCACGTTTATGACATCAAAAGACAAGCTTTCAATAGTTGTACATTTACTTTTGCTGTAGTTTATTTTAGAGACCTTGTATGTTTAGAAAATAAAATGAAATTTTCTTTTATTTCTAGTTTGCTAAAAAGTTTTTACCAAGCTCTTTTTCTGTGCCTATTGTATATACACGTAGATTTTACAATTTCAACTTATCCTGTACTTCTGAGATTAACTTACTTATGGTTTTATTTATTTTTTACAGAGCAAAATTTAATTTGTTAGCAATTGCTTTAACATTTTTCTATTTGTCTTAATGAGATTGTCTATAGTTGCTCTTGTTTTGTTTCTGTCAAGCTTTGGTTTTAACTCAGGAATTAAGTTGTGCAGGGTTTTTTAGCTTTTCAGTTTTAAATTTTGAATGTCTGGAAAACTTACCAGAAAAGTTTTCTGATACTGACATTTGTTGCCTATATGTTAATTTCTTCTGATCTAGCATCTAGTTTACTGGTTCTGTCTTGTGCACATAAGTTCAAATGTGACTAGTGAGTTTTTCATTTTAGTTATTGTATTATTCATTCTGCAACTTAGTCATTTTATTTTATTTGAGATGGAGTTTCGCTCTTGTTCCCCAGGCTGGAGTGCAGTGGCACAGTCTCAGCTCACTGCAACTTCTGCCTCCCAGGTTCAAGCTATTCTTCTGCCTCAGCTTCCCAAGTAGCTGGGACTACAGGCATCCGCCACCATACCCGGCTAATTTCTTTTTTTTTTTTTTTTTTTTTTTTTTTGTATTTTTAGTAGAGACGGGGTTTCACCGTGTTAGCCAGGATGGTCTCGATCTCCTGACCTCGTGATCCACCCGCCTCAGCCTCCCAAAGTGCTGGGATTATAGGTGTGAGCCACCGTGCCCAGTCTGGGATAGGGTTTTATCATGTTGGCCAGGCTGGTTTTGAACCCCTGACCTCAGGTGATCCACCTGCCTCAGCCTACCGAAGGGCTGGAATTACAGGCATGAGCCACCACACCCAGCCACAATTTAGTTATTTTTAAAACTTTCAATATTTTTTCCTGCCAATACTTTATCTTCTTTTAATATGATAGGTATAGTTGTTTTTAATATTTTTGTATCTGATAATTCTAATATTAAATGTCTTTGCAAATTTGCTTCAGTTTTTTTTTTCTGGTGTATTTCACACCTTCTTATTTATTGTGAGCTTTGTCATCTTTGATTGCTTGCTAGTCACTGCACATGAAAAATTATTTTTAGGGCTCATTAAGATCTGGAAGAGATGTGACCTCTTGGAGACAGCCTTGTATGCCATTCCTCGGTGTTGGGAAGAAAAGAACTGTTTGGACCATGCATGTCTTTTGGAGTTCCAGGGTAATTTTGAGAAGGTTTTTATAATATTTTCCAAGTGCTAAATATCTGAAAGTACTTAATAAATGTTTTTTAAAAATCATTATACTAATAATTCTCAATACAAATTTTAATTCAGGTGTACTACTTGGTTCCATGAAGAGAATGCATTTGTTTTGAATATTTTCCAATAGATTGATTATGTATGATAAATTGTGAATAAGTTTATAATATGTATAAGGCAAAAAAATGAGATGTTTGGATTCAAAGATGCATAAGATCAAACACAGGATATTGTCTATGTAATTGGGGAGAAAAAAATATGTTAAAAAAGCTGATGCACCATAGATTGCAAGTTTCTGCCTTCTGCCCTCACCTTACTTGGCTGTGCCTGGTTGCCAGCAGCCAAGATTTTGTTTGTTTGTTTGTTTGTTTGTTTGTTTGTTTTTGAGACAGAGTCTCACTCTTGTCACCCAGGCTGGAGCACAATGATGCGATCTGGGCTCACTGCAACCTCTGCCCCCCAGGTTCAACCAATACTCCTGCCTAGTAGGGGTTTCACCATGTTGGCAAGGCTGGTCTCCACCTCCTGATCTCAGGTGATCCACTCACCTCAGCCTCCCAAAATACTGGGACTACAGGTGTGAGCCACTGCCCCTGGCCCAGGATTTGTTTTTAATCATTGAAAAAGTAGTAAGGAAGCAAACCTTATAGTCTCTTTACTCACATAAATATAAAGCAAAAATTCTTCTCTAATATGAGAGATATGTTCAGAAAAGCTAATATGGTATCAGAGTAAGAATATAAACAGCAGCATGGCAACATCTAGCCCTAGAGGCTGGGTTGCTTTGGGAGTGAAGAGCTAAGATGAAAGGCAAAAAAAGACTAGAAAGGGATGATTTAGCCTTTGACTATATTGTATTTTTTAATTTATAAGTTAATCCAATATAGTGAATAACAAAATTATATAAATGCATTATGAGTATTATTTTTGAGATAGAGTCTCACTCTGTTGCCCAGGCTGGAGTGCAGTGGTGCGATTATAGCTTACTGCAACCTTGATCTCCAGGGCTCAAGTGGTCTTTCCACATAAGCCTCTCAAGTAGCTAGTACTATAGGTATGTGTCACCATGTCCACCTATTATTTTTTTATTTGTATTCGAGATGAGGTTTCATGATGTTGCCAAGACTCCTCTTAATGTCCTGAACTCAGTTTTTTCCCTCAGCCTCCAAAAGTGTTGAGATTACAGGCATGAGCCAGCACATTTGACTCATAAGTATTATTAAATATTACAGAGAGCATTTTGGGAGGCTGAGGCAGGAGTCTCATTACTTGAGCCACTGACTTTGGGAACAGCCTAGGCAATGTAGCAAACCCTCATCTATGAAAAGGAAAATGGTGGCTCACGCCTGTAATCCCAGCACTTTGGGAGGCCGAGACGGGTGGATCACAAGGTCAGAAGTTCGAGACCAGCCTGGCCAACATGGCGAAACCTCCGTCTCTACTAAAAATACAAAAATTAGCTGGGCGTGGTGGCACATGACTGTAATCCCAGCTACTCGGGAGGCTGAGGCAGGAGAATTGCTTGAACCTGGGAGGTGGAGGTTGCAACGAGCTGAGATTGTGCCACTGCACTCCAGCCTGAGTAACAGAGAGAGATTCCATCTCAAAACAAACAAAAAACGAGCCAAAGAAGAAAAAAGCAGAGAATGCTAATTTTATTTTTTTGAGACGGTGTTTCGCTCGCTATTTATTTATTATTATTTTTTGAGACGGAGTCTCTCTCTGTTGCCCAGGTTGGAGTGCAATGGTGCGATCTTGGCTTACTGCAACCTCCACCTCCTGGGTTCAAGCAACTCTGCTGCCTCAGTCTCCTGAGTAGCTGCAATTACAAGCGCATGCTACAGTGCCCGGCTAATTTTTGTATGTTTAGTAAAGACAGGGCTTCACCATGTTGGCCAGGCCAGTCTTGAACTCCCGACCTCAGGTGATCAGCCCATCTTGGCCTCTAAACGTGCTGGGATTAGAGGTGTGAGGCACCTCGCCCGGCACAAACTTTTTAAAATCATATATTATTTTTGAAAAAATCATTTTTATGGCCATTTGAATAGTTGAGCTTTTGCTAATCACTCATGCAAAAAAAGTATATATTTTGCAAAATCTAATACAGAACACTTAATATTCATATCAGACAACCATCAATATGATGTATATATCTGATATAAAAAGTTGTTTTAGCATATTGAATTCTGCATTTTTCTTTTTCTGTCTTTTTTTTAGTTTGAGATGGAGCTTCACTCTTGCTGCCCAGGCTGGAGTGCAATGGCGCCATCTCAGCTCACTGCAACCTCCACTGCCCGGGTTCAAGAGATTCTCCTTCCTCAGCCTGCTGAGTAGCTGGGACTACCAATGCAAGCTGTAATGTTTACAATATTTTATTTTTGAAGTTTTTAAAATAAATAAAAAGCTATTTGCAGGGCAAGTTTAAGTAAAATGGCAGTATTTCAGCAAAACTTAGCAACAGACACAAAGAAAACACAACTAAAATAGAATGAAATAATTATTTAACTCAAGAAATAAATTTATTTTAAAGGGTAACAAAACCATAGTAGACTGCTTGGGTCTGTAGTAAATAATATTTAATTATTCACCTTACAGCATTTGCTAAATTACAGCTTTAGATAAAAATGATGCTGTTGAGCTGGGCATGGTGGCTCACCTGTAATCGCAGCACTTTGGGAGGCTGAGGCGGGCAGATCATGAGGTCATGTGATGGAGACCATCCTGGCCATCATGGTGAAACCTCGTCTCTACTAAAAATACAAAAAAAAATTATCTGGGCATAGTGTTGCTCACCTGTAATCCCAGCCACTTGGGAGGCTGAGGCAGGAGAATCGCTTGAAAGCAGGAGGCGCAGGTTGCACTCCTGTTGGGCGCCAGCCTGCTGGGCGCCGTGGCTCATGCCAGCCAAGGTGGGCAGATCATGAGGTCAGAAGATCAAGACCATCCTGGCCAACATGGTGAAACCTCGTCTCTACTAAAAATACAGAAAATTAGCTGGGTACCTGTAGTCCCAGCTACTCAGAGGCTGAGGCAGGAGAATCGCTTGAACCCAGGAAGTGGAGGTTGCAGTGAGCCAAGATCACACTAGTGCACTCCAGCTTGGGCTAGAGAGTGAGGCTCCATCTCAAAAAAAAAAAGAAAAAAGAAAAAAAAAAGAAAAAGAATTAGCCTTGAGTGATGGCTCATGCCTGTAATCCCAGCTACTCAGGAAGCCGAGGCAGGAGAATTGCTTGAACCTGGGATAACTGTAGTTTGTTTAGTAGTAGCCAATAGACTTCTGATAGACCAAATCAAATTATTTATTACTTCAGAAGACTATTAAGACATGTAATTCCCCTCTCTTGCATCTACTTATTCATCCCCAAATTCAAATAAGCAAAATAAAAATGTTAGCAGTAATCATATTTGTTCTTTTCAGTTTTAAAAAGTCACACCTTAAATATCATAGGTGGTTCTCCATTATTAGAAGCCACAGTTTTAGTTGTCCTGGAGCCCTGGATGGTTTAGAAGTATGGTCAATAGAGTTTGAACTCATGGTTCTGCCAAGCTCACTAAAAGTGGCTGCTTCATTGTTTTCATGTTTATTCTCAGGTGTGCTGCTCTTTTGTGGGCTCTAGATGGATATTTTATTCATGGCAGCTCCAAGGATAATTCAAATTAGTAAAGAAAGAAATTATCAGTAGCTTTGGGTACAACTTCATGTGCATTTATAAACTGACACATTGTCACTATTAGTGTGCATATGGCAATTTAGTAAGGATTTGAGGCAGCTCTACTTCATTACTTATATTATTTATGCAACTCAAAACATCACTAAATTTTACTAGTATCATCTTTAAAATAGGGATAATTCTATGCCAGCCTCTTCCATTTAAATGAAATAGCACATGTAAAATACTTATCATGGGCCATGTGTAGTGGCTCATGCCTGTAATCCTAGCACTTTGGGAGGCCGAGGCAGGCAGATCACTGGAGGACAGGAGTTCAAGACCAGCCTGGCCAATATGGTGAAACCTGGTCTCTACTGAAAATACAAAACTTAGCTAGGTATGGTGGCAGGTGCCGTAGTCCCAGCTACTCGGGAGGCTGAGGCAGAAGAATTGCTTGAACCTGGGAGGCAGAGGTTGCAGTGAGCCAAGATCATGCCACTGAACTCCAGCCTGAGCCACAGAGTGAGACTCTGTCTCAAAACAAAACAAAGCAAAAAACAAACAAACTAAAAAACATTTATCATTGGCTGGGCACAGAAGCTTATGCCAGCACTATAATAGGCCAAGATGGGTAGACTGCTGGGGCAAAGGAGTTGGATAGCATCCTGGGCAACATAGCTACACCCAATCTGTACAAAACAGAAAACACATTAGCCAGGCGCAGTGGTGCACACCTGTAGTCTCAGCTACCCAGGAGGCTGAGGTGGGAGGATCATTTCAGCAAGAGATTGAGACTGCCATGAGCTGTGATTACACCACTGCCCTCCAGCCTGGATAAAAGAGTGAGACCGTATCTAAAAAAAGTAAAAACTAAAATGCATATCATTTATTCTAGCAGATAATAAGCAAACAATAGATATTAAATATTATTACTAATAAATAGTATTAAATTCAAAGTTCATTTGTTTATAAATGAATGTATTATAATTTAATATTTAATTGAGTAGGAAGGTTTTGTGGTAAGTTGTATTATTGTTTCCTGATATTTGATGACCCTCCCAAGAGAATTATATTTTCCTACCCCATAGAGATCAGACTTGGCCTTTTAACTTTATTTGGCAAGTGAAAATAGACTAAAGTAACGTGTGTCACTTCTGAGCATAAATTTTAAGAGTCAATGTGTGGTTGACTGCTTTTTCTTCTTTGAGATGGAGTCTCACTCTGTCACCCAGGCTTGAGTGCAATGGTGCCATCTCACCTCACTGCAACCTCCACTTCCCGGGTTCAAGCGATTCTCATGCCTCAGCCTTCCAAGTAGCTGGGACTACAGGCACCCGCTACCATGCCTGACTAATTTTTTGTATCTTTACTAGAGATGGGGTTTCACCATGTTGGCCAGGCTGGTCTCGACCTCCTGACCTCACGATCTGCCTGTCTCAGCCTCCCAAAGTGCTAGGATTACAGGCATGAGTCTCCGTGCCCTGCCAACCGCTTCTTTTCTCTAAGCCATGAAAATCAGAAAGATGTAGACAGAGGCTGCTTCACCAGCCTGGATTTTGGAATAAAGATAAAAACTAGTAAAAATACAGTTAATCTGTGTAACAATTCTATGAACAAGAAACAAATCTTAGCCGGGTGTGGTGGCTAAGGAGAGAGGGAGGGAGGGAGGGAAGGGAGAGAGGGAGGAAAAGAGGGAGGGAGGAAGGAAGGAAGGAAGGAAGAAAGGAATTATTGTACTTAGGGCACAATGACTAAACCGGTTCCTAAATAAGTACAGACAAGCCTGCTCAGTGTGGTATCTGTGTTTTTGAGTGAAAGGAACAGCTCTTTGCAGAAAATGAATTTTAGATTTGGCACTAGACTGAAAGCATTATAGGGGCTCCTAGAGCTTTACTTGGAAGAAGAATTGTAATTTTGGGTACTGATTTTACACAGCCTTGCATAGCAGGCAATTACTATTAGTATTTCTCAAATGATCTCTTTTCAAAAACAACTTGTAGGTATAAAAATCAAAGGTAGGCCTGTAGAGTAGCAATTATTTTGTTTGTTTACTTTCCTAATAAACTTGCTTTCACCTAAAAAAAGAAAGTAAAAGTAAAAATTTCGTTGTTAACAATAAATCTCAGAGAAGTGCATTGAATTTATTCATTATGCAAGAATAAAAATGAATTAAGAAAATCTCAGTAGGATTAGAAAGAGAAGGTAGAATGGCCAGGAGCGGTGGCTCACACCTATAATCCTAGCACTTTGGGAGGCCGAGAAGGGTAGATCACAAGGTCAGGAGTTTGAGACCAGCCTGGCCAATATAGTGAAACCCCATCTTTACTAACAATACAAAAATTAGCCGGGCATGGTGGCACACACCTGTAGTCCCAAGTACTTGGAAGTTGAGGCAGAAGAATTGCTTGAACCTGGGAGGCAAAAGTTCCAGTGAGCCAAGATCATGCCACCTGCACTTCAGCCTGGGGGACAGAGTGAGACTCCATCTAAAAAGAAAGAAAGAAAGGAAAAGAAAGAAAGGAAAGAAAGAAGAAAGAAAGAAAGAAAGAAAGAAAGAAAGAAAGAAAGAAAGAAAGAAAGAAAAAGAAAGAAAAAGAAATAAAGAAAGAAGAAAGAAAGGAAGGAAGGAAGGAAGGAAGGAAGGAAGGAAGGAAGGAAGGAAGGAAGGAAGGAAGGAAGGAAGGAAGGAAGGAAAGAAAAGGAAAGAAGGAAAGAAGGAAGGAAGGAAAGAAAAGGAAAGAAGGAAAGAAGGAAGGAAGGAAAGAAAGAAAGGAAGGAGAAGAGAAGAGAATAGAAGGAAAGGAAAGGAAAGGAAGAGGCATGATAATGGAAATGAAACTTTACATAATCATAAAGCAAAGAAGATGTAAGGTCAATCCTATTAAAAATTGTATACCTTTAATAATTATGCTTTTAAAAGTGTTATTACATATATTTGACCATGAAGTTTACAGTTTAGTAGTATAATACTACTAAAAAGTGTATTAAAATTGTTACAAAATACAAAAATTAGCCAGGCATGGTGGCAGGTGCCTGCAATCCCAGCTACTCAAGAGGCTGAGGCAGGAGAATCTTCTCTCTTGAATCCGGGAGGTGGAGGTTGCAGTGAGCCCATATCACGCTACTGCACTCCAGCCTGGGCGACACAGCAAAAGTTGGTATGAAAAAAAAAAAATTATGCAACAGACCTTTAGAATTTTTACATTTTGCAAAAGTAGAACTCAAAACTCAAACCCATTAACCAAGAACTTCCCCTTTTACCCCCTACCCCAGTTGTTGACAAACACCATTCTACTTTCAATTTTTATTAGTTTGACTGCTGTAACTAAGCGAGTTATAGAGAAATGCCACAC
Source organism: Rhinopithecus roxellana (assembly GCF_007565055.1). Classification (NCBI taxonomy): domain Eukaryota; kingdom Metazoa; phylum Chordata; class Mammalia; order Primates; family Cercopithecidae; genus Rhinopithecus; species Rhinopithecus roxellana. Next base: position 79,506,040 of record NC_044560.1, on the reverse strand, counting down.
TTTGAGACAAGTTAAAGAGTCTTTCATTAGCCGGCAACTGAGAGGCAGCTAATGCCCAAAATTCTCTTGGACCAGAGGAAGGGGCTAGTTTTGTTTTTATACCGTGGTCTAAACAGGGGAGGGGGATTTTAGCTGAAGCAATTTTTGCAGAAGCAGAACTGGCAAAAAGTTAAAAAATTAATTGGTTACAAATGCAGTTACAAAAAAACAAACAGTTCCAGGTGCAGGGGCTTAAACTATCACAAAGAGATAAGTGTAGGGGTTTTGGGTGCCGTCCACCTGGTGCGTCCCCAGAAGCTGCTGGTGCAGCTCGCCTCAATATCTTATCAGCAGGTGTGTTCCTGGACGTGCTTTGAGTCAGTTTTACACTAGCTATGCCTGGAGGGAGGTGAAAGGGGTTACAAGTGAAGAAACTAAAATGGAGTCTGTCCGGCTCTCTCTCTGCTAGGAGAGAGCCACTCAGTTTAAAACAAGGTAAGGTGTCACATTCCTTACTTATGTTTTGGGGAATGAAATCTTTGATTCTTCAGTTATAGCAAGGGGGTTATACTAGGTTCTGAGATACATAAGTTTGACAGAAGTTATGCACTGTTTTACAAAGTTAAGGCACAATTTAATATACAAGGCCTGAAGATTAAACTTAAGAGGAGGAGAAGGGGTCTTGCCAATCTAATAATTAGTTAGTCATGGATTCTACTTGAACATGATTTGATACTAGGGGGTTACTTTCTCATTCTTGTTGGTGTCTATTTAGATTTTCTTGAACTCTTTGGAAGGTATCTTTTATGACTCCAGACTGGTTGGCATAGAAACAGCAACTCTCTCCTAGGGCTGCACATAATCTTCCTTGGGAGAGAAATAGAAATAAGCCTCAGCGGTTTTGAAGAACTACTTCAGCTAGAGACTTTACCTGGGTATGTAGCGTATTTATGGCTGACTGGAGGTTGCTTAAATCAGCATCTACTTGCTGAGACAGGGACATTAGTCTAGTCTTTTCTTTAACTAGGGCAGCCGTGCCAATGGCTGCTGACCGAGCTATGCTAAGGTCAGCATAGCTAGGACCTACCCCTCCATGCCGGCTAGGATGGGTACTAGGAGTGGGGCAGCTTGACGAAACCTGGAATGCAATTCAGGGAGAGCGGTAAGAAGTTGCCTTTCTGGCCTGCTGTACACATAGACTTGGGGGAGTACATGAACTAACACACACAGGAGAGCTCCAGGTTTAGTCCTATTGATGCAGTGAGTGAGGCCTGAAGTACAAGCCAACCAGGTATTGTTAGGTGCCTGGTAGGAAACTGATGCGTTTAAGGAAGTAAGTAGAGATTGATTACAGGTGGCCTGAAAGCGAGATGCAGATAAGTTATACCTGTTGCTAATTAGTCAGGAGGGGTTCCTCAACACATCTCCTAGTGTGAGGGCATGGGCTAGTGTATGACAAGAGAGAGAATTAACCTTGAACATGGCCTCTACTCTTTAACATAATATGGGGGTTTTGCTTTTAGGCACAACTAACAATCTCAGACTAGTTTAGGCTGGGTGAGATTAAGAAGGTGATGCGCTTTGTCCAGATTGGACATCAGGTTAGGTTGGAGATGTCATTGTAATTGGGATTTTGGAACTAGGAGTGGTGGGACAGTTAAATTGACCTTGTCTGGGTGTGTTTAGAACATAAGGTCGCCTAAATCAGTTAGAGGTCTGATTGACTTAGGAGGGCCTCATGGGACTAGGACTTTTTTCTGAATGGGGAACATAGTTCTAACATTAAATCCTGAGATGTAAAGTCTTAATCCTTATGACATGCCATAATACTATTGAGCTGAATTACGGTTATGGACAGTTACAGTAAGAGGGCTGCAGTTCCTTAGAGTACATGGTCGAGGATGGGAACTGCGAGTTATGGAGAGGATTGAGCACCAGGTTGATCCTCCAGAGTAAGTGCCCAGGGTTACACACAACTAGTGAGGGCAGAAAAACTGATAGGAATCTCAACAACTAGAGTCAGGGTGATTTCTAGGACAAAGGTAAAAATCAGTGCTCTGGAGTCTTTTTTTCTGCACCTTTAGAGCTCCTGCATCTAGTCTGGCTTCCTGTATGTCCGAATCCTGCAGCCAGGTCAACGTTCCCTGCTCCTGTGGCCGGCAGATTGCATTGCTTTCCATGCGTATGGGCAGGCTCTGGGAATAAAGCACATAAATCAACTGCAAAAGAGCCTTCTTTGGAGGTTCCTGCCTTCCAAGTAGTGTTTGCAAATACACGTCCTGTCGTGAAAGAAGTAAGGAGAAAAAAGTAGGATGGAGCAGAGGACGTGATAGGTGGAAACAAACAAAAGAAGTAAACAAAAAGAATTAATTTGATGGCTTCGCCGACTTAGGTGCAGTTTTAAGAGGCTTGGCCTAGGCTTGGGGATCTATGTTTCTTACTGGGCTTTGCTGGCCTTTTCGATGCAAGAGTGATGAATCTAAGCAAGAATGCCATCTACCTTTAGAGCTGAAGGCGTGATGAGGATAACAGTATGAGGTCCTTTCTAGGCAGGAATGAATCCTTCTTTCTGGAAATTTTTAACATACACCAGGTCACTTGGCTGGAAAGAGTGGCAGGGTCCTGTCTGGTCAGGAACTGGATTTGGGTGTGCTCCCTGGACAAGCAGCTGGATGATGTCTTGTACTTGTTGGAGAGATTGCAAGTACTGTAATAAATTCATTTGAGAGATTTCTGCTAAATGGATGTCTTTTAACCTAGGCAGGATAGGTGGAGCCCTTCTCTACATAATTTCAAAAGGTATAAACCTAGCTCGGTAAGGGGTGCATCTTACTTTAAGAAGGGCTAAAGGAAGTAGTCTCATCTAATTCTAACTGGTTTCTAGAATTAATTTTGTAAGAGTATTTTTTTAGGGTGCAGTTCATGCATTCTACTTGTCCAGAGCTGTGGGGTCGGTAGGCCCAATGGAGCTTCTATTTGATGTCTAATGCGTTGCTGACTGACTGAACTACGGATGAGATGCAGGCTGGCTTATTACCAGACCTTATGACAACAGGCAGCCTGTGTCTTGGGATGATTTCATTTAGTAAAAATTTAGCTACTCAAGTGGCAGTTTCGTTTCTGGTGGCAAATGCCTCAGTCTACCTGGAAAAGGTGTCTACTACACCAGGTGGTACTTATACTTTGCCCGGTGTGGTTTTATCTCTGTAAAGTCAATTTTCTACCTTTCTTTCTCCTGGTGAGTCTCCACAGAGATGGTGGCCTGGGTTGGGTTTGGGACCTTGCTTGGAGTTTAGTTGAGCACAAGCTGTACACTGGAGAGCTGCTTGGTTAGCTAAGTCCTGAGGGTGGGGTATCTTGAAACAATTCCTTAGTAGCTGGGTGAATTTTACTCCTCCTAAATGGGTGGTAGAATGTAGATGATTGATTAGAGTTTTTCTGAGGGCTCGAGGTATGAAGACTCTGGAAACAGAATCTATCAACCTTCTTGATTTGTATTAGATCTGAAGCCTGTTTGTCTTCTTCTGTGGAGTATTTTGGGTGATTTGGCAAGTTGGGTTGTGGAAAAGACATGGCAGGCCATAGGACTAAGGGCACGACTGGGAGCTGAGTGGCTTCTTGGGGTGCAGAGTCTACTCTTTGCTTACCACGGGCAATGGCTCTGTCTTCTCTTTGATGTGCTTTGCAGTGAATTACAGCTACCTTATGAGGAAGCCAGACAGTTTCACGCAGGGATAAAATTTCTTCTTTGATTTTTAATAGTCTTTCTTGTTGAGATGAGTAGCCTACACTCTTGATAAATGACTCTATGTACACGTACAGTAGCAAAGGCATACCTGCTGTCAGTGTAAATGTTAATACATTTGTCTTTATTGGAGAACTTGAGCGAGGGTAAGCAATCAATTCAGCCTTCTGGGCTGAAGTATTTGTTGGCAATGCCTGGGCTTATAGCACATTAGACTCCATGGTAACGGCCGCACCAGCCTTCCATACCCCTTGTTCGAGGAAGCTACTACTGTCTGTAAATAAGGTGGCGTCCACCTTCTTTAGAGGCAAATCTTGGAGATCAGTTCGGCCAGTTTCCATAGTTTCTAACAGTTCTTGGCAATCATGGACAGGTGTAGTGAAGTCTGGATCAGGAAGTAAAGTAGTTGGATTTAAACACCTTGTGGGAGGGAAAGTCAAATGAGGCTGATCTAACAGTAAACTCTGATACTGCAGGATGCGAGAATTAGACATCTATTTGCCAGAAGCACTTTGTAGCAAGGTCTCTATGGCATGTGAAGCTGTAAGGGTTAAATTTTGGCCTAGAGTCAATTTATCAGCCTCTTGGACCAGGCTTGCGGTTGCTGCTATGGCTTGCAGACAGCTTGGCCATCCAGAGGCCACAGGGTCCAGTCTCTTAGACAAATAGGCTACTGGGCATCTCCAGGGTCTTAAAGTCTGAGTAAGCAACGCTTTAGTAACTCCTTGGCTTTTATGAATAAAAAGGTGAAATGATTTTGAGATATTAGGGAGGGCTAGAGTGGGGGCCTCAGTTAGTGCCTTTTTCAGGTTTTGGAAAGCCTGTTCTACAGTGTCAGTCTAAACTAGTGGACCTTTCCTTCTGGTAGCGGTGTACAGGGGTTTAGCAATTTTTGTGAACCTTAATATCTACAGGCGACAGTATCCTATGACCCCCAGGAATTCACGTACCTGTCTTTTGGTGGTGGGAGTGGGGATTTGTAGGATGGCTTCCTTACAAGCACCGGTGAGTGCCTGGTTTCCTCTGTTTATTTTATATCTTAGGTAGGAGGCTCTGGGAAGACAAAGCTGGGCTTTTTTGGCTGAGACTCCATACCTGAGTTCCTGAAGAAGGTAAAGTAGGTCTTTGGTATGTTGCAGGCAGCTGTCAGTAGTTTCAGTAGCTAATAAAAGGTCATCTACATATTGAAGAAGAGGACAATTAGGGAGTTTGTCTCAAAATGGTACAAGAGCTTGTTGGAGGGCTTCCTTAAAAAGGGTGGGGGAATTTTTAACACCTTGAGGTAACTGAGTCCAGGTCAATTGGGTGGTGTCTTCTGAGCCAGGATCTGTCCATTCAATGGCAAATATAGGGTGACTTTTGGGGGCTAGAGGAATAGCAAAGAAAGCATTTTTTAAATTAAGGACAGTGTACACTGTGTGTTCTGGTGGGAGCAGGCTGAGTAAAGTATAAGAGTTAGGGACTGTTGGGCAGACAGTGACTGTCCACGTGTTAACTTCCTTTAAGGCCAGTAGTCATTTGTTGTGGGTTTTTGGACTGGCAAAAATGGAGTATTCCAGGCGGGCTGACATGGTGTAAGTATGCCAGCCTGTAACAGTCACTGAATATGGAGATTGATTCCTTTCTTAGCCTGCTGACTCATAGGATATTGCTTTACCTGGACTGGCAAGGCATTGGCCAGGAGTTCTACTACTACTGGCAGATGGTGCATAGCCAGTCCCGGGGGGTTTGACTCAGCCTAGACTTGAGGAAAGAGAGTCTGTAAGTCCAGTAGGAGAGGATTAGTTTTATTTTCTGGCAGTTGTGAAGGTGAAACTAAGAGATATTCTTCTGACAGAGGGGTGGTTAGCAGGATCTGGGCAGTGGGAGGTATTGTGTCTCCTAGCATGAGGTGAGCTTGTTGGGCTGAGAAGGAAACAGATGCCTGCAGCTTGTGGAGCAGGTCTCATTTTAGCAGGAGAAAGGGACACTCTGGGACCACAAAGAATGAGTAGGTTACTCTTTTCTGTCTTAAACTCATCTCTCATGAGTGGGTGACAGAATATTCTTGAATAACTCAACTAGCATTCTGTACAGCCACTTTCTTACTAGAGACACTGCCTAGGGGCATCTGCAGTATTATGTGTTCTACCCTGGTGTCAATTAGGAAGCATATGGACTGGCCCCCTACTGTGACGGTCACCATGGGCTCCCAGGGGCTAAGTGGAAAGGAGCCCTAGCCCTGTCACTTATCAGATTCCTCTGCAGCGGGGAGGGTGAGGACTTTTTTCTCTTCTGATTTTTCCTCTGGCCTAAATGGGCATTACTTTTTCCAGTGTCTTATCTGTTTGCAATAAGTACATTGGTTTTTCTCCAGGGGAGCCCACTCCTCTTTCTGGCCTTTTTGGCGGGGACTCAGGGTTCCTTGACCATTTTTCTGTGACAGGGGCCTTTCCTTCTTGACTTCCTGACTAGCAACCACTATGATTTTTGCCTGTATTTTTGATGCTTTGTCAGCGGCCTTTTCAGCTGCCTGAGCTGCTTGTTTCTGCTTTTCAAACTCTTGGTTGTCAAAAACCTTTTGGGCTATCTTTAAAAGCTGACCGATGTTCATCTTGGCAAATCCCTCTAGCTTTTGTAATTTTCTTTTAACGTTGGGGGCTGCCTGAGCCACAAATGCCAAATTAAGAGCATGGCTATTTTTGGGAGTTGTAGGGTCAAAAGGGGTGTAAGTCTGATAGGCCTCCTGGAGGCATTCTAAAAATGCTCCTGGTGACTAGTTAGGCCCCTGGACAACTTCAGTTGTCTTAGACAAATTTATAGGTTTTCGAGCGACTCCTTTGATACCTACAAGGAGATATCACTGAAAATCATCTAAAGTTCTCCTTCCACCTAAGGAATTTGGGTCCTAATTAGGCAAAATTAGGTAGAGGGAAAAACCTCTTCAATTTGGTCTCGGGTTTCCTCTTCTGGCCTACTAGCTGTTATAAGGTAATACTTTCTGGCCTCCCTTTGGATAACTCCCTCTGTTCAGAGGTGAAGGGGTAAAAGGAGTTGCTGACAGTCATCCGAGGTGGGGCGGTGAGTCCGGAGCATGGACTCCATTAGTGAAGTCAAAACCTGGGGATTTTTAGAAAAGGGGGGATTATGAGCCTTCCAGTTGTACAGGCCAGAGGTAGAGAAAGGGACATAAACTAAGAAGGGAGCTGAGCACTCTTCACCTGGAGGGATTTGAACCTCTCTCAGTGGGAGGAGGGGGTGGCTACCTCCTCCTGCCTCTACAGCAATTGGGAGGCTATCGGCAGAGAGCTCACTGGAGATGTAGTCAAGGAAACAAGGGAAGAAGCCAGGGGAGCAGGAGGGTTATAGGGCGGTGGAACTGGGAGAGGAAAACTTTCCTCTTCTTCAGAAGGAGGCAGTACAGGAGGAGCCGAGGGGACTGAGGGTCGGGGTAAAAATACAGAGCAGCTCAAGGGACCTTGGAAGTGGGATCATGAATGACACATGAACAGAGTGAGGGAGGAGGGCTCTGGAGCAAATGTAGCCATTGATCAATGTAGGGAAACTGATCGGGGTGACCAGGGCTTCCAGTAATGACCTGCCTGAACAGCTGTGGGGTTAAATGACCTTTCTAGGGGCCACCTGGTTCCATACTGTGGCCATTCTACTTCACAGAGTGTCCAGAGTTTGCCTTTTTTCAGGCAGACTCCATAATCCTCTGAGAAGCCTATAGAGAAATTCTACAACATACACTGGAGAGGACTCCACTCTTTACAGGGCCAGGAAGAGAAGTTTCCTATTTTAGAGGCAGTTTAACAAGGGTGAACAGAGATATTAAACCTGGCATGGACAGAAAGATTCACAACTTGGGGGGCTGGCATATCAGAAGAACAGAAATACAACCAGAAAGAGCAGGAAAACCATCACAGCTAATACTTCTTGCCACATGAAGTTGGTTTTCTTAAGCTTCAAGATTTAGGGAGGAGGAGTAGCGGCTGACCCAAGGCCTCTTTGGCCGGCTGGACCTCCTTCCCTTGAGCTATACCCGAAGTATTTTTGGTGTCTGCGTGATTCAAAGGCAAAAAGTTCAAACTCGGCCTTTTCTTTCAAGGGTTTTAGGAGGGAGAGCAGGGCTAAAGTTTGGAGGCTCTGGACTTGCTGTGACACAGGAAAACGAGATGTGCCGGGTAAGGGATAAGGATGAGGAGGAAAGGGACCACTCGGATCTCTCCTAAGGTAGGAGAGTAGCCATGGGGAAACAGAATAGGAGTCCAGAGGGAGAAAAGGAGTAGGAGCCTAGGCTTCTCTGCACAGTCTTCTATTCAAAGGCAGGGGAAACGTTACAGGATGACAGAAAAGGTGGGCAAGGAGGTCTGCAGCATGACTATTTTGGACCTACCACTGATCTAATGTGGAGGCAGTCCAGTTACTAGGGCATGGGATGTGGCGATCTAAATTCCAGCAGCCTTTATGGTGCCAGAAGTTCTAAATGGGTGAGTATTTCCCACTCCTTCCCGTAACAGCACTTGATTTCTTTCTGACAAAAAAGGCAGGACTGGGACGGCCAGCCCAAATGACTGATGAGAAATTTGACCTCCTGTGGTAGAGAATCAGTACTGAGGACCTTGAAGAAGTTCTTTCCCAGTCACCTTGGGCAGTATCGGTGACCTGACATATGAAACTTAGACACTAAATGAGATGATAGACACCGAGCAGGACAATCAACGTAAAACAAACAATAGACCTTAGGGTATATAAACAATTATGGCAGTTTTTATTAGACAGACAAAGGGGTGTCCCGTGATGGGATCAGTCAGGTGCCCGCCTGGCCACTCCCCCTGAGGGGACTCAGACTCCTCTTAGCACTGGCAGGCTGGTATAAAGCCCCGGCTCGGATCGAGCTATGCCTGATGCTGCCTTAAGCCTTATGAGGTCACCACGGAACAGCAGGCCAGGGCCCACTCAAACTCCGTAGCTTTCGCCATGGAGCTACAAACTGGAAGTTCAAGCACAAGCCCTTGACTTCATCATCCACTCACCATTCACACAGAGTTTATAACAGTTTTTTCTTATTCTGAAACAGAGGTCTCCAGGAAACTGGAACTTGAAAGGGAGGAGAGATAAGCAGAGAGAGGAGAGAGAGAGAGGAGAGAGAGACAGAGACAGAGACAGACAGACTAGTCTTTAATGGAGAGACTGGCCTGCCAGAAACCAGGACTCAGTCTTCCAGCATCCTGGAATATGGACTGAGTCAAGAGAGGGCCCCCATCAGGGCCACTTCCCTCCCAGAGAGACACAGAGATGCCTCACAGAAAAGCAGGACTCTGTCCTCCAGCGTCCTGGAATGCGGGCAGAGTCAAAGAGGGAGGGTCCCCGTCAGAGCCACATCCCTCCCAGAGAAACAGAGTCAGATCTGACTTACCTTCCCAGGACCAGAGAACTCAGGAGTTGAATTTTTATGGGTACACACCAGTGGTCGATCCGTTCCCCTCTGGAAGACAGGGTCTTATGGGGCCCTGGAACGTCTTCGGGGTGCCTCCCCTATAAGTCTGCCCTCAGTCTGGGGGAGCCTGGAATGCGTCCGGCTCTCGCACGGTGGTAAACATCTCGCTGGGGCCTCCAAATGTTGTAACCAAGCGAGTTGTAGAGAACTGCCACATTTTGAAACAAATTAGAGTATTTGATTAGCTGGCGACCCAGAAGCAGCTAACGCCTAAAATTCTCTCGGCCCTGAGGAAGAGGTTAGTTTTGTTTTTATACCATGGTCTAAATAGGGGAGGGGGATTTTAGCTGAAGCAATTTTTGCAGAAGCAGAACTGGCAGTAAGTTAAAAAATTAATTGGTTACAAATGCAGTTCCAAAAAAACAAACAATTCTAGGTGCAGGGGCTTAAACTATCACAAAGAGATAAACGTAGGGGTTTTGGGTGCCATCCACCGAGTGCATCCCCAGGAGCTGCTGGTGCAGCTCGCCTCAATATCTTATCAGCAGGTGCGTTCCTGGATCTGCTTTGAGTCAGTTTTACACTAGCTATGCCTGGAAGGAGGTGAAAGGGGTTACAAGTGAAGAAACTAAAATGGAGTCTGTCTGACTCTCTCTCTACTAGGAGAGAGCCACTCAGTTTAAAACAAGGTAAGGTGTCACATGACTACTGAAGATAACTCATATAACTCAAATTATATGCTCTTTGTTATTTTGTTCCTGGCATAATTTACTTAACATAATGTCCTAAAGGTTTATCGTGTGTGTGTGTGTGTGTGTGTGTGTGTGTGTGTGTGTGTGTGTGTGTTGCCCAGCTAGTCATAAACTCCTGGGCTCAGAACATTTTTTTGCTTCACCCTCTCAAACTGTTTGAATTACAGGAGTGAGCCGCCACACTGGCCCTAAAGGTTTATCTTTATTGTAGCATGTGACATAATTTCTTTTTATAAGGTATAATTATATTTCATCGCATGTATATGTTATTTTAAAAATCCATTTATATGGCTGGGTGTGGGGGCTCAAGCCTGTAATCCCAGCACTTTGGAAGGCAGAGGTGGGCAGATCACCTGAGATCGGGAGTTCCAGACCAGCCTGGTCAACATGGTGAAACCCCGTTTCTACTAAAAATACAAAAATTATCTGGATGTGGTGGCACATGCTTGTAATCCCAGCTACTCCAGAGGCTGAGACAGGAGAATCACTTGAATCCCGGAGGCAGAAGTTGCAGTGAGCTGAGATGGTGCCACTGCACTTCAACTTGGATGACAGAGTGAGACCCTGTCTCAATTAAACAGAAAAAAAATTCATTTACACATCAAAAAATCATTTAAGCAGCTTCCAAGGTTTGATTTTATGAATAATAAGATTATCAACATGAGTATGCAACTGTTACTTCCAGCTTCTGCTTTGCATATATAGACATTTTTTGTATAATATGCCAAAAAAAGGGTCCAAGTTTTTGTTTTTTGTTTTGAGACAGAGTCTTGCTCTGTCACCCAGGCTGGAGTGCAGTGGCATGATCTTGGCTCACTGCAACTTCTGCCTCCTGGGTTCAAGCAATTCTCCTGACTCAGCCTCCCAAGTAGCCGGGAATACAGGTACGTGCCACCATGACGAGTTGATGTTGTATTTTTAGTAGAGATGGGGTTTTCATCATGTTGGTCAGGCTGGTCTCAAACTCGTGATCTCCAGTGATCTGCCACCTGAGCCTCCCAAAGTGCTAGGATTACTGGAGTGAGCCACCGGGCCCAGTCCCAAGTTTTTTGTTTTTTTTGTTTTTGTTTTTTTTTTTTTTAATTTAAACATTAAGCTCTCTGGTGCCATTTGTTGGAGAGTCAGTCCTTTTCACATTGTTTGGTCATGGTAATGACCATGCAACTAAAAGCTGGAGCTTCTGTCTTTTCATTTCTGGAACATCCTGTCCATGAGTACCCTCAGATCCACCTCATGCTACCTGACCCAGACAACTGCCAGCCCTGACCACCTCCCTGCCCGAAGCATCCTGCACCTGGAGGTCCTGTCACCTCTCTTTCTGTAGCTGGCTTCCTCCTCTGGCTCCTTCAGCTTTCTTATTCCTGGTTCTCATGGTTAAGCATCTGGCTTCTTAGAGACGCAAGAGTAGAGCAGTTTCTTGGGTCCTGAACAGATGAAACGACCAGGACAAAACCTGTCAGTAAGTAATATTTTGTAATATGTTAGTTGATTTTTTAAATATTAAGCTAACACTAAATTTGTGAACAAATATTACCTGGTCATGGTATGTACTCATTTTCATATGTTGCTGAGTTAATTTGCTAGTGTTTCTGAAAATTTCTGCATCTACATTTATATGGGACATTGTTCCATAGTCTTCATTATTTCTGATTCTTTTGTCTGGTTTTGGGATCATGGTAATCCTGGCTAATAGATGAATTGGGAAATGTTACCTCTTCTATTGCTGACAGTTTTTGTGGGAAATTGGTATCAACTTTTCCTTAAGTGTTGGTAACATTTAAAATTTAAGCAACTTGACACTGAGCTTTTGATGTAAAAACATTTTAAATAACCTTTTTTTTCCTTGTTGTATGGCTATTTATCTACTCCATTTGATTGTAGATATAATAAAAAGTGTGTGTATATATAAATGTACACGCTTAACACAATCTATTTCTTCAGTGTACTTCTGTAATCTGTGACTATCACATTTTCTAATTTCATACTATATTATTAGTTACTTGACATGAAATAATCTGTAATATTATTCTTGTTACTTGACATGAAATAATCTGTAATAAAAATATAAAATAAGACTTTAACACTATTAAAAAATAACTCAAATGTTTCTCCATTGTTAGCATGAGAATATAACTATAATTGTGTTATTTAATTCTCGTGTTTACTGTGTGAAACAAATGAGTTACTGAATACAAAGAAAAAAAGCAAAACTGCTATTTGAATTTGGAATTAATCAATCAGGCAAACCAATCCTCTGTATTTTTATCAATATTTAGGTATGACAGAAAAATGAATTTTAATAAGAAAAACAAAATATTATATTTAAAAACGCTATGAACAAAAGAGAATCTGACAGTCACAGTGATTAGCATGTAGGATATGCAGTGTAAGTCATTATTTAAGCCATTGAACATTTATAGGCTTCACACCTAAGAATTTAAAGTGACTATATCAAAGATTCATTGAATAAAAAATAATTACTCCTTTTAAAAGATTATGTTTTTAATCAAAATGTAATCATTGCAAGTATTTGTTGGCTACAATGTCTTTTTTTATTTTTAGATTGAATCTCTTTCTGTCACCCAGGCTGGTGCAGTGGTATGATCTCGGCTCACTGTAAGCTCTGCCTCCCAGGTTCACACCATTCTCCTGCCTCAGCCTCCCAAGTAGCTGGTACTACAGGCACCCCCACCATGCCAGGCTAATTTTTTTTTTTTTTTTTTTGGTATTTTTAGTGGAGACAGGTTTCACTGTGTTAGTCAGGATAGTCTTGATTTCCTGACCTCATGATCTGCCCACCTTGGCCTCCCAAAGTGATGGGATAACAGGCGTGAGCCACTATGCCCAGCCAAGAATATAAAAGAGCAATTGAAATTGAAGATGAAGCCAGGCACGGTGGCTCACACCTGTAATCCCAGCACTTTGGGAGGCCGAGGCAGACAGATCACCTGAAGTCAGAAGTTTGAGACCAGCCTGGCTTAACATGGTGAAATCCCATTTCTACTAAAAATACAAAAAAATTATCCAGGCATAGTGGCAGGCACCTGTAATCCCAACTATTTGGGAGGCTGAGGCAGGGGAATCACTTGAACTTGGGAGGCGGAGGTTGTAGTGAGCAGAGATCATGCCAGTGCACTCCAACCTGGGGACAAGAGTGAGACTTTGTCTCAGAAAAAAAGAAAAAAAAAAAAAAAAGGAATTGAAGATGAATAAGTTCAAAGTTGAAGGTTGTAGATCATATAATCTTTTTTTCTTTTCAAATGTTTATTTTATGTACAAAGAACTATCATGGTTTTTCATTGAGTAGATGCTTTGGATAATCCTTTAAAGGAAGATCATAGATCATTTAGTCCAACGCAATGAAACCGATATCCTTCATGTACTGACGGAAACATCGGAGGCACATATGGAGGCCATATTTCTGGATCAGACCATGCCGGTTTGAACAGATGCAACAAGAGTGAGAACCCTGGCCTAATTTTCACGGGTGGCTCCAGTACAGCTGCTGGTGACCCATCTTGCTCTCAGGAGTGCAACAAGGTAAAGAAAAGGATCATATAATCTTATATAAAAAACCATAAACCATGTGGTAAACCTGTCTAGGCTGGGTGCGGTGTCTCAGGCCTGTAATCCCAGCACTTTGGGAGGCCAAGGTGGGTCTATCACCTGAGGTCAGGAGTTCAAGACCAGTCTGGCCAACATCGAGAAACTCTGTCTCTACTAAAAATACAAAAATTAGCTGGGCATGGTGGTACATGCCTGTAATCCCAGCTACTCGAGAGGCTGAGGCAGGAGAATTGCTTGAACCCAGGAGGTGGAGGTTGCTGTGAGCTGAAATTGAGCCATTGCACTGAAGCCTGGGCAACAAGAGAGAAACTCTGTCTCAAAAACAACAACAAAAAACTCCGTCTCAAAAACAACAACAAAACTGTCTAAGCTAATAAATAAACTCAGTAAGTTAGCAAACCGGTAAATTAACAAACAAGTATAAGTTATGGTTCCATACACTGAAAACAAACTGACAAAGTAGAGGAAGAAAATTATTTTATTTACAATAGCATTAAAATAATAAATTTTCAAAAATGAATTTAACTAATGAGATAAACAATCCTTACAATGAGATATATAAAAAATGAATTATAGAAGAGACAGACTTCAGAATATTTTATGCCAACAGATTGAAGTAATAAATGTTAGTTAAAGTGTCATGTTATCCAAAGCAATCTATAGATTTGATAAACTCCCTATCAAATTTCCAGTGACATTTTCTTCACGATAATGGAAAATACAATTCTAAAATGTATATGAAACTACAATAAACTTTGAACAGACAATACAATCTTGAGAATTTACATTTAACAGAGTTTAATTGAGCAAAAAACAATTTTCAAATTAGGCATCCTCTAAATTCAGAGTAGGCTTAGCAACACTCCAGCACAGACACGTAGTACAAAATGACTTATGGACAGAAAAACCAAAATGACATACAGAAAATGGAATTAAGGTACAGAAACACCCAGATTAATTACACCTTGAGACTCACTTTATTTGAATATGGTTTGAATAGTTGAAATCCTCATATTGGCAAAAACACAGTGGTTGGTGCTGTCACGCGAGTCCGTGTGAAGAGAGTCCACCAATAGGCTTTGTGTTAGCAACAAGGCTGTTTATTTCTTTTGTGTGCAAGTGGGCTGAGTCTGAAAAGAGAGTCAGCAAAGGGAGATGGGATGGGGCAGTTTTACAGGATTTGGGTAGGTAGTGGAAAATTACAGTTAAAGGTTGTTATCCTTTGTGAGTGGGGACGGGGTCACAAAGTGCAGGGTTGGGAGATCATGAGACTCATTGTCCAGGGGAGGAATGTTGGGGTGGGGCAGGAACAAATCACAATGGTGGAAAGTCATCTTTTATGGTTCTTCAGTTGCTCCAGGCCACCTAGATATATACATGCAGGTCACAGAGGTTATGATGGCTTAGCTTGGACTCAGGGGCCTGACATTCCTGTCTTCTTATATTAATAAGAAAAACTGAACAAAATAGTGGTAAAGTGTTGGGGCAGTGAAAATTTTGGGGGTTGGTATGGAGAGATTATTGGTGATGTTTCTCATGGCTACTTTGAACGAGATTAGGGGCAGCCTGGGAACCTAGAGTGGGAGAGATTAAACTGAAGAAGATCTTTGGGGTAAGAGGTGATATTTTGGGGTTGTTAGAAGGAGCAATTGTCATATAGAATGATTGATGATGGCCTTGATGTCATTTTGTATGAATTGAGGAACTAAATGGAAGACACAAGGTGCAAATAAGAGAAGGAGAAAAATAGGTATTAAAGGACTGAGAATTGGAAGGACCCAGCATATCCAATTAGAGAGTGCCCAAGGGGGTTCAGCATACTTATTTGCTTGGTTGGTGAGTTTGGGGCTCTGTCCTTCATTTTTTTATATGTTGTTATATACCAGGCCAGATTAATTAAGGTAAAAATAACATTCTTCATTTAAAAATATACAAAGTCCCCTTTTCTAGCAGTAAGTCAAGGCCTTGGCGGTTTTGGAGGAAACAGAAATGCTAAGCCAGCAATTGTTTGTTAAAGAAGGATTAGAGAGGGCTCAGAGAGAGTGAGAGAGATTGATAGTGTGATGGAGATAGCTGGAGAGAGGTAGAGGGTGGCATAAGAATGGGAACAAGAATAAGAGTGAGTATAAAAGTAAAGAATAGGACTTTATGAGGGTGAGAGTATTGGAGGGTGCCCTTTTAGCAAAGATTATCCATTCCAAGAGGGAGTCAAAAGTGGTGGATTGGGGAGAGTACCAGGTGATAACTGCTACGATGGTTTGGAGGATAAGTGTAAACTGGCAGTGTAAACAGGGGCAGGGCATTTAAGACTAGTTGAGAATGGTGAATAGGAGTATGACTAGACAGAAGATAGCAGGGATGACAAGTTTTTGGGGTGCAGTCCAAGTTGGGGAAGTGACTGTGTAAACCCCATTGTAAACAGTTAAAGTAAGGAAGAAGAGACCTAATAAAAATGAAAGCATGTATTAGGTTTATAAGGATTACTATTATCCTTTAGGAATGCAGGTGAGTTTAAGGGAAGTAGGGGTGAGTACTTCCAACTTCCAGGAGGAAGAGGAGAGACTGTTTGTCTGACGGTCACAGCTTTATTCTGGAGCGGTGAATCTAATGGGGGAGGGTCCTGCAGATGGATGGCAGTTGGGGTACTATAGATGATTAAGTAGGGTCTGGTCCGTTGAGGCTGTAGAGTTTGAAGGGTCAGACTCTTAACAAGAACTGGTCGTCCAGCTAGGGTATCTTCACATGGCTGGGTATCTGGAGTAGGCAAGAGAAGACTAGCAGCCTGGAAAATTTCCTGTCTGGCCTGCTGGAGGACTGGAAGATAGTAGCCTAGAGGGCTGGTGTCCGGGATGAGGTTGGGGCTGAGCAAGAAAGTGTGTCCATATAAGAGTTCAAATGGACTGTACCTTTAGCATCTCAAGGACAGGCTCTAATTCTGAGAAGAGCAAGAGGTAAAAGTGCTGTCCAGTCCTTTTTAAGTTGGTGGCTGAGCTTGGTGAGGTGTGTCTTTAAAAGCTCATTAGTCCTTTCTACCTTTCCTGAGGATTGAGGATGGTAAGAGGTATGAAGGTTCCACTGAATACCAAGAGCCTGAGAAACTGCTAGGATGATTTAACTAATAAAGGCTGGTTCCTTATCAGACTGTTTAGAGGTGAGAAGGCCAAACTGAGTAATTATGTCTGACAGAAGGGAAGAAAGGACTGCAGTGGCCTTCTCAGACCCTGTGGGAAAGGCCTCTACCCATCCAGTGAAAGTGTCTACCCAGACCAAGAGGTATTTTAGTTTCCAGACTTGGGACATGTGAGTAAAGTTAATTTGCCAGTCCTGGGTAGGGGCAAATCCCTGAGCTTGATGTGTAGGAAAGGGAGGAGGTCTGAAAAATCCCTGAGGAGTAGTAGAATAGCAGATGGAACACTGAGAAGTGATTTCCTTGAAGATAGATTTCCACAATGGAAAGGAAATGGAAAGGAAACTAGCACTAAGAGATGTGCTAGTGGCTTGTAACCTACATGGAAGAGGTTATGAAGTGATGACAGAAGGCCAGGTGTGGTGGCTCATGCCTGTAATCGTAGCACATTGGGAGGCTGAGGTGGGTGGATCACAAGGTCAGGAGATTGAGACCATCCTGGTTAACATGGTGAAACCCCGTCTCTACTAAAAATACAAAAAAGTAGTCAGACACAGTAGCGGCCACTTGTAGTCCCAGCTACTCTGGAGTCTGAGGCAGGAGAATGGCATGAACCTGGGAGGTGGAGCTTGCAGTGAGTTGACATCGCACCACTGCACTCCAGCTTGGGTGACAGAGCAAGACTAAATCTCAAAAAAAAGAAAAGAAAAGAAAAGAAATAGAATGGACCTGTAAGGCTAGAAGGAGATATTTTCCTTGGTCCAAGAACCATTTGCCTTGAGTGGGGAAGGATTGATAGGTGGAAACTTATCAATGTGGGAGAGTAATGACTGATGAGAAGGAGAAAAACTCGCCATGAGGACAGAAGTAGGAATACTGGCTGCTTTTTTAGCTGTCTTATCAGCATAATTGTTGCATCTTTGAGAAACATGCTTTCTTTGAGACCCAGAACACAATAATGGGTTGTGGAGGGAGGTATTGAGGATAGGAGAATATATGGGTTTGGCACCACGAGGTGGATAGGCAAGACAATTTGGTTGATAAGGCAAAGATTCTGGACAGACTTTAATCCCTTCAAAATCTGTTGAGGGATGGGATACTTGTGTTGAGCAGGATAAGGGTGATTAGGTTTTAATGGGATAGTCATGTGTGTGTGATTGGTTGCCCGGAGGGATTAGAGGTGTCCTATACTTGTGGATTAAGGTGGGGGGTATACAAGAGGAAGACATGAAGGAGGCTTTGGGTTGGGGAGAAGAGCAGCAATATGTGGCTGCAGTCCAGGAATAGTCAGGGTAGCAGATAATTTTGTTAAAACGTCTTGACCTAATAAGGGAACTGGGCAGGTGGGGATAACTAAAAAGGAGTGCATAAAAGAATGTTGTCTGGGGGGGAATGCCCAAGATGGCCGAATAGGAACAGCTCCAGGCTTCAACTCCCAGCGTGAGTGACACAGAAGATGGGTGATTTCTGCATTTTCAACTGAGGTACTGGGTTCATCTCACTGGGGCGTGTTGGACAGTTGGTGCTGGTCTGCGGGTGCAACCCGACCAGCAAGAGCTGAAGCAGGGCGAGGCATCGCCTCACCTGGGAAGTGCAAGGGGGAAGGGAATTCCTTTTCCTAGCCAAAGGAAATTGAGATATACAACACCTGGAAAATCGGGTAACTCCCAGCCTAATACTGTGCTTTACCAAGGGTCTTAGCAAATGGCACACCAGGAGATTATATCCCACACCTGACCCAGAGGGTCCCATGCTCACGGAGCCTCTCTCATTGCTAGCACAGCAGTCCAAGATCTAACTGCAAGGCAGCAGCGAGCCTGGGGGAGGGGCACCTGCCATTGCTGAGGCTTAAGTAGGTAAACAAAGCTGCTAGGAAGCTCGAATTGGGTGGAGCCCACCACAGCTCAAGGAAGCCCACCTCTGTAGACTTCACCTCTGGGGACAGGGCATCGCTAAACAAAAAGAAGCGGAAACCTTGGCAGATGTAAATGCCCCTGTCTGACAGCTTTGAAGAGAGCAGTGAATCTCCCAGCACAGAGGTTGAAATCTGAGAACAGTCAGACTGGCTGCTCAAGTGGGTCCCTGACCCCTGAGTAGCCTAACTGGGAGACATCCCCTACTAGGTGCAGATCAACACCTCACACCTCACACAGTTGGGTACACCCCTGAGACGAACCTTCCAGAGCAAGAATCAGACAGCAACACTCACTGTTCAGCAATATTGTATCTTCTGCAGCCTCCGCTGCTGATATCCAGCTGAACAGGGTCTGGAGTGGACCTCAAGCAAACTCCAGCAGACCTGCAGTTGAGGGTCCTGACTGTTAGAAGGAAAACTAACAAACAGAAAGGACACCCACACCAAAACCCCATCAGTATGTCACCATCATCAAAGACCAAAGGCAGACAAAACCACAAAGATGGGGAAAAAGCAGTGCAGAAAAGCTGGAAATTCAAAAAATCAGAGCACATCTCCCCCTCCAAAGGAATGCAGCTCATTGCCAGCAACAGAATAAAGCTGGACAGAGAATGACTTTGATGAGTTGAGAGATGAAGGCTTCAGTCAATCAAACTTCTCAGAGCTAAAGGGAGAACTATGTAACCAGCTAAAAGAAATTAAAAACCTTGAAAAAATATGTGATAAATGGCCAACTAGAATAACCAATGTAGAGAAGTCCTTAAAAGAAGTGATAGAGATGAAAACCATAACACGAGAACTAAGTGACAAATGCACAAGCTTCAGTAAGCGACTTGATTAACTGGAAGAAAGAGTATCAGAGATTGAAGATCAAATGAATGAAATGAAGTGAGAAGAGAAGTGTAGAGCAAAAAGAGTAAAGAGAAATGAACAAAGCCTCCAAGAAATATGGGATTATGTGAAAAGACCAAATCTACGTCTGATTGGTGTGCCTGAAAGTGACAGGGAAAATGGAACCAAGTTGGAAAACACTCTGCAGGATAACATGCAGGAGAACTTCCCCAAACTAGTAAGGCAGGCCAACATTGAAATTCAGGAAATACAGTGAATGACACAAAGATACTCCTTGAGAAGAGTAACTCCAAGACACATAATTGTCAGATTCACCAAAGTTGAAATGAAGGAAAAAATCTTAAGGGCAGAAAGAGAGAAAGGTCGGGTTACTGACAAAGGGAAGCTCATCAGACTAACAGCAGATCTCTCGGCAGAAACTCTACAAGCCACAAGAGATTCAGGGCCAATATTCAACATTCTTAAAGAAAAGAATTTTCAACCAAGAATTTCATATCTAGCCAAACTAAGTTACATGAGTGAAGGAGAAATAAAATCCTTTACAGACAAGCAAATGCTGAGAGATTTTGTCACCACCAGGCCTGCCCTACAAGAGATCCTGAAGGAAACACTAAACATGGAAAGGAAAAACCGGTACCAGCCATTGCAAAAACATGCCAAAATGTAAAGACCATGGATGCTAGGAAGAAACTGCATCAACTAATGAGCAAAATAACCAGCTAATATCATAATGACAGAATCAAGTTCACGCATAACGGTATGAACCTTAAATGTAAATGGACTAAATGGTCCAATTAAAAGACACAGACTGGCAAATTGGATAAAGAGTCAAGAACCATCCGTTTGCTGTATTCAAGAGACCCATTTCACATGCAGAGACACACATAGGCTCAAAATAAAGGGATGGAGGAAGATCAACCAAGCAAATAGAAAACAAAAAAAAAAAAAAAAAAAAAAAAAAGCAGGGTTTGCAATCCTAATCTCTGATAAAACAGACTTTAAACCATCAAAGATCAAAAGAGACAAAGAAGGCCATTACATAATGGTAAAGGGATCAATTCATCAGGAAGAGCTAATTATCCTAAATATATATGCAGCCAATACAGGAGCACCCAGATTCATAAAGCAAGTCCTTAGAGACTTACAAAGAGACTTAGACTCCCATATAATAATAATGGGAGACTCCAACACCCCACTGTCAACATTACACAGATCAATGAGACAGAAAGTTAACAAGGGATCCAGGAATTGAACTCAACTCTGCACCAAGCGGACCTAATAGACATCTACAGAACTCTCCACCCCAAATCAACAGAATATACATTCTTCTCAGCACTACATCACACTTATTCCAAAATTGATCACATAGTTGGAAGTAAAGCACTCCTCAGCAAATGTAAAAGAACAGAAATTGTAAAAAACTGTCTCTCAGACCACAGTGCAATCAAACTAGAACTCAGGACTAAGATACTCAATCAAAACCGCTCAACTACATGAAAACTGAACAACCTGCTCCTGAATGACTACTGGGTACATAACGAAATGAAGGCAGAAAGAAAGATGTTCTTTGAAAGCAGTGAGAACAAAGATACAACATACCAGAATCTCTGGGACACATTTAAAGCAGTGTGTAGAGGGATATTTATAGCACTAAATGCCCACAAGAGAAAGCAGGAAAGATCTGAAATTGACTCCCTAACGTCACAATTTAAAGAACTAGAGAAGCAAGAGCAAACACATTCAAAAGCTAGCAGAAGGCAAGAAATAACTAAGATCAGAGCAGAATTGAAGGAGATAGAGACACAAAAAACCCTCCAAAAAATCAATGAATCTGGGCACTGGTTTTTTGAAAAGATCAACAAAATTGATAAACCACTAGCAAGACTAATAAAGAAGAGAAGAGAGAAGAATCAAATAGATGCAATAACAAATGATAAGGGGATATCACCACCGACCCCACAGAAATACAAACTACCATCAGAGAATGCTATAAGCACCTCTATGCAAATAAACTAGAAAACATAGAAGAAATGGATAATTTCCTGGACACCTACACTCTCCCAAGACTAAACCAGGAAGAAGTTGAATCCCTGAATAGACCAATAGTGGGCTCTGAAATTGAGGCAATAATTAACAGCCTACCAACCAAAAAAAGTCCAGGACCAGACGGATTCACAGCCGAATTCTACCAGAGGTACAAGGAGGAGTTGGTACCATTACTTCTGAAACTATTCCAATCAATAGAAAAAGAGGGAATCTTCCCTAACTCATTTTACGAGGCCAACATCATCCTGAAACCAAAGCCTGACAGAGATACAACAAAAAAAGAGAAAATTTTAGAGTGGTATTCCTGATGAACATCGATGGAAAAATCCTCAATAAAATACTGGCAAACCGAATCCAGCAGCACATCAAAAACCTTATCTGCCATGATCAAGTGGGCTTCATCCCTGGGATGCAAGGCTGGTTCAACATACACAAATCAATAAACATAATCCAGCATGTAAACAGAACCAAAGACAAAAACCACATTATTATCTCAATAGATGCAGAAAAGGCCTTTGACAAAATTCAACAGCCCTTCATGCTAAAAACTCTCAATAAATTCGGTATCGATGGAACGTATCTCAAAATAATAAGAGCTATTTATGAGAAACCCACAGCCAATATCTTACTGAATGGGCAAAAACTGGAAGCATTCCCTTTGAAAACTGGCACAAGACAGGGATGCCCTCTCTCACCACTCCTATTCAACACAGTGTTGGAAGTTCTGACTAGGGTAATCAGGCAAGAGAAAGAAATAAAGGGTATTCAGCTAGGAAAAGAAGAAATCAAATTGTCCCTGTTTGCAGATGACATGATTGTATATTTGGAAAATCCTATTGTCTCAGCCCAAAATCTCCTTAAGCTAATAAGCAACTTCAGCAAAGTCTCAGGATACAAAATTAATGTGCAAAAATCACAAGCATTCTTATACAGCAGTAACAGACAAACAGAGCCAAATCATGAATGAACTCCCATTCACAATAGTTTCAAAGAGAATAAAATAGGAATCCAACTTACAAGGGATGTAAAGGACCTCTTCAAGGAGAACTACAAACTACTGCTCAGTGAAATCAAAGAGGACACAAACAAATGGAAGAACATACCATACTCATGGATAGGAAGAATCAATATTGTGAAAATGGCCATAGTGCCCAAGGTAATTTATAGATTCAATGCCATCTCCATTAAGCTACCAATGACTTTTTGTACAGAATTGGAAAAAACTGCTTTAAAGTTCATATGGAAGCATAAAAGACCCCACATTGCCAAGACAATCCTAAGCTAAAAGAACAAAGCTGGAGGCATTCACGCTACCTGACTTCAAACTATACTACAAGGCTACAGTAACCAAAACAGCATGGTACTGGCACCAAAACAGAGATATAGACCAATGGAACAGAACAGAGTCCTCAGAAATAATACCACACATCTACAACCATCTGATCTTTGACAAACCTGACAACAACAAGAAATGGGGAAAGGATTCCCTATTTAATAAATGGTGCTGTGAAAATTGGATAGCCATAAGTAGAAAGCTGAAATGGGATCCTTCCCTTACTACTTTAAAGAAAATTAATTCAAGATGGATTAGAGACTTAAATGTTAGACCTAAAACCATAAAAACCCTAGAAGAAAACCTAGGTAATATCATTCAGGACATAGGCATGGGCAAGGACTTCATGTCTAAAACACCAAAAGTAATGGCAACAAAAGCCAAAATTGACAAATGGGATCTAATTAAACTAAAGAGCTTCTGCACAGCAAAAGAAACTACCATCAGAGTGAACAGGCAACCTACAGAATGGGAGAAAAATTTTGCAATCTACTCATCTGATAAAGGGCTAATATCCAGAACCTATGAAGAACTCAATCAAATTTACAAGAAAAAACAAACAACCCCATCCAAAAGTGGGCAAAGAATATGAACAGGTACTTGTCAAAAGAAGACATTCATACAGCCAACAGACACATGAAAAAATGCTCATCATCACTTGCCAGCAGAGAAATGCAAATCAAAACCACAATGAGATACCATCTCACAACAATTAGAATGGAAATCATTAAAAAATCAGGAAACAACAGGTGCTGGAGCGGATGTGGAGAAATAGGAACACTTTTACACTGTTGGTGGGACTGTGAACTAGTTCAACCATGGTGGAAAACAGTGTGGCGATTCCTCAAGGATCTAGAACTAGGAATACCATTTGACCCAGCCATCCCATTACTGGGGATGTACTCAAAAGATTATAAGTCATGCTACTATAAAACCGCACGCACACATATGTTTATTGTGGCACTATTCACAATAGTAAAGACTTGGAATCAACCCAAATGTCCATCAGTGACAGACTGGATTAAGAAAATGTGGCACATATACACCATGAAATACTATGCAGCCATAAAAAGGATGAGTTCGTGTCCTTTGTAGGGATATGGATGTAGCTGGAAACAATCATTCTCAGCAAAGTATCACAAGAACAGAAAACCAAATATTGCATGTTCTTACTCCTAGGTGGGAATTGAACAATGAGATCACTTGGACACAGGAAGGGAAACATCACACACTGGGTCCTATTGTGGGGATGGGGGGAGGGATAGCATTAGGAGATATACTTAATGTAAATGACGAGTTAATGGGTTCAGCACACCAACATGGCACATGTATACATATGTAACAAACCTGCACGTAGTGCACATGTACCCTAGAAGTTAAAGTATAATTTAAAAAAAAATTGAGAGGCTCCATCCTGGGCCCTGTCTACAGAGGGCCTTGTGACATATCTCTGCATCAATCACCTCGGAAATGTGACCCGTTTTTGCCTGCATTCTGTCCACAGGAAAAACTGTGACTTATCACTAGGCCCAGGTACCAGTTGATGTGTCTCTGGTAACTGGGCCTTGACCACAGAGAGGATTGTTACCTATTGCTGGGCTCAGCCCCTATGTGGTGTGACTATACTGTCTGTGTCCTGCTTTCAGAAGAAGACTGTAACATATTCCTGGTTGAGTATTCAGGTGATGTGACACTCCTGTGTGGTCCCTGCCTTCAGAAAAGATTGTGATGTATTCCTGGCCAAAAACCCAGGTGACGTGACTCTTATCTCTCCCTATTCACAGGTAAGATTGTAAAATGCCTTGTTCTAGCTCACAGGTGTGATGATGTTGATCCTTTTTTTCTTTGTCTTTTTCTTTTTTTTTTTTTTTTTGAGACGGAGTCTCTCTGTCACCCAGGCTGGAGTGCAGTAGTGTGATCTCAGCTCACTGCAACCTCCGCCTCCTGGGTTCTAGGAATTCTCCTGCCTCAGCCTCCTGAGTAGCTGGGATTACAGGTGTACACCACCAATCCTGGCTAATTTTTGTACTTTCAGTAGAGATATGGTTTCACCATGTTTGCCAGGCTGGTCTTGAACTCCTTACCTCAAGTGATCTGCCCGCCTCAGTCTCTCAAAGTTCTGGGATTACAGCATGAGCCACCGTGCCAGGCCACAAATGTGATGATGACTCTCATACCTCAAACCAACCAATAGGAGAGATCCTGTTTCTTATAACTAGACTTAAAATCATGAATATGATCATGGGTCTTCTTGTACGAAGGTCCTAGAGAAATACCACTTTCTTTTATACTATATCAATCTCTTATTATACAGAGATTGCCATTCCAGGGTTCAGAACACAGGTGAGATTGTGTTTCTCATATGCATACCCCGGCAACCATTAAAATTGTCATCTTCACACATGGACAGAGCCCACTGATAAGTCCTGAATCTCACACATGGAAAAAATCCACAGTTGAAATTGTGACTGTCATATATGAACATCCAGGCAGAGCTGAAATGATGAGTCATTTCTAAATCCAGTTTATAGGCAAGTGAGAACTTTTCTGTCTGAACCCGAGAGAATAAAAGATTGTTTTGAATTAGACAAAATAGAGCTAAAAGTTCAAACAAGTGGTGGAAGGATTGTAAAAATCTTCCAAAGAATTCCATGTGTGGATATATTGACTAAATTCAGAAAGGTACTACATGGTTTTTCTGTAAATAAAAAATTGAAATCAAAGCACAACAAGGTACTTGTAGTGCACTAATCTGCTTTTCAGCAAAATTTGTTAAGGGTTATAAAAGATTGTTGCTTCTTTAAAATTTCTGAGTCATTGTAACAAAATAAGTAATTTATGATAATCTGAAATTCTATTTTATAACATCAAGTGTTTCAAATCTCTAACACTTAACATGCTTCCCAAAATCAAACTTCAGTTTCAAACTTGCCTTTCCTGATTCCTGGCTTTTGGATACTTCAGAGGGCCCGTGGAGTATCCAAAAGAGAGGCAAACAGAATTATTTGACATATTTGGGTACATGAGGTTGGCAAAATGGTGTTTATTCAATCTTCTTTAGGTTATATTTTGGTGAATAATACTAATGTATGTTCCAAAATTGTTTAGGATTTCTAAAAGTCTAGTATATGGTATTAATGATAATAAAGGTTTTTATGTTAAGTTATTATAAACCACAGAGATAGCCAAACTTCTTTGACAATTGTGTTTCTAACTATAACTAACCTAGACATTTTGTTATTCACAGACAAGTGTTGTCTTGTTTTAATTCTTTTTAAAAGATGGTTTATATTAAGGTATAGAACGTTCACAGGTGCTCTCAAATACAGGTTTCTGATAGCCTTGGAGATTGTGACATTGGAATAAAGGAAAAAAGGACAGGATTCAGGGCCAGGTGTGGTGGCTCACGGCTGTAATCCCAGCACTTTGGGAGGCTAAGGCAGATGGATCATGAGTTCAGGAGATTGAGACCAGCCTGGCTAATACGGTGAAACCCAGTCTCTACTAAAAATACAAAAAATTAGCTGGGCATGGTGGCTGGCACCTCTAATCTCAGCTGCTCGGGAGGCTGAAGCAAACCTGGGAGGCAGAGGTTGCAGGGAGCCGAGACCGTATGACTGCACTTCAGCCTGGGCAACAGAGAGACTCCATCTCAAAAAAAAAAGCAAAAAAAAAAAAGCAAAAAAAAAAAAAAAAAAAAAAAAAAAGCGCAGGACCCATGAGGAGCTAAAATGTTCAGGAATATCAAGCAAAACAAGAGTTAACTAACTGAACTGAACTCAGAAAACGAAAGCAACCTTTTTGACTTTTGCTTGGTATATTGCTGATTCTTGTTTCATTTTTTAGAGTCAAGGAAACTTGTTTTTAACTATTTTTGGCCTTCAATAATTGAGTAAAGTATACTCCTATGAACAAAATTTGGAATATGCTTGTTTTTCTCTGCCTGTTTCCTCTAGAATTTGGAAACTATCTGAGTATTCTTAACTTATGGCAATATAGTTGTTTGAATGAGTGCAATAAGAATCCATTTTCTTTAGCAACAGGATGCAATTAGAGAAACTGTTTTTCGTTTGTTTATTCTAACCAAAGCTTTGACTGAAAGGGTACGCTTCCCTTTAAAGAGTCAAGCTTGACTTGCAGAGATGATAAAAACCCCTTGAAAAAACTGCCCTCATATCCTTGTCTACACAGTCTCTGTATAGCCTTCCTGACCTGTGGTCAGTGAAAAATATCACTTTTTAACAGGCTTAAGAGCTCCAAATTTATCTTGGGACCTTAAGAGGAAAGGATTACCCAGCTCACAGGCATTTGAGGATACAAACACATGGCTGTGCTCAGCTTTAGAAGGTCTTATCCCTTGTGGAATAGATTTCCATCAAAGCCAATCTAAAAGACCTATGTAGAGATAGTCATTTTTGCTCTACCTTATGCAAATAATAAGGGCAAGTATGGGACTAAAGTCTGTGTTGCAAACAACTCAGTCCTGTTATTTTATTTTATTTTATTTTTTAGATGGCGTCTCGCTCTGTCGCCCAGGCTGGAGTGCAGTGGCGCAGTCTCAGCTCACTGCATCCTCTGCCTCCCAGGTTCAAGCAATATTCTGCTTCAGCCTCTTGAGTAGCTGGGATTACAGGCACCCACCACCATGCCCTGCTAATTTTTGTATTTTCAGTAGAGGCAGGATTTAGCCATCTTGGCCAGGCTGCTCGTGAACTCCTGACCTTGGGATTCACCCACTTCAGCCTCCAAAGTGCTGGGATTACAGGTGGGAGCCACCTTACCTGGCCAGTACCCAATATTTTCTACAACAATATTTTATACATTTATTTCTACATGGATTATATAAGTTGGGCTTTCCAGAAGAAAAAGAAATAAAAAAAGCATATGTCTCAATGAGAGCTCACAATTATGAGAAAGGCAACCATGCAAAGAAAAATTACAAGGACTTAGTGCTCGTGAGGATTTAGAGCAACTAAAACTAGAAATGTAAAATGATACAGTAACTTTGGAAAACAATTTAGTGGTTTATTGTAATGTTATATATATACATTTAAATGTTACCAGGATGTCCATTCCTAGGTCATTACTAAAGCAAAGTGAAAACTAATGTTGAAATGAAAACTTTTTGTGGCTGTGTATTGCTAACTTTATTTTTAATTGCAAAAAGCTAGATATAAACCAGATGCTTTTCAGCAGTTGAATAAATAAACTGTGGTGCATCCATAACAACAGAATCCTAACATCATAACAACAGAATCCTAGTTGTTAATATCAACAACATAAAACAAATTGTTGATCCACATCACAGTATGCATGAGTCAGAAATTCATTTCTTCCAGTGAAGGAAGTAAGATCCAAAAGGCTACATATTATATGATCCAATTATATGGCATTGTAGAAAAAGAAAGTTATAGAGATTGATAATGATCAAGCTAGGCTTGATGGCTCAAACCTATAATCTCAGCATGTTGGGAGGCTGAGGTGAGAGATTTGTTTGAGTCAGGGATTTTAAGAGCAGCCTGAGCAATATAGCAAGACCTTACTAAAAAAGAAGAAGAAAGCAGAAGGAGAAGGCGAAGGGGAGAAGGAGAAATAGAAGGAGGAGAAGGAGAAAAGGAAGCAGAAGAAAAAAGAGGAGGAGGGGGAGGGAGAAGCAGGAGGAAGAGAAGGAGGAGAAAGAAGAACAAAAAGTAGTAGTAGTTAGGACAGTGAAACAGTTCTGTGTGGTACTCTGAAGATGGGTGTGTGACTCTAGACAGTTGTCAAATCTTATGAAACTGAACATCACAGAGAATTTTCCTTTCTGCAAAACAACACAAAACAAAACAAAAACAAATGATTTGGAGTATATTTAGATACAATGTAGAAAATTTTAAAAAGAGCTTAACCTAATAGAAATGTATTACCTAACCCTATTAAAGAAGGCTGGAATGAGGCCGGCGCAGTTGTTCATGTCTGTAATCTCAACACTTTGGAAGGCCAAGGTGGGTGGATCACCTGAGGTCGAGGATTTGAGACCAGCCTGACCAACATGGAGAAACCTTGTCTCTACAAAAAATACAAAATTAGCCAGGTGTGGTGGAGCATGCCTGTAATCCCAGCTCCTCGGGAGGCTGAGGCAGGAGAATCACTTGAACCTGGATGCAGATGTTACGAAGAGCCAAGATCGTGCCATTGCACTCCAGCCTGGGCCACAAGAGTGAGAACTCTGTCTCAAAAAAAAAAAAAAAAAAAAAAAAAAGAAAAAAAAAGGTTGGAATGAAAGGTCTTAATTTAAATCACCTTGAAAAGCAATGTTTTGATTGAATACTGCAAGAGTCAAAAACTATACATAAACTATTCTTGTTGGTATTATTTTTTCATAACCATATGAATTAGCAATTTTTAAAACTATGTTGTCATACACACACACACACACACACGTAGTAATTACTGCCTGTTTTTTGAACTTGAAAAATATTGGCAACAAAGGGAGAATTTTAGAATAAATGATGTGATGCTGGACTGGTGTTGCACATGTTTTTGTTTTTCAGACAGAGTCATTGTCACCCAGGCTGTAGTGCAGTGGTGCATTCCTGGCTCACTGAAGCCTCCACCTCCCAGGTTCAAGTGATTTTCATATTTGAGCCTCCTGAGTAGCTAGAATTACAGGTGTGTACAAGCTCACCTAATTTTTGTATTTTAGTAATGATGGGGTTTCACCATGTTGGCCAGGCTGGTTTCAAAATCCTGGCTTCAATCAATCCACCTGCTTTGGCCTCCCATAGTGCTGGGATTACAGGCATGAGCCACCATCCCCACTAGAAATATTTGGATAAATGCATGTTTCATAATATCTTTATTTAGAAAGAGACAGAGAAAAAGAGATTTATTCATACATGAGTGTATATTGATAAGTACATTGCCAAACTCTGTCTGCTGAAAGGTTTCAGAAGCAGTGACACCCCAGTATTAATGAGCATACCCAGCTCTCATATTATGGTTTCTAAGTACTATTCATCAATAAGAGGAATAACATTGTAGTAAAAATAGGTAAGTCTAGCACTGGAATGGAAAATACAAGTTAAAGTAGAGTATCTTGTGATGCCAGAAAGTTAAAAGTACTTTATGAACAACAGAAGAAGACATAACAAATGAAGCCAATCTGAAAGCCTTTCTGGTAGCCCAAGCTGGAACAATGTGAGAAACAAAATAAATAATCATAGCCTTGGATTATAACTTTTTGAATAAAAGAAATGTCTATGAGTCCATTAAAAATATTGAATTTTTAATATTGGATAGGAAAACATGGAAAGAAAAAAGAAAAAAAAATCTACAGAATTCCAAGTACTAATCAATGTAGATGGATAATGCAATATAGGAAATCGGTAGGACACCACGGTAATTACTGTCAACAAGATGTGTTGGGGAATGCAGAAATTATGGGTTAAAGGAGAAACTGTATTTACACAGCCTCAAAGTATCTGCATCCAAATATTTATAAATACCATTTTCAATGTATATACATATTTTTGAGATGGAATCTTGCTCTGTCACACAGGCTGGAATGCAATGACACAGCCTAGGCTCACTACAACCTCCACGTCCTGGGTTCAAGTGATTCTCCTATCTCAGCCTCCTGAGTAGCTGGGACCATAGGTGTGTGCCACCATGCCCAGCTAATTTTTGTGCTTTATTAGTAGAGATGGGGTTTCACCATGTTGGCCAGGCTGGTCTCAAACCTCTGACCTTTTGATCTGCCTGCCTTGACCTTCCAAAGTGCTGAGATTACAGATGTGAGCCACCACACCCGGCCTGTTTTTTTAATAAGACTTATGACTCCCACCTCAGACTTCCAAGTATCCTGGACCCTCTGGTGAGATCCTCTCTCTACTTTTAAAAAATACCAAACAACAACAAAAACAAAAACAAAAAAAACCCCACCATAGCTCTGTTTATTGTTATTTTTTTAAAGTAGAGACAGGGTCTCACAATGTTGAGACTGGTCTCGAATTCTTGAGCTCAAGCAATTTGCCCTTTTTGGCCTTCCAAAGTGCTGGGATTACAGGCAGTGTATTACTTGGTAAGAATTCATTAAGATTTGCATGAATGAATGCTTTCCACATATATTTCTGTATGCATGTGTTATATCAACAAAAAGTACATAGTACATATTTGCCCAAAATGCTAACTCTACCTCAGAATAATGGCAGCATTTTTTGGTCTGTTTATGGTGGAACACAGGACATGATCATGCAGACTGTAATATTCCAAGGGGAGTATTACAGCCCTACCCCTTGGGTGAAACTGTAGGTCTTTTTATTTTTATCTCAGTCTGGTTCATGGTATGTTTTTTATTTTAAGAGAATGCAATTGTTTTTGTTGTTTGTTTTTTCCAGAAAATTTTCCCTTCACAGCAATGATTGCCAATGCCGAGGCACCTAGCACAGTGCCTTGCTCAGTGGGTACTCAGTATATATGGAACTGAGTTGATTAAGGCACAAAACCAACAGCAAGATTGGTTCAGTGAAGAAGAATAGTTTAGTAATACTGGTTAGACTAAAAGGCCATGACTTAGCAGCAAACATTTTTGCATTCATTTGAGAAATAGTTTACAATTAAATCACCAAAAAATGTTAATTTACAGTGGTGGCATTTAAGCTTGGCTGCACTCTGTCATCACCTATACAGATTAAAATCACACTGTTGCTCAGGTTCAACTCAAGCAATTCTGATTTAATTAGGGTGTGGCAACCTGTGTTTTGGGGATTTTTCAACACCACCCCACCCTTCTCTGCCCTACCCCAAGTGATTTTTACACGTAGTCTGGGATGAAAACAATGTGTTCAGGGTGAGGGATGGATTCACTGTGTGTGATTTCCATATGTGCTGCTGAGATTGGCCCCACGGCTGCTTCTGACTTTGGGATCTTGAAAAACATCACTGCCATTGTAAAAATCAAAAGACAACTTCAAGATGTACTGAAATACTTTGCTAAATTGCAACAGAATAAAATGTCTTCTTAGCAGATCCGTCTATAGTCACTTGAATGCAAGGTAAGAGATTGTTTCAGGCACAGTAGTTTTAGTAAGTGTTGAAAATCATAAATAGCCTACACATATCAAGAAACTATTTTAATCCTTTGACATATTTGACAGGCTTTTCTAAATCAAATTTTAGCTTACAAATTGTCTCTCTTTTTGTTGTTGTTGCCCTGGCTGAAGCACGTGGTGCGATCTTGGCTCACTGCAAGCTCTGCCTTCCAGGTTCAAGCAATTCTCCTGTCTCAGCCTCTCAAGTAGCTGGAATTACAGGTGTGTGCCACCATGCCTGGTTAATTTTCATATTTTTA
Source organism: Rhinopithecus roxellana (assembly GCF_007565055.1). Classification (NCBI taxonomy): domain Eukaryota; kingdom Metazoa; phylum Chordata; class Mammalia; order Primates; family Cercopithecidae; genus Rhinopithecus; species Rhinopithecus roxellana. The sequence goes on along the minus strand of NC_044560.1, from coordinate 79,473,971 downwards.
GTAGAGACGGGGTTTTGCAATGTTGGCCAGGCTGGTCTCAAACTTCTGACTTCAGGTGATCTACCTGTCTCTGCCTCCCATTAAGTGCTGGGATTATAGGCATGAGCCACAGCACCCAGCTGAAAAATTGTGTCTTTTTTGACCCCTAACTTTTGGATGCTATACAGCGCCAATGCCAATGCAGCACATAAAAGAATAATAAACAGAGTTATCTGTTGTGTTGAATTACATGGAAAGCATTGTCAAAAATGTTTGATCTTCAACTTAATATTTTAATACATGTTATTAATGTTTATTTCAAAATGTATGAAATTTCTGGTTTTTTTTTTTTTTTTGAGACAGAGTCTTGGTCTGTCACCAGGCTGGAGTGCAGTGGTGCAATCTTGGCTCACTGAAACCTCCACCTCCCAAGTTCAAGCGATTCTCCTGCTTCAGTCTCCCAAGTAGCTGGGACTACAGGCACACACCACCACACCCAGCTAATTTTTTTTTCTTTCTTTCTTTTTTTCTTTTTTTGAGACGGAGTCTCCATCTGTCACCCAGGCTGGAGTGCAGTTGTGAGATCTTGACTCACTGCAACCTGCGCCTCCATGATTCAAGTAATTCTCCTGCCTCAGCCTCCCAAGTAGCTGGGATTACAGGTGCATGGTTTCACACCCAGATAATTTTTGTATTTTTAGTAGAGATGGGGTTTCACCATGTTGGTCAGGCTGATAAACTCCTGTCCTGACCTAGTTTTGAAATCCTGAGCCCGCCTTGGGCTCCCCAAGTCCTGTGATTACAGATGTGAGCCACTGCATCCAGCCTAATTTTTGTATTTTTAGTGGAGATTGGGTTTCACCATGTTGGCCAGGATGGTCTTGATATTTTGACCTTGTGATCCACCTGCCTTGGCCTCCCAAAGTGCTAGGATTACAGACGTGAGCCACTGTGCCTGGCCAATGTATGAAATTTCTAAAACTCTAATATATGTGAGTATATGCTAATTGTCATAATTATGGTTATTATGATAAATTATTGTAGGCTGAAGATATAATCCATTTATTTTTATTTATTTCTTTATAATTTTTTTTTTCTTTTTTAAGATGGAGTTTCACTGTTGTTGCCCAGTCTAGAGTGCAATGGTGTGATCTTGGCTCAGTGCAACCTCTGCTTCCCAGGTTCAAGTGATTCTTCTGCCTCAGCCTCCCATGTAGCTGAGATTACAAGGATGCACCACCATGCCTGGCTAATTTTCGTATTTTTAATAGAGAAGAGGTTTCACCATGTTGATCAGGCTGGATGGTCTCGAACTTCTGACCTAGGTTGAGCCACCCACCTTGGCCTCCCAAAGTGCTGGGATTACAGGTATGAGCCACTGCGTCTGGCCTTTTTATAACCGTTTTAAGTCATTTCCACAGTTAATGGTCTAATTCTAATGTAGTTTCTCAAAACTCCAAAAGCTTGCAAAATTGTAAAGTATTGTGTCTTTAAGGAGGTTTATGAAAATATGAGTAAAGTCAAGTATAGGTTTCTGATCAGTTTGGGATGTTATTGTTTGGATTGGGTAAGGATTTTGAGAATCCTAATGAAGAGATTGATTCTTATAAAACTGCTAACCCAAGCAAAACAAAGATTAATTAAATATTAGAGAAATATTCTGCCACATATTATGTTAAATCAGCCAGTATTGAAACTTTTTAGACATGCTGTTTGAATTAACTCTGTGACCTAAGTCAAATTACCTATGAAAACCCCTCAGTCATCAGTGTTATGCACCTAAATTGAAGAAACAAATCTGCTATTTAAGAGGACGGATTTATTGTTAAGTGTGGACTCTTGGAGAATCCAGACAGCCAACAGCCACTTGTTCATTCCTGAGTTCTTAAAGCTTCCATTATTAACAGCTCTGCATTCCATTACTCACCACAGAAGAGAGAAAATAATCTAAATTAAATATAAATTAAGTGTGTGTCTGTGTGTGGTGACCCTTCTAAATTACTAAAATAGGTTAATACCAATTTTTTTGTGTGAAACATATAATCCCACATTTCTGTTACCTGATGAGCCATTTAAGCATTTATACAGAAATTTTTTTTGTCATTTTTAATGCATGTTTTCTTGTATGAATTTTCTCATGCAAGAGGATTGATGTTATAACAGTAACTAAAAGGATATTAGGATACATGTTTTCTCATGGAACATTTCTGAAAATATCTTCAATGATAAAGATACATATTTCTCTAGACAAGTTCTAAAACTGTTAAACAAGATATTAGTCTGGGTGTCGTGGCTCACGGCTGTAATGCCAGCACTTTGGGAGGCCGAGGTGGGTGAACACTTGAGGTTGGGAGTTCGAGACCAGCCTGACCAACATGGTGAGACCCCGTCTCTACTAGAAAATACAAAAAATTAGCTGGGCATGGTGGTGCATGCCTGTAGTCCCAGCTACTTGGGAGGCTGAGACAGGAGAATTGCTGGAACCCAGGAGGTGGAGGTTTCAGTGAGCTGACATCGCGCCAATGCACTCCAGCCTGGCAACAGAACAAGACTCTGTCTCAAAAAAAAAAAAAAAAAAAAGAAGATATTATAGATACAGTAGTATTGAGCAAAGCCAACTACATTGACTGGATTGTTTTTGTAATTGCAGATTGATGAAATATCAGATCCATTTAGAGTGGAAAAAGTATGTTGGCCATATTAAAATAGTCATTGGAAGGCCTGTGCAGCTAAGAGAACCTCATATATCTTTGCTACTGAAGTCTAATATTGCTAAATTCAACAAGGCTTTAATGCATTATGACAAAGCATATGAAAGCCTTAAGGTGAAGAAAACCTTAACAGTCTACTGACTGAGGACACTAAAACCCTTTAATATCTAGAACCCAGAGATTGAATCTGCCTGTCATCTACACTGAAGCAAGATTTCAAGACTTTGAACACTGGGTTGATAATCTCACAACTTAGAAGGGCCCCTCTAAACTTTTTAATTTTAAACCCATAGGAGATCTTAAAGTAAAGGTAACCAGAAAGGTTTCTCCTAAAAAGCAGATGGACACCTTTATGTAGATAGCTTTTTTTTAATAAGATCAAAAATCAAGACACATCTGCTATCATGATACTCTTAGTTAAGTCTGTTTATGGCTCTACAAGCAATAGAAATTTAAAAAGCATCTTTTGTGTGCACTCTTTGGCTATACTTATATGTAAAGAATTTTGCAGCCAACATATATGAAAAAACATAACATCTTTTATAGGTAAAAAAATGAAAGGCAGACCAGGCACGGTGGCTCATGCCTGTAATCCCCAACACTTTGGGTGGCTGAGACGGGCAGATCATCGGATCAGGAGTTCGAGACCAGCCTAACCACCATAGTGAAACCCCGTCTTTACTAAAAATACAAAAATTAGCCAGCGTGGTGGTGCACTCCTGTAATCCCAGCTATTCAGGAGGCTGAGGCACGAGAGTCACTTTAACCCAGGAGACGGAAGTTGCAGTGAGCTGAAATCACACCAGCACACTCTAGCCTAGGCTACAGAGTGAGACTTTGTCTCAAAAAATAGAAAAAAATAAAAAAATGGAAGGCCATTGTGGATGAGAAATTTTAATGGGACATTTGTTGTCTTGTAATATCAGAACCAGAATGTATGTCCACTGCTCTTAACCTGTTTCACAAGTTAAAGAGAACTTATTCAAAATAGGTTAAAGAGCTTTGCCAGGATGCTGTTACTTTTCTAAACAGGCATCCTTTGATAGGTCTTTTTTCCCCCCTGGTTTAGAGTAAATGAGGCAATGGTTAGAAATTTATCCCCTATCATAGGGCTTTATAGCAGATTACACTGTAAATTCTATGGTTACACAACAGACTTTACGTTTTTTACTAAAGTTTTGCTGAATAATAGAATTTCTTTGGATTACTTACTGTATAAACAGAGAAGTGTCTGCATTTGCTAATACTTGCAGTTGCACATGGAGAAATATATTGGGTATTACAGAGATGCAGTTGCAGGGGATTAATGAACAGGCTGTTTGATTAAAATAAGTAGACTATAACTAATTATTTGATCTATTTAATGTTAATGGTTCATGAGAACCCTTGCTAAAAAGTATGTTTTAAACTTGGTATTATCCTCCTGATAGTCAAAATAGTAGTCTCTCTGCTGCACTGTATTCTCTCAAAAGTTGTAAATGTTTGCATGCAGTCACCTGTGGAATATCAAATTGTCGCTCCTTGACTGGAATGACAGCAATTCAAAGACATATGTGACTATGATGAAACCATAACCTGTGAATGATATAAGAACAAAGACCCTAAATAATGCAAACAGAGTGATACTAAGGCCCTGAGTTTTGGTTACACTGTGCACTGTTGAAAATTTTTTGAACAAAATTATTAGAGGCCATTATTCTTGGTTGAGCTTGTGCACTAGGTCCAAACAGAAAAAAAAAAACCAAAATGAGTCACTTATGCTACTGTGATATAATCGAACCAAAAATTTAAGGAAATAGGTAGATTCTAATACAGACCAGGTTTTGTTTTTCTTCTGTAAACAGCAGATTTCAACACAAGGAGTCTCCCTCTGCTCAAACCTTTAAAAAAAATAATAAAATAATAACCTGAATTTGTTGATTCCACTTTACAAAACCCACAGTTCTGCTGTTTCACGGTGGAATCTGAGACCAGGTGCATTTTTGATTTTGACACAGTGTTATCAATGTCTAAAGTTTTGGTCTATCAAAATTGAGAAGATGACCAAAAAAGGAGAAATTGTTTAATTATACTCTAAATTGGCCAGGCGCGGTGGCTCACGCCTATAATCCCAGCACTTTGGGAGGCTGAGGTGGATGGATCACGAGGTCAGGAGATCGAGACCATCCTGGCTAACACGGTGAAACCCCGTCTCTACTAAAAATACAAAAAATTAGCTGGGCATGGTGGCGGGCGCCTGTAGTCCCAGCTACTGGGAGGCTGAGGCAGGAGAATGGCATGAACCCGGGAGGCGGAGCTTGCAGTGAGTCGAGATCGCGCCACCAAACTCCAGCCTGGGAGACAAAGCGAGACTCCATCTCAAAAAAAAAAAAAAAAAAATTATACTCTAAATTAGCTACCCCCTTTCATGTTTAAGTTTGGTCAATATATTCCATTGTTTTGTTTTGTTTACATAGTAAACTGAAACTTAACTGAATGTGCAAATAAACTGTACTCATTTTTGTACCAACCACTCTGTTTTGACCAGCAAAAGGATGTCAAATGTTCAAACCATGTTTAAATAATTAAAATTCCAAGCTGTAATCAATCTATCTGTTCCTGTATTTCATTTCCATGTCACGTGGCTTCTTCTGTCCATAAATCTTTCACCATCATGTGGCCGTGCTGGAGTCTTTCAGAGCCTACTTTGGATCCACAGGCTACTCAATTTGCAAATCCCTCTTTGCCCAATAAAACTCTCTTCAATTTAGTTTATCTAAAGCTGTTTTTCTTTTAGAAGTTTTCAGATTTATTCTCTAATCAAAAATGAATAATCTGTTGTTGGGCTTTGATTTTCGAAACTCATCCCTCAGCTATTTTTCCAAATTATTCTGTGTCCTTTCAAAATATTTCTACAATGTTTTTGAGATGGGGTCTCACTCTGTCACCCAGGCTGGAGTGTAGTGGTGTAATCAGTTATGGCTTATTGCAGCTTTTGGCTTCCATACTCAAGCCATCCTCCTGCCCTAGTCACTGAGTACCTCGGACTACAGGCATGCAACATCATGCTTGGCTGATTTTTTTTCACGAAGACAGGATCTTACTATGTTGCCCAGGCTGTAGTTTAACTGCTGAGCTCAAGTTATTCTCCATCTCAGCATCCCAAAGTGCTAAAATTACAGGTGTGAGCCACCATGTGCTTCTGCAATTTGTTGACAGGATTATTTCCAATAATAAGCAGTACTATGTGGGCACAAATCTTAAAAAAAAAAAAAAAAAATCTGTCTTCTATTGCAGAAGTGTCACTTTCCAGAATTTCAAGGGTCTGTGGCAGTTACTCTAGTAATATAATTTGATATGTCGAGGTAGGTGAGCTTTGGAGTCAGAATTTATCCTGAGGTTCAGCCCAGCCAATTAGTATTTTTGGGTCTTTGGACAAGTTCCTTGATGTGAAAGAGTTGTATAAACTGCATATGCAAAAAAGGCAGAATGATACTAATTGCAGAAATTGTAGCATTTTTTCATCCCTTCTATATTCTTTGCCAGGTGCTTTTACAGCTGCTCCCAGTGATATATGGAGTCTGTTTTCCAAACCCTAGATATGGCAGTCCTTGTTTCCTCAGGACAGTAGAAACCTGTGAACATGACCACGTGCCAGTTTTGGGCCTAGGCTCAAATGATCTTGAATGCTTCTGTTTTTCTTTCAGAATGCTGTCATCTTCATGAGCAAAGCACATGTTAGCCAGCTGGAGGATAACATAACATGGGGGAATCGGGGAGAGAAGCAAAGTGCCTCTGTTGACAGCCCCAGAAACAGAAGCTCATCCCCAGAAGCATTCATCCCAGAAGAAATGGGGTGGACCTGGCTCAGTTCAGGGAGGAAGCTCTGCCTGGAAAGGGGGCAGCCTACCCTCTCGCTCTTCATTCAGTCCAGCATCTGGTCACATCTTCTGTCACTCAGGGCCGGAGGGGGCGGGGCCTTGAACGTTATCCAATCAGGGATCTAACAGAATCAATAAATAAAAGCTACTAAATATCCTGTACACTTGTTATGTGCTGGGCATTTTTTCTGACACCTGTATTTGCATTAATTGCTTTAATTTAATCAAAACCTTACGATTTAGGCACTTTTATTCTCACAGTACTGCTTTAGGGCCAAGCACAGAGAGGCAAGAAGCTATATTTAGGTCATACAGCCCATAAGTGGGAGAGCTGGCACCAAGGGAGGAGGCCACCCCTCATATTGTCTTATGCTCAATTTCTGCCTCCAAAGAAAGAAGTAAAAACTAAAAGGCAGAAATGAAATCCACAGGCAGACAGCCCATTGCCATGCCCTGGGCCTGGTTGAAGATCAATCCGTGACCTAACCAGTCATGATAGCTATCGATTCCAGACATTGTATGTAAAAGCATTGTGAAAATCCCTGTCCTGTTCTGTTCCATTCTTCTGATTACCAGTGCATGCAGCCCCAGTCATGTACCCTCTGCTTATCAATGGATCATGACCCTCTCATATGGACCCCCTTAGAGTTGAAAGCCCTTAAAAGGGACAGAAATGGCTCACTTGTGGGGCTTGGTCATTGGAGACATGAGTCTTGCTAAAGGTCCTGACTGAAAAAAGCCCTTCCTTCTTTAACTTGGTGTCTGAGGGTTTTGTCTGCGGCTTGTCCTGTTACATTTCTTGGTTCACTGACTGAACCAAGTTGAGGCAGCCCCTTAGGCAGCTTAGGCCTGCCCTGTGGAGCATCCCTGCTGGGGACTCCGGCCAGGTTAAGTGACGCGGATTCTGAGGGGCTCCCAGGTAGGCAATTGCCCTGGTGGAATGCTTCTCCAGAGCAGTGTGTGGCAGGCCTCCATTGAGGATCAATGCAGTGACTGAACACTGGGAAGGAACTGGCACTTGGAGTCCAGACATCTGAAACTTGGTAAGAGCAGTCTTCAGAACTTGCCCACTCCATTTGAGTGGAAGCGTGGCCTGATCACCCGTGGCGTGCCTGTACTGGTACTTTGGTTTTTGTTTTTGACTTGACTTGGATTGCTTGATGCTTTGTTTTTGGTTTTGTCTGGCTTGGATTTCTGCATGCTCTGATTTTAGTTTTGATTCTGGTTTGGTGTAAACTTTAAAAGTGTGTGTGTGCCCTTTTTAACTGTTCTTTGTTTTGTGGTGTGCATGTGGTGTGAGCATGGTGTTTTGTCTCAAAGAAGCATGAGTCAGGCACAAAGTAAGCCCACTGCACTAGGAACTATGTTGAAAAATTACAAGAAAGCATGTAAGGAAAATCTTAGAACATTGTGTGAAATAGACTGGTTAGCATTAGAGGTGGGTTGGCCATCAGAAGGAAGCCTGTACAGGTCCCTTGTTTCAAAGGTATGGCACAAGGTATCCTATAAGCCAAGACACCCAGACCAGTTCCTGTACATAGACATTTGCTCACAGATGGTTTTAGATACCCCCACTCCCCAAAGTGGTTGAGAGAACAGCAGCATAAGTGGCTGGCAGAGGCAAGGAAAGACCAGCAGAGAGAGAAAGAGGAAGAGACAGAGACAAAGAGGGAGTTAAGGAAAGAGAGAGAGAGAGAGAGAGAGAAAGAGAGAGGCAGAGAGAGAGACAGAGACAAAAGGAAAGTCAAAGAGAAAAAGAGATGGAAAATCAAAGAGAGAAAGAAAGAAAGAGACATATACAAGTAGTTAAGAAAAAAACAGTGTACCATATTCCTTTAAAAGCCAAGGTAAATTTAAAAGCTATGATTGGTAATTAAAGATATTCTCCATAAACCTTTAACACTCCAATATCACTTTGTTGTCAGTGTAAACAAGAGAGTATCCTGAAAGCACTGAGGCCACTGAAAACCTGTGTAGCCTTCCTATCATAAAACCTTAGCCTACTAATCTGTGGATAGCCCAAATGCATTCAATATGTAGTGGTAACTGCTTTGCTAACACAAGAAAGTAGAAAAATAACTTTTAGAGGAAACCTCATTGTGAGCATACCTCACCAGTTCAGAAGTATCTTAAAACAAACAAACAAACCAAAAAAAGTTGATTTAACATTAACCACTGAAAACTCCCTTAACTCAGCAGGTTTCCTAACAGGGGATCTAAATCTTAATTACCATGCAAAGGTCCGACCAGACCTAGGAGGAACTCCCTTCAGGACAGAACGATAGATGGTTCCTCCCAGGTAATTAAAGAAAAAAAAAAAGTCATCTATACCAATTCTAAGTTAACTTGGACTTAACAAGGGCTTATTAATAGCAAAGGATAATTGAAATCCCAAACTTACAAGGTTTTCAACAAAAGCAAAGTTTGCTAAAAGTTAACTGTAACATGTATTATAGTAACTTCTAATCTTGTGGCCTTAGACAGTCTAGTCCACAGAAATAAAAGAAGTTCATTTTGGAAAAGAATGGTTATCATCTTTGAAAAAAAAGGTGGGGGGCAGAATTTATGTAAAAATAATGTTATATGGTAAATTCTTGTCCTGAAATAAATTAACTGGTTGTTTAAAGAAAGAAATGTTTGTAATAAGTCAGAAAGTTGAGGCATGCCGAAGAATTGTCTGCAAAAGTCGTGAAAGAGAAAAATGTTTAAAAAAAATGTTATGCAAGAAATGTATAATTTAAAAGTAATAAGGCCTCCTAAGTACTATTGAAGAAACAGTTTATGTGCAAGGTGTATAGGTAAAGTGAAATATACCTTTGGTGAAAGGATTATAAGGAGGCATAAGAATATGGAGTTTTACCTATATTAAAAGACTAAAAATTGTTTTGAAGTTTTAAGCAACTTTTGAAACGTTAATTGTAAAGAAAATTCTGTGTGTAAACATATTAGCTAAAGTTAAAGGGGTGTTTTTCTGTGAACTGGACATTAAAGTATAAACACAACAAGTTTTTCTTAAAGCACTAACCTACCCTTTAACAAAAATTTAAAAAGGTTAAAAAGAGTCTATTAAAATCTTACTTTATGGTCTGACATTAAAAATTGAATAAATATGTCAACAAAGTTTTATTAAAACTAAGTTTAACATTAATAACACACTAATATAAAGGTCAAATTTAGCTTATCTGGTATAAAAATCATACAGGAAGCATTGTCAAATATAAAATGGTGTTTGGCTTCTTTGGTCTAAAATCTAATAAAAAAATGGGTGCCAAAGGAAATTTCTCAGTAGAAAGGCACCAAGGACCATAAAGTCCACTGCTGATGTCCCCAGGTCAATTTCCTAAAAATTATATACCTGGTTTATCTTCCACTTTCCTTTCTCTCAAAACTAAAAGTCTTTTAGCACATGTACCAACTCTAGAATTTCTGATAAACTAGCACCAGCCTGAAGATCACATTCTTATCAAAAGGTGAAAAAAAAAAGGAAACTCGAGCCAACCTAGGAAGTACCCTACCTTGTGCTGCTAACCACCGAGACTGTTGTTCATATAGTGAAAAAAGGATGGGTTCATCACACCCAAGTCAAGAAAGCACCACCCCCTCCGTAGTCCCAGGGGAAAACCCTACCGAACTAAAGCTAAGAAACATTTAACTCTTTCATCTATTCTCTTACTCTTGCTTCTTTCCTCACTCTATTGCTGACCATCTAGTTGTTAACATAACCAAGTCAATTTTGCCTCAAACTGTTGCATTTAATGCTTGCCTTACACAGCTCTCTACTTCAGAAAAGTACCTCTGTCAATCCTGACTCTCCGAATACTGGGCATTAGTAAATTAGGATCATTTAATCTGGGGAAATTTCTATAAAGACTCCAGTATCATCCAGGATTCTTGCCCCCCAATGTAGGGATTTTATACTGTAGTTGGTCCACCATTCTGTGGACCACTAAAGAGCAAGGATGGAATGCCCTAACTGTATTTATAATTTCCTAAAATCATACATTCATTTCACTAGAGGATCATAGAAGTTAAAGACTTAAAACAAACTTTGGCAGCAATTAAGACAGGATACCAAGATGCAAATGACTGGTTGGAATGGATCAAGTATTCCATCTGCATGTTAAACTAAAGCAATTGTTATGCTTGTGTGCACGGCAGGCCAGAGGCCCAGATTGTCCCCTTTCCACTAGGGTGGTCCTCCAGCCGACCAGGCATGGGCTGCATGGTAGCTCTTTCCCAGGATTCTACAGCCTGGAGTTACAAGTCATGCCAAGCTCTCTCTCTGCTATATCCCAAAGTCCAGTACCCTGTGGCTCAACCCCCGAGGGACACTTAGCTTCCATCTCCCAACACTAAGTTCACTTCATGTCTCTCATGACAGGGAGGAAACTTAGTGTTCCTTGGAGAACTGAAGGGATGCAGTGAGCTTAAGAATTTTCAAGAGCTTATCAATCAGTCAGCCCTTGTTCATCTCTGAGTGGATGTGTGGTGGTATTGTGGTGGACCTTTACTGGGTACTCTGCCAAATAACTGGAGTGGCACTTACATTTTAATCCAATTGGCTATCCCTTTCACCCTGGCATTTCATCAACCAGAAGGAGGAAAAATAAGACATCGTAAAGCAAGAAAAGCCCCTTATGGGTCTTTTGACTCTCATATCTATTTAGATGCAACTGGAGTCCCACGGGGAATACCGGATCAATTTAAAGCTTAAAATCAAATAACTGCAGGATTTGCATCAACATTTTGGTGGGTGACAGTTAATAGAAATGTAGATTGAATAAACTACATGTATTACAGTCAACAGCAACAAGCTTTTCATGAGTTAAAAGAAAATCTCATGTCAACCCCAGCCCTGGGGTGACCTGACCTGACGAAACCCTTTATACCCTATATGTCAGAAAGAGAAAAAAAATGACAGTTGGAGTTTTAACCCAGACTGTGGGGCCCTGGTGAAGGCCAGTGGCCTATCTCTCAAAACAACTAGACGGGGTTTCCAAAGGCTGGCCCTCATGTCTGAGGGGTCTGGCAGAAAAGCCCCTGTTAGCACAAGAAGCAGATAAACTAACCCTTGGGCAAAATCTGAATATAAAGACCCCCCATGCTGTGGTAACTTTAATAACTATCACAGGACATCATTGGTTAACAAATGTTACATTAACCGTGTACCAAAGCTTGCTATGTGAAAATTCCTGCATAACTATTGAAGTCTACAACACCCTAAACCCCGCCCCCTTGCTCTCGGTATCAGAGAGCCCAGGTGAACATAACTGTGTAGACGTGTTGGACTCAGTTTATTCTAGCACGTCTAACCACCGAGACCATCCTTGAACATCAGTAGACTGGGAGCTGTACGTGGGTGGGAGCAGCTTCTCCAACCCCTGCAAAGTGACTCTGAAGAAGACAACAAGCCCTGCTCCAGTCACACCCAGAAGCTGACTGGTCCACGCACAGCTGAAGCATGAGAAATCACATCACAGGCCTCATTTTCCTTAAAATTTGCACGTTTACAGTAAGGACTTCAACTGACCTTCCTCATACTGAGGACTCTTCCCAGTGTATACATCAAGTCACTTAGGTAGGACAAAAGGTTGCCATATTATTTTATGGTTATTATAAGGTACTGGAACTCTAAAAAGAACTTGTTTGTGTAATGTTATTCTATACAAGGTATGTAGCCCAGGAAATGACCAACCTGATGTGTGTTATGACCTGTCTGAGCCTTCCATGACTACAGTTTTAAAAATAAGATTAAGGACTGAGGACTGGTGAGGGCTCATGAATGATACGAGTAAAGTGTTAGCCAAAACAGAAGAAAAAGGGGTGCCCAAACAAGTCACCTTGAAATTTGATGTCTGTGCTGTCATTAATAGTAATGTTAGGAATAGGATATGGTTCTCTTAATTTAAAAAAAGAAGCTATATGGCAGAAAATAAGTACATTTGCCATGAATTAGGACTGTGTGGAAATATATGTGGATACTGGTCTTGTGCCATTTAGGCTACTTGGGTAAAAAATGGAAAGAATCCTGTCCACCTTCAGAAAGGGAAAAGTGGCCCTTCCTGTACCAGTGGTCAGTGTAACCCCTTAGAACTAGTAATAACCAACCCCCTTAATTCTCACTGGTAAAAAGAGGAATGTGTAACCCTAGAACCTGATGGAGCTGAACTGGATCCTCAAGTAAATATCTTGGTTTGAGGAGTTTATAAACACTCTCCTGAGCCAGTATTTCAAACTTTCTATGATGAACTGAATGTGCCAGCACCAGAAACTCTAGGAAAAACAAGAATTTTGTTTTTGCCAATAGCCGAGCATGTAGCCCAGTCTCTCAATGTCACTTCACATTACATATGTGGAGGAACTGTAATGGGAGATCAATGGCCATGGGAAGCCTGAGAATTAGTACCCACAGACCCAGTTCCTGATAAATTCCCAGCTCAAAAGAATCACCCTGATAACTTCTGGGTCCTAAAAGCCTCAATCTTTAGACAATACTGTATAGCAAGAGTGGGGAAGGACTTCACCCTTCCTGTGGGAAGACTCAGTTTCCTTGGGCAAAAACTGTATAATAGTACTACAAAAAGAGTCACCTAGTATAGTTCAAACCACATTAAGAAAAATCCATTTAAAAAATTCCCAAAGTTGCAAACTGTGTGGACCCACCCAGAGTCCCACTGGGACTGGATAGCCCCCACTGGATTATACTGGATATGTGGGCAAAGACCTTATGCCAAATTACCCAAATAGTGGGCAAGTAGTTGTGTTATTGGCACTATTAAACTATCTTTATTCCTACTGCCCATACAGACAGGGGAACTCCTGGGCTTCCCGGTCTATGCTTCCCACAAAAAGAGAAGCATAGTTACAGAAAATAGGAAAGATAATGAATGGCACCCTGAGAGAATTGTACAATATTATGGGCCTGGTACTTGGGCACAAGATAGCTTGTGGGGATACCTGACACCTATTTACATGCTCAACCAAATCATACAGTTACAAGCTCTCTTAAAAATAATCACTAATAAGACCAGCAGAGCCTTGACTATTCTGGCCTGGCAAGAAAGTTGATGAGAAATGCTATCTATCAAAATAGATTGGCTCTCGACTACTTGCTAGCAGCTGAAGGAGGGGGTCTGTAGAAAATGTAACCTTACTAATAGCTGTCTACACATAGATGACCAAGGGCAAGTAGTTGAAGACATAGTTAGAAATGACAAAACTGGCACATGTGCCTGTGCAAGTGCAGCATGCATTTAGTCCTAGGGCCATGTTTGGGAAGTGGTTCCCAGCACTAAAAAGATTTAAAACTCTTATAATAGGAGTTATAACAGTAATGGAAACCTGTATACTGCTCCCTTGTTTTCTACCTGTACTTCTTCAAATGATAGGCTTCATCGCTACCTTAGTTCACCAAAATGCTTCAGCACAAGTGTACGATATAAACCACTATTGATCTGTCTTGCAAGAAGACATGGGTGGTCAGAATAAAAGTGAGAACCCCCACTATTGAGTGAGATTCTCAAAGGGGAGAAGTAAGGGAGGAGACCACCCCTTATATTGTCTTATGCCCAATTTCTGATAAAATCTATTAACATTTATCTTACTTACAAACCTATGAATTTTATTCAAATCTACACATAGTGTTAATCTTAAAAGATCTGTATGATTAGGATTATAGAAAGCCTTTTTTCCATTTACATGTAGAAGCTAAATAACTGCTTTCCAGGAAGCCCAAAGCAGCAAATGTGATACACAATTATAGGCTATTAAATAGTAGTACTATCATCTAAATGAATCTTTTAGGTATCTGCATGTTCAAGTTGTTTAACATATAATTTAGAAACTATAAATTTTTATCAACTAAATGATAAAATAAAAATATAAAGTTATCAATTTCTTTTTCTCAATTTTGAAATGCCATCATTATTCATAGTGGACATTATACTAAATTTCAGAGGCTGTGGCTGTTGAAACTAGAAAAGTCATGGTTGACTCTGCTTTACTTGCAGAGTCAGACTTGAATAAATCTTCTTATTTTATACAAACATAGCAGCACAAGGAAGATTATCAATGCTCCACATTTATTGTAAACACAGCAGTACCTTTCTAGGGAGAATATATGTGTGAGCATATTAGCTAGAAATTCATGGCATCTTTTGCTGAAGTACAGACTTCTATATAGCAAATAAAGACAAATAAAAATTTAACACTGCGATAGAATAAAAAAAGTATTCTAAAAATTCCTTCTGACTCATTATTATTATTTTGTTTTTACCAGAATGAGTGTGATGAAATGGTTGCAGCAGTGTGGTCTTAATCTGTTTCATCATTCTTGGGGTTTGGCCGTAAGACTTTTATGCTTAAGAAAAATGTTTTATTTTCCTTATTCAGTAATTTAACATGATTTTCATAGCCTCACATTTTTAAAAAACGATTCATTCTAAAAATAAAAGTGATTAAACCACATACCACTTTTCCTCAAAAAGAGTAGAGTAACTAACGATATATTCTTGTCTACACTTAATACATAAAAAAATAGAGATAGTCATTTATTTCAGCTGCACACTTGGGAATAAAACACTTCTTGGGCTATAGGCAAAGAGCTTTCAGAGAGGATAGCTTACAAAACGTGGGAGACCTGGTATAAAAACATTTACCCCATGCCTTAAGAGGTAAATACTTCTGTCTAACACTGCTAATTCCAACCATTAACTTGGAGCTAAAGAAACATAATATTATACTACAAAACATCTTATTTCTGTTTTAGATTCAGGGAGTACACGTGCAGATTTGTAGCATAGGGATACTGCATGGTGTTGAGGTTTGGATACTTAATAATCCCATTGCCCAAGTAGTGCACATCACACCAGAAAGTAGTTTTTTGATGCTTGTCTCCCTTTCTTCTTCCATCTTTTTAGAATTCCCAGTGTTTATTGATTTTATCTGTGTTTCCACGTGCATCCAATGTTCACCTTCCACATCTAAGTGAGAACATGTGGTATTTGTTTTACTGATCTATGTTAATTTGCTTAGATTAATGGCCATCTGCTGCATTCATGTTGCTGCAAAGGACATTACTTCATTCATTTCTGTGGCTGCATGGTATTGCAGGGTGTGTAAGTACCTCATTTTTCATATCCAATCTACGGTTTATAGGTACCTGGTTTAATTCTGTGTCTTTGCTATTGTGAATCATGCTAGAATAAACATGTGGGTACAGATGTCTTTTTGGCAAAGAAAATTTATTCTTTTTGGGAATAAAGGCACTGATGGGTCAAATGACAATTCTATTTATAGTTCTTTGAGAAATCTCCAAACTACTTTCCACAGTGGTTAAATTTTATTGCATTCCCACCAACAATCTATAAAGATAGGCATTTCTCTACAACTTTAAATCTGTTATTTTCTGGTTTTTAATAACAGCTATTCTAACTGGTATGAAATGGTATCACATTTTCATTTTGATTTACATCTCTAAGATGATTAGAAGTGTTGAACATTTTGGGCATGTTTACTGGAAACACTTATGTCTTCCTTTGAGAAGTATCTATTCATATCATTTGTTTTTACATTAATTTTTAAATAAATTCTATATATTATTTGTTGTGTGTAGTTTGCAAATATCTTATTTCATATTGTATGGTGTCTGTTTACTTTGTTGAATTACTTCTGCTGTGCCAAAGGTCTTTAGTTTAATTAGATGCCATTTTTTATTTTTATTTTAGTGTTTTGAGATGGAGTCTTGCTCTGTTGCCCAGCCTGGAGGGCAGTGGTGCAATCTCAGCTCACCACAACCTCTGTCTCCCTGGTTCAAGTGATTCTCCTGCATCAGCCTCCCAAGTAGGTGGGATTACAGGTACAAGGCACCACGCCTGGCTAATTTTTTGTAGTTTTAGTAGAGAGAGGATTTTGCCATGTGAGCCAGGCTGGTCTTGAACACCTGACCTCAGGTGATCCACCCGCCTTGGCCTCCCAAAGTGCTAGGATTACAAGTATGCGCCACGGTGCACAGCCTTTTGATTTTTATTTGCACTCACTTTTAAGGTGTTATTCATAAATTTTTACCAGAGGCCAGTGTCTAAAAGAGTATTTTCTACGTGTTCTTCTAGAATTTTTGTAGCTCCAAGACTCATAGATAAGTCTTTAATCCATCTTGAGTTACAATTTTTATATGGGAAGAGACAGGGGTCCACTTTTTTTCTGCATGACTAACTAGTTTTCCCAGTAGTACAATTTATTGAATAGGAGTTATTTCTCCTTTATTTCTGTTGACTTTGTCAAAAATTAGTTGATTGTAAAAGTGTAGCTTTTTTTCAAGGCTCTCTCTTCTTTTTTTTTTGTACCAGAAACATGTTATACTGTTACAGTAGCTTTTAGTACAGTTTAAAGTCCAGTAGTGGGAGGCCTTCAGGGTTTCTTTTTCTTTTTTTTTAATGTCTAAAGTTGCCTTGGCTATTTGAGTTTTCCTGTTCTTCTCTATGAATTTTACTTGCTTTGTCACCTAGGCTGGAGTGCAGTAGCACGATCTCAGCTCACTGCAACCTACTCCTCCCAGGTTCAAGCATTTCCCCTTCTCAGTCTCCCAAATACCTGTCTACAGCCATGCACCACCACACCCGATTAACTTTTGTATTTTTGGTAGAGACAGGGTTTCACCATCTTGGCCAGCCTGGTATTGAACTCCTGACCTCAGGTGATCTGCCCACCTTGGCCTTCCAAAGTGTTGGGAATACAGGCAAGAGCCATCACACCCGGCCTAGAACTGTCAGAACTATGTTTAATAGAACTATTTAGAGTGGAAATTCTTGTCTTACTTTTATGGAGAATACATCCAGATTTTGCTTGTTTAGTATGATGTGGCTTGAAGATTTGGGATGGATGGCTTTTATTATTTTGAAGTATGTTTCAACAATGTCTAGTTTGTTGAGAATATTTTCATGGATCAATATTAAATTTTCTTGAATGTTTTTTCCTGCATCTATTATGTCAATCATTTAATTTTTGGCTTATCTTTACATGGTGAAGAAAACTTAATGACTTGCATGTGAAAAAACATCCTTACATGGAATGAAGCTCACATGATTGTAAGTAAACTCAGTTTACTATTATTTCACGAATAATATTTTTCAACATTTATAAAAATACTGGCTTGTAGTTTTCTTTTTTGTTGTGTCTTCACTATATTTTGCTATCAAGATGATACTGATTTTATATAACAAGTTAGGGTGGAATCCCATCTTGATATTTTGTAATACATTTAGTAGGCTTAGTACCAACTCATCATTGTATATATGGTAAAATTTGGCTATAATTTTATATCACACAGGGCTTTTTATGATTGATAGTTTTTTTATTATTCAATGTCATTATGTATTTTATACATTTTTCAAGGCTTCTGGTTTTTACTGGTTCAATGTTAGAAAGCTGTGCGTAGTGAAAACTTTATCAGTTTTCTCTAAATTTTTCAGTTTGCATGCATAGAGATGTTCATAGTAGTTTTTGAAAATTTTTGAATTTATATAGAATTCATTGTGATTTTACATTTTTAAAATTAAATAGATGCAGAATAAATGCTTGACAAAATTCAACATTTCCTCATGATAAATCTCTGAAAAATTTAGGTATAGGAAAAAGGCACCTCAAGTCAATAAATGTCACGTATAACAAAATATGCAGAGCTAATAACATATTAAACAGGGAAATGTTGTAAGATTTTACTCTAAGATCTAAAACAAGTCAACAATGTGCCATTTCTTCAGTCTTACTAAACATAATACTAAATGTCCAAGAAAGACACATTGAACAATATAATCGAAAGCACCCAGTTGAGAAGAAAAAGTTAAATTATTCCTGTATAATATTTTATCTCTATACATAATCATAAGTAAAGAAAAGCTTAAGAGTTTACTAAAACCTATTAGAATGAACAAATTTATTAAACTTGCAGCATACAAAAGCAACATCCAAAAGTCAGAATTTCTATGTACTGACAACTGTCTCAAAATGAATTTAAAAACAATTCCATCTACAATAACTATAACTATACTTTGAAATAAATTTAACCAAAAATTTGAAACACCTTACATCATACTTTAAAGAATACTAAAGAAATTAATACATGAATAAAAATATTACTTATTCATGAATTGGCATTAATACTGTTAAATATTTGTATTACAGAAAATCATCTACAGATATAATGCAATCTCAATGAAAATATCAGTGACATAATATTTTTAAAAATACATCTACAATTTATATAGTACCACAAAAGACCCTGAATAGCCAAATAAAGAAAAAAAAAAAAAAAAGGAAATATATCACGCTACGTGACTTTGAAACATACTGTAAAGCTATAGTAACAAAAACAGTATTGTACTTGAATAAAAACAGACACATAGGGCAATGAAGGAGGAAAAAAATAAGACCAGAAATATATCCATTTACTTACGGCTAAGTGATTTTAAATAACGGTGACTATTTCTTAGAGACAGGACAGTATCTTCAATAAATGGCATGGAGAAAATGTTATAGCCACAGGTAGAGTAATAAAATGAGACTATCATTTCACACCATATATGAAAACCAACTCATAAAACTCATAATAAATTATTATGATTAATACTTGAGACAGAGTCTCACTCTGTCATCCAGGCTGGATGGAGTGCAGTGGCGCGATCTCAGTTCACTCCAACCTCTGCCTCCCAGGTTCATGTGATTCTCCTGCCTCAGCCTCCTGAGTAGCTGGGATTACAGGTGGGTGCCACCATGCCCAGTTTTTGTATTTTTGGTAGAGATGGGGTTTCATGATGTTGGCAAGGCTGGTCTCGAGTTCCTGACCTAATGTAATCTGCCTGCCTTGGCCTCCCAAAGTGCTGGGATTACAGTCATGAGCCACCATGCCTGACCACTCAAAATAAATTACTTAAATGTAAGGCCTGAAAACTGGAAACTAGTACAAAAAATAGAGTAAAAGCCCCATAACATTGGTTGGGCAGTGACTTTTTAAATTTAACCTCAAAATCCCAGGGAAGAAAAGGAAAAACAAGAGCCAGATTACTACAAATTAAAATGCTGTTGCACAGAATCTGACACAATCAACAAGGTAAGTCCACTAAAAATTGGAACAAAATATTTGTAAATCGTACATGTGTCAAGGGGTTAATATCAAAAATACGTAAGAAACTTAAATGACTGCACAACAAACAACAAATAACTATTACAGGCTGGGCGCGGTGGCTCAAGCCTGTAATCCCAGCACTTTGGGAGGCCGAGACGGGCGAATCACGAGGTCAGGAGTTCGAGACCATCCTGGCTAACACGGTGAAACCCCGTCTCTACTAAAAAATACAAAAAGCTAGCTGGGCGAGGTGGCGGGTGCCTGTAGTCCCAGCTACTCGGGAGGCTGAGGCAGGAGAATGGCGTAAACCCGGGAGGCGGAGCTTGCAGTGAGCTGAGATCTGGCCACTGCACTCCAGGCCGGGCGACAGAGCGAGACTCCGTCTCAAAAAAAAAACAAAAAACTATTACAAATGAGCAAGAGGCATAAATATTTTTCAAGAAAGTACATACATATGACCAGTAGATACATTAAGAAATTATCAATGTCAATTATTATTGAAATGAAAACCTCAGCCTCCCAAGGTGCTGGGATTACAGGTGTGAGAGACTGTGCCTGGCCTCACATAGACTTAATTTTGGATTAAATTTGTTTCTATTTATTGCATCTGCAAAAATATATTTTAGTATAAACTCTCTGAAGTTTTCTAAGCTGTAGTTTTTGAAAAAAAATGTGTTTTCAAAATATATTTGGAAAGTTTTTCATTAATACAAATTCTCTGTATAATGTTGAACAAAGTTTGAGCAATGGCTTCAGGGTTTGCCTCTAGTATAAAATGAGTACAATAAGATTGTGATACAGGTAAAGTTACTATAACTCTATATTTTAATGTTTGTCTTCAAAATAAATCATCTTCTGAAGTGTAAAGGCTTATGTTTTCTGAAAAATCTTTGAACAGTAATTGCACTTTTAATGATTTTATTAAGTATGAACTCTGATATTGAGTCGATGTGAGCAGATATTAATAGTTTTCACTTTCTTTATATTTGTATATTTGTTCTCAAGTATAAAGGTTGTCCTGTGCAATAAAATGTGAGCATTGGTTAAAAATTTTGCCACTTTGTTCACACTTGTAGAAGTTTTCTCCAGTATGAATCACCTTACCTACAATTAAATGTGACAACAATGTACTGGTTTTGTCACGTTCTTCATATTTCTAGAATTTCTCACCAGCATGTCTTCGATGTTTGGAAAAGTTTTAGGTGTTGTAAAAAGCATTGTTACAACTTTCAGGTTTTTAGAGTTTCTCTCTGGTATGAATCATCTTATGTCTGTTAATAATACAGGATTTGTTAAACACTTTGCCACATTCTTAACACTTGTAGGGTTTCTCTCCAGTATGAATGATCTTATGTGTAGTAAGGTGTGAAGACTGGTTAAAGGCTTTGCCACATTCTTTACATTTGTAGGTTTTTCTCCAGTATGAATTACCTTAGGTTTAGTAAGATTTGAGGACTGGTTAAAAGCTTTGCCACATTCTTCACATTTGTAGGGTTTCTCTTCAGCATGAATTATCTTATGTGTAGTAAGGTATAAAGATTGTTTAAAAGCTTTGCCACAGTCTTTACAATTTTATGTATGAATTGTCTTATGCCTAGCAAAGTGTGAGAACCACCTAAAGCTTTACCATAATCTTTACATTTGTAGATTTTTTTCCCGAGAATGAATTATCTTATGTGTAGTGAGGGTTGAGGATTGGTTAAAAGTTTTGCCACATTCTTCACATTCGTAGGGTTTCTCTCCAGTATGAATTCTTTTATGTGTAGTAAGGTTTGAGGACTGGTTGAAAGCTTTGCCACATTCTTCACATTTGTAGGGTTTCTCTCCAGTGTGAATTCTTTCATGCTTAGTAAGGGTTGAGGACCACTTAAAAACTTTGCCACATTTTTCGCATTTGTATGGTTGCTCTTTAGTATGAATTTTCTTATGTTCAGTAAGGTTTGAGGACTGGTTAAATGATTTGCCACATTCTTCACATTTATAGGGTTTCTCTCCAGTATGAATTCTTTTATGTGTAGTAAGGTTTGCGGATTGGTTAAAAGATTTGCCACATTTCTCACATTGGTAGGGTTTTTCTCCAGTATGAATTCTCTTATGTGTGGTAAAATGTGAAAACCAGTTAAAGACTTTGCCGCATTCTTTACATTTGTAGGGTTTTCTCTCAATAATTCTCTTATGTGTAGTACAGTTTGAGGACTCATTAAAGGCTTTGACACATTCTTTACATTTGTAGGGTTTCTCTCCAGTATGAATTTCTTTATGTTGAGCTAAGTGTGAAAGAATGCAAAATAATTTTCCACATTCTTTACATTTGAAAGGTTTCTTTGAAGTATGTCTTATCTTACTTCTGTTTGAATTTGAAAATTTATGAAAGACTTTCACATATTTGTCACATTGAAATCTTTTGCTATGGGTAGTTGTCAAACACTGGTTATGTCTATTATAACCTTTTTTGTGCATCTTAACCTCATCCACACTTTTACAGCCTTTTCTTAACAGTAAATTCTCATGTCCACATTTTTTCTATTGTCTCAGCATGACTTCTTGGAAATAATCTTTTATGCCTTGCTCTGGCCAAAGGTCTTGGGCAATATGGGAACATATAACTGAAAGATATAAAAATTACAAATTACTCCATGTACTAGACTGAGTATAGTTTATAAACCTAACCTATAAAGTTACACAAACTACATAACAAGATGGCATAGCAAAATACCACAGGCCCTAATTTCTTCATAAACATATAAATATAACAAAAATCCAAAGTACATTTGTAAAAAAGTAAGTTGAGTGTGCCCCAGGTGAGCACAATGCAAAGAGCTATATAGAGGAAAAAGAAAGTCTGTTACATTTTACCCAACAGAGCTCTTCCTCTCCTCCATTTTAACATAGTGACTTTAGAAGTAAACTGCCAACTCCTGGTTTCCTTTTTAAAAGACAAGTAAAATACTGGCACATACATCTTTATTTCTGGTTGATAGGGGCTTTTCCAGACACTGGTTTCTGTATCTTATGACAAAAGGTTCTGAAAGAAATGGTGGTATACTTTAAAATGACAGTATGAGCCTGCTGAGACAAAAACTAAGTTTTACAGCATCAGAGAGACTGTGGTATCACAGAGAACAAATGTAGCAAGTGATTACCAATTTTTTTTTTTTTTGAGACAGAGTCTTGCTGTGTCACCCAGGCTGGAGTGCAGTGGTGCAATCTCAGCTCACTGAAACCTTTGTCTCCTGGGTTCAGACGATTCTCCTGCCTCAGCCTCCTAAGTAGGTGGGACTACAGGCACATGCCACCATGCCCAGCTAAATTATTGTATTGCTAGTAGAGATGGGATTTTACGATGTTGATCAGGATGGTCTCGATCTCTTGACTTTGTAATCCACCCGCCTCAGCCTCCCAAAGTGCTGGGATTACAGACACCAGCCACCACACCTGGCCTACTGATTTTTAAGAAGAAACACAAATAAACTCCTTTAACTAAAAGCAAACACAAAATTTTAGACAAGACACATTGTAAGAACATGTCTGAGAGACTCCCAGAATGTGTAGCCAAAATGATTGTTTTTAGACTATGTCAGGACAGAACTACATTATAAAGACTGTGATGGGTAGCTTTTTTAAATGTCCAAATCTCAATTAAAGATTACAATGTACACAAAACAGGGCAATGTAATTCCATCAAAAATATAAAATTTTCAGAAGGAAACCACAGAAAAAATGTACACATTAATTTTAAAAATTGATTAAAAATTGAATATTCAGTGAATGAAACAGGAACACAGACAACTATAGAAAATCAAAAATGAAGATAAGAACAAAATATTGAAAAAATTTGAAAAATAGAAATTATGGGGGTAAAAAATACAAGAAGAAATAAAAACTGAAAAATCTCTCAGTAAGAAAAATAATGTAAACATGAAAAAGCTTAACAAACAAACTAGGATACATACAAAGATATTTGTAACACATATATAAGCACAATTTCAAAACTCACAGACAGAAAGAGCATTTTGGGAGCTGCAATATAAAACTGATGTGTCATATACAAACATGATCTTATGATACAACCAGTGAATTGTCAAAAAAATTTTGCAGGCCAGAAAAAAACTGTGTGATGTAGTCAAAGTACTGGAAAAAAAAAAATAGTTTTCAAGTGAGGGTAATACCATCAGCAAATCTGTCCTGAAAAATGAAAAAATTATGTTCCAAAATAGCCAAATTCTGAAAAGGTATATTGGCACTGCATATACTTATAAAACTGCATAAACATATAAAAGATGCTGAAAGCAGTTCCTTAAATGAAAAATAAAAGGATTCAAGAAAATACCACATAATCAAATAAAAATAAATTACTTTTTGAGAAAAATAGGCACGTACATAAAAAAAGGATTTTGTAGCATTATCATAATGGTGCAGAAAACATTTTAAATTATTCTCTAAAATTTGAAAGATAAAAGCATAGCAATTATTATAAACATCTGTTAATGAATATACCACATTAAAAAAATATATATATATATATATTTTTTTTGAGACAGGTTCTCACTCTGTCACCCAGGCTGGAGTGCAGTGGCACTATTTCGGCTTACTGCAAGCTCCGCCTCCCGGGGTTCACACCATTCTCCTGCTTTAGACAAGATGGAAGTACACAAATATTAATCAAATGAGAGCAGAAGAGGCCAAAATAATATTATGCAAGTTACATCTTAAGTCAAAAACTGTCATATTTTATAAAATGTACTTGAAGTCAAAACTCTAAAGAGACAAAATAAGACCTTAAAAAAATATAGATTTATTCACTGGGAGCCTATGACACACTTGTATATACACGTATGTCTCTGTGTGTGTGTGTTTCTGTGTGTGTGTGTGTACATACATATATCTCACATTAGGTCTCCAAACATATAAAGCAAATATTGACAGAAACACATAGAGAGCAATATAATTACAGTATATTTTATATTGCACTTTCTGTAATAAAAATAAAACAAGACAGAATATTAGTAAGAAAACAGACAACTTGAAGGGAGTATAAAACAATTATTCCTAACAAAGGTATAGAGGGCACCCCTCAACAACCTTAGGATACTCACTTTTATCAATAGCTCATAGAACACTTTCCTTGATAGACAACTTCCTAGGCCAAAAAAAAGTTTACCACATTTTTTAAAACTAAAATTTTATAAATTACTTTATATGACCAAAATGGAATGAGACTATAAATAATAAGAGGAAAAAAAATGAAAAAATTCACAAATATATATAAAAATTAAACAACACACTCTTAAGCATGCTCTTGTGGAAAGGCTGAAATAGTTAATATTGTAAATATGTCCATCCTGCTCAATGTAATCTACAGATTTATTGCAATGTTTTTCAAATTTCTCATTGCATTTTTGAACAGCAACCCCTCAATTATGTAGAATCTCAACAGACAATAAAGTACTTAGCAATCTTCAAAAAAAAAAAAGGGGGGGGAACAATGTTGGAGGCTTTATAGTTTCTGATTTAAACACACATAACAAAGTTACAGAATTAAACCAATTGCCGGGCACAGTGGCTCACACCTGTAATCCCAGCACTTTGGGAGACTGAGGCAGGTGGATTGCTTAAGCCCTGGAGTTCAAGACCAGCGTGGGCCACATGGTGAAACCCTGTCTCTACTAAAAACACAAGCTGGGCATGGTGGTAGGTGCCTGTAATCTCAGCTACTCAGGAAACCATCCAAAACTCTTCCCAGCCAAGGACTGGAAGAGGTCCTGCCTTTTCAGAGGCCTGGAGAAAGACACTCATTTATAGCCACGCAGACAAGACTGCAGACCTTGGTCCTTACTGTCTTCCCTGAAGCACTTCCATGACTCAGTTCCAGTTCTTTGAGCCACAGTTCATGGTCAGTTCTACCTACATAGAAACCCACACACAGACCTGGGGAAATACTTTCTGGTACCCAGTGAAAGCCATTTTCATCTACATTTTGATATAAAGCCCACCATATATGTATAACCAACTGCAGAAATCTGCCCTAGTGTTTACCCTACAGAGCAAAGTCCTAAAGGATATTCACTCTGCCAAAAATATAATGGGAATTACAATTACCCAAGCCCCTTGTAACAAGTCAGCTAAAGTTGGACCCTAGTGAAGACCCAGCAGCCTTGTGACCAAGCTACAACCCCTCTCCACTACAAGCCCAGAGGGCATTCTATCACCCTGGGCACACAACAAAATAATATCTTTACATCTTGAAGCCAGTTTATAAAAACTTGAAGAGGTGTTTGCTTCTTAAAATCCACAGAGACCAATGCACAACTATATTGTGCCCATTCTCAATGCTTCTACTTAAACATAGCTTAAACATAGCACTGAAGGTCAATTAAAAAAATTAGAGAAGACACAAATAAATTTAAAAATATTTTGTCTATTAATTGAAAGAATAAATATTGCTAAAGTGCCTTATTTTTTATTTTTACTTTTTGACAAGAGTCTTGCTCTCTTGCTCAGGATCAAGTGCAGTGGCACAGTCTTGGCTCACTGCCAGCTACATTTCCTGGATTCAACCAAATCTCCTGTCTCAACGTCCCAAGTAGCTTACAAGTGCCTGTCACAATGTCTGGCTAATTTTTTGTAGTTTTAGTAGAGACAGGGTTTCACTATGTTGGCCAGGCTGGTCTCGAACTCCTGACCTCATGATCCACCCGCCTTGGCCTCCCAAAGTGTTGGGATTACAGGTGTGAGCCACCGTGCCCAGGCCAAAGTACCTTGTCATCTAAGGTGTCTCTGGATTCAATCAACTCCCATCAGAATTCCAGTTATTTAAGATAATAGAAAATATGATTTTAAAATTTACATAAAACTACAATAAACTTTGAATAGCTAAAGCTATCTTGAAAGAAAAAAAATAGCAAGAGGACATCATACTGTATAATTTCAAACTATATTTCAAAACTATAGTAATAAAACAGCATGGAATGTGCAGAAAATTAGCAATAAATAAATAACAAATGAAACAGAAACCACTACTCACATATTTCAGCCATAATGCAAAAAGAGAACTTAAAAAATAGTTTAATTAGCTGGGTGTGGTGGTGCATGCCTGGAATCCCAGCTACTCAGGAGCCTGAGGCAGGAGAATCACATGAATCCGGGAGGCAGAGGTTGCAGTGAGCAGAGATTGCACCATTGCGCTCTGACTCTGGCGATAGTGTGAGGCTCCGTCTCAAAAATAAATAAATAAATAAAATAAAAATAGTTCGGCATAAAGTTTCTCAAAATTATGCAAATATCTGTGTGTTTCCAGAAACAATGGAAAAGGAGTCAGATTGTGCAGTCTATTATATGCCATGAATGGACTTTGGCTCTCACTGTAAACTTAAAGTAAGATTACCAAAGGGAAAGAAGAATTTTTAGAGATTTAATAAAGATAAAGCAAAAGATGTTTCTATGTGAGAGGAAAAAAAAATGTTTTTAAAAGCAAAATAAATAAAAAGAAACAGAAACAATTTCCTTTGTAAAACAGCTTCCCAAATTATTTTTAAAACTGTTTTTTTTTTTTTAACTGTAGATCTCTTATCAGTCTTGTCTATTGTATTTACTCTCACCTACCTGGGGGTTTGGCTACCATATCATGTGTCTTCACATTCCAAGGCTCTTTTTCTTGCTCCAGACATGTGATCAGGTCTGACTTTGAGACAGTAATACCTGTTTTATGAAAAATAACATGAGTTTTGCTCATATTCTCCAATTACCAACTTAGTAATGCTCTCAGTAAAGAGAATGTAATGGAATATTCTAGTAAATTAACCCCAAAATAATAATTTATAACAAATTTCTATAATATATTGGGCACAGTGGCTCATGCCTTTAATCCCAGCACTTTGGGAGGCTGAGGCAGGTTGATCAGAGTGAGGTTAGGAGTCCGAGACCAGCCTGTCCAACATAGTGAAACTCTGCCTCTACTAAAAATATTAAAAAATGAGCCAAGTGTGGTGGCACATGCCTGTAGTCCCAGCTACTCAAGAGGCCGAGGCAGGAGAATCACTTGAACCCAGGGGGCAGAGGTTGCAGTGAGCTGAGACTGTGCCATTGTGCTCCAGCCTAGATGACAGAGACTCTGTCTCCAAAAAAATAAAAAAAAATTTAAAAATAAAGAAAAATTGCTAAATATTTTTAAATATTTTAATTTTATAGGTTCTTAATTTAACTACCTTGTACTAATTCAAAAATTGGTAGTGGTAATGAAATTTTAAGATGTGGGCAATAATAAGTTGCAACTAAATTTCTAAAATTAACCCTAATCTAGAGTGAAGAAAACAAATCAGCTCAGGAAAGTGGAAAGTAAAGGTCAAAATAAAACATTTTGAAATTCTTTTCTACATGGACAAATCCTGAAGACAAAAAACAAACAAACAAACAAACAAACAAAAAAACAACCTGGGATCCGAAAGCATAACATTTTTACAAAAATAAGTGAAACTTATAAGGTATATTAGCAATTGTGTATTAAGGTTATCCTCACCCAGGAAGACCAGGTTTCTGTAGTTATCTAACATCACATGTCTATATAAATTCTGCTGCTCAGTGTCTAGACATTGCCACTCCTCTAGAGAAAATTCTATGGCCACATCTCTAAATGTCAATGCTCCCTGAAACACATAAACACACACACATATTTACCAAGTGGCCATGGGCAGAATTTTACATTTGACTCAAGGTGAAATAAGAGTAAAGATAACTGGGTCTTACTTATAGGGGTGACTGAAATTATGTAATAACTTTCAACACAGAAATATTCTCTCATGTATACTCTAACTCCGAGAAAAGAGAGTGGCATAAGATCCAAAATATCAGTGTATATATGATACTTTTCCAGATGATGAAGTAGGACATGAACAGTAACATGTACATTTTTGAGTGCTATATTTACATCATACAGAAAGAGTTGTGCAAACTTTTCAGATGGAAAAGTCATACTGAGTTAGAAGGTGCTGCACAAATTTTAATGTGTATAATAAACTGAAGATCTTGTTAATGCAGTCTGTGACAGAAGGTCTGGAATAAAGCCTGAGTTTCTGGATCTTGGTGTGGTAGCTCATGCCTGTAATCCCAACACTTTGGGAGGCTGAGGCAGGCAGATCACCTGAGGTCGGGAGTTCGGACCAGCCTAACCAACATGGAGAAACCCCGTCTCTACTAAAAACACAAAATTAGCCAGGCATGGTGGCGCATGCCTGTACTTCCAGGTACTTGGGAAGGCTGAGGCAGGCAAATCACTTGAATCTGGGAAACAGAGGTTGTGGTGAGCCAAGATTTTGCCCTTGTACTACAGCCTGGGCAACAAGAGTGAAACTCTGTCTGAAAAACAAAAAAACAAAAAAACCAGGATCACCAGTGATGCCAATATTTATGGCCTAAGAAGGCTATTTTGTCAAATTGGAGTAATTGGAAGAGTCTGTGGTCTTTTTTTCCAGTTTTTCTGGCCTGTAACAAACATTAGCGCTTTCATTTTCCAAAGGCAGATAAAGACAAAGAAAACATGAGAAAGAAGGGCAGCTGCCAGATTAAATGTGATGCTTTCTGTATATCAGCTGCATAAAGAAACTTACTAATGAAGAGAGAAATAATTAATTCCATATTGAAGAAATCTGTCAGAGAGCTTCATTAATCAAGTGAGTTATTAATATAAACTGGACTAAGACAATTTTTAATTATGTGCTGATGCACAGCATCACTGTGGTAATAGTGGCCCTCCAAAAGTAAATTACAGCCTGAATTTAACTATAAAGAAACATCAGTTTTATGCAAAGTTCAAAATACAGGTATCTCCCATGTTCTATAATTGTTAATAGTTAATAGTTATTTTAAATAGTCTTTCTTTAGCACCCTGGAGAACAAGTATCTCCTAATAATTTTTTTCAGAACTTACTGGGTAATAAATGCCATCTTGTTTAAATAAGCATTTTCTTCATCCTTTTCTACACAGAGCTGATGGAGAACAGAGACAGAACCTCAATATTAAATGGTCTTTATTTTTATGAAGAACCCCAGCTTTTCCCCAATAGGAATCTTGAGCATCCACACCGTCCCATGTTCAACAGCCACAAAGGGAACATTTTTAATGATGCAGATTATAAATTCATGGTGAGAATACTGCATGGCATATAAGAAGCCATGATGTACAGAATGTAGAGAAGGCTCTGGTACATAGGAAAGAAATATTTTTCAGAGATCCTTGACAATTATAAGAATTTTAAAATGTAGCTACAACAAACTCATTTAAGAGGAAAAGCACAAGTAGAGAATTAAAGTTTTTTAAGTACTAAAGGCATGGCATTCTAGCAGGCAGAATGGACACGACTCTTACTCTGAGGCATGTTTAGCTGAAAAAAATCCATTTTTTATCTTCTCCTCTTTCTCTGGAATTTCTTCTCAGATGAGATTTTTGAAAAAAATTACATCTGCATCTGGAGAATATGCCTTGAAAGATGTAAGCACCACATCTTTACCTGCTACCACCACACTCGTAGGTAGGACCAATACAGAAAAATTCTACCCATTTCTGTCCTTTATAACAGAAGATAATCAGGAACAAGCTGCTCCACAGATGTAAAAATACAAGTTTCTCCTTTCCTGTCCTCAGGTGTCCTCCCCTGCCACAGACACCAGCAATTTCTGCTACAGTAATAAAAATGTGGGCCACACTGCCCAGTTCTTAAGAAACCCAAACAGAACAGGTTCTGGGACCACCTGTTAATGCAAAGGTGAGAATTAATTATCATAAATGTATCTTGAACCCTCATATTTGATTCTGGCTTCAACTTTGAGTCACATGATTCTAATTAGAAGCCTGGGATTATAACCATTTAAGCATTGCCTCTCCAGCTTTAACAAGATTACAAATCACTTGGTAACTTTGACCCTATTCTATGAAATGTGATTCTGCAGGTTTTGAAAGGGTACATGAATGGGTGTTATAAACAAGTTTCCTATCAATGCTGATGTTTCTCCACCTGGGGTCATTATTAGCATTAGTTAGAGCAAGCAGCCACACCACCGAGTTCCTTACACTCAGCAGTCTTGTGACAACGCAAATACTTTTGGTATAAATAAGGACAACCAATCTCCACCTTAAAGTATTATAATCTTTGCCGGCTTTAAGTTTACAGAAGAAACAAAGCAACAATGTTTTTTGTTTGTTTTTTGTTTTTGAATTTAGAAAGCAACAATGTTTAAATCTGCGTTTAGAAAACAACATGTACACATGTAGTAATGCAATGTTTATTATTCAAGTACTACATGCTCAATAAGATGCTGCAGGGCACTGTGATAGCACATTACAGGATTTAATCTTAATAACACACTGTGTATTGATACCAAGTGTTCAATAATTCCCAGTATTTAGAAAAATGACCCAGATTTTTTTTCTGTTTCACTGTCATTGACCTTTTTAAAAAATGTGTAGAATAAAAGCTAAACATAAGCAGATGAGAGGAAGAGAGAAATGAAGCATTTAATATAACTTACAGGAATTTTTATTGTGTTTATATTTACTTCTTGTGGCTTGGGGAGCAACTACTAGCTCTGCAGGAACGGAAAACAAGTTGCTAAATAAAATGTCTCTGCAAGCACTGGTTTTAATAATTTTAAAAAGATGCTAAAATTCATGCTTTATATTTCTCATGTATCTGCTTTTCTGTTTCAGAAAATTGTAAGCACCAGCTCTAAAAGTGGAACAGGATTCATCACCCAAAACTGATTTTTTCTAATCAGTTCTGTGAGGTGAGACTCCAGGGTAGGGCCAGACCTAAATAAGGTCTTCAAAAGGGGTGAATCTGAACAGGACTGGGACAGGGAGTGGACCCTAGCAAGAATTTGGTTCTCTATGCCAATGGGGGTATTTCCAGTTTTGTTTCTCCTAAGCTTACCTAAGAGAAATTTGTATGTCAGAGTTTGTGTAATTTAAACCTTTTATAGCCACTTCCCTGTCAATTTTATAACATATACTAATAAGCCATTTAAACAAATCATTTAAGGTTTCCTAGGATAATTTTATTAAAAGATGAATATGTTTTTTTAGTAAGGTAAAAGAAATACAAATAATAATAACAACCCTTCTGTTCATAAATAGTCCTTCAGGTAAAAACACCAAAAGTCACAACAATATAAAGAATGTGGCCGAAATAAAGCCCAAGTTTTTTTGCACACATTTATTTACCTACTATATGATGCATAATTCAACCTTTTATTCAGTTGCTAGTTTTTATTAGTCTGTTCTCACGCTGCTGATAAAGACATACTGGAGACTGGGAAGAGAAAGAGATTTAATGAACTTACAGTTCTATGTGGCTGGGGAGGCCTCACAATCATGGCAAAAGACAAGGAAGAGCAAGTCACATTTTACATGGATAGTGGCAGGCAAAGAGAGAGCTTGTGCAGGAAAACTCCCATTTTTACAACCATCATATATTCTGAAATTCATTCACTATCACAAAAACAGTGCAGGGAACACCCACTCCCATAATTGAAACATCTCCCACCATGTTTTTACCATGACTTGTGAGAATTACAAGTCAAGATGAGATTTGGGTGGGACACAGCCAAACTATGTCATTCCACCCCGGCCCCTCCCAAATCTAATGTCTTTGCATTGCAAAAGCAATCATACCTTCCCAACAGTACCCCAAAGTCTTTTTTTTTTTTTTTTTTTTTGAGACGGAGTCTTGCTCTGTCGCCCAGGCTGGAGTGCAGTGGCCGGATCTCAGCTCACTGCAAGCTCCGCCTCCCGGGTTTATGCCATTCTCCTGCCTCAGCCTCCGGAGTAGCTGGGACTACAGGCGCCCGCCACCTCGCCTGGCTAGTTTTTTGTATTTTTAGTAGAGACGGGGTTTCACCGTGTTAGCCAGGATGGTCTTGATCTCCTGACCTCGTGATCCGCCCATCTCGGCCTCCCAAAGTGCTGGGATTACAGGCTTGAGCCACCGCGCCCGGCCCCAAAGTCTTAACTCATTTCAGCATCGACTCAAAAGTCCACAGTTCAACATCTTTTTTTTTTTTTTTTTTTTTTTTTTTTGAGATGGAGTCTCACCCTGTCACCCAGGCTGGAGTGCAGTGGCCGGATCTCAGCTCCCTGCAAGCTCCGCCCCCCAGGTTTACACCATCCTCCGGCCTCAGCCTCCCGAGTAGCTGGGACTACAGGCGCCCGCCACCTTGCCCGGCTCGTTTTTTGTATTTTTTTTTTAGTAGAGATGGGGTTTCACCATGTTAGCCAGGATGGTCTCGATATCCTGACCTCGTGATCCACCCGTCTCGGCCTCCCAAAGTGCTGGGATTACAAGCTTGAGCCACCGCGCCCGGCCAACACAGTTCAACATCTTATCTGAAACAAGGTAAGTCCTTTCTGCCTATGAGCCTGTAAAATTAAAAGCAAGTTAGTCACTTCCCTGATCAATGGAGGTACAAGCAGTGGGTAAATACAGTCATTCCATAGGGGAGAAATGGGCCAAAACAAAGGGGCTACTGGCCCCATGCAAGTCCAAAATCAAGCAAGGTAGTCAAATCTTTTTTTTTTTTTTTTTTTTTTTTTTGAGACAGAGTCTCGCTCTGTCGCCCAGGCTGGAGTGCAGTGGCCGAATCTCAGCGCACTGCAAGCTCCGCCTCCTGGGTTTACGCCATTCTCCTGCCTCAGCCTCCCCAGTAGCTGGGACTACAGGCGCCCGCCACGTCGCCCGGCTAGTTTTTTGTGTTTTTAGTAGAGACGGGGTTTCACCATGTTAGCCAGGATGGTCTCGATCTCCTGACCTCGTGATCCGCCCGTCTCGGCCTCCCAAAGTGCTGGGATTACAGGCTTGAGCCACCGCGCCCGGCCGGTAGTCAAATCTTAAAGCTCCAAAACGATCTCCTTTGACTCCATGTCTTGCATTGGGTCATGATCATGCAAAAGCTAGGTTCCCATCATCTTGAGCAGCTTCACCCCTGTGGTTCTGCAGGGTACAGACTCTCTCCTGGCTGCCTTCATGGGCTGGTGTTGAGTGTCTGTGGCTTCTCTGGGCACATGAAGCAAGCTGTCAGTGGATCTACCATTCTGAAATCTGGAGGACAATGGCCCTCTTCTCATAGCTCCACTAGGCAGTGCCCCAGTAAGGACTCTGTGTGGGGGCTCCAACACCACATTTTTTCTGTACAACCCTAGCAGATAGTTCTCATGAGGACTTCACCCCTGCAGCAACCTTCTGCTTGGACATCCAGAGGTTTCTGTATATCTCTGAAATCTAGGTGGAGGGTGCCAAACCTCAATTCTTGACTTCCACGAACCCACAGGCTCAATACCATATGGAAGATGTCAAGGCTTGGGGCTTCCATCCTCTGAAGCAACAGCCTGAGCTCTACCTTGGCCCCTTTTAGCCATGACTGAAGTGGCTGGAATACAGGGTACCAAGTCCCTAGGCTTCACAGAGCAGGGAAGCCCTGGACCTGACCCATAAAGCCATCTTTTTCATTTAGGCCTCTGGGCCTG
The DNA here is from genome assembly GCF_007565055.1 of Rhinopithecus roxellana. Classification (NCBI taxonomy): domain Eukaryota; kingdom Metazoa; phylum Chordata; class Mammalia; order Primates; family Cercopithecidae; genus Rhinopithecus; species Rhinopithecus roxellana. Next base: position 79,439,792 of record NC_044560.1, on the reverse strand, counting down.
TGATGGAAGGGGCTGTGGAGAAGACCTCTGTCTGTCATGACCTGGAGACATTTTTCCCACAGCTAGCTTAAATTTCTCCTCCAAAAAATGAGCTTTTCTATTCTATTGCATTGTCAGGCTGCAAATTTTCCAAACTTTAATGCTCTGTTTCCATTTTAAAACTGAATGCTTTTAACAGAACCCAAGTAATCTCTTGAATGTTTTGCTGCTTATAAATTTAATTTTTCTTTTTAAATTTTGCTGTCAATAAGTTTATTTTCTTCATCTGAAAAAGCCTCATTAAAATTGTTTGGTTTAGTTCTCAGAAGCCCACTCATAAGCTCTGAGGAAGCTTGCCTTCTTTTGAGTTACTCGACCTTTCTTCTGAGCAAGGGACATTTTGTGATGGTTCCACTTCTTTTTAACATTTTTCTTGGGCTTCTTCTCATAGACTGGATTCTCTCACATAGTAGCATGAGCTTTCTTATACATCTCCTTCATGTCTGGAGTTACGCTTTTGTTTATGTATTGCTAGAACAGTTTCCTGTAAGCATCTTCATCTTCCTTCCTTAAGTAGTGCATGTAATCTGCAACATTCTGGCCTATGATGTGCTTCTGGTGTAGTACTGCATTAAATCTCTTGCTTTCAGAATCATAACCAGGGAATTGTTTGGTACTGTGAGGGATAAACAAGCCTCCATCTACTGCTCTCTTCAGGAACAAAAACTTTATTGCCAGTGGTAGTTCTGGGAAGGCCTACACCCAAATAGCAGGTAAAGGCACTTGGCTGACCATCAGTGCTTTCCACATTGTATTCATTGCCAGTCATCTCCACTTGGCCTTCACAGATCTTGTCCATGCCATAGGTCACAGATCTTCACCTACTGAGGAGTCTGTAGGCTAGCAGCAGGCCAGTACAATACGCTGCAGTGTAATCGCTTAGGCCAACCTTCACATCACATTTTGGCAGTTTACGTGCATATGCTGTGCATACTATCATGTCCTATTCTATATGGATGTATGCAATCTGACAATATCTCTGTTTGTTACACAAACTATCATCCTGGGGAGCAGCCATGATGGAAGACCTGGATGATGGCCCTGACTTCCTCTTGGGAAGAGAACTGTGGACTTAAAACAATAAATGTAGATCTTCAAAGTGATCCTCCTCTGCAGGTGGACATCTCTGATGCTCTTAGTGAGTGGGATAAAGTAAAATTCACTGTTCACACAAAAAGTTTATTGCCAAATTTTAAACAAAATGAGTTTTCTGTTGTTCAGCAACACAAGCAATTTATCTGGCGTTGCACTTCCTTTGTTAAAAATGAAGACTTTGCAGGTTACATCATTTCACCAGCACCACCAAGACCTGATTTTGATGCTTCAAGGGAAAAAGTACAGAAGCTTGGAGAATAAGGGTCAATGACAAATGAAGAATTCACAAAGATGAAACAGGAACTGGAAGCTGAATACTTGGGAATATTCAAGAAGATAGTTGCGATGCATGAAGTGTTTCTATGTCATGTGACAGCACATCCTATTTTGAGAAAATATTTAAATTTCCATGTCTTCTTGGAATATAATCAAGATTTGAGTGTGCGAGGAAAAATAAAAAGAGAAACTTGAAGATTTCTTTAAAAACATGGTTAAATCAGCAGATGGAGTAATTGTTTCAGGAGTAAAGGATGTAGATAATTTCTTTGAGCATGAACGAACATTTCTTTTAGAATATCATAACTGAGTTAAGGATGCATCTGTTAACTCTGGTATAATGACAAGATCCCACAAAAGTGCTGCAGATGATTACAATAGAATTGGTTCTTCATTATATGCTTTAGGAACTTGGGATTCTACAGATATATGAAAGTTTTTTCTCAAAGTTTCAGAAATGTTTGATGAAACAAGAAAAATAGAAGCGTGAGTGTCTGCTGATGAGGCCCTCGAACTTTCTGACCCTTAAAAATATTACTTAAGAGAAACTCAAGCTGCTAAGGATCTCCTGTATTGAAGGTCTAGGTCACTAGTGGATTATGAAAATGCTAATAAAGCACTGGAAAAAGCAAGAGCAAAAAATAAAGATGTTCTGCTGGCTAAAACTTCCCAACAATTATGTAGTCAGAAATTTGAAAACAAAAATCTCAGTCTGCAAAACAAGAACTTATAGATTTTAAGACAAGAAGTGTGGCTGCATTCAGTAAAAATTATTGGAACTGGCAGAGTTAGAACTGAATCATGCAAAAGCTAACTACAGTTGCTGCCAAACTGTCTGGTAGTGCTAAACAGAGACACGTAAGCCACATTCTGCCTTCCTGTTGAAAAGGGCTGCCTTCCTTCAGATTTTATTTTTGTTTTCTTTTTTTTTTTTTTTTTTTTTTTTGGCATAAGAAAATTTATTACTACAGTGTTTTCACCATTAAAATTTATGATCTTGGTCTTTCCTTCTTGCCTTTGTATAGGGCCAGAAGAGACACATTGGCTACTTTGACAACCTTAAAGCGGACTCCAGGAATATCACCAACAGCATGACCTTTGCGACCAAATCCAGCAACCAGAACCTCATCGTTTTCCTCAATAAAATTCAAGCAACCGTCGTTGGGTACAAAGGCTGTGATTTTCTTGCCATTCTTGATCAGCTGGACCCTGACACACTTCCTAATGGCAGAATTTGGCTGTTTGGCTTCAACTCCTACTTTTTCCAGGACGATTCCTTTTGCATGAGAAGCACCTCCAAAAGGGTTGGCCTTCAGGGCTGTGCCCAAATGGGCCTTCTTGTACTGTTTATCATGCCACTTCTGGTCTCGTCGGTGACTGCAGAGCTTCCTAGCAGTACGAAGTCCACGACACTTGCCCATCCTGTCGGCGCCACCGGCCTGAGTGAAAGAGTATTTTTGTTTTCTTAATGATGTTAAGCATTTATGCTCCCTGGGAACAAATAAAAAACAGCCGATAAAATGGACCTACTCTTTTTCTGAGAAAAACGGAGCAATGCCATGTACAGGCAATGCCAGTCTGTGTGGTGTAATGCTGAACTGTGTTCCCCAAGACAGTGGTCCATTATTGTGCACTCATCATACTCAGAAGTCCAAATTTTATTTTTCTTTAAAGTAGCCTCTATAACTGTATTTAGTTTATAAATAGTATTCCTTATGGATGCCAATCTTATTTACCTTTAAATAATTTCTGAAGTTTAACCTTTTCAGAATGCATTATTCAAACAAGATAGATTGCCTTTATTGAATTTTTAAAAATTTTGTTTTAAAAAAGCATTATATACCACCTTAGTTCATTCATGTATACTAATAAAGCATCTTAATCAGACTTATTTTTAACTACTGAATATTTCTTAGAAGTTTTGGGATAGATTTTATGTAATCTTTGTGAATTCTGAAGAAAAGCAAATGCATTAGTATGTCTGCCTTAAATTTGTAGACTAAACTAATTATTGTCAAATAAACAGCAATAACAGTGAGAATTTTTAACTCTGTGGTCATTGTATCACTCTTTAACATTTGGAGTAGCTATAATAAATCCACTCCTGTATTATGCTTTAAAAAACCCAACTAACAAAAAAACTATCATCCTGTATTTAGGTGTGTTGTATTTATTTTTATCCTGTATCACCAAGCATTTCCAAGAATAATAATTAGTTCTACCCTCTTGTCCTCTAAATTTCATTTGGTATCTCTTAAAATAGGCATTATTCTTAACAACTTTAACAAAACCTATCCTGCAGAACACAGACTGGCATCCCCGGCTCAACTGAGACCTGTCTTGCTTAGAAATTTCTTCTGCCAGATAACCTAAATCATCTCTCTCAAGTTTGAAGTTTCACAAATCTCTAGGGAAGGGGCAAAATAACACCAGTCTCTTTGCTAAAACATAGGAAAAGTCACCTTTGCTCCAATTCTCAGCGAGTTCCTCATGTCCATCTGAAACCATTTCAGCCTGTATTTTGTTTTCCATATCATTATCAGCATTTTGGTCAAAGCCATTCAACAAGTCTCTAGGGAGTTCCACACTTTCCCACATTTTCCTGTCCTCTGAGACCTCTGAACTGCTCCAATCTCTGCCCGTTACCCAGTTCCAAAGTCACATGCACATTTTCAGGTATCTTTTCATCAATGTCCCACTCTACTGGTAAAAATTTTTTGCATCAGTCTGTTCTCACACTGTTGATATAAACACACCAGAGACTGGGAGGAAAAGAGATTTAATGGACTTAAACAATACCACATGGCTGGGGAGGCCTCACAATCATGGCAGAAGGCAAGGAGAAGCAAGTCATATCTTACATGGATGGTGGCAAGCAAAATCAGAGCTTGTACAGGGAAACTCCCATTTTCAAAATCATCAGATCTTGTGAAACTCATTCACTGTCATGAGAACAGTGCAGGAAAGACCTGCTGTCATAATTTAATCACCTCCCTCTGGGTTCCTACCACAACATGTAGAAACTGTGGGAGTTACAATTTAAGATGAGATTTGGGTGGTGACACAGCCAAGCCATATCACTAGCCTAGACTAAAAGTTTCTGTATGGTAAGAACCCCATAACTGCTCTACCTATTTTTCTAATGATAATATGAAATGAAAGCAATCAGTTTCTCTGTTTTGGTTTCCAGACCTCTTTTTCACCCAAGTACAAGAAAACTGGGGAAACTGTCATCTGAGTACCAGCAAAAATTATCTCTTGTATGAGGGAGGAACAAACATAGAATGACTCATTTCTTTTACACTGAGAAAGAAGTAGAATTAACCACTCTTGTCAGCCTGATAAAATTCTGCTCTGGATATTCTCAAATGTTTCAAAGATGGCTAGGTAATTGTGAGAGGGTTCCCAGTTACCCCAGGTTGACTGCCCAATGATAAGCCAGGCAGAAGAGACAGGTTGATTCTAAATAAAAAATGGAACTGCTTTGGTGGAGCTCCAGAACCTGGATCACCTGTCCAGATTCTAGCTCTTGAGTAACAGGAAGGACAAGAATACTCAAGTCTTGCATTTTACTGGTAGGTATAGTTGTGGTTATGGCTCTGGATACTTTCTGGCCTTGATCTTTCACTCCTAAGATGCTTGTTTACATTTACAGATTTGGCCATCAGATTCTATTTACTCTCGGAACCTCTCACAGAATGTAGAACATGTAGCAGGTCACTGAAGTAGTTATGAAGAGCTCAAAAAGCCACACTCTCAAAGGGAAGCTTCAAGATGTCTCTGTTGACATTTCACAATGCAGAAAATGCCTCTAGTTAGTTTTCTGTACATTTTCAGTCCAAAGTCTTGGCCTGTCTTGTAACTACCAGGCAGAGGACAGAACTTATGTGCAGATTCTGGGTGGGATTAACCTCACTCTGCATTTTTGGGTGTTACAGCAAGTAAAGTACAATTGAAAGAGAGGTCCCCTCACAGAAGGTGCTCTTCTAGATAATAGTTTACAGAAATGGAAAAACAGATGACACAACATGAATATAAGTAGACAGTTTATTTGGACCAAGCTTGAGGATTTTAACCTGGGACCAAAGATTCTAGTTGTCTGAAATCTATACAGGTACAAGTGAATTTGTGGCTGGGGTGATGGCTTACACCTGTAATCCCAGCACTTTAGGAGGCTGAGCCAGGTGGATCACTTGAGGTCACAAGTTCATAACCAGCCTGGTCAATGTGGTGAAATTCTGGTAGTTCTAGACAGTATGTGGGAAATAATAAAATAAAAACTTTCTCCAGCCCCAGAGAAACTCCACAATGTTAGAACAGAAAGTATACTGTTTTATTACAAAATTAAACCAGAATGGGACATGCATCACAGTGAATCTGCTTACGAGATTTGAAAGACAGAGAGAGAATCACCATAACTTGTCCAAAAGTAGAAGAATTTACAGCATGATGTCATGTATAGTTCATCCTAAATTCACTGGTAATTAGGGAGGCCATCCATGTATGCTAATTGGTTATGCAATGACAAAATAAACTTTTTACATTTTCACGACAGGAGGTAATTTTGCAACTTGAAGCCAGGTCCCTGCTGATAAGATAGGCTCTCACTCTCCTACTGGAATTGTTGAATAGGGTGTTATGGTTTTGGCTATATTCATTTTAAAGCAATGGCTCTTTACTCCCCGAGGAATGGGTTCGAGCACACTGCTTGCATTCTCCTGATGGCCAGTGTCCTCTCTTTATGCCTACCAACTTCCATTGAAACACAGTTCACAACACACAGCTCAAAGCTGCTAGCTCACATCTTACATGAACCCTGATGCCACAGCAGCATTCTAGTATCACATCAGAGAGTGAAGCTTGGGCTGCAGGGAGAAGAGCCTGCAGGGCTCCTTCACAATTTACTCTCAGAAGAACTGCACCTTCACAGTAATGGGAATGGGAGCAGTATTTCAACCTTAGTTTCTATTTATAATGGTGACATAAAAAAAAAAAAAAATGCTGCTAGATTTCCAGCATGAATCCAGATGGAGATAACTCCAAGAATTCTCCCTATGACAACCCATCTCATTCACAGAGACCATGGGATACTAACAGGGCTTCTGAAACAGACACTCAAAGCACTGGAGAGAAAAACAGCTCTCAATCTAACAAGATTATATTGAAAGAAAAAATAAGTTAAAAGCATCTTCAAGAAAAACTCAGATTAGATGTAAGACTAATAAACTTGGTCAGAAGATAGTCCCCCAAAAGGAATTTTTTTTGAAACTCTCAAAATGCACAGCTACTCTCAGCATGTCAGCATGAGAATCATAAGCCTTATGAAAAAAAAAGGCATGCTCTCAGCAGAATTTTACAAGGGTTCTTTTTCATGTCTTCTGCCCTCCCATCTCCTAACCAGTGAATTGAGGATCTATACTGGAATACATCTGACAATTTTCACCAGCAGTTTTTCATAAAAAACTGGAATCTGACTTTGTAATACAGTGGAATATATTTGAGCTTACAACATAGTTAACTGAAGAGTTATTATGGTTTTGGGTCGTCACATCACCCATCATGTTTATTTGTCCTGTAATAGCAGCATTTGAATTTAGTGAAATGAAAGACACAAACCATGTTTACCTATAATTATCCCTACTGGATAAATTAATAAGAAAGTCAAACTAATATCTACTGTAACAATTTTGTAGTGAATTTTCTTTGGATATTAGCTATAAATATCTAAGTATAAATAATTTTAGCCGGGCGCAGTGGCTCAAGCCTGTAATCCCAGCACTTTGGGAGGCTGAGACGGGCGGATCACGAAGTCAGGAGATCGAGACCACCCTGGCTAACATGGTGAAACCCCGTCTCTACTAAAAATGCAAAAAATTAGCCGGGTGTGGCGGCGGGCACCTGTAGTCCCAGCTACTTGGGAGGCTGAGGCAGGAGAATGGTGTGAACCCAGGAGGCGCAGCTTGCAGTGAGCCTGGGTGACTGAGTGAGACTCCGTCTCAAAAAAAAAAAAAAAAAAAAAAAAACTAGCCGGGCGAGGTGGTGGGCGCTTGTAGTCCCAGCTACTTGGGAGGCTGAGGCAGGAGAATGGCCTGAACCCGGGAGGCGGAGCTTGCAGTGAGCTGAGATCTGGCCACTGCACTCCAGCCTGGGCGACAGAGCGAGACTCCATCTCAAAAATAAAAATAATAATAATAATAATACTTTTAAAGTATTTGTCATAATGTATGTAGAACTTTGAAAATATCTATAACCATAATTCAGTTAAAACACTTTATATTTCAAGAGTATAAATAACAATATTAAAATGACTAATTAAGGGATTTATTCAAATATTGTGGCCTTCTATTCATACTATTGTACAAAATGTTATTTAATTTATGTGAATGCAAGTTGTCTACAAACACTACACCTAACTATACTAATTGTTCTGAAGTAACAGAAACCAAGGTACACCTACAGACTCCACTATTTAGTGAATAAACTGAACTGTTCTTGCCTTTGCAGTGTAAGTATTTCAGTCTGCAAATATGAGATAATTACCTTGGATAATCAGTTTTGTGTCAAAAAAATTTACTCAGTATCCTTTTTATTCTTTATCATTCTGTGTTGCAAAATTTAATCTTATCTTTGTGCTCAACTTTTGTATGCTCTTAAAGTAAGCTTTAAACAGCCAGGTGTGGTGGCTCATGCTTGTAATCTCAGCACTTTGGGAGGCCAAGGCGGGTGGATTACCTGAGGTCAGGAGTTCGGGACTAGCCTGGCCAGCATGGAAAAACCCCATCTCTACTAAAAATACAAAATATTAGTTGAGAGTGGTGGCAGGAGCCTCTAATCCCAGCTACTTGAATGGCTGAGGCAGGAAAATCACTTGAACTGAGAGGTTGCAGGGAGCTCAGATCGTGCCATTTTATTTCAGCCTGGGTGACAAAAGTTAAACTCTGTCTAAAAAAAAAAGCTTTAAACAAATTTGTGTCTATTTTAAAAGACTAAAAAACAAACAAACAAAAAGCAAAAGAAACAAACAAACAAAAAAACCTTTGCCAAAGCGAAAACAAAGCAATGGTTCTGAGGTCCTAGATGAAGACAATTCTGAGTCAGAAAGAATAACAAAAGGTTTATATAGCTGTTACTATGATTTACATATATTTCTAAAAAGCAGAGAAAACTATCTACATGTAATCTAAATGTTTTAAAAAAAAAAAAGAGAGATGAATGAAATATCCTCCCTTACTTTCAGGTAAGAGAATAAAGCCTCTCATCTATAATTTATAATTTATTCTAAAACAGCCAAGTCTCTGGACATGTTCTTGAACACTTGACGTCTGAATTTCAGTAGACACTAGATGCAGACATCTAAGATGTAGCCTTGGGCATACTGTGTGCACTTGAAAGAATGTTTATGAAAAAAAGCAGACAGAAAAAATGTTATTAAAAATCCATGCATGCAAATGAATAAAACGAGTTCTGCTGGGCATGGAAGCTCATGCCTGTAATCCCAACACTTTGAGAGGCTGAGGCAGGTGGATCACGAGGTCAGGAGTTCAAGACCAGCCTGACCAACATGGTGAAACCTGGTCTCTACTAAAAATACAAAAATTAGCCGGGCGTGGTGGCACGTTCCTGTCATCCCAGCAGCCCAGGAGGCTGAAGCAGCAGGAGAATCTGTTGAACTCAGGAGGCAGAGGTTGCAGTGAGCTGAAATCACGCCACTACACTTTAGCCTGGGTGACAGAGTGAGACTGTCACAAACACACACAAAAAAGTTATTAGAGAACTATGAAGAGACTTAGATTCTGACTCCTATGACACCCCACATATACTATTAGACAGATCATCGAGGCAGAAAATTAACAGAGCTATCAGAACTAAAACCTTGACCAAACAGTCCTAATAGACATCTACAACACTCTCCATCTGAAATCAACATAGTATACATTCTTCTCACCACCACGTGTCAAATACTCTAAAACTGACCACACATCAGAAATAAAACAATTATCAGCAAATTTAATAATCCCCATATCATACCAAACATATTCTTAGGCCACAGCTTGATAAATATATAATTCAACACCAAGAAAACTACTTGAAATTATACAATTACATGGAAATTAAACAATCTGCATGTGAATGACTTTTGAATAAATAATGAAATTAAGGTAGAAATTAAGAAGTTTTTTTGAAACAAATGGGAACAAAGATACAACATACTAGAATCTCTGCAACACAGCTAAGACAGTGGTAAGAGGGAAATCTATAGCACTTTTTGACGCTCACATCAGAAAGTTAGAAAGATGTCCATATAATGACCTAACATCATAAATAAAAGAATGAAAGAAGCAAGAGAAAACCAACTCCTAAGCTAGCAGAAGACAAGAAGATCTGAACTGAAGGAGATTTAGACATGAAAAGTCATACAAATAAGAAATCTATTGAGTTAAATCTTTTGAAAAAGTTAGTAAGATAAACCACTAATAAGATTAGTGAAAAAATAAGATCCAAATAAACACAATTAGAAATGACAAAAGGGACATTACCACTGACCCCACAAAAATATGAATAAGTATTGAAGTCTACTATAAACATCTCTATGCAAACTAGAAAATCTTAAAAAAAAAAAAAAAAAAGGATAAATTTCTGGAAAAATCCATCTTCCCATAACTGAACAAAAACAACAAAATGCATCAGCGAGTAGACCAATAACAAGCTCCAAAATTGAAATAGTAGTAAACAGCCTACCAACCAAAAGAAAGCCCAGGACTGGCCAGGTATGCTGGCTCACACCTGTAATCCCAGCACTTTGGGAAGCAGAGGTGGTAGGATCACCTGAGGTTAGGAGTTCGAGACCAGCCTGGCCAATGTTGTGAAATACTGTCTCTACTACAAATACAAAACTTAGCCAGGCATGGTGGCACTGGCCTGCAGTCCTGGCTACTCAGGAGGTTGAGGCAGGAGAATTGCTTGAACCTGGGAGGCAGAGGCTGTAGTGAGCTGAAATCCCACCACTGCATTTCAGCCTGGGCAACAGAGCGAGACTCCATCTGGGAAAGAAAGAAAGAAAGAAAATCCAGGACCAGACAGATTCACAGCTGAATTCTAACAAATGTACAAAGAAAAACCAGTATTATATCTTAGAACACTATTTTAAAAAATTGAGAAGGGACTCCTCCCCAACTCACTATATAAAAACAGCATCATTCTATTTATTTATTTATTTATTTATTTATTTATTTATTTATTGAGATGGAGTCTCATTCTGTTGCCAGGCTGGAGTGCAGTGGCACGATCTCGGCTCACTGCAAACCCTACCTCCAAGGTTCAAGCAATCCACCCGCCTCAGCCTCCCGAGTAGCTGGGATTACAGACATGCGCCACCACACCCAGCTACTTTTTGTATTTTTAGTAGAGACAGGGTTTCACCATGTTGGTCAAGATAGTCTCCATCTCTTGACCTCGTGATCCATGCACCTCAGCCTCCCAAAGTGCTGGGATTACATGCATGAGTCACCACTCCCAGCAACAGCATCATTCTAATACCAAAATCTGGCAGAGATAAAACAAAAAAAGAAAACTTCAGGCTAATATCCTTGATGAACATTGATGTAAAAATCTTCAACAAAATACTAGCAAACCAAATCCAGCAGCACATTAAAAAGCTAATTCACTATGATCAAGTAGGTTGTATCCCTGGGATGCAAGGTTTGTTCAACAGACACAAATCAATATGTGTGATTAATCAGATAAACAAACTACAGATAAAAACCACAAAATTATTTCGATACAGAAAAAGTTTTCAATAAAAGTTAATATCCTTCACGTTTAAAACCCTCAACAAACTTGGCACGAAGGTAAATAGTTCAAAATGAGTTATCTATGACAAACCCACAGCCAACATACTGAATGGACACAAGCTGGAAGCATTCCTTCTTGAAAACTGGCACAAGACAAGTATGCCTTCTCTCACCCCTACTATTCAACATAAAATTGAAAGTCCTAACCAGAGCATTCAGGCAAGAGAAAGAAATAAAATACATCCAAACATGAAGAGAGGAAATCAAACAATCTCTGTTTGCAGATGATTCTTTTTCTTTCTATAAAATTTAGCATTAAACTCAGAAATTAAGAAAACAGGATATAGAACAGAGATATTCACTGTCACAAATTTGCCCTGCAAAAATAACAACCGATGTTTCCATAAATCTTGTAATTCACCGATTATCTACAATATTTTCTTATAAAAAGTTATGTACTTTCTTTTTTCTTTTCTTTCTTTCTTTTTTTTTTTTTTTGAGACAGAGTCTAGCTCTGTCGCCCAGGCTGGAGTGCAGTGGCGCGATCCTGGCTCACTGCAAGCTCCGCCTCCCGAGTTCACGCCATTCTCCTGCCTCAGCCTCCAGAGTAGCTGGGACTGCAGACGCCGGCCACTAAGTCCGGCTAATTTTTTTGTAATCTTAGTAGAGAGGGGGTTTCACTGTGTTAGCCAGGATGCTCTCGATCTCCTGACCTCGTGGTCTGCCTGCCTCGACCGCCCAAAGTGCTGGGATTACAGGTGTGAGCCACTGCTCCCAGCAAAATGTATGCACTTTCTACATCCAAAATGGCAAAGAGATTTTACCTATTCTTTTATTTGGTAGCATTCTAAAAGCTGTCTTGAAATCCTATTCGAAACCACCCAGCCCACCCCTCCCACAAAAAACAACAACAACAACAACAAAAAAAAAACTTACAGAAAAAGGTAAACATAAACGAGAATTTCAAACAACTGAAATGTATGATTAATTATTTTTGAAACTCACCTCTTTTGTGCCCTCTCAGGAGACACTGCAGTATGTCCCCACTAAGTGCCCCAAGTGCATTTTACTTTGCAAGTTTTTTTGCACCATCTCACTGGGGTCAGGTTGTTTTTGTTTTTTATTTTTTGTCTTTTAGGATACTATTTTTTTCAGGAATCTCAGAGAATCCAAGGGGCAGAAATCATTTCTGTTTTTCCCTCAATACCAGCATAAGATTGGCTGACCTGCAATGTGTCTCTAAGAAAGGGAAGCTAGGTTGGGTGAAGAAAATCTTAATGTCTCAAGTGGTTAGCTTTTCAAAGCAAGAGTACACCAGGAGATTCCCCTTAGCCCCAGGGCATCCATCTGCTCTCCTGAGAGACTGCACTTCATACCTCTTGTTGTCCTGTGAGAGAAAATGACCCAGAAGCTAATAATCATCAAACACTCTAGCAGACATAGCCATGGTGTGTACCCTGGTTCATTCACAGCCAGTACTGAAAACCAGGACCAGGAAAAAACTGAAAGGTGGCTGAGGATACATCATCCCATCAAGATTAAAAAACAAAAACCAAAAAAAAAAAAAAAAAAAAAAAGTGACTGCAAAACATTTTCATAAGATCTCTGTGCAGGAAGACAAAAGAAAAAGGCACAAAGATTTTTTTACAATACAGTGTCAGGGAATTATTTTTTGGTTTATTTTCTAGGGCAATAGTTACAAACAGAAAGCAAATCTTTTTAAATGTCCCACCCAATGGTTTGTCAAAAAATAAAATATAGTATCAAAAGTCTACACTAAAGGATAAATAGTTAATAATGTGAATTAGGGAAGGAAAGTTGGTATTTGGGATAATCAGAAGAAATTGGAAATTTAGTATTTTAATGCAAGTCAGAGTTAGGCTGGAGGGGTTGAGGGGTAGACTTGAGACTCCGTGTGAGAAACATGAAAAAAAAATGCAGAAGATCAGTCCCCTGTGGAGTGTGAATATAGTTAAGTGACAGGCAATTCGAGGTATGTGGCTGCGTAACAGGCAATTCGAGGTATGTGGCTGCGATGCCTGGATTCCTACTTTAAAAAAGAAAAAATGTAACCCAAATGTATTTTTTTGTAAATTACTACATTGGGGAAAACAAAGTTTAGGCGTAACAAACTATAAACTGCCTATTAAGCTCTGATTACATAATCAGAAAATGTGTACCCTATAGGTGCTAATTTAGAAACTACGTACCTGTACCTTACCGAGTTTTGAATTTGGGTTTCTGCATCATGCATCTTCTAAAAGTCTTTCCTTCAAGTCCGTCCCATGGATAACAACTACACCCCATAGCTCGGCGCTCTACAATTTTAGAATCACTCTTTAATTAAATTCGTTAATATTTTGGCGGCGACTCCCATAAATTTTTAACAGAAGGAAAGAGGAATTGAGAATGCCATGGACCAAAGCTCTTCCCATTCATGAACCCGCATCCCGAGTCAGGATTCTCCCCTGACGATCCTCCCTGGTACCTGCACAATCTCCCCTGACGATCCTCCCTGGTCCCTGCACAATCTGGGAGAGACACGGCGCTGCAGGTGCAGAGCTGCCCACAGAGGACTCCAGGCCAGGGAGCACATTGCAGGGAAGACAGGACGCCTGGGCCCATTTGTCAGCGCAGCCGCCATCTTATGGCTGAAGGGGACTGAGGCCGAGGTGGGCAAGAACTCGGGGCGCAGATTGTGAAGCTGACTGTGGGGAGGCCTGAGTCCCGCCACAGCCACTTCCCACTGGTTCCAACCAGCCCCGTTCCCTCTCTCGGGATGTCAGACCGGCACTCTCACCATTTCTAGGCTTCCAGGGGGCACTGGCGTCTTAGCTGTGGATCTCCCAATACCCGCAGTTCTCAGGGCTACAGAGGCTGGGCCTCTAGCAGGAGAGTGCACAAAGCAGACGACAGACGAGACCTGCAGCTTCTGCTGTAGGGAGAGACAAAGGCCGCGCCAAATCCCGGAAGCCGCCAGCTGTGCTCCAGCTGCGTGCCTGATTGGATGGTCCCCAGCCCAGCGCCCCTGATTGGATAACGTTTAAGGCCCCGCCCCCTCCGGCCCTGAGTGACAGAAGATGTGATGAGATGCTGGGGGGAATGAAGAGCAAGAGGGTAGGCTGCAGCCTTTCCAGGCAGAGCTTCCTCCCTGAACTGAGCCAGGACCACCCCAGAGGGTATTGGCTTTAACCTTCTGTGTAAGATCATATGCCTTTATAAATAGTATGCTATATGAATGTTCACAAATCAAAAGAATATAGACTGCGCGTGGTGGCTCACGCCTGTAATCCCAGCACTTTGGGGGGCCGAGGCGGGTGGATCATCTGAGGTCAGGAATTTGAGACCAGCCTGGCCAACAAGTGAAACCCCATCTGTACTAAAAATAAAAATAAAAAACAGTAGCTGGGCGTGGTGGACCGCGCCTGTAATCCCAGCTACTCGTAGGCTGAGGCGAGAGAATCATTTGAACCCGGGAGGTGGAGTTTGCGATGAGCCAAGATCGTGACACACTGCACTCCAGCCTGGTGACAGAGTGAGGTGGAAGGAAGGAAGGAAGGAAGGAAGGAAGGGGGGGGGAGGGAGGAAGGGAGGGGGGAAACAAAAAGAAGGAAAGGAAGGAAGGGAGAAAGAGAGAGAAAGAAAGAAAGAAAAGAGAGAAGGAAGGAAGGAAGGAAGGAAGGAAGGAAGGAAGGAAGGAAGGAAGGAAGGAAGGAAGGAAGGAAGGAAGGAAGGAAGGAGCAGAATTAAATAACCACAGGTAGATCAGTACCTGTTGACGACCTTTCTTCCAGAGATCACCGAATAAAAGATGATGGGGCCACAGAGGAAGAAAACTCTGTGTCTTCAGATCTGTCCACAGTCTTGACCTCCAATATTAGATATGAAGACAACAGATTAAAGGCAAAATTATTTTGCTATTTAGACTAGGCCCTAAGTGTCAGGCTGTGGTTTTACGTTTTCTCCTGTGTGTGGGGAACTTCGTAAGGACCAATCACATGCATACATGTCTATATGTGTTGCAGCATTACTCAACATTATCTTCAACACATCTAACTTTAAAACAGGGGAAAATATTAGTACCTTTATGGAGGCCACTGTTAGAAGGTAACTAGTAACCAACCTGTCATTAAACCATGACACGTATCTGCATTGGGTGCATGTATTAGTTAACTATTGCAGCATAACCAGCCATCCAAAACTTATTAGGTCATAATTGAGATGGTCAGTCATTTAGGCTGGGCTCACTGGGGCCGTTCTTCTGGTCCCAGCTGAGTTCCTTCAGACATGTATCATCAGCTGCTTGTTGACTAGGCAGCTGTGCTTCTGGGGGTGATCTTCTGCTTCTGGTGATGAGCTTCTTCTTCTGGGGCTGTCAACAGAGGCACTTTGCTTCTCTCCCCCACTCCCCCATGTTATGTTATCCTCCAGATGGCAGCATTCTGAAAGAAAAACAGAAGCATTCAAGACCATTTGAGCCTAGGCCCCAAACTAGCACACGGTCATGTTCACAAGTTTCTACGGTACTGAGGAAATAAGGTCAGCCCTATCTAGGGTTTGGAAAACAGATTCCATATCTCAATGGGAACAGCTGTAAAAGTACCTGGCAAAAGATATAGGAGGGATGAAAAATTGCTGCAATTTCTGCAATTAGTATCATTCTGCCTTTTTTGCATATGTGGTTTATACAACTCTCTCACATCAAGGAACTTGTCCAAAGACCCAAAAAATACTATTTGACTGGGCTGAACCTCAGGATAAATTCTGACTCCAAAGCTCACCCACCTCCACAGATCAAACTATATTACTAGAGTAACTGCTACAGACCGTTGAAATTCTGGAAAGTGACACTTCTGCAATAGAAGACAGATTTTTTTTATTTTTTAAGATTTGTGCCCACATAGTACTGTTTATTATTGGAAATAATCCTGTCAAGAAATTGCAGAAGCACATGGTGGCTCACACTTGTAATTTTAGCACTTTGGGATGCTGAGATGGGAGAATAACTTGAGCTCAGCAATTCAACTGCAGCCTGAGCGACATAGTAAGATCCTGTCTTCATGAAAAAAAAAAATCAGCCAAGCATGATGTTGTATGCCTGTAGTCTGAGGTACTCAGTGACTAGGGCAGGAGGATGGCTTGAGTATGGAAGGCAAAAGCTGCAGTAAGCCATAACTGATTACACCACTACACTCCAGCCTGGGTGACAGAGTGAGACCCCATCTCAAAAACATTGTAGAAACATTTTGAAAGGACATAGAGTAATTTGGAAAAATAGCTGAGGGATGAGTTTCGAAAATCAAAGCCCAACAACAGATTATTCATTTTTGATTAGAGAATAAATCTGAAAACTTCTAAAAGAAAAACAACTTCAGATAAACTAAATTTAACAGAGTTTTATTGGGCAAAGAGAGATTTGCAAATTGAGTAGCTGTGGATCCAAAGTAGGCTCTGAAAGACTCCAGCATGGCCACATGATGGTGAAAGATTTAGGGACAGAAGAAGCCACGTGACATCAGAAAATGGAAATGAAATACAGGAACAGCTAGATTGATTACAGCTTGAGATTTTCCTTATTTAAACATGGTTTGAACATTTGACATCCTTTTGTTGGTCAAAACACAGTGGTTGGTACAAAAATGAGTACAGTCTATTTACACATTCAGTTAAGTTTCAGTTTACTATGTAAACAAAACAAAACAACAAAACGTATTGACCAAACTTAAACATGAAAGGGGGTAGCTAATTTAGAGTATAATTAAACAGCTTCTCCTTTTTTGGTCATCTACTCAATTTTGATAGACCAAAACTTTAGACATTGATAACACTGTGTCAAAATCAAAAATGCACTTGGTCTGAGATTCCACCATGAAACAGCAGAACTGTGGGTTTTGTAAAGTGGAATCAAGAAATTCAGGTTATTATTTTATTATTATTTTTAAAGGTTTGAGCAGAGGGAAACTCCTTGTATTGAAATTTGCTGTTTACAGAAGAAAAACAAAACCTGGCCTGTATTAGAATCTACCTATTTCCTTAAATTTTCAGTGTGATTATGTCACAGTTGGCATGAGTGACTCATTTTGGTTTGTTTTTTTCTATATGGACCTAGTGCACAAGCTCAGTCCAGAATGACAGTCTCTAATAATTTTGTTCAAAAAATTGTCAACAGTGCACAGTGTAACCAAAACTCAGGGCCTTAGTATCACTCTGTTTCCATTATTTAGGGTCTTTGTTCTTATATCATTCACAGGTTATGGTTTCGTCATAGTCACATATGTCTTCGAGTTTCTGTCCTTCCAGTTAAGGAGCGACAATTTGATATTCTACAGGTGACTGTATGGAAACATTTACAACTTTTGAGAGAATACAGTGCAGCAGAGAGACTACTATTTTGACTATCACGAGGATAATACCAAGTTTGAAACATGCTTTTTAGCAAGGGTCCTCATGAACCATCAACATTAAATAGATCAAATAATTAGTTATAGTCTACTTACTTTAATCAAACAGCCTGTTCATTAATCCCCTGCAACTGCATCTCTGTAATACCCAATATATTTCTCCATGTGCAACTGCAAGTATTAGCAAATGCAGACACTTCTCTGTTTATACAGTAAGTAATCCAAAGATATTCTATTATTCAGCACAACTTTAGTAAAAAATGTAAAGTCTACTGTGTAACCATAGCCTTTACAGTGTAATCTGCTATAAAGCCCTATGATAGGGGATAAATTTCTAACCATTGCCTCATTTACTCTAAACCAGGGGGGAAAAAAGACCTATCAAAGGATGCCCATTTAGAAAAGTGACAGCATCCTGGCAATGCTCTTTAACCTATTTTGAATAAGTTCTCTTTAACTTGTGAAACAGGTTAAGAGCAGTGGACATACATTCTGGTTCTGATATTACAAGACAACAAATGTCTCATTAAAATTTCTCATCCACAATGGCCTTCCATTTTTTTTTTTTTCTTCTAGTTTTTGAGACAAAGTCTCACTCTGTAGCCCACACTGGAGAGTGGCGGTGTGATTTCAGCTCACTGCAACTTCTGCCTCCCGGGTTAAAGCGATTCTTGTGCCTCAGCCTCCTGAATAGCTGGGATTACAGGAGTGCACCACCACACTGGCTAATTTTTGTATTTTTTTTTTTTTTTTGAGACGGAGTCTCACTCTGTCGCCCAGGCTGGAGTGCAGTGGCCGGTTCTCAGCTCACTGCAAGCTCCGCCTCCCGGGTTCACGCCATTCTCCTGCCTCAGCCTCCCAAGTAGCTGGGACTACAGGCGCCCACCACCTCGCCCGGCTAGTTTTTTGTATTTTTAGTAGAGACGGGGTTTCACCATGTTAGCCAGGATGGTCTCGATCTCCTGACCTCGTGATCCACCCGTCTCGGCCTCCCAAAGTGCTGGGATTACAGGCTTGAGCCACCGCGCCCGGCAATTTTTGTATTTTTAGTAAAGATGGGGTTTCACTAGTTGGTCAGGCTGGTCTCGAACTCCTGACCTCATGATCTGCCCGCCTCAGCCTCCCAAAGTGCTGGGGATTACAGGCATGAGCCACCGTGCCTGGCCTACCTTTCATTTTTTTACCTATAAAAGATGTTATGGTTTTCCATATATGTCAGCTGCAAAATTCTCTACATATGAGTATAGCCAATGAGTGCACACAAAAGATGCTTTTTTAATTTCCATTGCTTGTAGAGCCATAAACAGACTTAACTAAGAGTATCATGATAGCAGATGTGTCTTGATATTTGATCTTATAAAAAAAGCTATCTACATAAAGTTGTCCATCTGCTTTTTAGGAGAAACCTTTCTGGTTAGCTTTACTTTAAGATATCCTATGGGTTTACAATTAAAGAGTTTAGAGGGGCCCTTCTACGTTGTGAGATTATCAACCCAGTGCTCAAAGTCTTGAAGTCTTGCTTCAGTGTAGATGGCAGGCAGACTCAATCTCTGGGTTCTAGATAAAAAAGGGTTTTAGTGTCCTCAGTCAGTAGACTGTTAAGGTTTTCTTCACCTTAAGGCTTTCATATGCTTTGTCATAATGCATTAAAGCCTTGTTGAATTTAGTAATATTAGACTTCAGTAGCAGAAGATACATGAGGTTCTCTTAGGTGCATAGGCCTTTCAATTACTATTTTTAAATGGCCAATGTATTTTTTCCACTCTAAATGGATCTGATATGTCATCAATCTGCAATTACAAAAGCAATCCAGTCTATTTAGTTGGCTTTGCTCAATACTACTGTATCTATAATATCTTCTTTTTTTTTTTTTTTGAGACAGAGTCTTGTTCTGTTGCCAGGCTGGAGTGCAGTGGTGCGATGTCAGCTCACTGAAACCTCCACCTTCTGGGATCCAGCAATTCTCCTGCCTCAGCCTCCCAAGTAGCTGGGACTACAGGCATGCGCCACCATGCCCAGCTAATTTTTTGTATTTTTTAGTAGAGACGGGGTTTCACCATGTTGGTCAGGCTGGTCTTGAACTCCCAACCTCAAGTGTTCTACCCACCTTGGCCTCCCAAAGTGCTGGGATTACAACCGTGAGCCACCACGCCCAGACTAATATCTTGTTTAACAGTTTTAGAACTTGTCTAGAGAAATAAGTATCTTCATCATTGAAGATATTTTCACAAATGTTCCATGAGAAAACAAGTATCCTAATATCCTTTTAGTTACTGTTATAACATCAATCCTCTTGCATGAGAAAATTCATACAAGAAAACATGCATTAAAAATGGCAAAAAAAAAAAAAATTTCTGTATAAATGTTTAAATGGCTCATCAGGTAACAGAAATGTGGGATTATGTTTCACAAAAAAAAATTGATATTAACCTATTTTAGTAATTTAGAAGGGTCACCACACACAAACAGACACACACTTAAGTTATATTTAATTTAGATTATTTTCTCTCTTCTGTGGTGAGTAATGGAATGCAGAGCTGTTAATAATGGAAGCTTTAAGAACTCAGGAATGAACAAGTGGCTGTTGGCTGTCTGGATTCTCCAAGAGTCCACACTTAACAATAAATCCGTCCTCTTAAATACCAGATTTGTTTCTCCAATTTAGGTGCATAACACTGATGACTGAGGGGTTTTCATAGGTAATTTGACTTAGGCCACAGAGTTAATTCAAACGATATGTCTAAAAAATTTCAGTACTGGCTGATTTAACATAATATGTGGCAGAATATGTTTCTAATATTTAATTAATCTTTGTTTTGCTTGGGTTAGCAGTTTTATAAGAATCAATCTCTTCATTAGGATTCTCACAATCCTTACCCAATCCAAACAATAAAATCCCAAACTGATCAGAAACCTATACTTGACTTTACTCAAATTTTCATAAACCTCCTTAAAGACACAATACTTTACAATTTCACAAGCCTTTGGAGTTTTGAGAAACTACATTAGAAATAGACCATTAACTATGGAAATGACTTAAAATGGTTATAAAGAGGCTGGACGCCGTGGCTCACGCCTGTAATCCCAACACTTTGGAAGGCCAAGGTGGGTGGATCACCCTAGGTCAGAAGTTAGAGACCGTCCAGACTGATCAACATGGTGAAACCTCTTCTCTATTAAAAATACAAAAAGTAGCCAGGCATGGTGGTGCATGCCTGTAATGTCAGTTACTTGGGAGGCTGAGGCAGAAAAATCACTTGAACCTGGGAGGCGGAGGTTGCACTGAGCCAAGATCACACCATTGCACTTCAGACTGGGCAACAACAGTGAAACTCCGTCTTAAAAAAAAAAAAATGGTTATAAAGAAACAAATACAAATAAATGGATTGTATATTCAGCCTACAATTATTTATCCTAACAACCATAATTATGACAATTAGCATATACTCAGATATATAAGATTTTTAGAAATTTCATATATTGGCCAGGCGCAGTGGCTCACATCTATAATCCTAGCATTTTGGGAGGCCAAGGTGGGTGGATCACAAGGTCAAAATATCAAGATCATCCTGGCCAACATGGCAAAACCCCATCTCTACTAAAAATGCAAAAATTAGGCTGGCTGCAGTGGCTCACACCTGTAATCACAGGACTTGGGGAGCCCAAGGTGGGCTCAGGAGTTCAAAACCAGGTCAGGACAGGAGTTCATCAGGCTGACCAACATGGTGAAACCCCATCTCTACTAAAAATACAAAAATTATCTGGGTGTGAAACCATGTACCTGTAATCCCAGCTACTCGGGAGGCTGAGGCAGGAGAATCACTTGAACTCTGGAGGCGGAGGTTGCAGTGAGCGAAGATCTCACAATTGTACACCAGCCCGAGTGACAGATGGAGACTCCGTCTCAAAAAAAAAAAGAAAAAAAATTATCTGGGTGTGGTGGAGTGTGCCTGTAGTCCCAGCTACTTGGGAGATGGAGGCAGGAGAATCACTTGAACTCGGGAGGCAGAAGTGAGCCAAGATTGCACCACTGCACTCCAGCCTGGTGACAGAGCAAGACTCTGTCTCATAAAAAAAAAAGAAAGAAATTTCATACATTTTGAAATAAACATTAATAACATGTTTTAAAATATTAAGTTGAAGCTCAAACATTTTTGACAATGCTTTCCATGTAACTCAACACAAAAAATAATTCTGTTTATTATTCTTTTATGTGCTGCATTGGCATTGGCTCTTTATAGCATCCAGAAGTTAGGGGTCAAAAAAGACACAATTTCTCAGCTGTTTGCTGTGGCTCATGCCTATAATCCCAGCACTTAATGGGAGGCAGAGACAGGTAGATCACCTGAAGTCAGAAGTTTGAGACCAGCCTGGCCAACATTGCAAAACCCCGTCTCTACTAAAAATACAAGAATTAGCCAGGCATGGTGGCACACACCTGTAATTCCAGCTACTTGGGAGGCTGAGACAGAAGAATTGCTTGAAGCTGGGAGGCAGAGGTTGCAGTGAGCCAAGATCACACCACCGTGCTCCAGCCAGGACAATAGAAAAAAAAAAGAGACAATTTGTAAGCTAAAATTTGATTTAGAAAAGCCTGTCAAATATGTCAAAGGATTAAAATAGTTTGTTGATATGTGTAGGCTATTTATGATTTTCAACACTTACTAAAACTACTGTGCCTGAAACAATCTCTTACCTTGAATTCAAGTGACTATAGATGGATCTGCTAAGAAGACATTTTATTCTGTTGCAATTTAGCAAAGTATTTCAGTACATCTTGAAGTTGTCTTTTGATTTTTACAATGGCAGTGTTGTTTTTCAAGATCCCCAAGTCAGAAGCAGCCGTGGGGCAAATCTCAGCAGCACATATGGAAATCACACACAGTGAATCCATCCCTCACCCTGAATACATTTTTTCCATCCCAGACTGCGTGTAAAAATCACTAGCGATAGGGTGAAGAGGGGTGGGGTGGTGTTAAAAAATCCCCTAAAAACAGGTTGCCACACCCTAATTAAATCAGAATTGCTTGAGTTGAACCTGAGCAACAGTGTGATTTTAATCTGTATAGGTGATGACAGAGTGCAGCCAAGCTTAAATGCCACCACTGTAAATTAACATTTTTTGATGACCTAATTGCAAATTATTTCTCAAATGAATGTAAAAATGTTTGCTGCTAAGTCATGGCCTTTTAGTCTAACCAGTATTACTAAACTATTCTTCTTCACTGAACCAATCTTGCTGTTGGTTTTGTGCCTTAATCAAACCAGTTCCATATATAGTGAGTACCCACTGAGCAAGGCACTGTGCTAGGTGCCTCGGCATTGGCAATCATTGCTGTGAGGGGAAATTTTTCTGGAAAAAACAAACAACAAAAACAATTGCATTCTCTTAAAATAAAAAACATACCATGAACCAGACTGAGATAAAAATAAAAAGACCTACAGTTTCACCCAAGGGGTACAGCTGTAATATTCCCCTTGGAATATTACAATCTGTACGATCATGTCCTGTGTTCCACCATAAACAAACCAAAAAATGCTGCCATTATTCTGAGGTCGAGTTAGCATTTTGGGCAAATAGGTACTATGTACTTTTTGTTGATATAAAACATGCATACAGAAATATATGTGGAAATAATTCATTCCTGCAAAGCTTAATGAATTTTTACCAAGTAATACACTGCCTGTAATCCCAGCACTTTGGAAGGCATAAAAGGGCAAATGGCTTGAGTTCAAGAATTCGAGACCAGTCTGGGCAACATGGAAGACCCTGTCTCTACTTTTAAAAAATAACAAAAAACAGAGCTATGGTGGTTTTTGTTTTGTTTTGTTGCTGTTGTTGTTTTGGTAGTTTTTAAAACTAGAGAAAGGATCTCACCAAAGGGTCCAGGATACTTGGAAGTCTGAGGTGGGAGTCATAAGTCTTATTAAAAAAACAGGCCAGGTGTGGCGGCTCACACCTGTAATTTCAGCACTTTGGAAGGTCAAGGCGGGCAGATCAAAAGATCGGAGGTTTGAGACCAGCCTGGCCAACATGGTGAAACCCCATCTCTACTAAAAGTACAAAAATTAGCTGGGCATGGTGGCACACACCTGTGGTCCCAGCTACTCAGGAGACTGAGATAGGAGAATCACTTGAACCCAGGATGTGGAGGTTGTAGTGAGCCTAGGCTGTGTCGTTGTACTCCAGCCTGTGTGACAGAGCAAGATTCCGTCTCAAATATATATATATATATATTGCAGATACTTTGAGGCTGTGTAAATACTGTTTCTCCTTTAACTTTAACCCATAATTTCTGCATTCCCCAACACATCTTGTCGACAGTAATTACTGTGGTGTCCTACTGATTTCCTATATTGCATTATCCATCTACATTGATTAGTACTTGGAATTCTGTAGATTTTTTTACTTTCCATGTTTTCCTATCCAATATTAAAAAAATCAATATGTTTAATGGACTCATAGGCATTTCTTTTATTTAAAGAGCTATAATCCAAGGCTATGATTATTTATTTTGTTTCTCACATTGTTCTAGCTTGGGCTGCCAGAAAGTCTTTCAGATTGGCTTCATTTGACATGTCTTCTTCTGTTGTTCATAAAGTACTTTTAACTTTCTGGCTTCACAAGATACTCTACCTTAACTTGGATTTTCCATTCCAGTGCTAGACTTACCTATTTTTACTACAGTGTTATTCCTCTTATTGACGAATAGTACTTAGAAATCATAATATGAGAGCTGGGTATGCTCATTAATACTGGGGTGTCACTGCTTCTGAAACCTTTCAGCAGACAGAGTTTGGCAATGTACTTACCAATATACACTCATGTATGAATAAATCTCTTTTTCTCTGTCTCTCTCTAAATGAAGATATTATGAAACATGCATTTATCCAAATATTCCTAGTGGGGATGGTGGCTCATGCCTGTAATCCCAGCACTATGGGAGGCCAAAGCAGGTGGATTGTTTGAAGCCAGGATTTTGAAACCAGCCTGGCCAACATGGTGAAACCCCATCATTACTAAAATACAAAAATTAGGTAAGTTGGTACACACCTGTAATTCTAGCTACTCAGGAGGCTCAAACATGAAAATCACTTGAACCTGGGAGGTGGAGGCTTCAGTGAGCCAGGAATGCACCACTGCACTACAGCCTGGGTGACAATGACTCTGTCTGAAAAACAAAAACATGTGCAACTCCAGTCCAGCATTACATCATTTATTCTAAAATTCTCCCTTTGTTGCTAACATTTTTCAAGTTCAAAAAACAGGCAGTAATTACTACGTGTGTGTGTGTATATGACAACATATAGTTTTAAAAATTGCTAATTCATATGCTTATGAAGAAACAACACCAACAAGAGTACAGTTTGCATATAGATTTTAACTCTTGCAGTATTCAATCAAAACATTGTTTTTCAAAGTGATTTAAATTAAGACCTTTCATTCCAACCTTTTTTTTTTTTTTTTTTTTTTTTTTTTTTTTTGAGATGGAGTTCTTGCTCTTGTGGCCCAGGCTGGAGTGCAAAGGCACGATCTTGGCTCTTCATAACGTATGTCTCCAGGTTCAAGTGATCCTCCTGCCTCAGCCTCCCGAGGAGCTGGGAATACAGGCATGCGCCACCACAACTGGCTAATTTTGTATTTTTTGTAGAGAGAGGGTTTCTCCATGTTGGTCAGGCTGGTCCCAAATCCTCGACCTCAGGTGATCCACCCACCTCGGCCTTCCAAAGTGCTGAGATTACAGGCATGAGCAACCACGCTGGCCTCATTCCAACCTTCTTTAATAGGGTTATGTAATACATTTCTATTAGGTTAAGCTCTTTTTTTTTTTTTTGAGACGGAGTCTTGCTCTGTCACCCAAACTGGAGTGCAGTGGCTGGATCTCAGCTCACTGCAAGCTCCGCCTCCCAGGTTTATGCCATTCTCCTGCCTCAGCCTCCTGAGTAGCTGGGACTACAGGCGCCCGCCACCGCGCCCGGCTAGTTTTTTTTTTTTTTTTTTGTATTTTTTAGTAGAGACGGGGTTTCATCATGTTAGCCAGGATGGTCTCGATCTCCTGACCTCTTGATCCACCCGTCTCAGCCTCCCAAAGTGCCAGGATTACAGGCTTGAGCCACTGGGCCCGGCCAGGTTAAGCTCTTTTTAAAATTTTCTACATTGTATCTAAATATACTCCAAATCATTTGTTTTTGTTTTGTTTTGTGTTGTTTTGCAGAGAGAAAAATTTTTCTCTGTGATGTTCAGTTTCATAAGATTTGACAACTGTCTAGAGTCACACACCCATCTTCAGAGTACCACACAGAACTGTTTCATTGTCCTAACTACTACTACTTTTTGTTCTTCTTTCTCCTCCTTCTCTTCCTCCTGCTTCTCCCTCCTCCTCCTCTTTTTTCTTCTGCTTCCTTTTCTCCTTCTCCTCCTTCTATTTCTCCTTCTCCCCTTCACCTTCTCCTTCTGCTTTCTTCTTCTTTCTCAGGAAGGTCTTGCTATATTGCTCAGGCTGCTCTTAAAATCCCTGATTCAAACAAGTCTCTCACCTCAGTCTCCCAACATGCTGAGATTATAGGTTTGAGCCATCAAGCCTAGCTTGATTATAATCAATATCTGTAACTTTCTTTTTCTACAATGCCATATAATTGGATCATATAATATGTAGCCTTTTGGATCTTACTTCCTTCACTGGAGAAATGGATTTCTGACTCATGCATACTGTGATGTGGATCAACAATTTGTTTTATGTTGTTGATATTAACAACTAGGATTCTGTTGCTATGGATGCACCACAGTTTATTTATTCAACTGCTGAAAAGCATCTGGTTTATATCTAGCTTTTTGCAATTAAAAATAAACTTAGCAATACACAGCCACAAAAAGTTTTCGTTTCAACATTAGTTTTCACTTTGCTTTAGTAATGACCTAGGAATGGACATCCTGGTAACATTTAAATGTATATATATAACATTACAATAAACCACTAAATTGTTTTCCAAAGTTACTGTATCATTTTACATTTCTAGTTTTAGTTGCTCTAAATCCTCACGAGCACTAAGTCTTTGCAATTTTTCTTTGCATGGTTGCCTTTCTCACAATTGTGTGCTCTCATTGAGACATATGCTTTTTTTTTTCCTTTTCTGCTGGAAAGCCCAACTTATATAATCCATGTAGAAATAAATGTATAAAATATTGTTGTAGAATATATTTGGTTCTGGCTGGATACAGTGGTTCCCATCTGTAATCCCAGCACTTTGGAGGTCGAAGTGGGTGGAACCCAAGGTCAGGAGTTCACGAGCAGCCTGGCCAAGATGGCTAAATCCTGTCTCTACTGAAAATACAAAAATTAGCATGGCATGGTGGCAGACTCCTGTAATCCCAGCTACCCAAGAGGCTGAGGCAGAGAATTGCTTGAACCTTTGAACCGGGGAGGCGGAGGATGCAGTGAGCCAAGATTGCGCCACTGCACTCCAGCCTGGGCGACAGAGCGAGACTCCATCTAAAAAAAAAAAAAAAAAAAATAACAGCACTGAGTTGTTTGCAACATAGACTTTAGTCCTGTACTTGCCCTGATTATTTGCATAAGGTAGAGCAAAAATGACTATCTCTACATAGGTCTTTTAGATTGGCTTTGATGGAAATCTATTCCACAAGGAATAAGACCTTCTAAAGCTGAGCACAGCCATGTGTTTGTATCCTCAAATGCCTGTGAGCTGGGTAATCCTTTCCTCTTAAGGTCCCAAGATAAACTTGGAGCTCTTAAGTCTGTTAAAAAGTGATATTTTTCACTGACCACAGGTCAGGAAGGCTATACAGAGACTGTGTAGACAAGGATATGAGGGCAGTTTTTTCAAGGGGTTTTTATCATCTCTGCAAGTCAAGCTTGACTCTTTAAAGGGAAGCATACCCTTTCAGTCAGAGTCTTCATTAAAATAAACAAACAAAAAACAGTTTCTCCAATTGCATCCTGTTGCTAAAGAAAATGGATTCTTATTGCACTCATACAACTATATTGCCATAAGTTAAGAATACTGACAGATAGTTTCCAAATTCTAGAGGAAACAGGCAGAGAAAAACAAACATATTCCAAATTTTGTTCATAGGAGTATACTTTACTCAATTATTGAAGGGCAAAAATACTTAAAAAAAGTTTCCTTGACTCTAAAAAATGAAATAAGAATCAGCAATATACCAAGCAAAAGTCAAAAAGGTTGCTTTAGTTTTCTGAGTTCAGTTCAGTTAGTTAACTCTTGTTTTGTTTGATATTCCTGAACATTTTAGCTCCTCATGAGTCCTGAGCTTTTTTTTTTTTTTTTTTTGAGACAGAGTCTCTCTGTCACCCAGGCTGCAGTGCAGTGGCGCGATCTCGGCTCACTGCAACCTCTGCCTCCCAGGTTTGCCTTACCTCCGGAGCAGCGAAGATTAGAGGTGCCAGCCACCATGCCCAGCTAATTTTTTGTATTTTTAGTAGAGACTGAGTTTCACCGTGTTAACCAGGATGGTCTCGATTTCCTGAACTCATGATCCACCTGCCTTAGCCTCCCAAAGTGCTGGGATTACAGGCCTGAGCCACCACACCTGGCCCTGAATCCTGTCCTTTTTTCCTTTATTCCAATGTCACAATCTCCAAGGCTATCAGAAACCTGTATTTGAGAGCACCTGTGAACGTTCTATACCTTAATATAAACCATCTTTTAAAAAGAATTAAAACAAGACAACACTTGTCAGTGAATAACAAAATGTCTAGATTAGTTATAGTTAGAAACACAATTGACGAAGAAGTTTGGCTATCTCTGTGGTTTACAATAACTTTACAACCTTTATTATCATTGATACCATATATTAAAATTTTAGAAATCCCAAATAATTTTGGAACATATGTTAGTATTATTCACCAAAATATAAACCAAAGAAGATTGAATAAACACCATTTTGCCAATCTCATGTACCTAAATATGTCAAATAATTCTGTTTACCTCTCTTTTGGATACTCCAGGGACCATCTGAAGCATCGAAAAGCCAGGAATCAGGAAAGGCAAGTTTGAAACTAAAGTTTGATTTTGGGAAGCATGTTAAGTGTTAGAGATTTGAAACACTTGATGTTATAAAATAGAATTTCAGATTATCATAAATTACTTATTTTGTAACAATGACTCAGAAATTTTAAAGAAGCAACAATCTTTTATAAACTTTAACAAATTTTGCTGAAAAGCAGATTAGTGCACTACAAGTACCTTGTGCTTTGATTTCAATTTTTTATTTACAGAAAAACCATGTAGTACCTTATTGAATTTAGTCAATATATCCACACATGGAATTCTTTGCAAGATTTTTACAATCCTTCCACCACTTGTTTGAACTTTTAGCTCTATTTTGTCTAATTCAAAACAATATTTTATTCTCTCAGGTTCAGATAGAAAAATTCTCACTTGCCTATAAACTGGATTTAGAAATGACTCATCATTTCAGCTCTGGATGCATGTTCATATATGACAGTCACAATTGTAACTGTGGATTTTTTCCATGTGTGAGATTCAGGACTTACCAGTGGTCTCTGTCCATGTGTGAAGATGACAATTTTAATGGTTGCTGGGGTATGCATATGAGAAACACAATCTCACCTGTGTTCTGAACCCTGGAATCGCAATCTCTGTATAATAAGAGATTTATATAGCATAAAACAGAGTGGTATTTCTCTAGGACCTTCATACAAGAAGACCCATGATCATACTCATGATTTTAAGCCTAGCTATAAGAAACAGGATCTTTTCTACAGGCTTTTTTGAGGTATGAGAGTCATCATCACACTTGTGGCCAGGCATGGTGGCTCATGCTGTAATCCCAGGACTTTGAGAGGTTGAGGAGAGCAGATCACTTGAGGTAAGGAGCTCGAGACCAGGCTGGCCAACATGGTGAAACCAAGTATCTACTGAAAGTACAAAAATTAGCCGGGATTGGTGGTGTACACCTGTAATCCCAGCTACTCAGGAGGCTGAGGCAGGAGAGTCCCTAGAACCCAGGAGGCAGAGGTTGGAGTGAGCTGAGATCACACTACTGCACTCCAGCCGGGGTGACAGAGAGACTCCATCTCAAAAAAAAAAAAAAAAAAAAAAAAAAGAAATGCTAGACGAAGGCATTTTACAATCTTACTTGTGAATAGGGAGAGATAAGAGTCACGTCACCTGAGTTTTTGGCCAGGAATACATCACAATCTTTTCTGAAGGCAGGGACTACACAGGAGTGTCACATCACCTGAATACTCAACCAGGAATATGTTACAGTCTTCTCCTGAAAGCAGGACACAGACAGTATAGTCACACCACCTAGGGGCTGAGCCCAGCAATAGGTAACAATCTTCTCTGTGGTCAAGGTTCACTTACCAGAGACACAACAACTGGTACCTGGGCCTAGTGATAAGTCACAATTTTTCCTGTGGACAGAGTGCAGGCAAAAACGGAGTCACATTTCTGAGGTGATTGATGCAGAGATATGTCACAAGGCCCTCTGTATACAGGGCCCAGGGAAGAGCCTCTCATTTATTTATTTATTTTTTTAAATTATACTTTAAGTTCTAGGGTACAGGTGCACAACGTGCAGGTTTGCTATATATGTATACGTGTGCCATGTTGGTATGCTGCACCCATTAACTCGTCATTTACATTGGGTATATCTCCTAATGCTATCCCTCCCCCCCTCCCCACAATAGGACCTGGTGAGTGATGTTCCCCTTCCTGTGTCCAAGTTATCTCATTGTTCAATTCCCACCTATGAGTAAGAACATGCGGTATTTGGTTTGCTGTTCTGGTGATAATTTGCTGAGAACGATGGTTTCCAGCTGCATCCATGTCCCTACAAAGGACACGAACACATCCTTTTTTATGGCTGCATAGTATTCCATGGTGTATATGTGCCACATTTTCTTAATCCAGTCTATCACAGATGGACATTTGGGTTGACTCCAAGTATTTGCTATTGTGAATAGTGCCACAATAAATATACGTGTGCATGCATCTTTATAGCAGCATGACTTATAATCCTTTGGGTATATCCCCAGTAATGGGATGGCTGGGTCAAATGGTATTTCTAGTTCTAGATCCATGAGGAATCGCCACACTGTTTTCCACAGTGGTTGAATTAGTGTACAGTCCCACCAACAGTGTAAAAGTGTTCCTATTTCTCCACATCCTCTCCAGGACCAGTTCCCTGATTTTTTAAGGATTGCCATTCTAACTGGTATGAGATGGTATCTCATTATGGTTTTGTATTTCTCTGATGGTGAGTGATGATGAGCATTTTTTCATGTGTCTGTTGGCTGTATGAATGTCTTCTTTTGAGAAGTGTCTGTTCATATCCTTTGCCCACTTTTTGATGGGGCTGTTTTTTTCTTGTAAATTTGATTGAGTTCTTTATCGGATCTGGATATTAGCCCTTTGTCAGATGAGTAGATTGCAAAATTTTTCTCCCATTCTGTAGGTTGCCTGTTCACTCTGATGGTAGTTTTTTTTTTGCTGTGCAGAAGCTCTTTAGTTTAATTAGATCCCATTTGTCAATTTTGGCATTTGTTGCCAATTCTTTTGGTGTTTTACACATGAAGTCCTTGCCCATGCCTATGTCCTGAATGGTATTACCTAGGTTTTCTTCTAGGGTTTTTATGGTTTTAGGTCAAACATTTAAGTCTCTAATCCATCTTGAGTTAATTTTCATATAAGGCGTAAGGAAAGGATCCAGTTTCAGCTTTCTACTTATGGTTAGCCAATTTACCCAGCACCATTTATTGAATAGGGAATCCTTTCCCCATTTCTTGTTTTTGTCAGGTTTGTCAAAGATCAGATGGTTTTAGATGTGTGGTATTATTTCTGAGGGCTCTGTTCTGTTCCATTGGTCTATATCTCTGTTTTGGTACCAGTACCATGCTGTTTTGGTTACTGTAGCCTTGTAGTATAGTGTGAAGTCAGGTAGCATGATGCCTCCAGCTTTGTTCTTTTGGCTTAGCATTGTCTTGGCAATGCGGGCTCCTTTTTGGTTTCATATGAACTTTAAAGCAGTTTTTTTCCAATTCTGTGAAGAAAGTCATTGGTAGCTTAACGGGGATGGCATTGAATCTATAAATTACCTTGGGCAGTATGGCCATTTTCACAATATTGATTCTTCCTATCCATGAGCATGGTATGTTCTTCCATTTGTTTGTGTCCTCTTTGATTTCACTGAGCAGTGGTTTGCAGTTCTCCTTGAAGAGGTACTTTACATTCCTTGTAGGTTGGATTCCTAAGTATTTTATTCTCTTTGAAACAGTTGTGAATGGGAATTCATTCATGATTTGGCTCTCTTTCTGTTACTGGTGTATAAGAATGCTTGTGATTTTTACACATTGATTTAGTATCCTGAGACTTTGCTGAAGTTGCTTATCAGCTTAAGGAGATTTTGGGCTGAGACAATGGGGTTTTCTAAATATAAAATCATGTCATCTGCTAACAGGGAAAATTTGACTTCTTCTTTTCCTAACTGAATACCCTTTATTTCCTTCTTTTGCCTGATTGCCCTAGCCAGAACTTCTAACACTATGTTGAATAGGAGTGGTGAGAGAGGGCATCCCTGTCTTGTGCCAGTTTTCAAAGGGAATGCTTCCAGTTTTTGCCCATTCAGTAAGATATTGTCTGTGGGTTTCTCATAAATAGCTCTTATTATTTTGAGATGTGTTCCATCAATACCGAATTTATTGAGAGTTTTTAGCATGAAGGGCTGTTGAATTTTGTCAAAGGCCTTTTCTGTTTCTATTGAGATAATCATGTGGTTTTTGTCTTTGGTTCTGTTTATATGCTGGATTATGTTTATTGATTTGTGTATGTTGAACCAGCCTTGCATCCCAGGGATGAAGCCCACTTGATCATGGTGGATAAGCTTTTTGATGTGCGGCTGGATTTGGTTTGCCAGTATTTTATTGAGGATTTTTGCATCGATGTTCATCAGAAATATCAGTCTAAAATTTTCTTTTTTTTGTTGTATCTCTGTCAGGCTTTGGTATCAGGATGATGTTGGCATCATAAAATGAGTTAGGGAGGAGTCTCTCTTTTCCTATTGATTGGAATAGTTTCAGAAGGAATGGTACCAACTCCTCCTCGTACCTCTGGTAGAATTCGGCTGTGAATCCGTCTGGTCCTGGACTTTTTTTGGTTGGTAGGCTATTAATTATTGCCTCAATTTCAGAGCCTGCTATTGGTCTATTCAGGGATTCAACTTCTTCCTGGTTTAGTCTTGGGAGAGTGTAAGTGTCCAGGAAATTATCTATTTCTTCTAGGTTTCTTCTAGGTTTTCTAGTTTATTTGCATAGAGGTATTCTCTGATGGTAGCTTGTATTTCTGTGGGGTCAGTGGTGATAGCCCCTTTATCATTTTTTATTACATCTATTTGATTCTTCTCTCGTTTCTTCTTTATTAGTCTTGCTAGCCCGGATTCATTGATTTTTTGGAGGGTTTTTTATGTCTCTATCTCCTTCGATTGTACTCTGATCTTAGTTATTTCTTGCCTTCTGCTAGCTTTTGAATGTGTTTGCTCTTGCTTCTCTAGTTCTTTAAATTGTGATGTTAGGGTGTCAATTTTAGATCTTTCCTGCTTTCCCTTGTGGGCATTTAGTGCTATAAATTTCCCTCTACACACTGCTTTAAATGTGTCCCAGAGATTCTGGTATGTTGTCTGTTTGTTCTCATTGGTTTCAAAGAGCATCTTTATTTCTACCTTCATCTTGTTATGTACCCAGTAGTCATTCAGTAGCAGGTTGTTCAGTTTCCATGTAGTTGAGCGGTTTTGATTGAGTTTCTTAGTCCTGAGTTCTAGTTTGACTGCACTGTGGTCTGAGAGACAATTTGTTGCAATTTCTGTTCTTTTACATTTGCTGAGGAGTGCTTTACTTCCAACTGTGTGGTCAATTTTGGAATAAGTGAGATGTGGTGCTGGAAGAATGTGTATTCTGTTGATTTGGGGTGGAGAGTTCTGTAGATGTCTATCAGGTCCGCTTGGTGCAGAGTTGAGTTCAATTCTTGGATATCCTTGTTAACTTTCTGTCTCGTTGATCTATCTAACGTTGACAGTGGGGTGTTAAAGTCTCCCATTATTATTGTATGGGAGTCTAAGTCTCTTTGCATGTCTGTCTCTAAGGACTTGCTTTATGAATCTGGGTGCTCATGTATTGGGTGCATATGTATTTAGGATAGTTAGCTCTTCCTGATCAATTGATCCCTTTACCATTATGTAATGGCCTTCTTTGTCTCTTTTGATCTTTGATGGTTTAAAGTCTGTTTTATCAGAGACTAGGATTGCTACCCCTGCTTTTTTTTGTTTTCCATTTGCTTGGTAGATCTTCCTCCATCCCTTTATTTTGAGTCTATGTATGTCTCCGCGTGTGAGATGGGTCTCCTGAATACAACAAACTGATGGCTCTTGACTCTTTATCCAATTTGCCAGTGTGTGTCTTTTAATTGGACCATTTAGTCCATTTACATTTAAGGTTAATATTGTTATGTGTGAACTTGATCCTGTCATTATGATATTACCTGGTTATTCTGCCCCTAGTTGATGCAGTTTCTTCCTAGCATCGATGGACTTTACATTTTGACATGTTTTTGCAATGGCTGGTACCTGATGTTCCTTTCCATGTTTCATGTTTCCTTCAGGATCTCTTGTAGGGCAGGCCTGGTGGTGACAAAATCTCTGAGCATTTGCTTGTCTGTAAAGAATTTTATTTCTCCTTCACTTATGAAACTTAGTTTGGCTGGATATGAAATTTTGGGTTGAAAATTCTTTCCTTTAAGAACGTTGAATAGGCCGGGTGCAGTGGCTCAAGCCTGTAAAGCCTGCACTTTGGGAGGCCGAGACGGGTGGATCACGAGGTCAGGAGATCGATACCTTCCTGGCTAACATGGTAAAACCCCGTCTCTACTAAAAAAATACAAAGAAAAAAAAAAAGAAACTAGCCAGGCGAGATGGCGGGCGCCTGTAGTCCCAGCTAGTTGGGAGGCTGAGGCAGGAGAATGGCGTAAACCCGGAAGGCGGAGCTTGCAGTGAGCCGAGATCTGGTGACTGCGCTCCAGCCTGGGCAACAGAGCAAGACTCCACCTCAAAAAAAAAAAAAAAAGAAAAGAAAAGAAAGAAAGAACGTTGAATATTGGCACCCACTCTCTTCTGGCTTGGAGAGTTTCTGCTGAAAGATCTGCTGTCAGTCTGATGGGCTTCCCTTTGTGTGTAACCTGACCTTTCTCTCTGGCTGCCCTTAACAATTTTTCCTTCATTTCAACTTTGGAGAATCTGACAATTATGTCTTGGAGCTGCTCTTCTCAAGGAGTATGTGTGTGACGTTTTCTGTATTTCCTGAATTTGAATGTTGGCCTGCCTTACTAGGTTGGGGAAGTTCTCCTGGATGATATCCTGCAGAGTGTTTTCCAACTTGGTTCCATTTTCCTCATCACTTTCAGGCACACCAATCAGACGTAGATTTGATCTTTTCACAAAATCCCCTATTTCTTGGAGGCTTTGTTCTTTTTACTCTTTTTTCTCTACACTTCTCTTCTCCCTTCATTTCATTCATTTGATCTTCAATCGCTCATACTCTTTTTTCCAGTTGATCCGAGTTGGTTACTTTACTGAGGCTTGTGAATTTGTCACATAGTTCTCGTGTTATGGTTTTCATCTCTATCAGTTCTTTTAAGGTCTTCTCTGCATTGATTATTCTAGTTACCCATTCATCCATTCTTTTTTCAAGGTTTTTAGTTTCTTTGTGCCGGGTACATAGTTCCTCCTTTAGCTCTGAGAAGTTTGATCGACTGAAACCTTCTTCTCTCAATTCGTTAAAGTCATTCTCCGTCCAGCTTTGTTCCATTGCTGGCAATGAGCTGCGTTCGTTTGGAGGGAAAGATGCGCTCTGATTTTTTGAATTTCCAGCTTTTCTGCACTGCTTTTTCCCCATCTTTGTGCTATTATCTGCCTTCGGTCTTTGATGATGGTGACATACTGATGGGGTTTTGGTGTGGGTGTCCTTTCTGTTTGTTAGTTTTCCTTCTAACAGTCAGGACCCTCAGCTATAAGTCTGTTGGAGTTTTCTTGAGGTCCACTCCAGACCCTGTTTGCGTGGGTATCAGCAGCGAAGGCTGCAGAAGATAGAATATTGCTGAACAGCGAGTGTTGCTGATTCTTGCTCTGGAAGCTTGGTCTCAGGGGTGTACCCCGCCGTGTGAGGTGTGAGTCTGCACCTAGTGGGGGATGTCTCCCAGTTAGGCTACTCAGGGGTCAGGGACCCACTTGAGCAGGCAGTCTGTCCATTTGCAGCTCTCAATTTCCGTGCTGGGAGCTCCACTGCTCTCTTCAAAGGTGTCAGAGAGATTTACCTCTGCTGAGGTTTCTGCTGCTTTTGGTTTAGCTATGCCCTGTCCCCAAAGGAGGAGTCTACACAGGCAGGCCGGTCTGCTTGAGCGGCGGTGGACTCCACCCAATTCGAGCTTCCCGGCAGCTTTGTTTACCTACTTAAGCCTCAGCAATGGTGGACACTCCCCAAGCCTCACTGTCGCCTTGCCGTTAGATCTCAGACTGCTGTGCTAGCAATGAGGTAGGCTCCATGGGCATGGGACCCTCTGGGCCAGGTGTGGGATATAATCTCCTAGTGTGCCATTTGCTAAGACCCTTGGTAAAGCACAGTATTAGGGTGGGAGTTACCCGATTTTCCAGGTGTTGTGTGTCTCAATTTCCTTTGGCTATGAAAAGGAATTCCCTTCCCCCTCGTGCTTCCCAGGTGAGGCAATGCCTCACCCTGCTTCAGCTCTCGCTGGTCGGGCTGCACCCATGGACCAGCACCAGCTGTCCGACACACCGCAGTGAGATGAACCCAGTATCTCAGTTGAAAATGCAGAAATCACCCGTCTTCTGTGTTGTTCACACTGGGAGCTGGAGGCTGGAGCTGTTCCTATTCAGCCATCTTGGGCGTGCCCCCAGAGCCTCTCATTTTATAGGTGTTGGGCCTTGTATATGTCCTAACATGCAAAATAGGGCACAGGCAAAAATGTAGAGTCACATAACATGAGTGAAGGGCTTAGAAATATGTTAGAGTGCACCCTGTGGACAGTACCGAGGCAAGAAAAATAACTCACATCAACTTGGTGAAAGGCCCAGCTAGGCCAGGCATGGTGGCTCATACCTGTAATCCCAGCACTTTGGGAGACTGAGGCGGGCGGATCATGAGGTCAGGAGTTCGAGACCAGCCTGGCCAACATGGTGAAACCCCGCGTCTACTAAAAATACAAAAACTAGTTGGGTGTGGTGGTGCGTGCCTGTAATCCTAGTTCCTCAGGAGGTTGGGGCAGAAGAATCGCTTGAACCCAGGAGGCAGAGGCTGGAGTGAGTGGAGATTGCACCATCAAGGTGCAGAGTCAAGCAATATGTCACACTCACATCTGTGGGCTGGGCCAAGTAGGAAAGTGAAATCACTAAGGTGGTTAGCGGATGCATACAATGACACCTGCAGAAAAGTCCAGGAATTAGAGTAGAAATTCCATATATGTGTAGGTTCTAGGTATGAGTCAACACTTTCTGTATGTTGGGTCTAAGTATGTGAGTCATATATAAATGGTTGACAGAATGTCAGCAGGAGAGCCACAATTTCTTCTGCAGGTTTGTCCTTTCAGTGAAGTCACAGACTCATATGTGTGCTGTATCTTGCTCTGAGAGTCACCAGTTCACCTGTAGTCCAGATCCACACAAGAGTCAATTATTCAACTTTTGACAGTCTCTGTGTCTGACATTTAGAATCTCAACAGTGAGATGTGTTTATGGGAGAATGACAATCTTTACTGTTGCCTGGGTGTGCATTCAAAACACAAAATCTTACCCATGTGCTATGTTCTCTTATGATACAGTTTCACTTAAGGATTTATACAATATGTAAGAGTGGCAATCCTCTGTGACCTTTGTCCAAGAAGATCCAGAATCTTTCCTGTGGTTCCAAGTCCAGATATGAGCATCAACATCTATCCAATTGGTTTAGTCCAGATAGAAGAGTCCTCACTTTTTAACAAGGTGGGTTTAGAAATGAATCACTGCCGGGCATGGTGGTTCACACCTGTAATCCCAGCCAAGGTGGGTGGATCACGAGGTCAGGATTTCGAGACCAGCCTGGCCAACATGGTGAAACGCTGTCTCTACTCAAAATACAAAAATTAGCTGGGTGTAGTGGCAGATGCCTGAAATCACAGCTACTCAGGGGGTTGAGGCAGGAGAACTGCTTGAACCCAGGAGGCAGAGGTTGCAGTGAGCCAAGATTGCATCACTGCACTCTAGCCTGGGTGACAGAGCAAGACTCTGTCTCAAAAAAAAAAAAAAAAAGATTCACCATCCAAATTGTGGCCAGATGTTCACTGAAGACAGTCACAATTCCAATTGTAAACTACATTCATGTGTGATTCAGGACCTCACCAGTGGGCTCTGTCCATGTGTGAGGGTGACAATTTTAAAGATTGGTGGGCTGTGTATAGAACACAATCACACCTGTGTGATGGGGCCCTGTTATGACATTCTCTGTAACATATTAGGGCTTTATATATGTCAGAGAGTGAGATTTGTACAGAAAGAAGACTTCTTCATTTTCCTAAGCCTATCTAGGAGCAACATTATCCTACTGCCTTCTTCGAGGTATGATAGTCATCATTACATCTTTGTGCTTGGCCACGATATATGTCACAATCCTACCCGTGTGTAGTGAGCAAGCACAAGAGTGACATTAACTCTGTGCTGGGCCAGGGGTATGTCACAATCTTCCCTGAGAGCATGGACCAGGAAGGAGAGTCACATCACTGGGCGTTCGACCTCAGTGATTGGTGAAGACACATATTGCAATGACTTCTGTAGACAGGGTCCAGGATGAAGACTTACATCATCTGGGTGTTGGCCTCAGGCATATGTCACAATAGCCTAAGTGGGAAGAACACAAGCAAGAGAGTCACATAACTTAGGCCCAACAATATGTCACAATACACCTACGGGCATCACCAAGAAGAGGAAACTCACATCACCTGAGGGCAAGGCCCAGTGATATGTCACAATGCCTCCTGTGGGCTGTATCAAGGCAGAATAGAGTGACATTACCAAAGGTCGGTCGGTGTCCCCTAATATGTCACTGGGTACTGGGCCCAGGTGAGAGTCAAATAACTCAGATGCTGGGTAGAGGCACATGTCACAATCACACCTATAAGAAGGTCCTTTGGTGACGTTAAAAATGGCAAGGTCTTTAGTCAAGGAATAAGACTCAACATCTCCTGCAAGTTGGGTCTAAGTACAAGAAGTCACAATCTCAATGGTGGAATGGATTTGTGCATGAGAGCCTCAATTTCTCTTGTAAACCCTGTGCCTTGGTGAAGTTACAGCCACAAAGGTGTGCTGAATTTTGGTTAAAGAGTCACCAACCCAACTGTGGACAGAATCCACACAGACTCCATTTTCCAACTGCCTCCCAATGTGAGATTCAGAACCTCAGAAGAAGGTTGTGTTTATTTAAGCGAATGACAATCTTTGCTGTTGACTGGGTGTGAATATGAGTGTCACAATCTCACCTGTGTGTTTTGCCCTGTCAAGACACTCTCTGTATCACTTGAGGGCTTTATATGGTATGCATGAGTCACAATCTGCTCTGAGATTTTTGTGGTGCTATGGACCTACGATCTTATGTGGCTCTAAGTCTGAGTATGAGAGTCAACATTCTCCAATTGGCTGGGTCCAGAGAGGAGAGTCCTCACCTGCCTATGAGCTGGGTTTAGAAATGAGTCACCATCTCAACTGTGGTCAGATGTTCACATATGATATCACAATCTTAACTGTGGACTGCATCTGCACATGAGAATCACGAACTCCTCAGTGGGTTCTGTCTCTGTGTCATAGTGCTAATTCTAAAAATTGACAGAGTGTGCTTACAAGAAACATGATCTAATCTGTTTGCTTTGTCCTTTGATGACACTCTCTGTACCATCTGAGGGCTTTATACAATATGCGAGAGCATAGTAATTCTCTATAACCTTCAAACAGAGAGGAGACCCAGGATTTTACTCCTTTTTCTAAGTCGAGCTATGAGAGACAGTATCTCTTCCACTGGCTGGTACAAGGTATTAGAGTCATCATCACCCCTGTGAGCTGGACTAAGATATACGTTACCAACCTAATTGTTGACAGAAAGTACCCAGAACTGTCACATTACCTGGATGCTGGGCCAATGATATGTAAAATTTTCCCTGAGGGCACTGATCAGGCAGGAGAGTCACATCACCAGAGTTCTCAACCAATGGTATGTTACCATTTCTTCCTAAAAGTAATGCACATACAGGAGACACATCGCCTGGTGGCTGGACCCTGGACTATGTCACAATCTTTCCTGCAAGCAGGGAACAGGTAGAAACAGAGTCACATTTTTTATGTAACGGATGCAGATACATGTCACAAGAACCCCTGTGGAGAGGGCTGAGGCAGGGCCTCCCATTGTTTAGGTGTTTGCACAGGGAAATGTCACAATACCAAAAAATGTGGTTCTCAGGCAGAGCAGAAAAGTCACATTGCCTAAGTGCTGGTTCCAGTGATATGTCACAATCTTTCCTTTTGGCAGGATCTGGGAAGAAGAGGATTCACATAACGTAGGTGATGAAGAAAAATGTATGTCCTAATATACCCATGAGCAGGGTCTATGTGCTAGAGTTGCGTCAGCTATATGCTGAATGCAGTGATACATCAAAACATACAATTTATGCAGGGCTCAGGCAGGAGAGAGTATCATAACCTAGGTGTCAGTCTCAGTGATACATTGCAATACTTTCCTTTTATTTTTTTTTTCTTGAGACAGAGTCTCACTCTGTCACCCAGGCTGAAGTGCAATGGCATGATCTTGGCTCACCACAACCTCCACTTCTTGGGTTCTCACTTACAAGTGGGAGGTAAATAATGAGAACACATGGACACACAGAGGGGAACAGCACACACTGGGGCTTTTCAGAGGGTGGAAGGTTGGAGCAGGAAAAGGATCAGGAAAAATAACTAATGGGTACTAGGCTTAATCTTTACAACAAACCCCCATGACACATGTTTACCAATGCAACAAACGTACACTTGTACCCCTGAACTTAAGTTTTTTTAAAAGACCTATTTGTATGTTTTAAAGAAGAATCAGCCAGTATTTTCAAAGACGGTTTTGTTTATAAAATGTAATCTGCCACTTGTCTAGGAAATATTTTTATATATTTTTTAAAAAGCGCAAAGCTGAAGGCATCACAGTATCTGACTTCAAAATTTGCTACACGGCTATTGTAACCAAAACAGCATTGTACTCACATAAAAACAAACACATAGTCAATGTGCCCAATAAGCTCAGAAACAAATTTATGCACCTAAAGCCAACTAGTTTTTAACAATGGTAGTGAGAACACACTTTGGGGAAAAGACAATCTCTTCAACAAATGGCAGGAAAAATCAAATATCTATACACAGAAGAATATAACTAGATCCCTACCCCCATTATATACAAAAATCAACTCAAGATGAATTAAGGACTCAAATGTAATACCACAAAATATGAAACTATTAAACAGAAACACAGAAAAAATGTTTTAAAACATTAGACTGGGAAATAATTTTTAAAATAAGACTTCAAAAGCATAGGAAACAAAAGCAAAACTAAGCGAATGAGATTACATCAAGCTAAAATGCTTTTGCATATAAAAGGAAACAACTATGAGGGTGAAGAGACAATCTAAAAAATGAAGGAAAATATGGACAAACTATACATATGACAAGGAGTTAGTATTCATAATTATCTTAGAAACTTTGAAATTCTAAAATAAAACAAAATCTATTAAAAATATGTAGATGTTAACAGGCATTTATCAAAAAAAGACGTATGAATGGCTAACAGGTACATAAAAAGATGCTCAACATAAACTAATCACCAGGTAAATACAAACCCAAATTACAAGATACAACTTAACTCCTATTAGAATGGCTATAATTAAAAAAATAAAACAAGTACTAATGAGGATGTAATAAAGAGGAAACACATATACACTGTTGGCGGGAGTGTAAATATTTATGACCATTGTAGAAAATAGTATGGAGGTTCCTCAAATAATTAAAAATAGAGCTACTATATGACCCAGTAATGTTACTACTGGGTATATATCTTTTTTCTTTCTTTGAGACGGAGTCTCGTTGTTTCCCTCAGGCTGGAGTGAAGTGGCACAATCTCGGCTCACTGCAACCTCCACCTCCTGGGTTCAAGTGGTTCTCCTGCCTCAGCCTCCCGAGTAGCTGGGACTACAGGCATGTGCCACCACGGCTGGCTAATTTTTGTATTTTCAGTAGAGGCAGGTTGTCACCATATTGGCTGGGCTGGTCTCGAACTCCTGACCTCACGATCAGCCAGCCTCAGTCTCCCAAAGTGCTGGAATTACAGGTGTGAGCCACTGTGCCCGGCCACTACTGCGTATATATCTAAAAAAAAAAGAAAATCTATGTTTCAAAAAGATATTTGCATACCCATGTTTATTGCAGCACTATCTATAAAAGCTAAGATATAGAATCAATTCAAATGTATAGCAACAGATAAATGAATGAAGAAAAAAGGCCAGGTCTGGTGGCTCACACCTGTAATCCCAGCACTTTCGAAGGCTGAGGTGGGCAGAGGTCAGGAGTTCGAGACCAGCCTGACCAACATGCAGAAACCCCATCTCCACTAAAAATACAAAATTAGTCGGGCGTGGTGGCACATGCCTGTAATCCCAGCTACTTGTGAGGCTGATGCAGGAGAATCGCCTAAACCTGGGAGGCAGAGGTTGCAGTGAGCCGAGATCATGCTGTTGCACTCCAGCTTGGGTAACAAGAGGAAGACTTTGTCTCAAGAAAAAAAAAAAAAGGAAAAAAGAAAATGTGGTATACATACACAATACAATACTACTTAGTAATTAAAAAAAAAATTATGCCAGGTGCTGTGGCTCACATCTGTAATCCCAACACTTTGGGAGGCTGAGGTGGGTGGACTGCCTGAGTTCAGGAGTTTGCAACCAGCCTGGGCAACACAGTGAAACCCCGTCTCTACCAAAATACAAAAAATTAGCTGGGCATGGAGGCGGGCACC
Organism: Rhinopithecus roxellana; assembly: GCF_007565055.1. Classification (NCBI taxonomy): domain Eukaryota; kingdom Metazoa; phylum Chordata; class Mammalia; order Primates; family Cercopithecidae; genus Rhinopithecus; species Rhinopithecus roxellana. The sequence goes on along the minus strand of NC_044560.1, from coordinate 79,397,057 downwards.
TGTAATCCCATCTACTTGGGAGGTTGAGGCAGGAGAATTCCTTGAACCTGGGAGGCAGAGGTTGCAGTGAGCCAAGATTGTACCACTGCACTCCAGCTTGGGCAACAGAGTAAGACTCCATCTCAAAAAAAAAAAAAAAAAAAAAAAAAAAATTCTGCTATTTGCAACAACGTGAGTGGACCTCGAGGATATCATGTTAAGTGAAATGTCATATACAGAAAGACAAATACCTCATGATCTCATAATTTTACTCACACAAGGACTCTGAAATAAAGGGTTTCTAGAAGCAAAGAATACAACAGGTGTCACCAGAGATTAAAGTGGGAGGATGGGAAGAGTTTACTTAACAAATATTAAGTTACAATTAGATAAGAAGAGTAAGTTCTGGTTTTCTATTACACAGTAGGATGACAATGATGAATAAAAAAGTGTTGCATACTACAAAATAGTTAGCAAAGGCCAGATGTGGTGACACATGACTGTAATTCCTACAGTGTGAAAGACTGAGACAAGAAAATTACTTGAAGTCAGAAGTTCAAGACCAGCCTGAACAACATGAGACCTTGTCTCTACAAAAACAAAGACATGGCATGGTGGCATGTTTTTGTATCCCCAGCTACTAGGGAAGTTGAAGTGGAAAGATAGCCTGCGAGTTTGAGGTTATAGTGAGCTATGATTGCACCACTATACTCCAGTCTGGGTGACAGAACAAGAGTCTGTATATAAACAAATAAATAAATGATAAGGTTGGGCGTGTTGGCTCCAGACTGAAATCTCAGCACTTTGGGAGGCCAAGGTGGCTGAATCACTTGAACCCAGAAATTCAAGTACAGTCTGGCCAATGTGGCAAAATCCCATCTCCAATAAAAATACAAAAATTAGCCAGGCACGGTGTTTCACGCCTGTAGTCTCAGCACTTTGGGAGGCTGAGGAGGGCGGATCACCTGGGGTCAGGAGTTCGAGAGCAGCCTGGCCAACATGGTGAAACCCCATCTCTACTAACACTACAAAGATTAGGTGGGTGTGTTGGCTCACCCCTGTAATCCCAGCTACTTGGGAGGCTGAGGCAGGAGAATCTCTTGAACCTGGGAGGCAGAGGTTTCAGTGAGACAAGATAGCACCATTGCACTCCAGCCTGGGCGACTGAGCGTGAGACTACGTCTCAGAAAAAACAAAAACAAAACAAACACAAAACAAACAAACAAAAAAACCCCACCAAAAACAAAAATTAGCTGGAAATGGTGGCAAATGCCTGTAATCCAAGCTACTCAGGAGGCCGAGGCACAAGAATCGCTTGAACCCAGGAGGCAGAGTTTGCAGTGAGCCGAGATTGCACCACTGCCCTCCAGTCTCAGGAACAAAGTGAGACTCTCAAAAAAAGAAAAAGAAAAAGAGGTCTGGCGCGGTGGCTCATGCCTGTAATCCCAGCACTTTGGGAGGTGGAGTTGGCTGGATCACCTGAGGTCAGGAGTTCCAGAGCAGTCTGGCCAACATGGTGAAACACCGTATCTACTAAAAATTCAAAACTTAGCCAGGAGTGGTGGTGTGCACCTGTAATCGCAGCTACTCAGGAGGCAGAGGGAGGAGAATCACTGGAACCCAGGAGGCAGAGGTTGCAATAAGCCAAGATTGTGCCACGGCACTCCAGCCTGGGTGACAGAGCAAGATTCCACCTCAAAAAAAAAAAAAAAAAAAAAAAAAAAGAAAAAAGAAAAAAAAGAAAAAGAAAAAGAAATGAACTAAGACTTTAACATAAAATCTGTAACTGTAAAACTCCTAGAACAAAACAAAAGGGGGAAGCTTCACGACAACGGGTTTTGGCAATGATTTTGGGAATACAACATCAAAAGATCAGGCAATAAAAGTAAGAGGATAGCCAGGCACAGTGGTTCACATCTGTAATTCCAGCACTTTGGGAGGCCGAGGCAGCTGGATCACTTGAGGCCAGGAATTCGAGACCAGCCTGGGCAACATGGTGAAACCCCATCTCTACCAAAAATAAAACCATGTTTTATTTTTAAAACATGGTCGGGCATGGTGGTGCACACCTATAATCCCAGCTACTCAGGAGGCTGAGGTAGGAGAATCACTTGAAGTCGGGAGGCGGAGGTTGCAGTGAGCCAAGATCACCCCACTGCATTCCAGCCTGGGTGGCAGAGTGAGACTCTGTCTCAAAACAACAACAACAAAAAGTAAGAGCATATACATGACACTAAATCAGTGTATTCAAAATATCCCATAGTCAAGGCAAAACATGGAATAGATATTTGTACATTCTTGCACAGTATTACTCACAAAAGATAACAACTGGAAGCAAATGTCCCTTTACAAATGAGTAGATTAAACAAATGCAGCATATACATACAATAGGATATTATTCAGTCTTTTGAAATAGGGTCATCTCAGCCTGACCAACATGGTGAAACCTGTATCTACTAAAAATACAAAAATTAGCTGGACGTGGTGATGCGTGCCTGTAATCCCAGCTACTCAGGAGGCTGAGGCAGGAGAATTGCTTGAACCCAGGAAGCAAAGGTTGCAGTGAGCCGAGATGGCGCCACTGCGCTCCAGCCTGGGGGATACAGCGAGACTTCGACTCTAAATAAATAAATTAATTAAATAGGGACATCTTGACAAATATTACAATAATGATAAATCTTTACGATATTATGTCAAGTAAAATAAAATAGTCAAAAAAGACACATTGTATAATCACACTTACATAAAATACTTAGTCAAAGTCATGAAAAAAGAAAGTGAAATGGGGTTCTTCTGGAGCTAAAGAGAGGTGGAAAGGACAATTTGTTGTTTAATGAGTATTTGCTTTTACTTTTGTAAGACAAAAATAATCTCTAACCTCTTACAAAACAATAGGACTGCACTTAACACTTGTAAACTGTACACCTAATAATGTTTGAAATGACTATTGTATGTTTTTAACCACAATTTAAAATTTAAAAAATTTTAAAATTTAAAACCTGAAAAAGTTACAAAATGTTTTAAAAATTAACTTCAAATAACAAGTGTTCTTCTCACAAAATTATATATATATTCAATCTTTAAGTAGATTGTGAATTTAAGATTATTTTCTTGACTACTCACCTAGTTGAAATAAAGTAATACGCCTGGTGTGGTGGCTACGCCTGTAATCCCAGCACGCTGGGAGGCCAAGGCGGGTGGATCACCTAAGGTCAGGACTTGGAGACCAGCCCGACCAACGTGGAGAAACCCCCATCTCCACTAAAAATACAAAATTTGCTGGGCGTGGTGGCGCATGCCTGCAATCCCAGCACTTTGGGAGGCCGAGGCGGTCAGATCACTTGACATCAGGAGTTCAAGAGCAGCCTGGCCAACATGGTGAAGCCCTATCTCTACTAAAAGTACAAAAATTAGCCAGGTGTGTTGGCTGGCACATGCCTGTAATCCCAGCTACTCAGGAGGCTAAGGCAGGAGGATTCCTTTAACCCAGGAGTTGGAGATTACAGTGAGTCAAGACACTGCTACTGCACTCCAGCCTGGGTGACAGAGTGAGACCCCATCTCAAAAAAAAAAAAAAAAAAAAAAAAAAAAAACTCTTAGGGAATCATGGGAAAAGCTACCAAAATTTTTTAAAAACCTCCGCCTGTAATCCCAGCACTTTGGGAGGCCAAGGCGGGCGGATTACCTGAGGTCAGGAGTTCCAGACACATTTTTATCTATGCACATTTTTTACATATGTGTGTTACGGGGGTTTGTTGTGAAGATTATTTCATCACCCAGGTATGAAACCTAGTACCCATTAGTTACTTTTTCTGATCCTCTCCCTCCTCCTTCTAATAGACCCCAGTACGGATTATGCCCCTGTGTCCCTGTGTTGCCATCATTCAACTTTCACTTTTAAGTGAAAATATGTGGTATTTAGTTTTCTGTTCCTGTGTTACTTTGCTAAGGATAACGGCCTACAGCTCCATCACATTCCTGCGAAAGACATGATCTCATTATTTTTACGGCTGCACAATATCCCATGGTGTATATGAACCACATTTTCTTTAGTCAGTCTATCATTGACAGGCATTTAGGTTGACTCCATGTCTTTACTATTGTGAATTGTGCTGCAATGAACATACACATGCATGTGTTTTTATAACAGAATGATTTATATTATTTTGGGTATATATCCAATAATTGGATTGCTAGGTTGAATGGTATTGCTTTATCTAGGTCTCTGAGGAATGGCCACACTGTCAACGACAAGTGAACTAATTTAAACTCCCACTAATGGTGCATAAGCATTCCTTTGACAAAAACAAACAAACAAACAAAAAACCTTAATGTTCTAAGTGGTTAGCTTTTTAGACAATGGTATACCAGGAGACTGTCCTCAGGCCAAGGTCACCTAGTTGCTCCTCTGAGAGGCTACACTCCCATTCCTTAGGCTGTCTTCTAATAAATGACCCAGGGGATGATATTCATTAGACACTCCAAGAGATATGGTCACTACTGGCACATTGGGTTATCCCAGACAGTTCTGAAACTCATGACCAAGAAAAGACTGGAGGGCTGCTGTAAAGGGCCCTGTAATTTGCTTTGTAATTTGTCCAAAGCAAAATTTCACCCCAAGGACGTACTAATAAGGTGTGTGTGCCTTGAGAAGAAAAAAGTGGGAGAGGCAGAGATAATTATTTTATTTTTTACAGTGAAGTGTGAGAGGACTATTTTCTACTTTTTTCTCATGTGAAACGTTTAGAAAGAAAACAAATCTTTAAAAACCTGCCCCATCCACTGCTGTGTAAAATCATGATTAACAATTAAAATACCGTGTCTCTAATGTACAATAAAGGATAAATAGTTGGTAGTGTGGTAAATTGGAGAGGGGAAGTTGGCCTCATATCCCACATTTGAGAATGTAGGAACAAAAGTGGAAATTTATCATTTTACTGCAAGCTTGAGTTAGGCTAAGGGAAAAAAGTGGTGGATTAGACCCCTGCTTGCCATACATCAGGAAGGCACAGAGTAAAACGAGTTCTCCTGTGGAGTGTTAAAATAATTAAAGAGCAGGAAATTAGACCAAAGAGGCTCTAGTCCCCTGTGTTCATAAATTTAAAAAATCTAAAACCCAACTGGAATGCATTTCTTATAAATATATCAGGCCAGACGCGGTGGCTCAACTCTGTAATCCCGGCACTTTGGGAGGCTTGGGCCTGGGAGAGCCAGCTTACAGTAAACCGAGGTCACACCACTGCACTTTACCCTAGCGACAGAGCGAGACTGTCGAAAAAGAAAAGAAAAAAAAAAATTAACAGGAAAGCTTGGGAACCCCACAGGTCGCAGCTCCTCCCACGCACACACCGAGTCGGGATTCTGCCCTGATGACCCGCCTGGCATCCCTAAACGCTCCAGGAAATACTCGGGGCTGCGGGCGCAGAGCTGCCCAGGGAGGTCCAGACAGGGCGCCCCGCTGGGACCAAGCGAGACGCTGGGGGTCCCAGCTGCGGGCCCAGCCGCCATCTTGCGGCCAGAGAGGCCTGGGGCTGAGCTGTGCCAGAGAGGACTGAGGTCGGCACACCCGGGAGCCGACTGTGGGGAGGCGTGTCCTGCCGGTTTCACAGTCCGCTCTCCCCTCTCGGGATGCCCAACCCCGCATACGCACCACTTCCCAGCTTCCAGGATGGCCTGGCATCTTAGCTGTGCATCTCCCAGGACCTGCAGAGCACAGGGCAACAGAGACAAAGTCCCCGGGCTGGGGGAGGTCCCAAGGTAGAGGACGGGAAACAGTGGAGACCAATCCCAAGCTCTGGCGGGAGGGAGAGACAAATACCCGGCCAAATGCCGGAAGCCACGCCCTCCTCTCCAACTGCGCGCCTGATTGGGCGATTCCTACGCCAGTGCCACTGATTGGATAGAGCTCCAGGACCCACCTCCCAATCCCACCCTCCCCAGTATTAGTGCTTTTTATGGAGAGGGAAACGGGCTCAAGTAGGAGGTGTCACTTGCCTGGTGAATACTGATAATGAACAAGTGAACTGAGGCCTCGGGGAGCGGTGGCTAACACCTGTGATCCTAGCACTTTGAGAGGCAGAGGCAGGTGGATCACCTGAGGTCCGGACTTCGACACAAGCCTGACCAACATGGCGACCATCTCTACTAAAAATACAAAAACTAGCCGGGCGTGGTGGTGGGCGCCTGTAATCCCAACTACTCGGGAGGCTGAGGCAGGGGAATCCCTTGAACCCGGGAGGCGGGAACCAAGATCGCACCGTTGCACTCTAGCCTGGGTGACAGAGCGAGACTCTGTCTCAAAAATAAATAAATAAAATAAAATAAAAATTTTCACCTAAGAGAAGTAGAAAATAAAAGAAGGATTTCACATGTAAAGCCTTTGTTTCCTTTATAAAACCACAGCCCCTTTTGATTTGAATTGTCCAAAGAAGTCTGACAGCACTAATACGCTTACAGAATCAACCAGAAACAATGGCCTCTCAGGTGATAAGAAGGCAAAATGTTACCTAAACCCAATCTATTCTCAACATGGTAACCCCTCTCAAGAAGTCCTGTTAACCGTGTGAACCGTATTCACTGGACAAGGTCAGAGGAAAGCGTGTTTACGACAACACAACCAGGAGTCTACAAATCAAACTGGGGGCGGGAAGCACGCAGGAGGCGTCCTTAGCCAAGACACTAGTGGCTATCCTTGGGTGTCACTTAAAACTTCAAGGTGGCCGGGCCCAGTGGCTCAGGCCTGTAATCCCCACTTTGGGAGTCCAAGGCGGGCGGATCTTGAGGTCAAGAGATAGAGACCATCCTGACCAACATGGTGAAACCCTGTCTCTATTAAAAATACAAAAATTAGCCAGGTTGGTGGCCTGCGCCTGTCGTCCCAGCTACTAGGGAGGCTGATGCTGATGCAGGAGAACGGCTTGAAGGAGGAGGAGGTTGCAGTGAGCCGAGATCAGGCCACTGCACTCCAATATGGTAACAGAGCGAGACTCTGTCTCAAAAAAAAAAAAAAAAAAAAAACTTCAAGGTGAAGGACATCTATTTTCCAGTTGGCTCAGAGGAACTGACAGTAGAATTGAAATGTGTTTTTCTTTTCTTTGTTTTTTTTGTTTTTTTTGAGACAGAGTGAGACTCTGTCGCTCAGGGTGGAGTGCGGAGGCACCATCGCAGCTCACTGCAACCTCCATCTCCTAGGTTCAAGCAATTCTCCTGCCTCAGCCTCCGGAGTAGCTGGGACTATAGGCGCGTGCCACAGTGCCCAGCTAATATTTGTATTTTTAGTAGGGCTGGGGTTTCGCAGTCGTGGCCAGGCTGGTCTCCAGCACCTGACCTCAAGTGATCTGCCCGTCTCAGCCTCCCTAAGTGCTGGGATTATAGGCATGAGCCACCACGCCTGGCCTGTAATAGCTTTAAACTCCCCCTCTCATAGGGACAGGCCACCTCCACACACCCCCTCTTACTTCACAGGTTCTGTCCCTAAGGTTTACCTGGGGGACTGCCTTCCTGCCATCTCATTAGCTCTCCAAGAGAGTCCAGCTCCCTCTGAAACCTACCTTAAGATGGCAATTTGTAAGCACTCCTCCATTCTACAGCACAGTGGGACTTATGAAGAGTGCTGCCCAATCCCCTTTCCTCAACTGATGTGACGGGGCAGGTGGCCAGCCAGATAGATGTTCAGTGACCTAATGGGTCCAGCATGCCCAGGGCCTAGCCCCACAGCCTAGCACCTCTCCCCTACCTGGTCTTCCCTCCAGCCTTTTTCCTTCTGTCACCAATGACAGGTGATGTTTACCTGGGCCCCACTCTCATGAGCCTAGAAACTGGCATTGGTTGACCGGGTGCAGTGACTTATACTTGTAATGCCAGCACTTTGGGAGGCCGAGGCCGTCGGATCACTTGAAGTCGAGTTCAAGGCAAGGCTGGTCAGTATGGTGAAACCCTGTCTCTACTAAAAATACAAATATTAACCGGGCATGGTAGCATGTGCCTTTAATTCCAACTACTCGGGAGGCTGAGACACGAGAATTGCTCTAACCCAGTAGGCAGAGGTTGCAATCAGCCAAAATCATGCCTCTGCATTCCAGCCTGAGTGGCAGAGCAAGACTCTATCTCAAAAAAAAAAAAAAAAAAAAAAAAAAAAAAAAAAAAAAAAGAAAAGAAAAGAAAAGAAAAGAAAAGAAAAAAAGAAGAAAAAGAAAAAAGAAAGAAACAACCTGGTATGGGTAAATCCCAGCTGGGTGCCTGTAACTCCACTCTTACTTCCCACTCAAGTGGCATTATAAGCATCACCTTAAATGTGATTTAATTTATACATATTCCTCTCAGTAACATTTCTGACAACAGCCCTCATAATCCAATGAGCTTGGATTACAGAACACATGTGCGTGTTTAAAATCTGAGGCAACAGGTTTTGTGTATGTGTGTGATTCTCCTGCCTCGGGCTCCCAAGTACCTGGGACTACAGGCACTTGTCACCACGCCCAGCTAACTTTTGTATTTTTAGTAGAGATGAGATTTCACCATTTTGGCTGGGATGGTCTTGATCTCTTGACTTCGTGATCCACCCTCCTGGGCCTCCCAAAGTGCTGGGATAACAGGCGTGAGCCACCATGCCTGGCCTATTATTCTTTTAGAGATATATTTTCATCTTTCTACTTTTTTTCCTTTTCTTTCTATTTTCATAATTTCTCCTTTTCCATCTCTTCCTTAATGTCCTGCCCTTTTTCTTCCTGTATTTCTCTCTTCCTTTCTTTTTCTCTGTTTCTTTTTAACATTTCTTCCGGCCGGGCGCGGTGGCTCAAGCCTGTAATCCCAGCACTTTGGGAGGCCGAGATGGGTGGATCATGAGGTCAGGAGATCGAGACCATCCTGGCTAACACCGTGAAACCCCGTCTCTACTAAAAAATACAAAAACTAGACAGGCGAGGTGGCGGGCGCCTGTGGTCCCAGCTACTCAGGAGGCTGAGGCGGGAGAATGGTGTAAACCCGGGAGGCGGAGCTTGCAGTGAGCTGAGATCCGGCCACTGCACTCCAGCCCGGGCGACAGAGCGAGACTCCGTCTCAAAAAAAAAAAAAAAAAAAACATTTCTTCCTTGTAGAACTTGGTTCCTAACTTCTATTGTTCTTTCTTTTCTTCCTTCCTGCCTTTCTATGTTCCTGCTTTCCTCCCTTTTTTTCCTCCTTCTCTCCTGCCTTCCTTCTGTCTTACTATAGGAATATGGCATCATGCCTGGTTAACTTTTAGTAGAGGCAGGGCCTCACTGTGTTGTCAGGACTGGTCTCAAACTCCTGGGCTCAAGCGATTCTCCCACCTCAGCCTCCCAAAGTGTTGGAACTACAGGTGTGAGCCACCATGCCCTACCCTCTTTTATTTTCTTCTTTTTGCTTTGTATTTTTTTTTTTTTTTTGCCCTCTCTTTCTTCTTTCCTTCATACCTTCATTTCTTCCTTTACTTTTTGTGTCTCTCCATCTTTTTCCTTCCTTCTTCATCTTCCCTTTTTCTTTTCATTATTTTCTCTATGTTTCTTTTGATATTTCTTTCTCCTTCATTTTTTTCTGCCTCTTCTTTCTTTTTTTTTCTCTCTGTTTTATTTCCTTCCTTCCTTTCCACCCTCCTCTTTCCGTCTTTGTGTGGATTCTGGGAGAGTCTCCTCATTCTGTATCTCCCTGTGTCCTAAACCACCCACTACCGTGTCCTGGTCATTCTTTCTCCCTCCGAGATGCATCTCCAAACACCCACACCCACGGGTTGTCTTTGACTGGACTCTGTAGTGGTCTATGCAGAGCCACGTTTTGGGGATCATTTCTGGGGTCGGGTGGATCCATTTCGTCCACGAGCTGCCCTTGCCATCTCCATCTGTCTTGCTAACATTCACGCCGGTTGTCGCTGGTTGTCGCCGGTTGTCAGGCTCCATCTGAGGCCACCTTTCTAAGTTCTCTTGTCCTCCAGAGCTCCAGCGGCAGCTGCCGAGGGAGGGGACCGTCCCAGCTGTGAGCTGGGAGGAGCTCGGGAAGGCCTGCAGCCTTCAGCTGAACTGTCTCGATGGGGCCTGAGCTCTGGCGCGTCCCTTGTGAGTCGGAGGTCCGGCGTGCAGGGCTGTGGCTTGGGAGGCTGTCCCCACGCTCCCACCCCAAGCCGAGTGTGGGTCTGCCCCGGCTGATCTCAAGCGCACCGCAACTGCCGAGGCCTGACCGCGGGACCCACCAGGCCTGACCGGGGGCCGGGGACGCCCACGTGGGTCCTGCTGTCTGAGGTTCCTGCCGAGTTTATTTCCAAGTCCCCATGGAGAGTTGGGGCCGTCCTGTACCATTTTCTGAAGGCCCGAGAGGGGTGGGTCCGGGAGGGGTTCGCCCGTGGGCTTTCCGAGCGCCAAAAGGGACAGCGTGCTTCGCGGTGGGTGCCTCGGGTTGGGGGGCTCTGAAAGAGATCAAATGAAAAAAACTAAAAGGCAGAAATGAAGTCCACAGGCAAGCAGCCTGGGCGGCGCCCTGACAGCCCGGGCGGCGCCCTGAGCCTAGTTAAAGACCGACCCCGGACCTAACTGATTAGGTTATCTATAGACTCCAGACATTGTAAGGACAAACGTTGTGAAAGTCTCTGTCCTGCTCTAATTACCGGTGTCTGCCACATATCTTAGTCCTGGGCCCAGTACAAACACAATCCCCTATTTTGTCCCAACTTCCTGAGCCCAACACAAACACATCCCCCCACACACACATCTCAGAAACACCACCTAGAGAGCCCCTGATAAGATCACAACCGTTTGTAGTTTTACTAAATGTGCGGGAACAAATGGAAAACTGTTAATTATATTAACCAATTACCAGTTGTAATGCTGCAACCAAAAGAATTCCTTTGTACCTCCGTAACCTTACATATCCTGTATGCATCGGGCTATAAAAAGCGGCCACATGCATCATTCAGGGCCCTCTTGTATGTTGTAGAACGGAGGGACCACGTTCGAACTTGCATTAAAGATCCTTGCCGCTTGGCTTTGACTCTGGATTCTGGTGGTCTTCTTCGGGGAACAAACGGTCTGGGCATAACATTTGGGGGCTCTCCCGGGATTCCCCCAAGCCCACCAGACCCCCGATCAACGGATCTACTAGGATCGATCTGCTAATAGGTGAGCTGGCTAGTCTTTGTTTGTCTGTCTGTGTCCGTTCTGAACCTGCGGCTCTCTAAGTCCGCCTGAGGCTGTTAGCCTGTCTGAATTCGTGGCTAAGTCCGCTCTGAATCTGTGACTCGTGAGGTCTGAAGCTGAAAGCTGGCATAAGTCCTGGCGGACGCGCTATAGGACAGCCAGCGGAGACCGGTGGGAGACTTCCCCCGGCGCTCATCTGATTCTTGTTTGCACTTATTCTGACCCAGATTTCTGGAGCGCGCTTGCGACTGACGTAAACTTGTTGTTGATATTCCACAACTCACTTTTCCCTTGCAGGACCTGTTCCGCAACTCACTTTTCCCTTGCAGGACCTGTTCCAGACGCCACTCCGGGCGCTACTGTTCAGGATGGGTAATACCCAGAGCACTCCCCTATCTCTCCTTACAAGTAATTTCAAGGATGTTAGGGCAAGGGGCCATGATCTTGGTATGGACATCAGGAAGGGAAAGCTAATTACTCTGTGCTGCTCCGAGTGGCCCGCCCTTAACGTAGGGTGGCCACCCGAAGGGACATTCTGTCTTCCTGTCATCACTAGAGTAAAGTAAAGTCCAAGGTTTTCCAGCCTGGGCATGCTAGTCACCCGGATCATATCCCATATATCCTCGTATGGCAGGATCTAGCTGGGAACCCGCCCCCTTGGCTGTCCCCTTTCCAATTAGCCTCTGAACCCTGTAAGGCACTGGTTGCTCGGCCGCTAAAATCCAAGCAACCGACTGCCCCCCCCCCATCCTGTTCTACCTGATAGCGAGGACCCACTGTCCACAGAACCCCCTCCGTACCTCTCCGGGCCGCAGGCCTCAGCCCCCCCCCAGGCTGAGCCGTGGGAGGGAGCAGGCGGACGGGAGGCGGCCAGCGCACCCGGACCCACTGAAAGGGAAAGTAACTCTGAAGGGCTGGCGTGGGTCCTCTGTAAGCTGAGCGCTGGTGACTTTGTCTCTGGGTCTTACTTCTTTTCTAAAGTTTCTTGTTCCACCTAACGAGAAACACCCACAGGTGTGGAAGGGCAGACCACCCCTTCATCTGGCGTCCAACGTGGAAGCTTTTCTCTAAGGTAAAGGTACGCTGGACAAGACGAGAGACTCCCGAGTACGTCTACAGTCAGCCTTGTGGTAAGCTTGTGGGCTCGGAAGAACCTAGGGTAACAATGGGGCAAACTAAAAGTAAATATGCCTCTTATCGCAGCTTTATAAAAATTCTCTTAAAAAGAGGGAGAGCCTCCCGTAGCTGAAGCCAGATATCAGTCCTTTTCTATAAAAATGCTAAAAGAAATGAAAGAAGGAGTAAAACAGTATGGACCCAACTCTCCTTACATGAGAACATTATTAGATTCCATTGCTCATGGACATAGACTCATTCCTTATGATTGGGAGATTCTGGCAAAATCATCACTCTCACCCTCTCAATTTTTACAATTTAAGACTTGGGGGATTGATGGGGCACAAGTACAGGTCCGAAAAAATAGGACTGCCAATCCTCCAATTAACATAGATGCAGATCAACTATTAGGAATAGGTCAAAATTGGAGCACTGTTGACCAACAAGCAATAATGCCAAATGAGGCCACTGAGCAAATCAGGGCTATCTGCCTTAGGGCCTGGGAGAAAAATCCAAGACCCAGGAACCGCCTGCCCCTCCTTTCACTGTCAGGAAATGAGAGGAGGGGCCAGCCTCAGGCCCCGCAACAAACTGGGGCATTCCAAATTCAACCCTTTGTTCCTCAGGGTTTTCAGGAATAACAACCCCCACTGTCGCAAATGTCTCAGGGAATAAGCCAGTTATCACAATACAGCAATTATCCCCCGCCACAAGTGGCAGTGCAGCAGTAGATTTGTGTACTTTACAAGCAGTCTCTTTGCTTCCAGGAGAGCCTACACAAAAAAAAAAAAAAAAAAAAAAAAAAAAAAAAAAAAATCCCCACAGGGGTATACGGCCCATTGCCTGAGGGGACTGTAGGACTAATCTTAGGAAGATCAAGTTTAAATCTAAAAGGAGTTCAAATTCATACTGGTGTGGTTGATTCAGACTATGAAGGTGAAATTCAATTGGTTATTAGTTCCTCAATTCCTTGGAGTGCCAGTCCAGGAGACAGGATTGCTCAATTATTACTCCTACCTTATATTAAAGTTGGAAACAGTAAAATAAAAAGAACAGGAGGGTTCGGAAGCACTGATCTGGCAGGAAAAGCTGCATATTGGGCAAGTCTGGTCTCTGAAAGCAGACCTGTGTGTAAGGCCATTATTCAAGGAAAACAGTTTGAAGGGTTGGTAGACACAGGAGCAGATATCTCTGTCATTGCTTTAAATCAGTGGCAAAAAAAAAAAAAAAAATTGGCCTAAACAAAAGGCTGTTACAAGACTTGTCGGCATAGGCACAGTTCAGAAGGATATGAAAGTACAATGATTTTATATTGTTTAGGGCCGGATAATCAAGAAAGAGAGATCAGCCTGTTACTGTGTCTATATATAGAAGGAAGTAGACATAAGAGACTCCATTTGGTTCTGTATTTGAGATGCTGTTAATCTGTGACCCTACCCCCAACCTTGTCCTTGCCAGAGACATGTGCTGTGGTGACTCAAGGCTTAATGGATATTGGGCTGTGCAGGATGTGTCTTTGTTAAACAAGTGCTTGAAGGCAAGTACTTGCTGGTTAAAAATCCTGCCCATCCCTGGGCAATGGAACATCTCGGTGTAAAACCCATTGTGTGATTTGTTTACTGAGCAAGGAAAAAAACGCCTTTAGGAATAAGGTGGGACTTGCTGGAGCAATGCTGCTAAAAGGTTTATGGAGATGTTTGCATATGCATCTCAAGGCGCAGCATTTTCCTTTAAACTTATTCATGTTACAGGGATTTTTGTTTATACGTCTTACTGCTGATTTCCTCCCTACAATGATCCTATTGTCCAGCCACTCCCTTATGTTTAAGGGGGTGCAGAAGTCATTATGCCCGCTCCATTATACAGCCCCATGAGTCAAAAAAATCATGACTAAGATGGGATATATACCAAGAAAGGGATTAGGAAAAAATGAACACGGCATTAAAGTCCCAATTGAGACTGAGAAAAATCAAGAAAGGAAAGGAATAGGATATCCTTTTTAGGGGCGGCCACTGTAGAGCCTCCTAAACCCATTCCATTAACTTGGAAAACAGAAAAACTGGTATGGGAAAATCAGTGGCCGCTACCAAAGCAAAAACTGGAGGCTTTACACTTATTAGCAAAGGAACAATTAGCAAAGGGACACATTGAGCCTTCATTCTCACCCTGGAATTCTCCTGTATTTGTAATACAAAAAAAAAAAAAAAAAAAAATCAGGCAAATGGTGTATGTTAATGGACTTAAGAGCTGTAAACGCTGTAATTCAACCCATGGGGCCTCTCCAACCTGGATTGCCCTCTCCAGCCATGATCCCAAAAGACTGGCCTTTAATTATAATTGATCTTAAGGATTGCTTTTTTACCATTCCTCTGGCAGAGCAAGATTGTGAAAAATTTGCCTTTACTATACCAGCCATAAATAATAAAGAACCAGCCACCAGGTTTCAGTGGAAAGTATTACCTCAGGGAACGAACAAGTTAAACGAGCCTTTATCAGTTCTGGTGCATGGCAAATTGGCCTTGCTGATTTTGTGGGAATTATTGATAATCATTACCCAAAAACAAAAATCTTCCAGTTTCTAAAATTGACTACTTGGATTTTACCTAAAATTACCAGACATAAACCTTTAGAAAATGCTCTGACAGTATTCACTGATGGTTCCAGCAATGAAAAAGCAGCTTACACAGGGCCAAAGGAGCGAGTAGTCAAAACTCAATATCAATCAGCTCAAAGGGCAGAGTTGGTTGCAGTCATTACAGTGTTAAAAGATTTTAATCAACCTGCTGATATTATATCAGATTCTGTATATGTAGTACAGGCTACAAAGGATGTTAAGACAGCTCTGATTAAATATAGCATAGATAATCAGTAAAACCAACTGTTCACTTTGTTACAACAAAAATAGGACATGAGAAATAGAGGAAGGTAATAACCTGGGGAAGAAGTTTTGCTTGTGTTTCACTAGGAGAAAATCAGCTTCCTATTTGGATACCCACTAAACATTTGAAGTTCTACAATGAACCCATCGGAGATGCAAAGAAAAGCGCCTCCATGGAGACGGAAACACCGCAATCGAGCACCATTGACTCGCAGGATAAATCAAGTGGTGATATTAGAAAAACAGATAAAGTCACCACGCACCAGGAAGGCAAAGCTGCCAACCTGGGCACAGTTAAAGAAGCTGACGCTGTTAGCTAGAAAAAGCCTAGCCAGCACAAAGGTGACACAAACCTCAAAAAAAAAAAAAAAAAAAAAAATGCTGCTTGCAGCTTTAATGGTTGTATCAGCGGTGGTAAGTCTCCCCATGCCTGCAGGAGCAGCTGCAGCTAATTATACCTACTGGGCTTATGTGCCTTTCCCGCCCTTAATTCGGGCAGTCACATGGATGGATAATCCTATTAAAACATATGTTAATAATAGTGTGTAGGTACCTGGTCCCACAGAGATTGTTGCCCTGCCTAACCGGAGGAAAAAGAATTGATGATAAATATTTCCATTAGGTATTGTTTCCAGTTACAGTGTGACTGGAATACTTCAGATTTTTGTATTACACCCCAAGTTTATAATGAGTCTAAACATCACTGGGACATGGCAAAACGCCATCTACAGGGAAGAGGAGATAATCTCACTTTAGACATTTCTAAATTAGAACAACAAATTTTGAAGCCTCTGAAAGTCACTGTGCCTGGAACTGAGGCATTAGATCAAGTGAGAAAAAAAAATAAAATTCTTTATGGATTAAACCCCACGACTTGGATTAGGTCTATTGAGAACTCTACTGCAGTAAATTTTGGAATTATGTGTCTCTGTTTAATTGGTTTGTTTTTAGTGTGCTGGACCAGTCAAAAAAAAAAAAAAAATCCTATGCCACAATTGAGAGAACGAACTAGCCTTCATCGCCATGGCACATTTATATAGAGAAAAAGGGAGAGAGAATGTTGCGGGAAGTCAGAGACCTTGAATGGAGGGACTGGCTAAAGCCACGGCAGAAAAACATAAAATATGAAGATTTCATGGACATTTTATTAGTTCTCCGAAATTAATACTTTTGTAATTTCTTATGTCTGTCTTTACTTTAATACTTTTGTAATTTCCTGTGTCTTTAATCTCTTAGTCCCATCATCTTCTTTGTAAACTGAGGAGGATATATGTCACCTCAGGACCCTGTGATGATTGAGTTAACTGCACAACTGGTTTGTAGAGCATGTGTGTTTGAACAATATGAAATCTGGGCATCTTGAAAAAAGAACAGGATAACAGTGATGTTCAGGGAACAAGGGAGGTAACCTTGAACTGGCCGCCGGTGAGCCGGACGGAACAGAGCCATATTTCTTCTCTTTTTGAATGCAAATAGGAGAAATATCGCTGAATTCTTTTTCTCAGCAAGGAATATCCCTGAGAAAGAAAATGCACTCTGAGGGAAGGCCTATAAACGACCCCCTTGGAGGCGTGCCGCCTTTTACAGTTGAAGCCGAAGGGATGAAATAAGCCCCGGCCTCCTGTAGTGCTCTCAGGCTTATTAGGATGAGGAAATTCCCACCTAATAAATTTTGGTCAGTCAGGTTGTCTGCTCTCAAACCCTATTTCCTGATAAAATGTTATCAATGACTATGCGTGCCCAAAATTTTATTAGCAATTTTAATGTTAACACCATCCTGTGCTCTCATCCTGCCCCCACTTACTTTGTAATATTGTATTACTTTGTAAAGTTTGTAATCTCAGTGTCATGATGACAATGGTAAAATTCCTCTATGTTTCCCCTGTTATCCCCCTTCCTTGGACCCCTGCTAAGTCTACTATTTCTGCTTACCATAGGACCTTGTGTTATTAACAGAATTTTGCGGTTTGTCAGGGAAAGGTTTGACACCATACAGCTCATGGTCCTCAGAGCCCAATACCAACCTGTAAGCGCTGAAACAGAATCAGACTTACAAGACCCAAGATTGGCTCCAGATGTACCTGAGAAAGGGGGGAATGAAAGAGATCAAATGAAAAAAACTAAAAGGCAGAAATGAAGTCCACAGGCAAGCAGCCTGGGCGGCGCCCTGACAGCCTGGGTGGCGCCCTGAGCCTAGTTAAAGACGACCCCGGACCTAACCGATTAGGTTATCTATGGACTCCAGACATTGTAAGGACAAACGTTGTGAAAGTCTCTGTCCTGCTGTAATTACCGGTGTCTGCCACATATCTTAGTCCTGGGCCCAGTACAAACACAATCCCCTATTTTGTCCCAACTTCCTGAGCCCAACACAAACACATCCCCCCTCCACACACATCTCAGAAACACCACCTAGAGAGCCCCTGATAAGGTCACAACCATTTGTAGTTTTACTAAATGTGTGGGAACAAATGGAAAACTGTTAATTGTATTAACCAATTACCAGTTGTAATGCTGCAACCAAAAGAATTCCTTTGTACCTCTGTAACCTTACATATCCTGTATGCATCGGGCTATAAAAAGCATCATTCAGGGCCCTCTTGTATGTTGTAGAACGGAGGGACCAAGTTCGAACTTGCATTAAAGATCCTTGCCGCTTGGCTTTGACTCTGGATTCTGGTGGTCTTCTTCGGGGAACAAACGGTCTGGGCATAACAGCTCCCCTGCTTGGCCTCCTGCCCTTCTGGTTCCTGGCTCCTCCCCTCATTCCTGGGAGTGGGGGTGGTGGCAGCTAGATCCCCGGGCTGGAACAGGGCTGGGGGAGCATGGTGTGGATGGCTGAGGCCCAGGTGTCCACGGGTGTGGCCCAGGCCCCATCCCAGGTATGGCTATGAGGGCCCGGGGTGGCCGTCTGGGTCCCGGCCCTCTCCCACCCCATGGGTGGGGTGGTCACCGCGGGGGCAATCCCTGCTCTTGAACCCTTTCTCCTCTTTACACTGCCCACATTAATCAGCAGACGCGGGTTGGGGGCGCGGTGGGAAGAAAGGTTGGCGATTTAGATGCCAGAAAAACAGCTTCAGGCCGCGAGAGCCACCCTTGGCCTGTAGAGTGGATCCGCTGATCTGCCTGCTGGCTTCTCAGTCCGGCCGCTGGGTCGGCCAATAGTGTAGGACTTGGCCACCAGCTTGAAATGTTTAAGGTGGACCAGATGGCTCTCGTCGGCTGCAGAACCGCTAAAATCCAGTAGAGAGTGCGATTACTGCTCACTGAGGCCTCCACTTTCCCGGGTTCACCCTGGCAATCCTTTCATTTCGGCCTCCCGAGTAACTGAGGCTCGGAGAATCTTTCTGTTTTTGTTTTGTTTTGTTTTGTGTTTTGTTTTCCTAGCCTCACATCAAGTTTGTTTCCACAGTACCTTGAGCTGCTGTTTTTTGTTTGTTTGTTTGTTGAAACGGAATTTTGCTCTTGTTGCCCAGGCTGGAGTGCAATGGCGCAATCTCGGCTCACCGCAACCTCCGCTTTTGGGTTCAAGCAATTCTCCTGCCTCAGCCTTCCAGGCAGCTGGGATTACAGGCATGCACCACCACACCTGGCTAATTTTGTATTTTTAGTAGAGATGGGGTTTCTCCATGTTGGTCAGGCTGGTGTGGAACTCCCAACCTCAGGTGATCAGCCCGCCTCGGCCTCCCAGATCAGCCCACTTTGGCCTCCCAAAGTGCTGGGATTACAAGCCTGAGCCACCCACCCAGCCGCTGTTTTATTTTTATTTATTTATTTATTTTTTCTGTTTCTTTTATCTCTTGCATGCTCCTTCCTGCACACTGAAATTGCTGTTTAGATTTCTTTTTTCTTCTTTATTTTTATTTTTTATTTTTTTTTTTAATTTTTGAGTGAAGCCTTGGCCCCCAGAGTGCTGGAATTACAGCTGTGAGCCACGGTGCCTGGCTCTATCTATCTATCTACCTATTTTTTTAGTAGCGACATGGTCTCAGTATGTTGTCTAGGCTCTGGTTATATATATTACTTTTTAAACTTTAATTATCATTTTTTAATAAAGATGTCTCACCATGTAGCCCCCAGGGTAGTCTTGAACTCCTGAGCTCCAGGTATCCTCCCACCTTGGCCTCCCAAGGTGCTGGGATTACAGACATGAGCCACCGTGGATGGTCTGGTCATATTTTTGATGTGTTGATTCCTCCCAGTTCAGATGCATAATCTCACCCCTGAACATTCCTGATGGTGTGATTATGACATATGACTTTGCCCGGCACCAGAGAGAGTTGGTGCTCCAGCCCTGGCCCAGCCCACAGGAGAGATTGTGACATATCACTAGATCCAACACTGAGGTGATGTGATTATTCTACTGCCTTGGCACTGCACACAGGGGACATTGTGACATCGCTGGGTCTTGTACCCAGATGGTGTGAATCTTTTCTCCAGCCTTGGCTCTTCCACAGGGGGCATTGTGTCATATCACTGGGCCCCACACGTACTTTATGTGACTCTCATGCCTGTGCCCTGTGCATGTGGGTCATTGTGACATATTGTTGGGTCCAACACCCAGATGATGTAACTCTACTGCCTAGGCCCTGCCTGCAGAGGACATTGTGACGTATACCTGCACCCATCACACAGGTAATGCAGCTCTCGTCTACTTCCTGGCCCCTGCTCACAGAAGGGACTGTGACATATCACTGGGCTCACACTTAGCTGTCATGTCTCTCCTCCTTAGGTTCTGCTCGCAGAGGATATTGTGACATGTCAGTGAGCCTAATACTAAGGTGATATTCTGTTTGTTTGTTTGTTTGTTTGTTTGTTTTTGTATTTTGGGTAGAGACGGCATTTCTCCATGTTGGTCAGGCTGGTCTCGAACACCCGACCTTAGGTGATCTGCCCCTCTCAATCTACCAAAGTGCTGGGTTTACAGGTGTGAGCTACCGCGCCCAGCCAGGTGACATTACTCTTTTGTCTTGGCTCTGCCCTCAGATGGCATGGTGGTGTATTGCTGGGCCCAGAACCCATGTGATGTGAGTCTCCTGCCTGGACCCTGCTTACAAGGTGCATTGTGACATATCTCTGGGCCCTTTGACTATTTTATATGACTCTCCTCTCTTACTTGGATATTGCCCAAAAAGAGATTGTGACATGACTTTGGGCCCAGCACCAAGGTGACATCTCTCCTCTCCAGCCTGGAGCTTGCCCACTGAAGAGAGAGTGACTTATTTATGAATTCAGCACACAGGTAATGTGATTCTTATTCTGGCTCACGGAAGTCACTGTAGCATATATCTTGGCCCATCACTGAGATTATATGACTCTCTTTTTCCTGGGACCTTTCCACAGTGGGGAATATGATATATTAGTTGGCCCAGAACTTACATGATGTGACTGTCTCCTTATTCCTGGGCCCTGCTCACTGGGGTGATTTTGACATGTAGCTGGGCCCAGCCCCAAGGTTATATGACTCCACACTTCTTCCTGAGCCCTACCCACAGGGCACATTGTGTCATATCTCTGAGACCCTCAATTAGATGATGTGACTCTTGTTTGGACCCTCTTCTCGGGGTATTGTAACATATTGCTGAGCCCAGCATCTAGGTGATGCGACTCTTCTCTACCGTTTGTTCTCTACCCAAAAAGGGATTGTGTTGTATCACTCTGTCAAGAACCTAGATGAGGTGACTCTCCTTTCCAGCCTGGGACTTGCATACATCGTGTATTGAGACATGTCACTGGCTCCAACACCTGGGTAATGCAACTCTCCTGCATGGTCCCCATTCATAGGGGTATTATAATATATTTTTCTATTAATCACCTAGGCGATGTGACACTTCTCTTCTGCCTGGGCCATGCCAAAAAAGTATTGTTACTTTAGTAGGGACAAGGTCTCAATATGGTGCACTGAACCCACCACCTAGGTGATGTGACTCTTCTTTCCTGCATAGGCACTGCCGACTGGGGTGCTTGTTAAATATAGCTGGACCCAGCCTCTGGTTATCTGATTTTCTTTTTTCTAAATCCCACCCACAGAGGGCTTTTTGACATATTTTTGAGCCCATCATTTAGATGATGTGACTCTCTTGCATGGGCCCTCCCCACAAAGGCTAGCGCGACATATTGCTGAGCCCAGTACATAGGCGATGTGACTTTCCTCTGTGGATTGGGCTTTGTCCAAGAGGAATTGTGATATATTGCTGCGCCCACCACCTAGGTGATGTGACTCTCCTCTTCTGCCTCAGCCTTGCACGCATTGTGTGTTGTGACATATGCCTGGATTCAGCACCAAAGTGATGTGACTTTAAGGCATGGGAACTGCCCACAGAAGTATTATGACATATCTTTTTCATCACCTAGGTGATGTGACCCTTTCATTTTCCCTGTTCCTGGCACCTTTTGGGTATGGTGACATTTCAGTGAGTTCAACAGCCATGGGATGGAACGCTCCTGCCTGGGCCCAGCACACAGGGGGCCTTGTGGCATATCTCTGCATCCATAACCTAGGAGATTTAACTCCTCTCTTCTGCCTGCACCCTCACCACTGGGAGAGCTGTGACATATCATTGGTCTCAGCAATCAGGTAATGTGTTTTTCCTGCCTGGGTCTTGCCCACAGAGAACATTTTAACATATCACTGGGCCCAGCACCCAGGCGATGTGACACTCCTGCCTGGTCTCTGCCCTCAGAGAAGTTTGTGACACATCACTGCCCCCAAACCCAGGTGATGTGACTCTGCTGCTCAGCCCCTCTTCACTGGTGGGATTGTGATGCATAGCCTGGCCCAGCTTACAGGTGCAATGATGACTCTCATATCTCAAAGCAACCAATAGCAGATATACTGTCTCTCATAGCGAGGATTAGGAAAATGAGTAATGTCTTGCTTGGGTCTCCTCTTTGTATGAAGATCATAAAGAATTAACACTCTTTCACATACTATGTAAAGTTGTCAAGAGGTACAGAGAATGTCCTAACAGAACTCAGCACACAGGGGAGGTTGTGACACTCATACGCATAGCTGCCAACAGTAAAGACTATCATCCTTCCACATAAACACAGCTCACTGTTAAGGTTCTGAATCTCACCCAGAGGCAGACATACTTGAAAAATCAAATCACATGTGTAAATTCCATTCATAAGGGAGTTGTCTCTCAGAGCAAGATCCAGCACATCTGTGAGTCTGTGACTCCACTGAGGGGACACAGTTTGCAGGAGGGATTGGGGTTCTCACACAGATCCAGACAATCACTGAGATTGTGACTCATGTTCTTAGACCCAACATCCAGGAGGTGTTATATGTCACACCTAGATCTAGAAAATGTGTGAAATTGTTAATCTCATACCTCAACCTTCATGCAGATGTGACTGTGACATACACCTCTGCCCAGCACCTGAGTGATTTGACTCTTCTGCCTGGGCCCAGCATACAGATGGGATAGTACCACATTGCTGGACCCAGCTTTTAGGTGATGTGAGTCTTCTCTTGCCTTAATGCTTTTCACAGACAACATTGAGACATATCACTGGGCCTACTACCCAGGTAATGTGACTTTCCTCTACTTCCTGGGGTTTTCCCAAGGAGGGATTGTAATATATTGCTGGGTCCAGCACCTAAGGAATGTGACTCTCGTCTCCTGACTAATTCCTCCTGCACATTGTGTATTGTGACATGCGACTGTTTCTAACACCTTGGTGATGTGAATAATCTCCTGCATGGGCCCTGCTGACAGAGGTGTTATAACATATCTTTTCATTCATCACCCAGGTAATATAATTCTCTCTTTTGCCTAGGCCCTGCCAAAAGGGGGAATCATGGCAAATCACTGAACCCAGCACCTAGATGATGTGACTCTCTTGTTTTGCCTGGGCTTCGCATATTTTGGGTATTATAAAACATTACTAGGTCTAAAACCTATGGGATTGCAAGCTCCTGACTAGGCTCTGCCCACAGGGACCTTGTGACATATATCTGCATCCATGACCTAGAAGATGTGACATTTCATATTTGCCAGTACCCTGGCCTGCACAGGAAAGATTGTGACATATTCCTGGAAGCAGACACCAGGTGATGTGGCTCTTCTGCCTCTATCTTGCCCCCAGGGAGCAATGTGACAGTGCTGAGCTCAGCACCCAGGTGATGTGAGTCTGTTGCCTGTGCTGTGCTTTCTGGAGAGAATTGTAACATATCCCTGGCTGAGCACCCAGGTGATGTGACACTCCTGCTTGGCTCCCCCCCTCAGGGAAGAGTGTGAGATATCCTTGGCTGAAATCCAGGTGATGTAACTCTCCTGCTAGCTCCCTACCTACAGGTGAAATTGTGACATATACTGTAATCAGCTTACAAGTGCAATAATGACTCTCATATGTCAAATCAGTTATTAGTGGAGATACTGTCTCTCATAGCTTGACTTAGAAAAATGAACAACATCCTGGGTCTTCTCTTTGTATGAAGGTTATAAAGGATTGCAACCCACCCACGTATCATATAATGCCTTCAAGTGTTACAGAAAGTGTCATCACAGGGCACAGCAAACAGATGAAATTGTGTTTCTCATATGTGCACCTCACCAACCATTAGGATTATCACCGTCACACATAGAAAGAGACCACTGCTGAGGTCTTGAATTTCCCATGCAAACACAGTCCACGGTTGGAATTGTGGCTGTCACATGTGAGCCTCCAGCTACGATTGGAATGATGACACATTTCTAAACCCAGAACATAAGCAGATGAGGACTCTACTGTCTGGACCCAGCCAATAGGAGAGATGTTGACGCTCATATCTGGACTTAGGGCCGCAGATACAGTCATAGGTGCTTACAAATATGATCTCACAGTTAATTGTCATTCTCATTCATAGTTTATAAAGCTTTTAGGTAGTATAAAGAGTGTATTAACAAGGCCCAGAACACAGGAGATTGTGACAGTTGTATGCACACCCACCCAACAGTATGCATCGTCATTTTCCCACATGAACACAGCTCACTTTTGAGGTTCTGGATCTGATACCCATAGGCAGTCAAAGGTCGGAAACTTGACTCTCAGATGTGGATCCAGTCTATGGGTGAGTTGGTGACACTCAGATCAAGATTCAGCACACCTATGATGCTGTGACTTCACTAATTAGACAAAGTCCGCAGGAGGAGTTGAGGCTCTCAGGCACAATTTTAGTCCACTGTTGAGATTATAACTCCTGTTCTTAGACACAACATATAGAAGGGGTTAAACTCTTATACCTAAAATCATGACATGTATGAGATTGTTAGTATCATCCCTGGACCTTCCTGCAGATTTAACTGTGACATTTTCCTCTCCCCAGCACCTGAGTAATCTGTCTTCCCTCGGACCAGCCCAGGGAAACAATATATCTTTGTTTAGATCACAGGTGCAACGTTGACTCTCATGCCTCAAACTAGCCAATAGCCAGAGGTCATGTGCGTCTCCTCTCCTGCCTTGACACTGCCCATAGGGGGCACTGTGACATATATCTGGGCCTACACCGAGGTTATATGACTGTCATGCCTGTGCCCTGACCACATAAGCAATTGTGACATATTGCTGGGTCCGACACCTGGTAATGTAATTCTACTGCCTAGGTTCTGGAACATCATGACATACCTCTTCACCCATCACCCAGATGATGTGACTCTCATTTCCTGCCTGGTCCCTGCTCACACGGGGAATTTTGACATATCACTTGTCCCAGTACCAAACAAATGTGACTCTTCATAAGTTCTGCTTGCAAGAGAGATTAAGACATCTTGTGGAGCTTAACAACAATGTGACATTACTGTTTTGTCTTGGCCTGGACCTCAAAAGGCATTGTGACATATTGCTGGGCCCAGCAACAAGGTGACATGGGTTGTTTGTATGAACCCTGATAACAGAGAGCATTGTGGCATATCTTTGGGAGGATCAACTGTTTGATGTGACTCTTTTTTTATACCAAGGCTTTGCTCATAGGAGAGATTGTGACATATCTTTTGGCCCAGAAATCAGGTGGTGTGTCTCTCCTGCCTGAGCTTTGCTCACGGGGAGCATTGTGACATATCACTGGGCCTAGAACCCAGATGATGGGACTCTACTGAGTGTGCCTTGCTTTCAGGAGGAAATTGTAACATTTCTCTGACCAACCACCCAGGTGATAACTCTTCTGCCTGGTTCCTGTTCTCAGCGAAGATTGTGACATATCCCTGGCCCAGCACCCAGATGATGTAACTCTCCTGTGCATGCCCTATCCACAGGTGAGACTGTGACATATATCTTTATTAGATCGTAGGTGCAATGTTGACTCTCATGACTCAAGCTAGCCAATAGAAGAGATGCTGTTTCTCACAGCTAGGCTTAGGTAAATGGATAAAATCCTGGCTCTCCTCTTTAGGATGGTCAGAGAAAATTACACTCTCTCACATATTGTGTAAGCCCTCAGGTAATATAATGTCGTAACAGGGCCCAGCAAACAGATGCAATTATGTTTTTTGTATGCACATTTTGCCAGTTATTGAGACTGTCGGCCAGTTTGGTGGCTCATGCTTGTAATCCCATCACTTTGGGAGGCCAAGGTGGGTGGATCACTTGAGGTCAGGAGTTCAAGACCAGCCTGGCCAACATGGTGAAACCGTGTCTCTACTAAAATACAAAAATTATCTGGGTGTGGTGGTAATCCCAGCTACTCTGGAGGCTGAAGCAGGAGAATTGGCTGAACCTGGGAGGCAGAGGTTGCAGTGAACCAAGGTCTTGCCACTGCACTCCAGCATGGGTGACACAGCATGTCTCAAAAATAAAAATAAAAAAGACTGGCACTCTCAACCATGGACAGAGCCCACTGGTGAAGTCTTAAATCTTACAGGTGGATGCAGTGCAGAGTTGAAATTGTGACTGTCGTATGTGAACATCAAGCAACAGCAGAGGTGGCGACTCTTTAGTAAGCCAAGCTTATAGGCAGGGGACAACTCTCACATGTGGGCCAAGCCATTGCAGAGATGTTAACTCTAATAACTGGGCATAGAGCCACAGGCACAATCATGGGTCCAAACTGGCACCAATGTCTCCTAGTCACAGAGGACTGTGACTCTTATGCATACCTTATAAAACCCTTGGCTGGTACAGAGCGTGTTCTAACTGGGCCCAGAGTACAGTTGAGATTTTGACACTCATATGTACACCCAGTCGAGAGTAAAGGTTGTCATCTTTCCACATGAACACAGCCTACTGTTGAGGTTTTGAATCTCACACACAGACACAGTTGCAAGGTGGAAAATTTACTCTCATGTGGATCCAGTTCAAAGGTAAGTTGGTGACTTTCAGACTAAAGTTTGATCAACCTGTGAAGCTGTGATTCCACCAAGGAGACACAGTGGTAAGAGAAATTGAGTCTGTCATGAAACAGTTCATTTCAGAGATCGTGACTAGACTAGTGTACTTAGAACCAACATACAGGAGGTGTTGACTCTCATACCTAGAATCAGGATATGTACAGGATTGTTAATCTCATCTCCTTTCCTTCCTGCAGGTGTGATTTTGACATACACCTCTGCCTCGCACCTGAGTAATGTGACTCTTCAGCACTGGTCCAACCTGCAGATAGGATTGTGCCGTACTGCTGGACCCAGTACCTAGGTGATATAACTCTATTCTCCTGCTTTGGTGCTACCCAAAAAGTACATTGTAACATATTTCAGAGCATTGGATCCAGGTAATGTGAGTCTCCTCTCCTGCCTTGCTGGTGCCCACAGAAGTGGGATATGTACAGAATTGTTGATCTCATCTGTGAACCTTCCTGCAAGCGTGATTGGGCCTGGCCTCTGTATATGCAAACGTGATTGTGCCATACGACTCTGTATAGTTTACTCTTCTGCCTGGATTTAACCCACAGATGAAATTGTGACATATCGCTGGACCAGAAACTAGGTGATGTGATTCTATTCCCTTGCTTCTGTGCTTTCACATGGGGCATTATGACATATCACTAGGCCTCGCACCCAGTTGATGGAAGTTCTGTTTTCTGCCTTGGTGCTGCCCACAGTGAGCATTGTGACATATTGCTGCTGCTCCCTACAGGTTATGTGACTCTCTTGCCTGTGCTTTGCCAACATGGGCCACTGTGATATATTTGCCGGGTCCAAAACCCAGGTGATGTAACTCTTTTGTTTGGGTTCTGCCTGTAGGAGACATTGTCACATATCTCTTTGCCCATCACCCAGGTGATGTGACTTTCTTCTCCTGCCTACTTCCTTCTCACAAAAACTATTATTGACATATTGCTGGGCCCAGTACCTAGCTGGTGTGACCCAACTCTTCTTTCTAGGTTCTGCCTGCAGCAGAGATTGTAACATGTTATTGGGCACCTTGGGTCTGCCCTCAGAAGGCATTATGACATATTCCTGGGCCCAACACCAAGGTGATGTGCGTCTCTTGCCTGGACCCTGCCCACGGTGGGCATTGTGACATATCTCTTGGCCCATCAGATTGTTCATGTTTTCCCCTCCCCGTTTTTTCCTGGTGTTTGCCCATAAGAGACATTGTGATGCATTTCTGGACCCAGCACCTAGGTGATGCCTTCCTGGGACCTGTCTATATGGGTATTGTGATACATCACATGGCCCAGTACTTACTTGATGTGACTCTCCTCTCACGCCCAGACCCTGCTCACAGGTATGATTGTGACACATAGCTTGACCAAGCCCCTAGGTCATGTTACTCTCTTCTTCTTGAGCCCTTCCCACAGGGAACATTGTGACATGTCTCTTGGTCTCTAACCTAAGTGATGTGACTCTCCTGCCTGGGCCCTCCCTTCAAGGGGCATTGTGATATATTGCTGGACTGAGAACCTAGGTGATGTGACTCTCCTCTACTGCTCGGGATATACCCAAGAAGAGATTTTAATGTGTCATTGGGCCCCACACCTAGGTGATGCGACTCTCCTGCATGGGCTTTGCCCACAGGGGTATGATGATGTACCTTTTCTTTCATCACCCAGGTGATGCTACTCTCTACTTATGCCTGGGTCTTGACAAAAAGAGGGATTGGGCCATATCCCTGGACCCTGAACCTAAGAGGTGGAGGTTGCAGTCAGCCAAGATTACACCACTGCACTCCAGCCTTGCTGTCGGAGTGAGACTTCGCCAAAACAAAAAACAAAACAAAACAAAACAAAAATCAGGTATTGTGATGTGTCACTGGGACTGACACCTAGGTTATGACACTCTCTTCTGCCTGGGCCCTGCATAATTGTGTATTTTGACATATCACTGGGTTCAACATACAGCTGATGCGACTGTCTCACATAGGCACTGCTCATGGGCATATTAGGACATATATTTTCCTTCATCACTTAGGCTATGTGAATCCTTCCTTCACCCTGGACACTGCCAAAGGGAAAGATTGAGACATCACTGGAACTAGCACTTAGGCAATATGACTCTTCTCTTCTGCCTGAGAACCACATTTTTGAGTATTGTGACATTTCGCTGGACCAAACACCTAAAAAATTGGAGGCTCCTGCCTCAGCCCTGTCCACAAGGGTTTTTGTGACATTTATCTGCATCCATTACATAGAAGATGTGACTCCTTTTCTATCTGCCCACAGGAAAGATTATGACATATTGCAGGGTCCAGCCACAAGGTGTTGTGTGTCTCCTCCATGTGTTACTTTCAGGAAGAAATGGTCACCTATCACTGGTTGAGAACCTAGGTGATGTGACTCTCCTGCCTGGTCACTGCCCTCGGGGAAGAACTTTTTATACCGTTGGTCCAGCATCCAGGAAATGTGATTCTCCTGAGTGCTTTCTGCCAACAAGTTGGTTGGTTACATGTATCTTGGCCCAGATCACAGGTGTGATGACTGTAATAGTTTGTACCAGCCAATTGAAGAGATACTGTCTCTCACAGCTAGGCTTAGAAAAAGGAATAAAATCCTGGGTCTCCTCTCTGTATGAGGGTTATAGAGAATTACTACTCTCTCGTATGTTGTATAAAGCCCTTGGATGGTACAGAGAGAGATGAAGACATAGCAAACAGGTTAGATCATGTTTCTTGTAAGCACACCCTGCCAATTTTTTGAATTATCACTCTCACACAGGGACAGAACCACTGATGAGTTCATGATTCTCATGTGCAGATGCAGTCAACAGTTGAAATTGTGACTATCATATGTGAACATCTGGCCACAGTTGAGATGGTGACTCATTTCTAAACCCAGCTCATAGGCAGGTGAGGACTACTCTCCTCTCTGGACCCAGCCAATTGGAGAGATGTTGACTCTCATACCTAGACTTAGGGCCACATAAGATCATGGGTCCATAGGAGCACAAAAGCCTCAGAGCAGATTGCGACTCGTGCATATCATACAAAGCCCTCAAGTGGTACAGAGTGTGTCCTGACAGAGACAAGCACACAGGTGAGATTGTGACACTCATATTCACACCCAGTCAACAGCACATCATTCACTTAAATGAATGCAACCCACTTCTGAGGTTCTGAATCTCACATTTGGAGGCAACTGAATGTTGAAAAGTGGACTCTCACTCATAGATTGTGTCCACAGTTGGGTTGGTGACTCTTTAACCAAGATTCAGCATACCTTTGTGACTGTAACTTCACTAAGGCACAGAGTTTGCAAGAGAAATTGAGGCTCATTCACAAATCCAGTCCACCACTGAGATTGTGACTCCTTGTACTTAAACCCAACATGTAGGAGGTGTTGACTCTCATTCCTTGATTCAAGACAATGTCATTTTTTTTTTTTTTGGTTTTGAGACGGAGTCTTGCTCTGTTACCCACGCTGCAACTTCCGCCTCCCAGGTTCAAGTGATTCTCCTGCTTCAGCCTCGCAAGTAGCTGTGACTACACCACCATGTCCAGCTAATTTTTGTATTTTTAGTAGAGACAGGGTTTTGCCATGTTGGCGAGGCTGGTCTCGAACTCTTGACCTCATATGATCCACCTGCCTTGGCCTCCCAAAGTGCTGGGATTACAAGCATGAGCCACCACACCCAACTGACAATGTCATTTTTAATGTCACCACAGGACCTTCTTACAGGTGTGATTGTGACATGTGAGTCTGCCCAGCATCTGAGTTATTTGACTCTCTCACCTGGACCCAGCTCATAGTGACATATCATGGGACCCAGACCTTTGGTAATGTCACTCTATTTTGCCTTGATACAGTCCACAGGGGGCATTGTGACATATCACTGGGCCATGCACCCAGGTGATGTGAGTCTCCTCTTCTTGACGCTGCCCACAGGTGTACTGTAACATATTGTTAGGCCTAGGTTATGTGACTCTCTTGCTTGTGTCCTTCCCACATGGACGGTTGTGACATATGGCTGAGTCCAACACCCAGGTGATGTAACTTCATTCTGGACCCTGTCTACAGAAGTCATTGTAATATATATATTCACCAATCACTGAGGGAATGTGCCTTTTTTTTTCCTGCCTTCTCTCTACACACAGGGGGTACTTTCTGCCCACAAATGAGATTTTGACATACCATGCCATCTAACCCTAGGACGATGTTACTTCTTTGCTCTGGCTGTACCCTCAGAAGACACTGAAACATACTTCTGGGTCCAGCACCAAGATTATGTGGGTTTTCTGCCTGAACCCTGACCACAGGAAGCATTGTAACATATCTCTTTACCCATTGCAAGTTCTCCTATGGGCAAAGCCCAGGTAAATGCCCTCTTTTTTCTACACGATGTGACTCTTCTCTTCTGAGGTTTGTCCACAGTGGGAATTGTGATATATCACTTGATGTAGCTCCTATGTGATGTGACTCTTCTTTCTTGCTTGGGCCCTTTTCAGTGGGGTGATTGGAACATAAAGCTGAGTCCTGCATCTAGGTTATGTCTTTCCTCTTGTTTATGAGCCCTACCCACAGAAGGCATTGTGACATATCCCTAGCCTCTTACTTAGGTAATATGACATTTTTGCCCAGGCCTTCCCCTCAGGGGGTATTGTGAAATATTGCTGAACTGAGAACCTAGGTGACGTAACTCTCCTCTACTGCCTGGGCCCTGTATATGTTGTGTACTGCAATGTGTCTCTAGGTCCAACACTGAGGTGATGTGACTGCCTTGCATGGACCCTCCCACAGAAATATTATAACACATCTTTGTATTTGTTATCTGGGTGGTGTGACTCTTCTCTTCTGCTTGAGGCCAGCCAAAAGAAAAGATTGTGACAGATCAGTGCGTCCAGCACCTAGGCGATATGACTCTCCTCATTTGCCTGCGATCTTCATATTTTGGATGTTGTAACATATCCTTAGAACAAATACCTAGGGGTTGGAAGGTTCCTGACTGAGCCCTTCCCACAGGGGGCCTTGTGACGTATTTCTCTATCCATCACCCAGGAGATGAAACTGTCTACTTCTGCGTGCTGCCCACTGGGAAGATCGTGACAATCGCTGGGCCCAGGAACCAGGTATTGTGTCTGTCCTCTCTGGGCCTCACCCACAGTGAGTCTTGTGACTATCTCCTCGCCCAGCATCCAGGTGATCTTACTCTTCTGCCCATGTCCAGAAGATCTTACTCTTCTGCCCAATTTAGGAGGAAATTGTAACATCCTCGGTTGAGTGCCCAGTGATGTGACTCTCCTTCCTGGTCCATGCCCTCAGGGAAGATTGAGACATAACCCTGGCCCAGTCCACAGTTAATTTCACTCTTGTCCTTGCTGTCTACCCACGGGTAGGACTGTGGCATATATCATGGCCAAGCACAAAGATGTAATGATGACTGTCATACCTCGAAGAAGGCAATAGGAGAGATAATGCTGCTCCAAGGCAGGCTTAGGAACATAAGGAAGGTCTTTTTTCTGTACAAAAGTCATAGAGAATTACACTTTCTCATATCTGTAACGACCTAGTGTGTAACAGAGAATGTCATAACAAGACCCAGCACAAAGGCGAGACTGCGTTTGTCCTATGCAGACCCCACTAACCTTCAGAATTGTCATCCTCACATGTGGACAGAGCCCACTGGTGAGGTCCTGAATCATACATGAATGCAGTTCACAGTTGGAATCGTCACTGTCATAAGTGAACTTCTGCCCACAGTTGGGATGATGACTCATTTCTAAACCTAGCTCATAGGAAGGTGAGGACTCTCCTCTCTGGACCCAGCCATTTGGAGAATGTTGACTCTCATATCTGGACTTGGAACCACAGAAAAGACTCTGGATCTCTTTCTTGTATGAAGGTCACAGAGGATCACCATTCTTGCATATTGTATAAAGCCCTCAGGTGACACAGAGAGTGTCATAAGAGAACACAGCACACAGGTGAGATAGTGTTTCTCGAATGCATACCCAGGCAACAGTAAAGATTGTCATTCTCCCACATAAACACATCCCACTGTCGAGGTTCTGAGTATCACACAAAGAGGCTGTCAAAAGTTAGATAATTGACTCTCATATGTAGGTTGGTGACCCCCAGACCAAGATTCAGCACACATGTGAGGCTGTGACTGCACTGAAAGG
The DNA here is from genome assembly GCF_007565055.1 of Rhinopithecus roxellana. Taxonomy (NCBI): domain Eukaryota; kingdom Metazoa; phylum Chordata; class Mammalia; order Primates; family Cercopithecidae; genus Rhinopithecus; species Rhinopithecus roxellana. The sequence goes on along the minus strand of NC_044560.1, from coordinate 79,364,468 downwards.
ACAAGTCTGCAGAAGAAATTGTGGCTCGCTTGCAAAAAGTCTGTCAACCATTCAGACTGTGACTCACACACTTAGATCCAACATCCAAGGCTGGCCACGGTGACTCACGCCTGTAATCCCAGCACTTTGCAAGGGTGAGGTGGGCAGATCACCAGAGGTCGGGAGTTCAAGACCATCCTGGCCAATGTGGTGAAACCCCATCTCTACTAAAGATACAAAAATTAGCCAGGTGTGGTGGCAGACGCCTATAATCCCAGCTACTCTGGAGGCTGAGGCAGGAGAATCTCTTGAACCCGGGAGGTGGAGGTTGCAGTGAGCCGAGATCATGTCATTGCACCCCAGCCTGGGGGACAAGAGTAAGACTTCATCTCAAACAAACAAAAACAAACAAACAAATAAATAAATAGATCCAACATCCAGGAGGTGTTGACTCTCATACCTAGAACCTGGGCACATATGGAATTTCTAACCTCATTCCTGGACTTTCCTGCAGGTGTGATTGTGTACATCTGCTAAGCACCTTAGTGATTTGAGTCTCCTGCCTTGACCCAGTCCACAGATAAAATTGTGACATATCGCTTGACTCTGCACCTTGAAGATATGACTTTCTCTTCCAGCCTTGGTGCTGCCCACAGGGTGGATTATGACATACGGCTAAGCCCTGCACTCAGGTTATGTGACTCTTTTCTTTTGCCTGTGCCCTGAATATTTCACATGTTAGGACATTTTGCCAGGCTGAACACCTATAAAATGAGAGGCTCCTGCCTGGGCCCTGTCTACGGAGGGCCTTGTGACATATCTCTTCATCAATCTCACCTAGGAGATGTGACTCTCCATTTTTGCCTGCACTCTGCTCACAGGAAAAATTGTGAATTGTCACTAGGCCCAGGTACCAGGTGATGTGTTTCTCCTACCTGGGCCTTGACCACAGAGAGCATTGTTACCTATTGCTGGGCTCAGCACCCAGGGGATACAACTCTACTGTCAGTGTCCTGCTTAGGAGAAAGTCATAACATATTCCTGGCTGAGTATTCAGTTGATGTGGCACTCCTGTGTGGTCCCTGCCCTAAGAAAAGATTGTGATGTATTTCTGGCCAAAAACCCAGGTGATGTAACTCTTGTCTCTCCGTATTCACAGATGAGGTTTTAAAATAATTTGGCCCAGCTCACAGATGTGATGATGACGCTCATACCTCATACCTCACGGGTTCAGATGGAAGAATTCTCACCTGGCTATGAACTGGATTTAGAAATGAGCCATCATGCTGGGTGTGGTGGCTCTCATACCTCAAACCAGCCAGTAGGATAGACGCTGTTTCTTATTGATAGGCTTAAAATAATTAGTACAATGCTGGCTCTCCTTCTTTTACAAAGGTTATAGGGAATATCCACTTTCTTACATACTATATAAATCTCTAACTGTACAAAGAGTGCCATTCTAGGCTTCAGAACACAGGTGACATTGTGTTTCTCATATGCACACCCCAGCAACTATTAAAATGGTCACCTTCACACATGGATAGAGCCCACTGGTGAGGTCCCGAATCTCACATATGAACACAGTCCACAGTTGAAATTGTGACTGTCATATGTGAACATCCGGCCAGAGTTGGAAATATGACTTTTTTCTTTCTTTTTTGGGGGGGATGGAGTTTTGTTCTTGCTGCCCAGGCTGGAGTGCAATGGCATTATCTTGGCTCACTGCAACCTCCATCTCCTGGGTTAAGGTGATTCTCCTGCCTCAGCCTCCCAAGTAGCTGGGATTACAGGTGCCCGCCACCATGCCCGGCCAATTTTTTGTATTTTTAGTAGAGATGGGGTTTCATCATGTTGGCCAGGCTGGTCTCAAGCTCCTGACTTTAGGTGACCCACCTGCCTTCGCCTCCCAAAGTGCTGGGATTACAGGCGTGAGCCACCTGGCCTGGCATGATGACTCATTTCTAAATCCAGTTCATAGGCAGGTGAGAATTCTTCTATCTGAACCCATGAGCATTCTATCTATCTAAGCCCAGGAATGGGAGTCAATGTGTCCCCCAGCCAATTGGGGACATGCTGACTCTCATCCCTGGGCTTAAGGCCACAGCGAACACAGTTCACAGGAGGTATGTAGAATCTCATACATGGATCCACTTTATTGGTGAGATTGTCACTACCATGCTTAGACCCAACATAGAAAATGTGGTGACTCTCACACCTGGAACTGGGACCTGTGCAGGACTGTTAATTCATCACTGGACCTTCCTGCATGTGTGATTGTGACATATGCTTCTAACCAGCATCTGAGTGACTTGACTTTTCTACCTGGTCACAGTCCAAAGGTAAGACTGTGATATATCACTGGAGCCAGCACCTAGGTGATGTGACTCTCCTCTATTTTGGGGACCCCACAAATTTTGGGTATTGTCATATATTGCTGGATCCTGCACCCATGTTATGTGACTTTGCCACTGTGCCCTATATTTTGTGCCATATTGTGGCAAAATATGTCACATTAGACATTGTTACATATTGCTGGGTCCAACACCCAGGTGATGTAACATTATTTTCCTAGGCCCTGCCAGGAGGCATATTTGTGACATAACAGAATGCCTATCACCATGGCGATGTTACTCTCTTCTCCTGCCTGGTCTCTGCTCACAGAGAAATTGTGAAATGTCACTGGCCTAGCATCTAGGTGATGTAAGTCTCCTCTTTTTCTGAGGCCACACATATTTTGGTATTGTGATATATTGCTAGACTCAACACCTGAGGGATGGGAGTCTCTTACCTGGGCACTTCCTGTGGGGGGCATTGTGACATATCTCTGCACTCATCACCTAGGAGATGTGACTCTCCTCTTCTGCCTGCACCCTGCCTACAGGAAAAATTGTAACTTATTGCTGTGGACAGCAACCAGATGATGTGTTTCTCCTGCCTGGGTCTTTATTACAGGAAAGATTGTTGAAATATGACTGGACCCAGCATCCAGGTGATGTGACTTCTTCTGCCCTGTCACAAATATGGGAAATTTATAGCATATTGCTATGCTCAGCACTTAGCTGATATTACTCTGATCTTTTCCTTTTTTTTTTTTTTTCTTTTTTGCCTGCAGAGGATATTGTGACATATTGCCCGACCCTGCACAGACATTATGTGACTCTTCTGTCTGTGGTTTGCCCACTTGGGCCATTGTGAGATATTACTGGGTCCAACAACCAGGTGATGTAACTTTTATGCCTGCACCCTACCTACAGGGGGCATTTTGGAATGACTTTGCATCAATCACACAGGTGATGTGACTCTCTGTTACCTGCTCCCTGCTCACAGGAAGGATTGTGACCTTTCACAGCACATAGCTGATGTGACTCTTCTTTTATTTCTTAGTTTTCCTAAAAAATAGATTGTGGAGTATTGCTGAACCTAGCACCAAAGGGATATTACTCTTTTTTTTTTTTTCTTGGTCCTGCCCATGTAAGACATTGTGACATATTGCTGAGCCCTGAACCTAGATGATGTGAGTTTTCTGCCTGGATCCCACTTACTAAAAATAGTTTGACATATCTCTGAGCCCATCAGCTATTTTATGTGACTCTCCTCTTTTATCTGGGCTTTGCCCATAGGTTAGATTGTAATATATCTTTGGGCTTGGGTCATGCTAACAGAAGGGAGAGAGATTTATTGACAGAAGATTCCAGCACACAGGGGATGTAATTCTTTCACTTGGTCCTTGTAATTCTATTGCTTGGTCCCTGCCCAAGTGGTCATTGTGACATATCTCTGGGCCAATTACCTAGATGATAGATCTCTCCTTTTTTTTTTTCGTAACCACATATCACTTGGCTGAGCATCTTTGTGATGTGACTCTTCTCTCATGCCTAGGCCCTACCTGCTGGAGTGATTGTGCTATATAGGTGAGCCCAGCTCCTATGTTATCCGACTTCTATCTTTTTCTGGAGCCCTACAAACATATAACATTATGAAATAACAGTCCGGGTGCAGTGGCTCACGCCTGTAATCCCAGCACTTTGGGAGGCAGAGGCGGGCAGATCACGACATCAGGGGATCGAGACCATCCTGGCTAACATGGTGAAACCCCATCTCTACTAAAAATACAAAAAAATTAGCCAGGCATGGTGGGGGGCACCTGTAGTGCCAGCTACTCAGGAGGATGAGGCAGGAGAATGGCATGAACCCAGGAGGCAGAGCTTGAAGTGAGGCGAGATCATGCCACTGCACTCCAGTCTGGGTGACAGCCAGAGACTTCATCTCAAACATAATAATAATGATAATAATAATGATAATAATAATAATAATAATAATAATAATAATAAAAGTCTTCTTCTTTAAAAAAATAAAATAAAATAGCTCAGGGCCTTTAACCTTGGTGATGTGACTTTTCTGCCTGGACTCTCCTCTCAGAGGGTATTGTATCATGTTGCTGGAGCCAGCATTTAGATGATGTGACTTCCTCTACTACTTGGACTTTGACCAAAAAGGGATTGTGGTGTATCACTGGGCCCAGCACCTATGTGATGGGACTCTTTTCTCTTGTCTGGGTTCTGCATAGATTTTTTATTGTGACATATAGCCAGGTCTGTCAGCCCAGTGATGCGAGTCTTCTATATAAGCCTTGACCGCAAGAGTATTATGACCTATCTTTTCATTCATCACGTAGGTGATGTGACTCTTCTTTAGCCTGCAGCCTGCCAAAAAACATTATGATGTATCACTGGACCGAGCACCCAGATGATGTAGCTTTCATCTTTTGCCTGAATGGTACATATTTTGCATATTGTTACAAATCACTTGGTCTGACATTAGGAAATGGGAGGCTCCTGCCTGGGCGCTGCTCACAGGAGGTCTTGTGACATATTTTGGCTTTTGTCACTCTCTTAGTGACAGGCTTAGCCAGGCTTAGAAAAGCAAACATAATCCTGAATCACCTCTATTTGCAAAGGTCATAGAGAATCACCACTCTTTCTTTTTTTTTTTTTTTTTAAGATGGAGTCTCACACTGTCACCCAGGCTGGCACGTAGCGTCGTGATCTCAGCTTGCTGCAACCTGAATGCAGTCCACAGTAAAAACTGTGACTGTCACATGTAATTATGTGACCACAGTTAAGTTAGTGACTCATTTCTAAACCCAGCTCATGGGCAGATGAGGACTCGTCTCTCTGGACTCAGCCAATTGGAGAGATGTTGATTCTAATACACGAGCTTAGGTCCACAGGCACGATTATGAGTCCACACTAGAACTAAGGTCTCAAAACAAATTGTGACTATCATGCCTATTGTATAAAGCTCTCAGTTGGTACAGTGAGTTCTTAACAGGGCCCAGTGCACAGGTGACATTGTGACACTCCTATGCACACCCAGCCAACAGTAAAGATTGTCATCTTTCCACATGAACACAGCTGTTGAAGTACTGAATATCACACCTGGACTTAGCCAAAAGTGGGAAAATTGACTCTCATACATGGATTTAGTTCAAATGTGGGTTGGTGACTCTCACACCAAGATTCAGCATATCTGTGTAGCTTTGACTCCACTGAGGGGACACAGTCCCCAGCAACAATTGAGGCTCTCATTAATGTATGCAGTCACCATTGAGACTGTGACTCATGTGCTCAGACTGAACATAACAAAAGGTGTTGACTTGCCAGGAGTGGTGGCTCACACCTGTAATCTCAACACTTTGGGAGGCCAAGGCAGGCAGATCACAGGTCAGGAGTTTGAGACCAGCCTGGCCGACATGGTGAAACCCCGTCTCTACTAAAAATACAAAAATTAGCCGGATGTGGTGGTGCATGCCTGTAGTCCCAGCTCTTCAGGAGACTGAAGCAGAAGAATCACTTAAACCCAGGAGGTGGAGGTTGTAGTGAGCCAAGATTGCACCACTGTACTCCAGCCTGGGCGATAGAGTGAGATCCCATCTCAAAAAAAAAAAAAAAAAAAAAAAAAAAAAAAACCGTGTTAAGTATAATACCTAGAAATGGGACATGTGTGGGATTGTTAACTTTATCTCTACATTCTTCTGCAACTGTAATTGTGACATAGACCTCTGCCCAGCACCTGAGTGACTTGACTCACCTGCCTGGTTTTCAGTCCACAGATCAGATTGTGACACATTGCTGAATCCACCACCTAGGTTGTGTGATCTGTACTTCTGCCTCGGTATTGCCCACAGAAGGCATTGGGATATATTGCTGGGCCCCGTAACTTGATTATGCAACTCTCCTGCCTTTGCCCTGCCTTCATGGGCCATTGTGACGTATTGCTATGTCCAATATCCAGGTGATGTAACTCTCCTTCCTGGGTCCTGCCTACAGGAAGCATTATGACCTATCTGTGTTCCCATCACACAGGTAATGTGACTCTCTCTTTCTATCAGGTCCCTGTTCACAGAAAGGATTGCTACCTGTCACTGGGCTTGGCACCCAGCTGATGTGCCTCTTCTCTTCTACCTAGGTTCTGCTCACAGTGTAGATAGTGACATACTGCTGGGCCAAACACCAAGGTGATGTTACATTTTTGTCTTGGCTCTTTCCTCATCATGTATTGTGACATATTGTCAGGCTCAGAACCGAGGTGATATGTGCCTTCTTCCTGAACCCTGCCCACAGCAGACATAGTGACATATCTGTGAACCCATCATCTGTATGATGTGACTCTCTTACTTAGGTTTTGCCTATAGGAGAGATTGCGACATATCTCTGGGCCCAGCACCTAGATTATGTAACTCTTTTCTTGCCATTGCCATGCTCCCATAAAAGAGAGTGACTTTTCCCTGGGATCAGCACACAGGGAATGTAATACTTCTGCCTGGTTCTGTTCAAAGGGGTTATTGTTACATATCTCTGGGCCCATTATCTAGATGATGTGACTCCTCTTCTTCCTGGGACCTGTCCACAGTGGGGATTGTGATGTATCACTTGGTTTAGCACCTATGTGATGTGACTCTTTTCTCATGTTTTGGCCCTGCACCCTGGGTGGTTGTGATATGTAGCTGAGCCCAGCTCTCAGGTTATGTGATCTTTCTCTTCTTCCTGAGCCCCTACCCACGGGGGTCATTGTGACATGTCTCTGAGCCTCTCACCTAGATGATGTGAATTTTCTGCCACAGGTCTTCCCTCAAAGGGACTGTGACATTTCTGGACCCAGAACTTAGGTGATATGACTCTCTTCTACTGTTTGGACTCTGCACAAAATATGACCCCCCCCCCTTTTTTTTTAGATGGAGTCTCACTCTATTGCCCAGGGAGAGTGCAATGGTTCACTGAAACCTCCGCCTCCTGGGTTAAAGTGATTCTCCTGTCTCAGTCTCCTGAGTAGCTGGGATTACAGGTGCCTGCCACCACGTCTGGCTAATTTTTGTATTTTTAGTAGAGATGGATATGCGCCATGTTGGCCAGGGTGGTCTCGAACTCCTGAACTCAGGTGATCTGCCTGCCTCAACCTCCCAAAGTCCTGGGATTACAGGGGTGAGCCACTGCACCTGGCCCCAAAATGGGACTTTTTTATTTTTATTTTTTGAGACAGAGTCTGGCTCTGTCTCCATGCTAGAGTGTAGTGGCACCGTCTCAGCTCACTGCAATCTCTGCCTCCTGGGTTCAAGCAATTCTCCTGCCTCAGCCTTCCAAGTAACTGGGATTACAGGCATGTACCAGCATGCCTGGCTAATTTTGTATTTTTACTAGAGATGGCGTTTCACTGTGTTGGTCATGCTGGTCTCGAACTCCAGACCTAAGGTGATCCACCCATCTCGGCGTCCCAAAGTGTAGGGATTACAGGCGTGAGCCACCATACCGGGCCTAATTTTTGTATTTTTAGTAGAGATGGGATTTCACCATGTTGGCCAGGATGGTCTCGGTCTCCTGACCTCGTGATCTGCCTGCCTCAGCCTCCCAAAGTACTGGGATTACAGGTGTGAGCCACCACTCCTGGCGTGACTTATTTTTGTTTTTGTTTTTTTGTGCCTGGTCTCTGCATACATTGTGTATTGTGACATATAGTTGGGTCCAACACCTAGGTACTATGAGTCTCCTGCATGAGCTCTGTTCAGAAACGTGTTATGACATATTATTTTTTCATCACTTAAGTGTTGTGACTCTCCTTTATTGACTAGAAACTGCCACAAAGAACGATTGTGAAATATCACTGGACCCAGCACCTAGGAGATGTGACTCTACTTTTTTCCTGTGTATTGGGTATTGTGATACATTGCTGGGCCCAGCACCTAGGGGATGGGAAGCTCCTTTCTTGACCCCACCTACAGGGCCTTTGTGACAAATCTCTGCATCCATAACCTAAATATGTGACTCCTCTATTCTGCCTGTGCCCTGCTCGCAGGGAAGATGGTGACATTTTGCTAAGTGCAGTGTATCATGTGCTGACCTCCTATCTCATCCTGTAACTACGAATGCCTAACCTGGGGATGCAGCCCAGTAGGTCTCAGCTTCATTTTACCCAGCCACTTTTTGAGATGGAGTTGCTCTGGTTTGAATGTCTCTGATATTAAGATCCACTATGAAATTATGAAAAAAAATCTATTTGAATTACAGTGAATAAGAAGTGGAAGAATTAGGATGGGCTATTTTGAAAGAAGTAGGAATAGTTATATTTGTGTTATTAGTTTTCTATTAACCTCCGTTTGTAACTTATGAATAAACATCTTGTTTTAGTCTGTCTAGTTTAAACAGATACACTTGATAATAAAAGGGGTCACTGCTGTGAAGGGAAAATAAATCTCGTGATCTGAAAATTACTAGGCCACTGGAAAAGTCAATCTGAGAGCGATGTCAGGCAAACCTGCCTTCCATTTTATTTCTAAACAAGATAGTCTCAAAGATTAAAAAAAGCTACATACCTTCTTCACAAATTGCCCACAAAGACATTTCTTACGTGAAAAATGACAGACAGAACTCACAGTCATCCCTCTGAGACTTGCCTGAGACATATGAATATCTGATTGCCTCCTCTGCCCTACTGCTAATTTATTTCATATTTTTTAGATAGAGTCTCACTCTGTCATCCAGGCTGGAGTGCAGTGGCGCGATCTCACCTTACTGCAACCTCCACCTCTCAGGTTCAAGTGATTCTCCTATCTCAGACCCCCAGTAGCTGGGATTACAGGTGCCCACCACGATGCCCAGCTAATTTTTGTGTTTTCAGTGGAGACAAGGTTTCACCATGTTGGCCGGGCTGGTCTTGAACCCCTGACCTCAAGTGATCCATCCACCTCAGCCTCCCAGAGTGCTGGGATTATAGACGTGAGCCACTATGCCTGGCCCCTATTGTTAATTTAGAAATGCAGATTCACTGAGCCAGACTAAATTGTGTATTCAGTGGAAGGCTGATCAAGGACTCCAAAGAATTTATCCTTTTGTCTTTTATTTACTTATGACCTGGCAGCCCTAATCTCAAATTGACCCCCCTTAACAGGTGAAACCAATGTACATTTTATACATTTTGATTGATGTCTTATGTCTTCTTTCTTTCTTTTGACATAGTCTCACTCTGTCACTCAGGCTGGAGTGCAGTGGTGTGATCTTGGCTCACTGCAGCCTCCACCTCCCAAGTTCAAGCAATTTTCCTGTGTCGGACTCTGAGTAGCTGGGATGACAGGCATATGCCAAAAAACTCAGCTAATTTGTCTTCTTAAAATGTATAAAAGCAAGCTGTACCCTGACCACCTTGGGTACATGTCACCAGGACCTCCTGAGGCTGCGTCACGGGCTCATCCTTAACCTTGGGAAAGTAAGCTTTCTACATTGAGACTGTCTCAGATAACTTTTGGTTTACGCAGCCAAGGCCCTGCTAGCTGGTCACTACTGCACCCCAGACTGAAGTACCACCATTGCAGGAACTCTGGTTCCATGATAACGGTTGTTTCATTTGAATGGCACATGGGCAGATGTGTACCTGAGACTGAGACTGCAGCAGTGAACTCCTAGGGGATATGGGATGTTGCAAGCACCAGTTTCCAGCTAGTCTAGGGAATCTAGACAGCCTGGACAATCTTTCTTGTGACTGTTCAAAGTTTTCTTGTTGTTGTTGTTGATTTGAGATGGCGTCTTGCTCTGTTGCCCAGGCTAGAGTTCAGTGGCAGGATCTCGGGTCACTGCAACCTCTGCCTCCCAAGTTCAAGTGATCCTCCGGCCTCAAACCCCTAGTAGCTGGTATTATGGACACACACCACCATACCCGGCTAATTTTTGTATTTTTAGTAGAGATGGGGTTTCGCAATGTTGGCCAGACTGGTTTCGAGTGGCTCACACCTGTAATCCCAGCACTTTGGGAGGCCAAGGTGCGCAGATCACCTGAGGTCAGGAGTTCGAGACTCCTGACTAAATACCTCTTGGTCTGGGTAGACACTTTCACTGGATGGGTAGAGGTCTTTCCCATAGGGTTTGAAAAAGGCCACTGCCATCATTTCTTCCCTTCTGTAAGACATAATTCCTCAGTTTGGCCTTCCCGCCTCTATATAGTCCAATAATGGACCAGCCTTTATTAGTCAAATCACCCAAGCAGTTTTTCAGGCTCTGGGTATTCTGTGGAACCTTCATACCCCTTACTGTCCTCAATCTTCAGGAAAGGTAGAACAGACTAATGATCTATTAAAAACACACCTCACCAGACTCAGTCTCCAACTTAAAAAGGAGGTCTCTGTCAAGGGTAGAGCTCCAAACTCACCACCAACCAAGCAAGTAATTACGCCGAACCCCCTTGGGCACTTTCTAATTGGATGTCCTGGGTCCTCCCAGTTCTTAGTCCTTGTGTCTTCTGTTTAGTTTTTCAATTCATACAAAACCACATCCAGGCCATCACCTGCAACAAATCCTCCTCTAACAACCCCACAATATCACCCCTTACCACAAAATCTTCCTTCAGCTTAATCTCTTCCACTCTAGGTTCCCGCTCTGCCCCAATCCCACTCAAAACAGCCCTGAGAGACATCACCCATTATCCCTCCATACCACCCCCCAAAATTTTTGCTGCCCCAACATTTCAACACTATTTTGTTTTATTTTTCTTATTAATATAAGAAGATAGGAATGTCAGGCTTCTGAGCCCAAGCCTGCACATATTCATCCAGATGACCCAAAGCAAGTGAAGAATCACAAAAGAAGTAAAAGTGGCTGGTTCCTGCCTTAACTGATGACATTACCTTGTGAAATTCCTTTTCCTGGCTCACCCTGGCTCAAAAGCTCCCCTACTGAGCACCTTGTGACTCTCACCCCTGCCAACCAGAAAACAACCCCCTTTGACTGTAATTTTCCACTACCTACCCAAATCCTATAAAATGGCCCCACCCCATCTCCCTTTGCTGACTCTTTTTTTGGATTCAGCCGGCCTGCACCCAGGTGATTAAAAAGCTTTATTGCTCACACAAAGCCTGTTTGGTGGTCTCTTCACACGGACACGTGTGACAGTAACACTTCTGCCTAGGGTAATTGTGATATGTTCCTGTGCCCATCACCGAGATAATGTGACTCTTCTCTTTTTCTGAGACCTTCCTATGGTGGGGATTGTGACATATTGCTTGGCCCAGCACCTATGTGATGATTCTCCTTTCATAGCAGAGACTTGCCACCTTGGGTGGTTGTGACTTTGGGCCCAGTCCCTGGGTTATGTGACTCTTTTCAGCTCTACCTACAAGGAGCACTGGGAAATATCTTTGGACCCCTCGATTAGGTGATGTGACTCCCCTTCCTGGGCTCTTTCCTCAGGAGGTGTTGTGACATATTCCTGGACCAAGTACCTAGGTAATGTAACTCCTTTCTAGTGCTTGGACTCTACCCAAGGAGAGATTGTAATGTATCACTGAACCCAGCACCTAGGTTATGTGATTTTCCTCTTTTGACTGAGTCTTTCATAAATTGTGTATTGTGACAAATAACTGAGTCTAAAACCTAGGTGATGAGACTCTTCTGAATGGACCCTGACTACAGGGGTATTATGACATATCTTTTTTTATACTGCCTAGGTGATGTGACTTTATGTGTGTGTGTCCCGGCCCTGCCAAAAGTGGGGATCATAACATATCACTAAACTTAGCACCAAGGTGTTATGACTCTCCTTGTTTGCGTGGGCCCTGTGTATATTTGGTACTGTGACCTATGTCTGAGACAAACACCTAGGGCGTGAGAGCCTCCTGCCTGGGTCCTGCCCACAAGGAGCCTTTCGGCTTATCTCTGCCTCCATCAACTAGGAAATGTGACTCTTCTGTCTGGATTCTACAAAAACAAGTGATCGTGACATATTATCAAACCCAGCAACTGGACAATGTGATTTTTTCTTCCCTGCTTGAGCCCTGGATATGCTGTGTATTGTGACATATGGCTAGGTCGAACATCAAGATAATGTGACTCTCCTGAATGGTCTCTGTCCACAGGAGTATTATGATATATCTTTACATTTAACACCTTGGTTATATGACTCTTTTGATCTCCCCTCTTGAATTAGGGATTGTGACATATCACTGAACCTAGCACCTAGGTGATGTGACTTTGTTTTATTGCCTGGGTTCTGCATTTTTTAAGTATTGTGACATGTCCCTAGCCACCACATCTAAAGAATTGGGAGGTACCTGCTTGTACTCTGCCTATGGGGGGCATTGTGACATATCTCTGGGTCCATCAACTGCTTCATTTGACCCTCCTCTCCTACCCTTTCTTTGGCAATAGGAGAGACTGTGACATATCTCTGGAACCAGAACCTTGGTGATGTGACTCTTCTCCTCTGCTGAAGCCATGCCCACACAAGGGAAGGTGACTTATCACTGGGCCCAGCACACAGGTGATATAATTCTTCTGCCTGGTTTTTGTACCCAGGAGTCATTGTAATCTACCTCTGGGCCCATCATTTAAATGATGTGACTATCCTTTTCTCCCTGAGCCTTATTCACAGGGAAAATAGTGACACATCTGTGGATTCTCACCTAAATGATGTGAGTCTCTTGCCTGGGCTCACCTCTCAAGGGAAATGTGACATATTACTGGATCAGTCACCTAGGTGATGTGGCTCTGACAAAGGAGAAATCGTGATGTACTACTGTTTCCAGCACCTAAGAGATTTGACTCTCCTGTTTTCATGAGCCCTGTATTAACCGTATTGTGACATATGGCTTGGTCCAACACCTAGGTGATGTGACTCTCTGCTTCTTCCTGAGCCATGCCAAAGAAGAGGATTGTGACATATCACTGGATCCAGCACGTAAATGATGTAAATCTTTTCTTTTGCTGAGCCATGCATATTTTTGGTATTGTGACATGTCACTGGACCCAACGCCTACAGGATTGGATCAGAGGCTACTGAATAAGCCCTGCCCATAGGTGACCTTGTGACATATGTCTGCATCTATCATTTAAGTGATGTGACTCTTTTTCTGCCTGGAGCCTGCTCATAGAGAAGATTGTGACATATCGCTGCACCCAGTAACCAGGTGATGTGTCTTTTCTGGCAGGTCTTTTCCCACAGTGAGCGTTGTGAAATATCACTGGGCTCAGCCACCAGGTTATGTGACTCTTTTTGCCTGTGCCTTGCTTCCAGGAAATATCGTGACATCCCTCATACTGCACCCAGGTGATGTGACTCTTCTGCTCATTTTCTACCTACAGGTGAGATTGCGACAAATATCCTGGCCAAACTTATAGGTGCTATGGTGATACCTGGAATCAGCCAATAGGGGAGATAGTGTCTCTTGTAGCATAGCTTAGGAAACAAGACCCTGGGCCTCCTCTTTGTATGAATGTCATAATGAATTACAAATCTTTAGTGTGTTCTATAAACTTTTTGGGTGGCACAAAGAGTGTCTTCACAGAGCTTAGCACACAGGTGAGATTGTTTCTAAACTGCACAAACTGCCAACTGTTATGATTGTCACCCTCACACATGGCAAAAGCCAACTAGTGAGGTCTTGAATCTTACAGGTGGGCATCTTTCAAAGTTGGAATTGTTACTGTCATATATTAACATTTGGCCACAAGTAAGGTGGTGACTCATTAACAAATCCAGTGCATAGGCAGGTGAAGACTCTCCAGTCTAGACCCTGTTGACTAGAGAGTGAGGACTCTAATTTGAACCCTGCCAACTATACTCACACTTGAACTTAGCATCACAGGTATGACCATGGGTCTACAAAAGCAGAAAGGTCTCAGAGCAGACTGTGACTTTTATGCACACTCTATAAAGCCCTCAAGTGGTGCAGAAAGTGTTCCAACAGAGCCCAGCACACAGGTGAGATAGTGACATTCATATGCACACTCAGTCAACAGTAAAGATTGTGATTCTTTCTCATGAAACAGCCAATGATTGAGCTTCTGAATCTGACTCAAAGGGAGTCAAAAGTCAGAAAATTGACTATCATACCTGGATCCCATTCACAGGTGGGAAGGTGAGTCTCAGATTCAACACAAGTCTGAGGCTGTGACTTCACTAAGGAGATACGGGTCACACGAGGAATGAAGGCTTTTATGGACAGACTGTTCTACCACTTTGATTGTGACTCCTTTACTTAGGCCCAACATACATGAGCTATTGAATTTTTTTTTTTTTTAAGATGGAGCCTCACTCTTTTTGCCCAGGCTGGAGTGCAGTGGCATGATCTTGGCCCACTGCAACCTCCACCTCCTGGGTTCAAGCAATTCTCCTGCCTCAGCCTCCTGAGTAGAGTAGCTGGGATTACAGACACCTGCCACCACACCTGGCTAATTTTTATATTTTTAGTAGAGACGGGGTTTCACCATGTTGGCCACCAAAGCTCAAACCCTTGACCTCAGGTGATCTGTCTGTCTTGGCTTCCCAAAGTGCTGGGATTACAGATATGAGCCACCACGCCTGGCCAGCTATTGAATCTTATACCAAGAACCTAGACATATATGGGATTGTTAATCACATACCTAGACATTCCTGCAGGTGTGATTGTGACATAGATTCTTCACATCACCTGAGTGATTTAACTCTACTCCCTGGGCCCAGCCCACAGCTGAAATTATAAAATTTCACTGAAACCAGCAATTAGGTGATGCAGCTGCATGCTCCTGCCTTGGCATTATCAAAAGGGAGCATTGTGACATATTGCTTGGCCTTGCATCCAGGTGATGTGAGTCTCTTCTGACTTCACATTGCCGACAGGGGGCATTGTCACATATCACTTGGCACCACATTCAGGTTATGTGACTCCCCTTCCTGTGCCCTGCCCATATGGGCCATTTTAACCTGTTGCTGAGTCCAATACCCAGGTGATGTAACTGTCTTGCCTGGCCCTGCCTACAAGGTTTTTTGTGATGTACCTATGCACCAATCAACTTTGTGTTTTGATAATCCTCTTCTACCAATTCCTGCTCAAAAGAAGGATTTTGACAATAATTGGGACCAGCACCTAGCTGACATTACTCTATTCTTCTTTCAAGGTTCAGTTTGCAGGGGATATTGTGACATGTCACTGGGCTAACAGACAGGTGATATTCTTCTGCCTTGGCTCTTCCAAAATAAAGTATTTTTACATAGTGTCGTGCCCAGGACCACAGTGACTGAGTCTCCTACCTAGACCCTGCCCACAGACAGATTGTAACATATCTCTAGACCCATCAACTATTTGATGTGAGTCTCTTCTTTTACCCTGTCTTTTCCTACAAAACATATTGTGATGTATCTTTGGGCCCAGCACCTAGGCGATATGACTTCTTCTGCCTGGGTCATGCCCATAGAAGGGAGAGTAACTTAACACCGGGCCTACCACAGAGATGCTGAGATAATTCTGCCTGTTACTTGCCCACAGGATGCCTATGCCATATTTCTGGGCCCATCACCTAGATGATGGGACTCTCCTCTTCTTTCTGGGACCGGTACACAGTGGGAATTGTGATGCATCGTTTAGCTCAGCAGCTATAAGATGTGACTCTCTTCTCATGAGAACCCTCCCACTTGGGTAATTGCAACATATAATCTAGCCTAGTTTTAGGTTACTTGACTCTTCTCTTATTCCTGAGCCTTACATAGAATCAGCAACATCTCTGGGCTTCCCACCTAGGTGAGGTTACACTGCTCCCTGATCTCTCCCTTCAGGGAATATTATGACATACAGCTAGACCCAACACCTGGGTAATAAGACTCTTCTGTCTCTTGGGCTCTGTCCAAGAAGAAATTGGGATGTATTTCTAGGGTCGGTACCTAAGCTATGTGACTCTTCTCTCCTGCCTGGGCCCTGCATACATTGTTTATTTTGACATGTCACGGGCTCCAACACCTAGGAAATTGGCAATTTCTACCTGTGGCCTGCCCACGGGAGGCCTTGTGATGTAGCTCTGCATCATGACCTAAGAGATATGATGCTTGTTTTTATCCTCCACTTTGCTGTCAGGGAAAATTGTGACATATCACTGGGCCTAGCAAGAAGGCGATGAGTTTGTTTTGCCTGCACCTTGCCCACAGAAAACAGTGGAACATATCCCTTGGCCTAGTAATAAGGTGATACTTCTTTTATCCCTGGTCCCTGGCCTCAGAAATAATTGTGACATAACCCTTTCCCAGCACTCAGGTGATGTGACCATCCTGCTCACTGTCTACTGACAAATGGGATTGTAACATACATCTTGGCCTGGCTTACAGGTGCAAGAGTGACTCTCATACCAGTCACCAGGAGAGATACTGTCTCTTATAACTAAGCTTAGAGAAATGGGTAAAATCCTGAGTCTCCTTTTTGTAGGAAGGTCATAGAGAATTTCCACTCCCTCACATACTGTATAAAGCCCTCAGGTGATACACAGAGTGTCTTTACAGGGCCCAGCACACAGGTGAGATTGTTTATCTTGTGTGCACACCCCACCAATTATTAGGATTATTGCATTCATGCAAGGACACGGTTTACTGGTGAGGTCTTGAACTTCATACATGGACGCAGTTTACAGTTGGAATTGTGACTGTCACATGTAAACATCCAACCACAATTGAGATGGTGACTCATTCCTAAACCCATCTCATAGACAATTGAGGAATCTTCTCTCTGGACCAAGTCAATTAAAGAGATGGTGACTCTCATACATGGGCTTTAGGGCCATGGGTACAATCATGGATTCATACCAGCATGGAGGTCTCAGAGCAAATTCTGACTCTCATGCATAGCATATAAAGCCCTTGAATGGTAGAGAGATTGTCCTCACAGGGCCCAGCACACAGGTAATATTGTGACACTCTTATGCACAGATAGCCAATAGTAAATATTATCATCCTTCCACATGAGCACAGCCCGCTGTTGAGGCTCTGAATCTCCCACCCAGAGGCAATGGGAGGTTGAAGAATTAACTCTTATATGTGTATCTGATCCATAGAGGGGTTGGTTACTCTCAGACCAAGATTCCCCAGAGCTATGAGGCTGTGGTTTCAATAAGGGGACACAGTCTTCAGGAGGGATCTTCAGGAGGGATTGGGTCTTTTTTGTACAAATCCAGTCCATTGTTGATATTGTGACTTAACCAGGTACTTAAACCAAACCTACAGAAGGTGTTGACTCTTACAATACCTGAAACTGGGACATGTGTGGGATTATTAATTTCATTTCAGGATCTTCCTGTAGGTGTGATTCTAATGTATGCCCAGAATCTGAGCAATTTGACTTCCCAGCCTTGGTCCAGCCTCCAGTAGGGATTATGGCATATCACTTGACCAAGCACTTAGCTGATGTGACCTATCCTCCTGCCTTGGCTCTGCCCATAGAGGGCATTGTGATGCACTGTCAGGCCCTGCACCCAGGTTGTGTGATTTCTGCCTGTGCCCTGACCACATTGGCTATTTTGACATATTGCACTGTCCAACACTCAAGTGATGTTACACTTCTGCCTGTGCTCTTCCTACAGGGGATGTTGTGAAATATCTCTGTGCCCATCATCCATGTATGTTGACTCTCTTCTTCAGCATGGATTCTGCTCACAGGGAGATTGTGACATATCTGGGCTCAGTACTCAGCTGATATGATACTTCTCTTTATTATTACTATTATTTTTTTTTTGAGATGGAGTCTAACTCTGTCACCCAGGCTGGAGTGCAGTGGCATGATCTTGGCTCACTGCAACCTCCGCCTCCTGGGTTCAAGCAATTCTTCTGTCTCAGCTTGCTGAGCAGCTGGGACTACAGGTGCCTGCCACCACACTTGGTGTATTTTGTATTTTTAGTACAGATGAGGCTTCATCCTGTGGGTCAGGCTGGCTTCGAACTCCTGATCTCAGGTGATCCACCCTCCTCAGCCTCCCAAAGTGCTGGGATTACAAGCATGAGTCACCGCGCCTGGCCAAGGCTCCCCTTTTTCCTATGTTCTGCTCACACAAAAGATAGCGGCCCAGCACAAAGTTGATAGGAGTCTCTTGCCTGGACCCTGTTCACAGGGGGCATTGTGAAATATCTCTGGGCCCATCAACTATTTGATGTAAGTCTTCTCTGTTACCTGGGCTTTACCTATGGAAGACATTGTGACATATCACTGGGCCCAGCACCCAGGTGCTGTGGCGCTCCTGCCTGGTCCCTGCCCACAAGAGTCATTGATATATATCTTTGGTCCCAACATGTAGATGGTATGACTCTTTATTCTGGGACCTGTACACAGTGGAGATTGTGACATATCGCTAACCCCAGCATTTAACGTGATGTGACTCGCCTCTCATGCCTAGTCCCTGCCCACTGGGATTATGACATATATCTTGGTGCAACTCCTAGGTTATGTGATTCTCCCCTTTTCCATGATCCCTACTCATAACATGCATTGTGACATATGTCAGGTTTTCTCACGTAGGTTATGTGACTTTCTTGTCTTTGCCCTTCCATCAGGGAGCATTGTGATATATTGTTAGGCCCATTATCTGGGTGATGTGACTCTCCTCACCTGCCTGTGCACCACCAAAAGGAAACATAGTGACAAATCTTTGAACCAATTTTCTACATAGTGTGCTTCTTCTCTGTTGCAGGAGACATGCCCAAAACAGGGATTGTGGCATATCTCTGAGCCCAGCACCCAAATGTGACTCTCCTGCCTGAGCTGTACCTAGAGAAAATATTATAATATGTCACTAGGCCCTGCATACAAGTGATCTGATTCTCCAACCTGGGTCTTGTGCATAGGGGAGATTGAGACATATTCCAGGTAAAAAATTCAGGTGATGTTACTCTCATTTCTTAGCCTTTCCCAGCGGTAACATTGTGAACTATAACGTGGTCCAGGACACAGATGAGATTTTTATTCTTGTGTGCATTCCCAGACAGCAGTTACTATCATCACTATAACACATGGACAAAGACCACTGTTGAGGTCCTGAATCTTATATGTGAACACATCAACAGCTGGAATTGTGACCGTCATACACATTTCTTGTCAGAAGTGGGATGGTGACTCATTTCTGGATTCAGCTCACAGGAATGGTGACAACTCTCATACCTGGACCAAGCCAATAAGAGAGATGTTGGCTCTGGTAGCTAGGCTTAGGGGTCTGGGTCTTTTACTTGTAAGAAGGTAACAGAAGATTATGACACTTACACATATGGTATAAAGCTCTTGGGGAATACAGAGGGTCATTACAGGGCCCAGTCCACATGTGAGATTGTAACTCTCCTATACACACCTAGCCAACAGTTTGAATTGCCACCCTCACACACAGACTGAGCCCATTGCTGAGGTCCTGAATCCACACATGAACCTATTCCACCATCGAAACTGTTACTCATATGTGGATTCAGCCACAGGTGGATGGTGACAAATTTCTGAACCCAACTCACTTGCACAATGAACCCAGCCAATAGAAAATGTGTTGACTCTTAGGCTTATGGCAAGAGGCAAGGTTTTGGGTTTCTCACTTGTATGAAGGTCACAGAAAATTATCAAACTCACTCATATTGTATAAGGCCCTAAGGTAGTACAGAGAGTGTCATTACATAACTCAGCACAAAGTGGAGATTGTGACTCTCAAATGCACGCCCAGCCAAGAATAAGAATTGTGATCCACACACACAGACAGAACCCACTGGTGAGGTCTTGAATCTCACTCCCAGATGAGTCCACAGTTTGAATTTTTAATGTCATGTGTGGATCCAGCCACAGGTAAGAGGGTGACTCATTTCTGAACCCAACTAAGAGGCACAGTCATGAGTTTCATACTTGGACCCAGCAATATGAGAGGTGTTGACTCTCATACCTGGACTTAGGAAAAGAGGTAAGATTGTGAGTTTATACAGCACTAGTGTCTCAGAGGGGATTGTGACTCTCACCCAAACAATGTAAAGCCCTATGGAGGTAAAGAGAGTGTCATAAGAGGACCCAGAACACAACTGAAATTGTGATTCTTATGTGCACTTCCAGCCCACAGTAAAAAGTGTCACCCTCCCACATGAATATAGACCACTGACGAGCTTCTGAATTTTACATCTGGAGGCAGTTGAAAAGTGGAATTGTGATTCATACTTGTGGATTTTGTCCACAGGTAGATGATGACTCTAGGATCAAGGTTCATCACACCTGTGAGGCTTTGACTCTGACACCAGGACACAGCCTGCAGGTGGGATTGGGACTCTCATGCATGGATTCAGTCCATCATTGAGACTGTGACTCATGTACTTGCATGCAACTCACAGGAGGTGTTGACTCTTACCTGAAGCTGGGACATGTGTGGAATTGTGCATCTTAGCCCTGGACCTTCCCACAAGTGTTGTTGTGACATATACTTTAGCCTAGCACCTGAGTAATTTTACTTCCCTGCCTGGGCCCAGCCCTCAGAGGGGATTGTGACAGATACCTGGGTCAAACACCTAAGTGATATGGCTCTTATGCTTGAGCCCTACCCACAGAGGGTGTTGTAAAATGTCACTGGGCCCAGCACTTAGGTCATGTGACTCTTATTTTCTGCCAGGACGCTGGCCACAGAGCCATTATGAGATACCACTGAGTCCAGCACCTCAGTGATGTTACCGTATGGCCTGGTCCCTGCCCACAGTAGGTATTGTGACATTCCTCTGAACTCATTACCTAGGTGATGTAACTGTCCTCTTTTGCCTGCATTCTGTCCCCCCAAAATGGACTGTGACATACCACAGGTCTTAGCACTTAGGTGATATGATTCTCCTCTTCTGTCTGGACCCTGGCCACAGGGGAGATTGAATCATTTTACTGAGTCCAGATTGCAGGTGATGTGACCCTCCATCCTAGGCCCTGCCCACAGGAGGTATTGTGATATATCTCTATGGCCATAATTCAGGTGCTCTGACTCTTCTATTCTCTCTAGGTCATGCCAATTGAGGGGGATTGTGACATATTTTTGGACCAGCACAAAGGTAATTTAAAACTCCTGCCAGGCCATTCCCATAGAAGGCATTGTGACATATCACTGGTCACAGCACACAGGTAATTTAACTCTCCTTCCTGGGCCCTGCCCATGGGGGATGTTGTAACATATCTTTAGCCCAGCACTTAAAATACGTGACTCTCCTAGCTGGTTTCTTTTCCACAGGTGAGAATTTCACATATAACTGCACCCAGCACACAGGTGAAATTGTGACTCTTGTATGCTCATCCAGCCAACAGTTATGAGTGTCATCATTGCACGTGGACAGAGAACTCTGGTGAGGTCCTGAATCTTGTACACGGACACAGTCCACAGTTGGAATTTTGACTGTCATGTGTAGATCCAGCCACAGGTGTGATGTTGACCTATTTATGGAGTTAGCGCACAGGCACAGTGATGACCCTCATACCTCGAGCCAGCCAATAAAAGAGCTGTTGACTCTTATAGCTAGGCTTAAGGAAACTAATAGAGTCCTGGGTCTCCTATCTGTATGAAAGTCACAGAAGATTATGACCCTCATGCATACTGTATAAAGCCCTCTGGTCTACAGAGATTCATTACAGGGCCCAGCACACAGGTGAGATTGTGACTTTGTTATGCAGACACCGCTGACGGTACCATCACCTTAACTTATAAACAGAGCCCACTGGTGAGGTCCTAAATTACACAAACTGACACAGTTCACAGCTGGGATTGTGACTGTGATATTGAAATATGATCACAGGTGAGATGGTGACTCATTTCTGGATCCAGCTTAGAAAACGGTGATGGCTCTTTCACCTGGACTCAGCCAAATGGAGAGATGTTGAGTCTGTTAACTAGGCTTAGGGCAGCACATAAGGTTCTGGGTCTCCTGCTTGCATAAAGGTAGCAGAGGATTATGATACTATGCATATTGTACAAAGTCCCCCATTGGTCCTGAGAGGGTCATAACAGGGTCTAGCACACAGGTGAGACTGTGACTCTGGTTTGCACATATGCAGAGTAAGGATTGTCAACCTCCTACATGGACACAGCCCACTGTTGAGATTCTGAATCTCACAGCCAGAGCAGTCAAAAGTGGGAATTGTGACTCTCACAGGTGGATGTGGTCCACAGGTGAGGTGATGACCCCAGACCAGGAGGCAGCACACCTGGAGGCTGGGACTCCTCTACCGAGACGCAGTCTGCAGGTGTGACTGGGGCTGTCGTGCACAAATCCTGTCCACCCTTGAGATTGTGACTCACTGACTGAGACCCAGTTCACAGGAGGAGTTCACTCTGATACACAGAGCTGGAACATGTATGGGATTGTAAATCTTATCACTTAACATTTCTGCAGGTATGATTGTGATATATAGCTTCGCCCAGCACCTGAGTATTTTAACTCTCTTGCCTGAGCCTGGCATACAGTTAGGATCTTAACATATACCTGGGCCTAGCACCTAGGTAGTGTGGCATTTTTTGGGGGCCCTGTCCTCAGGGATAGCTGTTCCTTATGACTAAGTTCAGAACCTAGTGATGTGACATTTCTCTATTGTCTTGGCCCTACCCGCAAAACAAAATTATATCACTGGGCCCAGCACCTAGGTAATGTGCTTCTACTCTTTTTCATGGGCCCTGTTCACAGTGGGCCTTGTGACATATACATGAGCCCTGCTCAAAAGCATGATGATGACTCTCATACATAAACCCAGCCCATAAAAGTGATTTTTTACTCACATAGTAAGGCATAGGGCAACACATAAGGTCTTGTGTCTCTTACTTGTACAAAAGTCACAGAACATGATAAGCCCACCCATGTCTCATATAGTCCTAAGATAGTACAGAGAGTGCTGATACAAGGCTCACCTGAAGGTGAGATTGTGACTTTCCTGTGCACATCTAGCTGACCATTAGAATCATCACATTCAAACATGGAGAGAGCCCACTGGTGACCTAAATTTTACATGCAGATGCAATCTGCAGTTAGAGTTGTAACTGTCATATAGGCGTTTGGCCACAGGTAGGATGGTGATTCATTATTGCACCCAGCTCACAGACATGATGATTAATCTTGTATCTGGAATCATCAAAAAGAAGAGATATTCATTCACATAGCTAGACTTAGGGCAAATGGTAAGGTCCTGGTTCCCCTACCTATATGAGGTTCACAGAGGATTAATACACATGCTTATAATACAAAGCCCTTGGACAGAGAGTGTCATAGCAGGACCCAGCACATAGGTGAGATTGTCGCTCTCTTAAACACACCCAGCCAGCAGTTAGGTTTGTCACCCTCAAACATGAACAGAGCCAACTGATGAGGTCTGGAATTTAACGTGGAAACACGGTCCACAATTGGAATTACGAATGTCATATGTGGATCTGGCCACAAGTTTTTGGACACATTTTTGAACCCAGCTCACAGTCACAGGGATGACTCTCATACCTGGACCCAGCCAACAGGAGAAATGTTGACTCTCAGGCTTAGGGCAATGGGTAAGATCGTGGGCTTCTATCATCACTAAGGTCTTACAGGAAATTTCAATTCTTATGCATACTGCATAAAGCCCTGGGGTGGTATGGATTGTGTCATAACAGGGCTCAGCACAAGTGGGATTGAGACCCTTGTACGCACAGGCAGCCAAGAGTAAGAATTGTCACCCTCTCACATGGACACAGCCCACTGTTGAGGCTCTGAATCTCACATTCAGGGGTATTCGGAAGTTGGAATTGTGATTCTTATAGGTGGATCGGATTCACAGGTAGGATGGTGACAGGTAGGATACAGTTGGGATTGTATCCTCAGACCAAAATGTATCACACCTATGAGGCAGTGACTGCCCCACTGAAACACTGTCCAGAGTTGGGGTTGGCTTTCTCAGGCACTGATCTAGTCCATGGTTAAAAATGCGATTCACATTCTTGAACACAACTCACAGGAGTACTTGACTCTCATGCCTGAAGCTGGGACAAGTGCAAGATTGTCAATCTTATGTCTGTATCTTCCGGTGGGGTGATTGTTACATATATCTTTGCCAGAGAACTGATGAATTTCACTCTCCTGCAGAAGCCCATTCTATAGTTGAGATTTTGACATCTATCTTGGCCAAGTACCTAGAGTATCTGATGCTCCTGCCTGGGCTCTGTCCTCAGGGGGGATTGTGACGTATCTCGGGCCATATATGTAGGTTATGTACCTCTCCAATCCTGCCTAGGCTGTTCCCACAAAAGGCATTGTGACATACCTGAACCCATCACCTATGTGATTTGACTCTTTTTTCCCCCTGGGCCTTCCCCTCAGTGGGAATTGTGACATATCACTGGGCCCATCATTTCAGTGATATGATTTTTGTGCTCTGCTTTGACCCTGCCTACAGGAGGATTGTGACATATAAACTAGACCCAGCACGTGGGTGATGTGACTCTTATTTCCTGCCTGTGTTCTGCCAACAGAATAGATTGTGACATATAGCTGGGTCAACCACCCGAGTGATGTGACTCCTGCCTACAGTGGCCATTTGTGACACATCTTCCTGGGTCCTGTTTATGAGTAGAATTGTGACATATCTTTGGTCAAGCACCAAAGTGATGTGACTCTCTGATTTCTGTACACAGGAGGTATTGTGGCATATATCTAGGCTGAGTTTAGAGGTGTGTGTAATGATAGCCCTTATATATGGACCCAGTCAATAGGGGAGATTTGGCTTCTGTTTTCTAGGCTTAGGGCAATGGATAAGTTCTGGGTGAAGAAGCATGAGGTTCAGGGTG
Organism: Rhinopithecus roxellana; assembly: GCF_007565055.1. NCBI lineage: Eukaryota > Metazoa > Chordata > Mammalia > Primates > Cercopithecidae > Rhinopithecus > Rhinopithecus roxellana. The sequence continues at coordinate 79,339,437 of NC_044560.1, read as the reverse complement.
AAGAAAGGTCACATAAGATTGTGACACTCAAGCATATTCTCTAAAGCCCTTGTGTGGCATTTAGAGTTTAGTTACAGGATCCAGTACCCACATGAAATTATTACTCTCATAGGCAAACCCAGCTGACAACAGGGTTGTCACCCTCACACACGGACAGAGCCCACTGGTGAGGTCCTAAATCTCACAGGCATAGTCCACAATTGGATTTGTGACTTTCATTTGTGTCCTGGGACAGTTGCTATGGTGACTTATTTTTGATATGGAGGCAGCTTACAAGCACTGTGATGACTGTCATAAATATATCTAACCAATAAGAGAGATGTTGATACATACCTGGTAACAGAACAATGGGTACGATCATTGGTTCACACCAGCATGAAGGTCTCAAAGCTGATTGTGACTATTACTCATACCATATAAAGCCCTTGGTTGGGACAGAGAGTGTCATAACAGGACCCAGGACACAGGTGAAATTGTGACTTTCCTATGCACACTCAGCCAACAGTAAACATTGTCACCCTCCCACATGGAAACCGTCCACTGTTGAGGCTGTGAACCTCACATGTGCAGGTAGTCGAAAGTTGGAATTGTGACTCATGAATACATCTGGTCCACAGGTAAGGTAGTGACTCAAAGACCAGGATTCAGCATGCTGTGAGACTGTGACTCATACACTGAGAAATTTGTGTTTAGAATTGTGGCTCTCATGCAGGGATATAGCCCATTATTAAGACTGTGACTCATGTACTTAGATCCAACTCACAGGAGGTCTTGACTTTCCTACCTGGAGCCAGAAAATGTGTGAAAGTTTAAATTTTCTTTCTGGACATTTTTTGCTGGTGTGATTGTGACATATACCTTTGTCCAGCACTTGAATTATTTGACCCTCCTGCCAGGCAAAAGCCCACAAATGGAATTGTGACATACACCTGAGCCCACCATGTAAGTTATTTTATTCTTCTGCATAGGTCCTCAGGGGAGATTGTGATGTATCACTGGGCCCATCACCAAGGTTAAATGATTCTCTTCTTTTGCCTGGGCCTGCCAACGCAGAGCGTTATGGCATATAAGTGGACCCATCACTTAAGTAATGTGACTCTACTTTTCTTCCTGGGCCCTGCCTCAGTGTGGGTTGTGACATATCACTGAGCCGTGCACTCAAATGATATGATGCTCCTGCCTTGGCCCTTCCAATATGAGCATTGTGACATATCAGTGGGCCCATCAACTAGGTATTATGACTCTCCTTTTCTGCTTGGGCCCTGTACACAAGGTGGATTGTGACATATTATTGTCATGATACTGTGCCCTGCACACAGGTAATGTAACTTTTCTGCCTGAACCCTGCCCACAGGAGACATTGTGACATACGGTTAGGCCCAGTTCCCAGGTCATGTGACTTTACTGCCATGGCCCTGCCCAGAGAGTGGATATTGACATCTTTTTGGTCCAGCATTCAGATGATCTGATTATCTTGCCTGTCCCCTTCTCACAGGTTAAATTTCAACCCATGTTTTTTTCCCAGCTCACGGGCATTATGACCATGCTCATACAGAAAACCAGCCACTAGGAGTCATTTTGACTCTGTTAGCTAGACTTTGAGTAGTGGGTAAAGTCTTCAGTCTCCTACATTTAGAAGGATAATAGAAGTTGATAAAATGTAAGCATATTCTATAAATACTTTGAGTAATACAGACAGTGTAATAAGGGCCCAGCACAGAGTGAGATTGTGACTCTCATAGGCATACCAAGCCAACAATTAGGATCATCACTTCCAAACAAGAAAGCAGCACGCTGGTGAGGTCCTGAATCTCACATGCAGGTGCAGTCCGCAGTTAAAATCCTGATTGTCACATGTAGATCTGAGAACAGGTTGAACAGTGACTAATTTCCAGACTCACCTCAGAGGCACGGTGATGACTTGCATACCCGGATCTAGCCATAGGAGATCTGTTGACTCTTGTAGGTAGCCTTAAAGCAATGGGTAAGGTTCTGGGCTTTCTACTTGTATGAAGGTCACAGAAGATTACAAAACTCACGCATATTGTATGACTCCTTGGGTGGTACACAGAGTGTCATTAACAGACCCCAGCACAAAGTTAAAATTGTGATTCTTATAGGCATACCCAGCCAACAGTGAGGATTGTCCCTCTCACACATGAACAGAGACCACTGGCGAGGTCCTGCATATGGCACATGGATGCAGTCCTCAGTTGAAATTGTGTTGTTCAGACTCGTCCATCACTGGGTGCTGGGTTCATGGTATATGCATTTTGTAAACATTTATAAAGGTGTTATTTTATAATATATGTGTTTTTATGTGTGTAAAATTAAAAACATAATTTTTGATTTTTCTATGTATCTCGTATATTTCTTCCACAATCAATTTTTGTCACATACTTTACTGGAAAAAAGATAATTTCATCTAACTTTTCAAATGTAATGTCAGGACATTTAAAAAATATATTATGTTTGAATCTTGAATGTATCTGTAAATATCCTCTTTTGTCTTTTGTAAAATTTTTATTCCCCTTGAAATAGTTTATCTGCTTTATTATTACATTCAAAGAACAGCACTAATTTTACTCACATGTTATTATCCCTGAGTAACAAACGAGTCAGAGAAGTTGAGAAACTTGCCCAAGGTTACACAGGTACTCTGAGTCTGTTCTTCTAACCATTGGACACATGGTGTCATCCAGGAAACACACATGCATTACTATTTCTACAGGTCCATAGAATCACATATACACATGCACATTTGTGTAAAGATAAAATGAACTTATACAGTGTTTACCTGCAGAAAAGGCACTGGTTGAAGGTCTAGAAGGTCATATAGAAGAAGCCTTCTCTGTTTTGATTGTTTTGTTGTTTTTTCAGAGATAAGGTCTTGCTATGTTTTCTAGGCTGACCTCAGTCTCTTTGGCTCAAGCAATCCTCCTGCTTCAGACTCCCAAAGTGCTCTCTCATATTTTTATAAGACTTATTGGGTCAAGTGTGCTGACTCATGTCTGTAATAGCAACATTTTGGCAGGCCAAGGGGAAAAGATTGTTTAAGTTCATGAGTTTAAGACAAGACTGGGCAACATAGTGAGACCTTATCTCAACTAAAAATAGAAAAAAATAGCTGGGCACGGTGACTCGTGCCTGTAATCTCATCACTTTGGGAGGCTTTTTCTTCAATGATTAAAAGCAAATCTTGGTGTCTGGCAGCCAGGCATAGCCAGGTAAGGTGAGGGCAGGAGGCAGAAACTTGCAATCCATGGGTTGCGTTGGCTTTTTCACTTTTTTCTCCCCAACTACACAGAAAATTTCTTCAGTGTTTGATCTTATGCATCTTTGAATCCAAACATCTCATTCTTTGCCTTATACATATTAAAAATGTATTCACAGTTCATAAAATGTAATATATCAAAAAATTTCTAAACAAAAACATTCTCTTTATAGAACCTAGTAATGCACCATAATTCCTTACAATTTGTGTTAAGAATTACTAGTATAATGATGTTTTCTAACATGTAATAAGTACTTTTAGATGTTCAGCACTTGTGATATATTCTAAAAACCTTCTCAAAATTAACCTGGGACTCTAAAGAATATGTATGGCCCAAACAGTTGTTTTCTTCCCAACACCAAGGAATGGCATACAAGGCTGTCTTCAAGTTGAGGACAGGTCATAAAGAAAAATTTTTAAAAAGAGAAAAAAATGTCTGCAAACTTGTTTCTACACATTGGTCTTATATGCATTTCTCCATCAATTATATTAATTCTGAATGAACCACATTACCTGAAGTGGTACAAACATTTGCTTCAAATTGTAGAATCCCCAGGAAACAGAAAGAAGCAAAAGCAAACTCTCCCAAAGAAAGTCACATCTATTCCAGACCTTGATGAACCTTGCAAATTTTCCATTATGTGCAATGACTAGCAAGCAATCAAACATGACAAAGTTCACAATTATAAGATAAAGTGAAAGACACCAGAAAAAAAACATAACAGAAACAAATCTGCAAAGACATCCAATATTAGAGTTATTGGACACAAAATATCAAAAATAACTATGCTTACCATAGCTAAAAAAGACAAATGAAAGTATCTGCAAGAAAGAAGAAGCTATATAAAGATTCTAAAAATAAGTTGTAAAATGAATAATACAATAACTAAAATAAAAACTAACCACATTTGAACTTATGTGTACAAGACAGAACCAGTAAACTAGATGCTACATCAGTAGAAATTAACACATATGCAACAAATATCAGTCTCAGAAATATGTCTGGTAAGTATTCCAAGCATTCAAAATTTAAAACTGAAAAGCATAAGGTTGATAGTACTTAACCTTTCTCAAAAATAGAGTAGGTAAAAACACTGCACAACTCAATTCCTGAGTTAACATCAAAGCTTGACAGAGACAAAACAAGGACAACTATAAACAATCTCATTCATAAAGACAATTTTTTTTTTGAGACTGTGTCTTGCTCTGTTGCCCAGGCTGGAGTGCAGTGGCCCAGTCTTGGCTCACTGCAACCTCCACCTCCTGGGTTCAAGCGACTCTCCTGCCTCACCCTCCTGAGTAGCTGGGATTACAGGCACATGCCACCATGCCCAGCTAATTTTTGCATTTTTAATAGAGATGGAGTTTTACTATGTTGGTCAGGCTGGTCTTGAACTCCTCACATCATGAGCTGCCAGTCTTGGCCTCCCACAGTGCTGGGATTACAAGCATGAACCACCACACCCAGCCAAGACAAAAATTTTTTAAACCAATTACAAATAAAGTGACTCTTTCTTTGTATAAAATGAATAAAACCATCAATAAGTTTATCTCAAGAGTATAGGATAAGTTGAACATTGTATAATCTATAGGTCTACATAAAATAGGCACAGAATAAGGACTTGGTAATGTAAATAGAAATAAAATAATATTGTATTTTCTAAATATACAAGGTATTTGAAATAAAGTACAGCAAATGTACATAATAAACTACTGAATGTCATAATGTCTTTTAATGTCATAAACATAATAATTATGCTGGTGTTCAAGATTTTTATTAAACATTGCATCCATGGTTTCAGCCAACAGGTTAAAATGAGAAATCATTATACAATTATGCTGGCAAAGCAGAACTAGTCAATAAACTAATAGCTAAACTATTGGTTCTACCTAGGTAGATTGGATCCTTGCAAAACAACTAACACAAAAATTGTTCACATATATCGAGGATTTGCAACTTCTAGGAGAGGCCCGGCAGGGTGGCTCATGTGTGTAATCCTAGCATTTTGGGAAGCCGAGGCGGCAGATCACGAGGTGGGGAGTTCGAGAACAGCCTGGCCAATATGGTGAGACCCTGTCTCTACTAATAATACAAAAAGTAGCCGGGCATGGTGCCTTGGGAGGCTGAAGCAGAAGAATCGCTTGAACCTGGGAGGCAGAGGTTGAAGTGAGCCGAGATCACTCCACTGCATTCCAGCCTGAGTGACAGAGAGAGACTCTGTCTCAAAAACAACAAAACAAAACAAAACAAAACTTCTAGGAGAACATGAAGAATAATATTGTTATATTGTGGGAAAAAAACTTCTTAGACATCGCACAATATAAAAATTAGGCATAGGCTGGGAGCGGTGGCTTGTACCTGTAATCCTAGCATTCTTTGAGGCCCAGGCAGGCAGATCACTTCAAGTCGGGAGTTCCAGACTAGCCTGACCAACATGGTAAAACCCCGTCTTAATTAAAAACACAAAAATCAGCAGGGTGTGCTGTGCATGTCTGTTGTCCCAGCTATTCGGGAGGCTGAGGCATGAAGAGCACTCGAACCCAGGAGGCAAAGATTGCAGTGAGCTGAGGTTGCGCCATTGCACTCCACCCTGGGTGATAGAGTGAGACTTTATCTTAAAAAAAAAAATGCATTAAAATATTTATGAATTAGACTATATCAATTTTAAGAATTTTTGATTATCAAAAACATAAAACATGTTTTAATAAAGATGGTGAAAAGGCAAACCATAACTGGGGGAAAATAGCTTAAAAACACATAGTACAAAAAATTAGTATTTAGAAAATATGTATGCATGAATAAACAAGGAATGGAGAACATTAAAAGTAGGACAGATTGCAAGTCTTAAAGCACAAACTTATGGAAAATGCTAACTTCATTAGTAACTATGGAATAAAACTATAAATAATATGTCTTTCTAATTAACCATTTTGTCAAAAAATTATGTCTAGCAATTCTAAGAGTTGGTAAAAGATAGGCAGTAGTAATAAGTGTAGACACATCAAATGAAAAATGGCAATTGAGAATGTCACTTTCAATGTTTTAGTATTTGGACTTTTGGTTTAAAAAAATGTAGTAAAATAGAGCTTTTGGTAAGCTTTCTGTAGCTTAACATTATAATTAGGAAAAAGCAACTTTAAAAATGTAAATAAACAAAAAGCCTACACCCCCCTACCCCCTGAAAAAAACTAAGATCCAGCAGTGCATACATATTGATCCTTGTTTTGGGAGAGTATGAAACAGACCATTGTGTGAACTTTATACAGTTATTTTGCCACACTGGCATACTAATAAAAACTATCTTTAATTTGAATGAACATGTCCACATCTTATAAATACTGCTTTGTACTGTGAATAATAAATGTAAAAGTCCTTATACTCAAGAGGATCCTGATTCTCAACTAAACATATATGGCAACCTATTCCTCTGTTTCTTCCAAACTGAAGCCTGATTAAGGCTTAAATATGGAGTGAGAGGGACTCAATAACAGAACATGTGAAACAAAAAAAAATGAGATAGGGTGGTCATTTCTAAGAATCAGCAATTGCCTGGGGTACCTCAATATAATGATATCTACTAGGAATCTTGCTGGGTAAAAATGAACATAAAAAGCTGAAAACACCATGACTTTGATTTGGTGGAATAGAGTCTCTGGAATTATACATAGTTGTGCTGAAAGTATTGAGCCAGAATGAAATGGAATATTTACAAACACATTAGTATTTGTTCTATATCTTGTTACAGTAGCAGTACTTTTGTCTGTAATGTCAGCTTCCCCAAGCTACACATGCCATAGACAAACTAAGCAAGTGTCTAATATGTTGTTTGCAGTTAGTTTCTAAATTTAACAACTTGCAATAATTTTATGAATTTCACTGAACTCTGTTTCATGTACAAATCTCACTAAAAGGCACTATTCAGTAGCTATTTCCCTCAGTCTTTTCTGGGATTTTCTGTTGCTTGTTTCCAAACCAACCTTATTTGAATCCTAGTCATTTCTAAAGCTCCCTATGTAATAATAGAAAGAGAGCAGAAATGAAGGCAAGTTACCCAAACAGTCCATGCCTAATATATTTGGTTCCCCAAATGAACCAAAAACCACACAAGCTAAACAACAGCGGTTTTAAAATTCAACCTCAATTTAACAGTAGTTGTCAAAACCATGTGCAAAAATTAGCAAAGTCACGATGTAGAAACCCTTAACCTGTTATTCAGAACAAATCATAACATTCTTATTTTGGCATTTTTAGAAAAAATAAATACATTACATATGACAAAATATATCCACTCACTTATAATAAAATATTTTGAAATATATATGGTTTTATTCTTAAATACATATTATTTAGACAAGACTTTCAGTAAAAAATACTTATAGCTACTGTATATGAATTAAAACAGCTATGGGAAAATAGTATTTTGGTTAATAATGAAGATCGAAGCTCCAATGATGTAAAGAATTTTTTCCTGGGCACACAGCTAATTACCCAAATCAAGCTGAAATATGATTGATTTAAAAATTTTAATTTTCCCACTGTTGACAATGTTGATATAACAGCTAAATCTTAGTCTCAGAGCTGGTAGTATGGAATAAATCAAGACAAGTACTATTGAGGAAGGATGGGTAGTCAAGAAATTGACTATGTCTTTGGGATGCAGCAAACATGGCCATTATACAGTGGTTGCATATTGCCAATGCAATAAACCCCAGCATTTGCATTGTATTCCAGCTTATTCAAGCAAAGCTCTCTCCAATAGAGAAACTCCCCTGTAAAGAGCATGAACATTTTGATTTTACCTTTCCTCAAACTGACCTTTTACTCGTTTTAATAGTAAAAAGCAAACCTGTGAGTAGAGATTTAAGATGCTAGTGAGATCTGAAATATGAACAAGCATGTACAGCTACTGTGTCTGTGTATCAAGAGGGCCACCCAAAACATGCTTACTAATAACACCACTTTCCACCTCTTTATAAATAATTACATAAGACTCCCATAAAGTCCCTCATTCCAGTCTTCGTTTTCTCATTACTGTAAGCAACCCGCCCTGAATCCCTTCTCTCTCAAGGTGTACTGGGTATTCTGCACCTAACTTTAAAAATAGTCCTACTCCTTTGCAATAAATTACTCTATGCTGCATCTTCTTTTTTGTTTGTCTCTTGTTTAAATTTTTTTGAAACTAAGACAACTGAGGTTTCACAAAAGCCATTAACAGTATCATGCTTTGTTTTGTATTTTTTATTAACATTTCTTTCTCTGATATGTCAATATTCACATTTTGAACACAGTCAACAATGCTAAATTGAAAATTTAAATGACCACAAAATAATTTATCATAAAAGCATGTATATCTCTCATGTTTCACCTTCACCACACTTTCTATCTATTCAACTTTTTAAAAAATTTGACAGTCAAATACATATATCAAATTTAACATTTTATTTAATAATTTGAATTCAATTCTGAAATGATTTATGTGGAAGAATGTTGTTATATTTACTTTTGACCAAATTTGGCTTTCCAAACTAAGGTAAAACTAAAACATGTTTTCAAAGTTTTAAGGAACTTAACCTTACTAGCATCGAGAGAAGTTAGCTAGCGTGCCTTAGGTAGATAGCAAGGGAAGGGTTTATGGAGAGCCCCCAACCCACAGGTTAGTGCCTTATCCCCACATAACATAAAAAGCAGCTTGGAAAAAAATAAGCTCCAGGCACTATTAAGGGAACTAGTACAGGGGTTTGTGCCTGGACTCATGCCCTCGGATGCACAAGTAGGAGAACCTAAAGCCCATTTAGATAAAAATTTGCACACACCTCTGGCTTACTTAGATAAGGGAACAAGGCCTGACATAGAAATGTCTTTGTTCTTTGTACAGTGGGCTCCCAGAAAAAAGTTTTTTCTTTTTTTGTGGGCATGAACACAGTGGGTTTTGATGGGTTCCAGTGGACATTTTCTTTTCTTTTTTAACTGTGAGGAGTCTGGTCTTTATAAATTATTACTTCAGCCCTTGATTGGTCATGGGCAAAGGTCTTAGGCCAAGCTTTGGCTTCAGCTTCTAATAGGTTCTGGGCCAACCTGAGCAGCCTTTATGAATTGTTACTTCAGCCCCTGATTGGTCCCACGCCAAGGCCCCAGGCCAAGCTGAGTCACACATTCTCTAAGACAGCTCACAAACTAAGCACAATTTTTTCCCATTCCAGTTTATAAAAACCCTGGATCCCAGCCTTAGAGTGGGCAACCCATTGAGGCCTCCCTCCCTCTTTGCATATTAAACTTTTGCTCCAATGTCACCCTTGTGTCCACACTCCTTAATCTTCTTGAACATAGCACAGAGAATTCTGGGTATTATCTCAAACAATAGAGGTTGTTACATCTTGGTGCATTGGTAAAACTACAACATATTTTGAGGTGTTGGCCAGGGAGAAAGGAATTCATCAAAATCGTGATTAGGAGTCAGGCTCCTTGTCCTCAATTACTTTCTGAGGCTTCTTGTCCTAAGTTTTTCCTCTCCAAAACAACCTTGAAAACATTGACTCTGTTCTAATCCAGTTCCTTTCACGAAGGGCCTACCCACTGTGTGGAATTGAAAGGAGGTCTTAGGGCAACTGAAGGTTGCTGGCTGAGTCTATACCTCAGTGTTACCTAAAAGCCCTTGGACTGACTCTAGTCCCCAACAGCCAATGAGGGCCTTGGCACAAGAACTTCTAGCTTTTTTTTTCCATTTCATTTTCTTCTTCTTTTTTTTTTTGTGGCTATCATTTCTCCTATCCATTATTTGTATGCAACGTTGTGAACATTTTTATAGCCTATGGATATAATCATGCTGACTGAAGTTAGTCAGTGTCTTGGTAATCAGATATGTAACTCAGAGTTGTTTTTTGTAATTTCCTAGCAACAGGGAGATTTCAAAATCTCTTTAAATTTTTACTTAGTAAGGGTCTTCCTGTCACCCAGTAATAAACATTCATGGCACTGTATGAAAGAATATTTCACCCTGAGTAAATACCCTTCTTTGCATTTGGTTTGTTTTTTCTCTCCATGTGAAAGCTCAGCACTGGCCAATGAATCTAAACAGTTCCTTTCTGAGATAAGTTCGTTTTTTTGTTCTGGAGCATATGCTGTAGGAACAGCCTATCAAACCCCAATCCTCATTCTAACTTTTGCCTAAAAATATAAAGTTGGAGTTTTTATCTAGCATTTCTAATTTTACAGCATCCCTAGTGGAATGGGATTATTCTCCATGGGAAGCCTTGTCAATGCTCTGTCCAAAACTTACAGTTCCCCAATTATTTTGCATTTTACATCCCTTTATCAGTAATAAGGCCTCATGCCCTATTTGTAAACAGAAAAACTCAACTTTCAACAGATGGAAGAAAGCCATGCTAGCAAAACAAATCTTCAATTTTCACAGATTTTTAAGGCACCTGTTCCTCATCAAACTACAATGGAATTTAAACAGAAAAGGAATTTTATGTTTGAAAGTAAATTGGTCCCACTCTCTGGGATTCTGATGTCTTCCTGGGGCCATAGCAAGGGAAGTCAAAAATGGTATTAGGGCATTCCCTCTATAAAAGTATAGTGCCCAAATCCAACAACTGCATAACCTCTCCCCAGCCACTGGAGTACCTTGAGAGCCTTTTGGGCTGAGTGGGCCTAGAAAACCAGCAGCATGGAAAGCTACGTGAGAAGGTGAGCATAATGTGTCCTGCCAATGAACACTTCCAGACCCTTGGGTGAAGGTCATGCTTGCATATGTGGGTAACGTCTATGATGGTTGCTGGGATCCAGAGGAAAAAAAGGAAAGTGGAGAAGTGGTATGCCCTTTTTCTATTTCCTTCCACCATAGGCCACACTGAAAAGAGAAAGGGGACTGAGGAACGCCTTGTCTCCCCTCTTTCTCTAGATAGGTAACAAACCATCTACAGTCTGCATTCCCCTCTAGTGCATTCTGAAACACTGGAACTTCTTTAACCCTGAAACTCGAAAGAAAAAAAGGCTTATATTTTATTGCACAAATCCATGACCATCTTAGAGACAGGAGGCCTGACTTTCTAAAGGAAACATTAATTTCAACACTATCCAACAAATAGATCTTTCTTTGCTCTGTGAGAAAACCCAGATCTTTGTAAGCATTGTAAAATTAAATCTGCCCTCTTGGCAGCCATATCAGACAAGCCTACAAAATATAACTTCCAAAAGTTGAGGTACAAACCCTTGGGGAACCCTGAAATGCAACTTCTGGGTGCCCAACCAGCCTCCCATATTTTGGACCCCCAATACCCATATATCATCAGCTCCTCTGGTAATGCCACTCAAGAAACCCACAACATCACTGTTGCCCCTACAGAAAATGCCCAATAGACATGGTGTTACTAGGATTCAAGTTTCCTTCTCATTGCAGGACCTTAAAAAAATAAAATGAGCCCCAGGCAAGTTCTGTAATAACCCAGATACATATATAGAGTCTTTCCAAAATTTAACCCAAGTGTTTAATGTTACATGGAGAGATGCTATGCTGCTTTTAAGCCAAACCCTAACTGTTAGAAATAGGCAGGCTTACGGGCAGCAAAAAAACCTCAAAAACAAACAGTAGTTTTCCTATAGCCAGTCAGAAAAGAAACTCAGTCGAAAGGGGGAAAAAGTGACAGAATCCCCATTTGCAATAAGAATAAAAACAATGCCCCTTAAATATCCTAATTGGAGCCCTTGTGATCCTATAGGAATTGGAAAATAAAAGACTGTCTGATGTGCATATTAGAAAGCTTGCAAAGAACCATAATCAAGCATGTTAGTTACTCTAACCTGTCCTTGTTAAATCAGAAACCAGATAAAAATCCCATGAACTTTTTGAAAAGGCTGAGAAAAACTTTAGTAAAACACACCTCCCTGTGTTCTAATTCAATAAAAAAGGTTTATTACTTAGACTCTAATATCAGAAGGAAGTTGCTAAAACAGGCCCTGTTCAAACATCTTTCTAGGTTTTATTATCCTCAAGTTGAAACTTTGCAGTATTTAAATAACAGTGTTCTCTGTGCCCCAACTAAGGAGGTCTCAGGAAGGCATTAAGGCTTTCCTCAATTTTTTAGCTGAAAGGGAATATAGGCTCTCAAAATTTAAAGCTCAGCTCTGTCAAAATACAATAAAGTAGATAGGTCTAATCAGAAGGTACAAGAACACCAGGTAAAGAAAGAATTAAACTCATTTTCTCCATTTCCTTTCCCAAAACTCTTAAACAGTTGGAGGGGTCTTAGACATTACTGGTTTTTGCAAATTCTGGGCACCTGGGAATGGTAAAATAGCTAATCTTTTATACCATCATATTAAAAAGAACCCTGAAGCACCTAAAAACTCACTCGCTAACTTGGGAACCTAATACTAAAAAGCCTTTAACCAACTGAAGCCAGTCTTACTTAAAGCACCAACCCTCAGTTCTCTCATAACGAAGGAATTTAATCTCTATGTGTCAAAAACGAAGTGAATGACCACGGGAGTTTTAACTAAGGCTCAATGTCCAGCTAAACAACCAATGGGTTATCTAAGCAAGAAACTTGACTTGATGGCTAGAAGATGGCCAGCCTACCTCTGAGCAGTTTTGGTGGTTGCTTGTTGGTACCAAAGGCCATGAAGTTAACAATGGGAAATGACTTTCCATTCCCACATTGGACTGCTGTCCTCTAAGGGAAGCCTCTGGCTAATAATCACCTCTTCAAATATCAAGCTTTGTTGCTAAAGTGATCTGCAGTCCAGTTGAAAACTTGCCCTTGCCTGAACCCAGACACTTTCTCCCAGAGGAAACTAAGGAGCCTAAACAGGATTGTAAACAGGTAGTGGTGTAAACTGGTAAAGGAAATAATAAGAATCACTGTTTATATACTCTGTAAAGTTTTGGTTAATTAAAAAAACCTTTTTTAAAGTGCACTTGCCTTAATGAAAAGTGAATATCCAACCTATAAATATATTCAAAAAGCCTTTCTATTTTTATCTTTATAAAACCTGTTTTCCTGGAAGAGGATTTTTTTCTCACTTAATTACTTTTCTCCACCCTTACTTGTCACTGTTGATGCAAGCATAGAAGGCCCTAAAATAACCTCTGGAGGCCTGGGACTCCTCAAGAAAACAAAAAAGCCACCACAAATTACATTTTAAAAGAAATTCAACTTTTTTTTTTTTTTCATGAAAGCCCTAGAATTAAAAGTAAATAAGTCCTCTCAAAATATGTCTTTTTCTTCTAGGTATGCTTGCTTATTAGGCCCTGGAAACCGTATTCCTAGCTTTGTTCCTTTTTTTTTTTTAAATGGGGACAGAGTCTCACTCTGTCACCTAGATTGGAGTGCAAAGGTGCAATCTTGGCTCACTGCAACCTCTGCCTCCTGGGTTCAAGCAATTCTCCTGCCTCAGCCTCCCAAGTAGCTGGGATTACAGGCACCTGCCACCATGCCCAGCTAATTTTTTTGTGTATTTTTAGTAGAGATGGGGTTTCACTATGTTGGCCAGGCTGGTCTCAAGCTCCTGACCTCAGGTGATCCACCCACCTCAGACTCCCAAAGTGCTGGGATTACAGGCATGAGCCACCGTACCTGGCCCCTAGCCCTGTTCATAAAGGTCCTCAACCAGAGACCAATAATCCAATTAGAAAATTGGCAAACAAAAAATCTTATAGTTACTGATCTTCTTCTGTCTATCTAGAGGGTTATATACGTGTTTTGTGTGATGTCTATAAAAAAATCCTCTAATTAATTGGTCTACAAATAAGCACTTAGATAAAATATTAAGACAAAATTAAAGGCTCTAGTGCCTCTTGGTTCATGTAACTTTAAGAAATAAAATACAAATATCTTACAAATGTAAATAGGTGGTCTAAATTATGCAGGTCAAATAGTAGGTCTGCTAAATGTTTTAATGTTGTAAACTGCTTCTTTAGCCTTCAAGAACTGTTAACCTGCCAGTTTCACAATTAGTAAGGCCTGGTGACATATAAAACTAACCATGCCTCTAACTATACTGGTAGAAGTCAGACTTTATCTGCTCCTAACACATAATTAAAACAACTTACCAGGTTTTACATTAAAGTTAAAATTATGAAAAGCTACCATTATAACATGTAATTGAAACTACTAAAAATGTATTTGCAAGCAATGTGTGTAAAAACCGTAAAATTTTTTAATAAAAAATTGTAAGAAGGTACAAAATTCTACATTTTTTCCTAGGAATAAATGATTGTCTTAAATTAAATATGTGAAAATTTTAAGCAAATTTAAAAAATACCATATAAATTAATTTTGTGAAAGAAAACTCTGTGTAAACATATTAGCTAAATTCAAAGGAATATCATATGATTTTTCTTTAAGGTTTTAAATGAAAGCACAACAAGGTTTTCTTAAGATGGTAATCACTCTATATCAAAAATTCTAGAAGATTATAAAAGATTTGTAAAAATCAGAGATCCATTCCAAGATGGCTGAATAGGAAGAACTCTGGTCTGCAGCTCGCAGCATGATCGAGGCAGAAGACGGGCGATTTCTGCATTTCCAACTGAGGTACCTGGCTGATCTCACTGGGACTCGTTGGACAGTGGGAGCAGCCCATGGAGGGCAAGCCGAAGCAGGGCAGGGTGTCGCTTCACCCAGGAAGCACAAGGGGTTGGGGAATTTCCCTTTCCTAGCCAGGCGAAGCCGGAACACACTGTACTTGGAAAAACAGGACACTCCTGCCCAAATACTGTGCTTTTCTCAAGGTCTTAGGAACCAGCAGACAAGGAGATTATCTCTCATACCTGGCTCGGTGGGTCCCATGCCCACAGAGCCCTCCCCACTGCTAGCACAGGAGTCTGAGATCAAATGGCAAGCTGGCAGCCTGGTTGGGGGAGGTGTGTCCACCACTGCTGAGGCTTGAGTAGCTAAACAAAGTTGCCGGGAAACTCGAACCGGGCAGAGCCCACTGTAGCTCAGGAAGACCTACTGCCTCTATAGACTCCACATTTGTGGGCAGGGCATAGATAAACAAAAGGCAGCAGACAGATTCTGCAGACTTTAACATCCCTGCCTGATAGCTATGATGAGAGCAGTGCTTCTCCAAGGATGGCATTTGAGCTCTGAGAATGGACAGACTTCAAGTTGATTCCTAACACCCGTGTAGCCTAACTGGGAGACATTTCCCAGTAGCAGCTGACAGACATCTCATATAGGTGGGTGCCCCTCTGGGCTGAAGCTTCCAGAGGAAGGATCAAGCAGCAATATTTGCTGTTCTGTCATAATTGCCATTCTGCAGCCTCCACTGGTGATACCCAGGCAAATAGGGTCTGGAGTGGATCTCCAGCAAATTCCAACAGACCTGCAACTCAAGGACCTGACTGTTAGAAAGAAAAATATCAAACGGAAAGGAATAGAAGCAACATGAACAAAAAGGACATATACACAAAACCCCTTCTGTAGGTCACCAACATCAAAGACCAAAGGTTGATAAAACCACAAAGATGGGGAGAAACTAGAGCAGAAAAGCTGAAAATTCTAAAAACCGGGGCGCCTCTTCTCCTCCAAAGGATCACAGCTCCTTGCCAGTAATGGAACAAAGCTGAATGGAGAATGACTTTGATGAGTTGATAGAAGTAGGCTTCAGAAGGTCGGTAATAACAAAGTTCTCAGAGCTAAAAGAGCATGCTCAAACCCATCACAAAGAAGCTGAAAACTTTGAAAAAAGACCTTAAGTGACCTGATGGAGCTGAAAACCATGGCACGAGAACTTTGTGATGTATGCACAAGCTTCAATAGCTGATTCGATCAAGTGGAAGAAAGGGTATCACTGATTGAAGATCAAATTAATGAAATAAAGTGAGAAGACAAGGTTAGAGAAAAAAGACTAAAAAGAAACAAACAAAGCCTCCAAGAAATATGGGAGCACACTGATTCATAAAGCAATTCATCAGAGACCTTCAAAGAGACTTAGACTCCCACACAATAATAATGGGAGACTTTAACACCCCACTGTCGATATCAGACAGATCAATGAGACAGAAAGTTAACAAGGATATCCAGGAATTGAACTTAGCTCTGCACCAAGTGGACCTAATAGACATCTACAGAACTCTCCAGCCCAAATCAACAGAATATACATTCTTCTCACATTGCACTTATTCTAAAACTGACCACATAATTGGAAGTAAAGCACTCCTCAGCAAATGTAAAAGAACAGAAATCAAAACAAACTATCTCTCACACCACAGTGCAATCAAATTAGAATTCGGGATTAAGAAACTCACTCAAAACCACAAGATATGGAAACTGAACAACCTGCTCCTGAATGACTGCTGGGTAAATAACAAAATGAAGGCAGAAATAAAGATTTCCTTTGAAACCAATGAGAACAAAGACACAACATACCAGAATCTCTGGGACATATTTAAAGCAGTATGTAGAGGGAAATTTGTAGCACTATACACCCACGGAGAAAGCAGGAAAGATCTAAAATTGACATCCTACAATCAAAATTAAAAGAACTAGAGAAGCAAGAGCAAGCAAATTCAAAAACTAGAAGGTGAGAAACAACTAAGATCAGAGCAGAACTGAAAGAGATGGAGACACAAAAAAAACCTTCAAAAAATCAGGGAATCCAGGAGCTGTGATTTATAGATCTTTAAAGAAAAAAAGAGAGAAGAATCAAACAGATGCAATAAAAAATGATAAAGGGGATATCACCACCAAACCCACAGAAATAAAAACTACCATCAGAGAACACTATTAACACTTGTATGCAAATAAACTAGAAATCTAGAAGAAATGGATAAATTCCTGGACACACACAGCCTCCCAAGACTAAACCAGGAAGAAGTTGAATTTCTGAGTAGAGCAATAACACGTTCTGAAATTGAGGCAATAATTAATAGCCTACCAACCAAAAAAAGTCCAGGACCAGACAGATGCACAGCTGAAATCTACCAGAGATACAAAGAGGAGATGGTACCATTCCTTCTGAAACTATTCCAATCAATAGAAAAAGAGGGAAGTCTCCCTAACTCATTTTATGAGGCCAGTATCATCCTGATACCAAAGCATGGCAGAGACACAACAACAACAAAAAAGAGAATTTTAAAACAATAACCCTGATAAACGTAGATGCAAAAATACTCAATAAAACACTGGAAAACCAAATGCAGCAGCACATCAAAAAGCTTATCCACCACAATCAAGTCGGCTTCATCCATGGGATGCAAGGCTGGTTCAACATATGCAAATCAATAAATGTAATCCATCACATAAACACATACAATGACAAAAACCACATGATTATCTCAATAGATGCAGAAAAGGCCTTCAAAAAAATTCAACACTGCTTCATGCTAAAAACTCTCAGTAAACTAGGTATTGATTGAATGTTTCTCAAAATAATAAGAGCCATTTATGACAAACCCACAGCCAATATCATACTGAATGGGCAAAAACTGGAAGCATTCCCTTTGAAAACTGGCACAAGACAGGGATGCCCTCTCTCACCACTCCTATTCAACATAATGTTGAACGTTCTGGCCAGGTCAATCAGGAAAGAGAAAGAAATAAAGTGTATTCAATTAGGAAAAGAGGAAGTCAAATTGTCCCGGTTCACAGATGACATGATTGTATATTTAGAAAACCCCATCGTCTCAGCCCCAAATCTCCTTAAGCTGATAAGCAAAGTCTCAGGATACAAAATCAATGTGCAAAATCACAAGCATTCCTATACACCAATAACAAACAAACAGGAACCCAAATCATCAGTAAACTCCCATTCACAATTGCTACAAATAGCATAAAATACCTAGGAATACAACTGCCAAGGAATGTGAAGAACCTCTTCAAGGAGAACTACAAACCACTGCTCAACAAAATGAAAGAAGACACAAACAAATGGAAGAACATTCCATGCTCATGGACAGGAAGAATCAATATTGTGAAAATGGCCATACTGCACAAGGTAATTTATAGATTCAATGCCATCCCAATCAAGCTACCATTGACTTTCTTCAGAGAATTGAAAAAAACTACTTTAAAGTTCATATGGAACCAAAAAAAGAGCCCATATTGCCAAGACAATCCTAACCAAAAAGAAGAAAGCTGGAGGCATAACGCTACCTGACTTCAAACTATACTACAAGGCTACAATAACCAAAACAGCATGGTACTGGTACCACACAGATATATAGACCAATCGAGCAGAACAGAGGCCTCAGAAATAACACCACACACCTACAATCATCTGATCTTTGACAAACTTGACAAAAAAAAGAACTGGCGAAAGGATTTCTTATTTAATAAATTGTGTTGGGAAAACTGGCTAGCCACATGTAGAAAGCTGAAAGCAGATCCCTTCCTTACACCTTATATAAAAATTAACTCAAGATGGATTAAGGACTTAAATGTTAGACCTAAAACCATAAAATCCCTAGAAGAAAACCTAGGCAATACCATTCAGGTCATAGGCATGGTCAAGGACTTCATGACTAAAACACCAAAAGCAATGGCAGCAAAAGCCAAAATAGAAAAATGGGATCTAATAAACTAAAGAGCTTCTGCATAGCAAAAGAAACTATCATCAGAGTGAAAAGACAACCTACAGAATGGGAGAAAATTTTGGCAATCTACCCATCTGACAAAGGGCTAATGTCCAGAATCTACAAAGAACTCTAACAAATTTACAAGAAAAAAACAAAGAACCCCATCAAAAAGTGAACAGAGGATATGAACAGGCATTTCTCAAAAGAAGACATTTATGCAGCCAACAGACACATGAAAAAATGCTCATCACTTGTCATCAAAGACATGCAAATCAAAACCACAATGAGATACCATCTCATGCCAATTAGAATGGTGATCATTAAAAAGTCAGGAAAAAACAGATGCTGCAGAGGATGTGGAGAAATAGAAATACTTTTATACTGTTGGTGGGAGTGTAAATTAGTTTAACCATTGTGGAAGACACTGTGGTGATTCCTCAAGGATCTAGAACTAGAAATACCATTTGATCCAGCAATCCCATTACTGGGTGTGTACCCAAAGGATTATAAATCATGCCATATAAAGACACATGAACACACATGTTTATTGTGGCATTATTGACAATAACAAAGACTGGGAACCAACCTAAATGTCCATCAATGATAGACTGGATTAATAAAATGTGGCACATATATATCATGGAATACTATGAAGCCATAAAAAAGGATGAGTTCATGTTCTTTGCAGGGACATGGATGAAGCTGGAAACTATCATTCTCAGCAAACTAGCACAAACACAGAAAACCAAACTCCACATGTTCTCACTCATAGGTGGGAATTGAACAATGAGAACACTTGGACACAGGGTGGGGAACATCACACACTGAGTCCTGTTGAGGGGTGGGGCCCTGGGGAAGAGAGAGCATTAGAAGAAATACCTAATGTAAATGACGAGTTGGTAGGTGCAGCAAACCAACGTGTCACATGTAAACCTATGTATCAAACGTGCATGTTGTGCACATGTACCCTAAAGTATAATAATAATAATAATAAACGTGTAAAAATCTCACTTTGTGGTCAAACTGGTTAAGATTAAATAGAATTGTCTATAATTTCATTAAAATTGGGGTTAACATTAATAGTAAACCAATGCAAGAGTAAAATTTGACTTTCTCTTTTTAACAGGATTTTTATGTAATAGTAAGGGTTAAAAAAAGGTTTTTGCTTTTTCAAATTTTTAATTCTTCATGTTGGCAAAACAAATAACTTGTGGTAATCTGAAATTCTATTCCATAAGATTAACTGTTTTAGACTTCTAACATATTTAACAAGCTCCCCAAAATCAAACTTCAGTCTCAAGGTTGTATTTTCTGATGACTGACATTTTGGTGCTAGAGTCCCTAAAGTATTAAAAAGAAGGCAAACAGAATTATTTAATATGTTTAGGAACACGGGATTGTCAAAATGATGTCTATTTTTTTTTTTCAGTTTATATTTGAGTGTATAATATTAACATTTGTTCCAAAACCATATGGGGTGTCTAAGGTTCTAATGTCTAAATATGTGCTATCAATCAAAATTAAGGTTGTTATGTTGGGTCATTGTAAACTACAGATAACCAAATTTTTTGTCAATCATGTTTCTAACTGTAACCCTGGACATTTTGTCATTGGCAGACAATTTTCTTGTTTTAATCCCCTTAAAAAATGGCTTCTAATCAGCTGTGGAACTTTAACAGGTGCTCTCAAATGCGGGTTTCTGATAAGAGATAAAAGTACGGAACTCATAAAAAGCAAAATGTTTATGGATATCAAGCAGAACAAAGTTAATAGAATAGATTTAGCTAATAGAAAACTAAAGCAATGTTTTTAACTTTGGCTTAAAACATTGCTAATTCTAGGCCGGGCGTGGTGGCTCAAGCCTGTAATCCCAGCACTTTGGGAGGCCGAGGCGGGTGGATCACGAGGTCAGGAGATCGAGATCATCCTGGCTAACACGGTGAAACCCCGTCTCTACTAAAAAATACAAAAAACTAGCCAGGCGACGTGGTGGGCGCCTGTAGTCCCAGCTACTCGGGAGGCTGAGGCAGGAGAATGGCGTAAAACCCAGGAGGCGGAGCTTGCAGTGAGCTGAGATCCGGCCACTACACTCCAACCTGGGCAGCAGAGCGAGACACCGTATCAAAAAAAAAAAAAAAAAAAAAAAAAAAAAGTTAATTATTATTTTGTTTTGCAGAGTCAGAACTCTCTTAAAAGTTTTAAACAATTGAGCAAGATGTACTGCTGTAAACATAATTTGGACCTTGTCTGTTTCTCTTTGCCTGGTTCGCTAAAAATCAAAAACTAGTTGTAAGTATTCTTAACTTACAACAATATAGTTACTTGCAGCAGTGAAACAAAAATCCATTTTCTTTTCTTTTCTTTTCTTTTTTTTTGAGACATAGTCTCACTCTGTCTGTAGCTGGCATGCAGTGGCAAAATCTCAGCTCACTGCAACCTTGCCTCCTGGGTTCAAGTGAGTCTCCTGCTTCAGTCTTCTGAGTAGCTGGGACTACAGGCGTGCAACACCCCAGCCAGCTAATTGTTGTATTTTTAGTATAGATGGTGTTTCACCATGTTGGCCAGGATGGTCTGAATCTCTTGACTTCCTGATCTTCTCACCTCAGTCTCCAAGAGTGCTGGGATGACAGGCATGAGCCACTGTGCCCAGCTAAAAAATCCATTTTTTAATGCAATGAAACACAATAGAAAAATGCTAGTTGTTTTACCAATGCTTTAACTGGAAGGGTGTGTTTTCCTTTCAGAAATCAAGTTTAAGTTGCAAAGCCAGTAACAGTCTCTTGGGAAAGCTAGTCTCATACCTTGTCTACACAGTCCTCATACAGAATTCCTGGCCTGTGGTGAGTAAAAAATGTCACTTTCTAACAGGCTCAGAAACACTATGCTCTTGGAACCTAAAAAGTACAGTTTACCCAACTCACAGGCATTTAAGGCTACAAATCCATGGCTTGGCCCAGGTTTAAAAAGTCCTATCTAAGATTTCTTTTGGAACAGAGTTTCACCAAAGCCTATCAAAAAGGCCTATGTAGAGGTAGTTATTCTTGCTGTACTATGATCATATAGTCAGGCCAAGTATAATGCTAAAGTCTATTTTACAAACAATTCAGTCTATTTTGAGTTGTTTTTAACAAAACAAAATCTAAAAAAAAAAAAAAGAAATGATCTTTCAAAACTTACCATACATTTCTTATGAACTTCTAGTCTCGTTCATTGTTTTCAAGTTTTTGATGATATTTTAAACTAACCCTGCTTATTCCTATAAGCCAACCAGTGATCTCTGCCTGCAGCTCAGAAAAAATAGAAAGGGATGGGTAATGTGAAAATCTAAATCAGTATTCTAGTTCTAATCAATTATTCTGCAAATCCTGCCGGGTGATGAAAATAAATAAAGTGCCAATAACCCAGAGGCTTCTTTTATCAGAAAGTGAGATCAAGAGAGCTAACCAAAGCCAAACCTTATGCACTCAAATCTTAGCAAACATAACTATAGCTACCAGTTATCGGGGTGTGTCAGCAGTCTTAACATTTTTAGGCTTTTCCTACTCTCCTTGTTTCATTTCAATGTATGTCCTCTGGTAAATCAGATTGTTTCTTTTTCCCTAAAAACTACCAAGCTCCAAGTGGTAATGCAAATGGAATGATACATAAACACATGTTTCTTCTGAGACACTTAAACCAGCCCTGGAAGAAATTCTAACTGTTGTTTTCTACACAGCACCACTCTCCACCCAGGCATAGCCAAAGATATCAATGCCTATTCTCCCTATCAGCAGTTAGGGTCTCCACTCCTGAGAGGGGACTGAGAGGGATTAGCTAGCTAGCCTAAGGTAGACAGCAAGGGAAGAGTCCCTGGAGAACCCCCAACCCATGAGTCAGTGCCTCATAACCACATACCCACCAAGCCAGGCATAATGGCACACACCTGTAATCCCAGTGACTCAGGAGGCTGAGGCATGAGAATTGCTTGAACCTGGGAGGTGGAGGTTGCAGTGAACTGAGATCACATCATTGTACTCCACCCTGGGTAACAGAGTGAAAGTCAGTCTCAAGAAAAAAAAAAATCACCTTTTATCAATATTTTAATTGTTTTATGTCTGAGTACTTAAGCATCAAGGACAGGACACTGAATTATGATAAGGGCATATTTAAATTTATAAAGTAAAAAATGATCATCAGAGTCTAATAATTGATAAATACAACAAATAATTCTTCATAGAATTATTCTGAGTATGTTTGACAAACAAGAAGGTGGCATAGGACCTTCTTGTCCTACTCATGTGAAGAGTTCTTCTCTCTCACTTTAGTCTCAATTCCCTACCTTAGAGCTACCACATACTCACATACTCAGAATAAGAAAAGTTAACTTATTTTCTTAGAAGGTTGTGATTCACATTTTATTCTATTACATCTTTTCTGCATTGCTGTTATAATACTGTTGAAATGCACCCTCTTTCACCAGAATACTTTTCTGAATCTGAATAGACTGACACTGGAGAAGATTAGCTCAGCACACTCACTTGAACGATCCCTTTGCTTTTCAGGCAGTAAAAATGCCTTCGAGGAGCGAAAATAAAGTGACTGCATATTAAGCAGAGAGTTATAAATGGAAAAACATTTGTTAATTGTTTGAAGATTACATTGCATGGTCTACAACTTAAAATATAAAAAGGAGTTCCAAGATGGCCAAATAGGAACAGCTCCAGCCTCCAGCTCCTAGCGTGAGTGACATAGAAGACAGGTGATTTCTGCATTTCCAACTGAGGTACTGGGTTCATCTCACTGGGGCGTGTTGGACAGTGGGTGCAGGACAGTGGGTGCAGCCCACCAAGCAAGAGCCAAAGTAGGGTGAGGCATCGTCTCACCCAGGAAGTGCAAGGGGGAAGGGAATTTCCTTCCTGGCCAAAGGAAACTGTGACACACAACACCTGGAAAATCAGGTCACTCCCACCCTAATACTACACTTTACCAAGAGTCTTAGCAAATGGCACACCAGGAGATTATATCCTGTGCTTGGTTCAGAGGGTCCTATGCCCACAGAGCCTCCCTCATTGCTAGCACAGCAGTCTGAGATCTAACTGCAAAGTGGCAGCGAGGCTGGGGGAGGGGTACCTGCCATTGCTGAGGCTTGAGTAGGTAAACAAAGCAGCCTTGAAGCTCGAACTGGGTGAAGCCCACTGCAGCTCAAGGAAGCCTGCCTGCCTCTGTAGACTCCACCTCTGGGGACAGGTCATAGCCAGACAAAAGGCAGCAGAGATATCTGCAGATTTAAATGTCCCTGTCTCACAGCTTTCAAGAGAGTAGTGGTTCTCCCAGCATGGAGTTTGAGATCTGAGAACGGACAGACTGCCTCCTCAAGTGGGTCCCTGACCCCCGAGTAGCCTAACTGGGAGACAACCCCCACCATGGGCAGACTGACACCTGACACCTCACATGGCCAGGTACCCCCTCTAAGATGAAGCTTCC
Organism: Rhinopithecus roxellana; assembly: GCF_007565055.1. NCBI lineage: Eukaryota > Metazoa > Chordata > Mammalia > Primates > Cercopithecidae > Rhinopithecus > Rhinopithecus roxellana. The sequence continues at coordinate 79,315,176 of NC_044560.1, read as the reverse complement.
AGAGGAACAATCAGGCAGCAACATTTGCTGCTCAGCAATATTCACTCTTCTGCAGTCTCCGCCGCTGATACCCAGGCAAACAGGGTCTGTAGTGGAGCTCCAGCAAACTCCAAGAGACCTGCAGCTGACGGTCCTGTTAGAAGGAAAACTAACAAACAGAAAGGACATCCACACCAAAACCCCAACTGTACATCACCATCATCAAAGACCAAGGGTAGATAAAACCACAAAGATGGGGAAAAAACAGAGCAGAAAAGCTGGAAATTCTGAAAATCATGAGTGCCTCTCCCCCTCCAAAGGAATGCAGCTCCTCGCCAGCAACAAAACAAAGCTGGATGGAGAATGACTTTGACGAGTTGAGAGAAGAAGGCTTCAGAAAATCAAACTTCTCTGAGCTACAGGACGAAGTTTGAACCCATCTCAAAGAAGCTAAAAACCTGGAAAAAAGATTTGACGAATGGCTAACTAGAATAACCAATGTAGAGAACTCCTTAAATGATCAGATAGAGCTGAAAGCCATGTCACAAATGCACAAGCTTCAGTATGTGACAAATGCACAAGCTTCAGTAACCGATTCTATTGATTGGAAGAAATGGTATCAGTGATTGAAGATCAAAGGAATGAAATGAAACGAGAAGAGAAGTATAGAGAAAAAACACTAAAAGGAAATGAAAAAAGCCTCCAAGAAATATGGGACTATGTGAAAAGACCAAATCTACGTCGGATTGGTGTACCTGAAAGTGAAGGGGAGAAAGGAACCAAGTTGGAAACACTGCAGGATATTATCCATGAGAACTTCCCCAACCTAGTAAAGCAGGCCAACATTCAAATTCAGGAAATACAGAGAACACCACAAAGATACTCCTTGAGAAGAGCAACTCCAGACACATAATTGTCAGATTCACCAAAGTCTAAATGAAGGAAAAAATGTTAAGGGCAGCCAGAGAGAAAGGTCAGGTTACCCACAAAGGGAAGCCCATCAGACTAACAGCAGATCTCTCAGCAGAAACTCTCCAAGCCAGAAGAGAGTGGGGGCCAATATTCAACATTCTTAAAGAAAAGAATTTTCAACCCAGAATTTCATATCCAGCCAAACTAAGTTTCATAAGTGAAGGAGCAATAAAATCCTTTACAGACAAGCAAATGCTGAGAGATTTTGTCACCACCATGCCTGCCCTACAAGAGATCCTGAAGGAAGCACTAAACATGGAAAGGAACAACTGGTACCAACCACTGCAAAAACATGCCAAAATGTAAGGACCATTGATGCTAGGAAGAAACTGCATCAACTAATTAGCAAAATAACCAGCTAATATCATAATGACAGGATCAAGTTAATACATAACAATATTAACATTAAATGTAAATGGGCTAAATGCTCCAATTAAAATACACAGACTGGCAAATTAGATAAAGAGTCAAGACCCTCATTTTGCTGTATTCAGGAGACCCATGTCACCTGCAGAGACACACATAGGTTCAAAATAAAGGGATGGAGGAAGATCTACCAAGCAAATGGAAAACAAAAAAAGGCAGAGGCTGCAATCCTAGTCTCTGATAAAACAGACTTTACACCAACAAAGATCAAAAGAGACAAAGAAGGCCATTGCATAATGGTAAAGGGATCAATTCAACAAGAAGAGCTAACTATCCTCAATATATATGCACCTAATACAGGAGCACCCAGATTCATAAAGCAAGTCTTTAGAGACTTACAAAGAGACTTAGACTCCCACAAAATAATAATGGGAGAATACCCCACTGTCAACATTAGACAGATCAATGAGACAGAAAGTTAACAAGGATATCCAAGAATTGAACTCAGCTCTGCACCAAGTGGACCTAATAGACATCTACAGAACTCTTCACCCCAAATCAACAGAATATACACTCTTCTCAGCACCATATCACACTTATTCCAAAATTGACCACATAGTTGGAAGTAAAGCACACCTCAGTAAATGTGAAAGAACAGAAATTATAACAAACTGTCTCTCAGACCACAGTGCAATCAAACTAGAACTCAGGATTAAGAAATTCAATAAAAACCGCTCAACTACATGGAAACTGAACAACCTGCTCCTGAATGACTACTGGGTACATAACGAAATGAAGGCAGAAATAAAGATGTTCTTTGAAACCAATGAGAACAAAGAGACAACATACCAGAATATCTGGGACACATTTAAAACAGTGTGTAGAGGGAAATTTATAGCACAAATTCCCACAAGAGAAAGCTGGAAAGATCTAAAATTGACACGCTAACATCACAATTAAAAGAACTAGAGAAGCAAGAGCAAACACATTCAAAAGCTAGCAGAAGGCAACAAATAACTAAGATCAGAGCAGAACTGAAGGAGATAGAGACACAAAAACCCTTCAAAAAAATCAATGAATCCAGGAGCTGGTTTTTTGAAAAGATCAACAAAATTGATAGACCGCTAGCAAGACTAATAAGAAAGAAAAGAGAGAAGAATCAAATAGATGCAATAAAAAATGATAAAGGGGTTATCACCACCGGTCCCATGGAAATACAAACTACCATCAGAGAATACTATAAACATGCCTAAGCAAACAAACTAGAAAACCTAGAAGAAATGGATAAATTCCTGGACACATACACTCTCCCAAGACTAAACCAGGAAGAAGTTGAATCCCTGAAAAGACCAATAACAGACTCTGAAATTGAGGCAGTAATTAATAGCCTACCAACAAAAAAAAGTCCAGGACCAGACGGATTCACAGCCGAATTCTACCAGAGGTACAAGGAGGAGGTGGTACTATTCCTTCTGAAACTATTCCAATCAATAGAAAAAGAGGGAATCCTCCCTAACTCATTTTATGAGGCCAACATCATCCTGATACCAAAGCCTGGCAGAGGCAGAACAAAAAAAGAGAATTTTAGACCAATATCCCTGATGAACATTGATACAAAAATCCTCAATAAAATACTGGCAAACCGAACCTAGCAGCACATCAAAAGGCTTATCCACCATGATCAAGTCGGCTTCATCCATCCCTGAAGTGTAAGGCTGGTTCAATATATGCAAATCAGTAAATGTAATCCAGCATAAAAACAGAACCAAAGACAAAAACCACATGATTATCTCAATAGATGCAGAAAAGGCCTTTGTCAAAATTCAACAGCCCTCCATGCTAAAAACTCTCAATAAATTTGACATTGATGGAATGTATCTCAAAATAATAATAGCTATTTATGACAAACCTACAGCCAATATCATACTCAATGGGCAAAAGCTGGAAGCATTCCCTCTGAAAACCGGCACAAGACAGGGATGCCCTCTCAGCACACCTATTCAACATAGTGTTGGAAGTTCTGGCCAGGGCAATCAGCCAGGAGAAAGAAAAAAAAGGAGTATTCAATTAGGAAAAGAGGAAGTCAAATTGTCACTGTTTGCAGATGACATGATTGTATATTTAGAAAACCCCATCGTCTCAGCCCAAAATCTCCTTAAGCTGATAAGCAACTTCAGCAGAGTATTAGGATACAAAATCAATGTGCAAAAATTGCAAGCTTTCTTACACACTAGTATCAGAGAAACAGAGCCAAGTCATGAGTGAACTCCCATTCACAATTGCTTCAAATAGAATAAAATACCTAGGAATCCAACTTACAAGGGATGTGAAGGACCTCTTCAAGGAGAACTACAAATCACTGCTCAATGAAATAAAAGAAGACACAAACGAATGGAAGAATATTCCATGCTCATGCATCAATATCATGAAAATGGCCATACTGCCCAAGGTAATTTATAGATTCAATGCCATCCCCATTAAGCTACCAATGATTTTCTTTACAGAATTGGAAAAAAACTACTTTAAAGTACCTATGGAACCAAAAAAGAGCCCGTATTGCCAAGACAATCCTAAGCCAAAAGAACAAAGCTGGAAGTATCACAATACCTGACTTCAAACTATACTACAAGGCTACAGTAACCAAAACAGCATGGTGCTGGTACCAAAACAGAGACATAGAACAGTGGAACAGAACAGAACCCTCAGAAATAATACCACACATCTTCAACCATCTGATCTTTGACAAACCTGAAAAAAACAAGCAATGGGGAAAGGATTCCCTATTTAATAAATGGTGCTGGGAAAACTGGCTAGCCATAAGTAGAAAGCTGATACTCGATCCCTTCCTTATGCCTTATACAAAAATTAATTCAAGATGGATTGGAGACTTAAATGTTAGACCTAAAACCATAAAAAGCCTAGAAGAAAACCTAGGTAATACCATTCAGGACATAGGCATGGGCAAGGACTTCACGTCTAAAACACCAAAAGCAATGGCAACAAAAGCTAAAATTGACAAATGGGATCTAATTAAAGTAAAGAGCTTCTTCTGCACAGCAAAAAAAAAAAAAAAAAAAAAAAAAACTATCAGAGTGAACAGGCAACCTACAGATTAGGAGAAAAATTTTGCAATCTACTCATCTGACAAAGGGATAATATCCAGAACCTATAAAGAATTCAAACAAATTTACAAGAAAAAAACAAACAACCCCATAAAAAAGTGGGCAAAGGATATGAGCAGACACTTCTCAAAAGAAGACATTTATGCAGCCAATAGACACATGAAAAAATGCTCATCATCCCTAGCCATCAGAGAAAAGGAAATCAAAATCACAGAGATACCATCTCACACTAGTTAGAATGACAATCATTAAAAAGTCAGGAAACAACAGGTGCTGGAGAGGATGTGGAGAAATAAGGACACTTTTACACTGTCGGTGGGACTGTAAACTAGTTCAACCATTGGGGATGACAGTGTGGTGATTCCTCAAGGATCTAGAACTAGAAATACCATTTGTCCCAGCCATCCCATTACTGGGTATATACACAAAGGATTATAAATCATGCTGCTATAAAGACACATGCACACGTATGTTTATTGCAGCACTATTCACAAAAGCAAGACTTGGAACCAACACAAATGTCCATCAATGACAGACTGGATTAAGAAAATGTGGCACATATACACTATGGAATACTATGCAGCCATAAAAAAGAATGAGTTTATTCCTTTGTAGAGACATGGATGCAGTTGGAATCCATCATTCTCAGCAAACTATCACAAGAACAGAAAACCAAACACTGCATGTTCTCACTCATAGATGTGAATTGAACAATGAGAACACTTGGACACAGGAAGGGGAACATCACACACCAGGGCCTGTCGTGGGGTGGGGGGAGAGTGGAGGGATAGCATCAGGAGACATATCTAATGTAAATGATGAGTTAATGGGTGCAGCACACCAACGTGGCACATGCATACATATGTAACAAATCTGCACGTTGTGCACATGTACCCTAGAACATAAAGTATAATTAAAAAAGAAAAAAATAATAAAATATATAATGCATAACATAAATACTGTACAATAGAATAAAAATGATGGAGTTGACCACAAAGGACAGCCAATGCTGTATTATAGCAATACAGAAAAATATATATCTACTGTCAGAAGAAGGTAACTTGAAGTATTTGAGAGATGTCTCTAAGAATGTAAAAATATTTTCAGTTTTAGATTCTGTAATAAATGTTTCTTAAGCATTTTTAATTTTCAAAAAAATTTGAGTGCATTCCTTGTCAGCTTTGTTTTCCTGAAGAATTTAAATATAATAGAGTAAAATAATACCTATTAAAAATGACTTTTCTGGTAATAGAGAAGTTTAATTTTTAGATTAAAAAAGTAAAATTCTACAAAATTATATGCAGACCAATTTAATCAGAAGCTACTTTCTTACAACTGTGAGAAATGACACAAAGATTCAACTTTTATGTCAGGTGGGAGAGAAAATGATTACTAGGGGCTAAAAAATTGTTCTTTCACTAATCAATGTTGATTTTTATTGTTATTTTGTCTCAAATTATGTTAATAAAGTAATGGCCTTGATCCAAAGAAATTTTTGAAAACATATAAAATTAAAATGTTTCTAGAAATAAAAAAGGAAAAAAGAGATATATAAATAAATAAGAAAAGAAAAAAGTGGATTACTCACAATTGCTAAGGTATGAAATCAACCTAAGTGTCCATCAACAGGTGAATGAATTTTAAAAAGTGATATATTTACACAAGGGAATGCTATTTATTTCTTAAAAAGAAAGAAGTCTTGGAGGTGGGCTCAGCAGTCTGTGCTTTAGCAAGCCTTGCAGAAATTCTGATGCACAACGAAGTCTGAGGGACACTGGAAAGGATAGTGTCCATATGATTGCTGGGTCACCCCACCTATCCTGAAAGTGAGGAACATCCCGAGTGAGACCAGTCAGTATATTGTAGCTCTTTCTCCAGCCACAACCAGAAAGTCTTTGCTTCCCCTTTGCCTTCCACCACGATGGTAAGTTTCCTGAAGCCTCTGCAGCTGTGCAAAACTAGAAAAAGATGCACACCCAAAAGCCTCATCTGAAACTTCCAGACAGAAACCAAGCATTTGGAAAGTCTCTTTGGAGAGTTTTGAACACAATTGCAGAAAAGAAAGCAACCCTACTCAGTGAGAAGATGATGAGAATGAAGACCTTTATGATGATCTACTTCCACTTAATAGTGACTTTACAATCCTTAACACTGCACTCAGCTGCCAAGCCAATGAATAAGATTGTGCATCACAGTTGAAATCTGTTCTCCACTCCTTTTGTAGTTGTTCTGAATTGGGTACCAGAAGCCAACTGTCTCATTATTAAGACGGCTTCTAAACTGATTCATTTTTGTGACACATAATGACTCTTAGTTGAGTTCTAGTTGTATGGTAAAAAATGCTGATAAAAAATATTGTCTACAGAGATGACAGTCAATTAAAATTAACTGTGAGTTATGCTAGGAGCTATACTTAATTCATTTAGACTTTATTTGGTCATTTTTAAAATATATTTCAAAGAAGAAAATTTTTTTAAAAACTCTTTTTATTTTCAACAACATTGATGAACCTGGAAGACACTAGGTTAAGTGAAATAAGCCAGCACACACACAAAATAATAGCAAATTATCTAATTTCTATGTAGAGAAGTAAAAAATTCAAACTCACTCCAGGTGTGAAGTGGCGGCCTTGTGTGTGATCTTTCTGCCCTCCCCAAGTTTGTATTTTCGACATTAAAGTCTACTTCTTAAAGTTTTAAATTGGAAAATAAAAAAAATTCAAACTCATAAAAGCAAAGAGTAGAATGATGATTGCCTGAAGCTGGAGGTGGAGATGTTGGTCAAAAGTAATGAGTCCTTCCTACATCTCTTACCTTAACAAATAAGTTATTCTTCTCTTTTTTAAATCACTAGGGAATTGAATTATTTCCTGAAGAATTACAACTGAAAGAATAACATGTTTATTAAAGCAATGAAGGTTGTATAATGAAATTTCAGAGGCTTAGCAAAATAATATATATTCTGCTCAAATCACCATTTCCTTTTTTTTTCTGATTAAGAGGACTTTTTTATGATCTTTCAGGGATTATATTTTCGTTCACCTTCTATCTGCATTCTCTTTCTTCAGCCAATTGATTAAAAAAGAGATGCAGAGAAGACACATTTTCTTCTCATCCACACATCACTTTCACTTGCTATTAGTCAATGTGATTTGAGCTGAGAATAGCAGTTTTCTATCATGAAAGCAACTTCTCAGAAATAAACAACACTCGGAAACAAAACTATAAATCTTTCAACAAAAGCTAACGTATTTTAAGCAAGCATATGCAGTAATAATAAAATGCTTGTGGTAGAATGGATTTATTTTGTTTATTTCTATTGAGTTCAGATAAGATTTTACCAAAAGCTAGCAAATATAGAGCAGAAAAAAGAATATTATCTGAAACAAGAATATTGTAAATGAAGGTAATTTGTCAATAGAAATAAGAATATGACCTCATGTTAATAGTCTCATCTAGAGTTGTACAACACCAAATGCTATTTTTTATTATAAACTGTATTTCATATAAGTATTCAATTTATATCATCCTCTTTCACTATTTCAATGCCTTCTCCACTTTGTATCAGTAGAAAACAGGTCACCTGCTTCCAAGAAAGCAGGCAATGCTCTTCTTACTTTTATGATGATGAAGAGCACTTGTTTCGGTGATAAACCTGGTTAATTTTTGGTATTTAGTAGACACTGGTTTCACCTTGTTGGCCAGGCTGGTCTCAAACTTCTGACCTCAGGTGATCCATCCGCCACAGCCTCCCAAAGGACTGAGATGACAGGCGTGAGCCACCACACTTGGCTCAGATTTATTCTTTGTCTGAAGTTGTCTTGGCTATTTGAACTCTTTAATTCTTTTGCATATATTTTAGAATAGTTTTTCTAATTCTATAAAAAAGCGTCATGGATAGTCTTGATAAAAACAGCACTTAATCTGTAGGTTGCTTTAGGCAGAATGACCATTTTAACTATATTATTTGAATCCATGAGCATCCAGTATTTTTCCATTTATTTGCATTCTCTCTCATTTCTTTCAGCATTGTGGTTCTTTGTAGAGATATTTTACCCCCTTGACTTAAAGTATTTCTAGGTATTTATTTTGTTGTGGCCATTGTAAATAGAGCTGTTTTTTATTTTGTTCTCAGTTTATTATTGGTGTACAGAAACTCTATGTATTTGTGTTGATTTTGTATTCTGAGATTTTTTTGACATCTTTAGGCTTAGGAGTCTTTTGGTGAAATCTCTAAAGTATTCTAGGTAGAGGATTATACCATCAATAAAGATAATTTGACTTCCTTTGCTTTCTATTTGGATTCCTTTTATTTCTCTGGCTAAGACTCCATTACTATGTTCAGTAGGACTGTTTAGGATAAATATTCTCATCTTATTTTTATTCTTATGGAGAATGCATGTAGTTTTTGCTTTTTTAGTATGTTTGTTAAGGATTTGTCATAGATGACTCTCATTCTTTTGAGGTATGTCTCATCAATGTCTAGTGTGTTGAGAATATTTTTGAGTCAATATTGGATTTTCTTGAATGCTTTCTCTGCCCCTACTGTGTTAATTAAATATTTTTTCTTTTAATTATCTTTACATGGTGAATCACACTTACTGACTTGCATATGATGAAACATCTTTGTATTTATGGAATAAAGCTCACATGATTGTAGCAAAATAACTTTGATTTGCTTCTGAATTCAGTTTGCTAGTATTTCATGGAGGATTATTGTTCCAATGTTCACCCAGAATATTGACCTGTAGTTTCCTTTGTTATGTTTTCAATAGATTTTAGTTTCATATATTTCACTGATTTCATACAATTAGGTTGAAATGCCACCTTGACTTTTTGGAATACTCAGTAGGTTTAGGACCAGCTTATCTTTGTATATGTAGTAAAATATGGCTGTGATTTCATATGATCCAGGACTTTTTATGGTTAGTAGTTTTATTATTACTTATTCAATGTCATTACACATTTTACATTTTTGCTCTGTTAAAGACTTCTGTTATTTTCTGTCAATATTGGGAAGTTTTGTGTATCCAGGAATTTATCTATTTTCTCTAAATTTTCTACTTTGCATGCATGTTCACAGAAGTCTCTGAGGATATTTTTAAATCTGTGTATAATCAGATGTGATTTCTCATCTCTAACATTTAAATAAATGCCGAATAAGAGTTTAACAAAATTCGACATTTCTTCATAAATTTCTGAAAAAAGTAGGTATAGGACAAATGAACCTCAAGCCAATAAATGCCACATATAACACACACATACACACAAAAAGCACAGCTAATAACATACTAAACAGGGAAATCTTGTAAGCTTTTACTCTAAGAGCAGACAAAAATGCCCACTTTCTTCAGTCTTATTAAACATAGTACTAACTCTCCAAGAAAGAAAAATTAGAAAATAAAAATCAAAGCACAGAGATTAGAAAAAATGTTAAATTATTCCGGTGTAATTTTTATTTCTATACATGATTTTAAGTAAATGAAAGCCTAAGACATTACTAAAAATTAGTAGGACTAATAAATGTATTAAACTGGCAGAATACAAAAGCAACATACAAGTGTCAGTAGAATTTCTATACATTGACAACTATCATTAAATGAAATTAAAGAAATTAAACACAATTGGAAAAATATTAATCATAAATTGGCATTACTAATATTGTTAAACATCTGTATTATACAAAATGATGTACAGCTATAATGCAACCTCTACCGAAATACCAGTGACATAATTAACAAATTTTTAAAAATACATCTAGAATTTATTGGGTATCACAAAAGGCCCTGAATAGCCAAAGTAATCAAGCAATAGAAAAAGTGAAGGTATCACTCTGCCTGACTTTGAGATATACTAAAAAGCTGTAGTAAAAAAAAAAAAAAAAAGTGTGGTACCTGAAGTAAAACAGACACACAGGCGAGTAGAGAAGAAAAAGGAGACCAGAAATATATTGATGTATTTACAGCCATCTGATTTTTAAATAAAGGTGGCAATTTCTTAGGGAAAAGGCAGCATCTTCAATAAATGGTGTTGAGAAACTTTATATCCACATGTACAAGAATATAATAAGACCCTCAACTAATACCATATATAAATAAATACTTAAATAAAATAAAAACACAAAATAAATTAGATACTTAAAATAAAAATACAAAATAAATTAGATACTTAAATGTAAGATCTAAAACTCTGAAACTACTATAAACAACATAGACTGAAAGCCCTGTTACACTGGTTGGGCAGTGACTTTTAAAATTTGACTTCAAATCCCAAGGAACAAATTGAAAAAATAAATGAATCAGATTATTTTAAATTTAAAAACTGCTGCACAGAATATAATACAATCAACAGGATGAGGCAACCAAAAAATGGAAGAAAATATTTGCAAATCATAAATGTGATAAGGAATTAATATCAAAACTATATAACAAAATCAAATGACCATACAACAAAAAACAACTATTAAAAATGAGTAAAAGGCTTAAATACTTTTCAGAAAAAGACATACACACGGCCAACAGATATATTAAAAACATGCTCAACGTCAATTATTATCAGGGAAAGGCAAGCAAAAAAAAGAATTATGAGATACCAACTCACTTCTGTTAGAAGGACTCTAAGAAGAAAAAGTGTTGGTAGAATTCTGAAGAAAAGAAAATGCTTGCACACTATTTGTTTGAATGTAAGTGAGGACAGCCATTATGAAAAACAAAATAGTTTTCTTAAAAAACTTAAAAATCAAACTACCATATAACAATTGCACCACTGTATATCCAAAACAAATGAAATTAGAATGAAGAAACATTTGCACTTCTAGGTTGTTTGCAGCACTCTTCACATGTAAAATATATAAAATCAACAGTTCAACATCTAATGAGTAAATAAAGGCAATGTGGTAGATGTACACAATGGAATAATATTCATCTTTAAACAAAAACTCTATTATTTTCAATCACATGGATTACCCTGGAGGACATTATATTAGCTGAAATAAGGGAAGCACAGAAAGATTAATGTCTCATGATTTCACTTACACATGGATTCTAACAAAGTTAATCTCATCAATGTAGAGTAAACTGGTGACCACCAAATGCCAAGGTATTTAGAAGAAATGGGTGGATTGAAAGATGTCTGTCAAATAATACGTAATTATACTTGGATAAAAGAAATAATTTCTTTTTTTTTTTTTTTTTTTTTTTTTGAGACGGAGTCTCGCTCTGTGACCCAGGCTGGAGTGCAGTGGCCGGATCTCAGCTCACTGCAAGCTCCGCCTCCCGGGTTTACGCCATTCTCCTGCCTCAGCCTCCCAAGTAGCTGGGACTACAGGCGCCCGCCAACTCGCCCGGCTAGTTTTTTGTATTTTTTAGTAGAGACGGGGTTTCGCCGTGTTAGCTAGGTTGGTCTCGATCTCCTGACCTCGCGATCCACCCGTCTCGGCCTCCCAAAGTGCTGGGATTACAGGCTTGAGCCACCGCGCCCGGCCAGAAATAATTTCAAGAGACTTATTGTACAGCATGGTGACTATAGTTCATAATGTATTCGTATTTTTGAAAAATGTTTAAAATTTCATGTTGTCTAACCATAAAAATGTTAACAATATAAGATAAAGTATTAATTACCTAGTTCTAAGCATTTGACAATGTATATATATACTTCAAAATGTTGTTTAATGAAATACCCATTTGTCAAGTTAAGAATAACAATGTTTCAAATACTGTCTGTCTCTTTGCTGTTTTCTCATTTGTCAGTCATAACCACAGGAACTTTGATGTTTAACAGCATGTTCTGAACCCAGCACAGTGCATGGGAGAAGTCAAAGACTTTAGGGCTTTTATTTTAAGCTTGGGGTACCTGGAGTTACTGGTGCTTATGGCAATAGTATGAAAGACATGAAAAGGGCAGGCTTGCTTATGCTCACATGATTGGCCACTGTGTGATCACAGTAAACTGGTTTGCATGCAAAGTAACAGGAAATGTTTTAATCCAAAAGCTGCCATTATCTCCAAAAGTTTTCAGAGAACATCATCTAAGAGATCACTACAGTTACGTGACTAAGAATATAAACTGTAGACTAAACTTCAACCACAAACATTTATTTAAAAAATGAGTGATAAATTTCTCCAAATTGTAGTATCAATATAGAAAGTAAGTATTATTTCAAATTTACAGTGGTTATTTTATTGTTTTGCAATCTTTAACATTCACACTTTAAATAGAGGATTTTGCATGGAAATGTAAGTTGTTCTGTAAGTACATCCTAAATAACTAAATTTAAAATTGCTCACTATTAATTCTCTTAAAAATTTAATTTTTATATGTATGTTCTAGCAAATTACATATTTGCTACACTTTGTCTAAAAGCCTAACATTTTTCTTTTACAAAGAAACACCATGATGATTTAATCCTCTCTTCGGTAGACAGTGTATGTCTTTTACGTTAATTAGCCAATCTTAAAGTTATATTGATAAGCAAACTTTCCAGTCAAAACTAATTTTTCAGTGCATTAAAAAATACCAATGTCCTCCTTAAAACCTACAACATACCGTGTGAAACCACATGGCAGGAAAACAACAGTGAGAAAACTGTAGTCGTAACACAGAAAAAGAAGGTCTGTGATGCATATATGGATTGAATGCACATAAAAGGATAAAACTTAGATAATTAGGACATGAATGAAGCATTTCTCTTTAAATTCAACAAGATTCAGCTTTGCAGCCTGGAAAAAATGTTCTCACATGAAGAATAAATGTTATTTCTTTGCAATTGGTATTTTCCATCTCTGACTTGAAGTTACAAACTAACTTTAGCAGGAATATTTATGACTAATTATGGAGCATCTGTTATACACTGAACACCATCATGTTTGTTTGCTACATTTATATATAAAAGCATCCACATGACTTACGAAGCTTCCCTAGTACTTACTGAAACAAATTGACTCAATAAATAAAATTTACTTATGTCACTTATAAAAAGGTAAGGGAATAATTGAAGACAAGTAAGCTTATATAGGGTTCTAGGAGCTAATGGAATGTTTTAACTAAATAAAATGTAATAATACACAAATTGTGGAATTACTTCTAAAAATAATTTTGTGTGCATGATGAAATTTTATAAAAATTATTCTTATAACTACAAATGAGCTCAGATAATAAATACTTCATAAACTATAAAACAAAAAAACAGGAAACAAAAAGATTATGGGTCTAGGCCGGGCGTGGTGGCTCACTCCTGTAATCCCAGCACTTTGGGAGGCTGAGATGGGTGGATCACCTGAGGTCAGGAGTTCAAGACAAACCTGGCCAACATGGTGAAACCTCATCTCTACTCAAAATGCAAAAATTAACCAGGCGTGGTGGCACATGCCTGTAATCCCAGTTACTCGGGAGGCTGAGGCAGGAGAATCATTTGAGCCCAGGAGGCAGAGGTTGCAGTGAGCCAAGACCATGCTATTTGCACTCAAGCCTGGGCAATAAGAAGGAAACTTGGTCTCAGAAAAAAAAAAAAAAAAAAAAAAAGATAATGGGTCCAGATTGAGTATCATGCAAATAAAAACAGAAAATTTGCATGGAAAGATTCTAAATGATAAGCTATAAGATAGTGTCATAAACTGAATACAAAGCAGAGCATACATTCTCTTTTAACATTTTTGAGGATTTTTGTTTTCTAGTAAATGAGACATCTTATTAAAATGCTTTGTTTTGTTTCAATATTGCTCTTTTCTTCTGAAAACAGTTACAAACTTATACTCAAACACCCTTATTCCTTAAACCTAAGTTATATCTTTAGACTAGTAGATGTGTATATTTAACTGTATGTAAGTCAAAACTAAAACTCCATTATGTGCTCTCAGGCAGAGGCCACATGTTGAAAAAATACATAATAAAGTTTTGAAAGTTATTCAGGACTCAGAAATATATTGATTTTATTTATGCTTATATATAATTTTTATGATACCATAAAAATAACCATGTAGCCAATAACAATTTAACTGTACAATTTAGAGTAACTAAGACTGCAGAATTGAATTGTTTGTAATACAAAACCTAAAAGCCAGAGGTTATAGGTACCTTATCACAGTGTGATTATTATACATTGTTTGACTGTACCAAAATATGCCATATATGACATAAATATATACACATATGTACACACAAAAACTAAGAAAAATAAATGTAATGTAAAAAAAATTAACCCACAGGAACCATATTCTTTAACTTATTTGCAGTTTAAAGCCACTGAAAAAGAATACTAGAAATGTTAGTCTATTATGCTACCAAATAGTGTATTGTTACCATCTTTTAAATACACCCTTGAGTAAGGTGGAATAAGTTAAAATTAGTGGCATAATAACACTTTGCTGAATGTATAACAGTATTTAACATATCATAAATGTTAAATTAAAAAATTAACACACAATTTAAAACTTTAAAACTGTAGTTTTATCACATAAACGTACAATTAGTAAAATGACATACTAATTTAATTATTTTAATTTTAACTATAACTAAGAACGATTTTCTCTCATAATAACGTATTAGAATATTACTGAGGGCTGGGTGCAGTGGCTAACACCTATAATCACAGCACTTTGGGAAGCCAAGGCAGGCAGATCACTTGAGGTCAAAAGTTCAAGAACAGCCTGGTCAACATGGTGAAACCTTGCTTTACTAAAACACAAAAATTAGCTGGATGTGGTCATGGGCACCTGTAATCTCAGCTACTTGGGAGGCAGAGACAGGAGCATAGCTTGAACCTGGGAGGAGGAGCTTATAATGAGCCGAGATTATGCCACTGCACTCTAGCCTGGGCAACAGAATGAGATTCCCTCTCAAAAAAAAAAAAAAAAAAAAAGAACATTACTCTGAACACCTACCTCATACATCACTCAATTCTATAAGTTAACCACAAACAGCTTTTCTACTTAGATTTTCATCATGCATCTTACATTTTAATGTCCTCAGTCATCCATAAGAAAGGTAATAAATAATGACCACCTAATAAAAGTCTCCCAAATCTTTGATGCAGAAAGAATTATCACAGGCTTTTACATGTGAAAATAACGAAGAAATAGCATTAATTGAAGAGTTGAATTCCATTAGTATTCAGTTTCCAAATAAGCTGTTTTTTTGTTTTTTTTTTTTTTGTCTTTTGAGACAGAGTCTCACTCTGTCACCCAGGCTGCAATGCAGTGGCAACATCTCAGCTCACTGCAACCTCTGGCTCCCAGGTTCAAGTGATTCTCATGCCTCAGCCTCCCAAGTAGCTGGGACTACAGGTGTGCACTACCATGCTTCGCTAATATTTGTATTTATTTTTAGTAGACATGGGATTTCACCATGTTGGCCAGGCTGGTCTTCAACTCAGGTGATCTGCCCACCTCAGCATCCCAAAGTGTTGGCCTTACAGGTATAAGCCACTGTGTCTGGCAAAAAAAAATCTGTATTTTCAGGACAAAAGTATACTTTAAATGAAATTATAACTCTTCAAAGATCTACTTCTTTTAAAGTTACATACAAATAATTTTTCTTTTTACCAACTTTAGGTTTGAATTTTTTTCCTATACTCAGCAATCTGATTAAGTGTAATGTCTGAAGTTTGAGAGACAGGTATTTCTACTGTGGATTCTCTGATATTTACTTAATTTTGGATTAAATTTTTAAAATATTTACTGTATCTGCAAAAATATACTTTAGTATAAACTTTTGTGTTTTATAATCCATAGTTTTTGAAAAAATGTTTTTCCAAATTCATTAAATTTGCAGGGTTATTCTTCAATATAAATTCCCTGATGTTGAGCAAAGTTGGAACAACTACCTCAGGGTTTTCCTGTAGTACAAAATGTGTACAATAAAACCTGTGAAGGTACTACAGTCCTCTTTATATTTGTAATGTGTTTCCTCAAAATAAATATTCTTCTGTACTTTAAGGGCTTATATTTTCTGAAAGATCTATTGATACCAATTCCACTTTTAATGCTTTTATTTAGTATGAACTCTCTGATATTGACTAAGATGTGAGAAGATATTAATGATGTTCACAATTTTTTTTCCCCAGTCTCCCCCTCTGTTGCCCAGGCTAGTATAAATGCTTTCCTTTGCAATAAGGCATGAGCATTGGTTAAATGTTTTGCCACATTGTTCGTACTAGTTTTCTCCAGTATGAGTTATCTTACCTACAATGAAGTGTGACAGCCATTTAAAGGCTTTGCCACATTCTTCACATTTCTAGGATTTCTCACCAGTATGATTTCTTTTATACTCAGAAAAGTTTCAGGTTTTGCCAAAAGCATTGTCACATCTTTCAGGTTTGTAGTTTCTCTCTAGTATGAATTAGCCTGTGTCTGTTAAGAATTGAGGATCTGTTAGAGGCTTTCCCACATTCTTCACATGTGTATGGTTTCTGTCCAGTATGAGTTGTCTTGTATGTGGTAAGCCTTAAGGACTGCTTAAAGGCTTTGCCACATTCCACACAATTGTAGGAATTCCCTCCAGTATGAATTACCTTATGTTTAGTAAGGATTGAGGAACAGTTAAAAAATCTGCCACGTTCTTCACATTTGTAGGGTTTCCCTTCTGTATAAATTCCCTTATGTTCAGTAAGGGTTGAGAACTAATTGAAAGCTTTGCCACATTTTTCACATTTGTAGGGTTTTTCCTCCAGTATGAATTCTCTTATGAGTAGTAAGGTGTGAGGATTGGTTGAACTCTTTATCACATTCTTCACATTTGTGGAATTTCTTTCCAGCATGAATTTTCTTATGTTTATTGAAGACTGAGACTCAGCTAAAGGCTTTGCCACATTCTTCATATTTGTAGGGTTTCTCTCCAGTATGAATTCTCGTATGTTCACTGAGTCTTGAGGACCAGATGAAGGCTTTGCCACATTCTTCACATTCGTAGGGTTTCTCTCCAGTATGAATTACCTTATGTTTAGCAAGGGTTGAGAAGTTACCATAGGCTTTGCCACATTCTTCACATTTGTAGGGTTTCTCTCCAGTATGAATTCTCTTATGTACCGTAAGGTTTGAGGACCGGTTGAAAGCTTTGCCACATTCTTCACATTTGTAGAGTTTCTCTCCAGCATGAATTGCCTTATGTGTTGCAAGCCTTGAGGACCAGCTAAAGACTTTGCCACATTCTTCACATTTGTAGGGTTTCTCTCCAGCATGATTTCTCTTATGTTCAAAAAGGCTTGAGGGCCAGCTGAAGGCTTTGCCACATTCTTCACATTTGTAGGGTTTCTCTCCAGTATGAATTACCTTATGTTTAGCAAGGGTTGAGAAGTTACCATAGGCTTTGCCACATTCTTCACATTTGTAGGGTTTCTCTCCAGTATGAATTCTCTTATGTTCTGTAAGGTTTGAGGGCCGGTTGAAAGCTTTGCCACATTCTTCACATTTGTAGGGTTTCTCTCCACCATGAACTGTCTTGTGTGCAGTAAGGGTTGAGGCCTTACTAAAGGCTTTGGCACATTCTTCACATTTGTAGGGTTTCTCTCCACTATGAATTCTCGTATGTTCACTGAGTCTTGAGGGCCAGCTGAAGGCTTTGCCACATTCTTCACATTTGTAGGGTTTCTCTCCAGTATGAATTACCTTATGTTTAGCAAGGGTTGAGAAGTTACCATAGGCTTTGCCACATTCTTCACATTTGTAGGGTTTCTCTCCAGTATGAATTCTCTTATGTTCTGTAAGGTTTGAGGGCCGGTTGAAAGCTTTGCCACATTCTTCACATTTGTAGGGTTTCTCTCCACCATGAACTGTCTTGTGTGCAGTAAGGGTTGAGGCCTTACTAAAGGCTTTGGCACATTCTTCACATTTGTAGGGTTTCTCTCCACTATGAATTCTCGTATGTTCACTGAGTCTTGAGGACCAGATGAAGGCTTTGCCACATTCTTCACATTTGTAGGGTTTCTCTCCAGTATGAATTACCTTATGTTTAGTTAGGTTTGTGACCCTACTGAAGGCTTTGCCACATTCTTCACATTTGTAGGGTTTCTCTCCAATATGAATTCTCTTATGTTCCATAAGGTTTGAGGACCACTTAAAGGCTTTGCCACATTCTTCACATTTGTAGAGTTTCTCTCCAGCATGCATTGCCTTATGTGTTGCAAGCCTTGAGGACCAGCTAAAGACTTTGCCACATTCTTCACATTTGTAGGGTTTCTCTCCAGCATGATTTCTCTTATGTTCAAAAAGGCTTGAGGGCCAGCTGAAGGCTTTGCCACATTCTTCACATTTGTAGGGTTTCTCTCCAGTATGAATTACCTTATGTTTAGCAAGGGTTGAGAAGTTACCATAGGCTTTGCCACATTCTTCACATTTGTAGGGTTTCTCTCCAGTATGAATTCTCTTATGTTCCATAAGGTTTGAGGACCGGTTGAAAGCTTTGCCACATTCTTCACATTTGTAGAGTTTCTCTCCAGCATGAATTGCCTTATGTGTTGCAAGCCTTGAGGACCAGCTAAAGACTTTGCCACATTCTTCACATTTGTAGGGTTTCTCTCCAGCATGATTTCTCTTATGTTCAAAAAGGCTTGAGGGCCAGCTGAAGGCTTTGCCACATTCTTCACATTTGTAGGGTTTCTCTCCAGTATGAATTACCTTATGTTTAGCAAGGGTTGAGAAGTTACCATAGGCTTTGCCACATTCTTCACATTTGTAGGGTTTCTCTCCAGTATGAATTCTCTTATGTTCCGTAAGGTTTGAGGGCCGGTTGAAAGCTTTGCCACATTCTTCACATTTGTAGGGTTTCTCTCCAGCATGAACTGTCTTGTGTGCAGTAAGGGTTGTGGCCTTACTAAAGGCTTTGGCACATTCTTCACATTTGTAGGGTTTCTCTCCACTATGAATTCTCGTATGTTCACTGAGTCTTGAGGACCAGATGAAGGCTTTGCCACATTCTTCACATTTGTAGGGTTTCTCTCCAGTATGAATTACCTTATGTTTAGTTAGGTTTGTGACCCTACTGAAGGCTTTGCCACATTCTTCACATTTGTAGGGTTTCTCTCCAATATGAATTCTCTTATGTTCCATAAGGTTTGAGGACCACTTAAAGGCTTTGCCACATTCTTCACATTTGTAGAGTTTCTCTCCAGCATGCATTGCCTTATGTGTTGCAAGCCTTGAGGACCAGCTAAAGACTTTGCCACATTCTTCACATTTGTAGGGTTTCTCTCCAGCATGATTTCTCTTATGTTCAAAAAGGCTTGAGGGCCAGCTGAAGGCTTTGCCACATTCTTCACATTTGTAGGGTTTCTCTCCAGTATGAATTACCTTATGTTTAGCAAGCGTTGAGAAGTTACCATAGGCTTTGCCACATTCTTCACATTTGTAGGGTTTCTCTCCAGTATGAATTCTCTTATGTTCCGTAAGGTTTGAGGACCAGTTGAAAGCTTTGCCACATTCTTCACATTTGTAGAGTTTCTCTCCAGCATGAATTGCCTTATGTGTTGCAAGCCTTGAGGACCAGCTAAAGACTTTGCCACATTCTTCACATTTGTAGGGTTTCTCTCCAGCATGATTTCTCTTATGTTCAAAAAGGCTTGAGGGCCAGCTGAAGGCTTTGCCACATTCTTCACATTTGTAGGGTTTCTCTCCAGTATGAATTACCTTATGTTTAGCAAGGGCTGAGAAGTTACCATAGGCTTTGTCACATTCTTCACATTTGTAGGGTTTCTCTCCAGTATGAATTCTCTTATGTTCCGTAAGGTTTGAGGACCGGTTGAAAGCTTTGCCACATTCTTCACATTTGTAGGGTTTCTCTCCGGCATGAATTGTTTTATGTACAGTCAGGGTTGAGGCCTTACTAAAGGCTTTGGCACATTCTTCACATTTGTAGGGTTTCTCTCCAGCATGACTTCTCTTAAGTTCAATAAGGCTTGAAGACCAGCTGAAGGCTTTGCCACATTCTTCACATTTGTAGGGTGTCTCTCCAGTATGAATTCTCTTATAATAAGTAAGGGTTGAGGACCAGTTAAAGGCTTTGCCATCTTCTTCACATTTGTAGGAATTCTCTCTAATATAAATTCTTTTATGTTGACCTAGGTGTGAACGCATGCAAAATGATCTGACATATTCCTTACATTTCAAAAGCTTTTTTCCAGTATGCCTTATCTTATGTCTTTTTGAATTTGAACATTTATGAAAGACGTTTGCATATTTGCCACATTGAAATACTTTGCTCTGTGTAGTTGTCAAACTCTGGTTAAGCTTATTATAACCTTTTTTGTGCACCTTATACTCATCCACATTGGTACAACCAATTTTTAAGTGTAAATTCTCAGATCCACATTTTTCATATCTTCTCAATATCACTTTTCGGAGAGAATCTTCTATGCGCTGCTCTGGCCAAAGGTGTTGAGCAAAATGAGAACATACAACTGAAAAGAAATAAAAATAACAAATTAGTCCACTTATTAGACTCAGATAAATAGTTTCCAAATCTAACCTATACAATTATTCAAACTACATAAGCAAGATGACATTGCAATATGACACAGACCCTAATTCTTCACAGACATATAAATGTAAACATACAGACCAAAATACATATATGGATAATTTATACATGAGTTAAGTGTGTACAGTGTCTGAATTAAACCCAATGCAAAGAACCACATAGAAAAAAGAAAAGTTTGTTAAATTTACCCATTACAACTCTTTCTGCTCCTCAGTATTACCTAGTCCCTTCAGAAGTAAATTGTAACTTCTGGCTTTTTTTTAAAGGAAAGTAAAATATTGGCACGTACAACTTAATTTCTGTCTTCTACTGGCCTTTCCACACACTGGTTTCTGTCTCCCATGACATAAACTGCTGAAATAAATGATGGTATACTTTCAAATGACACTTTGAGTCTGCTGAGACCAAAGGTAAATACATTGCAGCAGAGCACTGCAGTGCTGCAGAGAGAGAACAGGTGTACCAGGTAATCACTTTTCAGGAGAAACATAATCTCTTTAAACTAAAAGTAAGCACAAAATTTCAGACAAGACAAATCTGAAGAACATGTTTGACAGACCCACACAATCTCTAGTCAAGACCATTGCTTTCTGACTATGCCAGGACAAAGCTACATTATAAATGTTGTGACAGGTAACCTTTTTAAATGTCCAAATCTCAAAGATTACATACAATCTATACAAAATAGGGCAACATAATCCCACCAAAAATATTATTAAAATTTCAGAAAGAAAACATTAAAAATTTATATACTAATTTTAAAAATGGAATAATAATGCATGAAACAGGAACACAAAAGACTATAAAAAGTTAGAAAAATGAGGATAAAAACAAAAATATCTAAATTGTGGTGATAAAAATACAAAAAGAAATAATTGAAAGATTCTAAAATTAAGAAATGTAAAAATAAAAAAGCTCAAAAAGCAAATTACAATACATACAAACATATTCATAACAAAAACATATTTATAATCACAATTTCAATAGTTACAGACAAAAAGAGAATCTTGGGAGCTGCAAGATAAAAGTGATTTGCAAACATAGTCTTATGACACGGTTAGACGAATTGCTAACAGGAAGAACCAGTTTAGAGAAGAACATAAATGATCTGATGGAGATGAAAAACACAGCATGAGAACTTCGTGAAGTATGCACAAGTATCAATAGCTGAATCGATAAAGCAGAAGAAAGGAGATCAGAGATTGAAGATCAACTTAATGAAATAAAGCAAGAAGACAAGATTAGAGAAAAAAGAATAAAAAGAAATGAACAAAGCCTCCAAGAAATATGGGACTATGTGAAAAGACCAAATCTACGTTTGATTAGGGTACCTCAAAGTGACAGGGAGAATGGAATCAAGTTGGAAAACACTTCAAAATATCATCCAGGAGAATGTCCCCAACCTAGCAAGACAGGCCAACATTCAAATTCAGGAAATACAGAGACCACCAGAAAGATACTCCTTGAGAGGAGCAACCCCAAGACACATAATTGTCAGATTCACCAAGGTTGAAATGAAGAAAAAAATGTTGAGGGCAGCCAGAGAGAAAGGTTGGGTTATCCACAAATGGAAGCCCATCAGACTAACAGTGGATCTCTCTGCAGAAACCCTACAAGCCAGAAGAGAGTGGGAAGCCAATATTCAGCATTCTTAAAGAAAGGAATTTTCAACCCAAAATTTCATATCCAGTCAAACTAAGTTTTATAAGTGAAGGAGAAATAAAATCCTTTACAGACAAGCAAATGCTGAGAGACCTGCCTGTCTTACAAGAACTCCTGAAGGAAGCACTAAACACACAAAGGAACAACTGGTACCAGCCACTGCAAAAACATACCAAATTGTTAAAGACCATCAACACTATGAAGAAACTGCATCAACTAATGGGCAAAATAACCAGCTAGCATCATAATGACAGGATCAAATTCACACGTAACAATATTAACCTTAAATACAAGGGCTAAATGCTCCAATTAAAAGACACAGACTGGCAAATTGAATAAAGAGTCAAGATCCATCTAAGTGCTGTATTTGAGTCTATATGTGCAAAGACACATATAGACTCAAAATAAATGGATGGAGGAATATTTACCAAGCAAATGGAAAAAAAAAAAAAAAAAAAAAAATCCTGGGGTTGCAATCCCAGTCTCTGATAAAACAGATGTTAAACCAACAAAGATCAAAAGACACAAAGATGGGCATTACATAATGGTAAAGGGGTCAATGCAACAACAAGAGTTAACTATCCTAAATATATATGCACCCAATACAGGAGCACCTAGAATCATAAAGCAAGTTCTTAGGGACCTACAAAGAGACACAGATTCCCACACTATAACAGTGGGAGACTTTAACACCCCACTGTAAATATTAGCCTGATCAATGAGACAGAAAACTAACAAGGATATTCAGGAAGTGAACTCAACTCTGGACCAAGCAGACTTAATAGACATCTACAGAACTCTTTACCACAAATCAACAGAATACACATTCTTCTCAGCACCACATCGCACTTATTCTAAAACTGACCACATAATTGGAAGCAAAATGCTCCTCAGCAAATTTAAAAGAATGGAAATCATAACAGTCTCTCAGACCACTGCAATCAAATTAGAACTCAGGATTAACAAACTCACTAAAAATCGCACAACTACATGGAAACTGAACAACCTGCTCCTGAATGACTACAGGGTAAATACTTAAATGAAAGTAGAAATTAAAAAGTTCTTTGAAAACAATGAGAACAAAGACACAAAATACCAGAATCTCTGGGACACAGACAAAGGAGTGTCTAGAGGAAAATTTACAGCACTAAATGCCCACAAGAGAAAGCAGGAAAGATCTAAAATAGACATGCTAAAATCACAATTAAGAGAACTAGAAAAGCAAGAACAAACAAATTCAAACCCTAGCAGAAGATTAACAAATAACTAAGAGCAGAACAGAAGGAGAGAGAGACAGAAAAAAACCCTCAAAAAATAAAAATAAAATAAATCCTGAAGAGGCCAATAACAAGTTCTGAAACTGAGGCAGTAATTATTAGCCTAGCAATAAAAAGTGTCCAGAACCTGATGGATTCACAGCTGAACTCTACCAGAGGTACAAAGACGAGCTGACCTATTCTTTCTGAAACTATTCCAAACAATAGAAAAAGAGGGAAGCCTCCCTAACTCATTTTATGAGGCCAGCATCATCCTGATACAAAAACCTGGCAGAGACACAACAACAGCAAAGAAATGTCAAGCCAATATCCCTGATGAACATGGATGTAAAAATCCTCAATAAAATACTGGCAAACTGAATACAGCAGCACATCAAAAAGCTTATCTACCATGATCAAGTCGGCTTCATCCCTGGGATGCAAGGGTGGTTCAACATAGGCAAATCAATAAACATAATCCATCACATAAACAGAACCAATGACAAAAACCACATGATTATCTCAATAGATGCAAGAAAAGGCCTTCGATAAATTTCAACACCCCATTCGTCCTAAAAACTCAACAAACTAGGTATTGATGGAACGTATCTCAAAATAATAAGGGCTATTTATGACAAACCCACAGACAATATCATACTGAACGGGCAAAAACCAGAAGCATTCCCTTTGAAAACCGGCACAAGACAAGGATGCCTCTCTCACCACTCCCATTCAGCATAGTATTTAGAAGTTCTCGTGAGGGCAATCAGGCAAGAAAAAGAAATAATGGGTATTCAAATAGGAAAAGAGGAAGTCAAATTCTCTCTGTTTGCAAATGACATGATTGTATATTTAGAAAACCCCATTGTCTCAGCCCAAAATCTCTTTAAGCTGATAAGCAACTTCAGCAAACTCTCAGGATACAAAATCAATGTGCAAAAATCACAAGCATTCCTATACACCAATAATAGAGAGAGAGCAAAATCATGACTGAGCTCCCATTCACAATTGCTACAAAGAGAATAAAATACCCAGGAATACAACTACCTGAGGGATGTGAAGGACCTCCTCAGGGACAACTACAAACCACTGCTCAAGAAAATAAGAGAGGACACAAACAAATGGAAGAACATTCCATGCTCATGGATAGGAAGAATCGATATCGTGAAAACGGCCATACTGCCCAAAGTGATTTATAGATTCAATGCTATCCCCATCAAGCTACCATTAACTTTCTTCCAGATTTTGAAAAAACTAAATTTAATATGAAACCAGAAAAAAGCTCATATAGCCAAGACAACCCTAAGCAAAAAGAACAAAGCTGGAGGCATCATGCTACCTGACTTCAAACTATATTACAAGGCTACAGTAACCAAAACAGTATGGTACTGGTATCAAAACAGATATACAGATCAATGGAACAGAACAGAGGCCTCAGAAATAATACCACACATCTACAACCATCTAATCTTTGACAAACCTGAAAAAAACAAGCAATGGGGAAAGGATTCCCTATTCAATAAATGGCGTTGAAAAAACTGGCTAGCCATATTCAGAAAACTGAAACTGGACCCCTTCCTTATACCTGTAGAAAAATTAACTCAAGATGGATTACAGACTTAAATGTAACACCCCAAACCATAAAAACCCTAAAAGAAAACCTAGACAACACCATTCAGGACACAGGCATGGGCAAAGACTTCATAACTAAAACACCAAAAGCAATGGCAACAAAAGCCAAATTGACAAATGGGACCTAATTAAACTAAAGGGCTTCTGCACAGCAAAAGAAACTATCAGAGTGAACAGGCAACCTACAGAATGGGAGAAAAAATTTCCAATATATCCATCTGACAAAGGGCTAATATCCAGGATCCATAAAGAACTTAAACAAATTTACAAAAAAAGAAAAAAAAAGAACATCAAAAAGCGGGCAAAGGATATGAACAGATACTTCTCAAAAAAAGATATTTACGTGGCCAAAAACATATGAAAAAAAGCTCATCATCACGGGTCATTAGAGAAATGCAAATGAAAACCACAATGAGATACCATTTCATCCCAGTTAGAATGGTGATCATTAAAAAGTCAGGAAATAACAGATGCTGGAGAAGATGTGGAGAAGTAGGAATGCTTTTACACTGTTGGTTGGAGTGTAAATTAGTTCAGCGATTGTGGAAGACAATGTGGCGATTCCTCAAGGATCCAGAACTAGAAATACCATTTGACTCAGCAATTCCATTACTGGGTATATACTCAAAAAATTATAAATCATTCTACTATAAAGACACATGCACACATGTTTATTGCAGCACTATTCACAATAGCAAAGATTTAGAACCAACCCAAATGTCCATTAGTAATAGACTGGATAAAGAAAATGTGGCACATACACACCACGGAACAGTATGCAGCCATAAAAAAGGATGAGTTCATGTCCTTTGCAGAGACATGGATAAAGCTGGAAACCATCATTCTCAGCAAACTAACACAAGAACAGAAAACCAAACACAGCATGTTCTCATTCATAAGTGGGAGTTGAACAATGACAACACAGGGACACAGGAAGGGGAACATCACACACCGGGGCCTGTGGCGGGGTGGAAGGCTAGTGGATGAATAACATTAGGAGAAATACCTAATGTAGATAACAGGTTGATGGGTACAGCAAACCACCAGAGCACGTGCATACCTATGTAACAAACCTGTACGCGCTGCACATGTACCCCAGAATTTAAAGTATAATTAAAAAAAAATCAAAACAGAATATTAATAAGGAAACAGACTACTTAAAGGTGGGATAAAACAACTATTTCTGACAGAGGTATAGAGAGCACTCCTCAACATCAGGATACACACCCTTCTCAATTGCTCATACAACATATTTCTTGATAGACCACCTCTTAGGCCAAAAAAGAAGTCTTACCAAATTTTTTAAAACTGAAATTTTATGAATTATTTTCTATGACTAAACTCAAATGCAAGTATACAACAATAATAGAAAAAAAACTGGAAAAAAAAATGCGAGGCATGGTGGCTCACGTCTGTTATCCCAGCACTTTGGTAGGCCGAGGCAGGTGGATCACGAGGTCAGGAGATCAAGACCATTCTGGCCAACATAGTGAAACCCTGTCTCTACTAAAATGTGAAAAACTAGCCAGGCTTGGTGGCACACACCTGTAGTCCCAGCTACTCAGGAGGCTGAGGCAAAGGAATTGCTTGAACCCAGGAGGCACACGTTGCAGTGAGCCGAGATCGTGCCACTGCACTCCAGCCTGGAGATAGAGCAAGACTCCGTCTCAAAAAAAAAAAAAACAAAAAAAACCCATATATATATACACACATAGGAATTTAACAAAACACTCAAGCACGCTCTTATGCAAAGGATGTAATAGTTAATATTGTAAAGATATTCATCCTGGTCAATGTAATCTACAAATTTAATGAAATGTTTTTCAAATTTCTCATTGTATTTTTGAAGAAACAGAACCAGCAACCCCAAAAGTATATCGAACCCCAAAGGCAATAAAGTTCCCAACAATCTTAAAATAAAAATAATAATAAAGGAATGTTGCAGGCATTAAAGTTCCTGATTTCAAAAGACATTACAAAGCTACAGAATTAAAACAACCTGGTATAAGGATGAAAATTAAACTAATGAAATAGAATGCAACCCATATATATATACTTTAACATGTATGGTCATATGAGGAGTCCTTTACATAGCAATAATTATTACTGTAAGCTAACAGGTAAAGGCAATGCAAATTTCTGTCACCAAATCATTCAGTAAATACAACTTGAAATATAAAAATACTGGAATATCACTCAGTTTTCAAAAAGCAGAAAACAGTCTACCAATTATAAAGATAAGTCTTGATAACATTATGCAAAATGAAATGTCAGCCACAAAAAGACAAAGATTGTAAGAGATAGATATAAAGCATTTACATTCTCAGAAGCAGATTAAAAGAAAAAGGTGCCCTATTTGCTTAACCCCCAACAGCAAGAAAGTTTGTCAGTCATCCATGACAAAAATGTCTTAATGAAAGAACCAGGCCTCATGGTTAATATCTGTAATGACAGCTACATGGTTGGAGAATTGATTCAGGCCAAAATTTTACGACCAACCTGGGTTATGCACTGAGACCCCATCTCAGAAATAAGTGCCTTTAAGAGAGCTTTGAGATCCACGGAGGGAATTGTGAAACTTTGCTGAGCCCAAGATTGAGGAGCACCCTTTTCAGAAGGCAAGCTTTCATTCAGGTGGCAAACTACAGGACCCCTGCTCTTGACTACAGACCAGAAAAATGTCCCACCCAACTCCGTCCCACTGAGAATTTTGAACTTACTCTGTAAGCATCCCAAACTCCTCCCAGGCACAGTCTGTGAGAGGTCTTGGTCTTCCAGAGGCCTGGAGAGATACCCATTTAGAGCCATGCTGGCAGGCCTGCTGACCTTGGTCCCAATAGCAGTTCCATGACTCAGTTCCAGCTTCCTAAATCACAGTTCATGGCCAGTTCTCCCTAAGTAGAAACCCACAGTGACCTCAGAAATCCTCTCTGGTACTCAGTGAAAGCCGTACTAATCCACATCCTAATATAAAGCCCACCACATGCAGACCTGACTGCAGAAACCTGCCCAAGCATCTATCCTACTGAGCAAAGTCCTGAAGGATATTTACTGTGTCCAAAAATAAAATGGGAATTACAACTACCCAAGCCCTTTCTGATAAGCCGACCCTAGTGCAGAGCCAGCAGCCCTGTAACCAAGCTACAACCTTGCTCTACTACAAACCCAGAGGGCATTCTATAACCCTGGGGGCCCAAGAAAGGAAGATTTTTACCCTCTGAAACCAGTTTATCAAAACTTTGAGGTGTTTGCTCCTTCAAATTGAGACACCAACATAAAAGTATATTGTGCCCATCGTCAAAGCTTCTATTTTAACAATGCACTTGATGTATGTGGAAGAAAAATTAGTCAAAAAAATTTTAAAGTCATTGAAATTGAAGACAAGTAAAACATTGCTGCTTGTAGATCATGCAATGTTCTCTATAAAAAAACCATAAACAGTACATTAAAACCTTTTAAAACTAATAAGTACACTCAGTAAATTAGCAAAATATAAAATTAACATACAAGTTATGATTCCATAAACTTAAACTATCTGATAAAATAGAGGAAGAAAACAATCTTATTTAAAATAGCACTAAAATAATAAATATCTGAGGACAAATTTAACCGAGGAGCTGAAAAACTTTTCAAGTGAAAGATTTATCAATGAAAAATGAGAGAACACAAATAAATTTAAATATATTTTCTCTATCGATTCAAAGAATAAACGCTAAAACACCATATTATCCAAAGTGATCTCTAGATTCAATAAACTCTCTATCAATATTCCAGTGGTTTTTTTCACAGTAATGAAAAATACAATCATAAATTTACATGAAACTACAAGAAACTGTGAATAGCCAAAGCAATCTTGAAGAAAAAGAAAAAAGCAGAAGGACATCATACTTCATAATTTCAAACTATATTTCAAGACTATAATAAAAACAGGATGAAATGTGCAGAAAAATGAACAAAAAACACCCAATAATACAGAAACCACTACTCTCACACATTTCAGAGATGATGGAAAACACATTTCAGAGATGATGGAAAAAAGAGAACTTAAAAGATAGTCTAACATGGAGTGTCTTAAAATTATGCAAACATCTGTGTGTCCACAAAAACAAAAAAACTCAGATTGCACACTCTCTTGTATGCCATGAACAGTACTTTGGCTGTCACTGTAAACTTGAAGATTACTGAAGGAAAAGAAGAATTCTTAGATATTTTAAAAGCAAAACAGAGAAGATGCCCCTGTGTGAGACAAAATTTAAAAATAAAAATAAAAATTAGGCTTTCCGGGTGGGCGGAGCAAGATGGCTGAATAGGAACAGCTCCAGTCTCCAACTCCCAGCGTGAGCGACACAGAAGACCGGTGATTTCTGCATTTTCAACTGAGGTACTGGGGTCATCTCACTAGGGAGTGCTGGACAATCGGTGCTGGTCAGTTGCTGCAGCCCGACCAGCGAGAGCGGAAGCAGGGCGAGGCATCGCCTCACCTGGGAAGCGCAAGGGGGAAGGGAATCCCTTTTCCTAGCCAGGGGAACTGAGACACACAACACCTGGAAAATCGGATAACTCCCACCCCAATACTGTGCTTTAAGCAAACGGGCACACCAGGAGAATATATCCCACACCTGGCCGGGAGGGTCCCATGCCCACGGAGCCTCCCTCATTGCTAACACAGCAGTCTGCGATCTAACTGCAAGGCAGCAGCGAGGCTGGGGGAGGGGCGCCCGCCATTGCTGAGGCTTAAGTAGGTAAACAAAGCTGCTGGGAAGCTCGAATTGGGTGGAGCTCACAGCAGCTCAAGGAAACCTGCCTGTTTCTGTAGACTCCACCTCTGGGGACAGGGCACAGTTAACAACAACAACAAAAGCAGCAGAAACCTTTGCAGATGCAAGCGACTCTGTCTGACAGCTTTGAAGAGAGCAGTGGATCTCCCAACACCGACGTTGAGATCTGAGAAGGGACAGACTGCCTGCTCAAGTGGGTCCCGGACCCCTGAGTAGCCTAACTGGGAGACATCCCCCACTAGGGGCAGTCTGACACCCCACACCTCACAGGGTGGAGTACACCCCTGAGAGGAAGCTTCCAAAGTAAGAATCAGACAGGTACACTCGCTGTTCAGCAATATTCTATCTTCTGCAACCTCTGCTGCTGATACCCAGGCAAACAGGGTCTGGAGTGGACCTCAAGCAATCTCCAACAGACCTACAGCTGAGGGTCCTGACTGGCAGAAGGAAAACTATCAAACAGGAAGGACACGTATACCAAAACCCCATCAGTACGTCACCATCATCAAAGACCAGAGGCAGATAAAACCACAAAGATGGGGAAAAAGCAGGGCAGAAAACCTGGAAATTCAAAAAATAAGAGCGCATCTCCCCCTGCAAAGGAATGCAGCTCATTGCCAGCAACGGATCAAAGCTGGTCAGAGAATGACTTTGACGAGATGAGAGAAGGCTTCAGTCCATCAAACTTCTCAGAGCTAAAGGAGGAATTATGTACCCAGCGCAAAGAAACTAAAAATCTTGAAAAAAGAGTGGAAGAATTGACAGTTAGACTAATTAATGCAGAGAAGATCATAAACGAAATGACAGAGATGAAAACCATGACACGAGAAATACGTGACAAATGCACAAGCTTCAGTAACCAACTCAATCAACTGGAAGAAAGAGTATCAGCGATTGAGGATCAAATGAATGAAATGAAGCAAGAAGAGAAACCAAAAGAAAAAAGAAGAAGAAGAAATGAACAAAGCCTGCAAGAAGTATGGGATTATGTAAAAAGACCAAATCTACGTTTGATTGGGGTGCCTGAAAGTGAGGGGGAAAATGGAAACAAGTTGGAAAACACTCTTCAGGATATCATCCAGGAGAACTTCCCCAACCTAGTAGGGCAGGCCAACATTCAAATTCAGGAAATACAGAGACCACCACAAAGATACTCCTCGAGAAGAGCAACTCCAGACACATAATTGTCAGATTCACCAAAGTCTAAATGAAGGAAAAAAATGTTAAGGGCAGCCAGAGAGAAAGGTCAGGTTACCCACAAAGGGAAGCGCATCAGACTAACAGCAGATCTCTCGGCAGAAACTCTACAAGCCAGAAGAGAGTGGGGGCCAATATTCAACATTCTTAAAGAAAAGAATTTTCAACCCAGAATTTCATATCCAGCCAAACTAAGTTTCATAAGTGAAGGAGAAATAAAATCCTTTACAGATAAGCAAATGCTTAGAGATTCTGTCACCACCAGGCCTGCCTTACAAGAGACCCTGAAGGAAGCCCTAAACATGGAAAGGAAAAACTGGTACCAACCATTGCAAAAACATGCCAAAATGTAAAGACCATGAAGGCTAGGAAGAAACTGCATCAACTAATGAGCAAAATAACCAGTTAATATCATAATGGCAGGATCAAGTTCACACATAACAATATTAACCTTAAATGTTAATGGACTAAATGCTCCAATGAAAAGACACAGACTGGCAAACTGGATAAAGAGTCAAGACCCATCAGTCTGCTGTATTCAGGAGACCCATCTCACATGCAGAGACATACATAGGCTCAAAATAAAGGGATGGAGGAAGATCCACCAAGCAAATGGAGAACAAAAAAAAGCAGGGGTTGCAATCCTAGTCTCTGATAAAACAGACTTTAAACCATCAAAGATCAAAAGAGACAAAGAAGGACATTACATAATGGTAAAGGGATCAATTAAACAGGAAGAGCTAACTATCCTAAATATATATGCACCCAATACAGGAGCACCCAGATTGATAAAGCAAGTCCTTAGAGACTTACAAAGTGACTTAGACTCCCACACAATAATAATGGGAGACTTCAACACTCCACTGTCAACATTAGACAGATCAACGAGACACAAAGTTAACAAGGATATCCAGGAATTGAACTCATCTCTACACCAAGCGGACCTAATAGACATCTATAGAACTCTCCACCCCAAATCAACAGAATATACATCCTTCTCAGCACCACATAGCACTTAGTCCAAAATTGACCACATAATTGGAAATAAAGCACTCCTCAGCAAATGTACAAGAACAGAAATTATAACAAACTGTCTCTCAGACCACAGTGCAATCAAACTAGAACTCAGGACTAAGAAACTGAATCAAAACCGCTCAACTACATGGAAACTGAATAACCTGCTCCTGAATGACTACTGGGTACATAACGAAATGAAGGCAGAAATAAAGATGTTCTTTGAAAACAATGAGAACAAAGATACAACATACCAGAATCTCTGGGACACATTTAAAGCAGTGTGTAGAGGGAAATTTATAGCACTAAATGCCCACAAGAGAAAGCAGGAAAGATCTAAAACTGACACTCTAACATCACAATTAAAAGAACTAGAGAGGCAAGAGCAAACACATTCAAAAGCTAGCAGAAGGCAAGAAATAATTAAGATCAGAGCAGAACTGAAGGAGATAGAGACACAAAAAGCCCTCCAAGGCCGGGCATGGTGGCTCAAGCCTGTAATCCCAGCACTTTGGGAGGCCGAGACGGGCGGATCACGAGGTCAGGAGATCGAGACCATCCTGGCTAACACGGTGAAACCCCGTCTCTACTAAAAAATACAAAAAAAACTAGCCGGGCGAGGTGGCGGGCGCCTGTAGTCCCAGCAACTCGGGAGGCTGAGGCAGGAGAATGGCGTGAACCCGGGAGGCGGAGCTTGCAGTGAGCTGAGATCCG
Organism: Rhinopithecus roxellana; assembly: GCF_007565055.1. Classification (NCBI taxonomy): domain Eukaryota; kingdom Metazoa; phylum Chordata; class Mammalia; order Primates; family Cercopithecidae; genus Rhinopithecus; species Rhinopithecus roxellana. Next base: position 79,282,021 of record NC_044560.1, on the reverse strand, counting down.
GCCACTGCACTCCAGCCCGGGGCGACAGAGCGAGACTCTACCTCAAAAAAACAAAACAAAACAAAACAAAACAAAACAAAACAAAAAAACCCTCCAAAAAAAATCAATGAATCCAGGAGTTGGTTTTTTGAAAAGATCAACAAAATTGACAGACCGCTAGCAAGACTAATAAAGAAGAAAAGAGAGAGGAATCAAATAGACACAATAAAAAATGATAAAGGGGATATCACCACCAACCCCACAGAAATACAAACTACCATCAGAGAATACTATAAACACCTCTACGCAAATCAACTCGAAAATCTAGAAGAAATGGATAATTTCCTGGACACTTACACTCTTCCAAGACTAAACCAGGAAGAAGTTGAATCCCTGAAAAGACCAATAGCAGGCTCTGAAATTAAGGCAATAACTAATAGCCTACCAACCAAAAAAAGTCCAGGACCAGATGGATTCACAGCTGAATTCTACCAGAGGTACAAGGAGGAGCTGGTACCATTCCTTCTGAAACTATTCCAATCAATAGAAAAAGAGGGAATCCTCCCTACCTCATTTTATGAGGCCAACATCATCCTGATACCAAAGCCTGGCAGAGACACAACAAAAAAAGAGAATTTTAGACCAATATCCCTGATGAACATCGATGCAAAAATCCTCAATAAAATACTGGCAAACCAGATTCAGCAGCACATCAAAAAGCTTATCCACCATGATCAAATGGGCTTCATCCCTGGGATGCAAGGCTGGTTCAACATTCGCAAATCAATAAACGTAATCCAGCATATAAACAGAACCAAAGACAAGAACCACATGATTATCTCAATAGATGCAGAAAAGGCTTTTGACAAAATTCAACAGCCCTTCATGTTAAAAACACTCCATAAATTCGGTATTGATGGAACGTACCTCAAAATAATAAGAGCTATTTGTGACAAACCACAGCTAATATCATACTGAATGGGCAAAAACTGGAAAAATTCCCTTTGAAAACTGGCACAAGACAGGGATGCCCTCTCTCACCACTCCTATTCAACATAGTGTTGGAAGTTCTGGCTAGGGCAATCAGGCAAGAGAAAGAAATAAAGGGTATTCAGTTAGGAAAAGAAGAAGTGAAATTGTCCCTGTTTGCAGATGACATGATTGTATATTTAGAAAACCCCATTGTCTCAGCCCAAAATCTCCTTAAGCTGATAAGCAACTTCAGCAAAGTCTCAGGATACAAAATTAATGTGCAAAAATCACAAGCATTCTTATACATCAGTAACAGACAGAGAGCCAAATCATGAATGAACTTCCATTCACAATTGCTTCAAAGAGAATAAAACACCTAGGAATCCAACTTACAAGGGATGTCAAGGACCTCTTCAAGGAGACCTACAAACCACTGCTCAGTGAAATAAAAGAGGTCATAAACAAATGGAAGAACATACCATGCTCATGGATAGGAAGAATCAATATTGTGAAAATGGCCATACTGCCCAAGTTTATTTATAGATTCAATGCCATCCCCATTAAGCTACCAATGAGTTTCTTCACAGAATTGGAAAAAACTGCTTTAAAGTTCATATGGACCCAGAAAAGAGCCCGCATTGCCAAGACAATTCTAAGTCAAAAGGACAAAGGTGGAGGCGTCACACTACCTGACTTCAAACTATACTACAAGGCTACAGTAACCAAAACAGCATGGTACTGGTACCAAAACAGAGATATAGACCAATGGAACAGAACAGAGTCCTCAGAAATAACACCACACATCTACAGACATCTGATCTTTGACAAACCTGAGAGAAACAAGAAATGGGGAAAGGATTCCCTATCTAATAAATGGTGCTGGGAAAATTGGATAGCCATAAGTAGAAAGCTGAAACTGGATCCTTTCCTTACTCCTTATACGAAGATTAATTCAAGATGGATTAGAGACTTAAATGTTAGACCTAATACCATAAAAACCCTAGAAGAAAACCTAGGTAGTACCATTCAGGACATAGGCATGGGCAAGGACTTCATGTCTAAAACACCAAAAGCAACGGCAGCAAAAGCCAAAATTGACAAATGGGATCTAATTAAACTAAAGAGCTTCTGCACAGCAAAAGAAACTACCATCAGAGTGAACAGGCAACCTACAGAATGGGAGAACATTTTTGCAATCTACTCATCTGACAAAGGGCTAATATCCAGAATCTACAAAGAACTCAAACAAATTTACAAGAAAAATACAAACAACCCCATCAAAAAGTGGGCAAAGGATATGAACAGACATTTCTCAAAAGAAGACATTCATACAGCCAACAGACACATGAAAAAATGCTCATCATCACTCGCCATCAGAGAAATGCAAATCAAAACCACAATGAGATACCATCTCACACCAGTTAGAATGGCAATCATTAAAAAGTCAGGAAACAACAGGTGTTGGAGAGGATGTGGAGAAATAGGAACACTTTTACACTGTTGGTGGGATTGTAAACTAGTTCAACCATTATGGAAAACAGTATGGCAATTCCTCAAGGATCTAGAACTAGATGTACCATATGACCCAGCCATCCCACTACTGGGTATATGCCCAAAGGATTATAAATCATGCTGCTATAAAGACACATGCACATGTATGTTTATTGCGGCACTATTCACAATAGCAAAGACTTGGAATCAACCCAAATGTCCATCAGTGACAGACTGGATTAAGAAAATGTGGCACATATACACCATGGAATACTATGCAGCCATAAAAAAGGATGAGTTTGCGTCCTTTGTAGGGACATGGATGCAGCTGGAAACCATCATTCTTAGCAAACTATCACAAGAACAGAAAACCAAACACCGCATGTTCTCACTGATAGGTGGGAACTGAACAATGAGATCACTTGGACTGGGGAAGGGAAACATCACACACCGGGGCCTATCATGGGGAGGGGATGGGGGGAGGGATTGCATTGGGAGTTATACCTGATATAAATGATGAATTGATGGGTGCTGACAAGTTGATGGGTGCAGCACACCTACATGGCACAAGTATACATATGTAGCAAACCTGCACGTTATGCACATGTACCCTAGAACTTAAAGTATAATTAAAAAAAAAAAAATTAGGCTTTCCAGGAAATATTTCTTTTGGAACACTGCTTCCCATATCACTTTAAGGACTTGTTTTCTTCTTGACTTTGGATCTGTCATCCACGTTGTCTGTTGTATTCACTCTCTCCTACCTGGGGGTTCTTCCGCCATCTCGTGTTTCTTCATATTCCAGGGCTCTTTTCCTTGCTCCAGAAAAATGATCAGGTCTGGCTTAGGGACAGCAATACCTGTTTTATTAAAAATAAATAACATGCCTCTTGCTCACATTCTCCAATTAACAACTTAATAATGTCCTCAGTAAAGAGGATTTAATACAATATTCTAATACATTTATCCCAAAATACTAAATTACAACAGAAATTTCTAAATATTTGGAAAATACTCTAATTTTGTGGGTTCTTAATTTTATCACCTGGTACTACTGAATTAAAAATTGGTGGTGGTAATTAGATTTTAAAGTGTGAGCAATAATATTTTATGCCAGTAAAATTTTGAAATTACCATTAATCTAAAGTGAAGGACACAGAGGAGCTCAAGAATGTGGTAAGTTCAGGTCAAGATGAAACATCTTGAAATTTTTTTCTCTATGGAAAACTCCCTATGATTTTGTTGGAAACAGAAATCTGAAGCATAAATTACCAAAAAGAAATTATACAAAAGAGCAATGCTGTCGGGAGCTGAAAGCCTGAGGGCTGTGACCAACTCAGCATTCCACTGGAGGCTATATGATCAAACGGCAAATTGTTTATCATGAATGCAGAATGTGGGCAAACTTGTTTCTGCTCATGCCGCCAGAAGGTACACTAAGAACAGTCACTTCCTGGTGCCATGCTCCTTGAGGTTAACTACTGGAACATCTGGAGAGTACTGTTTAAAGAATACAGTCACTAAGTCAAGCAGCTGACCACAACCTCCCCCTTCTTCCTATCTCCTTTACTCAATAAATATGAAGAGCTATAGAAGTTCATGGCCCTTGTTCACTAGAAGCAAGGAGCCCCGTGGTGCCGTCTTTGTCTTTATTCCTGCATTCAACCTCCTTTGTTCAGGCCAATAAAGTCCGCAGCAAAATGAAACCTATAGCGTATACTAGGAATTGCGTATTAAAATTATTCTCACCCAGGAAGACCAGGTTTCTGTAGTTCTCTAACATCACATTCCTATATAAATTCTGCTGCGCAGTGTCCAGGCACTGCCACTCCTCCAGAGAGAATTCTATGGCCACATCCTGAAATGTCAATGATCCCTGGAAAACACACACAAACACACTTATTTACCAAGTGGTCATGGGCATAATTTTTAATATGACTCAACGTAAAATGGAGAGAGTAAATAGAGCTGGTTCTGACTTCTAAGAGTGACTGAAATAATTCAATAAAATAGTTTTCAACTAGAAATATTCTCTAACGTATTCTCTAACTCTGACAAAACAAAGTGTTATAAGATCCATAACACCAGTGTATATATAGTATTTTTCTGGACAATAAAGTATAAAATTGAGGGCACAAACACTAACATATACAATTTTGAGGGTTACATTTACATCATACAGAATTAATTGTGTGCCAGGCATGGTAGCTCATGCCTGTAATTCCAGCACTTTGGGAGGCAGAGGCGGGCAGATCACCTGAGGTCGGGAGTTTGAGACCAGTCTGACCAACATGGAGAAACCCCGTCCCTAGTAAAAACACAAAATTAGCTGGGCGTGGTGGTTTGTGCTTGTAATTCTAGCTACTTGGGAGGCTGAGGCAGGAAAATCGTTTGAATCCAGGAGGCGGAGGTTGCGGTGAGCTGAGATCGCACCATTGCCCTCCAGCCTGGACAACAAGAGTGAAACTCTATCTCAAAAAAAAAAAAAAAAAAAAAAGAATTAATTGTGTGTATTTTTCAGATGGACATACTTTTGTATATTATTCAGATGGAATAGACATGTTGAGTTAGAAGGTATCACTCAAATTTTAATGTGTACAATAAGCTGGAGATCCTGTTAATGCAGTTTTGTTTTTTGTTTTTTTTTTCCAGAAGATCAGGGACAGTCTGAGTTGCTGAATTTTTAACAAGCTCATCAGTATGCCAATGTTTTTGCTCCAAAAAGACTATTTTGTCAAATATCCAGTAATTGAATGACTGTGTTTTTCTGGTTTGTAAATAAAAATGAGAGCCTTCATTTTCCAAAAACAGACAAATGCAAAGGAAACCTAAGAAAGAAAGGCAGCTGCTAGATTAAATGTGGTGGTTTGTTCACATCAGCTGCATAAAGATACTTAACAATGAAGAGAAAAATAATTAATTCTATAGTGAAAAAATGTGTCAGAGAGCTTATCAACTAAGTGATTTATTAACATCAACTACACTAGAACAAACTTTTATTTTTTTATTTTTATTTTTTTTGAGACGGAGTCTCGCTATCACCCAGGCTGGAGTGCAGTGGCCGGATCTCAGCTCACCGCAAGCTCCGCCTCCCAGGTTCACGCCATTCTCCTGCCTCAGCCTCCCGAGTAGCTGGGACTACAGGCGCCCACCACCTCGCCCGGCTAGTTTTTTGTATTTTTTAGTAGAGACGGGGTTTCATCGTGTTAGCCAGGATGGTCTCGATCTCCTGACCTCGTGATCCACCCGTCTCGGCCTCCCAAAGTGCTGGGATTACAGGCTAGAACAAACTTTTATAATGTCCTGATGCACCCAGAAGGACACAGCATTACTGCTGAGATATTGCCCCCTGAAAGGTAAATTACAGTCTGAATTTAACCATAAGGATACATTAGTTTTATGGAAAGTTCAAGATACAGGTATCTCCCATGTTCTGTAATTTTTAATAGTGATTTTAAATAGTCTTTCTTTAGCACTGTAAAGAGCAGTTATCTCCTATCAATTTTTTAATAATTTTCTGGGTAATAAATACCATACTGCTTCAATGGGTGTTTTCCTAATCCTGTACTGCATAGACATAATAAAGAACACAGATGAAACCTCCACATTACATGTTCTCTACCTTCACTAAAAACCACAGGTTTTCCCCAATAGGAATTTTGAGTATCTACACCTTCCCATGTTCAACAGCCACAAAAGGACATTTTTAATATTGCAGATTATAAATTCATAGTGAGATTTCTGCATGGCATATAAGAAGCCATAATGTAGAGAAGGCTCTGGTATATAGAAAAAATTTATTTTTCAGAGACTTTGATTATTATAAGAATTTTTTAAAGTAGTTAAGATAAACTCATTAGGGAGGAAAAACACAAGTAGAGAAGTACAGGTTTGCAAGTACCAAACATATGTTTCCTGGAGAAAGCAGAGTGGACACAGATCTTGATCTGATACATATTTAGCTGAAGAAAAAAAAAAAAAAGGCCATTTTGTCCTCTTTCTCTTCCTTCTCTAGGATTATTTCTCAGATAAAATTCTCTGGACAAATTATACCTGCATCTTGAGAACATGCCTTTAAAAGTGTCAGCACCATGGGTCTACCTGCTGTCACCACATCCACAGGCAGAAGAACCAAGACAGAGAAACTCCACCCATTTCTGTCCTTTATAGCAGAAGAGATTGAGAAACAATGAGTAGCTCCACAGAGATAAAAACATACTTTTCTTTATTTTGTCCTCAGGAGCCATCCCCTGACACAGGCACCAGCAATTTCTGCTACAGTACTGGAAATATGGGCCACGCTGTCCTGTCCCTACCAAATCGAAACAGAACAGGTTCTTGAACTACCCTTTAATGCAAAGATGGAACTTAACTCTCATGAATGTATTCTGAATTCCTCATACTTGATTCTGACCTCACCTTAGAATCACATGAACCACTTAATTAAAACAACATGGATGCTTTCACCAGAACAATAAACAGAATCCATGGACGGGGCACAAGTAAAGAGAGTTCTGCAAAATGGTCGGGTGACACTCACTAGAAGCCTGGGCTGATAACCCAGCACTCTTGTCACAACACAAATACTTCTGGTACAAATGAAGACAATCATTCTTCATTCTAAAGTATTATATTCTTTGCTGACTCTAAAGTTTACACAGAAAGCAGAAAGTAGCAATTTCTGAGTAAGTCTGCATTTGGAAAACAACATGTGCACATGTACTAATGCAATGTTTATTAAGCAGGTACTATGTGCTCAATAGGATGTTACAGAGCACTGTGATAGCACATTCTGTGGTTTAATCCTAATAACACCCTGTGAGTTGATACTATGTGTTCAATAATTCCAAGGCTTTAAAGGACCCAGCATTTTTATTTCTATTTCTGTAGATCTGTCATTGATTTTTTCAAAAAATGCATAGAATAAAAGGTAAATATAGACAGATGAAAGAGATACAGATGGAAAGAGTTTAACACAATTTAGATAAATTTTTATTGTGTTTATATTTACTTTCTTGTGACTTGTGAATCAACCACTAGATCTGCAGGAACAGAAAACAAGTTGCTAAATAATGTTTCTGCAAGCACTGGTTTTAATAAAAAATTGGAAAAGTAAGATCCTATAATACATACATTTCCCATTTATCTGTTGGGTTGCAGAAAATGTTGAGCAGCAGCTCTAAAAAGGCAACAGAATTCATGACCCAAAACTCTGATCTCTTCTAATCAGTTCTGTGAGGCAAGACGCCAGGGTAGAGCCAGACATAAATAAGGACTCCAAAAAGGGTGAATATGAACAGGGCTGGGGCAGAGTGGAGAGCCGATGTACAATTAAGTTCTCTATGCCACTGGGGGGTATTGTCAGTTCTTTTTTTTTAAAGCTTACTTAAGTAAACCTAAGTCTGAGTTTGTATAATTTTAATCTTTTTTGCCACTGCCCTGCAAATTTTATATTATATGCTAACAAGCAATTTAAAAAAGTCCCCTAAGGTTATCTAGAATAATTTTTTTAGAAGAAAAGTAAGTATTCTGGCCAGGTGCGGTGGCTCACGCCTAGAATCCCAGCACTTTGGGAGGCTGAGGTGGGTGGATCACAAGGTCAGGAGATCGAGACCATCCTGACTAACACGGTGAAACCTGTCTCTACTAAAAATACAAAAAAAAAAAAAAAATTAGCCGGGCGTGGTGGCAGGCACCTGTGGTCCCAGCGACTCGGAAAGCTGAGGCAGGAGAATAGCATGAACCCAGGAGAAGCTTGCAGTGAGCCAAGATCCCGCCACTGGACTCCAGCCTGGGCGACAAAGTGAGACTCTGTCTCAAATAAAAAAAAAAAAAAGTATTCTTAGCAGGCTAAAATAAACACAAATAATAATGACGACTCTTCTAAGTTCAGGTGTAGACATCAGAAGCCACAGTATAAAGAAAGTGTCCCAAATAAAGCCCCAATTTTTTGCACACATCTATTTACTGTACCCACCATCTGATGTATATTTCAACCACATTTCCAGTTGCTAGTCTAGGCTAAAACTGCCAGGAGGCTAGGAACCACGACTGCTTCATCTATTTTTCTTTTCTTTTTCTGTTTTTTGAGACGAAGTCTCACTTCGTTGCCCAGGCTGGAGTGCAAAGATGGGATCTCAGCTTACTGCAGCCTCCACTTCCCAGGTTCAAGAGATTCTCCTGCCTCAGCCTTGCAAGTAGCCAAACCTACAGGCATGAGCCACCACACCCAGCTACTTTTGGTATTTTTAGTAGAGATAGGATTTCACCATGTTGGCCAGGCTGGTCTCAAACTCCTGACCTCAGATGATCTTGGCTTCCCAAAGTGCGGGGGTTACAGGTATGAGCCACTGCACCCTGCCTGCTTCATCTATTTTTTTTTTTTTATGACTATATGAAATGGAAGCAATTAGTTTATCTGTTTGAGCCTCCAGACCTCCTGATTTTTTACCCAAGTACCAGGGAACTGGAAAAACTCTCATCTGGGTACCAATCAAAGATACTTCTTGTGTAAAGGGCAAAACAAACACAAGATGACTCATTTCTCTCACACTGGGACAGAAGCAGAATTAATCACTCTTGTCAGCCTGACACAATTCTGCTCTGGACATTCTCAAATGTCTCAAAGATTCACAGGTGATTGTGAGAGGGTTCCCAGTGACCCTGGGCTGATGGTGCACTGATAAGCCAGGCAGAGAAGACTCAGGATGATTCTAAATAAAAAATGGAACTGCCTTGGTTGAACTCCAGAACCTGGGTCATCCATCCTGATTTGCTAGCTGTTGGGTAAGTAGAAGGACAAGAATACTTTACTCCAGTATCACATTTTACAGGTAGGTATAGTTGTGGTTGTGGCTCTGGATACTTTGTGGCCTTAAGATTCTTGTTTACACTTACAGATTCTGCCATCAGATTCTATTTACTCCTGGAGCCTCTCACATAACTGTGGCAGGTTAATGAAAAAGATGTGAAAAGGTCAAAAAGCCACACTCTCAAAAGAGGAATTAAAAATGTCTATGTTGATATCTGACAATGCAGAAAATGCCTCCTGTTGGTTTTCTATAAATTCTAAATCCAAAGTCTGGCCTTGCCTTGTAAATCCCAGGCAGAGGTCAGCCAGACCTTATTTGCAGATTCTAGGTGAAATCAATCTCACTCTGCATTTTTGGGTGTTACAGCAAGTAAAGTGAAATCAAAGGACAGATTCCCTCATAGAGGCTGCTCTAGAACATTCTAAATAATATTTTACCTTAAAAAAGCTGACACGACATGAACAAAAGCAGACAGTTTATTTGGGTCAAGCTTAAGGATTTTAACTTGAGACAAAATATTCAAGTTGCCTGGAACCTACACTTTGATTAGCAGCACTTACAAGTGGATTTGTAAAGGCGAAAAAAAAAAAAAAAAAAAAAAAAAAAGGAACAGTGAGTGCTGATACAAAGTTGGTTGTGAGAAATTCTTATTTATGTAAAGAAACAACTTTAATAATTGATTGGATATACATCAAGGTTAAGGATATGGAATGTAGTATCCAGTGTGGAATTAGTTTAATTTATAGCTACTTGTGGCAACAGTGAACAGTTTCAAGAGATATACAGCTGGAAAAAAAAGGGAGAGAAATATGACTGTGCTCTCATTTTAATGTCTCTCTGAGTTTGATACCTAAAAGGACTTGCATTCCTCAGATAAAAACTTTTTTTTCCGTCTCAATTCTCAAGACCTAGATTTAGAATTTGGAGCTGCAAATTCAGGCCCTGCATGGGTAAAGTAGCAGCAATATTCAGGTAAATGTTACCTGAACATTTGTGGGCATTTTAGCATGAAGGAGGGAGAAGTGGAGATTCTCATGTCTACAGGTCTACTCAATGCACATATTTTACTCTGATTGGGTTTCGGTGCCTGATGGTCACTGAATCAGTTTCAGGTCTGAAGACACAAGTCATTGGAAGAGGTAAAATGGTTAATATCTGACCTACGAAGTTTGCAGAAATCTGGTCTAGCCTCTCTAAAAGTGACTGCAGAGGATGATAGATACTAAGTAGGCAGAAACGCAATTCCACCTGCATATTTAGGGGACAGCATGCACTTCACTGCACAATTGTGAATTGACTGGAAGCCAAAAAGGCCCATCTAGAGTAAAGCTTAGTTGGTACTTTATGTGTTTCCATTGTGTCTGGTAATTCTAGACTGGGTTTGGAAAATATAATTAAAAGTAAAATTTTCTTTAGCCCCAAAGGAACTCCACAATAACAGAACAGAAAGAAAACTGTTCTATTATACAATTACATGTGAATGTGATATGCATTACAGTCAATTTACCCAAGAGATTGCAAAGACAGAAAGACAATCACCATAATTCGTCTACAAGTAGAATTTACAGCACCATGTCACACATAGTTCATCCTAAATTCACCTGGTAGTTGGGAAGGCCATCCATGTATGCTAAATGGTTATGATCAATGACAAAATAAACTTTTCACATCTTCATGACTGGAGGTAGTTGTGCAACTTGAACCCCAGTGTCTGGTGAAGGTAGGCTTTGACTCTTCTACAAAAATTGTTGATTCGGGTGCTATATTTTTGGCTATTTAAATTTTAAAGCAATAGCTCTCTACTCCCCGAGCACTGGGCTTCAGCACTCCTGTTTCCCTCTCCTGGTGGCCAGTGTATTCTCTTGACCCCTACCATCTGCCACTGAGGAACAGCCCACAGCACAGGGCTCACAGTTGGAAACTCACATCTTAGGTGAATCCCAGTTGCCACAGCAGCACTCTGGTGCCACATCAGAGAGTGAAGCCTGAGCAGCAGGAGGAGAGTCTGCAGACCTCCTGGGTAGAATTGCACCTTCACAATAATAGAAAAGGGAGCAGTGTTTCAGCCTCAGTTTTTATTTATAATGGTGACATGAAAAAAATACTGCTGGGTTTTAGCATGACTCCAGATAAAGATAGCTCTGAGAGTTCTCACTGTGACAGCCCACGTCTTTCACAGACACCATGGGATACTAATAGGGTTTCTGAAACACACACACAATGCATTAGAGAAAAACAGCTCTTGTTCTGAGAAAAACTATATTGAGAGAAAAAAGTTAAAATGTCTTAAGAAAAAACTGAGATTGGATATAAGATTGATCAAGTCAGCCAGAAAATACCTCCCTAAGAAGAATTTCTCTCCAAACACCCAAAGTGCATAGCTACTCTCAGCAAGAGAAACATGAGCATTATTGAATAAAGGGGGCACATTCTCAGCAGAATTTTTTTTTTTTTTTTTGAGATGGAGTTTCATTCTTGTTGCCCAGGTTGGAGTGCAATGGTGTGATCTTGGCTCACTGCAACCTTTGCCTCCTGGGTTCAAGTGATTCTCCTGTCTGAGCTTCACAAATAGCTGGGACTACAGGCATGCACCACCACACCTGGCGAATTTTGTATTTTTGGTAGAGATAAGTTTTCACTATGTTGTCCAGGCTGGTCTCAAACTCCTGACCTCAGTTGATTCACCCACCTTGGCCTCCCAGCGTCCTGGGATTAGAGACATGAGCCACCGCGCCAGTTCTCAGCAGAATTTTACAAGATTTATCTTCCATCTCTGCTGCTCTCTTATTTCCTAACCATTGAATGTGAGATCTATATTGGAATATATCTGACAACTTCCACCAGCACTTTTTTATAAAAAATTGAAATCTGTGTTAATATAGTAGAATATATTAGAGCTTGCAACATAGCTAACTGGAGAGCTATTATGGTTTTGGGATAGCCATATCACCTGTCTTTATTTGTCCCGTAATAGCAGCATACTAATTTGGTAAAATATGACACTAAAATTATGCTTACCTATAATTATTACTATTGGATAAATAAGCATGTCAGACTAATATCTACTGTAACAATTTAATGGTAAATTTCTTTGGATATCAGATATACATATATGACTAATTTTATGTACTTGTCATAAGGTATGTAAGATTTTAAAAAATTATCTGAACTATAATTCAGTTAAAACACTGTATTTCAAAAGTATGAATAACAACATTAAAATAACTAAGGAATTCAAAGTAAACATTGTGGCCTTATATTCATACTATTGTAGAAAATACTGTTTAATTTATATGAATGCAGGTTGTCTACAAACACTACACATAACTGCACTAACTGTACTGAAGTAACCCAAGTACAACAGACTCCACTGTTCAGTTTATACACTGAACTCTTCTGGCTTTTGCAGTGTAAGTATGTCAGCCTGTAAATAATCACCTTGGATAATCAGGTTTCTGCCAAAAAACTTACTCAGTATCTTTTAGTCTATATTATTCTGTATTGCTAAATTTATTCCGATCTTTGTGCTCAACTTTTTAATGCTCTTGAAATGAAGTTTACTCTGAACAAATCTGTGTCTAGTTTAAAGACTAAAGATCAAAAAAAAATCTTGGCTGGGCGCGGTGGCTCAAGCCTGTAATCCCAGCACTTTGGGAGGCCGAGACGGGCGGATCACGAGGTCAGGAGATCAAGACCATCCTGGCTAACACAGTGAAACCCCGTCTCTACTAAAAAAAAATACAAAAAACTAGCCGGGTGAGGTGGCGGGCGCCTGTAGTCCCAGCTGCTCGGGAGGCTGAGGCAGGAGAATGGCATAAACCCAGGAGGCAGAGCTTGCAGTGAGCTGAGATCCGGCCACTGCACTCCAGCCTGGGCGACAGAGCGAGACTCCGTCCCCCAAAAAAAAATAAATAATAATAATAATAATAATAATAATCTTTTGCCAAGACAAAAAGAAAGCAATGAATCTCAGGTCCCAGATAAAGACAATTCTCAGTCAAAAAGAATGACAAAAGGTTTGTTTCATTGTTAATATGATTTACATATATTTCAAAAAGCAGAAGAAATATATACACATAATCTAAACTTTTTTTTAAAAATCAGCAAGTTAGCCTCCCTTATTTTCACATATGAGAATAAAGCCTCTTATTGCAAATTTTTATCTTCTCTTACAACAGCCAGGTCTCTGGACAAGTTCTTGAACTCTTGGACTTCTGAATTTTGCACACTGTGTGCACTTGAAAGGACATTTATAGGGGGGAAAGCAGAAGAGCTCTGGACAAGTTCTTGAACTCTTGGACATCTGAATTTTGCACACTGTGTGCACTTGAAAGGACATTTATGGGGGGGAAGCAGAAGAGAGAAAGGTATTATAAAAAAATCCATGGGTTCACATGAATAAAGCAAGTTCTTAGAGACCTATGAAGAGACTTAGAATCTGACACAGTAATAATCGGAGACTACATCTCACAGGCACTAATGGACAGATCATTGAAGAACAAAATTAACAACAATATTAGGACCTGAACTCAATACTTGACCAAATAGTCCTAATAGACATCTACAGAACTCTTCATCTAAAAATACCATAATATACATTCTTCTCATTACCACGTGGCACATACTCTAAAATTGACCACACAATCAGAAATAAAACCATTCCCAGCAAATTCAAAAATCTCAAAATGATACAAACCACACACAGACTATAGCTTAAGAAAAATATAATTCAATACCAATAAAACAACTGGAAACCATACAATTAAATAAAAATTAAATGGCCTACACTTGAATAACTTTTTGGTAAATAATGAAATTAAAGCAGAAACCAAGAAGTCTTTTGAAACAAATAAGAACAAAAATACAACATACCAGAATCCCTGCAATAGAGCTAAGGCAATATTACAAGAAAAATTTATAGCATTAAATCCTCACATCAAAAAGTTAGATCTCAGTTTAACAACCTGACAACATAAACAAAAGACTGAGAGCAGCAAAAGCAAATCAGCCCCTAAGCTAGCAAAAGACAAGAAATAACCAAAATCAGATCTGAACTGAAGGAGATGTAGACATGAAAAGCTACAAAGTATCAAGAAATCCAGGCATTCAATCTATTTTTTTTAAAAAAAGGTAAATAAACTACTAGCTAGATTAATGAAGAAGATACAAACAAACACAATTAGAAATGAGAAAAAGAGATATTACCACTGACCCCACAAAAATATAATGAAGTCTATGAATATACTATGCACATAAGCAAATATAAAATAAAAAAAATATATATATATACTAAAGTCTGTATGAATATACTATGCACATAAACAAAACAAAACAAAACAAAACTCTAGAAGAAATGAAAAAATTCTGGAACAAATACATCCTCCTAAGACTGAATACACACAAAAACATCAAAGCCCTAAATAGATAGATAAGCTCAAAAAATTGAATGAGTAATAAATAACCCACCAATCAAATGAAGCTCAGGACCAGACATATTCACAGCTGAATTCTACCAGATGTACAAATAGAAGCTGATATTATTTCTACTAAAACAATTTCAAAAGATTAAATATTTCTACTAAAACAAAATCAAAAAATTAAAAAGAAGAAACTCCTCTCCAACTCATTATGTAAGAACAGCATCATTCTGATACCAAAACCTAACAGACAAAACAAAAAAAAAAGCAACTTCAGGCCAATATCCTTGATGAACATTGATGTTAAAATCTTCAACAAATGGCTGGGCCTGGTGGCTCACACCTGTAATCCCAGCACTTTGGGAGGCCAAGATGGGCTGATTACCTGAGGTCAGGAGTTCAAGACCAGCCTGGCCAACACAATTAAACCCCGTCTCTTCTAAAAACACAAAAGAAATTAGCTGGGTATGGTACCACACAACTGTAAGCCCAGCTACTCAAGAGGCTGAGATAGGGGAATCACTTGAACCTGGGAGGCAGAAGTTGCAGTGAGCCAAGATCACACCACTGCACTCTGGCCTGGGTGACAAAGCAAGACTCCATCTCAAAAAAAGAAAAAAAAAAAGAAAAGAAAAAAAGAAATCATCAACAAACTACTGGCAAACCAAATCCAGTAGCTTATCAAAAAGCTAACCCACTGTGATAAACTATGGTTTATTTTGGGGATTCAAGGTTTGTTCAACATACACAAATCAATAAATGTGATTCATCATATAAACAGAATTAAAGAGAGAAACCACAAGACTATCTCAATAGATGCACAAAAAGCTTTCAATAAAATTTAACATTTTTCATGTTAAAAACCCTCAACAAACTAGGCACTGAAGGTACACACGTCAAAATAGTAAGTTATCTATGACAAACTCACAGCCAACATACCGAATGGACAAAACCTGGAAGCATTCCTTCTTGATAACTGGCACAAGACAAGGAAGCCTTCTCTCAACAGTCCTATTCAGCATAAAATTGGAAGTCTTAGCCAGAGCAATCAGGCAAAAGATAAAAATAAAAGGCATCCAAACAAAAAGAGAGAAAGTCAAACTATCCCTATTTGCAAACAACATGATTCTACATCTGGAAACCCATATACTTTAAGCAGAAAAGCTCTTTAGACTGACAACTTGAGTAAAGTCTCAGGATACAAAAGAAATGTACAAAAATTAGTAGCAACCCTATATATCAAGAACATCTAGGCCAAATCTGAATGGAAAACACAATCTCATTCACAACTGCCACAGAAAAGAATAACATATCTAGAAATACAGATAACCAGAAAGGTAAAAGATCTCTATGACAAGAATTACAAAACAATACTTAAACAAGCCAGAGATGATACAAACAAATGGAAAACCACTTTATGCTCATGAATAAAAAAGATCACTATCATAAAACGGTCATATTGCTGAAATAAATTTACAGATGTAATGCAATTTAATCAAACCACCAAAATATTTTTTAATAGAACTAAAAAAACAAACTATTTTAAAATTCACACAGAACCAAAAAAGAGCCTGAATAGCCAAGGCAATCGTAAGCAAAAACAACAAAGTTGGAGGCGTTACATTACCTGACTTCAAACTATACAGCAGGACTACAGTAAACCAAGCAACATGGTACTGGTACAAAAACAAACTGATACACCACTGCAACAGAATAGGGAGCCCAGAAATAATGCCACACACCTAAAACCATCTGATCTTCAACAAAGGTGACAACAGGCATGTGGGAAGAATTTCCTATTTAATAAATGGTGCTGGAACAACTAGCTACCACTATGTAGCAGATTGAAATTGGATCCTTTTATAACACCATATAAAAAAATCAACTCAAGGTAAATGAAAGACTTAAATGTTAATCTTAAAAATTATTTATATAAAAAAAGAAACCCCAGAAGGTAAGAAGTGCCATTCTAGACAAAGAAACTGGCAAAGATAATGAAGATATCAAAAGTAATTGCAACAAAAGCAAAAATTGACAAATGGGACCTAATTAAACTAATGATCTTTTTCATAGCGAAGAAAGGTATCAACACAGTAAAGTGACAACCTAGAGAATAATAGAAAATATTTGCAAACTATGGTTCTGACAAAGGTCTGCTATCCAGAATTCATTAGGAACCAAAACAAGTTTACAAGAAAAAAAAACCTCACTTAAAAACATCAAGAAGATGCTTGTCTTCAAAAGAAGACAAACATGTGGCTAACAAGCATATAAAAAAATGCTCATCACTAATCATTACAGAAATGCAAAAGAAAACCACAACAAGAAATCATCTCAAACTAGTGAGAATGGCCATTATTATAATTCAACCATTGTGAAAAGCAGTGTGGCGATTCCTCACTAAACTAAAAACAAAATTACCATTTGACCCAGTAACCTCACAATTGGGTATATACCTAAAAATATACAGATTATTCTATCATAAAGACACATGCACAATCAGGTTCACTGCAGCACTATTCACAATAGCAAAGACATGGAATCAGCCTAAATGCCTATCACTGGTAGACTGGATAAACAAAATATGGTATGGTTATATGATGGCACATGCCTGTAATCCAGCACTTTGGTGGCCAAGCCAGGTGGATTGCCTGAGCTCAGGAGTTTGAGACCAGCATGGACAACATGGCAAAATCCCATCTATTTAAAAAAAAAAAAAAAATACAAAAAGAAAAATTAGCTAGGCATGGTGGCACAAGCCTTTATTCTTAGCTACTTGGGAAGCTTAGGTACAAGCAGATAGCTTGAGCCTGAGAAGTTGAGGTTTCAGTGAGCCAAGACCACACCACTGCACTCCAGCCTGAGAAAAAGAGTGAGACCCTGTCTCCAAATATAACAAAACACAAAAAACTTAATAAAAACAAAATATGGGCCAGGTGCAATGGCTCACACTTGTAATCCCAACACTTTGGGAGGCCAAGGTGATGGATCATCAGAAGTCAGGAGTTTGAGACCAGCCTGGCCTACATGGTAAAACCCCGTCTATACTAAAAACACAAAAATTAGCTGGGTGTTGTGGCACACACCTGTAATCCTTGTTACTTGGGAGGCAGTGGCAGAAGAACTGCTTGAACCTGGGAGGTGGAGGTTGCAGTGAACTGAGATCATGCCACTGTACTCCAGCATGAGTGACATAGTGAGACTCCATCTCAAAACAAACAAACAAATAATGGTACATAAACATCATGAAGTCATGAAATCCTGTGTGGCCATAAAACAAAACAAACAAACAAACAAACAAACAAAAAAACACACACACAAAAAAGATTATGTCCTTTGCAGCAACATGGAATGAAGCTGGAGATCATTATTCTTAGAAAACTGATGCAGAAACAGAAAACCAAATGCATGTTATTATTTATAAGACCTAAATAACAAGAACAAATGAACACAGACGGGAAAAAAAGACACTGAGGCCTAGTTGAGGATGGAGAGTGGGAGGACTAAAAGAGTCAGAAAAGTACCTTTTTAGTGCTATGATTAGTACTGCAGTGACAAAATAATCCGCACACCAAACTCCCATGACACAATTTTAGCTGTACAACAAACCTGCATGTGTACCCCTGAACCAACCAAAAAGAAAAGTTAAAAGAAAAAAATTCCCTGGGTTAGAGAGAGTGCAATGCAGGTGGACAGACTGGTCTGTGCAATACATAGTGGCTCAGGTGGGGCTGTGCAGGGAGATAAGATTATGAACACGTGGTCGAGAACCCTAGGCTGGTGGAGAAACAGGTCGCTACTGCAGATTCAGTGTCTGAAAATAGAGATAAGCCAGGGGACCTGTAGATACTTTTGTAGGTTTTTGGCCAAAAAACCACTAGGGTCAAAAATGCTGTGGTAAAATTCCTGAGGGTGGTGCCTTGTCCTGAGAGGTGTGTGGACACATCAATGTCTAGTGAGTGTTTGTGAGTGGGTGGAAATCCTCTGCTGGCAGCTGTCGCAAAAAGGGGTTTGGCATCAGATCTCCTCTAAGTTTTCAGTCCTCTCACCCTGGGAGGAGATCTGAAATCAAAGAACAAGGGACAATGTGACAGCCTGTGTAGAGGAGAGCAGGGCCCCCTATTCCCAGACACCTAGAGTTTCATTCCAGGCCAGAAGTCTGTGCTATCTTTCTTCTGGCACCACATCCGCAGAGTCTGATGAACACCAACAATTCTCCAACACCAACTCATTGTCTAACACTTGAATTCTGACACCACCCAGAGTCAGCACAGACCCTGATTCAGGGCTCAGTCCCACAACATTGTCCTCACTGCAGATGCCAGTCACAAACTCCATGGGCTCATCTATGCTTCTGACCTACTGTTTAAAAGTTGGGGACTCCCATAACCTTTTTGAAATTCAGTAATCTGATAGAGCTACTCACAGAACTCAGCAGAACACTGTAGTTATATTTACTGGTTTCAAATAAAATATACAACCCCCAAAAAGCCAAATGGAAGAAAAGTATAGAACCAAGAAAAGAGGTGGGAAAAGATGAAGCACATAGATAATAAACAGCTGTGATTAAAAAAACTCTATCCTCTGTGTTCTCCAGGAACACTTTATGAAAAGACACACCCTTCCCATTATGACTTAGATGGTGCTCTCTTTACCTACCTAATACACAGCCAGGAAAACACTCTGCATATTTTCTTCTTTTTCTCATTAAAAAAGCAGCTGAATTTGTCTTCAGTGGTCAACATAAAATACTTCTTAATCAAAATTCACTTAAGTTTATTTTCTTCCCACAGGCTCCTAAACTCTGAGCTATGCTCAGTATGAGCCACCATACAACCTCATTTTATATCCCTCCTAAGAACACACTGACTTCGGGGTAAAACATTCTCTGATCTAAAACCTGATTATTTCAACCTTCATTTAAACATTCCCCTCACCTTTTTTCTAAACTTATTTTCTTATCCTTAGGAAAAAAAGCCCTTTTCTGCCTAATCTTTGCAATCCTTAAAGATCTTATAGTTGGTACTTCCTCTTGTTGCCATACTCCTTTGGAATTCAAATTTTTTTTTTTTTAACATACATGTAACTGGTTTAAAACCTCTCAAAACTGCCTCAAAACAGTAACAATTTTATCTTCAGTAAGACACTCCCAAACCCTTTTTATCTTAACCTTAACTGCATCTGCCTGTGAGGCCCCAGCTTTCCAGGGCTCTGTAGCTTCTCTCACTATAGAGGCTTCTTCCACTGCTGGGGTGAGCAGGCTGGGACATCTGCAGGAAAGGCTTTCCAGAAGGAACCAACTGGGTCTTTAATAGCCTCCTTTTGCTGGCTCAAAATTAACCATAGCTAGCAGTCATTGGGTTCAAGCTTTAATTACCATGTCAGAGTCATTCACTTAGTTTTTGAAACTAAATGTTTGAAAAAATCCAGCAAAATGATTCAAAAACATATAAGAAAATTTTAAGGTGCTTGTATTTTGTACTTCAGTAAGAGAAGGAAATGTATTTATTTCTTTTGGACAATAAAGTATTATTTTACTTTTTGGATTAAAAATCCTGTGGTAAACAATTAGTTATATGGGAACACTTCTAGGAGGTACCAAGTTTCATCACATAAAATTTAGCATTAAACTCAGAAATCAAAATAACAGGATATAGAACAAAGATATTTACTTTAGCAAATTCACCCTGCAAAAAAAGAAACTGATGTTTTCACGAATCTATGTAACTCACCAATTACCTACCACATTTGCTTGTGGAAATATATTAATTCTCTCCAGCCGAAACGGAAGAACAATTTTCCTTATTTTCTTTCTCAGTAGCTAACATTCTAAAAGCTAGATGGGATTCTGTTTGAAATCATTCAGCCATAAAAAACACACCAGAAGGCTGGGCACAGTGGCTTACGCCTGTAATCCCAGCACTTTGGGGGGCCAAGGCAGGCGGATCATGAGGTCAGGAGATCGAGAGCACCCTGGCTAACAAGGTGAAACCCCGTCTCTGCTAAAAATACAAAAAAATTAGCTGGGCATGGTGGCAGGCACCTGTAGTCCCAGCAACTCGGGAGACTGAAGCAGGAGAATGTCATGAACCTGGGAGGCAGAGTTTGCAGTGAGCTGAGATCCCACCACAGCACTCCAGCCTGGGTGACAGAGTGAGACTCTGTCAAAACAAAACAAAACAAACCTGAGAAAACTTCTAAATTCACTCTGAGAAAAAGGTGAATGAGAATTTTCTACAAATATATAATTAGATATTATTTTCTGAAACTCACCTTTTTTATGCCCTTCGCAAATATTTTCTTACCTTTCAAGCCCTACTAATAAAATGCAATTTACAGTTAAAAAACTGAGGTCAGCCGGGCAGTGGCTCACACCTGCAATCCCAGCACTTTGGGAGGCCAAGGTGGGCAGATTACTTGAGGTCAGAATTTTGAGCTCAAACAGCCTGGCCAACATGGCAAACCCCCATCTCTACTAAAAATACAAAAAGTAGCCAGGTGTGGTGGCGGGCATCTGTAGTCCCACCTACTCGGGAGGCTGAGGCATGAGAATCACTTGAACTTGTGATGCAGAGGTTGCAGTGAGCACTGCAGAGATTGCACCACGGCACTACAGCCTGGGTGACAGAGGAAAACACTGTCAAAAAAAAACAAAAAACAAAAAACAAAAAAACCTGAGGTCAAAATAAGTGAACAAATCATTTAATCATTTCAAGGTACAGATATGTCTGACTCATGTGTCAAGTCATGCCATCCAATTACTTGAGAGATTCTCCCACCCCATCCTGTTCACGTAAGTGCTCAATAATCATTCTCTCAGGAGACTCTGAACTCTGCCCCAGTGAGTGCCCCTGGTATATTTCACTTTGCAAGTTCTTGCACCATCTCACTGGGATCAGTTTTTTTTCTTTGTCTTTGGAGTGCTATTTTATTTCACAAACTTTTTACCATTTTTCTATCACTATTTTTCTGTCCCCTAAGAGAATCCAGGGGCAAATATTATTTTGGTTTCCCCTTCACTACCAGCATCTGATTGTCTGAACAATAATGTGTCTCCAAGAAATGGAAGCTGAGTTGGGTAAAGACAATATTAATACCTCAAGGGGGTAGCTTTCCAAAAAACAGCGCACCAGAGGATGCCTCTCAGTCGCAGGGCATTCACCTGCTCTCTTGAGAGGCTCCACTCCATATCTCAGGTTGTCTTATGGGAAATGAGAGGCTACACTCCATACCTCAGGTTGTCTTATGGGAGAAAATGACCCAGGAGCTGATATTCACTAGACACTCTCGCAGACATAGCCATGGCGGGTAACCTGGTTTTTCCCCAGACACTACTGAATCTCAGGTCCAAGAAAAAATTGAAGGGTAGCTGAGGACACATCTCCCTATAAAGTTTCCAAAGGGAAACCCTGACCCCAAAACATTCTGGTATCTATGTCTAGGGAAAACAGAAGAAAAAATATTTACAAACAGAAAACAAATTTTTTAAAATGTGCCATCAAATGCTTTGTCAAAGAAATGATTAAAACAGGTATCAAAATGTGCACTAAAGGACAAATAGTTGATAATATGAATAAGGGAGGGGAAATTGGCATTTGGGAATGTCAGAAGGAAGTGGAAATTAAGTATTTTATTGCAAGCCAGAGTCAGGCTGGAGAAATAGTGAATGGGGGATAGACTTGAGGCCCTGCTTGGGACACATGTGAAAAATGCAAGGAAACAGCAGTTCCTTGTGGGGTGTGCAAATAATTAAGTGGCTGGCAGTTAGACTGAAGAGGCTCTAGTTCCTAATTTCTACTTTTAAAAAAACCTAATCCGGCCAGGCGCGGTGGCTTACACCTGTAATCCCAGCACTTTGGGAGGCCGAGGCGGGTGAAACACGAGGTCAGGAGATCGAGATCATCCTGGCTAACACCGCGAAACCCCGTCTCTACTAAAAATAGAAAAATTAGCCGGGCATGATGGCGGGTGCCTTTAGTCCCAGCTACTCCGGAGGCTGAGTCCGGAGAATGGCGTGAACCCGGGAGGCGGAGCTTGCAGTGAGCCGAGATCGCGCCACCTCACTCCAGCCTGGGCCAGAGCCAGACTCCGTCTCAAAAAAAAAAAAAAAAAAGTTAAGGGGGCGTGGTGGCGCATGCCTGTAATCCCAGCTACTTGGGAGGCTAAGTTAGGAGAATCACTTGAACCTGGTAGGCGGAGATTGCAGTGAGCCCAGACGGTGCCACTGCGCTCCAGCTTGGGCGACACAGTGAGACTTTGTCTCAAAAAAACAAACTAATTCAAATGCACTTTTTGTAAATTACTATATTGGGGAAAAAAATTCAGGCTTAAGAAACTATAAACTGCCAATTAATCTCTGACTACATAATCAAGAAATTTCCATCTTGATAGTACAAACTAAGAAACTAACTGTACCTAACCAATTATTGAATTTGGTTTTCTTCATTATGCGCCTTATAAAACTCTTCCGTCAAATCCCTTCAATAGATCATAAACTACAACCCATAGCTGGGTGCTCTACAATTTTGGAATCACTCTTTGGATAAATTCTTTAATATTTGTGCGCTGACTTCCGTAAATTTTTAATAGAAGGAAACAGGAGCTGGGAACCTCACGGACCAAAGCTCTTTCCATTCATGAACCCACACGCGGAGTCAGGATTCTCCTCTGACGACCCTCCCATGGTCCCTGCACAAATGGGAGAGACTCCGCGCTGCGGGTGCAGAGCTGCCCCAAGAGGTCTCCAGGCCAGGGCACAGTCACAGCGCAGGTTAGAGACAGGACGCCCGGGGGCCGGGTGTCAGCGCAGCCGCCATCTTATGGCTGAAGCGGATTGAGGTGGAGCTAGGCAAGGAGAACTCCGGGCACAGATTGTGGAGCTGACTGCGCGGAGGCCTGAGTCCCGCCACAGCCACTTCCCACCGGTTCCAACCAGCCCCGGCCACTCTCTCCGGATGTCGGACCCGGCACACTCACCATTTCTAGGCTTCCAGGAGGTCCTGGCGACTTAGCTGTGGATCTCCCAATACCTGCAGGTCACAGGACCACAGAAGCTGGGCCTCTAGGAGGAGAGGACACACAGCAGTAACCACGACACCTTCACCTCCGGCTGCGGCGAGAGCCAAAGGTCCGACCACATCCCGGAAGTCGCCCTGTCCGCTCCAGCTGCATGCCTGATTGGACGGTCCCAGCCCAGCGTCCCTGATTGGATGATGTTTAAGGCCCCGCCCCTTCGGGCCCTGAGTGACAGAAGATGTTATCAGATGCTTCTGTTAAGAAAAGGCTGCAGCCTTTCCAGGCAGGGCTTCCTCCCTGAGCTGAGCCAGGCCCACCCCAGAGCATGGGAAAATTCTTTCTCTTCTTTACTCTCTTTTTAAATGTATTCGAAATGTGAACAAATATAGTTTACTGCCATGTTAATAATACATAAAATTTTTGTTCAACAGTAAATCAATTTTTACTTTAGTAATAGTGTATTATCAATACTGAAGGCCGGGCGTGATGGCTTACTCCTTTAATGGCATCAGTTTGGGTGGCCGAGGCGGGCGGATCACCTGAGGTCAGAAGTTCAAGACCAGCCTGGTCGACCTGGTGAAACCCCTTCTCCACTAAAAATACAAAAATTAGTCAGGTGTGGTGAACCCAGGAGGTGGAGGTTGCAGTGAGCCGAGATCGGTCCATTGCACTCCAGCCTGGGCAACAAGAGTGAAACGCCATCTCAAAAAACAAAACAACAAAAAAACTAAACTTGATTTTAGTAAAATCTTATAAATAAATCCATCAAATTTGTCATTTTTGAACACTCTAGATTTTCACATAAATTTTATAATCTCTTTTTTGTTTGTTTGTTTGTTTGTTTGTTTGAGACAGTCTCCCTCTGCCCTCCAGGCTGGAGTGCAGTGGCGCGATCTCAGCTCACTGAAAGCTCCACCTCCCGGGTGCAAGTAATTCTCCTGCCCCAGCCTCCCTAGAAGCTGGGATTACAGGCGCTTGCCACTACACCTGGCTAATTTTTGTTTTTTTAGTAGAGACAGGGTTTCACCATGTTGAGGCCAGGCTGGTCTCAAACCCCTGACCTCAGGCAATCTGCCCACCTCAGCCTCCCAAAGTGCTGGGATTACAGGCGTGAGCCATGGCACCTGGCCTTATAATCTCTTATAATTTTTTAACTTTTTCAATTTTATTTTATTAGACTTTTTTTTTTAACTTGAAACAATCTTTATTTTTATCTTTTTTTGTTTTTAGACAAATGTTGCTCTGCCAGCCAGGCCAGAATGCAATGGCATGATCTCAGCTCACTGCAACCTCCGCCTTCCTGGGTTCAAGCGATTCTTCTGCCTCAGCCTCCCGAGTAGCAGGGATTACAAGCGCCCACCACCACACCCAGCTAATTTAGCATGGTGGCCTGAACCTATAGTACCAGCTATTCAGGGACTGAAGTAGGAGGACTGCCTGAGCCCAGGAGGTTGTGGCTGCAGTGAGCTCTGATCAAGCCACTGCTCTCCATTCTGGGTGATACAATGGGACCATTTCTGAAAAAAAAAAAAAAAAAAAAAAAAAAAGCCAAAGCATATAAACTTCAACTTACGGGGGTTTGGGGGTTTTATTTTTGTCTTAAATTGTTATATTTCAGTAGTTTGGGGGTACAGTAGTATTTGGTTACATGGATAAGTTCTTTTGAGGTGATTTCTGAGATTAAGGTGCACCAATCGCCCAAGCAGTGTGCACTGTATCCAATATGTAGTCTCTCATCCCTCACTCCCTCTCCTACCCTTCCCGCTGAGTGCTCAGAGTCCATTATATAATTCTTTTTAATTTTTAATTTTTTTTTTTTTTTTTGAGACGGAGTTTCGTTCTTGTTGCCCAGGCTGGAGTACAATGGCGCAATCTTGGCTCACCGCAACCTCCGCCTCCCAGGTTCAAACGATTCTCCTGCCTCAGCCTTCTGGAGTAGCTGGGATTAGAGGCATGCGCCACCATGCCCAGCTAATTTTGTATTTTTAGTAGAGACAGGGTTTCGCCATATTGGTCAGGCTGGTCTTGAACTCCCGACCTCAGGTGATCGCCCACCTCGGCCTCCCAAAGTGCTGGGATTACAAGCGTGAGCCACTGCGCCTGGCCCCATTATATAATTTTTATGCCTTTGCATCTTTATAGCTTAGCTCCCACTTACAAGTGAGGACACACAATATTTGGGGTTTTATCCCTTTCTTCTTTTTTTTTTTTTTTTCCAGATGGAGTTTGCTGTGATTACGGGCATGAGCCACCGTGCCTGGCCCATTTTTTGATGTTTTAATTATGGTATTTTCTGTTTGTATGTTTGTTTGTTTGTTTGTTTTTGAGATGGAGTCTCACTCTCTCGCCCAGACTGGAGTGCAGTGGTGCAATCTCGGCTCAGTGCAGCCTCCGCTTCCTGGGTTCAAGCGATTCTCCAGCCTCAGCCTCCCGAGCAGCAGGGATTACAGACATACGCCTTTGCACCCTACCAATTTTTGTATTTTTAGTAGAAGCTGGATTTTACCATGTTGGCCAGGCTAGTCTGGAATTCCTGACCTCAGGTGATCCACCAGTCTTGGTCTCCCAAAGTGCTGGGATTACAGGCATCAGCCACCATGACCAGCCAATTATGGTCATTCCTGCAAGAGTAAGGTGGTATCACATTGTGCTTTAGATTTGCATTTCCCTGATCATTAATCATCAGTGATGTTCAGTATTTTGTTGTTGTCGTTGGCCATTTGTATAGCTTCTTTTGAGAATTGTTTAAGTCCCATCTGTCTTTGTTTTTGTTGCATTTGCTTTGGGGTTCTTGGTCGTGCACTCTTTGCTCAAGTCAATGTCTAGAAGAGTTTTTCCAATGCTTTAGAATTCGGGTAGTTTCAGGTCTTAGATTAAAGTATTTGCTCCATCTTGAGTTAATTGGTTTATAAGGTGAGAGATGAAGATCCATTTTTTTTTTTTTTTTTGAGACGGAGTCTCGCTCTGTTCCCAGGCTGGGGTGCAGTGGCATGATCTCGGCTCTGCCTCCCAGGTTCAAGCAATTCTCTGCCTCAGCCTCCTGAGTAGCTGGGATTACAGGCACCTGCCACCACACCCAGCTAAATTTTTTTTATATTTTTAGTAGAGACGAGGTTTCACCATCTTGGCCAGGATGGTCTTGAACTACTGACCTCATGATCCACCCACCTCAACCTCCCTAAGGGCTGGGATAACAGGTATGAGCTACTGTGCCCAGTCGAAGATCCAGTTTTATTCTTCAATATGTGGCTTCCTAATTATGCCAGCACCATTTATTGAATAGGGTGCTCTTTCCCTACTTTATATCTTTGTTTACTTTGTCACAGATCAGTTGGCTGTAAGTATTTGAGTTTATTTCTGGTTTCGCTATTCTGTTTCATTGGTCTAAATGTCTATTTTTATACCCATACAATGCTGTTTTGGTAACTATAGGCTTGTAGTATAGTTTGAAGTCACATAATGTGATGCCTTCAGATTTTTGTGTGTGTGTTTTGGTTTTGTTGTTGTTGTTGTTGTTTTTTTCTTAGTCTTGCTTTGACAATGGAGGCTCTCTTTTTATTTTATATAAATTTTAAGACTTTTTTAGTTCTGTGAAGAATGATAATGCTATTTTGATGGAAATTACATTGAATTTGTACATTGCTTTTGGTAGGTTTATCATTGTCACAATAGGATTCCTACCCATCCATAAGCATGAAATATGTTTCCATTTGTTTTTGTTGTCTGTGGTTTCTTTTAGCAACATTTTGTAATTTTTCTTGTACAGATCTTTCACCACCTTGGTTAGAAATATTCCTAATTATTATTATTATTTTTTTGGCAGCTATTTTAAAATGAGTTGAGTTCTTAATTTAATTCTTAGTTTGGTCACTGTTAGTGTACACCAGTGCCACTAATTTGTGCACATTGATTTTGTATCCTGAAATTTTACTGAATTTATGTATCAGATCAAAAAACTTTTTCTTTTCTTTTTTTTTTTTTTCTTTTGAGATAAGGTCTTACTCTGTCACCCAGGCTGGAGTGCAGTAGCATGATCTCGACTCACTGAAACCTCTGCCTCCCGGGTTCAAGTGATTCTCCTGTCTCAGCCTCTCTAGTAGCTGGGATTACAGCCACTTGCCACTGTGCCCGGCTAATTTTTGCATTCTTAGTAGAGACAGGGTTTTACCACGTTGGCCAGGCCTGTCTTGGACTCCTGACCTCAGGTGATCCACCTGCCTTCACCTCCTCGATTGCTGGGATTATAGGCTTGAGCCGCTGCACCCAGCCCTAAAAGCTTTTTAGATGAGTATTGAGGATTTCCTAGCTATACAATTATATCATTGGTAAATATTGACAATTTGATTTCCTCCTTGCCAATTTAGATGCTGTTTATTTTTTGCTTTACTCTGATTGCTCTGGCTAAGACTTCCATTACTATGTTGAATAGAAGTGGTGAGAGTGGGCATTATTGTCTTGTTCCAGTTCTCAGAAAAAAATCATTTCAACTTTTTCCCATTCAGTGTAATGTTGGCTGTTTATCATAGATAGCTTTTACTTTTTTTCAGACGGAGTCTTGCTCTGTTGCCCAGGCTGGAGTGCAATGGTACAATCTCCGCTCACTGCAATTTCTGCCTCCCGAACTCAGCCTCCCCAGTAGCTGGGACCACAGGCACCCACCATCATGCCTGGCTAATTTTTATATTTTTGTACAGACGAGGTTTCACCATGTTGGTCAGGCTGATCTCAAACTCCTGACCTCAGGTGATCTGCCAACCTCTGCCTCCCAAAGTGCTGGGATTACAGGCGCAAGCCACCACACGTGGCCTGTGATAGATGGCTTTTATGACCTTACAATATGTTCCCTCTATCCCTTTTTTGCTGAGGATTTTAATCATAAAGGGATGCTGGATTTTGCCAAATGATTTTTCTGTGTATTTTGAGATAATCATATAATTTTTGGTTTTAATTCTGTTTATTTGGTGCATAACACGTATTGACTTACCTGTGTGTTAAATCATCTCTGCATCCCTGGCATAAAATGTTCTTGATTATGGTGTACTATCATATTAGTATACTGTTGTGTTTGGTTAGCTAGTATTTTATTGAAGATTTTTGCATTTATGCTCATCAGGAACATTGGTGTGTAGTTTTCCTTTATTATGTCTTTTCCTGATCTTGGTATTAGAGTGATACTGCCTTCTTAGAATGATTTAGGAAGGATTCTCTTTTTTTCTATCTTTTGGAATAGTTTCAGTAGGACTGGTACCAATTCTTTGAATGTTGGATAGAATTGAGCTATGAATCCATCTTGTCCTGCACTTTTTTTTTTTTTTTGTGGTGTTTTTGTTTTGTTTTGTTTTGTTTTCTTGAGTCTTGCTCTGTCACCCAGGCTGGAGTGCAATGGTGTAATCTTGACTCACTGCAACCTCTGTCTCCTGGGTTTAAGTGATTCTCCTGCCTCAACCTCCTGAGTAGCTGGGATTACGGGCCCAAACCACCATGGCTGGCTAATTTTTGTATTTTTAGTAGAGATGGGGTTTTGCCATGTTGATCAGGCTGATCTCAAACCCCTGACCTCAAGTGATCTACCAGCCTCATCCTACCAAATTGCTAGGATTACAGGCATGAGTCACTGCACCCAGCGGCAATTTTTTATTACCAGTTTAATCTTGCTACTTGTTATTGGTCTGTTCAGAGTTTTTATTTCTTCCTGGTTTAATTTAGAAGGGTTGTATATGTCCAGAAATGTATCAAATTCCTCTAGATTTTCTAGTTTGAGCATGTAAAGGTATTCATAGTAGCTTTGAATGATCTTTTATTTCTAATTGAGCATATTTGGATCTTCCTTCTGCTTTTCTGGGTTAATCTCAGCAATTATATTTATAATATAAATATATATATATATATATATATATATATATTTTTTTTTTTTTTTTTTTTTTTTTTTTTGAGACGGAGTTTCGCTCTGTCGCCCAGGCTGGAGTGCAGTGGCCAGATCTCAGCTCACTGCAAGCTCCGCCTCCTGGGTTCCCGCCATTCTCCTGCCTCAGCCTCCCGAGTAGCTGGGACTACAGGCGCCCACCGCCACGCCTGGCTAGTTTTTTTTGTATTTTTAGTAGAGACGGGGTTTCACCATGTTAGCCAGGATGGTCTCGATCTCCTGACCTCGTGATCCGCCCGTCTCGGCCTCCCAAAGTGCTGGGATTACAGGCTTGAGCCACCGCGCCCAGCCATCTTTTATATTTTTTAAATTTCAATTTTATTTAGTTCTGCTCTGATCTTTGTTATTTATTTATTTTTTTTCTGCTGGGTTTGATTTGTTCTTGTTTCTCTTGCTCCTTGAGGTGTAATCTTAGGTTGTTTATTGTGGTTTTTTGAACTTTTTGATGTGTGTATTTAATGCTATGAACTTTCCTCAGCACTGCTTTTGCTGTATCCCAGAGGTTTTAATATGTTGTGTCACTATTATTCAGTTTAAAGAGTTATTTAATTTCCATCTCGATTTCATTGTGGAACCAACAATCATTCAAGAGCAATTTATTTAATTTTCATGTATTTGTATGGTTTTGAGTGTTCCTATTGGAATTGATTTCTAATTTTATTCCACTGTGGCCTAAGACAGTACTTGATAAAATTTTGATATTGTTAAATTTATTCAGGGGCTGGGCATGGTGGCTCACACTTTAGTCCCAGTACTTAGGAGGCCAGGGCAGGCAGATAACCTGAGGTCAGAAGTTCGAATCCAGCCTGTCCAACATGGTGAAACCCCATCTCTACTAAAAATACAAAAATTAGGCACGCATGGTGGCACATGCCTGTAATCCCAGCTACTCAGAAGGCTGAGGCAGGAGAATCTCTTGAACCTGGGACGCAGAGGTTGCTTTGAGCTAAAATTGCACCATTGCACTCCAGCCTTGGTGACAGAGCGAGACTCTGTCACAAAAAAAAAAAAAAAAAAAAAAATCAAACTTGTCTTGTGACCTATCATATGGTCTATCTTGAAGAATGTTTATATGTGCTGATGAAAAGAATGTATATTCCGCAGTTGCTGGGTAGAATATTCTGTAAATATCTGTTAAGTCCATTTGTTCTAAGTTATCGTTTAAGCCCATTGATTTTTGTTTGTTTGTTTGACTTTCTCTCATGATGACCTGTGTAATGCTGTAAGTAAAGTATAAAAGACCCCCACTATTTTTGTGTTGTCTATCTCATTGCATTGCTTAAGGGACAACTTAGGTGAAACAAGAAAATTTATATTTCTGAAGCATGGAGTTAATATTGTAGGCTAAAATATATTTTTTTCTTTGAGATGGAGTCTTGCTCTGTTGCCCAAACTGGAGTGCAGTGGCATGATCTTGGCTCACTGCAACCTCTGCCTCCGGGTTCAAGTGATTCTCCTGCCTCAGACTCTTGAGTAGCTGGGACTGTAGGCACCCACCACCATGCATGGCTAATTTTTCTGTTTTCAGTAGAAACAAGGTTTTACCATATTGGCCAGGCTGGTTTTGAACTCCTGACCTCAGGTGATCTGCCCGCCTCGGCCTCCCCAAGTGTTGGGATTACAGACGTGAGTCACCGTGCCTGGCCTTAAATGTACCATTTATGTTTTTTTAAATATATAATATTATATGATCTGCAAACAGCAACTCTTTACTTACTTGTCTTCAATTTCAATGGCTCTAAACAATTTTTTTTTTTTTTTTTTTTTTTTTTGCCTAACTCTTCTGCTACATACTTCTAGGGTTATGTTAAAATGGAAGCATTGACAATGGGGACAATATAGTTTTGCATTGCATTGGTTTTTGTAAATTTCATTGAACGAAAACCTCTTCAAGTTTATACAAACTGGTTACAAGAGGCAATGATCTCGTATTTATAGATGCCCTGTTCATTTGTAATAGACAGATGTGGTAGGTTGGTCACCAGGCTGCTGTGTCTACCGAGGATTTACCTTTAGTTGGCTTGTTACAAAAAGCTTGGGCAGTTGTAATTCCCATTTTATTATTAGACAGGCTGAATATCCTTCAGGACTTTCACCTGTAGAGCAGACACTAGGGGAAGTTGTTGCAGTCATATCTGCATATGGTGGGACTTACATCAGGATGTGGATGAAGATGCCTTTCACTGAATACTAGAGGGGGTCTTCCCAGGTCACTGTGTGGGATTCTACCTAGGCAGAATTGGCCATGAACTGTGACTTGGAGCTAGAAGTAAAACGTTAAACTGTTTGGCTACAAATGAGTGTCTTCCTCCAGGCCTCTGGAAGGGCAGGAGCTCTCCCAGGCTGTGGCTGGGAGGAGTTTGGAATGGTTATAGGTTAAGTTCAGAATTCTCAGTGTGAGCAAGTTGGGTTGGCTATTTTTTGGTCTGTAGCCAAGATCAGAGGTCCTGTAGTTTGCCACCTTAATAGAAGCCTGTCTCCTGAAAAGAACATTCCTCAATCTTGGGCTTTAGGAAAATTTCACAACTCCATCCCTGGATCTCAAAGCTCTTTTGAAGGTACTTGTTTCAGAGACGAAGTCTTTCTACATAACACAGATTGGTCTTGAAATCCTGGCCTAAAGAAATTCTTCAACCTCAATGTATTATGTAGCTATCATTACAGATATGAGCCAGGATGCCTGTATCTTTCATAAAGACATTTTTGTCAGGGATGGCTCACAAGTTTTTTTTGCTATCAGGGGATAAGAAAATAGGTCACCTGGCCAGGCGTGGTGGCTCACGCCTGTAATCCTAGCACTTTGGGAAGCCAAGGTGGGCAGATCACAAGGTCAGGAGATCGAGACCATCCTGGCCAACATGGTGAAACCCCGTCTCTACTAAAAATACAAAACTTACCTGGGTGTGGTGGTGGGCACCTGTAATCCCAGCACTTTGGGAAGCCAAGGTGGGCAGATCACAAGGTCAGGAGATCGAGACCATCCTGGCCAACATGGTGAAACCCCATCTCTACTAAAAATACAAAACTTACCTGGGTGTGGTGGTGGGCACCTGTAATCCCAGCTACTCAGGAGGCTGAGGCAGAAGAATCACTTGAACCCAGGAGGCGGAGGTTGTAGTGAGCCAAGATTGCGCCACTGCACTCCAGCCTGGGCGACAGAGCAAGACTCCATCTCAAAAAAAAAAAAAAAAAAAAAAGAAAAAGAGAGAGAGAGAGAAAAAAAAGAAAGAAAATAGGTCACCTTTTTTTTTCTACTTCTTATTTTACTGATGTCGCTCTCCCTCTACATTTTTACTTTCTATTTTCTATTTCAAATTTCTCTGTTATTTTAGATTCAGACGTTTAGGACATGATAGAATTTACATGTTATGCCTGAAGTAAATTAGATAATTAGTAGGCATTCCTTATTTACTAAAATATTTAGGTATATATTGACATTTGCTGCAGACAGAAAGGAATTATATGATTTCCATTCAGTCTCTTCAGCCTACATTTAAATAATAAAATAAGTTCTTCCCAGATATTTGTTTTATATATCAGAGGCTTTAATTATATTCTGCAAGATTTTTTTTTTTAATTTAGCAAGATAAGACTATTCTTTGCTTCTAAAGTTAAATTACAGCAGTTTCATTTTGTGTAAGAATAGCATAGATTCTTTAAGAATATATGTAGCATATATTGTGTAAGAATAGCATATATAAACATGACATTTGTGAAATTTACCTCTAGTTTTCTTTAATGCTTATTTATTAAAAGTTTATCATTAGAATCTTCTATTTATGATTATATTGCAATTGCTGTTAAATTTTGCTGCCATGCAGTGCATGTCGATGATTCAAAATACCTGCCTTCCATGAGTACACAGATACAGTCAAATATTGTAGTTATCTAGACAGTTTTTTTAATGGTACATCAATGTTGCATACCAGATCTTATGAGTAAACATTACTTTTATTATTATTTTGCAGTTCTATATGTGTGCTTTTTAGTGTCAGTTTCTTAATATCAGTGTATTTTTTTTGTTTTACTTACATATTACAATTCTAGACAATTTGCAATTCTGTTTGTGCATTTTAAGTCAATGTGAGGTTTAGTTAAGAAATAAATTAGCCGTATGTCTATCACCATCAGATTATATATTTCTGTTTTTATCTATAAATATGACCCCAATTATGGTTATGGCTTATCTTGTATACATTCTTTCTTAGCTGATTTTCAGCGGTTGTTTTATCTTGTCTAAGTGAGCAGTTGTGGAAATAATCTTATTTTCACCCTGTGTTTAATAATGAATATATATTTCCTTTGTGTGAGAGAAACACTTCTGTGATTTGAAGGTAATTTTAGAAACTATTTATAATTCTACATTTAGTTTTCCTTCTAAATTAATTTTTTTAAAAACAGATGACATAAAATTGATTATTTAAAAACCTATTTAAGTGTACATTTTATGGCCAGGCATGGTAGTGGCTCACCTCTGTAATCCCAGAAATTTAAGAGGTCAAAACAGAGGGATCACCTGAGCCCAAACATTTGAGACAAACTTGAGAAACATATAAAGACCTGCTCCATACGAAACAATTAAAATAACAAGCCATGGTGGTGTGCACCTGTGGTTCCAGCAACCTGAGAGATCAAGGGACAAGAAATACTTTATCCTGGGAGTTTGAGGCTGAAGTGAGCCATAATTTTGCCACTGCACACCAGCTTGGGAGCTTGGGTGACAAAGTGAGACCCTCTGTCTAAAAAACAAGCTGTGAATTTCAGGTATGTTAAAGTACATTCACCTGGTTATGCAAAAGGCTTCTAGAGGTTCTACATCTTGTAAAACTCAAACTCAATACCCACTAAGTAACAACTGCCCATTTTACCCTTTCTCCAGCCCTTGGCAAACACTTTTCCACTTTCTGTTTTTATGAGTTTGACTATATAACTTGTCTCATGTAAATGGAATCATGTAGTATCCATCATTTTGTTACTGGTTTATTTCACGTTACATAATATTTTCGAAATTTACCTTGAAATGTGATGAGATTTTCTTTTTTAAGGCTGAATAATATTCCATGTCTGTATATGTTAAGTTTTTTTGATGTATTTATAAATCAAGGGACATCTAAGTTGTTGCAGCCTTTTGACTTGTGAATTCTGGCACAATTCTGGTGATTTGGTTTTCTTAAAACCTTGTTAGTGGCTATTCTAATGGGTGTGAAGTTATTTTGTCTTTCACTGTAATTTTTACGCATTCCTCTACGAAATAGTAATTTTGTGTGTCCATTCAAATACTCTTCCCATTTATACTTGTGATAAAAATTTAGTTTAATTAGTTTTCCATTTCAAAATCCCATTATTCAGCTTCATTGTTCAGTTTTAAGAGTTGCTTATATATGCTGAATATTAACTTCTATCACATGTGATTTGCAAATATTTTCACTGATTTCCTAGGAGGCATTGTCACTCTCTTGAATTTTTTTTGATGTGCAAAAATTTCAAAGTATATTTCAGGTAAATTTTTCTGTTCTTTTCTTTGTTGCTTATGCATTTAATGTCATCTAAGAAAATGATCCCAAGGCCAATGTCATGTCTTTTCTCCATTTTTTTAAAAGAGATTTGTTAGCTATTTTTTATATCTAAGT
The DNA here is from genome assembly GCF_007565055.1 of Rhinopithecus roxellana. Lineage (NCBI taxonomy): Eukaryota > Metazoa > Chordata > Mammalia > Primates > Cercopithecidae > Rhinopithecus > Rhinopithecus roxellana. Next base: position 79,246,782 of record NC_044560.1, on the reverse strand, counting down.
ATTTTATTTAAATTTTTTTGCATATGGTTCAAGGAAAGAATCCAGCTTTATCATTGCAGATACTCAGTTTTCAGCATTAATTTTTGAAGATATTATCTTTTCTTTATTGTGTGCTCGTGGCAGCTTTGTGGAAGATCACTTATTTACAGAAGGGTTCATTTCTGGGCTCCCTATTCTGATTTTTCATCTGTTTATCTGTCTTTGTGTCAGTACTACATTGTTTTGTTATAGCTTTTAATATGTTTTGAAATGAGAACGTATATTGGCTCCTCTTTTTCATGGGTGTTTGGCTAGTTACAGTTCATAATCAAATTTAAAATTTTTAAAGAATATTTATGTTTATCAAACCTGTGCTTTTAGGATTTTTATAGAAATTATGTCAAATTTGTTTACCACTGTAGGTTGTATTGACATCTTAACAAAATTAAATTTTTTGACTCTTGAGCAAGAATATGTTTGTTTGTTTGTTTATTTATTTATTTATTTATTTTGAGATGGAGTCTCACTCTTGTCACCCAGGCTGGAGTGCACTGGCAAGATCTTGGCTCACTACAACCTCCACCTCCTGGGTTCAAGCAATTCTCCTGCCTCAGCCTCCTGAGTAGCTGGGGATTACAGGTGCCTGCCACCACTCCCAGTTAATTTTTTGTATTTTTAGTAGAGACAGGGTTTCTGCATGTTGGGAAGTCTGGTCTTGAACTCCTGACCTCAGGTGATCCACCCACCTCAGCCTCCCAAAGGATCTTGCTTTTTTTTTTTTTTTTTTTGAGATGGAGTATCATTGTATCATCCAGGCAGAAGTGCAGTGGCATGATCACGGCTCAACACAACCTCTACCTTCTGGGTTCAAGTGATTCTCCTGCTTCAGCCTCCTGAATAGTTGGGATTACAGGCACCCACCAGCATGCCTGGCTAATTTTTTTGTATTTTTAGTGGACACGGAGTTTCATCATGTTGGTCACGCTGGTCTCAAACTCTTGACATCAGGTATTCCACCCACCTTGGCCTCCCGCTGGGATTACAGGCATGAGCCATGGTGCCTGGCTCTTGTGTTTAATTTTTATATACTTTTGGGTTTCCTGTTTTACTTTTACTTTTAAGTTAGAATAATACCATCAGCAAATCTGTCCTGCCAAATAAAAAGAGTAAAACCTTTCAAAATAACCAAATTTTGAAAAAGCATACTAGCACTGCATATGCCCTATATATAAAGAATGCTGAAAAGCATCCCACTTATTCTAAAATTGACCACGTAATTGGAAGTAAAATACTCCTCAGCAAATGCAAAAGAACAGAAATCATAATAAACAGTCTCTCAGACCACAGTGCAATCAAATTAAAACTCTGGATTAAAAAACTCACTCAAAACCACACAACTACATGGAAACTGAACAACCTGCTCCAGAATGATGACTGGGTACATAACAAAATGAAGGCAGAAATAAATAAGTTCTTTGAAACCAATGAGAACAAAGACACAACGTACCAGAATCTCTGGAACACAGACAAAGCAGTGTCTAGAGGAAAATTTATAGCACTAAATGCTCACAAGAGAAAGCAGGAAAGATCTAAAATTGACACCCTAAAATCACAATTTAAAAAACTAGAGAAGCAAGAATAAACAAATTCAAAACCTAGCAGAAGACAAGAAATAACTAAGATCAGAGCAGAACTGAAGGAAATAGAGACACAAAAAACCCTTCAAAAAATCAATGAATCCAGGAGCTGGTGTTTTGAAAAGATCAACAAAATAGGTAGACTGCTAGCCAGACTAATAAAGAAGAAAAGAGAGAAGAATCAAATAGACAACAAAAGTCATAAAGGGAATATCACCACTGATCCCACAGAAATACAAACTACCATCAGATAATACTACAAACAGCTCTATGTAAATAAACTAGAAAATCTGGAAGAAATGGATAAATTCCTGGACACATGCACCCTCCCAAGGCTAAACCAAGAAGATGTTGGATCTCTGAATAGACCAATAATAAGTTCTAAAACTGAGGCAGTAATTAATAGCCTACCAGCCAAAAAATGCCTGGGACCAGATGGATTCACAACCAAATTCTACCAGAGGTACAAAGAGGAGCTGGTACCAATTCTGAAACTATTCCAAGCAATAGAATAAGAGGGACTCCTCCCTAACTCATTTTATGAGACCAGCATCATCCTGATACCAAAACCTGGCAGAGATACAACAAAAAAAAGAAAATTTCAGGCCAATATCCTTGATGAACATTGATGCAAAAATCCTCAATAAAATACTGATACACCAAATCCAGCAGCACATCAAAAAGCTTATCCACCACAATCAAGTTGGCTTTATCCCTGGGATGCAAGGCTGGTTCAACATAGGCAAATCAATAAATGTAATCCATCATGTAAACAGAATCAATGACAAAAACCACATGATTATCTCAATATATGCAGAAAAGACCTTCGATAAATTTCAACACCCCATTCGTCCTAAAAACTCAATAAACTAGGTATTGATGGAACATATCTCAAAATAATAAGGGCTATTTATGACAAACGCACAGTTAGTATCATACTGAATGGGCAAAAGCTGGAAGCATTGCCTTTGAAAACTAGCACAAGACAAGGATGCCTTCTCTCACCACTCCTATTCAACATAGTATTGGAAGTTCTGGCCAGGGCAATCAGGCAAGAGAAAGAAAGAATGGGTATACAAATAGGAAAAGAGGAAGTCAAATTGTCTCTGTTTGCAGATGACATGATTGTATATTTAGAAAATTTTATCATCTCAGTCCCAAATCTCCTTAAGCTGATAAGCAACTTCAGCAAAGTCTTAGGATACAAAATCAATGAGCAAAAATTACAACTTTCCTATACACCAATAATAGACAAACAGAAAACCAAATCATGAGTGAACTCCTGTTCACAACTGCTACAAAGAGAATAAAATACTTAGGAATATAACTTACAAGGGATATGAATGACCTCTTCAAGGAGAACTACAAACTACTGCTCAAGGAAATAAGAGAGGACACAAACAAATGGATAAACATTTCATGCTCATGGATAGGAAGAATCAATATCGTGAAAAAGGCCATACTGCCTCAAGTAATTTATAGATTTAATGCTATTCCCATCAAGCTATCATGAACTTTCTTCACAGAATTAGAAAAAAACTACTTCAAATTTAATATGGAACCAAATAAAAGCTCGTATAGCCAAGACAATCCTAAGCAAAAAGAACAAAGCTGGAGGCATCACGCTACCTGACTTCAAACTACACTACAAGGCTACAGTAACCAAAACAGTATGGTACTAGTATCAAAACAGATGTGTAGACCAATGGAACAGAACCTAGACCACAGAAATACCACACATCTGTAATCATCTGATCTTTGACAAACCTGAAAAAAAATCTGAAAGGATTCCCTGTGCACTGCAACCTCTGCCTCCGGGGTTCAAGAGATTCTCCTACCTCAGCCTCCTGAGTAGCTAGGACTACAGGCACACACCACTGTGGCCAGCTAATTTTTGTATTTTTAGTCAAGATGGGTTTTCACCATGTTGGCCAGGATAATCTCGATCTCTTGACCTTGTGATCCACCCACCTCAGCCTCCCAAAGTGCTGGGATTACAGGCATGAGCCACTGCACCCAGCCTTGAGCTGTATCTTAAGTCAAAAACTGTCATATTTTATTAAAAGTATTTTAAGTCAAAACTCCACAGAGACAAAACAAGCCATTAAACAATAATAAATTTATTTACTGGGAACCTATAACTAATTTGTGTGTGTGTGTGTGTGTGTGTGTGTGTGTGTGTGTGTGTATCTCACATTAGGTTTGCAAAACATATAAGCCAAATACTGACAGAAGTGAAGAAACTTAGAGAACAATATAATTAGAGTAGCATATTTCTTTTTTTTTTTTTTTTTTTTTTTTTTTTTTTTTTTTTGAGATGGAGTCTTGCTCTGTCACCAGGCTGGAATGCAGTGGCGCGATCTCGGCTCACTGCAACCTCCATCTCCCATGTTCAAGTGATTCTCCTGCCTCAGCCTCCTGAGTAGCTGGGACTACAGGTGCACAAAACCACCCCCAGCTAATTTTTGTATTTTTAGTAGAGACGGGGTTTCACCATGTTGGACAGGATGGTCTCGATCTCTTGACTGTGGTCTGCCTGCCTCATCCTCCCAAAGTGCTGGGATTATAGGCATGAGCCACGGCACCCAGCCTACAGTAGCATATTTCAATACTCTAATTTGTATAACAAAAATAAAACAAGACAGAATAATAGCAAGAGAACAGAGAACTTGAAGACAAGTATAAAACAATCATTCCTAAAAGAGGTATAGAGAATACTCCTCAACAACATCGGGATACATACCCTTCCCAATAGCTCATAAAACATTTTCCTTGAAAGACTGCCTGTTAGGCCAAAATGAAGTCTTAACATAATTTTTAAAACTAAATTTTTATGGATTACTTTCTATGACCAAAATGAAAGTAAGAAACAATAATAGAAAAAAACTGAAAAAATTATTAATATTCAGAAATTAACACACTTATGAGCACGCTCCTGTTCAAAGGTTGAGATAAATATTTTGAAGATATCCATACTGTTCAATGTAACCTACGGATTTAATGGAATGTTCTTCAAAAGTTCACACTACATTTTGAAGAAATAGAAGTAGTAACTCCAAAAGTATATGGAATCCAATGAGACAATAAAATACCCAACAATCTTCAAAAAAAGAAACAATGTTAAAGGCATTACAGTTCCTGATTTTAAAACTCATATCAAATCTACAAAATTAAAACAATTTGGTGTGAGTATAAAAGTAAAAACACAGACTAATAAAAAAATGCAGCACATATATAAACTTTAACATATGTGGTCGTATGAAGAGTTATTTGCATGCTCATAATAATTGTAGCATTGTTACAAATTTTTAGCAGAGGGAGAGTTTCACCATGTTGCCCACGCTGGCCTCCTAGGCTCAAGTGACTCACCCATCGCTGTCTTCCAAACTGCTGGGATTATAGGTGTGAGCCACCTCACTGGGCCCAATTTATTTTCTTTTTTTAAAGGTTTTTTTCTGAAAATGGGAATGTTTTGCCCTGTTTTGTATACATTGTAATCTTTAACTGATATTTGGACATTTTTTAAAAAGCTACCTGTCACAATCTTTATTACATAGCTTTGTCCTGGCATAGTCTGAAAACAATTGTCTTCATTAGAGATTCTGGGAATCTTTCAAACATGTTCCTATGATGTGTCTTGTCTGAAATTTGGTGTTTATTTTTTAGTGAAAGAAGTTTATTCATCTTTCTTCTTAGTAGTCTTCATTTGCTACACCTGTTTCATGTCTGTGGTACTGCAGTCTCACTGCTGCTGTAACATTTACCTCTGGTATCAGCAGACCCAAACTGTCATTCCAAAGTGTATCACCATTTCATTCAGCACTTTGTCATAGGAGATAGAAACCAGTATCTGAAAAGGTCCCTAAAAACCATAAATAAAGATGTATGCGCTAACATTTTACTTGTACTTAAAATAAAAACCAGGAGTTAGCAGTTTACTTCTAAAGGCACTATGTTACATTGGGGAGCAGAAACAGCTGTGTTGGGTAAATGTAACAGACTTTTCTTTCTATTTGACTCTTTGCATTGTACTCACCTAGGGCACTGGACACACACTTAACCCAGTTGTAAATTTTCCACAAATGTATTTTAGTCTGTATGTTTTTGATACATGTATATGCCTATGAAGAAATTAGGGCCTGTGGTGTTCTAATATGCCATCTTGTTTATGTAGTTTGTATAATTGTATAGGTTAGATTTGTAAACTATATTCATCTGAGTCTAGTAAGTGGAGTAACTTGTCATTTTTATTTCTTTCAGTTATATGTTCTCATTTTGCCCAAGATCTTTGCCCAGAGCAGGACATAAAACATTCTTTCCAAAAAGTAATACTGAGAAGATACAGAAAATGTGGACATGACAATTTACAGTTAAGAAATGGCTGTAAAAGTGTCGGTGTGAGTGTAAGGTGCATAAAGGGAGTTATAATGGACTTAACTAATGTTTGACAACTACCCAGAGCAAAATATTTCAATGTGATAAATATGTGAAAGCCTTTAATCAATTTTTAAATGCTAATATGCATAAGATAAGAAATACTGGAAAGAATCCTTTCAAAAGTAACCAATGTGGCAAATCATTTTGCATGTTTTTACACCTAACTCAACATAAAATAATTAATACTAGAAATAATTTCCACACATGTGAAGAATGTGGCAAAGCCTTTTCCTGGTCCTCAACCCTTACCAATCATGAGATAATTAATACTAGAGAGAAACCCTACAAATGTAAACAATGTGGCAAAGTCTTTAAAAAGTTCTCACATCTTACTACACATAGGAGAATTCGTACTGGAGAGAAACCCTAAAAATGTGAAGAATGTGGCAAAGCATTTAACCAGTCCCCAAACCTTATTACACATAAGAAAATTCATACTGGAGAGAAATCCTAGAAATGTGAAGAATGTGGCAAAGCTTTTTACCAATCCTCAACTCTTATTTTGCATAAGATAATTCTTACTGAAGAGAAACCCTACAATGTATAGAATGAGGCAAAACCTTTAACAAGTCCTCAATTCTTAACAGATATAAGATACTTCATACTGGAGATAAACTACAAACCTGAACGATGTGACAATGCATTTGAAAACACTTCAAACTTATCTAAACATAAGAGAAATCATGCTGGTAAGAAATTTTAGAAATGTGAAGAATGTGACAAAGACTTTAAATGGTTCTCATGCTTGATGGCAGGTAAGATCATTTATACTGGAGAACACTCCTACAAGTGTGAAGAATGTGGCAAAACTTTAAATGAATGCTCACAGTTTATTCCATAGAAAAGAATTTATACTGGGGAAAAGATTTACAAACATGCAAAATGTGAAAAAGCCATTAATATCTGTTCAAATCTCAATACAAGAGAGTTTATACTTAGTAAAATCATTATAAGTGCAATTACTGTCAAAAAGTCTTTCATAATATATAGGAATTTGAAGTGAAGAAGAGTATCTATTTTGAAGACAAACATTACAAATATAAATAGGGCTGTAGTATCATTACTTGTATCACAGGTCTTATTGTACTAACTTATTCTACCAGCATTATGTAAGAGATTATTTATTCTCTAATTGTTTTTATTTTCCAAATTCTACAGTATAAACTCTGTAAAGACAGAGGCCTTTAATTTTAATCACCACTGTATTTACAATTTTTAATTAAAAAAACATTTGATTTGACTTTGAAAAATTGATTTTCTCAAAAACAACTGTGGTAAATTGATTTGTTTGTTCTTCTCTGTACATCATTTCTTTTTAACAGCTCTGTTACTTTTCACATATAATTTCTCTGTCTCCCAATTTTTTTCTTGACCATTCTCTGTCAGGGTTATTTCTCCTCAGGAGCTACTGTAGCCAAAGCAGGTGCAATTCAGCACAGTCTTGAAGAAGATTGGCCTTGATGGATCAGGTAAGCTATGAGCATTGTAAATAAATACCTTGTAAAGATGTATAATTTTATTTTATTTTATTTATTTACCATAAATATTTATTAAGCTGTAATTTTAAAGATTTTTCTTCTGTTTTGAGATCTACAAATATATCTAACACCAATGCCAGTATTTTAATAAACAGACCATATATGATAATATAATTACATATAATAGAATATACACATTTGCAAAAAATGGCTTTTTTTTTTTTTTTTGCAAAAAAGAAAAAAAAAGGTTGCAAGCAAAAAAGCCTAATACATTTATGTCTGTATGAGATATTTGTAGAATCAATTTTCCCAAGGCTCCAGGAACTTAAGGACACACACACACACATACTCTATTAGGAGATTAAACATTTCTTCTCTGCTGGGTCCAGGTATGAGAGTCATCACTCTGCCTGTGAGCTGGGTCTGGAAATAAGTCGTATCACCTGTGGCAAGATCCATATAAAACAGTCACAATACAGTGTGCTCACAGGTAAGATTCATAACCTCAGCAGTGGATTCTGTCCAAATGTGAGGGTGATAATCCTTACTGTTGTCTGGGTGTGCACGGAAGAGTCACAATGTCAACTTTGTACTGGGCTCTGTCATGAAACTCTGTGAAACCTAAGGGCTTTTTTTATATGCATGAGTGTGGTAAACTTTTGAGAACTTTCTGCAAGTGGAAAACTCACGACTTTACCCATTGCCCTAAGCCCAGCTATAAGAATCAGCATCTCCTCTATTGGCTAAATCTAGGCATGAGAGTCATCATTGTACCTATAAGCTTGGTCCGGAATTGAGTCACCATCTCACACATTGTTCAGGACCTCACCAGTGGGTTCCGTCTATGTATGGGAGTGACAGTTCTAATTGTTCGCTGGATGTGCCTATGGAATGCATAATCTCAACTGTGTGCTGGGTCCTGTTAGGACCCTCTGTCACCCAAAGGTGTTATAGGATATGCATGAAAGTCATAACCCTCTATGACATTGCCACAAATAGGAGACAGGAGACCTTACCCATTTCTCTAAATGTAGCCATGGGAGTAAAAATCTTTTCAATTGGCTGGGTCCACATACAAGAGTCATCATCAACCCTTTGAGCTACGTTTAGATATGTCACAATCCCACCTGTTGGCAGGGTCCAAGCAGAAGAGAATGATAATATAACCTAGATGATGGGTCCAGTGATATGTCACAACTCCCCCTGAGGACAGGGTTTATGCAGGTAACTAAAATAACTTAGATGCTTGGCCCAGGTATATGTTACAATTCCATTTGGGGGCTTTACCCAGGTAGGATAGTCAAGGCACTCAGGCACTGGACAAAGATATATGTCACAATCACATCTGCAAGAAAGTCCAGAAATGAGATTCAAAATTCCACACATTTTCTGGCTTCGGGTATAAGAGTCAAGACTTCCTGTGAGTTGGACTAAGTACATGAGACACAACAGTAATGGTAGAGTGTATCCCTGCATGAGAGTCACAATTCCAAATGCAAACTATGTCTCAATATATGATTCACAGCCTCACATGAGTGATGAATCCTGGTCTTCGAGTCACCATCTGACCTGTGGACCAGATCTATGTGTGAGGATCACAATTCCAACTCTGACTACCTCCAGGTGTGAGATTCACAGCCTCAACAGTGGACGTTTCCATGTGGGAGGGTGACAGTGTTTACTGGTGGTTGAGTGTGCATAGGAGAGTCCAAATTTCATCTGTTTTCTGGGTTCTGTTATAACACTCTCAGTACCATGCAAGAGCTTTATAGGTATGAGAGACAGTCACAATCTGCTTTGAGATCTTTATGCTGGTATGAACCCATAATCCTACCTACTGCCCTTTGTCCAGGTATGACAGTCAGCCTCTCTTCTGTTGGTCAAATATAGGTATGAGTGTCATCACAGTGTCTGTAAGCTGGCACCAAAAATAAGTCACCATACCAACTGTCCCAGGACCCACATATGACAGTCACAAATCCAATGGTGGACTGTGCTTGTGAGATTCAGGGCTTCACCAGTGGGCTCTGTCCATGTGTGAGGGTGACAATCCTAATTGTCAGCTGGGTGTGCCTATGAGAGTAAGAATTTCACCTGGGTACTGGATCCTGTTATTATACTCTCAATGTCACACAAGGGCTTTATAGGGTACGCTTGAGTGTCATAACCTTATGTGACCTTTCTTCACATAGGAGAACCAGCACCTTTTCCATTGCCCTAATCCTAGAAAAAAGAGGCCAAATCTCGCCTATTTCCTGGGTCCATATATTAGGGTCATCATTAAGCCTCTGAGCTGGGCCTAGGTATATGTCAAAATACTGCCTGTGAGCGGAAACCAAGTAGGAGAGTCACATCACCTTGTTTCTCAGCCAAAGATGTGTCACAATTCCCCAAATAAGCAGGACCCAGGAAAAAGATGTCACAATGTGCACTGTAGGCAGGGCCCAGGCAGGAGAGTCACATCAACTGGGAGCTTCACCCAGCTATATGTCACATTCTATGCTGCAGGCAAAACTGAGGCAGGAAATGAGAGTCACATCACCCAAGTGCTGGGCCTTGTTATATGTCACAATCCCTCTGTAAGCAGGGTCAAAGCAGAACAGAAAAGTTATATCACTGAAATGATGGGCCCAGTGATATGTCACAATCCCCACTGAGGGCAGGACCCAGGAAAAATAGAGACAAATCACCTAGGTGGTGGACCCAGATATATGTCACAATGCCGGTTTTGAGAAAAGCCTGGCAAAAGTGGAGAGGCACATCACCTACATGTATGGCCCACAGATGTGTCACGATCCCCCCCGAGGGCAGGTCCAGGCAAGCGCATCGCATATCCTAGGTGCTTGGCCCAAGTATATGTCAAAATCTCAACTATAAAATAGGCCCAGGCAGGAGAGTAAAACCTATCAGTTCTTGGGCAAAAATATATGTAGCAATCACACCTGCGGGAAGGTCCAGAGATGAGATTTTAAATCCCTGTCCCGGCTTCAGGTATGAGAGTCCGCTATTCCTGTGAGTTGCATTCAAGAATGTGATTGGATTCAACCATGGATTGGATTCATGTATGAGAACCCCAACCTTACCCCTGGACAGTGTTTTAGTAGAGCAATCAAAGCCTCATAGGTGTGATAAATCTTGGTCTGAGGATACACTCCTAACTGTATCCTACCTGTCATAATCCTACCTGTGACTCCAATCTGTCTCTGAGTGTCACAATTCCAACTTTTGAATGCCTCTGAGTGTGAGATTCAGAATCTTGATAGTGGGCTGTGTCCATTTGAGAATGTGACAGTTATTGTTGGTTGGGTGTGCATACAGGTGCCTCAATCCCACCTGCATGCTAGGTCCTGCTATGACACAATCTGTACCACCCCAGGGCTTTATGTGGTATGCATGAGAGTCACAATTCCCTCTAAGATCTTAGTGCTGCTATATGCCTATGATGTTACCCATTCCCCTGAACCTAAGTACAAGAGTCAACATATCTCTTGTTGACTGGGTTCAGGTATGAGAGTCATCGCCATGACTGTGAGCTGGGTTCAGAAACGTGTCATTATCCAACTTGTAGCCAAATTAACATATGACAGTGACAATTCCAACTGTGGATTGTGTCCACATTCGAGATTCCAGATCTCACCAGTAGGCTCTGTTTATGTTTGAGGGTGATGATCCTTACTGTTGTCTGGGTATGTATAAGGGTGTCACAATCTCACCCAGGATCAATAATTTGTATCCTTCGGTCCATCAAGTTGACACTCAGTATTAACCATCACAAGTCCACTCCTTTGTTAACTTGAACCCATACACATCTTCTAAGATTATATGTTGCGGGAAGTCAGGGACCCCAAATGGAGGGACTGGCTGGAGCCATGGCAGAGGAACATAAATGATGAAGATTTCATTTTAATATGGACATTTATCAGTTCCCAAATAATACTTTCATAATTTCTTATGCCATCTTTAATCTCTTAATCCTGTTATCTTCATAAGCTGAGGATGTATGTCACCTCAGGACCAGTGTGATAACTGTGTTAACTGTACAAATAAAACATGTGTGTTCAAACAATATGAAATCAGTGCACCTTGAAGAATAACAGCGATTTTTATGAAACAAGGGAAGACAACCATAAGGTCCGACTGCCTGAGGGGTCAGGCAGAAAGAGCCATATATTTTTCTTTCTTTTTCTTTCATTTTTTAAATTTAGACAGAGTCTCACTCTGTCCCCTGGATGAAGTGCAGTGGTGTGGTCTCAGCTCACTGCAACCTCCGCCTCCTGGGCTCAAGTGATTCTCCTGCCTCAGCCTCCCGAGTAGCTGGGATTACAGGCTCCCACCACAATGCCCAGCTAAATTTTTGTGTTTTTAGTAGAGATTGGGTTTCACCATGCTGGCCAGGCTGCTGTCAAACCCCTGACCTCGTGATTCACCTGCGTTGGTCTCCCAAAGTGCTGGGATTACAGGCGTGAGTCACCACGCTCGGCCTTTTTTTTTGAAATGGAGTCTTGCTCTGTCACCCAGGCTGGAGTGCAGTGGTGGAATCTTGGTTCACTGCAATCTCCACCTCCCACGTTCATGCCATTCTCCTACCTCAGCCTCCTGAGTAGCTGGGACTACAGACACCCACCACCATGCCCAGCTAATTTTTTTTATGTTTAGTAGAGACAGGGTTTCACCACATTAGTCAGGATGGTCTCGATCTCCTGACCTTGTGATCCACCCGTCTCGGCCTCCTAAGTGTTGGGATTACAGGCATGAGCCTCCGTGCCTGGCCAAAGAGCCATATTTTTCCTTCTGCAGAGAGCCTATAAATGAACATGCAAGAAGATATCACTAAATTCTTTTCCTAGCAAGGAATATTAATATTAATACCCTGGGAAAGGAATGCATTCCTGGTGGGAGGTCTAAAAGCAGCCACTCTGGGAATGTCTGTCTTATGCAGTTGAGATAAGCACTGAGATATGCCCGGCTCTCCTGCAGAACCCTCAGGCTTACTAGGGTGGGGAAAAACTGCCCTGGTAAATTTGTGATCAGACTGGTTCTCTGCTCTTGAACCCTGTTTTCTGTTGTTTAAGATGTTTATCAAGACAGTACGTGCACAGCTGAACATAGACCCTTATCAGTGGTTCTGCTTTTACCTTTGTCCTATTCCCTCAGAAGCATGTGATCTTTGTTAGATCTTTATTAGCAGTTCCACTTTTTGCCCTCAGGAGCATGTGATCTTTGTACTTATTCCTTGTTCTTACACCCCCTCCCCTTTTGAAACCCTTAATAAAAACTTGTTGGTCTGAGACTCAGGAGGACATCACGGTCCTACAAATATGTGATGTCGTTCCCTGGCAGCCCAGCTGTAAAATTCCTCTCTTTGTACTGTCTCTCTTTATTTTTTCAGCTGGCTGACACTTATGGAAAATAGAAAGAAACTATGTTGAAATATTGAGGGCGGGTCCCCTCAACAATTATACATAATCTTCAAATAAAGACAATAATAACATCATAATTATGCCTAACAATACAACTATCCTTCATACAACCAGAAATGCACCAATGCCCAATCCAAATACTATTGCATTAAAGGCTGATGTGAGGTCAATGTATCTCATGTCACATGATAAAGGAGAAAGGAAATAAAATGAAGATATTTTCTTAGTACCAGTGTATACATGCATGAACATGCTTTTAACAGAAGAAAGAGGAAATACTCATGACAATTACAGTCCTCATTTCTGCAGCTGGTCACGTGGTCATAGCTGGTATTGATGACTACCTTCTTGTACTACCCATTCTATATTCCCTTTGCCTTCAGGAAGCACCTTAGAAGGTTGTGGTATTTTTCCTGGTGGAGTGACCCAAACCTCGATTTCTGAAGGGTTTGAATCATTTGTAGTCCTGCCTGGATTGCGCTGTTGTATTTTCCCATCGACCTTAATCACAGAGCATGGTAATAGTAAAAGATGCCCTAATGGATCTCCTGTATTCCATGCATACTCTTCCTTATTTCCATTGTGGAGTAGTAGATTGATTTTATCTTCATAGTCCAGGCCAATCACCCCAGCCAACACTGTAACTCCCTTCTTAACCTGTTGACTTAGAGGTAGGAGGAGCCCAGTGTCCAGGTGACAATCTTAACTTCTAGTTTAATAGAATTGTGTCTCCCGGTGGCAGCATTCTTCCCTCTGGAACTAAGGCTTCTAGGCCAGCAGAACATAATGTCATGGAAACAGGAAACAAAAATTTTACTGGTGGATCACTAGAGGTGGTGGTGAGTGGTACCACTTCCACTTCCACTTTCACCCGTTGATACCTGGACCTGTTAATCCTAGCTATGGGAGAAACAATACCATATATTGGACACTGATTAACAGCAGACACGGCCTTCTTGAGAACTTTGCCCCAGCCCTGCAAAGTATTGTCACCTAGTTGGAATTGTAATTGCAACTTCAAAAAGACCATTCCACTGTTCTATCAACCCAGCTTCTTCAGGATGATGGGGAACATGGTAAGACCAGCGAATTTCACGGGCATAAACCCACTGCTGCATTTCTTTAGCTGTAAAGTAAGTGCCTTGGTCAGAGGAAATGCTGTGTGGAATACCATGACAGTGGATAAGGCATCCTGTGAGTCCACAGATGGTAGTCTTGGCAGAAGCATTGCATGCAGGTTAGGCAAACCCATATTCAGAATAAGTGTCTATTTTAGTGAGGACAAACCTTTGATCTTTCCATGATTTAAGAGGTCCAATATAGCCACCAGGTAGCTGGCTGATCACCCTAGGGAATGGTGCCATATTGAGGGCTCATTGTTGGTCTCTGCTGTTGGAAAATTGGGCACTCAACAGTGGTCGGAGCCAGGTGAGCCTTGGTGAGTGGAAGTCCATATTGCTGAACCCATGTGTGACCTCCATCTCTGCCACCATGACCACTTTGTTCATGGGTCTACTGGGCGATGACAGGGGTGGCTGGGGAAAAAAGCTGAGTGAAGTCAACAAAACAGGTTATCCTATCCACTTGATTATTAAAATCCTCCTCTGCTGAGGTCACCCATTGATTAGCACTCACATGGGGTACAAATATCTTTATGGTTTTTGACCACTCAGAGAGGTCCATCCACATACCTTTTCCCCAACTTTCTTTGTCATAAATTTTTCAATCATGCTTCTTCTAAGTCCGTGATTATCCAGCCAAACCATTGGCTATAGCCATACTGAAACAGTATGTAATCGCACATCTGGCCATTTCTCCTTCCATGCAAAGTGCACAACCAGGTCCACTCCTCAAAGTCGTGCCCACTGGGAAGACTTGCCTTCACCACCTTCTTTTTTTTTTTTTTTTTTTTTTTTTTTTTTTTTTGAGATGGAGTCTCACTCTGTCGCAGGGGCTGGAGTGCAGTGGCCAGATCTCAGCTCACTGCAAGCTCCGCCTCCCCGGTTCACGCCATTCTCCTGCCTCAGCCTCCCGAGTAGCTGGGACTACAGGCGCCCGCCACTTCGCCCGGCTAGTTTTTTGTATTTTTTAGTAGAGACGGGGTTTCACAGTGTTAGCCAGGATGGTCTCGATCTCCTGACCTCGTGATCCGCCCGTCTCAGCCTCCCAAAGTGCTGGGATTACAGGCTTGAGCCACTGCGCCCGGCCTCCTTCACCACCTTCTTTCAGGGATGTCCTAGAAAGGAGCTGTAGTGCTGCAGCTGTCCACTTTCAGGTGGTGCCTGCATATTATGCAGAACCGTCTGTAAACAAGGCCATAGTCTTTTCTTCCTCTGTCAACTGATCATAGGGAACTCCCCATTAGGTCACCAGTGTAGGCTGGGGGAGAGAAGGCAGGGTGGCAGAAGTGGAGACCATGGGCATTTGAGCCACTTCCTCATGTAACTTACTTGTGCCTTCAGGACCTGCTCAAGCCCAATCACATATATACCACTTCCATTTGATGATGGAATGCTGTTGTGCATGACCCACTTTATGGGTAGATGGGTCAGAAAGCACCCAGTTCATGATAGGCAGTTCAGGTCTCATGGTGACTTGATAACCCATAGTCAAATGTTCAGTTTTTACCAAAGCCCAGTAACAGGCCAAGAGCTGTCTCTCACAAGGAGAGCTGCAGAAAATGGCAGGACCTTGCTCCAAAATCCTAGAGGCTGGCCAGGTGAGGTGGCTCATACCTGTAATCCCAGCACTTTGGGAGGCTGAGGTGGGCAGATCACCCGCGATCAGGAGTTTGAGACCAGCGTGGCCAACATGGTGAAACTCCATCTCTACTAAAAATACAAAAATTAGCCAGGCGTGGTGGTGGATGCCTGTAATCCTAACTACTCAGGAGGCTGAGGCAGGAGAATTGCTTGAACCTGGGTGGTGGAGGGTGCAGTGAGCCAAGATCGTGCCATTGCACTCCAGCCTAGATGACAAAAGCAAGACTCCATCTCAAAAAAAAAAAAAAGTTATACAGACCTCTGCTGTGATTCACCTAGGGAGGCCTGCCAAAGGCTGCAAACAGCATCCTTATTTCTCACTGACACCGCAAGATCCATTGGATCTGCTGGGTAATATGGCCCAAGTGGCAGAGCAGCTTGCAGAGCAGCCTGGACCTGTTGCAGAGGTTTCTCCTTTTCTGGATCCCACTCAGAACTGGCAGCTTTTTGGGTCACTCAATAAATGGGCCAGAGTAACACACCCAAATGAGGAATATGTTGCCTCAAAATCCAAATAGGCCCACTAGACATTGTGCCTCTTTCTTGGTTGTAGGAGGGGCCAAATGCAGCAACTTACCGTTTACCTTAGAAAGAATATCTTGACAGGCCCTGGACCACAGGACCCCTAGAAATTTTACTGAGCTAGAAGATCCCTAAATTTTAGTCAGATTTTTTTTCCATCCTCTGGAATGGAAACAAATGATTTGGAGTATATTTAGATACAATGTAGACAATTTTAAAAAGAGCTTAACCTAATAGAAATATATTACCTAACTCTATTAAAGAAGATTGGAATGAGGCCGGCATGGTTGCTCATGTCTGTAATCTCAGCACTTTGGAAGGCCGAGGTGGGTGGATCACGTGAGGTCGAGGATTTGAGACCAGCCTGACCAACATGGAGAAACCCTCTCTTTACCAAAAATACAAAATTAGCCGGGTGTGGTGGAGCATGCCTGTAATCCCAGCTCCTCGGGAGGCTGAGGCAGGAGAATCACTTGAACCTGGAGGCTGATGTTATGAAGAGCCAAGATCGTGCCTTTGCACTCCAGCCTGGGCCACAAGAGCGAGAACTCCATCTCAAAAAAAAAAAAAAGGTTGGAATGAAAGGTCTTAATTTAAATCACTTTGAAAAACAATGTTTTGATTGAATACTGCAAGAGTCAAAAACAATACACAAACTGTATTCTTGTTGGTGTTGTTTCTTCATAAGCATATGAATTAATTTTTAAAACTATATGCTGTCGTATACTCACACACACGTAATTACTGCCTGTTTTTTGAATTTGAAAAATGTTAGCAACAAAGGGAGAATTTTAGAATAAGTGATATGATGCTGGACTGGAGTTGCACATGTTTTTGTTTTTGAGACAGAGTCATTGTCACCCAGGCTGTAGTGCAGTGGTGCATTCCTGGCTCACTGAAGCCTCCACCTCCCAGATTCAAGGGATATTCATGTTTGAGACTCCCAAGTAGCTAGAATTACAGGTGTGTACCAACTTACCGAATTTTTGTATTTTAGTAATGATGGGATTTCACCATGTTGGCCAGGCTGGTTTCAAAATCCTGGCTTCAAACAATCCACCTGCTTTGGCCTCCCATAGTGCTGGGATTACAGGCATGAGCCACCATCCCCACTAGGAATATTTGGATAAATGCATGTTTCATAATATCTTCATTTAGAGAGAGACAGAGAAAAAGAGATTTATTCATACATGAGTGTATATTGGTAAGTACATTGCCAAACTCTGTCTGCTGAAAGGTTTCAGAAGCTGTGACACCCCAGTATTAACCAGCTTACCCAGCTTTCATATTATGGTTTCTAAGTACTATTCCTCAATAAGGGGAATAACACTATTGTAAAAATAGGTAAGTCTAGCACTGAAATGGAAAATCCAAGTTAAGGTAGAGTATCTTGTGAAGCCAGAAAGTTAAAAGTACTTTATGAACAACAGAAGAAGACATGTCAAATGAAGCCAATCTGAAAGACTTTCTGGCAGCCCAAGCTAGAACAATGTGAGAAACAAAATAAATAATCATAGCCTTGGATTATAACTCTTTGAATAAAAGAAATGTCTATGAGTCCATTAAAAATATTGATTTTTTAAATATTGGATAGGAAAACATGGAAAGAAAAAAGAAAAAAAGCTACAAAATTCCAAGTACTAATCAATGTAGATGGATAATGCAATATAGGAAATCAGTAGGACACCACAGTAATTACTGTCGACAAGATGTGTTGGGGAATGCAGAAATTATGGGTTAAAGTTAAAGGAGAAACAGTATTTACACAGCCTCAAAGTATCTGCATCCAAATATTTATAAATACCATTTTCTATATATATATATATATATATATATATATATATATATATATGTATATTTTTTTTTTTTTTTTTTTTTTTTTTTTTTGAGACGGAATCTTGCTCTGTCACCCAGGCTGGAGTGCAACGATACAGCTTAGGCTCACTACAGCCTCCACGTCCTAGGTTCAAGTGATTCTCCTATCTCAGCCTCCTGAGTACCTGGGAACACAGTTGTGTGCCACCATGCCCAGCTAATTTTTGTACTTTTAGTAGAGATGGGGTTTCACCATGTTGGCCAGGCTGGTCTCAAACCTCTGACCTTTTGATCTGCCCGCCTTGACCTTCCAAAGTGCTGAGATTACAGATGTGAGCCACCGTACCCGGCCTGTTTTTTTAATAAGACTTATGACTCCCACCTCAGACTTCCAAGTATCCTGGACCCTCTGGTGAGATCCTCTCTCTACTTTTAAAAAATACCAAACAACATCAACAACAACAACAAAACAAAACAAAAACCACCATAGCTCTGTTTTTTGTTATTTTTTTAAAGTAGAGACAGGGTCTTGCCATGTTGCCCAGGCTGGTCTCGAATTCTTGAACTCAAGCAATTTGCCCTTTTTGGCCTTCCAAAGTGCTGGGATTACAGGCAGTGTATTACTTGGTAAGAATTCATTAAGCTTTGCATGAATGAATGCTTTCCACATATATTTCTGTATGCATGTTTTTTTAAAATTTAATTTTATTATTATTATACTTTAAGTTCTAGGGTACATGTGCGTAACATGCAGGTTTGTTACATATGTATACTTGTGCCATGTTGGTGTGCTGCACCCATCAACTCGTCAGCACCCATCAACTCGTCAGCACCCATCAACTCATCATTTACATCAGGTATAACTCCCAATGCAATCCCTCCCTCCTTCCCCCTCCCCATGATAGGCCCCAGTGTGTAATGTTCCCCTTCCCAAGTCCAAGTGATCTCATTGTTCAGTTCCCACCTATGAGTGAGAACATGCAGTGTTTGGTTTTCTGTTCTTGTGATAGTTTGCTGAGAATGATGGTTTCCAACTTCATCCATGTCCCTACAAAGGACATGAACTCATCCATTTTTATGGCTGCATAGTATTCCAGCTGGATTACGTTTATTGATTTGCGAATGTTGAACCAGCCTTGCATCCCAGGGATGAAGCCCACTTGATCATGGTGGATAAGCTTTTTGATGTGCTGCTGAATCTGGTTTGCCAGTATTTTATTGAGGATTTTTGCATCGATATTCATCAGGGATATTGGTCTAAAATTCTCTTTTTTTGTTGTGTCTCTGCCAGGCTTTGGTATCAGGATGATGTTGGCCTCATAAAATGAGGTAGGAAGGATTCTGTCTTTTTCTATTGATTGGAATAGTTTCAGAAGGAATGGTACCAGCTCCTCCTTGTACCTCTGGTAGAATTCAGCTGTGAATCCATCTGGTCCTGGACTTTTTTTGGTTGGTAGGCTATTAATTATTGCCTCAATTTCAGAGCCTACTATTGGTCTATTCAGGGATTCAGCTTCTTCGTGGTTTAGTCTTGGGAGAGTGTAAGTGTCCAGGAAATTATCCATTTCTTCTAGATTTTCGAGTTGATTTGCATAGAGGTGTTTATAGTATTCTCTGATGGTAGTTTGTATTTCTGTGGGGTCAGTGGTGATATCCCCTTTATCATTTTTTATTGCATCTATTTGATTCTTCTCTGTTTTCTTCTTTATTAGTCTTGCTAGCAGTCTATCAATTCTGTTGATCTTTTCAAAAAACCAACTCCTGGATTCATTAATTTTTTGGAGGGATTTTTGTGTCTCTATCTCCTTCAGTTCTGCTCTGATCTTAGTTATTTCTTGCCTTCTGTTAGCTTTTGAATGTATTTGCTCTTGCTTCTCTAGTTATTTTAATTGTGATGTTAGAGTGTCAATTTTAGATCTTTCCTGCTTTCTCTTGTGGGCATTTAGTGCTGTAAATTTCCCTCTACACACTGCTTTAAATGTGTCCCAGATATTCTGATATGTTATATCTTTGTTCTCATTGGTTTCAAAGAACATCTTTATTTCTGCCTTCATTTTGTCATGTACCCAGTAGTCATTCAGGAGCAGGTTATTCAGTTTCCATGTAGTTGAGTGGTTTCATTGAGTTTCTTAGTCCTGAGTTCTAGTTTGATTGCACTGTGGTCTGAGAGACAGTTTGTTATAATTTCTGTTCTTGTACATTTGCTGAAGAGTGCTTTATTTTCAATTATGTGGTTAATTTTAGAATAAGTGTGATGTGGTGCTGAGAAGAATGTATATTCTGTTGATTTGGGGTGGAGAGTTCTGTAGATGTCTATTAGGTCTGCTTCCTGCAGAGATGAGTTCGATTCCTGGATATCCTTGTTAACTTTCTGTCTCATTGATCTGTCTAATATTGATAGTGGGGTGTTGAAGTCTCCCATTATTATTGGATGGGCGTCTAAGTATCTTTGTAAGTCTCTAAGGCCTTGCTTTATGAATCTGGGTGCTCCTGTATTGGGTGCATATATATTTAGGATAGTTAGCTCTTCCTGTTGAATTGATCCCTCTACCGTTATGTAATGGCCTTCATTGTCTCTTTTGATCTTTGATGGTTTAAAGTCTGTTTTATCAGAGACTAGGATTGCAACCCCTGCTTTTTTTTGTTCTCCATTTGCTTGGTGGATCTTCCTCCATCCCTTTATTTTGAGCCTATGTATGTCTCTGCATGTGAGATGGGTCTCCTGAATACAGCAGACTGATGGGTCTTGACTCTTTATCCAGTTTGCCAGTCTGTGTCTTTTAATTGGACCATTTAGTCTATTTACATTTAAGGTTAAAATTGTTATGTGTGAACTTGATCCTGCCATTATGATATTAACTGGTTATTTTGCTCGTTAGTTGATGCAGTTTCTTCCTAGCCTCAATGGTCTTTACATTTTGGCATGTTTTTGCAACGGCTGGTACCGGTTGTTCCTTTCCATGTTTAGGGCTTCCTTCAGGGTCTCTTGTAAGGCAGGCCTGGTGGTGACAGAATCTCTAAGCATTTGCTTATCTGTAAAGGCTTTTATTTCTCCTTCACTTATGAAACTTAGTTTGGCTGGATATGAAATTCTGGGTTTAAAATTCTTTTCTTTAAGAATGTTGAATATTGGCCCCCACTCTCTTCTGGCTTGTAGGGTTTCTGCCAAGAGATCTGCTGTTGGTCTGGTGGGCTTCCCTTTGTGGGTAACCTGACCTTTCTCTCTGGCTACCCTTAAGACTTTTTCCTTCATTTCAACTTTGGTGAATCTGGCAATTATGTGTCTTGGAGTTGCTCTTCTCGAGGAGTATCTTTGTGGCATTCTCTGTATTTCCTGAATTTGAATGTTGGCCTGCCCTACTAAGTTGGGGAAGTTCTCCTGGATGATATCCTGAAGAGTGTTTTCCAACTTGGTTCCATTTTCCCCCTCACTGTCAGGCACCCCAATCAGATCTAGGTTTGGTCTTTTTATATAATCCCATATTTCTTGCAGACTTTGTTCATTTCTTTTTCTTCTTTTTTCTTTAGATTTCTCTTCTCGCTTCATTTCATTCATTTGATCCTCAATCGCTGATACTCTTTCTTCCAGTTGATCGAGTCAGTTACTGAAGCTTGTGCATTTGTCACGTATTTCTCGTGTCATGGTTTTCATCTCTGTCAGTTCATTTATGACCTTCTCTGCATTAATTATTCTAGCTATCAATTCTTCCACTCTTTTTTCAATATTTTTAGTTTCTTTGTGCTGGGTACGTAATTCCTCCTTTAGCTCTGAGAAGTTAGGTGGACTGAAGCCTTCTTCTCTCATCTCATCAAAGTCATTCTCCGTCCAGCTTTGATCTGTTGCTTGCGATGAGCTGCGTTCCTTTGCAGGGGGAGATGCGCTCTTATTTTTTGAATTTCCAGGTTTTCTGCCCTGCTTTTTCCCCATCTTTGTGGTTTTATCTGCCTCTGGTCTTTGATGATGGTGACGTACTGATGGAGTTTTGGTGTGGGTGTCCTTCCTGTTTGTTAGTTTTCCTTCTAACAGTCAGGATCCTCAGTTGTAGGTCTGTTGGAGATTGCTTGAGGTCCACTCCAGACCCTGTTTGCCTGGGTGTCAGCAGCAGAGGCTGCAGAAGATAGAATATTGCTGAACAGTGAGTGTACCTGTCTGATTCTTGCTTTGGAAGCTTCCTCTCAGGGGTGTACTCCACCATGTAAGGTGTGGGGTGTCAGTCTGCCCCTAGTGGGGGATGTCTCCCAGTTAGGCTACTCAGGCACTTGAGCAGGCAGTCTGACCATTCTCAGATCTCAACCTCCATGTTGGGAGATCCACTGCTCTCTTCAAAGCTGTCAGAGTCTCTAGCATCTGCAGAGGTTTCTGTTGCATTTTTATTGTTGTTGTTGTTGTTTAGCTGTGCCTTGTCCCCAGAGGTAGAGTCTACAGAGACTGGCAGGCCTCCTTGAGCTGCTGTGAGCTCCACCCAGTTCGATCTTCCTAGGGCTTTGTTTACCTACTTAAGCCTCAGCAATGGCGGGCGCCCCTCCCCCAGCCTCGCTGCTGCCTTGCAGTTAGATCGCAGACTGCTGTGCTAGCAATGAGGAAGGCTCAGTGGTCATGGGACCCTCCTGGCCAGGTGTGGGATATAATCTCCTGGTGTGCCCGTTTGCTTAAAGCACAGTATTGGGGTGGGAGTTACCCAATTTTCCAGGTGTTGTGTGTCTCAGTTCCCCTGGCTAGGAAAAGGGATTTCTTTCCCCCTTGTGCTTCCCAGGTGAGGCGATGCCTCGCCCTGCTTCAGCTCTCGCTGGTCAGGCTGCAACAGCTGACCAGCACCGATTGTCTGGCACTCCCCAATGAGATGAGCACAGTACCTCAGTTGAAAATGCAGAAATCACCTGTCTTATGTGTTGCTCACGCTGGGTGCTGGAGACTGGAGCTGTTCCTATTTGGCCATCTTGCTCCGCCCTCCCTTGTATGCATGTTTTATATCAACAAATAGTACATAGTACCTATTTGCCCAAAATGCTAACTCTACCTCAGAATAATGGCAGCATTTTTTGGTTTGTTTATGGTGGAACACAGGACATGATCATACAGATTGTAATATTCCAAGGGGAGTATTACAGCCCTACCCCTTGGGTGAAACTGTAGGTCTTTTTATTTTTACCTCAGTCTGGTTCATGGTATGTTTTTTATTTTAAGAGAATGCAATTTTTGTTGTTGTTGTTTGTTTTTTCCAGAAAAATTTCCCTCACAGCAATGATTGCCAATGCCGAGGCACCTAGCACAGTGCTTTCCTCAGTGGGTATTCAGTATATATGGAACTGGGTTGATTAAGGCACAAAACCAACAGCAAGATTGGTTCAGTGAAGAATAGTTTAGTAATACTGGTTAGACTAAAAGGCCATGACTTAGCAGCAAACATTTTTACATTCATTTGAGAAATAATTTACAATTAGATCACCAAAAAATGTTAATTTACAGTGGTGGCATTTAAGCTTGGCTGCACTCTGTCATCACCTATACAGATTAAAATCACACTGTTGCTCAGGTTCAACTCAAGCAATTCTGATTTAATTAGGGTGTGGCAACCTGTGTTTAGGGGATTTTTTAACACCACCCCACCCCTCTCTGCCCTACCCCAAGTGATTTTTACATGCAGTCTGGGATGAAAACAATGTGTTCAGGGTGAGGGATGGATTCACTGTATGTGATTTCCATATGTGCTGCTGAGATTTGCCCCATGGCTGCTTCTGACTTTGGGATCTTGAAAAACATCACTGCCATTGTAAAAATCAAAAGACAATTTCAAGATGTACTCAAATACTTTGCTAAATTCCAACAGAATAAAATGTCTTCTTAGCAGATCCGTCTATAGTCACTTGAATTCAAGGTAAGAGATTGTTTCAGGCACAGTAGTTTAGTAAGTGTTGAAAATCATAAATAGCCTACACATATCAACAAACTATTCTAATCCTTTGACATATTTGACATGCTTTTCTAAATCAAATTTTAGCTTACAAATTGTCTCTCTTTTTTTCTTTTTCTATTGCCCTGGCTGGAGCACATGGTGCAATCTTGGCTCACTGCAACCTCTGCCTCCCAGGTTCAAGCAATTCTCCTGTCTCAGCCTCCCAAGTAGCTGGGATTACAGGTGTGCGCCACCATGCCTGGCTAAAAATTTTCATAATTTTAGTAGAGAAGGAGTTTTGCCATGTTGGCCAGGCTGGTCTTGAACTCCTGACTTCAGGTGATCTACCTGTCTCTGCCTCCCATTAAGTGCTGGAATTATAGGCATGAGCCACAGCACCCAGCTGAAAAATTGTGTCTTTTTTGACCCCTAACTTTTGGATGCTATACAGCGCCAATGCCAATGCAGCACATAAAAGAATAATAAGCAGAGTTATTTGTTGAATTGAATTACATGGAAAGCATTGTCAAAAATGTTTGATCTACAACTTAATATTTTAATGCATGTTATTAATGTTTATTTCAAAATGTACGAAATTTCTTTTCTTTTTTTTTTTTTTTTTTTTTGAGACAGAGTCTTGGTCTGTCACCAGGCTGGAATGCAGTGGTGCAATCTTGGCTCACTGCAACCTCCACCTCCCGAGTTCAAGCGATTCTCCTGCTTCAGTCTCCCAAGTAGCTGGGACTACAGGCACACACCACCACACCCAGATAATTTTTTTTCTTTCTTTTTTGAGACGGAGTCTCCATCTGTCACCCAGGCTGGAGTGCAGTTGCAAGATCTTGGCTCACTGCAACCTCCGCCTCCAGGATTCAAGCGATTCTCCTGCCTCAGCCTCCTGAGTAGCTGGGATTACAGGTGCATGGTTTCACACCCAGATAATTTTTGTATTTTTAGTAGAGATGGGGTTTCACCATGTTGGTCAGGCTGATGAACTCCTGTTCTGACCTAGTTTTGAACTCCTGAGCCCGCCTCGGGCTCCCCAAGTCCTGTGATTATAGGTGTGAGCCACCGCATCCAGCCTAATTTTTGTATTTTTAGTGGAGATTGGGTTTCACCATGTTGGCCAGGATGGTCTTGATATTTTGACCTTGTGATCCACCTGCCTTGGCCTCCCAAAGTGCTAGGATTACAGACGTGAGCCACTGTGCCTGGCCAATGTATGAAATTTCTAAAACTCTAATATATGTGAGTATATGCTAATTGTCATAATTACGGTTATTATGATAAATTATTGTATGCTGAAGATATAATCCATTTATTTTTATTTATTTCTTTATACTTTTTTTTTTTAAGATGGAGTTTCACTGTTGTTGCCAGTCTAGAGTACAATGGTGTGATCTTGGCTCAGTGCAACCTCCGCCTCCCAGGTTCAAGTGATTCTTCTGCCTCAGCCTCCCAAGTAGCTGAGATTACAAGGATGCACCACCATGCCTGGCTAATTTTCGTATTTTTAATAGATAAGAGGTTTCACCATGTTGATTAGGCTGGATGGTCTCGAACTCCTGACCTAGGGTGAGCCACCCACCTTGGCCTCTCAAAGTGCTGGGATTACAGGCATGAGCCACTGTGCCCGGCCTCTTTATAGCCGTTTTAGTCATTTCCATAGTTAATGGTCTAATTCTAATGTAGTTTCTCAAAACTCCAAAAGCTTGCAAAATTGTAAAGTATTGTGTCTTTAAGGAGGTTTATGAAAATGTGAGTAATGTCAAGTATAAGTTTCTGATCAGTTTGGGATTTTATTGTTTGGACTGGGTAAGGATTGTGAGAATCCTAATGAAGAGATTGATTATTATAAAACTGCTAATCCGGCCCGGCGCGGTGGCTCAAGCCTGTAATCCCAGCACTTTGGGAGGCCGAGATGGGTGGATCACGAGGTCAGGAGATCGAGACCATCCTGGCTAACACGGTGAAACCCCGTCTCTACTAAAAAAAAAAAAAAACCTAGCCCGGTGTGGTGGTGGGCGCCTGTAGTCCCAGCTACTCCGAGGCTGAGGCGGGAGAATGGCGTAAACGGGGAAGGCGGAGCTTGCAGTGAGCTGAGATCCGGCCCCTGCACTCCAGCCTGGGCGATAAAGCGAGACTCTGTATCAAAAAAAAAAAAAAGGCCGGGCGCGGTGGCTCAAGCCTGTAATCCCAGCACTTTGGGAGGCCGAGACGGGTGGATCATGAGGTCAGGAGATCGAGACCATCCTGGCTAACACGGTGAAACCCCGTCTCTACTAAAAAATACAAAAAACTAGCCGGGCGACGAGGCGGGCGCCTGTAGTCCCAGCTACTCGGGAGGCTGAGGCAGGAGAATGGCGTAAACCCGGGAGGCGGAGCTTGCAGTGAGCTGAGATCCGGCCACTGCACTCCAGTCTGGGCGACAGAGTGAGACTCCGTCTCAAAAAAAAAAAAAAAAAAAAAAAAACTGCTAACCCAAGCAAAACAAAGATTAATTAAATATTAGAAAAATATTATGCCACATATTATGTTAAATCAGCCAGTACTGAAACTTTTTAGACATGTTGTTTTAATTAACTCTGTGGCCTAAGTCAAATTACCTATGAAAACCCCTCAGTCATCAGTGCTATGCACCTAAATTGAAGAAACAAATCTGCTATTTAAGAGGACGGATTTATTGTTAAGTGTGGACTCTTGGAGAATCCAGACAGCCAACAGCCACTTGTTCATTCCTGAGTTCTTAAAGCTTCCATTATTAACAGCTCTGCATTCCATTACTCAACACAGAAGAGATAAAATAATCTAAATTAAATATAAATTAAGTGTGTGTCTGTGTGTGTTGACCCTTCTAAATTACTAAAATAGGTTAATATCAATTTTTTTTGTGAAACATAATCCCACATTTCTGTTACCTGATGAGCCATTTAAACATTTATACAGAATTTTTTTTGTGCCATTTTTAATGCATGTTTTCTTGTATAAATTTTCTCATGCAAGAGGATTGATGTTATAACCGTAACTAAAAGGATATTAGGATACCTGTTTTCTCATGGAACATTTCTGAAAATATCTTCAATGATAAAGATACTTATTTCTCTAGACAAGTTCTAAAACTGTTAAACAAGATATTAGTCTGGGCGTGGTGGCTCACGGCTGTAATCCCAGCACTTTGGGAGGCCGAGGTGGGTGGAACACTTGAGGTCGGGAGCTCGAGACCAGCCTGACCAACATGGTAAAACCCTGTCTCTACTAAAAAATACAAAAAATTAGCTGGGCATGGTGGCGCATGCTTGTAGTCCCAGCTACTTGGGAGGCTGAGGCAGGAGAATTGCTGGAACCCAGGAGGTGGAGGTTTCAGTGAGCTGACATTGTGCCACTGCACTCCAGCCTGGCAACAGAACAAGACTCTGTCTCAAAAAAAAGAAGATATTATAGATACAGTAGTATTGAGCAAAGCCAACTACATTGACTGGATTGTTTTTGTAATTGCAGATTGATGACATATCAGATCCATTTAGAGTGGAAAAAATATGTTGACCATTTTAAAACAGTCATTGGAAGGCCTGTGCAGCTAAGAGAACCTCATATATCTTCTGCTACTAAAGTCTAATATTGCTAAATTCAACAAGGCTTTAATGCATTATGACAAAGCATATGAAAGCCTTAAGGTGAAGAAAACCTTAAGTCTACTGACTGAGGACACTAAAACCCTTTAATATCTAGAACCCAGAGATTGAATCTGCCTGTCATCTACACTGAAGCAAGATTTCAAGACTTTGAACACTGGGTTGATAATCTCACAACTTAGAAAGGCCCCTCTAAACTTTTTAATTTTAAACCCATAGGAGATCTTAAAGTAAAGCTAACCAGAAAGGTTTCTCCTAAAATGCAGATGGACACCTTTATGTAGATAGCTTTTTTATAAGATCAAAAATCAAGACACATCTGCTATCATGGTACTCTTAGTTAAGTCTGTTTATGGCTCTACAAGGAATAGAAATTTAAAAAGCATCTTTTGTGTGCACTCTTTGGCTATACTTATATGTAAAGAATTTTGCAGCCAACATATATGAAAAAACATAACATCTTTTATAGGTAAAAAAAAATGAAAGGCAGGCCAGACACGGTGGCTCATGCCTGTAATCCCCAGCACTTTGGGAGGCTGAGACGGGCAGATCATGGGATCAGGAGTTTGAGACCAGCCTAACCAACATAGTGAAACCCTGTCTTTACTAAAAATACAAAAATTAGCTAGTGTGGTGGTGCACTCCTGTAATCCCAGCTATTGAGGAGGCTGAGGCATGAGAATCATTTTAACCTGGGAACTGGAAGTTGCAGTGAGCTGAAATCACACCAGCACACTCTAGCCTGGGCTACAGAGTGAGACTTTGTCTCAAAAATAAAATTAAATTAAATTAAAAAATGGAAGGTCAATGTGGATGAGAAATTTTAATGGGACATTTGTTGTCTCATAATATCAGAACCAGAATGTATGTCCACTGCTCTTAACCTGTTTCACAAGTTAAAGAGAACTTATTCAAAATAGGTTAAAGAGCTTTGTCCGGATGCCGTTACTCTTCTAAATGGGCATCCTTTGATAGGTCTTTTTTTCCCCCTGGTTTAGAGTAAATGAGGCAATGGTTAGAAATTTATCCTCTATCATAGGGCTTTATAGCAGATTACACTGTAAAGGCTATGGTTACACAACAGACTTTACGTTTTTTACTAAAGTTGTGCTGAATAATAGAACTTCTTTGGATTACTTACTGTATAAACAGAGAAGTGTCTACATTTGCTAATACTGGTAGTTGCACACGGAGAAATATATTGGGTATTACAGAGATACAGTTGCAGGGGATTAATGAACAGGCTGTTTGATTAAAATAAGTAGACTATAACTAATTATTTGATCTATTTAATGTTAATGGTTCATGAGAACCCTTGCTAAAAAGCATGTTTCAAACTTGGGATTATCCTCCTGATAGTCAAAAGAGTAGTCTCTCTGCTGCACTGTATTCTCTCAAAAGTTGTAAATGTTTGTATGCAGTCACCTGTAGAATATCAAATTGTCGCTCCTTAACTGGAATGACAGAAACTCGAAGACATATGTGACTATGATGAAACCATAACCTGTGAATGATATAAGAACAAAGACCCTAAATAATGCAAACAGAGTGATACTAAGGCCCTGAGTTTTGGTTACACCGTGCACTGTTGAAAATTTTTTGAACAAAATTATTAGAGGCCATTATTCTGGACTGAGCTTGTGCACTAGGTCCAAACAGAAAAAAACAAACCAAAATGAGTCAATCATGCTAACTGTGACAAAATCAAACCAAAGATTTAAGGAAATAAGTAGATTCTAATACAGGCCAGGTTTTGTTTTTCTTCTGTAAACAGCAGATTTCAACACAAGGAGTTTCCCTCTGCTCAAACCTTTAAAAATAATAATAAAATAATAACCTGAATTTCTTGATTCCACTTTACAAAACCCACAGTTCTGCTGTTTCACGGTGGAATCTGAGACCAGGGGCATTTTTGATTTTGACACAGTGTTATCAATGTCTAAAGTTTTGGTCTACCAAAATTGAGAAGATGACCAAAAAAGGAGAAGCTGTTTAATTATACTCTAAATTAGCTACCCCCTTTCATGTTTAAGTTTGGTCAATATATTTCATTGTTTTGTTTTGTTTACATAGTAAACTGAAACTTAACTGAATGTGTAAATAGACTGTGCTCATTTTTGTACCAACCACTGTGTTTTGACCAACAAAAAGATGTCAAATATTCAAACCATGTTTAAATAAGGAAAATCCCAAGCTATAATCAATCTAGCTGTTCCTGTATTACATTTCCATTTTCTGATGTCACGTGGCTTCTTCTGTCCATAAATCACCATCATGTGGCCGTGCTGGAGTCTTTCAGAGCCTACTTTGGATCCACAGGCTACTCAATTTGCAAATCCCTCTTTGCCCAACACAACTCTCTTCAATTTAGTTTATCTAAAGCTGTTTTTCTTTTAGAAGTTTTCAGATTTATTCTCTAATCAAAAATGAATAATCTGTTGTTGGGCTTTGATTTTCGAAACTCATCCCTCAGCTATTTTTCCAAATTATTCTATGTCCTTTCAAAATGTTTCTACAATGTTTTTGAGATGGGGTCTCACTCTGTCACCCAGGCTGGAGTGTAGTGGTGTAATCAGTTATGGCTTACTGCAGCTTTTGCCTTCCATACTCAAGCCATCCTCCTACCCTAGTCACTGAGTACCTCAGACTACAGGCATACAACGTCATGCTTGGCTGATTTTTTTTTTCATGAAGACAGGATCTTACCATGTCGCTCAGGCTGCAGTTGAACTGCTGAGCTCAAGTTATTCTCCCATCTCAGCATCCCAAAGTGCTAAAATTACAAGTGTGAGCCACCATGTGCTTCTGCAATTTCTTGACAGGATTATTTCCAATAATAAGCAGTACTCTGTGGGCACAAATCTTAAAAAAAAAAAAAATCTGTCTTCTATTGCAGAAGTGTCACTTTCCAGAATTTCAAGGGTCTGTGGCAGTTACTCTAGTAATATAGTTTGATCTGTGGAGGTGGGTGAGCTTTGGAGTCAGAATTTATCCTGAGGTTCAGCCCAGCCAATTAGTATTTTTGGGTCTTTGGACAAGTTCCTTGATGTGAAAGAGTTGTATAAACCGCATATGCAAAAAAGACAGAATCATACTAATTGCAGAAATTGTAGCAATTTTTCATCCCTCCTATATCCTTTGCCAGGTGCTTTTACAGCTGCTCCCATTGAGATATGGAGTCTGTTTTCCAAACCCTAGATACGGGCTGTCCTTGTTTCCTCAGGACAGTAGAAACCTGTGAACATGACCGTGTGCCAGTTTTGGGCCTAGGCTCAAATGATCTTGAATGCTTCTGTTTTTCTTTCAGAATGCTGCCATCTTCACGAACAAAGCACATGTTAGCCAGCTGGAGGATAACATAACATGGGTGAGTGGGAGAGAGAAGCAAAGTGCCTCTGTTGACAGCCCCAGAAGCAGAAGCGCATCCCCAGAAGTATTCATCCCAGAAGAAATGGAGTGGGCCTGGCTCAGTTCAGGGAGGAAGCTCTGCCTGGAAAGGGGGCAGCCTACCCTCTCGCTCTTCATTCAGCCCAGCATCTGGTCACATCTTCTGTCACTCAGGGCTGGAGGGGGCGGGGCCTTGAACGTTATCCAATCAGGGATGCTGGGCTGGAGACCGTCCAATCAGGCACGCAGCTGGAGCAGACAGGGCGGCTTCTGGGATTTGGCGCGGCCTTTGTCTCTCGCTTCGACGGAAGCTGCAGGTCTAGTCCGTGTGCTTTATGTTGTCTGCTGCTAGATAGAGGTCCAGCCTCTGTGGCCCTGCGAGCTGCGGGTATTGGGAAATCCATAGCGAAGATGTCAGGGGACCCTGGAGGCCTAGAAATGGTAAGAATGCCGGTCCGACATCCTGAGAGAGGGAACGGGGCTGGTTGGAACCGGTGGGAAGTGGCTGTGTTGGGACTCAGGCCTCCTCGCAGTCAGCTTCACAATCTGCGCCCGGAGTTCTTGCCCAGCTCGACCTCAGTCCCCTTCAGCCATAAGATGGCGTCTACGGTGACGGCCAGGCCCGGGCGTCCTGTCTCTTTCCTGCAATGTGTGCCCTGGCCTGGAGCCCTCTCTGGACAGCTTTGCACCCGCAGCAGCGCGTCTCTCCCAGATTGTGCAGGGACCAGGAAGGATCGTCAGGGAAGAATCCTGACTCGGTAAGCGGGTTCATGAAGGAAGAGCTTTGATCCAAGGCGTTCCCAATTCCTCTTTCCTTCTGTTAAAAATTTATGGGAGTCACCGCCAAAATATTAACGAATTTAATTAAGAATGATTCTAAAATTGTAGAGCACTCAACTATGGGGTGTGGTTGTTATCCATGGGACGGGCTTGAAGGAAAGACTTAGAAGATGCATGATGCGGAAACCCAAATTCAAAAATCGGTTAGTTACAGTTACATAGTTTCTTTTTTTTTTGAGACGGAGTCTCGCTCTGTCCCCCGGGCTGGAGTGCAGTGGCCGGTTCTCAGCTCACTGCAAGCTCCGCCTCCCGGGTTCACGCCATTCTCCTGCCTCAGCCTCCGAGTAGCTGGGTCTACAGGTGCCCGCCACCTCGCCCGGCTAGTTTTTTGTATTTTTTAGTAGAGACGGGGTTTCACCGTGTTAGCCAGGATGGTCTCGATCTCCTGACCTCGTGATCCGCCCATCTCGGCCTCCCAAAGTGCTGGGATTACAGGCTTGAGCCACCGCGCCCGGCCCAGTTACATAGATTCTAAATTTGCACCTTATGGGGTACACATTTTCTGATTATGTAATCAGAGCTTAATAGGCAGTTCATAGTTTGTTACGCCTAAAGTTTGTTTCCCCCAATGTAGTAATTTACAAAAAAATATATTTGAGTTATATATATATATATATATATATATATATATTTTTTTTTTAAGTAGGAATCCAGGCATTGCAGCCACGTACCTCAAATTGCCTGTTACTTAACTATTTTCACACTCTACAGGGTACTGAACTTCTGCATTTTTTTTTTCATGTTTCTCAACATGAAAAAAACATGAGGGTTCCCAAGTCTACCATTCAACCCCCATTCCTCCAGCCTAACTCTGGCTTGCAGTAAAGTACTAGATTTCCAGTTTCTTCTGATTGTCCCAAATGCCCACTTTCCGTCTCTAATTCACATTGTTAGCTATTTACCCTTTGTGTACATTTTTAATACTATATATATTTTTTTGACAAACCATTGGGTGGGACATTTAAAAAGATTTGCTTTCTGTTTGAAAATATTGCCATTGAAAATAAACCAAAAAATAATTCCTGAAACTGTATCGTAAAAAAATCTCTGTGCCTTTTTCTTTTATCTTCCTGCACAGAGATCTTATGAAAATGTTTTGGGGTCAAGTTTTTTTTTGTTTTTGTTTTTTAATCTTTATGGGATGATGTATCCTCAGCCACCCTTTAGGTTTTTCCTGGTCCTGGTTTTCAGTACTGGCTGTGAATAAACCAGGGTACACACCATGACTATGTCTGCTAGAGTGTTTGATGATTATTAGCTCTGGGTAATTTTCTCTCACAGGACAACAAGAGGTATGAAGTGCAGTCTCTCAGGAGAGCAGATGGATGCCCTGGGGCTAAGGGGAATCTCCTGGTGTACTCTTGCTTTGAAAAGCTAACCACTTGAGACATTAAGATTGTCTTCACCCAACCTAGCTTCCCTTTCTTAGAGACACATTGCGGGTCAGCAAATCTTATGCTGGTATTGAGGGAAAAGCAGAAATGATTTCTGCCCTTTGGATTCTCTGAGATTCATGGAAAAAATAGTATCCTAAAAGACAAAAAATAAAAAACAAAAGCAACCTGACCCCAGTGAGATGGCGCAAAAAATCTTGCAAAGTAAAATGCACTTGGGGCACTTAGGGGGACATACTGCAGTGTCTCCTGAGAGGGCACAAAAGAGGTGAGTTTCGAAAATAATTGATCATCCAGTCTATTTGTTTGTTTGAAATTCTTGTTTACGTTTCTCTTTTCTGTAGGGTTTTTTTTTTTTTTTTTTGTGGGAGGGGTGGGCTGGGTGGTTTCGAATAGAATTTCAAGACTTAGCTTTAGAATGCTACCAAATAAAAGAATAGGTAAAATCTCTATGCCATTTTGGCTGTAGAAAGTGCATACATTTTGCTGGGAGCAGTGGCTCACATCTGTAATCCCAGCACTTTGGGAGGCTGAGGCGGGCAGATCACGAGGTCAAGAGATCGAGAGCATCCTGGCTAACACAGTGAAACCCCCCTCTCTACTAAGATTACAAAAAAATTAGCCGGCTTAGTGGCGGGTGCCTGTAGTCCCAGCTACTCAGGAGGCTGAGGCAGGAGAATGGCATGAACCCGGGAGGCGGTGCTTGCAGTGAGCCCAGATCGCGCCACTGCACCTAGCCTGGGCGACAGAGCAAGACTCTGTCTCAAAAAAAAAAAAGAAAGTGCATACATTTTTATAAGAAAATACTGTAGATAATGGGTGAGTTACAAGATGTATGAAAACATCAGTTGTTATTTTTGCAGGGTGAATTTGTGACAGTCAGTATCTCTGTTCTATATCCTATTACCTTAATTTCTGAGTTTAATGCTAAATTTTATAAAAAGAAAAAGAATCATCTGCAAACAGATTGTTTGATTTCCTCTCTTTCTGTTTGGATGTATTTTATTTCTTTCCCTTGCCTAAATGCTCTGGCCAGGACTTCCAATTTTATGTTGAGTAGTAGGGGTGAGAGAAGGCATTCTTGTCTTGTGCCAGTTTTCAAGAAGGAATGCTTCCAGCTTGTGTCCATTCAGTATGTTGGCTGTGAGTTTGTCATAGATAACTCATTATTTTGAACTATTTACTTTCAATGCCAAGTTTGTTAAGGGTTTCAAACATGAAGGATATTAACTTTTATTGAACTCTTTTTCTGTATCTATTGAAATAATTTTGTGGTTTTTATCTGTAGTTTGTTTATCTGATTAATCACACATATGATTTGTGTATGTTGAACAAACCTTGTATCCCAGGTATACAATCTACTTGATCATAGTGGATTAGCTTTTTAATGTGCTGCTGGATTTGGTTTGCTAGTATTTTGTTGAAGATTTTTATATCAGTGTTCATCAAGGATATTAGCCTGAAGTTTTCTTTTTTTGTTTTATCTCTGCCAGATTTTGGTATTAGAATGATGCTGTTGCCAGGAGTGGTGGCACACGCCTGTAATCCCAGCACTTTGGGAGGCTGAGGCAGGTGGATCACGAGGTCAAGAGATAGAGACCATCTTGAGCAACATGGTGAAACCCTGTCTCTACTAAAAATACAAAAAGTAGCTGGGTGTGGTGGCACACGCCTGTAATCCCAGCTACTCGGGAGGCTGAGGTGGGAGAATCGCTTGAACCTAGGAGGCAGAGGTTGCAGTGAGCCGAGATCGTGCCACTGCACTCCAGCGTGGCAACAGAATGAAACTCCTTCTCAAAAGAAAATAAATACATAAATAAAAAGAATGATGCTGTTT
Organism: Rhinopithecus roxellana; assembly: GCF_007565055.1. Taxonomy (NCBI): domain Eukaryota; kingdom Metazoa; phylum Chordata; class Mammalia; order Primates; family Cercopithecidae; genus Rhinopithecus; species Rhinopithecus roxellana. The sequence continues at coordinate 79,211,748 of NC_044560.1, read as the reverse complement.
TTATATAATGAGTTGGGGAGGAGTCGCTTCTTAATTTTTTAAAATAGTTTTGTAAGATATAATACTGGTTTTTCTTTGTACATTTGTTAGAATTCCGCTGTGAATCTGTCTGGTCCTGGACTTTCTTTCTTTTTTTCCCAGACGGAGTCTCGCTCTGTTGCCCAGGCTGAAATGCAGTGGTGGGATTTCGGCTCACTGCAACCTCTGCCTCCCAGGTTCAAGCAGTTCTCCTTCCTCAGCCTCCTGAGTAGCCAGGACTGCAGGCCAGTGCCACCATGCCCAGCTAATTTTTGTATTTGTAGTAGAGACAGTATTTCACCATGTTGGCCAGGCTGCTCTCGAACTCCTAACCTCAGGTGATCCTGCCACCTCTGCTTCCCAAAGTGCTGGGATTACAGGCGTGAGCCAGCACACCCAGCCAGTCCTGGACTTTCTTTTGGTTGGTAGGCTGTTTACTACTATTTCAATTTTGGAGCTTGTTATTGGTCTATTCACTGATTCATTTTGTTGTTTTTGTTCAGTTATGGGAAGATGGATTTTTCCAGAAATTTATCCATTTTTTTCATTAGATTTTCTAGTTTGCATAGAGATGTTTATAGTAGACTTCAATACTTATTCATATTTTTGTGGGGTCAGTGGTAATGTCCCTTTTGTCATTTCTAATTGTGTTTATTTGGATCTTATTTTTTCACTAATCTTATTAGTGATTTATCTTACTAACTTTTTCAAAAGATTTAACTCAATAGATTTCTTATTTGTATGACTTTTCATGTCTAAATCTCCTTCAGTTCAGATCTTCTTGTCTTCTGCTAGCTTAGGAGTTGGTTTTCTCTTGTTTCTTTCATTCTTTTATTTATGATGTTAGGTCGTTATATTGACATCTTTCTAACTTTCTGATGTGAGCATCGAAAAGTGCTATAGATTTCCCTCTTACCACTGTCTTAGCCATGTTGTCAAGATTCTATTATGTTGTATCTTTGTTCCCATCTGTTTCAAAAAATTTAATTTCTACCTTAATTTCATTATTTGTTCAAAAGTCATTCACATGCAGATTCTTTATTTTCCATGTAATTGTATAATTTCAAGTAGTTTTCTTTGTGTTGAATTATATATTTATCAAGCTGTGGCCTAAGAATATGTTTGGTATGATTTGGGGATTATTAAGTTTAGTGATAATTGTTTTATTTCTGATTGTGTGGTCAGTTTTAAAGTATTTAACACATGGTGGTGAGAAGAATATGCTGTGTTGATTTCAGATGGAGAGTGCTGTAGATGTCTATTAGGACTGTTTTTTTCAAGCGTTTAGTTCTGATATCTTCGTTAATTTTCTGCCTCGATGATCTGTCTAATAGTGTCTTTGGGGTGTCTTAGGAGTCAGAATCTAAGTCTCTTCATAGTTCTCTAAGAACTTTTGTGTGTGTGATGGAGTCTCTGTCACCCAGCCTAGATTATAGTGGCATGATCTCAGCTCACTGCAACCTCCGCCTCCTGAGTTCAAGAGATTCTCCTGCTGCTTCAGCCTCCTGAGCAGCTGGAATTACAGAAGTGTGCCACCATGACCGGCTAATTTTTGTATTTTTAGTAGAGACCAGGTTTCACCATGTTGGTCAGGCTGGTCTTGAATTCCTGACCTCGTGATCCACCTGCCTCAGGCTCTCAAAGTGCTGGGATTACAGGCATGAGCTGCCATGCCCAGCAGAACTCGTTTTATTCATGTGCATGCATGGAGTTTTTTTTTTTTTTTTTTTTTTTTTGACACGGAGTCTGGCTTTGTCGCCCAGGCTGGAGTGCAGTGGCCGGATCTCAGCTCACTGCAAGCTCCGCCTCCCGAGTTTAGGCCATTCTCCTGCCTCAGCCTCCGGAGTAGCTGGGACTACAGGCGCCCGCCACCTCGCCCGGCTAGTTTTTTGTATTTTTTAGTAGAGACGGGGTTTCACCGTGTTAGCCAGGATGGTCTCGATCTCCTGACCTCGTGATCTGCCCGTCTCGGCCTCCCAAAGTGCTGGGATTACAGGCTTGAGCCACCGCGCCCGGCCGCATGCATGGATTTTTAATAACACCTTTTTCTGTCTGCTTTTTTTTCAGAAACATTCTTTGAAGTGCACACAGTATGCCCAAGGCTAGATGTCTGCATCCTGTGTCTACTGAAATTCAGATGTCCAGTGTTCAAGAACATGTCCAGAGACTTGGCTGTTGTAGAAAAAAATACAAATTAAATATAAGAGGCTTTATTCTCTTACCTGAAAGTAAGGGAGGATATTTTTTCATCTCTCTTTTTTTAAAACATTTAGATTACACGTAGATAGTTTTCTCTGCTTCTTGGAAATATATGTAAATCATAGTAACAGCTATATAAACCTTTTGTTATTCTTTCTGACTCAGAATTGTCTTCATCTAGGACCTCAGAACCATTACTTTGTTTTTGCTTTGGCAAAGGTTTTTTTGTTTTGCCTTGTTTTGTTTTGTTTTTTGTTTGTTTGTTTTTTAGTCTTTTAAAGTAGACACAAATTTGTTTAAAGCTTTTTTGTTTAGACAGAGTTTCACTCTTGTCACCCAGGCTGGAATACAATGGCATGATCTCAGCTCCCTGCAACCTCCACCTCCCCGTTCAAGTGATTTTCCTGCCTCAGCCATTCAAGTAGCTGGGATTACAGGCTCCCGCCACCACCCCCGACTAATATTTTGTATTTTTAGTAGAGATGGAGTTTTGCCATGCTGGCCTGGCTAGTCCTGAACTCCTGACCTCAGGTGATCCACCCACCTTGGCCTACCAAAGTGCTGGGATTACAAGCATAAGCCACCACATCCAGCTGTTTAAAGCTTGTTTTAAGAGCACAAAAAAGTTGAGCGCAAAGATAAGATTAAATTTAGCAACACAGAATGATAAAGAATAAAAAGGATACTGAGTAAATGTTTTTGACAGAAAACTGATTATCCAAGGTAATTATCTCATATTTGCAGACTGAAATACTTACACTGCAAAGGCAAGAACAGTTCAGTTTATTCACTAAATAGTGGAGTCTGTAGGTGTACCTTGGTTTCTGTTACTTCAGAACAATTAGTATAGTTAGGTGTAGTGTTTGTGGACAACTTGCTTTCACATAAATTAAATAACATTTTGTACAATAGTATGAATAGAAGGCCACAATATTTGAATAAATCCCTTAGGTAGTCATTTTAATATTGTTATTTATACTCTTGAAATATAAAGTTTTTAAACTGAATTATGGTTATAGATATTTTTAAAGTTCTACATACATTGTGAGAAGTACATTAAAATTATTTTTACTTAGATATTTATAGCTAATATCCAAAGAAAATTCACTATAAAATTGTTACAGTAGATATTAGTTTGGCATGCTTATTAATTTATCCAATAGGGATAATTATAGGTAAGCGTGGTTTTAGTGTCTTTCACTAAATTCAAATGCTGCTATTACAGGACAAATAAACGTGATGGGCGATGTGACCGCCCAAAACCATAATAACTCTTCAGTTAGCTATGTTGCAAGCTCAAATATGTTCCATTGTATAACAAAGTCAGATTCCAGTTTTTTATCAAAAATTGCTGGTGAAAATTGTCAGATGTATTCCAATATAGATCCCCAATTCACTGGTTAGGAGATGGGAGAGCAGCAGACATGAAAAAGAAACCTTATAAAATTCTGCTGAGAGCATGCCTTTTTTTTTTTTTTCTCATAATGCTCATGTTTCTCATGCTGACATGCTGAGAGTAGCTGTGCATTTTGAGTGTTTCGAGAAAAATTAATTTTGGGGGACTATCTTCTGGCAAAGTTGATTAGTCTTACATCTAATCTGAGTTTTTCTTGAAGATGCTTTTAACTTATTTTTTCTTTCAGTATAATCTTGCTCAGATTGAGAGCTGTTTTTTTCTCCAGTGCTTTGGGTGTCTGTTTCAGAAGCCTTGTTAGTATCCCATGGTCTCTGCGAATGAGATGGGTTGTCACAGGGAGAATTCTTGGAGCTATCTCTATCTGGATTCATGCTGGAAATCTAGCAGTATTTTTTTTTTTAATGTCACCATTATAAATAGAAACTGAGGCTGAAATACTCCTCCCATTCCCATTATTGTGAAGGTGCAGTTTTTCTGAGAGTAAATTGTGAAGGAGCCCTGCAGGCTGTTTTCCCTGCAACCCAAGCTTCACTCTCTGATGTGACACTAGAATGCTGCTGTGGCATTGGCGTTCATGTAAGATGTGAGCTAGCAGCTTTGAGCTGTGTGTTGTAGGCTGTGTCTCAGTAGAAGTTGCTAGGCGTAAAGAGAGGGCACTGACCATCAGGAGAACGCAAGTGGGGTGCTCGAGCCCAGTCCTCGGGGAGTAAAGAGCCATTGCTTTAATATGAAAATAGCCAAAACCATAGCACCCTGTTCAACAATTTCTGTAGGAGAGTGAGAGCCTATCTTATCAGCAGGGACCTGTCTTCAAGTTGCAAAATTACCTCCTGTCATGAAAATGTAAAAAGTTTATTTTGTCATTGCATAACCAATTAACATACATGGATGGCCTCCCTAATTAGCAGTGAATTTAGGATGAACCATACGTGACATCGTGTGTCAATTCTTCTACTTTTGGACTAGTTATGGTGATTCTCTCTCTGTCTTTCCAATCTTTTAAGCAGATTCTCTGTGATGCATGTCACATTCTGGTTTAATTTTGAAATAAAACAGTTTACTTTCTGTTCTATCATTGTGGAGTTTCTCTGGGACTGGAGAAAATTTTTATTTTATTATTTCCCAAACACTGTCTAGAATTAGCGTCATTTCACCACATTGACCAGGCTGGTTTTGAACTTGTGACCTCAAGTGATCCACCTGCCTCAGCCTCCCAAAGTGCTGGGATTACAGGTGTGAGCCATCACCCCAGCCATAAAAATTCACTTGTACCTGTTGCTAATCAAAGTGTGGATTTCAGACAACTAGAATCTTTGTTCCCAGGTTAAAATCCCCAAAAAGTTGGTCCAAATAAACTGTCTACTTATATTCATGTTGTGTCATCTGTTTTTCCATTTCTGTAAAATATTATTTAGAAGAGTAGCTTCTGTGAGGGGACCTCTCTTTCAATTGAACTTTACTTGCTGTAACACCCAAAAATGCAGAGTGAGGTTAATCCAACCCAGAATTTGCACATAAGTTCTGTTCTCTGCCTGAGATTTACAAGACAGGCCAAGACTTTGGATTGAAAATGTACAGAAAACTAATTGGAGGCATTTTCTGCATTGTGAAATGTCAACACAGACATCTTGAAACCTCCCTTTGACAATGTGGCTTTTTGAGCTCTTCACATCTAGTTCGGTGACCTGCTACATGTTTTACATCCTGTGAGAGGTTCCGAGAGTAAATAGAATCTGATGGCCAAATCTGTAAATGTAAACAAGCATCTTAGGAGTGAAAGATCAAGGCCAGAAAGTATCCAGAGCCATAACCACAACTATACCTACCGGTAAAATGCAAGACTTGAGTATTCTTGTCCTTCCTGTTACTCAAGAGCTAGAATCTGGACAGGTGATCCAGGTTCTGGAGCTCCACCAAAGCAGTTCCATTTTTTATTTAGAATCAACCTGTCTCTTCTGCCTGGCTTATCATTGGGCAGTCAATCTGGGGTAACTGGGAACCCTCTCACAATTACCTAGCCATCTTTGAAACATTTGAGAATATCCAAAGCAGAATTTTATCAGGCTGACAAGAGTGGTTAGTTCTACTTTCTCAGTGTAAAAGAAATGAGTCATTCTATGTTTGTTCCTCCCTCATACAAGAGATAATTTTTGCTGGTACTCAAATGACAGTTTCCCCAGTTTTCTTGTACTTGAGTGAAAAAGAGGTCTGGAAACTAAAACAGAGAAACTGATTGCTTTCATTTCATATTATCATTAGAAAAATAGGTAGAGCAGTTATGGGGTTCTTACCATACAGAAACTTTTAGTCTAGACTAGTGATATGGCTTGGCTATGTAACCATACAGCTCTCATCTTAAATTGTAACTCCCACAGTTTCTACATGTTGTGGTAGGAACCCAGAGGGAGGTGATTAAATTATGAAGGCAGGTCTTTCCTACACTGTTCTCATGACAATGAATGAGTTTCGCAAGATCTGATGATTTTAAAAATGGGAGTTTCCCTGCACAAGTTCTCATTTTGCTTGCTGCCATCCATGTAAGATATGACTTGCTTCTCCTTGCCTTCTGCCATGATTGTGAGGCTATGTGGTATTGTTTCAGTCCTTTAAATACCTTTTTCTTCCCAGTCTCTGGTGTGTTTTTATCAGCAGTGTGAGAACAGGCTAATACAAGAAATTGTTACAAGTAGAGTGGGGCATTGATGAAAAGATACCTGAAAATGTGCATGTGACTTTGGAACTGGGTAACAGGCAGAGATTAGAGCAGTTTGGAGGTCTCAGAGGACAGGAAAATGTGGGAAAGTGTGGAACTCCCTAGGGACTTGTTGAATGGCTTTGACTAAAATGCTGATAATGATATGGAAAATAAAATCCAGGCTGAAATGGTCTCAGAGGGACATGAGGAACTTGCTGAGAATTGGAGCAAAGATGACTTTTCACGTTTTAGCAAAGAGACTGGTGTTATTTTGCCCCTTCCCTAGAGATTTGTGAAACTTTGAACTTGAGAGAGATGATTTAGGTTATCTGGCAGAAGAAATTTCTAAGCAAGGCAGGTCTCAGTTGAGCTGTGGATGCCAGTCTGTGTTCTGCAGGATAGGTTTTGTTAAAGTTGTTAAGAATAATGCCTATTTTAAGAGATACCAAATGAAATTTAGAGGATAAGAGGGTAAAACTAATTATTATTCTTGGAAATGGTTGGTGATACAGGATAAAAATAAATACAACACACCCAAATACAGGATGATAGTTTTTTTGTTATTGGGTTTTTTAGAGCATAATATAGGAGTAGATTTATTATAGCTACTCCAAGTGTTAAAGAGTGATACAATGACCACAGAGTTAAAAACTCTCACTGTTATAGCTGTTTATTTTACAATAATTGGTTTAGTCTACAAGTTTAAGGCAAACATACTAATGCATTTGCTTTTCTTCAGAATTCATAAAGATTACGTAAAATCTGTCCCAAAACTTATAAGAAATATTCAGTAGTTAAAAATAAGTCTGATTAAGATGCTTTACTGTTACACATGAATGAGCAAAGGTGGTATATAATGCTTTTTTAAAAAAAATTTTAAAAAAATCAATAAAGGCAATCTTTATCTTTTTTGAACAATGCATTCTGAAAAGGTTAAACTTCAGAAATTATTTAAAGGTAAATAAGATTGGCATCCATAAGGAATACTATTTATAAACTAAATGCAGTTATAGAGGCTACTTTAAAGAAGAATAAAATTTGGACTTCCGAGTATGGTGAGTGCACAATAATGGACCACTGTCTTGGGGAACACAGTATGGCATTACACCACACAGACTGGCATTGCCTGTATGTGGCGCTGCTCCATTTTTCTCAGAAAAAGAGTAGATCCATTTTGTCAGCTGTTTTTTATTTGTTCCCAGGAAGCATAAATGCTTAACATCATTAAGTAAACAAAAATAAAATTTGAAGGAAGGCTGCCCTTTTCAACAGGAAGGCAGAGTGTGGCTTATGTGTCTCTATTTAGCACTGCCAATCAGTTTGGCAGCAACTGTAGTTACCTTTTGCATGCTTCAGTTCTAACCCTGCCATTTCCAGTAATTTTTTTCTGAACGCAGCTGTGCTTCTTGTCTTAAAATCTATAAGTTCTTGTTTTGCAGACTGAGATTTTTTTTTTTTCAAATTTCTGACTACATAATTGTTGGGAAGTTTTAGCCAGCAGAACATCTTTATTTTTTGCTCTTGCTTTATCCAGTGCTTTATTAGCATTTTCATAATCCGCTAGTGACCTAGACCTTCAATATGGGAGATCCTTAGCAGCTTGAGTTTCTCTTAGTAATATTTTTAAGGGTCAGAAATTTCGAGGGCCTCATCTGCAGACACTCACGCTTCTATTTTTCTTGTTTCATCAAACATTTCTGAAACTTTGAGAAAAAACTTTCATATATCTGTAGAATCCTGTGTTCCTAAAACATACAATAAAGAACCAATTGTATTGTAATCATCTGCAGCACTTTTGTGGGATTTTTGTCATTCTATCAGAGTTAGCAGATACATCCTTAACTCGGTTATGATATTCTAAAAGAAATGTTTGTTCATGCTCAAAGAAATTATCTACATCCTTTACTCTTGAAACAATTACTCCATCTGCTGATTTAACCATGTTTTTAAAGAAATCTTCAATCTTCAAGTTTCTCTTTTTATTTTTCCTTGCACACTCAAATCTTGATTATATTCCAAGAAGACATGGAAATTTAAATATTTTCTCAAAATAGGATGTGCTATCACATGACATAAGAACACTTCATGCATCGCAACTCTCTTCTTGAATATTCCCAAATATTCAGCTTCCAGTTCCTGTTTCATCTTTGTGAATTCTTCCTTTGTCATTGACCCTTCTCCTTCTCCAAGCTTCTGTACTTTTTCCCTTGAAGCATCAAAATCAATCCTTGGTGGTGCTGGTTGGAATGATGTAACCTGCATAGTCTTCATTTTTAACAAAGGAATCATGAAGCCAGATAAATTGCTTGTGTTGCTGAACAACAGTAAACTCATTTTGTTTAAAATTTGGCAATAAACTCTTTGTGTGAACAGTGAATTTTACTTTATCCCACTCACTAAGAGCATCAGAGATGTCCACCTGCAGAGGAGGATCACTTTGAAGATCTACATTTATTGCTTTAAGTCCACAGTTCTCTTCCCGAGAGGAAGTCAGGGCCATCATCCAGGTCTTCCTTCATGGCTGCTCCCCAGGGTGATAGTTTGTGTAACAAACAGAGATATTGTCAGATTGCGTACATCCATATAGAATAGGACATGATAGTATGCACAGCATATGCACATAAACTGCCAAAATACGATGTGAAGGTTGGCCTAACCAATTACACTGTAGCGTATTGTACTGGCCTGCTGCGGGCCTGCAGACTCCTCAGTAGGTGAAGATCTGTGACCTATGGCATGGACAGGATCTGTGAAGACCAAGTAGAGATGACTGGCAATGAATACCATGTGGAAAGCACTGATGGTCAGCCAAGTGCCTTTACCTGCTATTTGGTTGTAGGCCTTCCCAGAACTACCACTGGCACTAAAGTATTTGTTCCTGAAGAGAGCAGTAGATGGAGGTTTATCCCTCACAGTACCAAACAATTCCCTGGTTATGATTCTGAAAGCAAGAAATTTAATGCAGTAGTACACCAGAAGCACATCATAGGCCAGAATATTGCAGATTACATGCACCACTTAATGAAGGAAGATGAAGATGCTTACAGGAAACAGTTGTCTCAATACGTAAACAAAAGCATAACTCCAGACATGAAGGAGATGTATAAGAAAGCTCATGCTGCTATGTGAGAGAATTTAAAAAGTTAAAAAGAAGTGGAACTATCCCAAAATCTCCCTTGCCCAGAAGAAAGGCCGAGTAACTCAAAAGAAGGCAAGCTTCCTCAGAGCTCAGGAGTGGGCTTCTGAGAACTAAACCAAACAATTTTCAATGAGGCTTTTTCAGATGAAGAAAACAAACTTATTGACAGCAAAATTTAAAAAGAAAAATTAAATTTATAAGCAGCAAAACATTCAAGAGATTACTTGGGTTCTGTTAAAGGCATTCAGTTATAAAATGGAAACAGAGCATAAAAGTTTGGAAAATGTGCAGCCTGACAATGCAATAGAATAGAAAAGCTCATTTTTTGGAGGAGAAATTTAAGCTAGCTGTGGGAAAAATGTCTTCAGGTCATGACAGACAGAGTTCTTCTCCACAGCCCCTTCCATCACAGGCCCAGAGGCCTAAAAGAAAAAGATGGCTTTATGGGTCAGGTCCAGGGCTTCCCTACTCTGTGAAGCCTAGGGACTTGGTACCCTGTATTCCAGCCACTTCAGTCATGGCTAAAAGGGGCCAAGGTAGAGCTCAGGCTTTTGCTTCAGAGGATGGAAGCCCCAAGCCTTGGCATCTTCCATATGGTATTGAGCCTGTGGGTTCGTGGAAGTCAAGAATTGAGGTTTGGCACCCTCCACCTAGATTTCAGAGATATACAGAAACCCCTGGATGTCCAAGCAGAAGGTTGCTGCAGGGGTGAAGTCCTCATGAAAACTATCTGCTAGGGTTGTACAGAAAAAATGTGGTGTTGGAGCCCCCACACAGAGTCCTTACTGGGGCACTGCCTAGTGGAGCTGTGAGAAGAGGGCCATTGTCCTCCAGATTTCAAAATGGTAGATCCACTGACAGCTTGCTTCATGTGCCCAGAGAAGCCACAGACAACACCAGCCCATGAAAGCAGCCAGGAGAGAGTCTGTACCCTGCAGAACCACAGGGGTGAAGCTGCTCAAGATGATGGGAACCTAACTTTTGCGTCATCATGACCGAATGCGAGACATGGAGTCAAAGGAGATCATTTTGGAGCTTTAAGATTTGACTGCCTTGCTTGATTTTGGACTTGCATGGGGCCAGTAGCCACTTTGTTTTGGCCAATTTCTCCCCTATGGAATGACTGTATTTACCCAATGCTTGTACCCCCATTTTATCAGGGAAGTGACTAACTTGCTTTTAATTTTACCAGCTCAAAGGCAGAAGGGACTTACCTTGTTTCAGATAAGATGTTGAACTGTGGACTGAGTTGATGCTGAAATGAGTTAAGACTTTGGGGGACTGTTGGGAAGGTATGATTGGTTTTGCAATGTAAAGACATTAGATTTGGGAGGGGCCGGGGTGGAATGATATGGTTTGGCTGTGTCCCCACCCAAATCTCATCTTGAATTGTAATTCTCACAAGCCATGGTAAAAACACAGTGGGAGATGTTTCAGTTATGGGAGTGGGTCTTCCCTGCATTGTTCTTGTGATTGTGAATGGATTTCAGAATATATGATGGTTGTAAAAATGGGAGTTTTCCTGCACAAGCTCTCTCTTTGCCTCCCGCTATCCATGTAAAATGTGACTTGATTTTCCTTGTCTTTTGCCATGATTGTGAGGCCTTCCCAGCCACATAGAACTGTAAGTTCATTAAATCTCTTTCTCTTCCCAGTCTCCAGTATGTCTTTATCAGCAGCGTGAGGACAGACTAATAAAACTAGCAACTGAATAAAAGGTTGAATTATGCATCATACGGTAGGTAAAATAAATGTGTGCAAAAAAAACTTAGGCTTTATTTTGGCCACGTTCTTTATATTGTTGTGACTTTCGGTGTTTTTACCTGAAAGAATATGAACAGAAGGGTTGTTATTATTATTTGTATTTCTTTTACCTTGCTAAAAATACATATTCATATTTTAATAAAATTATCTTAGGAAATCTTAAATGATTTGTTTAAATGTCTTATTAGTATATGATGTAAAATTGACAGGGAAGTGGCTACAAAAGGTTTAAATTACTCAAACTCTGACATACAAATTTCTCTTAGGTAAGCTTAGGAGAAACAAAACTGGAAATACCCCCATTGGCATAGAGAACCAAATTCTTGCTAGGGTCCACTCCCTGTCCCAGTCCTGTTCAGATTCACCCCTTTTGAAGGCCCTGGAGTCTCACTTCACAGAACTGATTAGAAAAAATCAGTTTTGGGTGATGAATCCTGTTCCATTTTTAGAGCTGGTGCTCACAATTTTCTGAAACAGAAAAGCAGATACATGAGAAATATAAAGCATGAATTTTAGGGTCTTTCTAAAATTATTAAAACCAGTGCTTGCAGAGACATTTTATTTAGCAACTTGTTTTCCATTCCTGCAGAGCTAGTAGTTGCTCCCCAAGCCACAAGAAGTAAATATAAACACAATAAAAATTCTTGTAAGTTATATTAAACTCTTCATTTCTCTATTCCTCTCATCTGTTTGTGTTTAGCTTTTATTCTACACATTTTTCAAAAAAGGTCAATGACAGAAAAAAAAATCTGGGTCATTTTTCTAAATACTGGGAATTAATTGAACACTTAGTATCAATATACAGGGTGTTATTAAGATTAAATCCTGTAATGTGCTATCACAGTGCCCTGTAGTATCTTATTGAGCATGTAGTATCTGAATAATAAACATTGCATCACTACATGTGTACTTGTTTTCTATTTTTTTTTTTTTTGTTTGTTTGTTTGTTTTTGAGGCGGAATCTTGCTCTGTCACCCAGGCTGGAGTGCAGTGGCCAAATCTCAGCTCACTGCAAGCTTCCCCTCCCGGGTTCCCGCCATTCTCCTGCCTCAGCCTCCCAAGTAGCTGGGACTACAAGCGCCCGCCACCTCGCCCGGCTAGTTTTTTGTATTTTTTAGTAGAGACGGGGTTTCACTGTGTTCGCCAGGATGGTCTTGATCTCCTGACCTTGTGATCCGCCCGTCTCGGCCTCCCAAAGTGCTGGGATTACAGGCTTGAGCCACCGCGCCCGGCCTATACTTGTTTTCTAAATGCAGACTTAAACATTGTTGCTTTCTAAATTCAAAAACAAAAAATAAACATTCTTGCTTTGTTTCTTCTGTAAACTTAAAAAAAGCAGCAAAGATTATAATATTTTTTAGGTGGAGATTTGTTGTCCTTATTTATACCAAAAGTATTTGCGTTGTCACAAGAGTGCTGAGTGTAAGGAACTCGGAGCTGTGCCTGGTTGCTCTAACTAATGGTAATAATGACCCCAGATGGAGAAACATCAGCATTGATAGGAAACTTGTTTATAACACCCATTCATGTAGCCTTTCAAAACCTGCAGAATCACATTTCATAGAGTAGGGCCAAAATTACCAAGTGATTTATAAGCTTGTTAAAGCTGGAGAGGCGATGCTTAAATTGTTATAAGCCCAGGCTTCTAATTAGAATCATGTGACTCTCTAAGTTGAGTCCAGAATCCAGAATCAAGTATGAGGGTTCAAGATACTTTTATGATAGTTAAGTCTCACCTTTGCACTAACAGGTGGTCCCAGAACCTGTTCTGTTTGGGTTTCTTAGGAACCGGGCAGTGTGGCCCACATTTTTATTACTGTAGCAGAAATTGCTGTTGTCTGTGGCAGGGGAGGACACCTGAGGACAGGAAAGGAGAAACTTATATTTTTACATCTGTGGAGCAGCTTGTTGTTCCTGAATATCTACTATTATAAAGGACAGAAATGGGTAGAATTTTTCTGTATTGGTCCTTCTGCCTATGAGTGTGGTGGTAGCAGGTAAAGATGTGGTGCTTACATCTTTCAAGGCATGTTCTCCAGATGCAGATGTAATTTTTTTTTCAAAAATCTCATGTGAAAAGAAATTCCAGAGAAAGAGGAGAAGATAAAAAATGTTTTTTTTTTTTGTCAGCTAAACATGCTTCGGAGTAAGTGTTGTGTCCATTCTGCCTGCTAGAATGCCATGCCTTTAGTACTTGCAAAACTAATTCTCCACTTGTGTTTTTTCTCTTAAATGAATTTGTTATAACTACGTTTGAAAATTCTTATAATAGTCAAGGATCTCTGAAAAATATGTCTTTCCTATGTACCAGAGCCTTCTCTACATTCTGTACTTCATGGATTCTTATATGCCATGCAGTATTCTCACCATGAATTTATAATCTGTAATATTAAAAATGTTCCCTTTGTGGTTTTTGAACATGGGACGGTGTGGATGCTCAAGATTCCTATTGGGGAAAAGCTGGGGTTCTTCATAAAAATAAAGACCATTTAATATTGAGGTTCTGTCTCTGTTCTCCATCAGCTCTGTGTAGAAAAGGATGAAGAAAATGCTTATTTAAACAGGATGGCATTTATTACCCAGTAAGTTCTGAAAAAAATTATTAGGAGATACTTGTTCTCCAGGGTGCTAAAGAAAGACTATTTAAAATAACTATTAACTATTAACAATTATAGAACATGGGAGATATCTGTATTTTGAACTTTGCATAAAACTGATGTTTCTTTATAGTTAAATTCAGGCTGTAATTTACTTTTGGAGGGCCACTATTACCACAGTGATGCTGTGTCCTGTGTGCATCAGCACATCATAAAAATTGTCTTAGTCCAGTTGATATTAATAACTCACTTGATTAATGAAGCTCTCTGACAGATTTCTTCAATATGGAGCTCATTATTTCTCTCTTCATTAGTAAGTTTCTTTATGCAGCTGATGTGATGTACCATCGCATTTAATCTGGCAGCTGCCCTTCTTTCTCATGTTTCCTTTGCCTTTATCTGCCTTAGAAAATGAAAGCTCTAATGTTTGTTGCAGGCCAGAAAAACTGGAGAAAAAGACCACAGACTCTTCCAATTACTCCATATTTGACAAAATAGCCTTCTTAGGCCATAAATATTGGCATCACTGGTGATCTTGTTTTTTGTTTGTTTGTTTTTCAGACAGAGTTTCGCTCTTGTTGCCCAGGCTGTAGTACAAGGGCACAATCTTAGCTCACCACAACCTCTGCTTCCCACATTCAAGTGATTTGCCTGCCTCAGCCTTTCTGAATACCTGGAATTACAGGCATGCTCCACCATGCCTGGCTAATTTTGTGTTTTTAGTAGAGACGGGGTTTCTCCATGTTGGCCAGGCTGGTCCTGAACTCCCGACCTCAGGTGATCCACCTGCCTCAGCCTCACAAAGTGCTAGGATTACAGGCATGAGCCACCGCACCAAGATCCAGAAACTCAGGCTTTATTCCAGACCTTCTGTCACAGACTGCATTAACAAGATCTTCAGTTTATTGTACACATTAAAATTTGTGCAGTACCTTCTAACTCAGTATGACTTTTCCATCTGAAAAGTTTGCACAACTCTTTCTGTATGATGTAAATACAGCACGCAAAAATGTACATGTTACTGTTCATGTCCTACTTCATCATCTGGAAAAGTATATGCACACTGATATTTTGGATCTTATGCCACTCTCTTTTCTCAGAGTTAGAGTATACATGAGAGAATATTTCTGTGTTGAAAGTTATTAGATAATTTCAGTCACTCCTATAAGTAAGACCCAGTTATCTTTACTCTTATTTCACCTTGAGTCAAATGTAAAATTCTGCCCATGGCCACTTGGTAAATATGTGTGTTTGTGTTTTTCAGGAAGCGTTGACATTTAGAGATGTGGCCATAGAATTTTCTCTAGAGGAGTGGCAATGTCTGGACATTGAACAGCGGAATTTATATAGACATGTGATGTTAGATAACTACAGAAACCTGGTCTTCCTGGGTGAGGATAACCTTCATACATAATTCCTGATATACCCTATAGGTTTCATTTATTTTTGTAAAAATGTTATGCTTTCAGATCATGGGTTTTTTGTTTGTTTGTTTGTTTGTTTGTTTGTCTTCAGGATTTGTCCATGTAGAAAAGAATTTCAAAATGTTTTATTTTGACGTTTATTTTCCACTTTTCTGAGCTGTTTTGTTTCCTTCACTCTAGATTAGGGTTAGTTTTAGAAATTTAGTTGCAACTTATTATTGCCCACATCTTAAAATTTCATTACCACCACCAATTTTTGAATTAGTACAAGGTAGTTAAATTAAGAACCTATAAAATTAAAATGTTTTTAAATATTTAGAAATTTTTCTTTGTTTTTTTTATTTTCTTTATTTTTTTGGAGACAGAGTCTCACTGTGTCACCCAGGCTGGAGTGCAATGGCACAGTCTCGGCTGACTACAACCTCCGCCTCCTGGGTTCAAGTGATTCTCCTGCCTCGGCCTCTTGAGTAGCTGGGACTACAGGCATGTGCCACTGCACTTGGCTAATTTTTTTGTATTTTTAGTAGAGACAGAGTTTCACTATGTTGGACAGGCTGGTCTCGAACTCCTGACCTCGCTGTGATCCTCCTGCCTCAGCCTCCCAAAGTGCTGGGATTAAAAGCATGAGCCACTATTCCCAATATATTCAGAAATTTGTTATAAATTATTATTTTGGTGTTAATTTACTAGAATATTCCATTACATTCTCTTTACTGAGAGCATTACTAAGTTGGTAATTGGAGAATATGAGCAAAATTCATGTTATTTTTCATAAAACAGATATTGCTGTCTCAAAGCCAGACCTGATCACCTGTCTGGAGCAAGAAAAAGAGCCTTGGAATGTGAGGATGCATGATATGGTAGCCAAACCCCCAGGTAGGTGAGAGTAAATACAATAGACAAGACTGATAAGAGATCTATAGTTAAAAAAAAAAAAAAGCCAGTTTTTAAAGTAATTTGGGAAGCTGTTTTACAAAGGAAATTGTGTCTGTTTCTTTTTATTTATTTTGCTTTTTTTAAATTTTTTTTCCTCTCACATAGAAGCATCTTTTGTTTTATCTTCATTAAATCTCTAAAAATTCTTTCCCTTTTGTAATATTACTTTAGGTTTACAGTGAGAGCCAAAGTCCTTTTCGTGGCATATAATAGACTGTACAATCTGACTGCTTTTCCATTGTTTCTGGAAGCACACAGATATTTGCATAATTTTGAGAAACTTTATGTCAAACTATTTTTATTTTATTTATTTTTTTTGAGATGGAGTCTCACACTATCACCAGGGCTAGAGCGCAGTGGTGCAATCTTGCCTCACAGCAACCTGTGCCTCCCAGATTCATGTGATTCTCCTGCCTCAGCCTCCTGAGTAGCTGGGATTACAGGCATGCACCACCACACCCAGCTAATTAAACTATTTTTTAACTTCTCTTTTTGCATTATGGCTGGAATATGTGGGAGTAGTAGTTTCTGTTTCATTTGTTATTTATTTATTGCTAATTTTCTGCACATTCCATGCTGTTTTATTACTATAGTTTTGAAATATAGTTTGAAATTATACAGTATAATATCCTGCTTTTTTGTTTTCTTTCTTTTTTTTTTTTTTTTTTGAGATGGAGTCTCGCTCTGTTGCCCAGGCTGGAGTGCAGTGGCCGGATCTCAGCTCACTGCAAGCTCCACCTCCCAGGTTCATGCCATTCTCCTGCCTCAGCCTCCTGAGTAGCTGGGACTACAGGCACCTGCCACCTCGCCTGGCTAGTTTTTTGCATTTTTTAGTAGAGACGGGGTTTCACCATGTTAGCCAGGATGGTCTCGATCTCCTGACCTCGTGATCCACCCGTCTCGGCCTCCCAAAGTGCTGGGATTACAGGCTTGAGCCACCATGCCTGGCCCTTTTTTTTCTTTCAAGATTGCTTTGGCTATTCAAAGTTTATTGTAGTTTTATGTAAATTTTAAAACCATATTTTCTATTACCTTAAATAACTGGAATTCTGATGGGAGTTTATTGAATCTAGAGACACCTTAGATAACAAAGCACTTTAGCCTGGGCACGGTGGCTCACACCTGTAATCCCAACACTTTGGGAGGACAAGGTGGGCAGATCATGAGGTCAGGAGTTCGAGCCCAGCCTGGCCAACATAGTGAAACCCTGTCTCTACTAAAACTACAAAAAATTAGCCAGACATCATGGCAGGCGCTTCTAATCCCAGCTACTTAGGAGGATGAGAGAGGAGAATTGCTTGAATCCGGGAAATGGAGGTGGCAGTGAGCCGAGACTGTGCCACTGCACTTGATCCTGGGCAAGAGAGCAAGACTCTGTCAAAGAAATAAAAATAAAAAATAAGGCACTTTAGCAATATTTATTCTTTCAATTAATAGACAAAATATTTTTAAATTTACTTGCGTCTTCTCTAATTTTTTTAATTGATGTATCTTTCATTTAAAGTATTTTTTAGTTGCTTGATTAAATTTGTTCTTAGAAATTTATTTTAGTGCTAGTGTAAATAAGATTGCTTTCTTTCTGTATTTTATCAGATAGTTTAAGTGTATGAAACCATAATGTATAATTGTATGTTAATTTTCTATTTGCTAATTTATTGAGTGTAATTATTACTTTAATCAGGTTTTAATGTACTGTTTATGGTTTTTTATATATAAAGTCAAATGCTCTATAAACAGCAACTTCTTACTTGTCTTCAATTTCAGTGACTTTAAAACTTTATTTTGACTAATTTTTCTGCCACATACCTTCAGTGCTATGTTTAAGTATTGAGAGTGGGCACAATATAGTTTTGAATTGTTCTCTGTGAATTTTAAGAAGCAAACACCTCTTCAAGTTTTTATAAACTGGCTTCAAGATGTAAAGATATTATTTTGTTGTGTGCCCAGGGTGATAGAATGCCCTCTGAGCTTGTAGTGGAGAGGGGTTGTAGCTTGGTCACAAGGCTGCTGGGTCTTCACTAGGGTTCAACTTTATTTGACTTGTTACAAGGGGCTTGGGTAGTTGTAATTCCCATTATATTTTTGGCAGAGTGAATATCCTTTAGGACTTTGTTCTGTAGGGTAGATAGTAGGGCAGATTTCTGCAGTTGGTTGTATATCTATGGTGGACTTTATATCAAAATGTAGATGAAAATGGCTTTCACTGGGTACCAGAAAGGATTTCCCCAAGTCTCTGTGTGGATTTCCATGTAGGTAGAACTGACCATGAACTGTGGCTCAAAGAGCTGGAACTGAGTCATGGAAGTGCTTCCGAGAAGACAGTAAGGACCAAGGTCTGCAGTCTTGTCTGTCTGGCTATAAATGAGTGTCTTTCTCCAGGCCTCTGAAAAGGCAGGACCTCTTCCAGACCTTGGTTGGGAAGAGTTTTGGATGGTTTCCTGAGTAGCTAGAATTACAGGTACCTGCCACCACACCCAGCTTGTGATTTTAGTAGAGACAGGGTTTCATCATGTGGCCCACGCTGGTCTTGAACTCCAGGGCTCAAGCGACCTGCCTCAGCCTCCCAAAATGCTGGGATTATGGGTATGAGCCACCGTGCCCAGCAATTTTTTTAATTCTGTAGCTTTGTGATGTGTGTTTAAATCAGAAACGATAAAGCCTCCGACATTGTTCCCTTTTTTTTTGAAGATTGTTAAGTACTTTATTGTCTGTTGAGATTCTATATACTCGAGGGGTTGCTGTTCAAAAATACAATGAGAAATTTGAAAAACATTGCATTAAATCTGTAGATTACATTGAGCAGGATGGACATATTTACAATATTAACTATTTCAGCCTTTCCACAAGAGCACGCTCAAGAGTGTGTTGTTTAATTTTTATATATATTTGTGAATTTTTTCATTTTTTTCCTCTTATTATTTATAGTCTCATTCCATTTTGGTCATATAAAGTAATTTATAAAATTTTAGTTTAAAAATGTGGTAAATTTTTTTTTGGCCTAGGAAGTTGTCTATCAAGGAAAGTATTCTATGAGCTATTGATAAAAGTGTGTATCCTAAGGTTGTTGAGGGGTGCCCTCTATACCTTTGTTAGGAATAATTGTTTTATACTGCCTTCAAGTTGTCTGTTTTCTTACTAATATTCTGTCTTGTTTTATTTTTATTACAGAAAGTGCAATATAAAATATACTGTAATTATATTGCTCTCTATGTGTTTCTTTTATTCTGTCAATATTTGCTTCATATGTTTGGAGCCCTAATGTGAGATATATGTACACACACACCCACACACACACACAGAAACACACATTTATATACAAATGTGTCATAGATTTCCAGTAAATAAATTTATAATTTTTTTAAGGTCTTATTTTGTGTCTTTAGAGTTTTGACTTCAAGTCCATTTTATAAAATATGACAGTTTTTGACTTAAGATGTAGCTTGCGTAATATTATTTTGGCCTCTTCTGCTCTCATTTGATTAATATTTGCATGAAACCTCTACTTCCATTTTGCCACTTTCAGTCTCTTTTTATCATTAGATCTCAACCGACTCTTGTAGAAAGGCAAGTTGGATCTTGGTTTTTAAAATGTTTAATAAATCTATTTATTGAAAGTATGAGTATGTCTCTTGGCTGGGAGCGGTGGCTCACATCTATAATCCCAGCACTTTGGGAGGCCGAGGCAGGCGGATCACAAGGTCAGGAGATCAAGACCATCCTGGCTAACACGGAGAAACCCTGTCTTTACTAAAAATAGAAAAACAAAAAATTAGCCAGGTGTGGTGGTGGGCGCCTGTAGTCCCAGCTACTCAGGAGGCTGAGGCGGGAGAATGGCATGAACCCGGGAGGCGGAGCTTGCAGCCAGCCAGAATCATGCCACTGCACTCAGGAGTCTGAGGCAGGAGAATGGTGTGAACTCCGGAAGGCAGAGTTTGCAGTAAGCTGAAATAGTGCCACAGCACTCCAGCCTGGGTGACAGAGCAAGACTCCGTCTCAAAAAAGACAAATATATATATATATATATATATATATATATATATATTTTTTTTTTGGTTTGGTAAAAAATTAACTTCAACTGAATAAAAAATTCTTCCTTATTACATCTGCCCTGAAATTTGTAAATGATGTTACTAATCATATCTTTTTATGTGGTGTATTCATTAACAGATGTTTATAATAATTGCTATGCTTTTGTCTTTCAAATTTTACAGAATAATTTAAAATGTTTTCTGCACCGTTATGATAATGCTACAAAATCCTTTTTTTATGTATGTGCATATGTTTCTCAAAAAATAATTTATTTTTATTAGATTGTGTGGTATTTTCTTGAATACTTTTATTTTCTATTTAAGGAACTGCTTTCAGCATCTGTTATGTGTTTATGCAGTTTTGTAAGTTTATGCAGTGCCGATATACCTTTTCAGAATTTGGCTATTTTGGAACATTGTTTTTTCATTTTTCAGAACAGATTTGCTGATGGTATTACTTGAAAACTATTTTTTTCCCCAGTAATTTGACTACATCTCACAGTTTCTTTCTGGCCTGCAAAATTTTTGTTGACAATTCACTGGTTATATCATAAGACTATGTTTTTATATGACACATCACTTTTATCTTGCAACTTTCAAAATGCTCTTTCTGTCTGTGAGTTTTGAAATTGTGCTTATATATGTATTTGTTATAAATATCTTTGTATGTATCCTAGTTTGTTTGTTAAGCTTCTTCGTGTTTACATTATTTTCCTTACTGAGGGATTTTTCAGTTATTATTTCTTCTTGTATTTTTTACCCCCATAATTTCAATTTTTAAAAATTTTCAATATTTTTGTTCTTATCTTCATTTTTGATTTTCTATAGTTGTCTGTGTTCCTGTTTCATTCATTGAATATTCAATTTTTAATCAATTTTTAAAATTAATGTGTACATCTTTTCTGTGGTTTCCTTCTGAAAATTTTGTATTTTTGATGGAATTACATTGCCCTGTTTTGTATACATTGTAATCTTTAATTGAGATTCGGACATTTAGAAAAGCTACCCATCATAATCTTTATAATGTAGTTCTGTCCTGACATAGTCTAAAAACAATCATTTTGACTAGACATTCTGGGAGTCTCTCAAACATGTTCTTAAAATATGTCTTGTCTAAAATTTTTTGTTTGCTTTTAGTTAGAGGAGTTTATTTGTGTTTCTTCTTAAAAATCAGTAGACCAGGTGTGGTGGCTCGTGTCTGTAATCCCAGCACTTTGGGAGGCTGAGGTGGGCGGATCACGAAGTCAAGAGATCGAGACCATCCTGGTCAACGTGGTGAAATCCCATCTCTACTAACAATACAATAAATTAGCTGGGCATGGTGGCATGTGCCTGTAGTCCCACCTACTTATGAGCCTAAGGCAGGAGAATCGCCTGAACCCGGGAGGCAGAGGTTTCAGTGAGCTGAGATTGCACCACTGCACTCCAGCCTGGGTGACACAGCAAGACTCTGTCTCAAAAAAAACAAACAAACAATTGGTAATCACTTGCTACATTTCTTCTCTGTGATACAACAGTCTCTCTGATACTATAAAACTTCTTTTTTGTCTCAGCAGGCTCAAACTGTCATTTTAAAGTATACCACCATTTCTTTCAGAACCTTTTGTTGTAAGAGACAGAAACCAGTGTCTGGAAAAGCCCCTGTAAGCCAGAAATAAAGATGTATGTGCCAGCATTTTACTTGTCTTTTAAAAAAGAAACCAGGAGTTGGCAGTTTACTTCGAAAGTCACTATGTTAAAATGGAGAGGAGGAAGAGCTCTGTTGGGTAAAATGTGACAGACTTTCTTTTCCTCTTTATTGCTCTTTGCATTGTGCTCACCTGGGGCACCGTACACGGTCAACTTACTTTTTTACAAATGTACGTTGGATTTTTGTTATATTTATATATTTATGAAGAAATTAGGGCCTGTGGTATTTTGCTATGCCATCTTGTTATGTAGTTTGTGTAACTTTGTAGGTTAGGTTTGTAAACTATACTCAGTCTAGTACATGGAGTAATTTGTGATTTTTATTTCTTTCAGTTATATGTTCTCATATTGCCCAAGAACTTTGGCCAGAGCAAGGCATAAAAGATTATTTCCAAGAAGTCATACTGAGAAAATATAAAAAATGTGGACATGAGAATTTACTGTTAAGAAAAGGCTGTAAAAGTGTAGATGAGTTTAAGATGTGCAAAAAAGGTTATAATAGACATAACCAGTGTTTGGCAACTACCCATAGCAAAATATTTCAATATGTGAAAGTCTTTCATAAAATTTCAAATACAAACAGACAGAAGATAAGCCATACTTCAAAGAAACCTTTCAAATGTATAGAATGTAGAAAATTATTTTGCATTCTTTCACACTTAGCTCAAAGTAAAGAAATTCATACTGGAGGGAAACCCTACAAATGTGAAGAATGTGACAAAGCCTTTAGTGAGTCCTCAAACTGTACTACACATAAGATAATTACTGAGAAAAAACCCTACAAATGTAAAGAATGTGGCAAAGCCTTTAACTGGTTTTCACATTTTACTACACATAAGAGAATTCATACTAGAGAAAAACCCTACCAGTGTGAGAAATGTGGCAAATCTTTTAACCAATCTGCAAACCTTACTACACATAAAAGAATTCATACTGGAGAGAAACCCTATAAATGTGAAGAATGTGGCAGATCCTTTAACCAGTCCTCAAACCTTACTGAACATAAGAATATTCATACTAAGGAGCAACCATACAAATGCGAAAAATGTGGCAAAGCTTTTAAGTGGTCCTCAACCCTTACTAAACACAAAATAATTCATACTGGAGAGAAACCCTACAAATGTGAAGACTGTGGCAAAGCTTTTAACCGATCCTCAAACCTTCATATACATAAGATAACTCACACTAGAGAGAAACCCTACAAATACAAAGAATGTGGTAAAGCTTTTAACCAGTTCCCAACTCTTACTACACATAAGATAATTCGTACTGTAGAGAAATTTTACAAATGTGAAGAATGTGGCAAAGCCTTTAGCCGGGTATCACACCTTAATACACATAAGAGAATTCATACTGGAGAGAAACCCTACAAATGTGAAGAATGTGGCAAAGCTTTCAACCAGTCCTCAAACCTTACTACACATAAAAGAATTCATACTGGAGAGAAACCCTACAAATGTGAAGAATGTGTCAAAGCTTTCAACCAGTCCTCAAACCTTACTACACATAAAAGAATTCATACTGGAGAGAAACCCTACAAATGTGAAGATTGTGGTAAAGCCTTTGGGCAGTTTTCACACCTTACTAAGCATAAGACAATTCATACATAAAATTGTAAAGACTGTGGCAAAGCTTTTAAACAATCTTTATACCTTACTACATGTAAGATGATTCATGCCGAAGAGAAACCCTACAAATGTGAAGAACGTGGCAAAGCTTTTAACCAATCCTCAAATCTTACTAAACATAAGGTAATTTGTACTGGAGAAAAACCAACAAATACGAACAATGTGGCAAAGCCTTTAACCAGTCTTCACACCTTACTACACATAAGGTAATTCGTACTGGAGAGAATCCCTACAAGTGTTAAGAATGTGGCAAAGCCTTTAACAAATCCTATATTCTTAACAGACATAAGATGGTTCATACTAAAGAGAAACTAAAAACCTGAAAGTTGTAACAATGCCTTTGACAACACCTAAAACTTTTCCAAATATAGAAGAAATGCTGGTGAGAAATTCTAGAAATATGAAGAATGTGACAAAGCCATTAAATTGTTGTCACATTTAATTGTAGGTTAGGTGATTCATACTGGAGAAAACTACTAGTGTGAACAAAGTGGCAAAACTTTTAACCAATGCTCACATTTTGCACAGGACATTTATACTTGAGAACAAATATACAAATATAAAGAAAGTGAAAACCCTATTAACATCTGCTCACATTGACTCAACATCAGAGTTCATACTTAATAAAATCATTAAAAGTGCAATCACTGTTAAAAGATTTTTCAGAAAACGTAAGCCTTTAAACTTCAGAAGATGATTTTTTGAAGACAAACATTAAAATATAGAGTTATAGTAACTTTACTTGTGTCACAATCTTACTGTACTCATTTTGTACTAGAGGGAAACCCTGAAGCCATTGCTCCAACTTTGTTCAACATTAGAGAATTTATATTAATGAAAAACTCTCCAAATGAAATAGTTTTGGAAAAAACTTTTTTTGTTTTCAAAAACTACAGCTTAGAAAACTCCAGAGAGTTTATACTAAAATATATTTTTGCAGATGCAATAAATAGAAAAGAAATTTAATCCAAAATTAAGTCTATGTAAGACCAGGCACAGTGGCTCACACCTGTAATCCCAGCACCTTGGGAGGCAGAGGTTTTCATTTCTGTAATAATCGACATTGATAATTTCTTAATGTATCTGTTGGTCATATGTATGTACTTTCGTGAAAAATATTTATGCATTTGTAAGTTATTTGTTGTTTATTGTGCAGTCATTTAAGTTTCTTATGTGTTTTTGATATTAACCCCTTGACGCATGTATGATTTACAAATATTTCGTTCCAATTTTTAGTGGACTTGATTGTGTCAGATTCTGTGCAACAGCATTTTAATTTGTAGTAATCTGACTCATTTGTTTTTCCTTTTCTTCCCTGGGATTTCGAGGTTAGATTTTAAAAGTCACTGCCCAACCAATGTTATGTGGGTTTTACTCTATTTTTTGTAGTAGTTTCCAGTTTTCAGGCCTTTCATTTAAGTAATTTATTTTGAGTGGCCAGGCATGGTGGCTGATGACTCTAATCCCAGCCTTTGGGAGGCCAAGGCAGGCAGACTACCTTAGGTCAGGAGCTCGAGACTAGCCTTGCCAATATGATGAAACCCCGTCTCTACGAAAAATACAAAAATTAACCAGGCATGGTGGCACCCATCTTTAATCCCAGCGACTAAGGAGGCTGAGGCAGGAGAATCACATGAACCTGGGAGACAGAGATTGGAGTGAGCTGAAATTGTGCCACTGCACTCCAGCCTGGATGACAGAGTGAGACTCTGTCTCAAATAATAATAATAACTTATGAGTTTTATGAGTTGGTTTTTATATATGGTGTGAGATGATAGTCTCATTTTATTACACTACCTGTGGCTATAACATTTTCTCCATGCCATTTATTGAAGATACTCTCCTGTCTCTAAGAAATAATCACCATTATTTAAAATCAGTTAGCTGTAAGTAAATGGATATATTTCTGGTCTTTTTTTTTTTTCCTGCTCCATTGCCCTATGTGTCTGTTTTTATTCAAGTACCATACTGTTTTTGTTACATAGCTTTATAGTATGTTCCAAAGACAGGTAGCGTGGGTTTGTTGTTGTTGTTGTTGTTGTTTTACTTGGCTGTTCAGGGTCTTTTGTGGTACTACATAAATTGTAGATGTATTTTTAAATATGTCACTGGTATTTTCATTGAGATTGCATTATATCTGTAGATTATTTTCTGTAATAGAAATATTTAACAGTATTAATGCCAATTCATGAATAAGTAATCTATTTTATTCATGTATTAATTTATTTAATGTTCTTTAGAGTATGATGTAAGGAGTTTCAAATTTTTGGTTAAATTTATTTCAAAGTGTAGTTATTATTGTAGATGGAATTGTTTTTAAATTCATTTTGTGATAGTTGTCAGTACATAGAAATTCTGACTTTTGGATGTTGCTTTTGTATTCTGCAAGTTTAATAAATTTGTTTATTCATTCAAATAGGGTTTAGTAAACTCTTAAGCTTCTGATTATGTATAGAGATAAAATATTATATAAGAATAATTTAACTTTTTCTTCTCAACTGCTGTTTTCAATTATATTCTTCAATATGTCTTTCTTGGACATTTAGTACTATGTTTAGTAAGACTGAAGAAATGACACATTGTTGACTCGTTTTAGATCTTAGAGTAAAATCTTACATTTTCCTGTTTACCATGTTATTAGCTCTGCATATTTTGTAATATGTGACATTTATTGACTTGAGGTGCCTTTTTCCTATACCTAAATTTTTCAGAGATTTATCATGATGAAATGTTGAATTTTATCAAGCTTTTATTCTGCATCTATTTAATTTTATAAATGTAAAATCACAATGAATTCTACATAAAGTCAAAAATTTTCAAAGACTATGAACATCTCTATGTATGCAAACTAAAAAATTTAGAGAAAACTTATAAAGTTTTAACTATGCACAACTTGCTAACATTGATCCAGTAAAAAACAGAAGCCTTGACCAGAGCAAAAATATATAAAATATATGACATTGAATAATAAAAAATCATAAAAAGCCCTGTGTGATATAAAATTATAGCCAAATTTTACCATATATACAATGATGAGTTGGTACTAAGCCTACTAAATGTATTACAAAATATCAAGATGGGATTCCACCCTAACTTGTTAAATAAAATCAGTATCATCTTGATAGCAAAATATAGTGAAGACACAGAAAAGAGAAAGCGGCAAGCCAGTATTTTTATAAATGTTGAAAAAAATATTCGTGAAATAATAGTAAACTGAGATTATAAGTAAATCCAAAAGTTATTTTGCCAGAAACGTGAGCTTCATTCCATGTAAGGATGTTTTTTCACATACAAGTCATTAACTTTTCTTCACCATGTAAAGATAAGTCAAAAATTAACACAGTAGATGCAGAAAAAACTTTCAAGAAAATTTAGTATTGATCCATGAAAATATTCTGAACAAACGAGACATTGATGAAACATACCTCAAAATAATAAAAGCCATCCATCACAAATCTTCAAGCCACATCATACTGAACAAGCAAAATCTGGATATATTCTCCATAAAAATAAACATAAGACAAGAATTTCCACTCTAAATAGTTCTATTAAACATAGTTCTGAAAGTTCTAGGCCGGGTGTGATGGCTCTTGCCTGTAATCCCAACACTTTGGGAGGCCAAGTTGGGCAGGTCACCTAAGGTCAGGAGTTCAATACCAGGCTAGCCAACATGTTGAA
Organism: Rhinopithecus roxellana; assembly: GCF_007565055.1. NCBI lineage: Eukaryota > Metazoa > Chordata > Mammalia > Primates > Cercopithecidae > Rhinopithecus > Rhinopithecus roxellana. The sequence goes on along the minus strand of NC_044560.1, from coordinate 79,184,536 downwards.
ACCCTGTCTCTACTAAAAATACAAAACTTAGCCGGGTGTGGTGGTGCATGCCTGTAGTCCCAGGTATTTGGAAGACTGAGAAGGGGAAATGCTTGAACCTGGGAGGAGTAGGTAGCAGTGAGGTGAGATTGTGCTACTGCACTCCAGCCTGGGTGACAAAGTGAGTAAAATTCATAGGGAAGAATAAGAAAGCTCAAATAGCCAAGGCAACTTTAGACATTAAAAAAAGAAAGAAACCCTGAAGGCCTCCCATTACCTGACTTTAAACTGTGCTACAAGCTACTGCAACAGTAGAACATGTTTCTGGTACAAAAATATACATATAGACCAATGGAAAAGAAGAGAGAGCCCTGAAAAAAAGCTACACTTTTACAATCAACTTATTTTTTATAAAGTCAACAGAAATAAAGGAGAACTAACACCTATTCAATAAATTGTAGTACTGGAAAAACTAGTTAGTCGTGCAGAAAAAAAGTGGATCCCTGTCTCTTCAAATATAAAAATTATAACTCAAGATGGATTAAAGACTTATCTATGAGTCTTGGAGCTACAAAAATTCTAGAAGAACACGTAGAAAATACTCTTTTAGACACTGGCCTCTGGTAAAAATTTATGAATAACACCTTTAAAGTGAGTACAAATAAAAATCAAACGTCTGTGCACAGTGGCTCATGCTCGTAATCCTAGCACTTTGGGAGGCCAAGGCAGGCGGATCACCTGAGGTCAGGTGTTCGAGACCAGCCTGGCTCACATGGTGAAATCCTATCTCTACTAAAAATAGAAAAAATTAGCCAGGCATGGTGCCTTGTACCTGTAATCCCAGCTACTCGGGAGGCTGAGGCAGGAGAATCTCTTGAGCCGGGTAGACAGAGGTTGTGGTGAGCTGAGATTGAACCACTGCCCTCCAGCCTGGGTGACAGAGCAAGACTCCATCTCAAAAAACTAAAAATAAAAAATGGCATCTAATTAAAGACCTTCAGCACAGCAGAAATAACAAAGTAAATAGACACTCTACAAGATGAAGTAAAATATTTGCAAACTGCATACAACAAATAATATATAGAATTTATTTAAAAATTAATGTAAAAACAAATGATGTGAATAGATACTTCTCTAAGGAAGACATAAGTGTTTCCAGTAAACATGCCCAAAATGTTCAACACTCCTAATCATCTTAGAGATGTAAGTCAAAATGAAAATGTGATACCATTTCACACCAGTTAGAATAGCTGTTATTAAAAGCTAGAAAATAACAGATTTGAAGTCGTAGAGAAATACCTATCTTTATAGATTGTTGGTGGGAATGCAATAAAATTTAACCACTGTGGAAAGTATTTTGGAGAGTTCTCAAAGAACTATAAATAGAATTGCCATTTGACCCATCAGTGCCATTATTCCCAAAAAGAATAAATTTTCTTTGCCAAAAAGACACCTGCACTCACATATTTATTCTAGCATGATTCACAGTAGCAAAGACGTAGAATTAAACCAGGTACCTATAAACCGTAGATTGAATAACAAAAATGAGGTACTTATACACCCTGCAATACCATGCAGCCACAGAAATGAATGAAGTAATGTCCTTTGCAGCAACATGAATGCAGCAGATGGCCATTAATCTAAGCAAATTAACACAGATCAGTAAAACAAATACCGTATGTTCTCACTTAGATGTGGACGGTGAACATTGGATGCACGTGGAAACACAGAAAAATTCAATAAACACTGGGAATTCTAAAAAGATGGAAGAAGAAAGGGAGACAAGCATCAAAAAACTACTTTCTGGTGTGATGTACACTACTTGGGCAATGGGATTATTAAGTATCCAAACCTCAATACCATGCAGTATACCTATGCTACAAATCTGCATGTGTACTCCCTGAATCTAAAACAGAAATAAGATGTTTTGTGGTATAATATTATGTTTCTTTAGCTCCAAGTTAATGGTTGGAATTAGCAGTGTTAGACAGAAGTATTTACCTCTTAAGGCATAGGGGTAAATGTTTTTGTACCAGGTCTCCGATATTTTGTAAGATACCCTCTCTGAAAGCTCTTTGCCTATAGCCTAAGAAGTGTTTTATTCTCAAGTGTGCAGCCGAAGTAAATGACTATCTCTATTTTTTTATGTATTAAGTGTAGACAAGAATATATAGTTAGTTACTCTACTCTTTTTGGGGAAAAATGGTATGTGGTTTAATCACTTTTATTTTTAGAATGAATCGTTTTCTAAAAACATGAGGCTGTGAAAATCATGTTAAATTATTGAATAAGGAAAATAAAGCATTTTTTGTAAGCATAAAAGTCTTACAGCCAAACCCCAAGAATGATAAAACAGAGTGTGGATTAAGACCACACTGCTGCAACCATTTCATCACACTCATTCTGGTAAAAACAAAATAATAATAATGGGTCAGAAGGAATTTTTAGAATACTTTTTTTTATTCTATCTCAGTGTTAAATTTTTATTTGTCTTTATTTGCTATATAGAAGTCTGTACTTCAGCAAAAGATGCCATGAATTTCTAGCTAATATGCTCACACATATATTCTCCCTAGAAAGGTACTGCTATGTTTACAATAAATGTGGAGCATTGATTATCCTCCTTGTGCTGCTATGTTTGTGTAAAATAAGAAGACTTATTCAAGTCTGACTCTGCAAGTAAAGCAGAGTCAACCATGAGTTTTCTAGTTTCAACAGCCACAGCCTCTGAAATTTAGTATAATGTCAACTATGAATAATGTAGCATTTCAAAACTGAGAAAAAGAAATTGATAACTTTATATTTTTAGTTTATCATTTAGTTGATAAAAATTTATAGTTTCTAAATTATATGTTAAACAACTTGAACATGCAGATACCTAAAAGATTCATTTAGATGATAGTATTACTATTTAATAGCTTATAATTTTGTATCACATTTGCCGCTTTGGGCTTCCTGGAAAGCAGTTATTTAGCTTCTACATGTAAATAGAGAAAAGACTTTCTATAATCCTAATCATACGGATCTTTTAAGATTAGCACTATGTGTAGATTTGAATAAAATTCATAGGTTTGTAAGTAAGATAAATGTTAATAGGTTTTTTTCTGAAACCAACATTTTAAATGACTGATCGATAATTTCAATCTATTTCATTTTATTAACTGAGAAGACAAATTATTTAATCAAAATAAGTATTCTTATATTACTCTTTCTGAAATTTTCAGAAACTAGACAACTCAATTGATGATAATGTACATGAGGACCACAAATATTCTATATAATAATAGGCTCATTCTTGCTCTCTTTTTTTGCCCAGGCTGTTGTGCAGTGGCACAATCTCAAATCCCTGCAACTTCTGCCTCCTGGGTTCAAGTGATTTTCCTGCGCAGCCTCCCACGTAGCTGGAACTACAGGCGCATGCCACCACACCCAGCTAGTTTTTTTGTATTTTTAGTAGAGACGGGGTTTCACCATGTTGGTCAGGCTGGTCTCAAACTCCTGACTTCATGATCCACCCCCATCGGCCTTGCAAAGTGTTGGGATTACAGGCGTTAGCCACCACGCCCGGCCCATTCTAGATTTTAATATAAAAAATGCAACATATTTCAAAAGTAAAACTGGTGTCTGGCTCTTTTAAGTCATGAGAGGAATACCATTATTAGAATCCATTTACCAAAGTGTGTTACACTTAGTAGTAAGTACTTTAAACCAAAAGTTAAGTTCTATCTACTATCTAAGGGTAAAAAAGAAGTAGTTTTAAAATTCCTATGTATTTCTACGACATTAAAAAATTAAAAGCCAAAATGTTAGGAATGAAAACAAACATTGCATGAAATGGTGTTAAGCGTAATGATTAAAATTGAAACTCAATATTAGGTGGTGCTGTAGTAGGACAAGCTGCAGACAAAACCCCTCAGACACCGAGTTGAAGAAGGAAGCGCTGTATTGGGCCAGGAGCTTTGGCAAGACTCATGTCTCCAACAACTGAGCTCCCTGAGTGAGCAGTTCCTGTCCCTCTTAAGGGCTTACAACTCTAAGGGGATCCACATGAGAGGGTCGTGATCCATTGAGCAAGCAGGGGGCACATGACTGGAGGCTGCATGCACCCGTAATCAGAATGGAATGGAACAGGACAGGGATTTTCACAATGCTTCTCCATACAATGTCTGGAATCTATAGCTAACATAACCAGTTAGGTCAGGGGTTGTTCTTCAACCAGGCCCAGGGCATGGTGCTGGGTTGTCTGCCTGTGGATTTCATTTCTGCCTTTTAGTTTTTACTTCTTTTTTTGGAGGCAGAAATTGGGCATAAGACAATATAAGAGGTGGTCTCCTCCCTTACTTCTCCCCTTTGAGAATCTCACTCAATAGTGGGGGTTCTCATTTTTATTCTGACCACCCATGTCTTCTTGCAAGACAGATCAATAGTGATTCATATAGCACACTTGTGCTGAAGCATTTTGGTGAACTAAGTTAGCGATGAAGCTTTCCAACATTTGAAGAAGTACAGGTAGCAAACAAGGGAGCAGTAAGCTGGTTTCCATTACTGTTATAACTCCTATTATAAGAGTTTTAAATCTTTTTAGTGCTGGGAACCACTTTCCAAACATGGCCCCAGGACTAAATCCATGCTGCACTTGCACAGGCACATGTGCCAGTTTTGTCATATTTCTAACTATGTCTTCAACTACTTGCCCTTGATCATCTATGTGTAGACAGCAATTAGTAAGGTTAAATTTTCTACAGACCCCCTCCTTCAGCTGCTAGCAAGTAGTTGAGAGCCAATCTATTTTGATAGATAGCATTTCTCATCAAGTTTCTTGCCAGGCCAGAATAGTCAAGGCTCTGCTGGTCTTATTAGTGATTATTTTTAAGAGAGCTTGTAACTATGATTTGGTTGAGCATGTAAATGGGGGTCGGGTATCCCTACAAGCCATCTTGTGCCCAAGTACCAGGCCCATGATATTGTATGATTATCTCAGGGGGCCATTCTTTATCTTTCCTATTTTCTATAGCTGTACTTCTTTTGGTGGGAAGCATAGACAGGGAAGCCCAGGAGTTCACCTGTCTTTATGGGCAGTAGGAATAAAGATGGTTTAATAGTGCCAATAACACAACTACCTGCCCACTGGTCAGATAATTTTGTATAAGGTCTATGCCCACACATCCAGTGTAATCCAGTGGGGGCTATCCAGTCCCAGTGGGAATCCAGGTGGGTCCACACAGTTTGTAACTTTGGGAATTTATTAAATGGATTTTTCTTAATACGGTTTGAACTATACTAGGTGACTCTTTTTGTAGTACTATTATACAGTTTTTGCCCAAGGAAACTGAGTCTTCCCACAGGAAGGGTGAAGTCCTTCCTCACTCTTGCTATACAGTATTGTCTAATGATTGAGGTGTTTAGGAACCAGAAGTTATCAGGGTGATTCTTTTGAGCCGGGAATTTATCAGGAACTGGGTCTGAGGGTACCAATTCTGGGGCTTTCCATGGCCATTGATCTCCCATTACAGTTCCTCCACATATGTAACATGAAGTGACATTGAGAGACTGGGCTACATGCTCGGCTAATTGCAAAAACAAAATTATTGTTTTTCCTGGAATATCTGGTGCTGGCACATTCAGTTCATCATAGAAGGTTTGAAATACTGGCTCAGGAGAGTGTTTATAAACTCCTCAAACCAAGATATTTACTTGAGGATCCAGTTCAACTCCATCAATTTCTAGGGTTACACATTCCTCTTTTTACCAGCGAGGATTAAGGGGGTTGTTTATTACTAGTTTTAAGGGGTTACACTGACCACTGGTACAGGAAGGGACACTTTTCCCTTTCTGAAGGTGGACAGGATTCTTTTCATTTTTTACCCAAGTAGCCTAAATGACACAAGACCAGTATCCACGTTTATTTCCACACAGTCCTAATTCATGACAAATGTACTTATTTTCTGCCATATGGTCACTTTTTTAAATTAAGAAAACCATATCCTTTTCCTAAGATTACTATTAATGACAGCATAGACATCAAGTTTCAAGGTGACTTGTTTGGGCACTCCTTTTCCTTCTGTTTTGGCTAAGACTTTCCTTGTATCATTCATGAGCCCCCACCAGTCTTCAGTCCTTAATCTTATTTTTAAAACTGGTCATGGGAGGCTCAGATGGGTCATAATATACATCAGGTTGGTCATTTCCTGGGCTGCATACCTTGTATAGAATAACATTATACAAACAAGTTCTTTTTAGAGTTCCAGTACACTTATAACACCATAAAATAATAGGATCATAGCAACCTTTTGTCCTACCTAAGTGACTTGATGTACACACTGGTTAGAGTCCTCAGTATGAGGAAGGTCAGTTGAAGTCCTTACTATGAAAGTGCAAATTTTAAGGAAAATCACTCCTGTGATGAGTTTTCTCATGCTTCAGTTGTGCATGGACCAGTCAGCTTCTGGGTGTGACTGGAGCAGGGCTTCTCGTCTTCTTCCGAGTCACTTTGCAGGGGTTGGAGAAGCTGCTCCTGTCCACGTACAGCTGCCAGTCTACTGATGTTCAGGATGGTCTCGGAGGTTGGGCATGCTAGAATTAACTGAGTCCAACATGTCTACACAGTTATGTTCAACTGAGCTCTCTGATACTGGGAGCAAGGGGGCAGTGTTTAGGTTGTTGCAAACTTCAATGATTATGCAGGAATTTTCACATAGCAAGTTTGGTACTCAGCTAATCTACCATTTGTTAACCAATGATGTCTTGTGGTAGTTATTAAAGTTACCACAGCATGGGGGGCCTTTATATTCAGGTTTTGCCCAAGGGTTAGTTTATCTGCTTCTTGTGCTAACAGGGGTGTTTCTGCCAGAGCCCTCAGACATGGGGGCCAGGCTTTGGAAACTCCGTCTAGTTGTTTTGAGAGATAGGCCACTCCCTTGGCCAGGGCCCCACAGTCTGGTTTAAAACTCCAACTGTCATTTTTTTCTCTTTCTGACACATAGGGTATAAAGGGTTTTGTCAGGTCAGGTCACCCCAGGGCTGGGGTTGACATGAATTTTTCTTTTAACTCATGAAAAACTTGTTCCTGTTGGCTGTAATATATGTAGTTTATTCAATCTACATTTTTATTAGCTGTCACCCACCAAAATATTGATGCAAATCCTGCAGCTAGTTGATTTTAAGCTTTAAATTGATCCAGTATTCCCTGTGGGACTCCAATTGCATCTAAATGGATGTGAGAGTCGAAAGACCCATAACGGGCTTTTCTTGCCTTATGATGTCTTGTTTTTCCTCCTTCTGGTTGATGAAATGCCAGGGTGAACGGGATAGCCAATTGGACTAAAGTATAAGTGCCACTCCAGTTATTCGGCAGAGTGCCCAGTAAAGGTCCACCACAATACCACCACACATCCACTCAGAGATGAACAAGGGCTGACTGATTGATAAGCTCTTGAAAATTCTTAAGCACAGTGCATTCCTTCAGGTCTCCAAGGAATGCTAAGTTTCCTCACTGTCATGAGAGGCACAAAGTGAACTTAGTGTTGGGAGACAGAAGCTAGATGGCCCTCGGGGGTTGACCTGCAGGGTACTGTACTTTGGGATATAGCAGAGAGAGAGCTTAGCATGAGTTGTTGCTCCAGGCTGTAGAATCCTGGAAAAGAGCTGCCATGCAGCCCATGCCTGGTCGATTGGAGGACCACCCTAGTGGAAAGGGGACAATCTGGGCCTCTGGCCTGCCATGAACAGAAACATAACAATTGCTTTAGTTTGACATGCAGATGGAATACTTGATCCATTCCAACCAGTCATTTGCATCTTGGTATCCTCTCTTAATTGCCAAAGTTTGTTTTAAATCTTTAACTTTCATGATCTTCTAGTAAAATAAATGTATGATTTTAGGAAATTATGAAAACTAGTTGGGTCATTCCATCCTTGCTCTTTAGTGGTCCACAGAATGTTGGTTCAACTATGGCATAAAAGCTCTACAATGGGGGGCAAGAATCCTGGTTGACACTGGAGTCTTTATCGAAATTTCCCCAGGTTAAATGTTCATTATTTACTAATGCCCAATCTGAGGAGAGTCAGGAGGGACAGAGGTACTTTTCTGAAGTAGAGATCTGTCTTTGACTTGGCAAGTCCCCACATTGTATAACAAAGCAAGCATGAAATGCAGTAGTTTGAGGCAAAATTGACTTGGTTATGTTAATAACTAGATGGTCAGCAATAGAGCGAGGAAAGAAGAAAGTAATAGAATAGATGAAAGTGTTAAATGTTTCTTAGCTTTAGTTTGGTGGGGTTTTCCCTTGGGACTATGGCCCATGACTCTGGACGGGGTGGTGCTTTCTTGAGTTGGATGTGATGAGCCCATCCTTCTTTCACTGTATGAACAGCAGTCTCGGTGGTTAGCAGCACAAGGTAGGGTCCTTCCTAGGCTGGTTTGAGTTTCCTTTTTTTTTTTTTCACCTTTTGATAAGAATGTGATCTTCAGACCCATGCTAGTTTATTGGAAATTCTAGAGATGGTATATGTGCTAAAAGACTTTTAGTTTTGAGGGAAAGGAAAGTGGAAGATAAACCAGGTATATAATTTTTAAGAAATTGACCTTTTGTTTTAAATGTGGGGACATCAGCAGTGGACTTTATGGTCCTTGGTGCCTTTCTACTGAGAAATTTTCTTTAGCACCCAGGTTTTTAGTTAGATTTTAGACCAAAGAAGCCAAACATCATTTTATATTTGACAATACTTGCTTCCTGTATGATTTTTATACCAGATAAGCTAAATTTCACCTTTATATTAGTGTGCTATTAATGTTAAACTTAGTTTTAATAAAACTTTGTTGACATATTTATTCAATTTGTAATGTCAGACCACCAAGTAAGATTTTTATAGACTCTTTTTAACCTTTTATGATTTTTGTTAAAGAGTAGGTTAGTGGTTTAAGAAAAACTCATTGTGTTTATACCTTAATGTCCAGTTCACAGAAAAACATCACTTTAACTTTAGCTAATATGTTTACACACAGAATTTTCTTTACAATTAACATTTCAAAACTTGTTTAAACCTTCAAAACAATTTTTAGCCTTTTAATGTAGATAAAACTCCATATGCTTATTCCTCCTTATAATCCTTTTACCACAGGTATATTTTACTTTCCCTATACACCTTGCACATAAACTGTTTCTTCAATAGTACTTAGGAGGCCTTATTACTTTTAAATTATACATTTCTTGCATAGAATTTTTTAAAACGTTTTTCTCTTTCATGACTTTTGCAGACAATTCTTCCACATGCCTCAGCTTTCTGACTTATTACAAACATTTCTTTCTTTAAACAACCAGTTAATTTGTTTCAGGACAAGAATTTACCATATAACATTATTTTTACATAAATTCTGCCCCCCACCTTTTTTTTCAAAGATGATAACCATTCTTTTCCAAAATGAACTTCTTTTATTTCTGTGGACTAGACTGTCTAAGGCCAGAAGATTAGAAGTTACTATAATACATGTTACACCGTTAACTTTTAGCAAACTTTGCTTTTGTTGAAAACCTTGTAAGTTTGGGATTTCAATTATCCTTTGCTATTAATAAGACCTTATTAAGTCCAAGTTAACTTAGAATTGGTATAGACGGCTTTTTTTTTTCTTTAATTACCTGGGAGGAACTATATATTGTTCTGTCCTGAAGGGAGTTCCTCCTAGGTCTGGTCGGACCTTTGAATGGTAATTAAGATTTAGACCCCTGTTAGGAAACCTGCTGAGTTAAGGGAGTTTTCAGTGGTTAATGTTAAATCATCTTTTTTGTTTGTTTGTTTCTTTTAACATACTTCTGAACTGGTGAGGTGTACTCACAATGAGGTTTCCTCTAAAAGTTATTTTTCTACTTTCTTCTGTTAGCAAAGCAGCTGCCGCTACAGATTGAATGCATTTGGGCCATCCACAGATTAGTAGATTAAGGTTTTCTGATAGGAAGTCTACACAGGTTGTCAGTGACCTCAGTTCTTTCAGGATACTCCCTTGTTTACACTGACAACAAAGTGATATTGAAGTGTTATAGGGTCACAGAGAATACCTTTAATTATCAATTATAGGTTGTAAATTTACCTTGGTTTTTAAAGGAATACAGTACACTGGGTTTTTTTCTTAACTACTTGTATATGGCTCTTTCTTTCTTTCTCTTTGATTTTCTGTCTCTTTTTCTCTTTGACTTTCCTTTTGTCTCTGTCTCTTTCTTTCTCTTTGCCTCTCTCTTTCTCTCTTTCCCTTACTCCCTCTTTGTCTCTCACTCTTCCTCTTTCTCTCTCTGCTGGTCTCTCCTTACCTCTGCCAGCCACTTATGCTGCAGTTCTCTCAACCACTTTGGGGAAGGGGGGGTCTAAAATCATCTGTGAGCAAGTGTCTATGTACGGGAACTGGTCTGGGTGGCCTGGCTTACAGGATACCTTGTGCCATACCTTTGAAACAATGGACCTGTCCAGGTTCCTTCTGATGGCCAACACACCTCTAATGCTGACTGTCTGGAAGAAGGGAGAGGGAAACAAAGAACAAAGGTGACTAAGATGGCATACTTCTGGGTTCTTCATCACCAACTTTTCCCACACATGCGAAAATGTAGCCAGTGCCCGGGAAGGTGCAGATCAACTGAGCATGCGCCAGGTGACATCTATCCGAAGAGACTGAGACTTACCTGGCCGCACCTATGGAATGCCCCCCGACACGCCTGTGTCCCGCCTATTGCCCTCCCACTCCCAGAAAAGCCACTCCTGGCAGGCGCACGGTGCAAACTTCCTCAGCCCCTCCTCATACGCGGACCCAGGAACCTCACCCAAGAATGCCAGAACGACTTCCTTGGCCTCCGCCGCTGGAGGCTGGTGAACCTCGCCTCCTCTTTCTTTACATTGGCTACGTAATGAAGTTTCCTTTTTATCTTGCCTACTTGCCTTTTTCCTCTGGTGCCGGCTCTGGTGGTCACATAAAGCAAATCAGGTGGTGCCGAACCCAGGAGGAGACCCCTCCTCAGGGCCCCCAAGGTCCGAGGAGCCTCCTCCTTCCACGCTGTGGACGGACCAGGACCTAGACATCACTTTCTGCACCTCCAAGTCTCCTAGGGGTGAGTACCTCTTGCCTCCCTCTCATACTCCTTGGCCAGAAGTCCTGCGCAGGCCCAAGTTTTTTCCAGTCACCAGGTGACCCACATGGGAGTTCCCAAAGGCAGAGACGTCTGCCCAAAGGAACTCCATTCTGTTCCGTGGGAGACCCGTCCAGGACGGAGACGTCCGCCTGGAGGTAATCTCCATTCCGGCTCCAGGAGCCTCCCACTGGTCTCTAGTTGCTCCAAAGGACGCTTTGTAGCCAGGTAGAGTTCAGTTTCCATTTCCGCCCATAGGCGAGAGGAAGGCAATGGGAAACTCCCAATCCAAAATACCTAGAGACTCCCCTTTAGGGTGTCTTCTAAAAAATCTCAAAACTTTACAATTAGAACAAGATCTTAGGTGAAGGCAACTGGTGTTCCTCTCCACTGTGGCGTGGCCACAATATAAATTAGACAACCAGTCTCAATGGCCGCCTGAAGGCACTCTAGACTGTAACATTTTAATTGACCTCAGTAATTTCTGCCAGCGCTTAAGCAAGTAGTCTAAAATAAATTATATACAAAAGTTTTGAGACTTGCATTCTCAACCAGACTTGTGTAGCCAATGTTCCTTGGCCCAAGTCAAGTTGGCTAAGGCACGGATCTAGCAAAGTCAGAAAAAAGTCATCTTTCCTGTCTGAATCGCCTGTGTCAGCTTCCCCTCCCTTCCACTCCCACCATATACTCCACCTCCCCCTCCCGCTTCAGCCCCACCTTCCCTTTCGGCTCCACCTCCCCCTCCCACTTCTGCTGTAGTTCCGCCCTCCTCCTCGGTCCTGCCTACCATTGTTAAGGCTGCCCCTCCTTCCATCCCTCAGCACTTCCACCTACCCACCTTCCACACTCCCTCTCATTCTTGCCTTATCGGTAGCTGTCCCTTACTCTCATTCCGCCTTCTTCAATCTATTCCTGCCCTCCTCTTCCTCGGCTCCTTCCTAACTATTCTGTCATCATCCTATTACCTGCTTCTTATATCTCCTCTAATAATTGTTTTAGACCTTTAGGCACCTAAGGCACTAGGCAAATCAGTGTCTGATCTCCGGCCTAGTCTTCACTAAAACCAAACAATACTCCAGAAACTAGGCAAACCAGTGTCCTTACATCTAAACGGCAGCAGACAACACCGTCTCCTAGCAACTACCTCCACTACGTCACCACTGTTCCCTATCTAATACCAGGTAAGACAATTACTGTTATCTAAATTCTTTTCTCTTTATACTTCAGCTTCTTCTATATCGGCTACAAAACTCTCCACTGTTGACTAAGTCAACGTCCTTCTCCCCCCACCTTAAAAACACCAAAATGAAGTCCTACTTTATACTTACATTACTATTCTTCTCATACACTTCAACGTCCATTACTAACCCCACTTTTGTATGGAGATTCTCTATAGTTGAGACATGGAAAACCAACAACAAACAACATTCACAGCTACGAGGCACTGCAGACTGCCCACCCCAAGGCTGTCAGTCCCTCCTCACCATAAATTTCACCCTCGCTTCTTGCAAAGATAGATGGCCTAACCCGTTTCTCTGCTTTCTATATGACCAAACAGAATATAACTGTAAAAACTACTAGCAAAAAACAAACCTAGGATGCCCCTATCAATATTGTAAAATCCACTATGCATATGACAGAGATCACTTCTTCACCCAAAACGTACAGTCTGTACCCTATCAATATCAACTAAATATTCAAGACCCGTAGGACCCCCGATGGGCGGACGGGGTAAAAGGAGGACTCTACGCTAGATGGTCAACTTCATATCTAACTGCCACCCTCTTAATCAAAAGGACACTAGTCCAAAAAGAAAACTCCCTCCCTAAAAATATAAAACACCTACAAAATTTAACCTTAGCCATCCAATCACAAGAACAGGCCCTACAAGATCAACTACACTCCTCCATAGAAGACCAACTACACTCCTCCAACACAGACCCCTTCTCATGGTTAAAGCTAGTCCGTCAAGGGTAAAACTTAACACAGGCAGCTAACATAACACATCTCCCCCACTGTTTCCTCTGTGCAGCCCTTAAAGAAGCCCCCTTAGTGGCAGTCCCTTTACCTACTGCTTTCAAGGCTACAACTGGCTCTACAAGCACCTCCCAAAAACCATTTTTGCTCCAAGTCCCACTATACCAAAACCCCGAAGATCCAATCCTTCCTTTCTGCTACTCTGCCCCAAACTCCTCCTGGTGTAATTACACCCAACCGCCCAAGAAAACCCAGATAGCCCCTGTTGGAGGTTATTTCTGGTGTAATAAAACCCTCTTCAAGGTCCTTAACTATACATCCATCAGCCAATCCCTCTGTGTCCCAGTGTCCTTAGTACCTAGTTTAACCCTATATAGCAAAGCAGAAATGGCCGAACTCACCTTACAATTTAACTCTCCTCCTAATAATCTCCAAAAACTTGCCGTCTTCCTTCCCTTAGTCATCGGGATTACCCTAGCCTCCTCCTTAGTGGCGTCAGGACTTGGAACTAGGGCTCTTGCCTACTCTGTACAATCTACTCGATCTCTAACTGCCCAAATTCAAGAAGCTATAGAGGCGTCGGCTGAAAGTCTAGCCTCTTTACAACGTCAAATCACTTCAGTGGCTCAGGTGGCAGCACAAAACAGAAGAGCACTAGATCTTCTCACAGCAGAAAAAGGAGGAACATGTCTTTTCTTTTTTTTTTTTTTTTTTTTTTTTTGAGGCGGAGTCTCGCTCTGTCGCCCGGACTGGAGTGCAGTGGCCAGATCTCAGCTCACTGCAAGCTCTGCCTCCCGGGTTTACGCCATTCTCCTGCCTCAGCCTCCCGACTAGCTGGGACTACAGGCGCCCGCCACCTCGCCCGGCTAGTTTTTGTATTTTTAGTAGAGACGGGGTTTCACCGTGTTCACCAGGATGGTCTCGATCTCCTGACCTCGTGATCCGCCCGTCTCGGCCTCCCAAAGTGCTGGGATTACAGGCTTGAGCCACCGCGCCCGGCTTTCTTTCTTTTTTTTTTTTTTTTTGGAACATGTCTTTTCTTAGGAGAAGAACGTTGCTATTACATAAATGAATCAAGTCTAGTTGACACTAATATCCAAACCCTAAACTGGATTAAAACAGAACTAAAGAACTACAACACTCCCTTAACCCCTGGTCCACCTATACGGTTATTACTGGTAATGCAACAGATGCTCTCATTCCTCATCCCTATACTAATTATCTGTCTTATCCTATGTATTTACCCCCATTTTAATCAAATTTCTCCAAGCCAAAATTCAAGAGATCACCCGTGTCGCCTTCAACCAGATGCTCCTACATCCCTACGTCCAGGTGCCAACCATGGACCCTCATGACAATGTCCCCGGACAGCAGGAAGTAGTCAGACAGACAACAATGCCCCCAATCATCATAATCAATAAAAGGTTGGACTGTCTGGACGGAGGGAGAGGGAAACAAAGAACAAAGGTGACTAAGATGACGTACTTCAGGGTTCTTCATCACCAACTTTTCCCACGCATGCGAAAATGTAGCTGGCGCCCGGGAAGGTGCAGATCAACCGAGCATGCGCCAGTTGACGTCAATCCAAAGAGACCGAGACTTACCTGGCCACACCTACGGAACGCCCCCCGACACGCCCGTGTCCTGCCTATTGCCCTCCCACTCCCAGAAGAGCCGCTCCCGGCAGGTGCGTGGCGTGAACTTCCTCGGCCCCTCCTCATATGTGGACCCAGGAACCTCGCCCGAAAACGCCAGAGCGACTTCCTCGGCCTCTGCCACCAGAGACCAGTGAACCTCGCCTCCTCTTTCTTTATATTGGCTACGTAATAAAGTTTCCTTTTTATCTTGCCCACTTGCCTTTTTCCTCTGGTGCCAGCTCTAGTGGTCACATAAAGCAAATCACTGACCAGTCTATTTCACACAAAGTTCTAAGTTTTCCTGGTGTCATAGTAACACTGTAATCTCCCTTACATGCTTTCTTGAAATTTTTCAACATAGTTCTAGTAGGGTGGGCTTACTTTGTGCCTGACCCATGCTTCTTCGAGACAAAACACCACTCTCACACCACATGCACACCACAAAACAAAGAACAGTTAAAAAGGGCACACACACACTTTTAAAGTTTACAGCAAACCAGAATCAAAACCAAAATCAGAGTATCCAGAAATCCAAGCCAGGTCAAAACCAAAAACAAAGCATCAGGCAATACAAATCAAATGAAAAACAAAAACCAAAGTGCTGGTACAGGCACATCATGGGTGATCAGGCCACGCTTCCACACAAATGGAGTAGGCAAGTTCCAAAGACTGCTCTTACCAAGTTTCAGATATCTGGACTCCAAGTGCCTGTTCCTTCCCAATGTGCAGCCACTGCATTGATCCTCCATGGGGGCCTGCCACACACTGCTCTGGTGAGGTGTTCCACCAGGGCAATTACCTACCTGGGAGCACTCTCAGCATCCATGTCGCTCAAGCTTGCCAGAGTCCCCCGCAGGGACGCTCCACAGGGCAGGCCTCAGCTGCCTAAGGGGCTGCCTTGACCATCCGTTAATCACGTCACTCCCCAGTCAGGGAACCAAGAAATGTAGCAGAATGAACCACAGACAAAACCCCTCAGACACCGAGTTAAAGAAGGAAGGGCTTTATTCGGCCAGGAGCTTTGGCAAGACCCACATCTCCAACAACTGAGCTCCACAAGTGAGCAATTCCTGTCCCTTTTAAGGGCTTACAACTCTAAGGGGATCCGCATGAGAGGGTCGTGATCCACTGAGCAAGCAGAGGGTACATGACTGGGGACTGCATGCACCAGTAATCAGAAGAATGGAACAGAACAGGACAGGGATTTTCACAATGCTTTTACATACAATGTCTGGAATCTATAGCTAACATGACTGGTTAGGTCAGGGATTGATTTTTAACCAGGCCCAGGGCACGGCACTGGGCTGTCTGCCTGTGGATTTCATTTCTGCCTTTTAGTTTTTACTTCTTTCTTTGGAGGCAGAAATTGGACATAAGACAATATGAGGGGTCTCTCCTCCCTTGGTGCCAGCTCTCCCACTTATGGGCTGTATGACCTAAATATAGTTTCTTGCTTCTCTGTGCTTGACCCTAAAGCAGTACTGTGAGAATAATAGTGCCTAAATCCTAAGGTTTTGGTTAAATTGAAGCAATTAATGCAAATACAGGTATCTGAATAATTCCCAGCACATTGTAAGTGTACAGGAAATTTAGTAGCTCTTATTTGTTGATTCTGTTAGATCATGACAAATGTTAAGCCTGAAAACAAGATGGCCATACCACTGGTTTTTAACCCATGTTCCTTCTAATTTGTCCATCTGGTGATATAATAGTAGTTGAATGTTTTTTAATACTATTCTTGACAAATTCCCATATATTCACATAGAGCATGGATATAAATATTTTTAAAAGTTTTATCATTGAGTACTGCTCTTTGGCACTCCAGAAAATGGATAAAGAAGCACTTAAATGGTGAGTGTTTGTCAGTTTTATTCATTAGAGAATGAGGCAAATTGTTTCTTTATGTACTTGTTTAATATATATCTTATTCATTTTCATTTGATACATTTAAATGTAGTTTGAAAATATATATTCAAATAAAGTTTTTCTCTAACAAATGAAGAAAATCATTTATTTAGAAATTTAGAGAGAATTTTACTCTAAACCATTGCTTTAGATTCTGTTTTTTAAGGTATTATTTGGATCATTAAAAATCAGCATGCTTTATTTCTGAGTGTTGGGTTCAGACTAATCATGATATTAACAGTTTACTTACATCACTACATGAGCAAGCCACATGAAAAAAAAAAAAAGTAAATGTTTCCTGAAATTTAAAAATGAGCAAACACTTTATTCTTTGGTCCAAGTTCTTAAAAAAAATTTTTTTTTCTTGATAGAGTCTTGCTCTGTCACCCAGGTTGGAGTGCAGTGGCATGATCTCAGTTCACTGCAACCTCTACCTCCCACATTCAAGCAATTCTCCCTGCCTCAGCCTCCTGAGTAGCTGGGATTACAGGCTCCCACTACTACACCCAGCTAATTTTTGTATTTTCAGTAGAAACAGGGTTTCACCATGTTGGCCAGGCTGGTCTTGAACTCCTGACCTCAGGTGATCTGCTCACTTCAGCCTCCCAAATTGCTGGGATTACAGGCATGAGCCACCACACTCAGCCTCTCTCTCTCTCTTTTTCTGAGATGGAATCTCATTCTATCTCCCAGGTGGACTGCAATGGCACAATCTCAGTTCACTGCAACCTCTTTCTCCCAGATTCAAGTGATTGTCCTGACTCAGCCTCCGGAGCAGCTGGGCTTTTAGGTGTCTGCCACCACAACAGGCTAATGTTTGCATTTTTAGAAGAGATGGGGTTTTGCAATGTTGGCCAGTCTGGTCTCCAACTCCTGACCTCAGGTGATCCACCTGCCTTGGGCTCCCAAAGTGCTGGGATTACAAACGTGAGCCATCACACCCAGCCTTCTCTTATATATTTTTTAAAGTATTAATAGTATTTTTGATTGGCAAATAAGAGTTGTATAAATGTATGGGGTAAAATGTGGTTTTAACATGTGCATATCATATAATATGATTAAGTCAAGTTTTATAACATACCTATCACCTCACTTATCAATCATTTCTTATGATACATTTGAAATTTACTGTTTTTTAAAAAATATAGTACTTTATAATTTACTATCATCATGCTGCTGTGCAGTAGATCTCAAAACCTACTTATCCTGCCTTTTTGAAACTTTGTACCATTTGATCAACAACTTCCTATTTACTTCCCACCACACCTAACCTCTCATAACCATTAGTTCATTTTCTACTTTTTTGAGTTAAACTTTATTAGATTCTACAAATAAATAAGATCATGCAGTATTTGTCTTTTTGTGTCAAGCTTTTTTCATCTAGTATAATGTCTTCAAAGTTTATCTATATTGTTTTAAATGATGGGATTTATACATCGTTATGGTTAACTAGTGTTCCATGGTGTATCTATATCAAAACTTTTAAAAAATTAAATATATGTATATTAATTGATAACTAATATTAATTTAATATTTTTATAAATATATATTTATCCCTTGGTTAAAAAAATAATGTGTTATGAGAAAATATTTATCTGTTAAAGCATGTATCTATCATTGTAATTTAGCATATAAATATTTTGTTAATTATAGCTTATTTGTACCAAGCACTAACTATAACATTGTATGTGTTAATAAATTTAATTATGACAGTAGTTCAATAACATAAGTATATTAATAATCTTTATTTCACAGTGGAAGAAACAGAGACACTGAGAGAAATGACTCACTCACAATAGCAGAGACCATATTAAAATACAGGCAACTTTGTCTCCAGAGATAACTCTTTTGAGTACAACCATAAAAATCTTTCAAATGGATAAGACAAAATTACTTTTAACACTTACTTTTCATAAAAACTAATACAAATTGAATCATTGGATACATTTTCATTGTTACATGTGTGTAAATGTATAAAATGGTACATAAAATAGAAATAATTTAAGCTAAAGATGTTAATAATTATTATGAATAAAATGGAAAGGTAGTCAATTATTATTTTTAGATGATATCTTTGTTTACTTAGATAATAAAAGAAACTACAAGACTACTTTAAATGTCTATTCAGGTGGGTAGGCAAAATTCCAAGATGATCACCTGGTTTTTCAGTCTGTTGCACACCTGCTGTGTAATCTTCACCTCTGAAGTGCAAAAAACAAGTGTCTCACTGCGGTGGAAAATTACTTATGAAATTACATTACTAATGTGTTGACTCTGTGTTCATCAATAGGGAGATAATCCTGATTGGACTAAACTTAATCAGACGTTCCTTTAAGAGAAAAACACACGTGATAGAAAAACACCCCTGCTGACCTGGAAGTAAGTGACTTCTAGGTCGATCAATCTGTAAACTCCTTATGGTGACCCCATGGCGGGAAATCTATTTGTATATTGCCAGAAGTCCTGCCTTTCATATGATGTTTCCAGTAGGAAGAGAAAAAGGATACCATGACAGGTTAAAAAAAAAAGGGGGGGGGTCTCTTTTATGGAAAAAATAATCACCTCCAATCTGGGAAAGCTTAATATAAACAGAGGAGACAACAACATGAGCACATCAATGAGAGGAAAAAGGCAACCTGTTTGAAAGGCTCACTGACATGATGGAGCAATGTTTACTAAGTCATAGCAAATGATTAGCCTCTGGGATAGCAATAGCCTGCCAGGAAGTCTACACTCATTCTTATACTGATTAAATGAGCATATCTGCACCATTCTGGAGGCCCAGTTTTACCCTACACATTACAGAAATAAAATGGAGACCAGTGGGTAACCTCCTAGAATTAAGCTGATTGTGAAAAAGCATATCTTATTGTTTGTTTTCACAACTGAAAAACCTTGAAAACATGATGAATTTATATAAAAAATTTATTAATACAGGTGTTTATAACAATAAATGCTAATTTTAGAAGATTCTACTATATTGTCATACAATACTGAACTTTAAACACCTTAATATGAATGTGTCTTGAATTCATGAACAGTTAGGCAGATAGTTTCTCTTAGATTAACATGATAAAATAGCAATTAGAGAAAATATTTAGAATGGAATAAAATTTATCAAAACCACATTTTTTTCCAATGGCTTAGCATAATTGTCATACTTTTTGAAATGGCTAGATTACTAACAAGAAGCAAAGACAAAATTGTGGCTTTGCCAAATGATTAAGTTCTTGACCACTTAAAATCTAAAATTCTGGCTAATGGATTTAGGTGACTTCTTAGGGTTACAAGGCAATACAAGAATTTTGACAGGCAGGAAAATGCATTTTA
The DNA here is from genome assembly GCF_007565055.1 of Rhinopithecus roxellana. Taxonomy (NCBI): domain Eukaryota; kingdom Metazoa; phylum Chordata; class Mammalia; order Primates; family Cercopithecidae; genus Rhinopithecus; species Rhinopithecus roxellana. The sequence goes on along the minus strand of NC_044560.1, from coordinate 79,164,600 downwards.
CATACACACATTGCTCTTCTCTGATTTGCTTTAACATTAAAAGATTGAAGATTGCAAATCTACTCTCAATTTAGAGTAAATTAATAAAAAGTTTTGTATTTTAGCCAAGCAAATAATTGTATAAAACTAATAGGTAACAAAATGATGTCATTAACTGACAAAAAAAAAAAAAATAGTATGCCTAGATTTGATAAGTGTCTAGCCACGCAAATGACAGCTCAATTAAGTCAACATTCTAATAGGTGCATGTGGAAAGCATTTATGTGCAACGTGGTGAACTTCTGCTCAGCGCCTTTTTTTTTTTTTTTTTTTTTTTTTTTTTTTTTTTTTTTTTTTTTTGAAAAGCAATATTCTTTATCTACAGTGGGCTTTAGAAGTACAACTCATGTCAAGACATGTATTTATTATTATCCTTTGGTATATAACCCTAGGTATTTTTTATCTGGAATATGAAGCCAAAATACCAACTTTTAGAAACTGATGTTTATTTTCAAACAACTTTATTTCCATGCTGCTTAAGAGCCTGTGCAAAAGCAGCTTAGGACCATCCAGTGGTTGCTCCTGCCCATTCAGTGGTCTGAGCAGTGAGAGCTGCAGACCAGTCTTCCATTGCAGGCTGAGTGCTTCTGTCTTCAGTAGGGAACTGCTGGATAGGCACAGAGGGCACCTGCATGACTTCAGACCAGTCTGCAACCTCAGGCTGAATAGCAGTGAACTCAGGAGCTGGAGAAGTCCATTCACCCTGAAATTTCTCCTTGGTCACAGCCTTTTCAGCTGCAGCCTGCTCTTTTTTTTTTTTTTCTTTTTTTTTTTGAGACGGAGTATTTCACTGTCGCCCAGGCTGTAGTGCAGGGGCACAATTTTGGCTCACTGCAAGCTTCCGGGACCACACCATTATCCTGCCTCAGCTTCCTGAGTAGCTGGGACTATAGGCACCTGCCACCACGCCCAGCTAATTTTTTGTATTTTTCTCAGAGTAAAATCTCCTCCTTCAGATTTTAGGTTTCACCATCCTAGCCAGGATGGTCTTGATCTCCTGACCTCGTGATCCACCTGCTTCGGCCTCCCAAAGTGCTGGGATTACAGGCATGCACCACTGCACCCAGCGCTGCTCTTCTTTTTTAATCTTGAAAAGCTAAAATGTTTATTAATATTCAGCAGGACAGAAATTAACCTCATGAACTGAACTAATAGGATACTGGAGTGATCTTTCTGACATTTTCCTTAAAATATTCTTAAACCTTTGTTTTGGTTTTCAAAGTCAAAGAAACTTTTCTTTTGAGTGATTGACAGCTTGTAACAATTTACTTCCATGAACAAAATTTGAAGCACACTTGTTTCTCTCTACTTGATTTTCTCCAGAATTTGGAAACCATCTGTGAGTATTCTTAAGTTATGTCAGTATAATTATTTGCAGAAGTGCATAAGAATATGTTTTCTATTTCTTTTCTTTTCTTTTTCTTTTTTTTTTTTTCAGATGGAGTCTCACTCTGTCACCCAGGCTGTAGTGCAGTGGCGTGATCTCGGCTCACTGCAACCTCCGCCCCCGGGTTCAAGTGATTCTCCTGGCTCAGCCTCCTGAGTAACTGGGATTACAGGTGCCCACCATCACACCTGGCTAATTTTTCTTTATTTTTAGTGGAGATGGGGTTTCACCATCTTGGCCAGGCTGGTCTCGAACTCCTGACCTTGTGATTCACGAGCCTCAGCCTCCCAAAGTGCTGGGATCACAGGCATGAACCACCATGCCCAGTCTAAGAATCTGTTTTCTTTTGTGACGTTACATAATTGGAAAACCTGGTTATTTTACCAAGGCTTTGACTGGTATGTGCTTTCTTTTAAGGAATCAAACTTGACTTGTGAAACCAATGAATCTCTTGGAAACTGGCCTCATATTTTGTGTACACAGTCCCAGTACAGGGTTTCTGATCTGTGGTGAGTAAAGAATGTCACTTTCTAGAAGGCCAGGTAGCCCAAGTTATCTTAGAACCTCTATAAGAGAGAAATTCATCAACTCACAGGTATTTGATGGTATGAATCCATGGCTGGGCTTGGCTGTAAAAGGGTCTTATCTCAGATTCCCTCTACAAAACAAAGTTCCATCAAAGTCAGTTTAAAGGGCCTGTGTAACAAATAATTATACTTGCTGCACTGTATGCAAATAACTAAGCCAAGTATAATAAAGCAAACCAGTCCTATCATAATTTGTCTTCTAATAAAAATGGGAAACTGGAGAGAGAAAATTGTTTCAAAACCTATAACATGCCTGTTGTTAAATTCTAGTCTTGCCTAATGTTTTTCAATTTTTGTTATTTTCTACAGTTTAAATTAAATTCTAATTTTTCTGGCTACAAGTTTCCAAAATAAGCTGTGTTTTCTTAAAGCCCTATGAACTGAAAACTAAATGTTTCAGCAGGTGCTGCCTCTAAGCCCCCGGATCATCACAGGAGGAAATCTCTTCACTGCTAGCACTGACTATTAATAACTGAGTATGTCCAGAATCCCTCTCCCCCACATGTAATGAGTCCAGAGAGCGCAGGATAATTCAGAGTATCTGTTAAAGGAATCAACTCCTGTATACATCACATGTGAGTCAAAGCCTGGAAAGATGAGGAAGCAACCCCTGATAGTCCAAAGGAATGTCCTAAATATCAACGTAAAGACATAGGAAATCTTAAGCTGAATATCATAAAAAAATAAGTAACTGAGTGAGAACTACTCATCTTAGTCTCACCCCTACTTCACCGAATACTTTTTGTCATTCCTACTTCAAATATTAATGAAGCAGAAATTTTAAAAAATAGCAATAATTACTGCATTTATTCACTCCAAGAAAAGTAAAAGCTAAATCTCAGAATGTGGCAAGGCAAGGATTAAAAAGAAAAAGAACAAATTTGCCTCTGACTAGCAAGCTCACTTCAAGGACAGTTAGAAGATAACGCTGTCTGAATAGCCAGGGCCAAAGCAATGGGCTCCAGACACCCTTCACGCCCTTCCAGAGCAAGGTTGAAGGGGAAAAAAAAGAAAGACACATTCTTTTACTGTTACTCTTTTCCCAGGCTTCTTAAACATTATTATGTTTTACAACTGTCTGTCTTTAGCCAGTTCTTGTTTTTCTTTCAATGCAGCTACAAGGCCACTGGCTATGCAAGGTCACAAGTTTCGTTATGCTGTAGATTACGTGACCTGTCACTGTATAATGAACAGCTTTTGTGTTGCTTCTGTAAGGCCGCTTATAAAAACCCCACTTTGTCTTTGTTCAATGCTCAGCTTTTTGGATTTGAGTCCACTGAGCCAGTGCGTACCTAAAATAAACAACAATCCTCCTGTATTCCATATTGGTCTCTCCATTCCTCAGTTTATGACAACATTAAAACTTATTAATGAAAATTATTATTATTATTTTCTTTTGAGATGGAGTTTCATTCTTGCTGCCCAGGCTGGAGTGCAATATCATGATCTCAGCTTATCACAACCTCCACCTCCCAGGTTCAAGGGGGTTTCTCCATGTTGGTCAGTTTGGTCTCGAACTCCCTACCTCAGGTGATCCACCCACCTCAGCTTCCCAAAGTGCTGGGATTACAGACATGAGTCATTGTGCCTGGCCATGAAAATTATTTACTATGCCACCTTGTGCAAATGGCTTTACTCTACTATTTGCAGTATGACTACACGCTGTAGCACCCTCAGGGTGGAATATTGGACAGAGAATATAAATTACCATAGGATTTTGCTTAATTATTATCCTCATAGCAGGAATAATGGTTACTAACAGAAAACAACAGAAGGGTCTTACCAAACATGTGCCTCTGCCTCTCATTAGGTATCAAATGTTGTTTCTATCTCAACCAATCTTGCCTAGTAAGAGACGCTGCTGAAAACTTAAAGGACCAAAAAGCTAAGGGAATACCGAAACAACCAAATAGAGTCTTGGTTTGGGAACAAAATCATAGCATGGGTCATCCACTTCCTGGGCCCTCTCCTAATATTATGCTTAGGACTCATGTTCTTACCCTGCCTAATTAACCTTTTTCAAAGATTTTTAACTGACAGGATCATGACCATTTGACAGACAACTACCCAAAAACATCTACAGACAGCGTTACTCCTGCAGTCTATCTGAGACTTGAAAACTTCTGGTCCCCTTGTCAGCAAGAAGTAGCCGGAAAGAACATACTGCTCCTCACCTTTTTTTATAACTATGGGGTCTGGATTGACAGAGTAGGAGCATCATCATTTTGGACAAGTACTGCCATTTTTCACCTTGATCAAAATCAGCCTAATGGTTAAGGTCAGCATGACTATGAACCACAAATAACATCTCTGACCAGATACACTCCAAATCCCTCTCTAACCAGAAACAGGCCAGCCCTGAGATAACCTCCTCTCTGGCTGGAGAGATATCAGCCCCAAAATAACCTCCCCTCTGACCAGAGACATTCTAACCTTGCCATAAACTTCTCCCCTACACAGAAACATTGCAAGCGTGTGATAAACTGTCTCACCTTGAACCCTTAAATAATATTAGTCTGTAAGAGAAAGTGCTCCTGACCAAAATCAGCCAGAAACCGCCCTCAGGTTTATTTCTCCAAAATAGACCTTTCTTTGACTGTTGAGAGGCTTTTCATGCTTCTTTCCTCTTTCTTTAACTTTTACAGTGACTAATATAAATTACTAAAATAGATAAAGAACTTTTTTTTTTGTACAACATATAATCCTGAGAAGACAATGAAAACTTTATGTACATTTCTGCAACTGAAGGGCCATCTAAACATTTATACAGAAACATTTAGTTAATTGTCACTATTTTGTTTTTGTTTTTTATTTTGAGATAGAGTCTTGCTCTGTCACCCAGGCTAGAGTGCAGTGGTGCAATCTCAGCTCACTGCAACCTCTGCATCCCAGGTTCTAGCGATTCTCCTGTCTCAGCTTCCTCAGTAGCTGAGATTACTAGTGCATGCTACCATTCCAGCTAATTTTTGTATTTTTAGTAGAGGCAGGGTTTCACCATCTTGGCCAGGCTGGTCTTGAACTCCTGACCTCAGCTGATCCACCCACCTTGGCCTCCCAAAATGCTGGGATTACAGGCATTAGCCACTGTGCCTGGTCAATTGTTAAAAGCTTTCTCATGCAAGAAGTTTGGTGTTATAACAGTAGCTAAAAGGATATTAGAAAATTCATTTTCCTCATGGAACATTTCTGAAAACATCTCATAGGGTAAAGATACTTATTTCACTAGACAAGTCATAAAACTGTTAAATAAGGAATTATAGATACAATATTATTGAACAAAACTAAATTGACTGGATTGCCTTTGTGGTTGCAGATTGATGACAATCAGATCTATTAAGAGTGGAAAAAATGTGTTGACCTTTATAAAATAGTAATTGGAAGACATATAAATGTAATAATAGAACCTCATGTATCTTCTGCTACTGAAGTCTAATATTACTAAATGCAGCAAGTCTCTAATTCATTATGACAAAGCATATTTTCACAAGGTAAATAAAGTTTTGTTTTGCTTTTTTTTTTTTTTTTTTTTTTTTTTTTACAGTCTCACTCTCTCACCCAGGGTGCAGTGACATGATCTGGACTAACTGCATCTTCCACCTCCCAGTTCAAGGATTCTCATTCCTCAGCCTCCAGAGTAGCTGGGATTACATTCATGCACCACCACTCCTGTCTATTTTTTGTATTTTTAGTAGAGACACAGTTTTGCCATGTTGGCCAGGCTAGGCTGGATTCAAACTCCTGGCCTCCAGTGATCCACCCAACTTGGCCACCAAAAGTGCAGGGATTCTAATCATGAGCCACTACACTGGACCAAGAAAGTTTTTAATAGTCGACTTACTGAGGATAGTAAAACTTTTTATAATCTAAAACCAAGAGATTGAGTCTACTTGCCACCTACACTGCAGCAAGAGTGTGGGCCCTTGAATTTTGGGTTTACAACCTCACAACTCAGAAGAACTCCTCTAAACTCTTGCAATTGTATACCCTTTGGAGATCTTAAGGCAAAGCTAACCAGAGAAGTTTCTCCTCAAAAACAAATGGCAACTTTGATTTAGATAGCTTTTTTTTACAAGATCAAAAATGAAGACATCTCTGCTATTATGGTACTCTTAGTTGATAAGTTTTTTTTTTCTTATGGCTCCACAAACAACAGAAATCAAAAAGAAATCTCTTCTGTGCACTCATGGGGGTATTATTTTATATGTAGAGAATTTTGAAGCCAACCTTATATATGAGGTTTCTTGCCCACATTAAGAAAGAAATTTTAATGGGGCATTTGCTGCCTCATAATATCAGAAACAGAATATTGGTCTACTGCTCTTAACCTACTTCATAACTTAAAGAGAACTTCTTCAGAATAGGTTAAAGAACATTGCCAAGAGGCCATTCGACTTCTAAATGGGCATTATGTGTTAGGTTCCACCCCCTACCCCACATGGAGTAGAGCAAATGAGGCAATGATTAGAAATGTATTTTCCATAATGAGCTCTATAGCAGATTTTACTGTAATGGCTATGGCAGTTACTAATACTTGTAGTTGCACATGCAGAAATATATCAGGTACTATATTGATTAAATTGCAGAGGAATAATAAACAAGCTGCTTTGTTGAAAAGAGTAGAACATTTATCTAACTATTTGATCTATTTAGTTTTAGTTGGTTTGTTCATGGGGACCCTGGTTAAAAAGCATACTTCAAACTCTTGGTGTTATCCTCTTTATAGTAAAAATAGTAGTTTCTCACTGAACTCTATTCTCTCAAAAGTTACAAGTGTTTGAATGCATTCATCTGTAGAATGTCAAATGGTCTCTGTTTAACACGAATGAAAAAAACTCAAAAACATATACGACCATGAGGAAACCATAACCTATGAATGACATGACACACACACACACAAAAAAAACCCTCAAAATAATGAAAACTGAGAGTGGCATTAAGGCCCTGAATTTTGGTCACACTCTTACCTATACAAGAACTTAACCAAAATGGGGGGCAGGGAAGATATTTTAAATAAAATTATTGGAGGCCATCATTCTGAACTAAGCTTGTGCACTGGGCACAAACAGAGCAAACCAAAATGGAGTCATTCATGCTAAATGTGATGTAATCAAATGTAAAATTTAAGAAAATAGATAGATTCTAAAAGAGGCCAAGTTTTGTTTTCTTCTGTAAACAACAGATTTACAAGTTGGTCTCCTCTCTTGGAATTCTTTTAAAAACTAATAACTTGAAGTCGTTGTTTCCACTTAAAAAAAAAACCCACATTTCTGCTATTTCACAGTGAAATTTGAGACTAAATAAGTACATTTTTTACGGTGACAGAGAAATATCAATGTCTAAAGTTTAGATCTGTCTCTCAAAATTGAGAAAATAACCAAAAAAGAAAAAACGTTAAATTAATTATAGCCTAATACTGCCCCCTTTCATGTTTAATTTTGGTCAATAGTTCATTTTGTACATAGTAAACTAAAAGCAAACTGTATATATAAATAGATTGTAACCCATTCTTGTACCTGTCAGGCTTTTGAGCCCAAGCTAAGCCATCATAACCCCTGTGATCTGCACATATATATCTAGGTGGCCTGCAGCAACTGAAGAACCATAAAAGATGACATTCCACCATTGTGATTTGTTCCTGCCCCACCCCAAATAATCAATCAACCTTGTGACATTCCTCCCCTGGACAATGAGTCTCATGATCTCCCAACCCTGTACCTTGTTACCGCCATCAGTGCTCACAAGAAATAGCCACCTTTAAATGTAATTTTCCACTGCCTACCCAAATCCTATAAAACTGCCCCACCCCTATCTCACTTTGCTGACTCTTTTCAGACTCAGCCCACTTGTTCCCAAGTGAAATAAACAGCCTTTCTACTAACACAAAACTTGTTGGTGGACTCTCTTCACATAAACTCATGTGCCATTTGGTGTTGAAGACCCAAGACAGGGGATTCCTTTGAGAGACCGGTCACCCGTCCTCAGCCTCACTCCATGAGGAGTTCCACCCACTACCTTAGGTCCTCAGACCAGCCCAAGGAACATTTCACCGATTTTAAATCAGGTAAGAGGCCTCTTTTTATTGTCTTCTCCAACCTCTCTCGCTATCCCTCCACCCTTCAATCTCTCCCTTCCTTAATTGCAGTTCCTTTCCCTTTCTGGTAGAGACAGAGGAGACATGTTTTATCTGCGAACTCAAAACACCAGTGCCAGTCATGGACTTGGAAAGACATTCTTCCTTTGGTGTCTAATTACTGTGGGGATGCCTGCCTGATTATTCACCCACATTTCAGAGGTGTCTGATCACTGTGGGGATACCTGCCTTAATCCTTCACCTAGGTGGCAAGTACCACCTCCCCTGAGTGGCAAGTACCACCCCATCCCCATGTCTCTACCCTCTCTTTTCTCTAAACTTACCTTTTTACTCTGGGCAACGTTCTCCCTCTGCTCCTCCTTCTTCTCCTTACCCTGTGTTCTAAAACACTTAAAACCTCTTCAACTCTCACCTGACCTAAAACCTAAGAATCTGATTTTCCTCTGCAACACTTCTTGGCCCCAATGCAAACTTGACAATAGTTCTAAATGGCCACAAAATGGCACTTTTGATTTCTTCATCTTACAAGATCTAGAAAATTTTGTCCAAAAATGGGCAAATGGCCAGATGCAGTAGCTCACGGCAGTAATCCCAGGACTTTGGGAGACTGAGGTGGGGGAATCATCTGAGGTCAGGAGTTTGAGACCAGCCTGGCCAACATGGTGAAACCCCATCTCTACTAAAAACACAAAAATTAGCCAGGCATGGTAGCATGTGCCTGTAATCCTAGCTACTAGGGGAGCTGAGGCAGGAGGATTGCTTGAATCTGGGAGGCAGAAGTTGCAGTGAGCCAAGATCATGCCACTGCACTCCAGCCTGGGCAAAAGAGTGGGACTCTGTCTCAAAAAAAAGAAAGAAAAAGAAAGGAAGGAAGGAAGGAAGGAAGGAAGGAAGGAAGGAAGGAAGGAAGGAAGGAGGAAGGAAAGGAAGAGAAGGAGGAGAGAAAAGAGAGAGGAAAGAAAGAGAGAGAAGAAAGAAGAAAGAAGAAGAAGAAAGAAAGAAAGAAAGAAAGAAAGAAAGAAAGAAAGAAAGAAAGAAAGAAAGAAAGAAAGAAGGAAGGAAGGAAGGAAGGAAGGAAGGAAGGAAGGAAGGAAGGAAGGAAGGAAGGAAGGAAGGAAGGAAGGAAAGACAGAAAGAAAGAAAAAGAAAGAAAGAAAGAAAGAAAGAAAGAAAGAAAGAAAGAAAGAAAGAAAGAAAGAAAGAAAAAGAAAGAAAGAAAGAAAGAAATGGGCAAATGGTTTGAGGTGCCTGACGTTCAGGCATTCATTTACACATCGGTCCCTCCCTAGTCTCTGCTCCAAATGCAACTTGTCCCAAATCTTTCTTCCTTCTCTCCTGTCTGTTCCTTCAGTCTCCACCCCAAGTCCTTTGAACCCTCCCTTTCTAAGGACCCATCTAACCTCTCCCCTCCTCCCCAGGCTGCTCTTCACCAGGTCAAGCCAGGTCCCAATTCTTCCTCAGCCTCCACTCCCCAACCCTGTAATCCTTCTATCACCTCCCCTCCTCACAACCAGTCAGGCTTACAGTTTTGTTCTGTGACTAGCCCTCCCCCACCTGCCCAACAATTTCCTCTTAGAGAGGTGGCTGGAACTCAAGGTATAGTCAAGGTTAATGCTCCTTTTTCTTTGTCCAACTTCTCTCAAATCAGTTAGCATTTAGGCTCTTTTTCATCAAATATAAAAACCCAGCCCAGTCCATGGCATTTTTGGCAGGAACCCTGAGATATTTTACTGCCTTGGACCCTGAAGGGCCAGAAGGCCATCTTATTCTCAATATGCATTTTATTACTCAGTCCACTCCTGACATTAGAAAGAAACTCCAAAAGCTAGATTCCAGCCCTCAAACCCCACAACAGGCTTAGTTAATCTCACCTTCAAAGTGTACAATAATAGAGAAGAGGCAGCCAAGTGGTAATGTATTTCTGAGTTGCAATTACTTGCCTCCACTGTGAGAGTAACCCCAACCACATCTCCAGCACAGAAGAACTTCAGAATGCCTAAGCCACAGTGGTCAGGCATTCCTATAGGACCTCCTCCCTCAGGACCTTGCTTCAAGTGCCGAAAATCTGGCCACTGGGCCAAGGAATGCCTACAGCCCAGGATTCCTCCTAAGCCATGTCCCATCTGTGTGGGACCCCACTGGAAATCAGACCGTTCAACTCGCCTGGCAGCCACTCCCAGTGTCCCTGGAACTCTGGCCCAAGGCTCTCTGACTCCTTCACAGATCTTCTTGGCTTAGTGGCTGAAGACTGACACTGCCCAATCACCTCAGAAGCCTCCTGGACCATCACAGTCACTTTGGGTAACTCTTACAGTGGAGGGTAAGTCTATCTCCTTCTTAATCAATATGGAGCCTACCCATTCCACATTACCTTCTTTTCAACAGTCTGTTTCCCTTGCCTCCATAACTGTGGTGGGTATTGATGGCCAGCCTGCTAGATTCCTCAAAACTCCCCAACTCTGGTGCCAACTTGGACAGCATTCTTTTTTGTTTTAAATATCATTGGCTTTATTTATTGTTTGATAGCTTTTTACTTTGCTTGAACATTGCTGCATTTTTTTTTCTCTCCCTTGTCTCACCCACTAGGTTGCCCCTTCTCACTCTTTCCTGAGCTGAGGAAGTATATATATTGACTTCCAGTCTGAGAAACCTGTTAAATGTAGACAGGACATTTGAAGAATAATCACAATGGTATTTTATTTAATACTTTCACAGCCAGTGAAATCGGTGAATTTTCCTAAGTAATCAATCACTAGCTTAGGTTAGAAGGAATTTACAAAGCTTTACATAAAAGTTCTAAGCCATGAGAGTGAGTATGCAGTGCTCAGGATTGAACAAATCCAAATTCAATTCTGTTAATAAGTATCCTGGTGATTTGTGGTCAGTTACATAACTTCTCTGGCTAAATCATTGCTTTCTTCTTCTACAGAATGAGTGGGTTGGACATGATATTTAAAACCTCTTCCAGGTTTTATATTATATCTTATATAAGCATTGACCCTCCTTGTAAACTGAAGTAATGTCTTTCCCATGTGTTCATTTCAGGTATTTCGATTCACTTCCTTTCTAAAATAAGGTACTTGCTTTGTTGGTATTAGAATGAATTAAATCCAGATTTTACAGGCTAATGGGACCAGAAAACAGAAATCAGGAAGAATGAAAAGTCTCAGAAGATGCTCAGATTAATATGAAAAATGCTGTGGTTACCCACAGTCATGGAAGGCTTTGGATGAACAACCAAAGAGTCAATACTTACAGGATTTGGAATTTCTGCTATTCCAAATATGTTTTCCATAATAAATTTGTTATGTCAAGGAATTATACTTCACACTTTTTTCCTTTTTTTTTTTTTTTATTTTACTTTAAGTTCTAGAATACATGTGCACAACATGCAGGTTTGTTACATTTGTATACATGTGCCATGTTAGTATGCTGCATCCTTTAACTCGTCAGTTACATTAGGTATATCTCCTAATGCTATCCCACCCCCTACCCCCTCCCTACAATAGGATTCAATGTGTGATGTTCCCCTTCCTGTGTCCACGTGATCTCATTGTTCCATTCCCACCTATGAGTGAGAACATACGGTGTTTGGTTTTCTGTTCTTGCGATAGTTTGCTGAGAATGATGGTTTCCAGCTGCATCCATGTCCCTACAAAGGACATGAACTCATCCTTTTTTATGGCTGCATAGTATTCCATGGTGTATATGTGCCACATTTTCTTAATCCAGTCTCTCACCAATGGACATTTGGGTTGATTCCAAGTCTTTGCTATTGTGAATAGTGCCACAATAAACATACGTGTGCATGCGTCTTTATAGCAGCATGATTTATAATCCTTTGGGTATATCCCAGTAATGGGATGGCTGGGTCAAATGATATTTCTAGTTCTAGATGCTTGAGGAATCGCCATTAATTTCCCACAATGGTTGAACTAGTTTACAGTCCCACCAACAGTGTAAAAGTGTTCCTATTTCTCCACATCCTCTCCAGCACCTGTTGTTTCCTGATTTCTTAATGATTGCCATTCTAACTGGTGTGAGATGGTATCTCATGGTGGTTTTGATTTGCATTTCTCTGATGGTGAGAGATGATGAGCAATTTTTCACTGTCTGTTGGCTGTATAAATGTCTTCTTTTGAGAAGTGTCTGTTCATATCCTTTGCCCACTTTTGGATGGGGTTGTTTGTTTTATTCTTGTAAATTTGATTGAGTTCTTTGTAGGTTCTGGATATTAGCCCTTTGTCTGATGAGTAGATTGCAAAAATTTTCTCCCATTCTGTAGGTTTCCTGTTTACTCTGATGGTAGTTTCTTTTGCTGTGCAGAAGCTTTTTAGTTTAGCTAGATCCCATTTGTCAATTTTGGCTTTTGTTGCTGTTGCTTTTGGTGTTTTAGACATGAAGTCCTTGCCCATGCCTATGTCCTGAATGATATTCCCTAGGTTTTCTTCTAGGGTTTTTATGGTTTTAGGTTTAACATTCAAGTCTCTAATCCATCTTGAATTAATTTTCATATAAGGAATAAGGAAAGGATCCAGTTTCAGTTTTCTACTTATGGCTATCCAATTTTCCCAGCACCATTTATTAAATAGGGAATCCTTTCCCCATTTCTTGTTTTTGTCAGGTTTGTCAAAGGTCAGATGGCTGTAGATGTGTGGTATTATTTCTGAGGGCTCTTTTCTGTTCCATTGGTCTATATCTCTGTTTTGGTACCAGTACCATGCTGTTTTGGTTACTGTAGTCTTGTAGTATAGTTTGAAGTCAGGTAGTGTGACGCCTCCAGCTTTGTTCTTTTTGCTTAGGATTGTCTTTTCACCGCAACCAGTCTAGACAGGTTTACCACATTGTTTATGGTTTTTTTTATATAAGATTATATGATCCTTTTCTTTACCTCGTTGAACTCCTGAGAGCAAGATGGGTCACCAGCAGCTGCACGGGAGCCACCCATGACAATTAGGCCACAGTTCTCACTCTTATCACATCTGTTCAAACCGGCATGGTCTGATCCAGAAATATGGCCTCCATATGTGCCACCAGTGTTTCTGTCAGTACGTGAAAGATATCAGTTTCATTAAGTTGTACTAAATGATCTTCCTTTAAAGGATTATCCAAAGCATCTACTCAATGAAAAACCATAATAGTTCCCTGTACATAAAATAAACATTTGAAAGGAAAAAAAAAGATTATATGATCTACAACTTTTAACTTTTAACTTATTCATCTTTGATTTCTTTTATTTTTTCTTTTTTTTCTGAGACAAAGACTCACTCTTGTCCCCAGGCTGGAGCGCACTGGCATGATCTCCACTCACTGCAACCTCCACCTCCCGGGTTCAAGTGATTCTACTGCTTCAGTTTCCTGAGTAGATGGGATTACAGGTGCCTGCCACATGCTCGGTTAATTGTTTTGTATTTTTAGTAGAAATGGGGTTTCACCATGCTTAGCCAGGCTGGCCTCAAATTTCTGACTTCAGGTGATCCATCTGCCTCGCCCTCCCAAGGTGCTGGGATTACAGGCATGAGCCACCACGCCTGGCCTCATCTTCAATTTCAATTGCTCTTTTTTATTCTTGGCTGGGCATGGTGGCTCATGCCTGTAATCCCAGAACTTTGGGAGGCCAAGGCAGGCAGATCCTGAGGTCAGGAGATCAAGACCACCCTGACTAACACAGTGAAACCCGTCTCTACTAAAAATACAAAAATAAAAAAAATAGCCTGGCGCGGTGGTGGGCACCTGTAGTACCAGCTACTTGGGAGGCTGAGGCAGGAGAATGGTGTGAACTTGGGAGGTGGAGCTTACAGTGAGCCGAGATCATACCACTGCACTCCAGCCAGGGTGACAGACAGAGATTAAATCTATAAAAAAAAAAAGAGAGAGAGACATTGTAGCCAACAAATAGATGCAATGAATATATTTTGATTAAAAACATAATATTTTAAAAGGAGTAATTATTTTTTATTCAATGAATCTTTGATATAGTCACTTTAAATTCTTAAGTGTTAAGCCTATAAATGTTCAATGGCTCAGATAATGTCTTACACTGCATATCCTACATGCTAATCACTGTGACTGTCAGATTCTCTTTTGTTCATAGCGTTTTTTAAATATAATATTTTGTTTTTCTTATTAAAATGCATTTTTCTCTCATGCCTAAATATTGATAAAAATACAGAGGATTGGTTTGCATCATTTATTAATTCCAAATTCAAATAGAAGTTTTGCTTTTTTTCTTTGTATTCAGTAACTCATTTGTTTCACACAGTAAACATGAGAATTAAGTAACACAATTATAATTATATTCTCATGCTAACAATGGAGAAACATTTGAGTTATTTTTTAATAGTGCTAAAGTCTTATTTTATATTTTTATTACAGATTATTTCATGTCAAGTAACTAGAATATGAATTTTAATAATATAGTATGAAATTAGAAAATATGATAGTCACAGATTACAGAAATACACTGAAGAAATAGATTCTATTAAGAGGTGTACATTTATATATACACACACTTTTTATTATATCTACAATAAAATGGAGTATATAAATAGCCACACAACAAGGAAAAAAAAAGGTTACTTAAAATGTTTTTACATCAAAAACTCAGTGTCAAGTTGCTTAAATTTTAAATTTTACTAACACTTAATGAAAAGCTGATACCAATTTCCCCCAAAAACTGTCAGCAATAGAAGAGGTAACATTTCTCAATTCATCTATTAGCCAGGATTACCATGATTCCAAAATCAGACAAAAGAATCAGAAATAATGAAGACTATGGAACAATGTCCCATATAAATGTAGATGCAGAAATTTTCAAAAACACTAGAAAATTAAATCTAGCAACATATTAAAATGAGTACATACCATGACCAGGTAATATTTGTTCACAAATTTAGTGTTGACTTAATATTTTAAAAATCAACTAACACATTACCAAATATTACTTACTGACAAGTTTTGTCCTGGTCGCTTCATCTGTACAGGACCCAAGAAACTGCTCTGCTCTTGCGTCTCTAAGAAACCAGGTGCCTAACCATGAGAACGAGGAGAAAGAAAGCTGAAGGAGCCAGAAGAGGAAGCCAGCTACAGAAAGAGAGGTGACAGGACCTCCAGGCCAGGATGCTTCAGGCAGGGAGGCAGTCAGGGCTGGCAGCTGCCTGAGTCACAAACGAAAGGAGCAGAAGCTCCAGCTTTTAGTTGTATGGCCATTGCCACGACCAATGTGAAAAGGACTGACTCTCCAACAAATGGCGCCAGATAACTTAATGTTTAAATTAAAAAAAAAAAAAAAAAAAAGCCTTGGGGCTGGGCCCAGTGGCTCATGCCTGTAATCCTTGCACTTTGGGAGGCCGAGGTGGGTGGATCACTGGAGATCACGAGTTAGAGACCAGCCTGATCAACATGACAAAAACCTCATCTCTATTAAAAATAGAACATTAGCTGGTAGTGGTGGCACGTACCTGTAATCCCGGCTACTCGGGAGGCTGAGTCAGGAGAATCGCTTGAACCCAGGAGGCAGAAGTTGCAGTGAGCCAAGATCGTGCCACTGCACTCCAGCCTGGGCGACAGAGCAAGACTCTCTCTCAAAACAAAAAACAATATCTTGGACCCTTTTTTTAGTATATTATACAAAAAATGTCTATGTATGCAAAGCAGAAGCTGGAAGTAACATTTGCATACTCATGTTGATAATCTTATTATTCATGAAACCAAAACTTGGAAGCCACTTAAATGATTTTTGATGTATAAATGGATTTTTTTGCTTTTAATTGAGACAGGGTCTCACTCTGTCGTCCAAGTTGAAGTTCACTGTGCCATCTTGACTCACTACAACCTCTGCCTCTGGGATTCAAGTGATTCTCCTGTCTCAGCCTCTGGAGTAGCTGGAATTACAAGCGTGTGCCACCACACCTGGACAATTTTTGCATTTTTAGTAGAGACGGGGTTTCTCCGTGTTGTCCAGGCTGGTCTGGAACTCCTGACCTCAGGTGATCTGCCCACCTCTGCCTTCCAAAGTGTTGGAATTACAGGCTTGAGCCCCCACACCCAGTCATATAAATGGATTTTTAAAATGGCATATACATTTGATGAAATATAATTATAACTTGTAAAAGGAAATTATGTCACATGCTACAATAAAGATAAATCTTTAGGGCCAGTGTGATGGCTCACTCCTATAATTCAAACAGTTTGGGAGGGTGAGGCAAAAAATGTTTTGAGCCCAGGAGTTTATGACTAGCTGGGCAACACACACACACACACACACACACACACACACACACACACACACAGGATAAACCTTTAGGACATTATGTTAAGTGAATTATGCCAGGAAGAAAATAACAAAGAGGATATAATTTGAGTTATATGAGATATCTTCAGTAGTCATGTGACACCTTACCTTGTTTTAACCTGAGTGGCTCTCTCCTAGCAGAGAGAGAGCTGGACAGACTCCATTTTAGTTTCTTCACTTGCAACCCCTTTTACCTCCTTCCAGGCATAGCTAGTGTAAAACTGACTCAAAGTACATCCAGCAACGCACCTGCTGATAAGATATTGAGGCGAGCTGCACCAGCAGCTTCTGGGGACACACTAGGTGGACGGCACCCAAAACCCCTACACTTATCTCTTTCTGATAGTTTAAGTCCCTGCAACTGGAGCTGCTTGTTTTTTTGTAACTGCATTTGTAACCAATTAATTTTTTAAGTTTCTGCCAGTTCTGCTTCTGCAAAAATTGCTTCAGCTAAAATTCCCCTCACCTATTTAGACCACAGTATAAAAACAAAACTAGCCCCTTCCTCAGGTCTGAGAGAATTTTGGGCATTAGCTGCCTCTCAGTCACCGGCTAATAAAAGACTCTTTAACTTGTCTCAAAGTGTGACATTTCTCTATAACTCGCTTAGTTACAGCAGTCAAACTGATAAAAATTGAAAGTAGAATGGTGTTTGTCAACAACTGGGGTAGGGGTTAAAAGGGGAAGTTCTTGCTTAATGGGTTTGAGTTTTGAGTTCTACTTTTGCAAAATGTAAAAATTCTAAAGGTCTGTTGCATAATTTTTTTTTCATACCGAGTCTTGCTGTGTCACCCAGGCTGGCGTGCAGTAGCGTGATATGGGCTCACTGCAACCTCCACCTTCCGGGTTCAAGAGATTCTTCTGCCTCAGTCTCCTGAGTAGCTGTGATTGCAGGCACCTGTTGCCATGCCCGGCTAATTTTTGTATTGCATAAACATTTTAATACATTGAATACCACTAAACTATAAACTTCATGGTCAAATTATGTAATAACACTTTTAAAAGCATAATTATTAAAGGTATACAATTTTTAATAGGATTGACCTTGCATCTTCTTTGCTTTATGATTATGTAAAGTATCATGCCAATTTTCTACTCTCTTTCTTTCTTTCTTTACTTCCTTCCTTTCTTTCTTTCTTTCTTTCTTTTCTTTCTTTCTTTCTTTCTTTCTTTCTCTTTCTTCGTTCTTCTCTTTTATACTCTTTGTCTCCTTCCTCCCCTCCTTCTTCCTTCCTTTCCTTCTTTCTGCCCTTATTCCTTTCTTCTTTCTCCGTTCCTTCCTTCTTTCTTCTTCCTTCCTCCGTCCCCTTCCTTCCTTCCTTCCTTCCTTCTTCTCCTTCTCCTCTGAGTCTTCTCTTTCCTTCCTTCTGTTAGTTCTTTTCCCCCTTTTCTTTTCTTTCTTTCTTTCTTCTTTCCTTTCTTTATGTTTTTCTTTCTCCTTTCTTTCTTTCAGATGGAGTCTCACTCTGTCCCCCAGGCTGAAGTGCAGGTGGCGTAATCTCGGCTCACTGGAGCCTTTGCCTCTCAGGTTCAAGCAATTATCCTGTCTCAACTTCTGTGGGGAAAAGAATGAGAGATCAGCTTGTTACCATGTCTATATAGAAGGAAGTAGACATAAAAGACTCCATTTAGTTCTGTATTTGAGATGCTGTTAATCTGTGACCCTACCCCCAACCTTGTCCTTGCAAGAGACATGTGCTGTGGTGACTTAAGGTTAAAAGGATTTTGGGCGGTGCAGAATGTGCTTTGTTAAACAAGTGCCTAAAGGCTGCTTGTGGTTAAAAGTCATCACCATTCTCTTAAATCTCAA
The DNA here is from genome assembly GCF_007565055.1 of Rhinopithecus roxellana. Lineage (NCBI taxonomy): Eukaryota > Metazoa > Chordata > Mammalia > Primates > Cercopithecidae > Rhinopithecus > Rhinopithecus roxellana. The sequence continues at coordinate 79,146,393 of NC_044560.1, read as the reverse complement.
GAAAGAGAAAAACATTTGTCTCCTGCCCCTCCCTGGGCAATGGAACATCTCCGGGTAATACCCATTGTGTGCCTTGCTTACTGAGTGAGGAGAAACCGCCTTTAGGAATAAGGTGGGGCTTGCTGGAGCAATACTGCTAAAAGGTTTATGGAGATGTTGCATATACATCTCAAGGCACAGCATTTTCCTTTAAACTTATTCATGTTACAAGGATTTTTTGTTCATATGTCTTACTGCTGATTTCCTCCCTACAATGATCCTATTGTCCAGCCACTGCCTTATCTTTTTGATGGTAAAGATAATTCTCAATAAATACTAAGGGAACTCAGAGGCCGGTGCCCGCGTGGGTCCTCTGTAAGCTGAGCGCTGGTCCCCTGGGCCCCGCTTTTCTTTCTCTACACTTTGTCTCTGTGTTTTATTCCTTTTCTCAAGTCTTTCATTTCCACCTAACGAGAAACACCCACAAGTGTGGAGGGGCAGGCCACCCCTTCAAAATTCCAAGTAGTTGGGACTACAGGTGCGTGCCACCATGCCCGGCTAATTTTTGTATTGTTAGTAAAGACGGGGTTTCACCATATTGGCCAGGCTGGTCTCGAACTCCTGACCTTGTGATCTACCCTCCTCAGCCTCCCAAAGTGCTGGGATTATAGGCGTGAGCCACTGCTCCTGGCCATTCTACCTTCTCTTTCTAATCCTACTGAGATTTTCTTAACTCTTTTCTACTCTTCCATAATGAGTAAATTCAGTGCATTTCTCTGAGATTTATTGTTAATGAAATTTTTACTTTTACTTTCTTTTGGTGAAAGCAAGTTTATTGGGAAAGTAAACAAACAAAATAATTGCTACTCTACAGGCCTACCTTTGATTTTTGTACCTACAAGTTGTTTTTGAAAAGAGATCATTTGAGAAATACTAATAGTAATTGCCTGCTATGCAAGGCTGTGTAAAATCAGTATCCAAAATTACAATTCTTCTTCCAAGTAAAGCTCTAGGAGCCCCTATAATGCTTTCAGTCTAGTGCCAAATCTAAAATTCATTTTCTGCAAAGAACTGTTCCTTTCACTTGAAAACACAGATAACATACTGAGCAGGCTTGTCTGTACTTATTTGGGAAATGGTTTATTCGTTGTGCCCTAAGTATAATAATTAATCCCTCCCTCCCTCCCTCCCTCCCTCCCTCCCTCCCTCCCTTCCTTCCCTCCCTCCCTCCCTCCCTAGTCATCACTCCTGGCTAAGATTTGTTTCTTGTTCATAGAATTGTTACACAGATTAACTGCATTTTTACTAGTTTTTATCTTTATTCCAAAATCCAGGCTGGTGAAGCAGCCTCTGTCTACATTTTTCTGATTTTCATGGCTTAGAGAAAAGAAGAGGTTGGTGGGGCACGGAGGCTCACACCTGTAATCCCAGCACTTTGGGAGGCTGAGGCGGGCAGATCATGAGGTCAGGAGGTCGAGACCAGCCTGACCAACATAGTGAAACCCCATCTCTAGTAAAGATACAAAAAATTAGCCAGCATGGTGGTGGGTGCCTGTAGTCCCAGCTACTCAGAAGGCTGAGGCATGAGAATCGCTTGAACCCGGGAGGTGGAGGTTGCAGTGAGGTGAGATGGCAACATTGCACTCGAGCCTTGGTGACAGGGTGAGACTCCATCTCAAAAAAAAAGCAGTCAACCACACATTGACTCTTAAAATGTATGCTCAGAAGTGACACACATTACTTTGGTCTATTTTCACTGACCAAATAAAGTTAAAAGGCCAAGTCTGATCTCTATGGGGTAGGAAAATATAATTCTCTTGGGAGGGTCATCAAATATCAGGAAACAATAATACAACTTACCACAAAACCTTCCTACTCAACTAAATGTTAAATTATAATACATTCATTCATAAACAAATGAACTTTGAATTTAATACTATTTATTAGTAATAATATTTAATATCTATTGTTTGCTTATTATCTGCTAGAATCAATGATATGTATTTTATTTTTTAATTTTTTTAGATAGGGTCTCACACTTTTAACCAGGCTGGAGGGCAGTGGTGTAATCACAGCTCATGGCAGTCTCAATCTCTTGCTGAAATGATCCTCCCACCTCAGCCTCCTGGGTAGCTGAGACTACAGGCATTCACCACTGCGCCTGGCTAATGTGTTTTCTGTTTTGTACAGATGGGGTGTAGCTATGTTGCCCAGGATGCTATCCAACTCCTTTGCCCCAGCAGTCTACCTGTCTTGGCCTATCATAGTGCTGGCATAAGCTGCAGTGCCCAGCCAATGATAAGTGTCTTTTTGTTTGTTTGTTTTTGTTTTGTTTTGTTTTGTTTTGAGACAGAGTCTCACTCTGTGGCCCAGGCTGGAGTTCAGTGGCATGATCTTGGATCACTGCAACCTCTGCCTCCCAGGTTCAAGCAATTCTTCTGCCTCAGCCTCCCGAGTAGCTGGAACTATGGCACCCGCCACCATACCTGGCTAATTTTTGTATTTTTAGTAGAGACCAGGTTTCACCATATTGGCCAGGCTGGTCTTGAACTCCTGATCTCCAGTGATCTGCCCGCCTCGGCCTCCCAAAGTGCTGGGATTACAGGCATGAGCCACTACACATGGCCCATGATAAGTATTTTACATGTGCTATTTCATTTAAATGTAAGAGGCTGGCATACAATTATCTCTATTTTAAAGATGAAGCTAGTTAAATTTAGTGATGTTTTGAGTTACATAAATAACATAAGTGTTAGGCAAGAATCTAGACCCAATATGGCGGCATTACCCGATGTAGCAGGCCTTTTGTTAAAGACTCCCTTCACCCTTGTACACACCCGCAGACTTACATGTGTCAGAGTTCTGGCTGGGCAACCACACAACTCTCCCCCAGATCTGCAGCTCACCTGCATTCCCAGTTCGTAAACACAAGTTTCGGTTGACAATTTCCCAAAGACCCCTTCCTCATGACTCTTACTCAACTCCTACCCTAGTAGTTTTCAAGACCCCGCCCTGGTTTGCCAACCGCTTCCCTACCACGCTCTCCCCGGCTATAAAAAGCTCCACCCCCTCCCCTCCTCCTCAGCACCGACTTCTTCCAGCCCACACCTTGGACCAAGAAACCTCGCCCGCAAGCCCTAATAAAAGCTATTCTCACTGCCATTTGCCTTGTGTCTTTGTTCCTGGTTTGGCTCCAGCCTCAGTTTACCTTTACATTTGGTGCCGAAACCCGAGAGGAGACCGCCTCCCCAGAACCCTGCCAGATTGGGCGGGCTTGTCTCCCTGAGCCGGGATCCCCTCCTCAAGCCTGGAGCCGTCTCACCAAATTTGACTCAATTCGATCACTGCTGGGTAAGTTTCCCCCCGTCCTGATGGCTCCCTCCGGGAGTCCCTATCTGAAATGCGTGGTCATGTCAGGGGCTCTCTCCAGTCAACTGTGACCTTGGCACTGGGGACTAGGAGATGTCCAATCTCCCTGGAAGCCACCGTACCCCGCACTCTGCGTGGCAGTGAGAGGACGCTCCCATTGCCTCCGGACTGCCAGCCTTAAGACCATGGGAACTAACCAGTCCAAACCAGACCAAAAATCCCCTCTGAAGTGCCTCTTGGCTGATTTCCAGACTTTAGGTCTCAAGTCAAGACCTAAAACAAAAGTGGCTCATTTTCTTCTGCACCAGTGGTGTGGCCACGTAAATAAATGATAATCAGTCTCAGTAGCCTGCAGAGAGACACTCTGGACTTAACATTCCACAGATCTGACCAACTTCTGTAAGAGACGAGGCAAATGGTCTGAGATACCCTATGTTCAGGCCTTCTAGACTTGCGTTCTTGCCCAGACCTCTGTGCCTGATGTTCATATGGTCCAGGTCCTGCTTGTGAAATCTACTACTCCCTCAGCCAAGGAGAAAGAACAACTCTTCCTCCTCTCTGAGCCTCCTGACTCTGCTTCCCTGCCTCCTCTTCGTACCCCCACTCAAACCCCCCTTCCTACCCTAACCCTCGTGTCCCCATCCTCTCGGCGCCCCCCTTTCCCTCTACCCTTCTGTGTCCACCACCAAACCTGACAGATCCTGTCTCCCCTATCTCTCCAACTCCCTTCCTCGCCTGTCTCCAGACCCATACTTGGTCCAGGTCTGACGCGCCTGTGTCCCTGTGCGAGAGGTGCACAGGTGCCCGAAGTAGTCCAGGTCATGTGCCTTTCTCTTCGCTGGCAGACTGTCTAAGATTGAAGAGCGTGTAGGCTCTTCTTGGTCAACCCCACTCAGTATTCAAAAAGTTCAGATACCGTGCCAGGCATACGACCTCAACCACGAA